>NC_135735.1:21795000-23137500 GCF_041903045.1 Epinephelus lanceolatus | reverse complement strand
CTCCAGCATGCGGGCCATCTGCATAGAGGGCCTGGAAATGAGGATGACAATGCTAATCACTGCCATGGAGGCCTGACTGGTGTGGATGAATGGCCATCCCAGGCTCTAAACACACTGAGTAGCGCTCATCACACAATGTTTTTGTCTGGGCATGCCAGGTCCACAAGCCTCCACCAACCCCGCCCTTTTCCTGTACACACTCCATCACTCAGTGGCAACATGTGTATGGCTTCCTGTCAATTCAGGAAGTCTTGGTTCATGTCCCAGCCACATTAATGGACTAGGCAGAGGATACTTAGTAATTTCCTATTTCCCTATTGAAGCAATTGTTGTTGGCTATTCTCATTCATCATTGCCCCCCCACCCCAAACTGGATCATTATCTGTTTCTTGTTTCTGTATTGGTTGTTTCTTTCTTTCTCATACTCAGTCCTCCAACCTAGAAATCTAGCATTTGCATCTTTTAGAGGTGTTTTCTTTTGGTCAGTGACTTAAAGACAAGCAAGCTCAAGGATTTATTATGAATGTATGTTTTGTAATGAAGTCTTAACATTTGTCATATAAAGGGGGCTGTGATGCACTGACGCCTCGGGTCAAATCAAATAATCAAAGCAAGTGAAATTGTCTAGAGGATAAGATCAATGTAGCGACACATGTATTTCCATGACTGATCAATCAAAAGGCTAAATCAAATAAACAGGACCTTCAGTTAGAGAAAATGTCTGGATAATTCCTTTATCCTCAGAAAATGAGAAGAATAAATTGAGAATGACACATTTACATGAGCAAATAAAAGACTGTGCCAAGACAGTCTTTGGGCACAGGGAGGGAAGGCCCATAGTCTCAACTTTTCATCCTGATGGTTTCCAGCTGTAGTGTGGGCTTGCTTTTGCGGGTGTCCCCATAAGTGAATGTGAAGAGGACCAGCTGCCTGGCAGCCGGGTTCTCTTTGCCCCCAGCTTTTCGGTAAGCAGTAAACCTCTGTGCTCTTATTACACTGGAAGGTCCTTTTGAGGTAACCTCAAAGCCTGCTGTTTGGCTCCATTAGCTCGTATACAACAATATACAATGCTGACCAGAAATTACAGGGGACGGTCACAAAACCTGACGTACAAAAAATCTCTTGTAATTCTAATCTTTTAGAAGTTTCAAATTCAAATAACCACGTTTAAAATTACAACGGCGGCAACAGATGTAATACGTAAAACACAAATATAGGCTCATAGTTTGCTCGAACATACTGCAGTTGTGATTCTGCTTTTAGAAACACAAACCTGCATTTGTTAATATTGTCTGCTTAAGCATTAATTAGTTTAGTTGATGCCTCACTTGAGGGACAATGGAAGCGAAGTTTGAGCATTTCCCCAATGAAAGCAGGGTGATTACAGATATTCTGACGCTGCGTGCACAGACAAAAACCAAGAGGTGATTAAGTCAGAGCATTCAAAATAAAAGATGTGTACTTTGTTGTTTCTTAAAAGCACTGAGATTAGACTGTCAAAATAACCATGGATAACCATGTTGGTCAGTCCGTCAAACACTTGGTTGAGCGCAGAATATCTCTACAACTGCTGCTTAGATGCGGCGTAATGTTGTATGTGTAGAAATTTGTGGTACCCAGCACATGAGTCTCTGGTTTGGTGGTGGCCTGACCTTTTTGTGCAGCACCACCATCAGAACACTTTGGTTCAAGGCAAAATATTAAAATAAAATGATTTATTAAAAGCAAAATATTACAGTTGAATTCATAGTCTCCAAAATGCGACTGCAGATATTTCAGTGACCTTTTCTTTCTCACTATCATCAGGCCAAAGCTTCCGCTTGCAGACTCAGAACATTAAAGTCTAATATGACATTTGCCCAAAAAAAAAACAAACTTTTTTCCATATTGGACACACCATGGAGTTTCTTTTCTACATTTAACAGCATTTATAAAACATTAAATAAATGTTTAAAAGATATAAAAAGTTTAAATACACAACATCAATGAAGCAATTATCCAAACTTTCTAAAAGTTTGTCCACGTTTACTTTTAACCTGGAGACCTCTCTCAGAATGAGAAGACAGGCTTTTTACTGTATGTCTTGTTGCAGTGGCTATGCACTGCTGCAGTTCAACTTTCATGCGGGGTCCTGTCGGAAAGCACTTCATTCTAATGTGCTGTGGTTTTCAAAATCCAATCCCAAGTAAGAAATAAAAGCCCAGACAACTGCATTACTGTCCAACCTGTCAGCTTTGTTAAATATAAGCTCCATCCTGCCTGCCAGAGCCTTAAAAGCTGAGCTGGCAGAGCGCAGGACTGGAAGTGACAAAAGCAGATAGCTGCAGCTGCGATTTTAGGAAAGGAGAATGGACACTTGAATGCATTTTTATACGTTTACAAGGAGTTCATTCTGTTCTCCATGAATCAATAATAAGCAGCGTGCAGGAGACCTTAGATACAATTTCTCACTCCGAAGTACCTCCCTTGTCACTACAATGAGAATTAAAGTCAACAT
The DNA here is from genome assembly GCF_041903045.1 of Epinephelus lanceolatus. Classification (NCBI taxonomy): domain Eukaryota; kingdom Metazoa; phylum Chordata; class Actinopteri; order Perciformes; family Serranidae; genus Epinephelus; species Epinephelus lanceolatus. The sequence goes on along the minus strand of NC_135735.1, from coordinate 23,135,003 downwards.
GCTGTCAGGTGCAATGGCATTCATGTTTCCCCGCAGCTCCAGTGAGCCTGTCTCATGGGGCAGGACAAACCACAGCAGCCTGGAAATAAGACATTTCCTACTGCAAAATCATAAACTTCTTCTTGTAAAATGAAAAAAAAAAGGCAATACACATGTTCTAAGTGTGTTGTAAAAACATCTGCTATGACATAATGAGAGCAAATGTCAACACAAAGTCAACACACTGACAAACAATATAATATGTAGAACAATGTCGCCCATTTTGTCATTCATTAGCCCGCATTTCTTATTGCAGTGTTAGATTTCACTGTCATTAAAGTGACATTTAATTAGATCATACAACAACTTGGAACACTGAGTGTGTTCTGCTGTTCCCTCGCTCACACTCATAATTCATTACCAATCTGTGAGCCTTATCTTTCACAAAGGATATAGTCACTTTTAAGTATATCTGACAAGTGCAGCTGTTCCTCAGATTGACTCTCAGCAGATCGTGGTTCCATGCTTCAGTTGGAAGGCTCAAGTCCCTCAGCATTGCGTTTGGATATTGAGATGTTTCATGCAATTATGAAAACCTCATTGCTCACATAAAACACCCATAAATTCAATCATGGTCTGTCTTTAGGTTTTGTTGCACTACATCAATGCACAGACTTTTTTTTTCTTCCTATTCAATGAGTTGTTTGATCGAAAGAAGAATAGCCACGAATAATATCTAAGCAGAGACATCCACAGGGGATGAGGGAGACTTTGTATCTGAGCCACACTGGGACGCATAAATAAATGAGTAAATTGGCTCCAACTGTATAATTGGGATACAATGATATTCCCTGATACAACCAACTCTCTGTGGAATTCATAGAATCCATACTCGTGGATACGGACTTGTTTTGAGCGATGGAATTAATAGCCACGTTGAATAAATATGTGGAAAACAAAATCTATATATGTAAGTGCTTATCTTAAAATCAAAGTCAGATTTATGAATCTTCAACTGTCACATCAGCTAGGGTGTGAGGAAAACTTTGTCAACATCTGTTTTATCTAATAAGATAAAGGTTTGTCAGTCTGTTCATCTCATATCAGACATTTTTTGGCAGCAGCAAAATGTATCTAGTGGACAAAAGCAATTGATTGTGTTATTCCAGTAGGCTACCTAACGTTTAATTTGTGTTTGTCATATTAATAAGAAAATAAAAATAAAAAATTGATATTGGCACTGTGGAACGATATGATATTGCCACACAAAACTATCGCAATACTATGTTGTATCACTTTTCTCCCCAACCCCTAATAGGCTAATAGTGTCCCCAGGCTAGGCTTCCTCGCAGTGTCGCAAAAATTCCATCCTGATCTATTATTACCTGTCATATTAATTTTCATTTCTTTAAAGATCTTAAAACTATTTAATAGCATTTAATTTCCATTCAATAATTTCCATTGTTCAATAATTATAATGCAGTACAAGCTTGTAGATAATGCATTAATAAGCAGGGGTGTAGAGCAATTTGTTCAAGTACTGCAGTCCACCTATGACACACATGCATGTAAGTTGTGGCTCATTTAGAGGGTTATATAACTACTGTTCCTATTGTGGCAAATTTACATTAGTCAACTTTTACCTGCAACTTTTAAAGTGGAATGTTTTTTATATGTTACTGCCTGAATTGATGTTTAGAATCCCCACCTTAAACGTGAGTATGACAACTTTGATATTTGTTTATTGTCTCTCTTGTATTCTATATGCTTAATCATGATTGGATCTTGAAGTATTTAAAAATCTATAGGAATTTCAGCTGGATTACGCAAACTGTGAATATTCCATTTCATCACTTGGAGAAAAAAAGTGGCGGATGGTTGTCTCGATTTGCTCTGCAGCACTACACTCCTGTTGGTATGAAGAGAAAAGATGAGCAGAGGCACCAACTATGCAGAGAACACTCAGCTAACATTTTTGCAACGGTATGTAGAGATATGACCTACCAATGCCAAATCTAAGTGAAGTCCTGTCAATAAGAGCTCAACTTGAAAAAGCAATCTTTACACTGCCACTCTATTTATTCATATCAACAACATGGTACAGTCGCCCCTAGATATTTTTGGCAATATATTATGTAGCATAAACACACCACTGAGAACTCATGCTATTTCTAGAGAGAGAAATTGTGGCTAATCCCACCCACTGCATTCAGCAGTGGTATGGTTGGTCATAAGAGGGAGTGATTGGCATGGGCAACTACAGTAGTAGTTTTTAGTACAGCAACAAGATCAGTGTATTTGAAGTGTAGTCATTTGGCTTGCAGTGGTTTATTTGCAGTGATCAATATGCATTATAAGCAAATTTTCACTTTCAACAGTAAAGGGCAAACAAAACTGTGGGAATATGAATATGAGCCTGTGTATGACTTTTACTGTATGACTGTCTCTGAATTGTGTGGTTAACTATTTTTATTCAAATAAAAAAAGGCAATAGAAAAATTTGATTTAATGTTGTGGTGCTGAATTAATAACTGGCAAAGCTTAAACGCTGAATTAATGGAGATGAGAGGTGTTTGTGCTTTCTCTTTTGATGCTTGTAGTAATTTTACAGCAATGCATCAAATTGCTTTTTTGTTGTCTAACAAAAAAAGCAAAAATGTTTAATATATTTGCAGAGGTTGCCTAATATTTGTCTGTAATCATTAAATTAGGCAAAATAATAGCAAACTTTTAAATTTGTGTCTGAACAGTTGAGTCTACAGTTAATATTTTTCTGTCCTTTCTTTTTTACATATTGATCATACACCTAAATTGCTCCATGTGAATTGATTCCAGTGCAGCAGCACAAAAAGCCTGAGCGGAATGGTACAGCCACAATATGCTTGAAAGATGAGGAACTCACCCCTTTCCAGCCATTTATTGCAAACCTTTTCTACAAAGTGCTCCAAACGGAGCCATTACACGACTGAGGTGAAAATATTTGCTTTTATCACCCATCTATTTGAACACTGGCCACATCCCCAGCCAGCAAAATGCTCAGTGTGTAGCAATCACAGTCTTGCTTTGCATGTCATCATTTCCAAACAATTTACCAGCTGCAATTAACTCTAGACTCTAGTTGTCATCACAGTGCTTTGTGAACTCTTTAGAGGAGAAGTTAATGTATTAAGAATAAAATAAAAGTCTGCATTAAAAAGTCCGTATGTACATACAGTCAATATACTGTATGTATCACTGATGATTGCACACACCAATTGAAAATAAAAATGACCTCCGCCTGACAAATTAGAAATAAACCTGTTTGACAGGCCCCGTTTGGTTAGAACAAATGTGAGACATGAAAAATTGTTTGACACACTTTCATAAAAGCAAGTGGCGGCAACCCATCCTTTAGCATGTGGTAATGGCCTCTCGTTGTTAGATTCAATGGAAAAAGCTATTCATACTGTTACGTGATTGAAAAGAAAATTGAATCCTTTTGATGTTATAAATGTGTCTATTACCGCATTTGCACACAAAATTTCTATGGAAATTATAGAGAAAGGAGTGATTCTCTGGAGGAAATGTTTGGGAATGACATATTGAATTCTGTTCCTGCCTGAATATCAATATAGTGTATGCGTTGTAGAACAACTTCAAAACTATATGATTTTTCACTGGGCTGAAAGGCTAAAATTACTATACTATACAGCATATATGAAAAAAGGTTAATGGTTAGATATTTCTTATGTTCTAATGAACAGCCTCTTCAGTTTACTGCTAAAGTTATGAGAAACTTTGCCTCTCTTTTACCTGATGAGGTATATCTGCAGCTGCAGCCGGAGTTCAGAAAAGGTTCATAAGTGGGATGGGTCAACCAGACAGTTGTACCTGAAAAATGATTTCGAAGGGAAATAATCCTTGAGGGTGATAGGGTTTGTGAATATATAAGGGAAGCATTTTCTTTTTTATAATACATTTAGACATCGCCATTGGAAGAGTTATTAGCAGTCTGATAGGGCCTTGTGCTGGAGCCTTGGACACATGCTTTAGCTTTTGAGGTGTAAATAGAATTTTTTTTATATGTTACATATCAATTTATATACAAGGAGTTGGTTCACTAAGTATGCCCTTTTTGGCAATACCATATTGTGCACAGGGAGGTACAACCGCAGTCTTACACTGCTGTCCACTGAGCAGCTCTACAGCAGGTGGGGGTTAGGGACCTTGTTCAAGAACGTCCAAGTTTGGACTGAGGTGAGCACAGACTCAGAGTTAACTCCCCCACACTGATATTTTCCTCTGGGTCAAGAGGTTGAACAGGTTCGCTTCCAGTATCAACTGAAGCAGATCAGTTTTGGATTTTACAGTAGACATGACTAAGGCCTATTTTTTTTTTTTTTAAAGAATAGCCATGGACTGCAACTAATGACTAATGTTTTCAGTATGCATGGATCTGTTGATCATGGATTAATGATTTTGTCTTTCATGTCAGAAAGTAGGTAAAAATTGTAATTTCTCAGAGCCCTAGGTGAAATGTTCAAATTCAAAATTGAATTGTTGTATTTGAATTTATTGGAACACTCCAAAACTCAAAGGTTTTCAATTTATGTGACAATTCAGAGCAGAAATACTCACATATAAGAAGATGGCACCATGGATGTTTGGTGTTTCTGTGTTTAAAAGCCATTTATTGCCATTAAATGGTTGCTGCTTATGTTGATTAATCGACAGACTAATTATATGACATTGTTCTTATGGAAAGAAATAGTCGCACAAAAATACTTTCATAAAAGCCAAGTATACCTTTCCAAACTAATTTTTAAGAATCAACATTTGTCATGGCTTGCATGTGACTAAGTTAAAGGATGGAGAATATACATATGTCATGTATTTGCAGTCAGATGAAAGCAAACACAAAGGTATATTTAATCCTCCTATTGTCACATTTCCATGTCCCTGTGTAATCTTGATTATTAGACCATCGCTTAATGCTAGGTTTCAACTTGTACTGTGTTTACAAAAACCTCTAATTAACACAGTATTCCAAAAAGTGCCAAAATGATAAATTATTTACTAAAAGGGAAGAAAATATTTTTGACTCATGAATTAACCACAGCAGTTAGTAAACAACATTTTGATAGGAACATTATGTGAATGATCATCACATGGTATTTTTGTACTGTAGCATGCAGTATGTCAAGCAACATCCCAAATTCAAGGTCTGCATTATGACTAAATAATGCACATTATCAGTCCCCATACAAGGTGGTGAAACACTGGCATGACATAATACTAATAATACAAACAATAACTAAAGCTACTACTACTACAAGTAGTAGTAAAAATAATAATCACTTTTCAAAATCCACATTACAAAGTGCTTCACAAAGGCAGCAAAGTAAAAGGCAAGTCATAAAATCATCAGGTTTAAAAGAACAATTTGGTCTTTAAAAACTAAAAATAGTGAAAATAGTCCAGTTTCAGCAGATTTAAGGAGGTGACCAAAGTTTTAAGCTTTTAAATCCTACTAATAGCAGATCGAAATTAGGGAAATATTTAAATTCTGTCTGAATATGTATTTAATTTCAAATCATTCAGATAATAATCTCATCATTGTAACATCCTGTGGCAAGGCTAGTAATTTGCTCACATGTCGAGTTGGGTCTAACACTCTTCATTACTCTTTACCGTCTAAAACCCTGAGACAGCCGTCCCTGATAAAGTTCCTGTTAAAACCTTTTTTTGAGGGTTTTTAATAGTGTGTGAAGGGATACGTGTCACATGTGGCAAAACTACTGACAAAACATACAAGAAACTAAAAGGGAATCTGTATTCAAGGTAGTACACCTCCATAATTTAACCCGTCGTTGAACACAAGCTGCTTTCTGATCACCACACCACAACATTATTCAATTGCCTTAATGAGTGCATTTAAAGACTTTTCAGCTATGCTCATATTTGATGTTTCGGGCCTGTTGTAAAACATTTTGAAGTCTCAGCAAATGGTTGTAATAGCTTCCTTTCAAAATGGTGATAATGATTATGGATGTATTCAAATGAAATTAAATCTCAAAGACTGTGATGCAAGTCACTGTGACTAACTCAAGCGCATCAATCATTTTCCTGAAGCTTGCAGGAACACTGTCAATTCACTTGGAGGTACTTTTGATGTCAGACACAAAGGAATAATAATTGCTTTAATTCAAAGGTACACTTTATACTTACAATTTCAATCAAATTTCAATCTAGGATCAAAAGGATATGTGTTTGCATTATGCTCCGGAGCAATCCAATCCCTGAGTTTGAGGACAGATTTTCCCAGAATGTTTAGTAAATAGAAAAGCAGATGGCAGTTCGTTTTTCCTGCACTCATTACATTAGTAAAGATGCACAAAGTTTCCACCCCACAGGACATAAAAACCAAAACATCATGATTAAAAACGAGTATGTTATATGCGAAGTAGCGAATATAGGCTCTGATTACTAATTTGAAATTGAAAATATGCACCCATTTTGGTCATTTGCTCAAGCATTTGATCAAAAGTGGGATGATGCCAAGAGAAAACCTTTCAAGGCTGGACAGAAGTAGGCACTGCGTTATATGTACGCAGCCATAAAAGCTGTCATACTTGTTCCGCATTATCACAGGAACTGCGAGGAAGTCAAGCAAAGTGGTGGATTTCGTTGTTAACGTGATGGATGTGACCTGAGGACAACGGGATATTAATTTGCATGTGATTAGCAAGACTGTGATTGAGTGGATACAGAAGTGGCATGCTGTGGTGTGTTGTTGCCGTGTCATGCGGTTGTCATCCGGTGCGTGTGTGTGAGAGAGAATGTGCACTGTACGCGTGTGTGTATGTGTGTGTGTGTGTGTGTGTGTGTGTTTGAATGTAAAACAAGCTCAGTGGCTGCAGGTGTGAAAGTAGCCCAGGCTGTGAACTCTACACACTCCCTCATCCTCTCTCACTTCCTCTCCCGCTCATTTATTTTTCCTTTTCTCTGATTTGGTTTTACACTGCTGCACTCTACTCATTTGCATCTGCTCCTGACACCCTTGTACCAGTCACAAGCAGCCCCTCCAACACACATACCCTCTTTCTCTCCCTCACACACACATTAAAACTACTATCATCATTCACAACTTGTCCCGTTCTTTGGAGTGTGATGTGGAAGAAATTCATGGTACAACATGTGTAAACTGGTGGCAGAGAGGCTTCTGTCGCACTTAGATATATAATGTACACAACCTAGGTGAATACTTTTAGTAGATTTGTCAGTTACATGCAAAAAAAAAAAAAAGTTTTTATACAGCTGATAGGCTGTGTGGTCTGGGGTGTGCGCATAAGCACATATTAAAGCTGGTGGGCTTCCTTTGTCTTTTATTTTCGCCTGCTGTGTGTCTGTGGGGGGCTGGGAGTCGGAAACATATGTTTGTATTTATACCAATGTGTTTACGGCAAAGATTCAAGCATGGATGCACAAAGGAACTGATAATCAAATGTTTAATCCAATTAATTTATCCAAGCAGCAGAATGAGCTGAATATATCACGCGGCTCCGGTCATGGAGCTGTGCTGTTGAGAGCGCCGCGGTGAAGTTCAATTAAGACACAATATAATAATTATAAACTGACTCGAGAGACAAGGCAAGGTTAATTTCTCCAAGCGCCATTCTTCTGAGAAACAGCCTGTTTTGTTAATCACAAGTTATTCGATAAGTAGGTGCAGAGATTTGCCTCCAGCTTTGCCCACTGGCTTATGTGCGGTAAACGCACCAGTGCCTTTTTAAAATGTTTCATCAATGCCACAAAACATTCACTTCTGCGCAGTAATGTGAGATAACACAGAGAGGAGTGTTATCTAATATATCAGTTTAATATTATAAAGCCTGCTCTCTGTTTCTCATGTGCTACTGTAATCCTCAAAAGCCTTGACGCATTTCATGATAGCAGGAAGGATTTAAATTCAATTTTGGCAAGAAATTTACAACAGCTACTGCAGATATAAAGGATTCAGATGTTGCAGCAGTGCGTCCTACTGAATAAAGCAAATATATTTTTAATATACAGTAATCACACCGAGGGACTATAGCCTGTCTTAAGTTCCTCCAAATCATTTTCGCACATTTTAAGAACAGTGCAGAACAATCCGAAGCATTTGCAAGTCACAGGTCAGGCTAATTATGTCTTCTCATGAAAAATAAGCCTGACCCCCGAACAACTCATACAATCACACATTGATTTTCTAAAGAGAGCGTGTTTAATAAATTTAGCTACAGTAGCAGGACCAGGTGGTCAATCATTGTCCCATTCTCAAAGCTCTTGATGAGCACTGAGAAAGATCACAGAAATAATACATCATTGTTCTGTCTAATTACAGCATGTCACAGACAAGAGCGGATTTGCATTTTAAACAAGCACTTGTTCTGATTGAGGAACAATCGCTATATATTTCATTAAATTGTGAGCCATGCAGAGGGCAGCACACTCCCTCCAAACATGCTTTACAGCTTGAGGAGATGAAAACCCACAAAGCATCCAGTTTTTGCTCAAACGCGTTCTTTCGGCAATTCAAGATATTCTTTAAAATATGTTTGTTTGTTTTCATTTCTTTTACACTTATGCATACTTTAGTGATATTTTTCCTCCCACCAACGATTAATTTAATCTCGCAGCCTTCTTCAAGGTCTTTTTTTCTATCCCCCACTCCCAGTTCAAGCAGAAATGAGAGAGGGTCTGAGGAGAAAGGGAGAGGAAGAAGAACTAAAACAAGATGCTAGAATCAAATACGCTTTAACAGTTTTTGACTGCTTTTGCACTATTTTCTTAGAGTGGATTTGAAGCAGGGCTGGGCTGCTTCCTGAATATCTTACAGCCTCCTCAGTGTCTTTATCTACAATTCCACTTATTTACAGATCACTGGAGGAACATCTGCTCCAACACTTGCCCCAAATCTAAGAAGTGATGTTTTGCAATATACCATTTAATTTTTAATGCTGAAATTCAGTTCTCCTTCAAAACAGAAGAACTTTCATAGATAAGCTCCTTTTGATGACAACTAAACAACATCCAATAGCCTGGAAATATACTGGAATTCAAGGGATAAACAAAACTGTGGCAAACAAACAACTACAGTAATGGTAAACACAGCAAAAGTTGACAATATCGCTGCAACATAAAAGTAGCAGCACAATTTTATCTTCGTTATAAACAAGTCTGGATGCAGCTAATCCAATGAGATGAGTCACAATGTGTCAGAGAATGCACAACAAATAACTTCACAAGTGCTAGAAAGTGCCTTGTTTTAGTTTTGCAAAAATGCCTAACAAGGAAAAGTCCGATATTTATCAATATTCAACCAAAAACTTAAACGTACACAAACTTCAACACATCCAAATCTAGACTCACAACACCTGCTTCACAAAGAGGTTCAGAGTGAGCCATCTTGCACAATTACTCTGAAGTAGACGCCCGCTATTGTCGCTGATCCATTCTGTTCCGCTGACAGGCACGGGCAAGTTGTGATGCACCTGCATCTGTTCATCTGTACAGCAATACAGGCTGGCCTCATGCCAACACTTCCCACTTCAGCCACCGCCAAATACTACACATATTTGATTTGGGATACAACATAATAGGCCATCAGCTTAATTATTACTGAGGAGTTATCATCCTGAACCGAGAAAGAATGGTTCATAATACCGGCATTTGCATGTGGCTCAACAACAATGCAGATTTTCTGCTGCTCATTGAGAGCACACCAAAGTTCTTGTTTTTTCTTTTTTATATAATACGCATTATATTTGTGTGTGCAAGTGAGGAAAGAGACTGGAAGGAGCACAACAGTTTACAGTTCTACAGCTTTTACACAAAATGACATCTGGAAACAAACACACTGGGACTTACAATGCTCTGCATTGACGTTCCTCACTAGGCATACACTGTACATTGCAATATGCTGGACTGAGTTTTGCTGCTATAATAATAATTAGGGGTTCAAACTGAAGGCTGAAACACTATTGTTTTTGTGTGAATTTATTATTGTTATTCCTTTTTTTTCTTCTTCAGAAATTATTTAGCAAATCCCTATGAGATGTTACATCTTAGACACATGGAATTTTCCTCAATGACTGGAAGTTGTGTGCAAATAGTGTTCATGAAATATGATGCCAATCAGCCGGATGGAGGTGCTATAATTATCGCCCAAAAATCCAATTTTGGAAAGGCCATGCCCTTCACACTGTAAGGCAGATTAACTTGAAATTTGACACACAAGTACAGCTCAGTGTGCTCTACAAAACATGTAAGAACCATTAAAGTTTGTTGACTAGATTTTCCACCATTTTTAATTTTTTGAAAAACATTTTTGACATCTCCTCCTAAATCGTAGTTATGATTTGTACCAAATTATCTGTGGATCATCACTGGACAAAGCTATTGAAAAGTTATGAAAAGCTTTTTGGTATCTCATTGCGTTTTGAAGATACTGACCAATGAACTTTAGAGGGGGCGTGGCTTAGCACATAAATAGACCTACCTCCATAACACTTTAGCCAATCATCAAGAAACTTGCAGGATATGTCCACATAAGTACCTGAAACATACCCTGAAAGTGTCTTGAAAATAACCACTAAGGGGCACCACAAATACAAAAAAAATGATGTGGCATAACACAAATCTGTCTAAATATCAGAAATTGCATGTCCAATCATTACAGAACTTGCAGGATATGTTCCATAGCAATGTTAAACCACGTGTGTAAAATTATTTTGAAACTGCTCCAAAGGCGGTGTCACCAGTTCCAAACAAGTGTGTAGGCCTGGTGCAAACTTTGTCCATGACTCAATTAGTGTTTGTCCAAATGTCACCAAACAGGTAAAAAAAAATTTATAAAGCTATTGAGGTATGTCCCCAAAATGTTTCTGCAATTAATCAATAGGGGTGAACAGTGTTACCAAAGCAGAGCGTGGCCCAGCACAAATTTAGAGTTAAATGATGAGTGTCTGTCTGATGGTCCTAAAACCTTTTGGTTATCTTTATGTAGTTATTTTGAACCATTAATAGTCTTGATTCTTCCCAGCTTGGAAGTACCTGGCTTGTGCTCTGGAATCACCACTTGCTGCTGTATTTACTCTAATATTTAATCTAAATTAGAAATATGCACAAATCTATAATACAGTTCAAAGTTATCCTAAAGTCAACAAATAATTCTTAATCTACAGGGAAGTTTCACACACATCAGAACTTCTGAGATACTCAGCGCATGTGTTGGTGGCTGAAGAAATTAACTATAGAACTGTGTTAGATTTATCCTGAAAATAAAAAGGTTGGATAGTGTAAAGGAAGAGAATAACAAAGAGAGGATATTAAACCAAGGGAAACCTCACAGATCCACAGAAAACAGACACTGAACCAGCATTTACATGCTACTACATTAAATATAGTCAAAACATTACTGTGTGCATAAGGTGTCTTATCAGTTTAGCTTGTCCTATTTAGAAAATGTGCCAGCTGACACAAGGCAGGACATTGATCATTATTATCGTTTAATCAGTGGAGTCAATGCATTAACTGATTTACAAATTGAGTTGTCCAAATTATTGGTGATATAATTTGCCAATTGTAATTAAAACAAAACAAAAATAAAACAAGTTATTTGAGTTTTTGTTTTAAGTATACAAAGAGTTATGTTTGATGTAAAGCAATATTAGTTTGGCAATTTCATGTAATTTTGTATTTATTTCCTATATAATTGAATATTTCTAGTAATATAAAAATGAATATATGTGTTATATATATATATATATATATATATATATATATATATATATATATATATATATATATATATATATATAAACAAAACTCTGATGTCAGATTATTAGAAAATCATTGTCAGTGTTATTAATATTTTCTGTTGATACATACTACCTTCTATAGATCCATGTTGCTTTTTTAACAAACCTTGCAAGAAGTGAAGCTCAGAAATGTGTATGGTATAGTAACTTACCTTTTCGACACTTTACCAGTCAGATCTAATGTTATTGTATGGTGTGAGTCAGGAGTTACACCCTGGCCAAACTGAAACAGTGAATAACGTCCTTACACTGGAGTCTGCCAAGCATGTATGGGACTGTTTGTATTGGATGCAGGTCATGGAGCTGATTTCAAAACAACACACAGTCTGTGCGCTGCACAGTGCACTGTTTCTTCTGCTAAATGTGAGCATCGCGTTCAGTTTGACTACAATAAAAAACAGGTTTAAGCACTCTGCAGAACATTTTCAGACTGCAATATGTCAGCACAAAATGAAATTAATATGTTAGCAACGGCTGTTTTATGTTTTATATACCATGAACCTTGTCCCTGTTGAAGTAGAAGTATTTTTATGTCTGGTTAGCCTTCTTGTGACACAAAATTCAAGGTTCACAAATACTATCACTGAACACGTGTTCCCTTTTTTCTCCCTGACATTTAAAACATCTCTAATCCCTGTCTTTGCTGCTGTCAATAACTGCTTTGAATAGGTGACAGTTTTGTTCACACCAGTAAACACTGCAGTAATCTTGCAGTGAAACGGGCTTTGTATTTGTGCATGTTCCCGTGCAGCCGAGCATTTCAGAGCCCAGAGATCTTTCCATCTGTGTCTGCCTTGTGAGATCTAAGCACAGAGAGCGAGTCAGCCCCTTCCCACTGTACCTGCCCCTGCCTGGCCTTCTCACTTGTTTTATTTGGCACACCTCATGCAGTATATCCATCATAGTTATGCTGCTCTCTGACTGTAGTTATGTGGAAGGAAAATAGTCAAAATAAAGTCTAAAAAGAAACTGGAAGATTTAATCTGATGGATGGGTCATTCAACAGAATATAGTTAAGTTGTAATTTACACATTATCCTCACAGTTATGGGATTTCTACCTGTATCATGTGTTAAAGTGCGCTTGTGCTTACTTACACACTGGGTTGCTGGTTGTGTTTGCTTAGCAGTGATCACAGACGTCCTTCTCAGACTCAGTTGTCTCTGTAGCATACCTCCTCGATAAATCTGTTGTCATACACTACGGTTGGGACGATATGGTTATCTCCTGTTAAGTATTGCCGTTTTTAAATATTGTGATTTTATAAGTTTTGCAATTTGATTCTACACTTTATTGCAACTTTTGTTAACTTTATAACACAAGATCATGGGAAGAAGTTGAATCATATACTTCTTGAGACTGTTTATCATGAGACATATTTCCAAAAACAATGCACATCTCATGTCAGTCAGTCTTTCTGACTTTTATTTCAGCAGCATCATATACTGCATGGAAAAGTGGTAAATACATGTTTTATTCCAGAGAAGCACTTGCTCTGTGAAGGGTCCTTTGTTTAATATACTTTACTTAACTACTTATGTACGTACTTACTTACTTACTAAAATGTATATGTACAATATCATAAATAAAAAAAATGCTTTAATTTAGCTGTCCCTGCAGTGTTTCTAGGGATGCACGATATGCATTTTTTTCATACGTAATACTGAGAATTGGTAATTAGCGGTTTCTCATGGCAGCTACTGAAAACATCAAACACAACAACAGATTGTTTCATGTTTTTGTATTTAAAAGGAAGTGTAACTTGTAGTTAATGCACACCTGACGGTAAGAAAGGCTAAGATGTAGTGAGAAAATATGAATGATTTAATCTTCCATAGCCCTGACCTAACCAAATGTAACTGACATCACTATTGACAACAAAGCAAAAACAAAGAACTGGGCTGAGACCAATCTATGTGACGGCAGCAACAGAAAGTTTGCTGATTTCGCCACGGCGGGGGGGTTGGGTTTACACCGGCCTGGCTCAATTTGAGTTACTATTCAAGCAGCTGAAGTTCCATGTCCTCAAACCATCTGTCATTTCCTGCTTTCTTGCTTTGGCTTTGATTTTCTTGAAACAGATGATGTCACGCTACATATAGACAACCACAATAAAAGTTATTCCCAGCTTGGCATTTGAATTATATTGAGTCAGACATTAAAATGTCAAATAAAAAATTATAAAAAAAAAGAACAAACCAAAAACAAAAGCCTCTCTAAATGATTTTTCCCACCCCTGTCAAACACCCATAAAGAAACTCATCATATACTTCAGACTTTTGTTTATCTTTTATAATATATTATCATTTTGACCTTACACTATTTACTCCAATGTACTGATCCATTCACCCTCTGTATGTCTTACATACCACGGACATGAAACACGGGTGGTTCATTGCTGCAACAGGGCTGAGTTATGGTACACAGTTATGGTCTACACATGGCTAAAAAATATAGTTCAAGATTAATGACTCTGTGACATATTACTATAAATTACTGCAAAGTTATTTACACGGCTGTAAAGTAGTCAATGCTACATATGAATGTTTGAGTGAGATCAACAAAATGTGACACTGTGACACTGCAGTAGTAATTTAGCCACGGTGTTACCGTCGAATACACTGTGCTTGCTGCAAAAAAACAGGGTCTCCACAGAATATGTCCTGATAATAGAGCACCATTTACTGTAGCACTTTGACAATTTGAGAGAAGTTTAATTTTACTTTTGTAGAAGCAGAAACATTTGGTACCTAAACCACACAAACTGAGAAACTGCCTCCACTCAGAGAAATCACAGTGACCTCTTTACACACAACACCACCCACACACATACTTGCATATAAACATACAGTGCTTTGTAAAGGCTGCCTCTCTCCAGTTTCTCAATGAATACACATCAGCAGTGTTGCCCACTCTTTGGCTGTGAGTGATGTCATTGTCAGCTACCTCATGTTGCTTTGACAGCTCCTAATCACACCTCTTGTGTTGTGGGAAGTAGCCATTCAACATCGCAACAACACTGCTTCTTCTATCTGTCAGTCACTGTCAGTGGGTGATACTTTCCCCGGGGTGTGGTTGTCCATCAGCACAGCGCTGGTCACCGTGGCCCATCAACCTTTTTCAGATTGATACCATACAAACCTGACTCGCCCTTCAGTCTCCTTGTTTTTCTTCTTCTCCTCACTTCACTTCAGCTCCATCAGCCCAGCCAGGAACAGGCTGCTGGCCTTGTATTGACAATGCAACAACATGATTCAAACAAAAAACCCCAAGTCTTTCTACTTTCTCTTTTTTCAGAAAGTGGGATCAATATATTGTGCAGCAGAAGTTGCTCCCACAAAGGCAAGAATATGTAAACTTTTGTTTTACACTCTCTGTCTTTGGAAAAAACTTCAAATAGAGGATACATCAAACAGAGAACCAGAAGACTTTGATCTCACTCTGAATGCAATGAAGTTACGTTGCATTAAAATTTAAGAACTGGACTTGAAAATAGAATACTGTAGAGAAACCTGTATAGTAAAGAGACCTGTGTATTGGAAAGAATATTGTACAGCTCTTTTGAGAAGGCAAGCTTCAATGAAACCCATGCATCTTTAGATGACAAACTGACAAACCTTCATAAATGTGTATCACGGTAATTGGATGACATGGCCAACTAATTGTTTTCAAAGTGTGTATAGGACAACAAAAAGAAGGGTTGAACCTTTTACTTGAAGGCATCCACAGAAGCAATAGAGGCAACAATGTTCTTACCTCCGCTGTTTGCAGCAGGCATCAATATGTGCTGACAAACGACCATGGCAGGCAAGACAGTATAATTTACCACTGATTAAACAGCAGGGCTCTTAACAGAGAGCCAGGGTTCATACAGTTAACACAACTCATCTTTATGCAAGCATATTTTATTACCTTACACGGGTGGCATGCCCCAGCTGCAAACACAAGTAAATACAGCTCCTTGTTCTGTCAAAGTGATGTAGCATATATGGCAATGATCAAAACAACACACAACAAGAGACTCCACAGGGAAGAGAATAAGACTAGATTATGGCTGGAGCTGCACAATTAGTTGATTAGTCGATCGAATGACAATAAATCACTATCCTGTTTGATAATTGATCAATCTTTTCAGTCATTTTCCAAGAAAAAATGTCAACATTTGCTGACTCCTGCTTCTTAAATGAGAGAATTTGCTGCTTTTTTTGGTCAGTACTAGCATAGTATCGCAATATTTTTGTGTGGCAATATCATATCGTCACACAGTGCCAAGCATCAATTTTTTTTATGATGTAAATTATTAATATTACAAATACAAATTCAACTTTAGGTAGCCTACTAGAATAAGCAGTTGCTTTTTCAGTCCACTAGATATGGCTGAGGCGAGATGAATAGTCTGAAAAATTAATCTTATCAGATAAAGCAGATGTGGACAAAGCTTTCCTTTGGGGACACAATTTACTGCTGAAAAAAGGTAATATATCGCAATATATTTTATGGCAATACTCAGCATATCATAACATATTAAAATTGCAGTAGTATTGTATCCTGACTGAAGTATTGTGATAATATCATATCGTGGATCCTTTGGTGATTCCCACCCCTACCTTCTAGAGCCAGTAGCCCCTTTTACACTGCCAGATTTTCCGCGAATGTTTGGCCGTTTTGCCGGCCAGCTGCGAGTGTTTATACACACAGAGGTGGAATGGCGAGTTGATCCGAGGCGCCCAATTTTACGCCTTGTAGGGTAGTCATATTGGTGGAACTCTTTTAGTTTAAACTGACCAAGGCGGCCTTCCACAACGGGAGGGGCTGTTGATGACTCGTGGGAGGAGCTGTTGATGACGCCGCACGTGCGACCCACTGGCGGTGGATAAACAGGAAACAGCTGATAGCAGGAATTAGCAAGCAGCTAGTAGCAAGAGGGAAACGCAAACCTGACAGACACTGTAAAGATGAGCAACTGGGGAGACAAGGAATTGCGCACCCTCCTTGTCCTCGCAAACGAAGAGGCCATTAACCGTCAGATGACAGGAACGGTGAGAAACGGGCCGACTTACGAGAGAATCGCCGCCTGACTAGTCGCGGCTTCCCTCCCATGCCACTGTTTACGTCACACACTGAGCCACATGTTTTGTTACATGCTCACACCCCCCATTGCCCCAAAAAAGGTGCATTCTGTATAAACAGAAGTAGGTAGGCGGCATTTTGCCGCACTCCCCAATTCTGTTTTTATACTGCCAATGCTGAAAAAAAACTGATTGGGCTTTCCTGCAAATTTGCACAATTCCTATCTAAAAAGGGCTACTGTTTGGTTTGCTCATTCAGGGCAACCATAGAAACATGCGGCACAAAGGGCAATCTCCGTAGACGAGGACCCGCTCCCTATGTAGATGTAAACGGCTCATTCTAAGGTAATGACAACACTACAATTCTTCTTTTCAAGTTATCATACATTAAAGAAAACATAGTTATTATATTCAATTTCTGCCAATTTATCCCCCCAAAATCCTACACACTGGACCTTTAAACGCACATTTATATTTGCAACAATATCTCTTAAAACAGGTCCTCCATTTTTACCGAAACATCAGGGGTCCAGCAACAAAAAAATTGCCCCAGGGACACCTTACTTGTTAATCCAGCCAATCCTCCTGATACTTAGAAGGAATCTATTTCATTTTGGAAATATCACAACATATTTAGAATTGCAATAATACTGAATCGTGACTTACGTATCGTGATAAAATCATATCATGGATCCTTTGGTGATTCCCACCACTAGTCACTACTGATAGTACATGAAGAGTCTTTGAGTTTTTGGACTGTTGGTTGGACAGAAAAAGAAAACTGAAGATGTCACTTTGGGCTCTGGGAAATTGTGATGAACATTCTCAGTAGGTTTTTTTTTTGTCATTTCATAGACTAAACGATTAATCAAGTATTCGAGAAAATAATCTGCAGTAGTCGTTAATGACAATAATCGTTAGTTGCAGATAGTGGCTTTTTTGACCTGGAGTGTACTGTAAGTCAATCAAAATATTCAGATTCAGATTCACTTCATTTGTCATTTCCCTGAGTATTTACATACAAAAAGAAATGAAATACAGTTTCTCATCAGCTACACAGTTACAATGATAACAAATATTACAGGTCTCAAGTTTAAAATAAGAAAAATTTATTGAACAGTAAAAAATACTAAAACAAGATGGAAAGTTGAGGTAGAACAGGTAGAATATTATTATTATTATTATTATTATTATTATTATTATTATACATTCAAATAAAAAAAAGAGTTCAGTGCTCTTAAATCTTCCAGTAATGTCTTTATAAAATAAACAAATATTTAAGCTGAAGCATAAATAAAACAACAACTATTGTACACAGTAGGATTCGCTGCATGTGCGCTGCAGGGTCTTCCGGCAACACAGAGCTGCCTGTGGATGCCTGTCTGTAAATCATGCCAGGGAAAAATAAATCCGCGAACCCATGCGCGTATCGGCCGATGCCGATACAAGTAAAAAACTCAAATATCGGCCCGATATATCGGCCGGCCGATGTATCGGTCTATCCTTAGTGCATACCTGTAGAGGACAACATGGCAGCGCGACTGATGCTTGCGGCGGCCTCTCTCAGTAGAAATGCAGTGCTCTCAGTAGAAAACATGAATATGGGAAAATGCTATAACAAAAAATAGATACCTCTTCACTAATAAAATCACCTAACCTAGTTCCATAACACGCACAATTGATGGTTAAATTGATAATGTGTAACAGACACATATAAGTTATCTGCTTTTCTTTGGTGTTGTCTTAATTTGAATCAATATAACCTCACATTTTGATTGCTTACAGATTTAAGGTGTTAATTTTATTCCTCTGTAATTCTGATTTGTAAGTGTGTCTTCTTCTTCTACAAAAGTTTTTTTCTGATATGTTAATTAATTGCTCTTGTAAAGGTGCAGCCTTCGATAAATGAGTCTTCCGCTGCCCTACGTACAGCTGCTGAGGTGAAATACAGGACAGGCAGACTCACTGTATGAAGTTTACAGTTACAGCTGTTAACATATTTGAAAATTATTAAGTTTGGAGGTGGGTCTATATTTGGGGTGGGGATCTTTTCCATTAGGGGGTGATTAAATAATGATAAGCTTGTGAATATTTACTGTGATATTACAGTGAATGTAGCGTGTGACCCACTTTAGACTTTCACATCTGAAAAGGATAAACCCTTTGATAATTCTTTGACTGCAGACACTATTTGACAGTCAGTTTTGGGTAATGAAATATGCTTCTCCCCTGTTTTTACCCCTCCTATGCTAGAGCTGTTGCTTGTGTTAGGCCATGAGATGTGCAGTCTAAATGTGACTGAGTGATGTGTCATATAATCTCTTGGACATATCTAGAGGACGTTATTCCAGGAGAGGATATGGGGGCTGCCTCATGAAACATTTATCTGGGAAGAGTAGCGCAGCGATGGCAGAGAGATGGAGTGACAGAATGGAATGAGGTAGAAACGGGAGAATAACAAGGAAAGTGTTTGTATGTGCGTCTGTCTGTGTTTCTGTCTCTGTCAGCCCATTTGCCGGGTAAAGGTACTATAAAAACCATACATGTTTTTGCCACCACAAACCTAATTTACATGGAAAATGAACAATTTCATAACCAGCGGACAAGTGTACACATCAACAGATGATACCAGCATATACACGGCAAGCACGCACACACAGTTATAAACATGCTCTGAGAGCTTAGATAGATAGAGCTTAGCGTGATAACTCCTAACAAAAACCCTGAGGCTGAGCTCTGACACAAAGCTTATAATCTGGCCAAGTGTTCCAGTGGTCGAACTTAGCTACATCACTGAGCAGCAAATGGAGCTCGGGACATGTTCTGTTCAACAGTCACTTATTTAATTCTTAGTCTGTAAGAGGAGATCTTTAAATGTGTTCCAGTGTGGTATAACAAGAGGTCCTCAAATGCCGTCACTGACTGTAGCAGGGCTGGGCGATCTATCCAGAATATATAGATACTGTGATATGACACTAGATACTGTCTTAGATTTTGGATATCATAATTGTTGTCTTGTCCTGGTTTAAAAGGCTGTATTACAGTAAAGTTATATAATTTTCTGAACTGTCCAGACTGTTCTAGCTGTTCTGCTTGCCTTAATCTACTTCGTCATCATATCGATATTACTGATGATTATTTATCAGGAGTCTCATTGTGTAAATATTTTGTGAAAGCACCAAGTAAACCCAACAATATCACTGCAAAATCGATATCCAGGTATTTGGTCAAAAATATAATGTTTGATTTTTTCCATACCCCCAAGTCCTACACTGTCGGCCTATTAAGAACTAAAACCTGTAAATTTATGTTTTGTACCTTTTAACATTTATCTTGATTTAGACATTTATAACTCCTTCTGGCGTCTCTCTGAGACTGAAAAATAGCAGTCACATCAACAAGTGACAGACATATTTCAGAGTGAAAGACATTTCAGCTGGCAGGGATGTGGTGTGAATCTCCCTTGGCAACAATTCTGATGATTGATTAACTTTAATCAGGCAAAAAAAATACCAAATATTTGCTGGTTCCTACTTGGCAAATATGAGAAGTTGCTGCTTTTCTGTGGTTTATGTAATTGTAAATTGAATGTCTTTGGTTTTAAGACCGTTGATCAGACAAAATAAACAATTTGAAGATGGCCATTTTTCACTATTTTACTGACACATCTCAAGATTATTCAATAATGAAAGTAATACAGGGTAAAAAAATCTTAATCTCTTCCAAAAATCTGCATTTTAAATCTCAATTTCAACCTGACTATTGTTAGTACTTGTCCAGTACAGACCATGGCCTTGAGATTTGAGATAAATGACTGTGGGCAAAGGACCATGGGAAAGATTGCTCACGCTCCCAACGACTCGTGGTTGTGCTTGGCTGGCCTGCTGTGACGCTTCAGTGCTGGATCTTCAGATCCTGACAGACACCAGAGTCTAGTGGGAGCCTGGTGGAGTGGCCTCTCTCAGAAGGAGGAAAGCTGCTCCCACCCAGACAAGGTCATGCTGGCCTCCTGTCATTATCCTCTGAACAGACAGGGGGAAAGCATTCCTATCCAGCGGCCATTAGTGCCAGGCAGAGACCAATTACCACCAGGCAAAGGGCAAACAGTAAACGGACATGAATGAAGCCAGACAGGTCAAAGTGGTCATACATAGCAAAGGTCAGTGATGTCATAATTTCAGACAAGTTAAAGTTGCAAATAGCTCCCCAGATAAATACATGAGTAAGAAGGGTTAAATTAAGTACACATTTCCTGAGTGCAATAGATGCTGTCCATTAGGGGTCTGTGCTGCAGTAGAGGAGCATTATTGCCATTATCTGAATTGTCTGTCTCTAATCTCTTTACCAAAATCATTTGCATCAGCGATTTGTCATACACTAATGAGTCATAGATCAATAGAGGATTTTATTATCGAGATAAGGTTGATATTCTCCTTGAATTCACAGCAGAGTCATGGGTTATCTCACACAAACATTTTGAATCACTCAGAAATATCCTTTACTCGGCATAAGTGATACCACCAGCCACCACTGCTAACACATTTATATCAGGCCTTCACCGGAGTGTATTCAGATACAGGAAGTTCTGCAGAGCCTCTGTACTGTCTGCGCTTTCTGTATGTAGCAGTCGCAGCACTCAAAAGGTTTCCTATGTCATGTACAAGTGTTCTTGTAGTTTTCTTGCACCTTCAAAAAATAAAGCGCGTACTGTTAGACATGCAGCGCTCAGGGTCACTGAGGAAGTGTATATGAGTTTTGGGTTTAATACACAAAGATCCTTGCTCTTGGCTGTTGAGAGCCACAGTGAGACGATAGCGCTTATTCATACTCCTTATTTCCTTAACTATCTTGAAGTGGGAAACATTTCAAAGCCATTTACATCCACAGGAAAGACTCTTACAACTTAAATCCTGTCAACAGGGACATGTTGTCACTGACAGGTTGTTGGGTCTTTGATACTGTTTGGTCACAGTGGAGACAAAAGAGTTGTAATATGCTGAACAATCTGTTAATGTATCAGACATCTTGTCCAACTGCCTCCATGTGCATGTTTTGCCTACACTATGCTAGGGGTGGGAATCACCAGAGGCCCCACGATACGCTATCAACACGATACAATATTATTGTGATTTTAAAGATGTTGCAATATGGTGAGTATTGCGATAAGAGTTATTGTGATTTATTACCTTTTTTGAGCTGCATATTTCGTCTGCAAAGGAAAACTCTGTCAACATCTTTTTTTGTCTCATAAGATCAAGTTTTCAGTCTTTTAACTTCAGTGATTTTTATTGCTGCAAAATGTATCAAGCAGGCCGAAAAGGCTATTGATTATTTTATTCTATTAGGTTACCAAAAGTTTAATTTGTTTTTGTTGTATTGATCATTTATTTAATACCTCGATACTTGGTTTCCGTGTGACGATTCGATATTGCCATTCAAAAATATCGCGATACTATGCTGTATCGATTTTTTTTCCACACCCCTACACTATGCTCATATTTCCTAGAAGATAGAAGATAAAACACCAGGTGCCAGATACACATATCTCAGATTTAGAAAGCTGTGTGAAACTCTGTTGAATAATTCTTAATCGTTGTGAAATTGCTCAGAAGTTTGATTTCCACTCTCACACTTGTCCGTAAATGACCAAAGACACGCTCCTAATCAACTGTTTCCATGTACGGTTCCTCCCTTTTTGTAGACCTGTGGAAAGGATGAAGCAAAGTTCGTTTTACACTGGCAGAATCCTTGAACACCACCATCAGACCATTACAGACACCACTGGTTATTTTTAGCCCTCACAGCATCATTAAGTTGTTACACATGCACATGTAAACCACCATCAGCAGTAAAATCTCCATCATCACACTCATCAGTCATCAGTAAAGTCACCAATACATTTTCTTTACAGTTCTATTGTGACTGATTCAATTGCACTGCTATTAAGTGAATTAAAAGAAAAATGTAATTTAAATACATTTGTGTGTGCTCACACTTAAAATCTACAAAACAGGAAAAACAATAAGAAAAAAAATTAGAATTATTTAAAAGGGGGTTGGTAAATGCACATTTGACAAGCATATTATAAATGTATACACCAAATAACTTAAAAGGATAATTGTGCATATATGATGTAGCCTTATACGTCATTGCTCATTTCCTCTTTACCATATCAGGCATTGAACAAAGCCTTGTTAATTCATGTTCTGAATTAAGTTTATTTTAGAAAATGGCATAATTCTGTGCTTACGCATCATCTCATCTACCTGGTCTGATATCGAAGGATTAAGCATTCAAGTGTGAGCGTCCGCCGCTGTGAGTTTGGACAGAGGGAGATTATCTACTCGAAAGAGGGACCAAATTTTGCGAATCTGTCATCTTGATGCGTACGGTAAATGTTCATCCCCTCCTTAGTGTTAGATGTGTAGCTAGGAATTTTCACACACCTCCTCCCACTCTGCACTTTCATGCCACACAGGGGTGATCAGCTGGAGGAAATCAAGCCCCTCTCTAAATTTCCTCTCAACTGATTAAGATAAACTGCTTTTCAGCCATGGTTACCCCCCAACCAATCAATTAAAGTAATCAATTAAAGGCCTGCCGGCTGAGCCTTTGGTAATTGAGGGTTGAATAAACACAGGCTGCTGATACTGATGATAAAGCCGTAACAAAACCATGGGCATGAAAAGGGCTTGAAAAATGTAATTTCTGGGATTTTAGTGAGTCTCAATTGTAAGATATCTAAGGAATGCTAGGTTTAGTTATTTATTTCATTCCATACCCGGTGCAGTCCTGGCTGTTTATCCTGTGCTGCCAGAGATTCTGCCCTAGGACGTTAAATATTGAATAAAATCATCAGCCAGGCCTTTCCAATTGGCTGTGGCTACTATTTGAAAAAAGTGCCAGTAGAATTCAAACATGGCACTGTGTTCCAGCATGTCCTCCAGTGAAAACAAATCCTCAGAGGAGGGTGAAAGAGACTCTTTTGGGCAGGCTTGGCCTCTCTGCTGCTGGCTTCAGGTCCAAGAGGTGAGGAGGCTGTCTGTACTTCAGGGATCCTAAAATATAGCCACACAGGGCTCCCTGACTGAATCCCATTCACTGAAATATGCATTTTGTCTGCTTTCTATTTAGAAATTTAAATTAAACTTTGATTCACGGACAAAATTGGCACATCAAGGTAGAGAAATATTTTGGTATACAACTGAAATATCAACCAAAAAAAAAAAAGTTGTAAAGTCATTAAATGTTTCCTCGCTGCATAATGCTCTGCTAGACTTTTTAAGGATTTTTTTCTCGCAGGAGGGCTTATAACAAGCTGGCTGTCCATTTGGTTTGAATCAGTCTGCTTTTGTTGAGGTTCGGTGACTATAAGTCTAAAAAACCCCCAAGCTCCTCCTCCTCTGCGGTCCGACTTTGCGAGTCGCTCGTCTGTTGGGCTTTTTTACGAGAGAGCAGAGACATTAGAGACAGGGTGATAGGTCCTTGTTTAAGATTTGTGTGACCCCGCTTCTTTACGAGGTCACCATTTACATGTGTGCGCTGTCGGAGC
This sequence comes from Epinephelus lanceolatus, assembly GCF_041903045.1. Classification (NCBI taxonomy): domain Eukaryota; kingdom Metazoa; phylum Chordata; class Actinopteri; order Perciformes; family Serranidae; genus Epinephelus; species Epinephelus lanceolatus. Next base: position 23,110,564 of record NC_135735.1, on the reverse strand, counting down.
TCGGATCTAATAACTCGCTGTTCGTGAAGTCAGCTTCCATGTTTTGATGACTCACAGCATGACATGTGGCCTGGATTCTGTGTGTAAGAGGAAAAGTGGAGGACAGAAATCTTTTCAGTTCATTTGTGTATTACTATAATGACTGAGATAGTTCATACTTTTTTCCTCATGACCATCCTTACATGGTTGCAAATACTATCAATAAATGAAACAAATAACTATCTAAAGAAATAGGTACACGAGCTGAAGGAATAAAAGATGTAAGACATTGAACAGTGATCCTGTTAAACACGCTCGTGGGTATAAAAATCAGAGGAAAAACATCTCCTCTTCTAAGGTGTTAACAACAGTAATACTGTATGTATGGACTGTACTTGGAGCATAGAGGAAAGTGCTATGCCTGCTCCAGCTCATTATCTAACAGCCACATAACATAATTTAACATTTCCTTTGTGTTCAGGGACACCACGGCAATTAGCTAACAAGTGGGTCATCCATTAACCAGGCCCATGGCCCTGGGAGAGATATAAGCCTCCAGGGCAACACTCAACAATTCTCTGTAATAGAATGGCTAAGAGAGAGAGTCCATTAGTAAACATTTAGGAAATCAGTGAGAAGGCAGGTCTCCACGGGTAATTATATTAGGGATTATTTACAACAAATACACTCTGCACTTTATTGTATTTCCTTCCTTTATCTTATTCATGATGTTGTTTTCAACTTTGTTCTTCAACCATTTGCAGGTTCACATTAATGAGCCGGGAGGTCATAAATAAAAGTTTGTTGCCTCTTAGATTGAGACTGATGGTGCATGAACCCCTGAGCCTGCAGACAATTTGAGCTGAAACACAGGATTTTTTTCACCTCTGCCTTTTTTGAATGACATAAATAATGAAAGTCTGTTGATTTTCCAGAGATTGCAATTATATGATCATGCAGTCGGAGGATTGAGACTGCTCTATTGAGGTGCCCACCTGAGAACCTAAAAGACCGGTGGATGCTTCCTGCTATTGACATCCTCCTTAACTGTGATCCCACTCTCTCTCAGCAGCCCCCACGCTGCAGACATACACAAAGAATAGGCTGCACTGTTTGGACCCTGATCTCAACAGGGATCATATAGTATGGACACCCCTTTGAAATAGTTTACTTCAAAATAAATACTTAATGCGGCGTGCTTTTTCTGATGAAATAATTCATTGAACACACTAACATTTGTAATAGCTAACCAGCCCCTCACAACGGTGTTAGAGTAAGACTCAAGGTTGATCAATAGAGGCCTTAGGGGTTTTATTTTCTGTTCCTTGATCAAGGCTGTCAGATTAGTATAGGTACAGTGTAAATAGGACTGCTCCTTGAGCATAGGCGGCGGCTCAGCAGCACAGGTTGGAGCTTCGCTGCCTCATTAATATGATTAGGAAAACAGCCTTCGGGCAGTGAGGATGCAGAGCAGCCCACACCGAGACTCAGTGGATACCAACAACAGTACAGCGGCACAATGGTCGAGTGTCAGTGTGTTTTTCATGGCCCTTCTTTTGCAAATCAACTAATCTGAGCAGAATGTATAAAAAGTGCACAAAAAGACATTTGTGTGACCGTGATCCACAGTGAGATTCTATTCCTCTAAAGGTGTAATTGGTTGATGTGTGCTGGTTTGTGGTGAAATTTAATAACTGCAACGAGTTAAGATTTGGATATTCTGAAATCTGGCAAAACTCATATTTCAGAGAGGTTATTGATTTTGCGCACACTTTATTATATAAGCAGCATTGTTTAATTAGTCTTGTCCTTTGTCTTTGCAAAATAGTCCTCTCCTCGTCTCTCTGTGTGTCTCCACATATCACCCGCTCACTCACCGAGCCCATCTCTTTCACAGGATTCACTAAAATCTTACACGTCGTGAAGCCTGTGTCATATCAGTTTCAGGGTGTGAGAGGTGGAAATGAGGGACATTTCTACCAGTTTTGAAGTGTGGATGTTGTTTTTCGTTTGCTTCATTAATTTTTAGAAATTAGCAAATTTGTGTAGCGTGTTTTTTTTTTTTTTTCCAAAGGCTAGGGGGGTGAAATAAAGTGAAATATGAGTGATAATATAATTGATTAGTGGTAGTAATGCTTCATTTCTCATCTGATTTGCAATCCATTTAGTTTTCGAAACCACCCGACAAGGTTTTTTGCTGCTTCTTCTTTTTTTTTCTTTTTTTTTCACAGTGCCTGTCATCAAGTGAGTAATTATCATTGGTCTGTGTGTCATAAGCCAGGAAGGATAGTGACACTTCTACTGATCTATTTATCTTTTAGTGCCGATGACATCTCCCTCCCGGCTTTGGAATCAGGTTGTCACCTCCTCAATCCAGCAGACAGACAACACAAGTGTTATTAGTATGTGTTTCATATTCAGCAGAATAGGTGAAAGTGAAAATAGGCTTTACTGCTTTACGTGGCAAAGTCGACTTTTAATGGCAGTAATTATGATAAGGACAGTCTTGCTGATGATAATAAACATTTTAATGCTATTTCGGGGCTAACATTTAAATTACTTATATTAGCGATTGCATATAAAGAATATTCCAATTTAAGTGAGCTTCCTCAAGTAAAAAGTCAGGGCATATAACAATATAATATTAATTGTAATTATGTTTTTGTGTGTTTTTTGCACTGTATTGCAGTTTCTATCACTGCTGGCAAATTTGATTTTGATTGGAAGGTTTTTTTTATTATATACTTTGGTAGAAATTAATAATTTAGGGAAATTTGCAGCGTAATTTCACAATTTGTGACATATTTTGGCCCTTGAGCCTTTCTTTTTTTAGCTAATAATAGCACAGTTATACATAACTAACTGAAGCAGCTTTTGTTTCTCACATAAAATCACTTATTTTGCATCACAACTCCACTGAAGCTATATGTATGAATTAAACTGCCATACCTAAATAGTCTTGTTTGATGCTAGAGACAAGGCAAATATTGTTTTTCTCTTAAATTAATGTCTTATTCTAAATTCTACTACCTTTTGATCTATCAAGATGCAAATCATTTGCGCTTTATAAAAGTCAGAGTTTGAAATTTATAGAGCATTTACACAGGAGATGATGTGATAAGTGCACAGATGCTGTGGTTGGTCTCCTTCTGTTTGCCTTAAGAGGCAACGATCTGAAGACCTTGAGGAGCAGATGAGATCTGATTGTACGCAAGTGGCTGAGATGATGGTTGTGTATCCAGTACCCCAAACAGCCAGTAGATGGTACTCTACTGTGGGGCTTAGCAGCAAAATGATAGTGTGCACTGTTGGGGTGAAAAAAGGATAGGAGATACTGAACAGTATTTACTATCACAAGGTCATTAGATAAAGCAGGTTTAAGGGGATTCTTAAAGAACTGCTGCAGCTCAACATAATGCTTAAATCTGATTGTGGCAGAAAATGCATCTATTTTAGGTGTTTAAAGCTTTGTAGAAGGTAGCACATATTTAAGTTGAGAGCCAGTTTATGTGGAGGTAAATGTGGCTGTATAGCCCCATGCCTGTCCGGTGTTGTGCGTAACGGACAACAGCAGATGGCACGTGGCTGCCTCCCTGCATGGCCCTGTCAGCAAGATTGTTAGGTGGAGGTTACTTTGGTGGGTGATGGAAAAGCCAGATTACTCCTGTCAAAAAAGCAGGCAACAATGCAGCCCGGCACTTTGTTTCCCCGTTTTCAAAGGCATTTGTTCTTTGATAAGGTACCGGAAACAGTTAGCGACATGCTGGTGGGAACCTATGGAAAAGAATACACTTTCTATCAATTGTGTTTTCCTTATCCCCTGGTGGCGTTTGCTGGGTGTGGGAATAGGCAGCATTCTGGGCACTGCTGCTCTGAGATAGCATTCACAGCCCAGAGCACAAGAACGGGCTGCATTCAGCCTGGGGAACCAGGGGCCCTACGCTGCAGAATTGTACACAGGGATGGACAATGTACACTATCTTTGGTGTGGACACAAAGAACCAAGGAAAGATTTTATTGTAAGGTTTGGCAGGTCTTGTTTCCAGACTCTCTATCTTTCTAGCTCGCTCGGCCTCTCTATTTACCTACTGCCTTCTCGATGCGGCAATTTCATTACGTGTGTATTATTTTACAGTACATGACTCGTTTGCTGATGATAGACCGGTAGCTACTACACTCTTTCCTCTTCTCTCATTACCCTTCCACTGTCTCTTCTCTCTGTCTCACCTGTATATCCACACCTTTTCCTTGATATTCTCACTTTGTACTCACACACTTCACTCATCATTTGGCCTAAAAAATCGATCCACAAAGTAAAATCTTTCTAATGTCTATGTTAAAATAAAGAGAGGGCATTAAAAGTGAACAGTACACATGAACATTAGTGCAGCACATGCTCCGAAACAAGCAGCAAAAGTTGGTGATATTGATATAATTGTTTCTCGTTAATAATTGGCATATCTGCGTGCTGAATGTCTTCCCTGATTTGTGATACATTCAGTGCCGGAGCTCATCAGATGATGTGAAGGCTAAGCGTTTTTAATAGAAGCTGGACCCACTGCTGCCACCCACAGAGCCTCCACATTGCATCGGGTAAATTAGTATTATGATTTTAAGGGATAAATACCCGTTCCACCTAATTAATCTGCCACATCACAGGGGGATATGACACCATGAGCCCAATAGATCAAGGACCACAGATCAAAAGCACCACCACTGTTAGAATCCTACACAGGCAAGAATAAGGTTTCTTGTTTATTTCTATGTACAGATGGCCTGTGAACTAATGACTAAAGAATACAGCAATATACGCAAATTTGTTTATTGGCTGTTGACCGAATGATGTTGCATCGTCGGTCCACCAATAAGCATGTCTAATTAGGCAGTGGGGGTTTCAGAACTCAAGACTGAAATTTTAATGCTTGTTGAAATTCCTTGTTTGGAAAAACATCATTCAGTCATTAGCATAATGTATGATTTAAAGTGTGTGCTTTGAATTAAACTACCATTTGTCGTTCGGCTGCTTCTGATCAATATGTAAACGGGGGATCTGATCAATGTGTTAGAAATGTAAAAACTTTTTTTAATGATTCACACTCAGGGCTGGTAATAAATTGATTGTTTGGGCTGGTGTGTGGCTCAGGGGTGAGGCTGGTTTTTGGTGAGGAAATATGAAATAAAAAGATCAGTAAAGAGGACAGTTAACGGTTGCCTGCTCTGTGAATGAAATTAAAAATTCTCACTCCTGTGATAAGCTTTACCACAGAGACAGAGTACATTTATTGAGGGTGGCCATAATGAAATCTGTTTTTTTAAAAGTCTTGGTGCCTGTACACAGTGATTTTGTCTCTCCGTCACAGTCAGTGCTTTATTTTCTAGTTTTCATGCATGTTGTGATGTCTGTCCTCGTAGTTATACTTTGTTTTATTACATGTTTATCACTTGAACATTTAAAGTAAATAAAGTAAGTCATAACTGACCCAAACCAGCGTCAGGAAGTTGCTGTGACATCTTGTTATGGTTCGTAATATTCCGAGCAGCGAGCACACTTTGCCCCGTCCTCAACCTGACATAAGAAAGGAGCTAGCTGGGCCCTCTCTTTATTTAACGCACTGGCTCTGCTCTAAAAAATGTCGGTGTTCTGCCAAGTTTACCACATATTCACTGTTTACTGATGGCTGTTACACATGTGGTTTTTGCATATGCTCTCCTCTCCCACTTAAATCATCTGCGGTCCCTGGGCTTTCTTTTGACATGTGCAGCGTCGGCGCTGCCATCGCAGCTTAAATTTTTCAAGCAAAGAAAAGGCATTTGTATGAAATAATAATGACCGTTTCAGACATTTATATTTTCCGCATCTGACTGTCATCTCTCCTTTTCTTACTCGCTCCGTGTCCACCACAATATTCCAAACCTCCTACACACATTTCCATCACATGATTTGGTTTATGTAGTTATGCTCTATTTGCTGAAGTTGTTTTTGGGATAACGTTTTACTTTTTGAGTATTTTGGCACACAGTTTGTTTATAATGTCACAGTTTCATTGTCTGTGTCATTGTCAGTGTTACAGTTTCATTGTGGGGGTGTAGAAATAAGATGTAGATAAATTCTTTTATATGCTGTCACTTACTTGGCCATTAAATCTGGTTCTGGTTCTGACACAGTGGTGTGCAGCGCTGGGGTAAGACTAGTACAGCTTTATCCTGAACACCTCAATTCTCAACATTCCTCTGATTCATAATGACGTGCAACTAAAATCCAAAACCGCAGCTTCCAACAAAGCTGGTCCACGGACCTCCTCTCGTGGGACGGGCTCCCTGATGTCAGAGATCCTGAGTTGACTGGACTGACTGACTGACTGACTTGGGACTATAGTCTTGTCTTCAATAATTCATACAACGGTATCAAGTGCTTCATGAATATACTATGACATGCCATGTAAAAAAACAAGACCCTGTATCATATAAATGCAGTATTTTCAATTGAATTGGTTCGTATATTTTAAAACGTTGCTCATAATCCTGTCCTGAGAACACGCTATTGAGGACTTACAGGGTGATTGTCATAACGCAGTGCTGTTATTTGGGTAAATGTCAAAGTGCCACTCAAAACATTCTCCATAATTTATCGAAGGTAGCATTGTGAAAACTCCCTCCTCTGTCAGACTGCATCAGCGTAAATGATGTACACATGTCTTGTGGCGACGAACCCTCTTCAAAGAGGCACTATTTGTTTTGTCGCTGTTCCTTTGTGTCAGTGCGCCTACGGTCTCCGCAGAGTGTGGATGTCACAAAACATTAGGAAGTATGAGATTCAGGATGTTCCATTTAATCTCCTTGACTTCCCCAGTTAGCAGAGGAGCCAAGCAGCAGCCGAGGGAGCCCCAGCATCCTGTAGAACAAAGCTGGCTGACATGATGTTTGCCTGAGGGGCCTGCACTCACTCTCACAGGCATAGTCTGCGAGCGTGTAAAACAATGAGAAACCAGTCAGCTGACAGATACACTAAGCTGCAGTCACTTTGAATGACAACAGCGCATGAGAGGAGCAGTGGCAGCCCCGGTCTGGGACTCAGTACAAACAGCTCTGCGAGCAGACAGAAGGCTCTATCAGAGCTATCAGTCAGAGCTGCTTAGATCACACTGTTGTAGTTTACTGTTGGAGTACTGTAGACTGATGTCATTGTGCTGTGACAATATGTTTCCCCGACCAAGGGGAATAGCTGCCTGCATGTGTGACTGTGATGTGTTCTCCTTCATAAAAAGGCAGCTTGTAAAGCACAGTGGTCACTCTGATTATCCAGAGTGCAGTTGTGGCCAGGGGTTAAATAGGAGCAGATGCCTACTTAGACAGAAGGATGAGTGACTCTCCTCAGCTCTCGACCCTTCTCAAACATCCCAGTTCAGTTTTCCTCCCGTGTAATAATGATCCACGGCAAGACGACACGTTTGACCCCCCGTGACCCCAAAGGCTATAGAAATTATAATCAGGGAGTTATTTAGATTGACCTGACTTGATGCTCAGCTGGTGGAAGGGCTTCACCGCTCTGTGTCAGCCGAAAGATGACCCTTTCCTGTTTACCGCCAGCTTTGGAATTAAGTTACTGCCAAAGAAGTGATTGAGTATGATTGAGATTCGAAAGGCCATCTTGTGCTAAGAATTGTGAATAATTTGTTACAACAAAAAGAAACATGTTCAAGGCTACAGACTGCTCCATCGGTTGCCCAAGAGAAAGACACAAAGGTATGGAGAGAAAAGAGCTTTTACAACCAGCTTTGGCATGGTTCAAGGACTCCACAGTTCACAAGTAAACCCAAGTTTATTCTCCAAGAACCACTTCTCACACATAACCACACACACATACACACACACTGTCCCATGGGTGTGCAGGCAGCACCACAACCGCTCCCACTACAGGTAAAGAGGCCCACTCAAAAGGGTCATATGACTCAGCCTTTGGCTTTTCTGCCCGTCCTCCTGTGCATCTCTGGGGTACATGAGACTCTTCGGCATCCACCACTTCTCTCATTAGCACATGCCAGCCTGCTAGTTGCTGCGGCTGAATCCAGGGCATGTCAGGAGCCATGTCTAGGAGCCACTTGAATTGACAAGATGAGAATGAGGGCCAAGGGCTGGCATATGGTGCTGATTAGCAGTCAAGTTTACAGGGGTTCTCTATCCACAGAACATAATCAGACCTACTCCCAGCATCCTGCCCACTGAACATCATCTCGCACACATCGATCCCCCCCGAAAGACGCCGCCAATCCCTCTGTGAAAGAAATTACATTCCATTATTTTAAACTTTTTGCAACATTGAAGTTGTGTGTTTGAAAGTGGGTCTTACGTGGCTGATACAAATATGTGTTTGATGATTTTCTCGTAAACAGGTCTTTTGGAATTAATGAAAATGAAAAGCAAGTTCTCAGGCTTACCCTGAGGGACCTTGTCAAATGTTGATGGATTTCTGTGTGCACTGACAAGTAAAAACTAATATCTAGAAAATAAGAAATCACAAAACTATTCTACATATTAATGAGTGATTTCAAACAGTCTATGCCTGCACTGGATGCCCACCAGGCACAGAGCACAACTCCCCTCAAACAAAACTTTCAGTGCCACAGTCGAAGCAGCAACATCTGGCTCCTCATGTAGGCGCTTATTAGGATCAAATTAAGTAGAAATGAATGGGATGATACATGACAGGGTGCAGATGTTCAAAGCCGTGGTGTGAAAATCTGAGGGCAGAAAACAGCTTAATGAATTCTGCGTCTTACAGCAGGGGTGAGGCTTTGGGTTCACAGGTTAAAAAAAAAAGGCTAATTAAATTCTGAAGCAGACGCACAAGAAAATAAATGTTTGTTGCTTGTCGCTCCCCTTATTTACCCGTGGTGCGCTTAGGGACAATGTTATGATTTGCAGTTAATCAAGCAATACAGGGGAGTGTAAGTGAGTGGTCTGCTCTTTTGTGATTTATGAACAGATGCATATCAGACCTCTAATGTCCCGGGTGAAGTGCTTCACATATTAGCTGAACTGTCACTCACAGCGGGTTAGTATCAGAAAATATTGAACTTGCGGCACTAGTTCTCCCCACAACTGATTAGTTAAACTATTTTTTTTTATTTTTAGGTTGTTTTTTTTTTTTTTTAAAACACAATTTGTCGGAGATAATTCACGCTCCGTTTCTGGACTAAAAGACTGGTAATTAAAGGTCTAGTGTTCAGGATTTAGGGGGGGTATATCAGCAGGAATAGGATATAATATATTAAGGATAGTTGTTTTTTTTTTTTAGCATGAAAAAAATCTGAAAATCTGAATTGTGTTTTTGTTACCTTAGAATGAACTGTTTATATCTACACAGGGAGCAGGTCCTCATCTATGGAGATCACCATGTTGCTCCTCCATGTTTCTACAGTAGCCCAGCATGGACAAACCAAACACTGCCTCTAGATAGGGCCATTTATGATTCTGCGTTTTCACGTCAGCCACCATAGTTGGTAGCCACATCTTGATGGGAGCATAGGAAAAACACTGATGGGTATTTCTTTTCACGTGAAACTGCTTTATTCTGTGTTTTCACCAGTTTAGATTACTGGGTCCATTTTTTTGGAGAGGAACAGACCTCTGCAGATAATTCAGCCCCCAGTAAAAACCCTCTTAATGTCTGGATCTTAAGTTATCAGACAAAACGGTGAGGTTCTAGGCTAGTGGCCCGTTTCAGTTATGCCAGACAGCGACACTGATTTATAACGTTAATCTGCTTTAGTCAGTGTTTGTACTAGTTTTAATCACCAGTACTGTTTGTTTAGAAGAGGAAGAGACCTCTGCGGATAATTCAGCTCCTGGTAAAAACCTCTTGAACATCTTAATTTTAAGCTAGCAGAGAAAAAAGGTGAGCATACATTAGCAGGTGCTGGTCTCCGACATGTCGGACAGCGTCAGGGAAACACTGATTTGTAGCGTGAAACTGCTTTATTCAGTGTTTTTACCAGTTTTAATCATCAGTACTGTTTGTTTTAAAGAGGAAGAGACCTCTGCGGATAATTCTGCTCCTGGTAAAAACCTCCTGAACGTCTGGATCTTAAGTAATCAGAGAAAAAAGGTGAGCGCACATTAGCAGATGCTGGGCTAGCGGCCTGTCTCCGACATGCCAGGCAGCACCAGAGAAACACTGATTTGTAGCGTAAAACTGCTTTATTCAGTGTTTTTACCAGTTTTAATCACTGGTATTGCTTGTATTGAAAAGGAGGAGACCTCTGTGAATAATTTGGTTCATGGTAAAAAATCTCCTCAATAATAGGGTTTGGGGAAAAAATCGATACAGCATAGTATTGTGATATTTTTGTATGGCAAAATTGTATTGTCACATGGATGCCAAGTATTGATTTTTTTTGGTAAACAAATGACTTAGCTTACAAAAACAAATTAAGCTTTTGGTAGCATACGAGAATGATATAATCAATTGCCTTTTCAGTCCACTGTATACATTTCGCTGCAATAAAAATCACCTACGTGAGATGAACAGACAGAAAACTATCTTGTTAGATAAAACAGATGTTGACAAAGTTTTCCTTTTGGGGACTAAATTTGTATTTCAAGAAAGGTAATATATCGCAATATGCTTTATTACAATATTCAGCATATCGCAACACATTTAAAATCGCAATAATATTGTATTGTGACTTAAGTATCATGATAATATTGTATTGTATCGTGAGGAATAATGAACACTAAAGGAATTCTAACCAGGAGAAGTTTCAGCTTGTTGCGACCTGCAACCCTCACTGCTAAATGTTTCACACTGTTCCTTTAAGTAAATGTTTTTTTATGCATTGTACAATTTTATTCTTATTCCCAAATTGTATCCTCGACAAATCTTACTTAGCAGAAATATATCTGTAAATACCCATAAATTACACAGTCCAAAATCCTTAATTGGAGCTTTGACCATTCTTAGCTTTATTTATGGGCCTGTTTTATGTCTCCTTCAAATATTGCTCCCTCTCTTCCCTCCACCCACTCAAACATAAACCGTATAATAACTTTGAACCAGCGCTGCCAGGTAGACAGGCGCAGACTCACACTGGGCCATCTCAGTTGATAGAAGGTTCCTGTAGAGCCGTAAGACTCGAGTCAAGGAGGGAAAACTCGCTTTAACGTAAATGATGTCATCACACGTCTTGAATGCGACTTTTAGCTGGCTGTCGCGGCTGAGCGACTTGATAGTTACCTCATTGTTGAATCACAATTCTCTTAATTACGTCCTTGAGATCTATTATTTTGGTTTATTTTCCTTCTGTGGTGTGGGGCTGCTTCTCTTCTAAATCACTGAGTCTCCCCTCCCTTGTTAATGTCTCCTCAGCCTGCGTACCGAGCTCCAACGCTGCACAGGGCCAAGTCTAATTTACACATTTTCACTGGCATAATGTTTAAGGGTGTTTTCCCCCTACTGACTACATTACAGATTTTGTGTGTGAGTGTGTGTTGTACGGTAGATTGTAAATGACAGCTAAGGGTTAAAAGAAGTTGTAGATCTTTGTGGAGTTCTCTAATCGGTTTATTGTTTAAGTTGCTGACTTCCTTTTGACGAGAAAAATATGCAAGAAGTCCTTGATTTAGATTACATATTTGGATTTTGTCACTCCTTATATTTCTTTTCAACTGTTGCATCAAAGGCTTTTCTGTTTACTAGAATAATGAATGAATGAGTTTTGCGTTGTTCTTTAGCAAAAAATGACCTTAACAGTGATCACAAAAAAATGCGCCCTTTATATCAACACGTCTCTTGATTCAGATTTACAGTTCTGTATTGACCTGAGCATAATGCAAAACAAATAGTAGGCTGTATCCAAGGCCTTTCTATTGGTGGCATCCAGAGGGAGCAATTCTTTTTACAATTCCAAGTAGAGGGCAGGTGAGTTATTTCTTTGGCTGTGTTTTACACATGACTGTGTTCATACATATTATAGAGCACCCTATAAAAGTTTTTAAGTGCAGACCCACTTCCCTGCACAGGAGATGTATCATACTTTGTTCCAAGTGTTCTGACACATAAACGCACATTTTTGGTAATTCGCAGCTCAGGGAAATACTCCTTTTTTCTTTTTGTTTCTGTAGCAGCACTCTTACAGCACTAACAGATGAAAGTCTATAGATGTAAAGCAGAGACGCCAGAGGAGAAAAAGCGAAGGCACACACACATGTACGTACTGACATATACTGTACAGACGGACACACACAAACTTCTCTGACTTTGCAAGCACACTCAATCTTTCTGGGCTGGCACTTCCAACAGGAAACTGACAGTATTATGTGACACCATGGAATGTTCTAGGGAGCAGCAGCCCTAGCAGCGCTGACCTACACCCAGCAACAATACCTCTTTTTGTCCTGCCTTTCCCTCAAAATCTCAGCTCCCCACTCAAATGCAGGTGTGGTGTTCTGCAGTATACAAGGTATTTTATTTTCAACAGGCATAATTAAAAGAAATGAAGTCAGTGTTCCTTCGCACAAATCAGAGTACTCGGGGGAATGACACAGTTCTTTCTGTACAGAGGTTTACAAGAACAGCATGCTACAGTGTGTGCCAGCTCTCAAGTAAGTTGATCGAAAATAGAATTTCATTGTTGAACCAATAAAAAAAAAAAATACGCTGGCAAACTAAAGGATTTAGACATCTAGTCAGAGTACGGACAAGTATGACAGAATTTTGGTTCCAGTGAGATCCTGCAATATGTCTCAGTAACATTTGCTTTTGTGTGGAATAATAATTTTGGCAGCTCTACGGAAATTGTAAAATGTTCATTGTTAGGTGCTGTAGCAGGATGTTTAAATTGGCTGCTGAGCACGCTTTAAAAAATCATCTGCACTGGAAAAAGGCAAACCTTAAAAACAGCACCAACTAATAATATTTTATTCCCTAATTATATTGTCAACACTAATGGTAGGTGAATTATTTTTGAGGGATTAAATATGTTTAACCTAATTGTATTCAATTGTAATATGTTTAATTTCAACTGTAATTATTTTCAAATGTGCTCTCCGTGAAGAGCGGATAAAGTACTGGTTTGTAGTCGACTCTAATGGTCGTTTTCAATGTGTTATCTTTTTCCAGCTCTGAAGTTATTTTACTCTACTTCCCTGGATGTTCAGTAAAGAGGTTTAGATTGGAGGTCAGTGAGTGTGACATTTACTTGGCATGGGGTTTGAAGACCAATCTCCGTTCTTTGGGATCTTGAATTGCATCAGTCAGTTCCAACAACTTGTTTTTAAAGAGCGCCAACATCAAAACGGTTGTGTGTGTTTCACGGCAGATTGTAAATTATGATGATGCACTTTCTTTTGAAATGATAAAGCTAAGAAGTTTTTGGGCTCAGACCTTAGACATGCAGAAGTAGTAGCACTGCGTTAAAGTAACCTATTTGCTGAAGTGTGTGTGCTTCATTTGTAGATACTTTCTGTCACTTAATGCCCAGCATGAGTGAAGCTCTTCATTTTGCTATATATCTGCAAAGTATGCATCTTAAGTCTGGTCTTACTTAGTCAAATACAGATCTTGCATATGTATCTGTCACCACTTCACTCTACAGCAATTATAAGTGAGGACATTTAAAATCTTACATATATGTTTGACACCCGATACACATACGGACAATACTGTAGTTTCCTTTATTAATTTAGTGCAGCTGATATGTGTTCAGGATTTGATCAAGCCGTGTTTTCCTGCTCGTCCTGATGTGGCGGATTTGAGGCTTGCCATCGCTTCATTGGGGTTCCAGCCACACAGCAGGAAGAAGATAGAAAGGGGGGCTTTGGAGGAAGGGAAAAAAAATCACAGCGCATTAAAAACAAATCTACTGGGGGATCCACCAGCAGCTTAAGTGAGCCAAGACGATTAAAGGGTCAGTGGTCATAGACTGCAGGTTGAACGTACCTGATGCCACTCACCTTGGTCCACAAGAGGCGCTGCCAAAACCAATCTCTCAAAATCAAAAACATACACAGGAGACACAGTGAAGGTCAATGCAAAGTTACAGTAGATAATGACAGCTAACTCAGCACATCTCCTGGCTTGTTCAGTCATTCTTACTGTGTTTTAGATTTATGAATTGTTTTTCCTATAACTTTTAGGTGTATGGTTTTATAGTAATGCAGGTAATGTACTTATTTATTTGAAATATCTGCACTGCTGTAACACACAATTATAATTTAACTTTAAAAAGAAAAAAAAATGTCCGGTATTTTTTGGGCAGGCCTGAAATCATGGCTACATGATGCACTGCAGCCATCCTTAACATACTGTAGCCCCTTCCCTACTGTATGAGAACAGTGTTACTACTAACGTTAGTGTTGTTTCATTCGCCCCCCGGTGAGTTTGCTACGTTCCACAAGCTCTCTTAGCTCATCCACACTAATAAACATCTTTGTTAAATGCCATAATTATCTTACTATAAGCAAAACAGTTGTCACTAACATACCTTTCAATCTTTTAGCCTGAAACGGCTATCTGCCTGGCCTGCTGTCGGTTACTTCTCACTCCTGGGTGTTTGTGTGCTTTGTGCTCATGTTAGCTGTTGTTAGTTGCTGAAAGAGAGGCTATCCCTGTGCAGCAGTTCTCGTTCTTCAGTTCAGAGAGTGTCTGTTGTGCTACTGTAGACTTTGTGTGTGCTACTGGGTTATCTGCTCACATGAGACTGTAGCGGCATGACGGCTAGTTTTTCATCTCGGGTGTATTTTAGAGGTGCGGGGATTCATCAATGTTACCGAGGTCATCGTTTTCTATTCCTCCATAGAAAGAGCTGCAGTTAAAAACCTTGCCTAAAAAGTGAAAAGTGTGCAACTGCAGTGCATGGACACTTAAAGTGAAAGCATCCCGCAGCGCTTTGTTTAGAGGGCAACAGACAGCACCGTCCTGTTCACTTTTTGTCCCCACCCAAGCATAATGTATTAGGGGTATTAATACGTTGAATGAGTTTCTGTTAGACTTGTCACTTGAACTTTCTGCACTGCTGCTAACGTTACAGCATACGTCGTCTACTGTTATTCGGCTGTTATTATTTTCTGTTTACTATAATGGGCATGCATGAGCAAGAAAACGGCTTGAACTAACATGACAGTCTCTTGTTACAGTCTGTAACTGCTGTTAAGTCTGTAAATAGTTTCAGTGAATTTTCTTGCCCCACACTGATGCAAAAATATATTTGCCAGTAATTATCTTTACTGCATATTTATTCAGTGATGAATTAGATTGAAGTCATAACCATTTTAAGTTAAGAGGTCCAGTACTTTCTGATCAGGTATCTGACATAAAGGGCCTGTTATTACTATTAATATTATCATAACACGTGATGTGGAAATTAGACTAATTTTAAAATATGCTGCTATTGTCATTGGGTCTCATTCATGAAACGTGAGCAGAAGGAATTTGTGTGTAAACTGTTCACAGACGAAAATTTACGTGCATGTCCGCATTCATCAATATTTTAGTAGCTCTGATGTTTTCGTAGCTACTAACAAAATCTACTCCTGAAACAAAACAGAGCTTTAGGCTATTAAGATTCAAATAATTTGAAGACGATGCATACAAAACTGCTGTAGGCTATATGTTATCCGTATCATTTGTTAAAATAAATGTTAAATAGCTCTACATTCCGACAGCCATCACTGATTTAGAGTTTATCCATTACGCACAAAACATCTCTGGTTTCCCGTTCCCACTTCATTCAAAACTCCACAAATGAATCTTCTGTTTGTTTGGTGACCGCTGTATTTTTTTGTGTGTGTGCTTATGCGTTTCTTTGCCTCCAGTTTCATATCACACCATTTACGCTTACTTTTCATGAATGAGACCCATTGTTTTCAAAAGAAGAAGACTGAATAAAATATTTAGATATTTATATGACAATTTTTGTTATTTATTTTTTGATGATTTAAGCATTATATTGATGGAGTATTAAATAAACAATCTCCAGAATAATTGATAAATCAGTTAGATTAGTCAACTAATCAAAAACATAATTGTTAGATTAATCAATAAAAAAGTAATCAGTAGGTGCAGCCCTAGTGTGTGCTTTGAGCCACTGGGTTAGTCGTTAACAAGAGTCTCTTGCTGCGTGGTGGCTCTTTCTTACAGCTTGGCAGGTGTTGGTGCTTTGTGCGACTGAGTTAGCTGCTAACGAGAGTATGTTGCTTCGCAATAACAGTAACACGCACACACACACACACACACACACACACACACACACTCACTCATCTCTTCACGTTATCCTTTGAGGTCAAGTATATAGGAAAATACATGGGGTGTATTTTTAAACAGCCTAATAATACTCCTGACATCACAATACTGAGTGAAGTAAATAAGACATCAGACATCAGTATCAGCCATTGCTCCTGTTCTGTGTTCCTGCCTCTACTGATGTGACTCACTGTCTTTAGGTACAGCTGGTAAATTTTAGGATAAGTGGCAAGAAGGGCAAAACAGACTACATGAGGCAGCTTTAGTTTTAGCTGGTTTTAACAATTTTCTTTGTCTTATGTGTAAACATAACGGTGGTGGATGAGAGACTGTGGACAGAGCAGACTGGAATATCACTTCTACATCCTGAACAAGTGTATTGATAAGGTATCAGCTTAAACTGGCGACAGCTTTAGAGAAAATTAATTAGTATGCCATGATTTTTAAATGCTGTCACCCACAAAATGCAGCAGATGAAGCAGATTTCTTTGAATGCCTGCATTGGCAGCAAAAAAAGGTACTACATTCATGTTCTACTGTAAAGTCGAAGATTACTGAGGAACCCCTCTGGGAACACATTTTCCCCTTGGACTTTTTCTTCTAGTGAAGAACAGAGGGTGAACTGCAGTGACTCAACATTTCGCCGTATCAATAAGGGCCTCTCTCTTTCCTCTGTCTGGTGTCACTAGTGGTGACTCTGAGTGGCTCCCCAGCCAAAGACCTGCTTTATCAAGCAGCCAATTTAACAAGACAGCTCCTTTCATGCTTGTTGGCTTCTCCAGTGGTAATGGATTTCCTCAATGAGCGTCTCTCTTTCTCCAGGTTTCACACTTTTCTCTCTGTACTGCTGGGCCCCACTCCAGATCAGATCTTTTTGCCATTGACTTTGATTTCTTAAGGTAAGTGATCCATCGCTCCAGGCCTGACCAGCATTGCCTGAAACCTGGCCTCACTTTGGCTCCCCATGCCTGATATTGTACACTCTAATGCAAAGTGAAGTACAACGTCTAAATAGCCTGTCACTCCACCCCTAACCCCTCCAAACCCCCCCCCCCCCCCCCCAAACCCGCTCACCCACCTATGCCCACCCTACCTCCAAGTCTCTCTCGTCACCTCCTTTGGTTTCTAAGCTGCCCAGCTGGGACTCATTTCCAGTCTGTGAGGGGAATGTAAACGATACAGTGATATTAAGGGGCATTAAACAAGTTGATGACATTCTGGTCACATTAATGAAGACTGGCACTTCAGACAGGGAGGAGGGAGAATGGGGGAACAGGCAGCTTCTGCTGTACATGATGTCATTCTCTCAAAATGCTTTTGTGAACTTTTCACTAAAGTCCCGCCATTCATTTAAAGTCTTCAACGTGGGAACCTGTTTGTAGCTTTTGCACATTGAATTCCATTTGCATCTGTTTCCAGCTCTATATCAGTGTTGTTCTTTGTTTTCTGTCATTACACTGATAAATCTCTGCTGCTGTAGCTGACTTCAACCATCACAGTTGTTGCATTAATTGTAAATGAAACCTAGTGTGGTTTCCTGCCCAGATTTGGATTGTTTTCAGAACCTCCATTCCTCCTGTTTGGAAATGCAACCCAAGATGTGTGAAAACAGTGTGTGTTTTTAATTGGCCAGCGCTGCTGCTCATCCCGGGGCCTCGTGCACATGCTGCCAGGGTGTGTGTTTCTCAACAGGAAAGAATAAGCTCAGGCTGAAATCATAGGAAACACAGACGATCTGGTTCTTCAAGGCTCAGTGGTCTGCCATACAATCTCTATAAACCAAATCAGCGCTGGCGGTCTTACAGGCCAGCAGATGCCTTTGCTCTTACTGTAATCGAAGCGGAAAGCAAAGCGACACTGTATGAAATAATGGCATTTCTAACTCTGTTCCATGTGTTGATACACGGTTCAGATACTATTGTTTTAAGTGCTGATAAACGCGTGTGATGTTTGATCTTTAAAACCACTACCTTGCAACTAGATTGCACAATCCATGGTAAGTAGCTGTTCTCAACACATCTGCCTCTTCCAGGAGATGGTTTGAAAGTGACATTCTTAAAAAGCAAAACTGCCTTTGTCAGTGTTTGAAGTAACTTTACGCATGTAGATTTTAGGGCTGGGCGGTATGACCTAAAATTCATATCACGGTATAAATCGAATCCCTTCACAGTAACGGTATATATTGCGGTATAAATTTAAGTGTAAATGTTATAATAGAAGTGTTTCTGAATGGGTTTTGTAGTCCCTTAGCAAAGCTAAATTGATAAAAAAAAAAAAAAACAACAACAACAAAAGCAAAGATATAATGTATTTTTTAGAGCATTTATTGTGCAGAATGCAGATCTCAAAACTCAAAATTAAAACCCAGTACTCTATGGTGCAAAATGTCCCCTGGGATCTATATCAAAAGGTAATTTCCTTCTTTTAGCAAAATCCTAAATGTATGAGTTGTGTTTTTTCCACCTGGACCTTTATGCTCTGCCATTTCTCCTCTAATCATCACGCTGTAACCTGTGACAGGCTGTTATGATACCACAACTATCACACATTCATATATGGAGTTTTTTGTGGAGCCCCTAGCATCACATAGGTTTACATTACCAAAGGTTTATGACAAACTCTCTTGCCGAAAACCAACTCCCGTGTGCGCACAGCGAGAGAGGAGAGGGAGAGACGCTGTGCTGCTGCCAGAGGAGACACTGAATGAGTTCCCTCTGAGTGGTAAGTCGCTAAAAGAGTCTGAGAAGTCCCGGGCTGTTCATAAGACATTAACTCACTCACTCACAAGTTCTCCAGCAACACATGTTGCACGTGCTACGCTAAATCACGGATGTGAACCAGCTCCTCTTGCTCCGCTGTCTCTGTGCTCGCAGCCATTTTCACACTGAGGCAGGTGCGATGACGTCATCGACGATAGGATGGTAGAGCGCAAATCTCTACCATGGGCCAAATTTATATCTTTTCTACCGTCTACCACATATACCGTGCAGCCCTAGTAGATGTGAACAAATATGACTCACTGCTTTTCTTAGTCAAGGGCGTAATGAAAGGTAAATAACGGGGAAGGGTTGGGATCAGGGCAAGAGAGTGAAGAACATGTTGGGCCTTGTTCAAACTCCACAATATCAGCCTGACTGTGGCCAAACGTGATTGTTGTAGACTGTTGGCTCAGATTGGGAATGATAACAGGATCGGCAGCGTCAATCGATTGTTTTATCCCATGTAGGGTGTCATAGTAGACAACAATCAGCGCTGTGTATGGGACGCGTCATGACGTCCTGACACAAAGACTAGCATGTTGGAAATCTTTTTACCTGCTGCGACGTGTTCTCTCATGACTGTGGCTGACCCAAAGGGGCACAGGGCACTCACCTGTTAACGTTGCGGGACGAAAAAGAAATGATGTGACAGATAAAGACAGAGATTGGTGGAACTGTGAGACAGAGGAAAGGTTAGTTGTTTTGTTTGTTTCTTTTTTTTTAGGCTTTTCTGAACACAAGACAGACAGGATCGTACACACTTCTGCTATTTGTGTACATTCATGTTCCTTGAAGCAGATTCCTTGCACCGTCTTCCCCATGACATCACTGGTATCGTGAAAGACGGTGAGCTTTAGCTTGTCTTGGACCATTGTCTGTCTGTCATATCTCTTGACCGAGTCATTGTGTGATTTTATGACTCTGTAACTGTTTAATCTGACACAGTGACCATTGTAACAGACAAAAATATTGTGTAGTCTGATCCTGGCATTAGATGGGATGTGTGCCATACTGGATGGTGGTGCATAAAACTTTGTTTGCATTCTGATGCAACATGTCAGCGGGACTGAACCTGCCTAACCCTTATCGTAACAACCTCCACGGATTTGGCCTTTTGGAAAAGCAACACCCCCAGTGCTGAGGTCAAACAACTAACTCCACCACAAATCTACTATAACCCAACATCACCATCAAATATCACCCCCACCATAACCACAGATTCAACTGGGACCACGCCCCCTCAGTCACCCCATCAAACAGCCACCACCCACTCAAAAATAAAATTGGACATGCCTCTTCCTCTGTCCTCAGGTCCAGTGGTCTACCCTTTGCTTTGGGATTTACCCTGGTCCTCCGAGCGGGGGAGCAAAACTTTTCCACATTGCCATTCCTCTCCGTCCATGTCACATACCAGATCAGCAGGCCAGTGCACCCTAATTGAAACCCTACCCTAACCCCAACCACCTCCACAAATTTGGCCTTTAGGAAAAGAAACACCTCCAGTGCTGAGGTCAAACAACTAAGTCAGAAAGTTGAAGTAAAAACCACATCAAAGAATGTGGTTTGCTTATCTAACGTAAGAGAAAAAGACCCCTTGGCTTTTACTCACTAATGACCTAAACATTATCATCCTACTGGTGGACAAGGAGAGATCTAAGCTTGTGTCTAATACAGAAAAATACCATGTGGACTCTTTACTGACACTAACACATATGATGTAAAACCCGTAAATGGGATCTCTCCCTGGTGCACCAAAAGAAGGTTATTGATTGTTAACAGTCACCAGAGAAACAGTAATTGATCTTAACCTGTAACACCGTCCTATCCCTTTACATGTTTATGTATCACATGTTTAACACTTGCAGCTGGCAACATTGCAGACCACTGCTACCACTGGACCAAACTAAATATGCATACTGACTGACGTGCTGGAGCACTATATATGTGCACTTGAACATGTATGTGCTGTGGTTTCACCTATGTCTCTTAACTAATTTATAAATAATGGAGGAAGTGGAGAGAAGGGCTCCAAGCCACTGGTTTAAATATGTGAATAACATATGAATGCAAATCAGAACCTGTGAGGGGGTTGCTTTCTGTTTAAGGATTTCTTTGCCGATTTTCAACCGGCTTTGTGTCATAACAGTGTGGGTAGTGTGTGCAAATCAAATGTGGTAAACTTCCCTTCATCTTACTAGCATCCAGACCTCCCTGTTCATGTCATGGCAGTAATTGCTGGCTCTAAGGCTCCTGTTCAAACTACACATTGTACTTCAGCATTTTTGTATCCTGTATTGTGAAAACGAAGGCTGAAAACAATGAGATCAAACAGTGAAACTGAGCAGTGCTGATGAAATGTGAACCAAGATTTTGTTACTGGGTTGCTTATGTCTTGACTAAAATCTCTCGGAAACATATTTCAGCGTACCGTTTAACTGTAGTTTGATTGACTCATTTAAAATAAAAAACAACCTTAGGACAACAGAGTGACAGTAACAAGTTGTTTCTTTTATTCCTTACAAATAAATTTTGCAGCTTACTCAATCAGTGCAAACAAGGGTTGCCTCCTTCGTCTGGCTCAAAGCCAAAGTGTTGCCATAGTGGCGCATTCTTTGATTTTGTCGAGACTAAATTGTCCGCCATTGTCGACTCCCCGTCACTATTAAACAAACTCCAGGCTACAGTAGAGGCCTTGGCGCATGTGCACTTGCACCCCCTAGCTCAGTCCCCGCCCCACCCCCCTCTCTCTCCTGCTTGCTGTGCGCTTGGTGAAGAAGCAGACACAGGTGCTCACAGACTCGGGCGTACTATAAGCGGAGCGGACTCCGTGTAAAAATGTCCATGAAAAATCCCCGCGATGTGAAAAATACATGCCGAACAGTCTTTTGTGTGACACTGGTGCGCGGAACGGAGTCCACACGGTCGTGCTTTGCGCTCACAGGGCTTGCGGATGTCCACTTTTACCGGGCGGACCTCCGCGGCGTCCGCTCCACGTACGTTCCGCCCGAGTATGCGGTCCAGTCGGTCTCAAAAAAAAAACCTGGTCCAAGATGGAGTACCAAACCGAATTGGTATTACCGAGAACCGACCCAACCCTATGTAGCACCAGTTTCATAATTATTTGCAGCTTTCTACTGCATAGACAGCCCAGTTTTATGAAAAGACCATCTATACTGCACTGAAATACTTCTATTACACATTAGCTCATAGGAAGATAACATCATTTTAATGTGGGGAGATGCATAGCAGCAAATTTGACATTCCTGGACTGTGCAGTCACTCTGGAAGAAGAGTGGGAGCCTTGAAATTGAGGTGTTACCCCTCTCCCCACCACCACAACCAACATCACCTCGCACGCACGCACACGCGCACACACACACACACGCACACACACACACACACACACACACACACACACACACAGGCCAGTATTTCCTCTTTGATAATCACCATCCACTTGAGCATAAATTGGGCGTAATTCGAACTTTGCACCACTGAGTAGACATAATAGCAAACATTGAGGCTAAAACCAGGGAAACAGAAGCCCATGCAACAGACTTTTAAATCCTGCGGTTACACTGACAGGACTTTTGTTAAAACCCAAACTGGGTCAGCACAAAATACCAGACCAAAAGAAAAAGCTCAACGCCACACAAGACAGAACCACATTATCCTTCTACGTCTGTGTCTGTGAAGAGTACCATAGGACATGCCGTTTTTCTTTTTTCACACCCAGAAACACACTGTGGCAACACTTACACCTTGTGTACACAGGAGGCGTAGTGGGAGCAGCACGTTAGCAGAGCAGCAGCTTCAGTGCTTCGTCTGTGTGTACACAGGACTCATTCAGGCACTGTATTGAGTGCAGGTCAGCTGTGTTTTGGCAGCGTACAGAGCCCAATACGCTGTCATCGTAGTTTCCTGGGTAAAACAGAAGACAATAGACTTGAAGTGTTAAAATAGGCTTTGGATAGAACTTCAGCCGCTACATGGCCTGTGTAGACAGCTGGATTGATTAGCGTGAGGGCACACTGTCTCCTGAGACAGATGACAGGAAATTGTAGACAATTTGTAAACTGATATTACTTATGGTTCATGATTTTTTGAGAAGGAACACATGCTTTAATTTATTAATGTTTGATTTATATTGACAGCATGTAAAATATGTATCTCCTTAATAAATCCAACTGTCTTTTGTTGTACAGGAGGAAAAATAACAAATCTTACAGTTGAAATTTGCCTTGCAATAGGTAGGCTACATACTGTGTACCATTCAAAAAACTGTTCACAACCAAATCGTAATAACTAGTGTTGCTTGGTGAATTTAACATTAAATTTGAGATATTTCAGGAGACACTCATCGTCAAAATCTAATTCCTGCTGTTTGCTACAATCCACCGCTATCCCTTGCCTTCCCAACACTAACGTCACTCTGTCTGTCCTTGGTATACTTTGTTAGACATGAACAAGATAAGGGGACACACGTCTATTTATACAACCAATGGTGGTTGCCCAACAGATCATGTGATAACACACGTAGCTATACAGACACAGAGTACAACACACTGCAAAACCTGTACAAAATTACACCACAAGAATGCAATATATTTACCAAAAAATACATTTCCAAAAAGACCAACAATGCCTAGAGTATCACCTTGGATTATTACATCACATAAAAAAAAAAAAAAAAAGAAAAATGTCACAATGACATGCAAATTCAAGGTGTTGAATTGAAGAAGAGGATATTTTTATAATTCATATTTTTAAAAGAAAATAGATTTTTTCATTTTGTAATGCTAGTAGTAGAGGTGCCTCTATTTATAAAAAAAAAAAAAAAAAAAAAAAAAGAAATTCTGTAACCGCTTATCCTCTTGAGGGTCACAGGGGGCCTGGAGCCTATCCCAGCTGACATTGGGTGAGAGGCAGGGTACACTCTGGACAGGTCACCAAACTATCACAGGGCTGACACATAGAGACAGACAACCATTCACACTCACATTCACACCTACGGACAATTTAGAGTCACCAATTAACCTGCATGTCTTTGACTGTTAGAGGAAGCCGGAGTACCCAGAGAAAACACACGCTGACACTGGGAGAACATGCAAACTCCACACAGGAGGGCGATTGAACCAGGAACCCTCTTGCTGTGAGGTGACAAAGCTAACCACTACACCACCATACCGCCACCCCCAAAAATATGAATTAGAAAAAAAATCTCCTCCTACATTTTCACCCCGGATTTCCATGTCATTATTCCATTTCTTTCTTTTTTATGTGATGTTTCAGTCATTTGATATCTGAGGTGATACTCGAGGAACTACTACATTTTTGTAAATGTATTTTTTTGTAAATTTGTAGTATTCCTGTGGTGTCACTTTGCACAGGTTTTGCAGTGTGTTGTAGCTATACAGAAACAGAGTACATGTGTTATCACATGATCTGTTGGGCGACCACCATTGGTTGTATATATAGAGGTGTGTCACCTTATCTTGTTCATGTCTGATGAAGGGCTGGTGCCTGAAACGTCACATGTGGTGATATTATTCAAATTTCCAAAAGGAGCAGTTTCTGGTGTGCAGACATGTTTTTTTTTTTTTTTTTTTATATTTTTGTGTTTGTTCTTCTGTCCAGCACCCAGTATTTATCGTTTTTGGATGTGCGTGCTGTGTTTTGAGTCTTCAGTTTATACTTTGTTAGGGTAAATCCCGCGGTTGAGTGCAGAACAAGCTCATGGTTCATGCTCCTTTTTTTGTAACTACAGGGTTTATACAGTGCTAACCCTCCGCCCTGATACCCACGGAGTCAGGGAGGCAACATATGCTTCTGTGTGGTTCTGAGACATGCATTACAGTGCACAGTTTCCACTGCAGCATAAATTTAATTTAATTATTTGTGTAAGAGTTTCTTTAATCAAAGTGTCACTGGATGGGGGAATGGTTTCACTGCAGGCTGCAAGCAAGAGACCTGTCCTTATGCTCTGTGTGTGTCTTAATCCCAATCTCATTTTAATTTTTTTTTTTTATGAGTCATACAAGAAATAATCCTCGAAATGTAGGAGCACAATAGGTGTGTAAATATAACCACCATGGTTATCCAATGACAACAAAACCAAGCTCAGTCTTTTTTTCTTTTTTTTTTGCTGAGGAGAAATCTGCAGTTAACAGCTCCTATTTCTCTTCCACATCTCACTTTCTGAATGTTCACTCATAATCATACCTCTATGTGAGGCCTTGGATGGAAGAGCGAGTCACAAGAAACCAGATGACAACCGTTCCAGGGAGCCAACGTTATATTTCAAACCACACACCATTACATCCTTAACTGTAGGAGTCACATTGAGAACACGGGCTCTGGAAAAATTGCATTACAATTTAGTGGACTAGTTGAAAGCTTTTAAAACCAGAGTCTTAATATGAAACAGACGGCAAAGTTTGATTTCGCTGCAGCGATTCCAGAAGCGAACATGTGTCTCAACAAGGTGCCAAATTTCTGACAACTTACATATTCAGGGCTCCAACACCATTTATCCCCTGAATTAACAACATAAATGGACTGCAATAATTCATTCAAGTCTTTTTTCCAGAGTAACTTTTTCAAAAAGTGAGTCAGATGATTTTTTCAGACAAGGGCTTTTACATCTTTTAAGCACAAAACCACAGTGGAGATAACTGCCAAATCCTCAAATGAAATACTCTGTACTTAACTGCAAAACCAATAAACTGATAAATTAATACTTTTCAATATGATCTCAATTCCCTCTTTCTCTGTTCATGCGTAATGCACATTAGATTTGAGAATGCCAACAGCCTAAATAAATGTGAAACTTTACTCTGATGTTCATTATGAAGATATTGTCCAGGCCCCTTTCGACTGGCACAGCATGTCTCCCTCCTCCTTTTTTCTCCTCTTTTCCCTTTCCCCCCCTCATTCATCCTCTTATTTTGTGGTGCATCTGTCACTGTAAACATCTAATAATATAGAATCCAGAACTTATGATTAATTCTTCATAACCTCTCCTTTTATGTGTCTCTTCTTTGATTAATACCCACAAATTATTATGGATAGTATATCTGTGCATACAATTTATTTCACAGTTCAATTAGTTTTTAAACAATTGTTTCTTTGTGCTGATGATCACATTAATCTTATGGTCTAATGTCTTTTTTCTAAGAGTAATAATGCTGTTGGAATGAAATGTGTGATGGTGAAATAATGGTGATTGCACAGAGGCCGTTAAGGCTAAGTATTCTGGACAATCCTGTGATCTTTCTTAGTGTTTCAGCTTTGCTAGCCAGCACCGAGGCAGTGCTACATAATGAGACATATTAGAATTACAGCAGATATTTAAAAGGCAGGGTGAATCAAAGGCTTTGCCACCTCTGGGTGGAGGCTAATTGAGCTAGCTGGCTGTATTCTGTAGCTCTGTTGGACAGAGAGACAAAGGCACACTAATAATGCCACTATAATTGATACTAAGACTACTCTCTTTTCTGTTGGTCATGCCACAGGCATTGCTAAAACCCTAACAATAGCATTATTCACAACTCCTCTTGTGTCTTACAGTTACACTGCTTTAATGCATGTTGAATATGCCATCTAATTAGATGAGAATAATAAAGATAGTGGATTCAGTTCTGTGACTTTAATCAGCTGTTTGGAGAGCCAGTGGGGGTTTGTAGTCAGCTTTATTGTGCAGTAATTCAGCTTCTTCTTTTCTTTGCTGAGTCAAATTTGTAAACCCATTTTACAAAATATATTTTCATATAATGTCATATCAAGTTTTAAAAGTGTTGGGTTATTGGGCCAACTCTCAGATGACAGATGGGGGGAGAGATTGTAAAAAAATGTGTTTATCTTTTTACAGTCAATCCTTTTGTGTTTTACACACACACACACACACACACACACACACACATCGGGGCTGTCAAAATAGCATGTTAATTTCGATTAATTAATCACAGAAAACATAACGTGTTAAAAAAATGAAAGCTGATTTATCGCGTTCTGTGATGCCCTCTGACCCGGTGTGTCATTGAAGGCCACAGTGGCTTTGTCACATGATAGAGGCAGACGAGACAATGCTGCTTGGCCCCGTAAATTGAACGTTTGCATTTAAAAAAACGCCTAGATGGAACGGTTGATAGGAGCACCATCCTCTGTAATTTCTGCAGGAAGGAATTTTCATACAGTACCATCGGAGTAAAAGCAAAAAAAAAGCAAAGCAGCAGCATTTTTGCGCCAGCATGTGTCATATGATCCTGAAATACTCTCTGTGGCTACTATGCTAAAATACTATCAGACCCCAGCACTGTTTCTGTGGGCTTGACTGATAGTTCTCAACCTTATTACTACTAAACATTACTTAACATCACCAAAGATCCAGGCTGCTTGGTCAGATCTTATGTTAATGCTCACTAGAGTAGCTATGCACAACTTTTGTTAGATAACACATTGTTTTTTACTGTCATACACAGCCACTATTTTCGACAAGACCATCCAGTTCTCACTTCCAACTCCTCAAATACCAATGCCTGGCCAGTAGCCCTTGGTGTCAGATACAGAGGTACCCTTTAGCAGCAGTATGAGACACCTCAGGGTGTGCTTTTTTTTTACTTGCAGCAACTGCTGTAGTACGAAGAGCAAATAAGTCCACATATGATGGGTGGGAGGTGGATGGGTCCAACAAACTTCCGACAATCACTGGGGAGCCTGCAGTTCATGATTCGTGTGAAATCAATAGTCACATAATTTTAGTAACACCATAGTGTGCCAGTGTGTGTAACATGCTGTGCTACTGAGGCATCTTTTCTGACGTATGTAACTGATGTCATGTATGTGACATGATGTTACGTTAACTTACATTAGTAACAAACTTACTTATTTTAAGCCAAACCATATTGTTTCTCTGGACCTGACTGCGTGGTTTTGTTGCCTAAACCTAAGGTAGTAAACCTAAAAAAGATTTTTACCTACGTTCAAGTTTATTTTGAGAGGAGACTGTTTGCCTTTAATGAGCAGACACGACACAATTTGTTGATTTTGAAAAGACACATTATATGTAATGAACGCTAATTGGCATGCTGTCCCTGCAGCATCCAAAACTGACGCAGGAGGGTTACCTAGAGTGTCATAGTTTGACATGTAGGGCCACATTGATATTTGACGAGTTGGGAGTGAGAATTTGCCGAGAGGACAAGGAATTGTTGGCACCATCTATGTTATAGGCGTAATTCTGAACCTCCTCTCGTCTATAACAAACCCTACAAACATGACAGCCGTAGATTGGGTTTTGTGGGTCATGTACAAAACATGATCATGCCATCTTAAGTGTGCTAATGAATGGATGTGTGCCAGTGTAACAGTCATCAGTGCGAACATCTCCTTTGATGCCTCATCGAGCAGAAAGCTCTTAAACAAAATGTTTGAAGTGTCTGCCTGTGTAATAATGATTTATAATTCTCTTGAACTAATGCAAAATTTGCTGGTAAAATTTTTTTGAAATAAAAATAAATTGTGCCCGGAGGGTCAGGCCAAGATTCAAAAGAAGATCACCCAAGAGCAGCAAATGATTTAATAAGCCACCAGCTCCACTAGGGCATGGAGACGAGCAGAATGGAGAATTTCAAAGTGTGTCTAATTAACATCAGTTTATTACTATGTCAATCTCCCCAGCCAGAGCGTGAATGAGGGGAGGGTTTAGAGGTTTTACTGCTTTGCTTAAATATATGGAATAACACTTAATTCCTTAGGTTAATACGAAAGCCTTAACCCAACCTACACCCAGAGAAAAATCCTTTTGCATGCTTCCATCTCATCACAGTCAGACAAAATCTGAATCTCATCACAGCTGAGCTTTTTTAGCTTTGTTAAAAAATCATTAAAAATAGAAAACAACTTCCAAGATTTTTCCATCACCATTATTCCTCAAGGAACGAGTAAATGAATATTTAATATCACTCGCATCTATATGATTGCATAGTAATTATCAGAACCCAAATGCTTGACAAGCTTGGTGTAATATAATTTGTAATATGTTAAATTTGCAGGCGAGACAATGTTGAATTCCTCAGACACCATGTTTTAATCTTATGTTGGTTTTTCATCACCACCACCGTGTCTACAGAGACAGGAAATGTCCCCAACAGAGGAGAGCGAATCCTAAAGAATTACAAGAAAAAGCATTGAGCAACAGGAGCAATTAACAGGTCTCCTCTCACCTCGCTACATAGGAACAGAATGGTTTCTTATGTTATTTATCTCTGTCTGTCCTCTTAGTTTTTGGATGCAAAACAAAACTTATCAGCAGACCTTTCCTTAGAGATCCTGTGTCTTTCCTCTCGTCTTTGGTCAGTACATGCCAAAATTGTAACTGTGCTTTCAAAAGAGCTTGAAATGTTAACAGTGGAGTTCCTCCAGTCTTATTTTTTCAATAGTCTTTTTGATTGTCTTGGCAACTTAGGCTGCTTTCACACCTGCTCTGTTTGATTCGGTTCAATCAAACTCAAGTTCGTTTGCCCCTTAAGTGCGGTTCATTTGGGCAGGTGTGAACACAGCAATCGCACTCCAATGCGCACCAAAGCAACCGGACCGAGACCTTCTTGAAGAGGTGGTCTCGGTCCAAACAAACAAACTCTGAGCATGAGCATGTTACAGTCCTGGAGGATTATTAATGTGCACCTCCTCCTGTACTGCCTTAATATGCACATTCAGCACATCCAATGCATCAAAACATTGTTTTCTAGTTGGAGCCGCGCCTCGTTTTCAAACTGTATGGTTTGACTAAAATGAAGAATGACAGCAATATAGTCCACGATGACCAGCGCTAAAATCAACCTGCGTAGTTGTCCCTCCATTGTGACATTAGAAAGTGCTGCATTTATCTTGCAAGTGTACTCTTCTTCAGCGTTTTGTTTACTTCCTGTATTTTTCCCGCATGGAAATTCTGACCAATCAAGAGCAGCTTTCTTGCGCAAAGTATATGATCCGCTTATAAATGCTGCCGTGAGAACACGAACCAATTCTAGGCAATTATGCAAATTGCTAACAAAATTAGCCCCTGATTCGGACCAAAGCAAGTTAAATCTAGGTCTGAAAGCACCCTCAGTGGCCCTTTTTATCTTGAGGCATAGTGGCAGCCATGGTGGTGTAAGGGATCTTTGCATCATCATATAGTCTGGACATTAGGTCATTTGTACAGTCACCCACATGTTTCATAACATACTTGAGTACTGTAGGTAATTCATCCATGAAATCATAATTGAAATCACATTGAGGTGCAAGAAGCTGCATTTAGAGCTTGACTGACCGTCAACAACGGCAACAGTGTGGAATGGGCATGTGCAGAGACTGGGTCCTGCTGCTACCTGCCACTGTTGGACTCATTACTCAGTCAAGTAGTCATATATTGATAATTATTTATTACTTATTTCAAAAGTAATTGCTTTACTTATTACTGGCTGAGAGCAAATCTGTTACGCAATTTGTCATATTATCTTTTTGTTACACCTCCGTAATTGCGTTATATCTTACCTTCTAATATAATGATATGTTGTTTTGAATTTGCAAAGATAACCATGTATCATTGATATCTAGTTAGCTGATAAATGACGGTGCTCAATTGCAGAAAAGGTTTATGATTTATTTTCAGCTATTTGTAACAAAAGTAAAAAGTTATGTTTTGATTTATAATGTCCAGTAACATTTATAAGTGAGAGGGAATGAGCAATCGGGTCTCTAAGCAAATGATCCATATCTCTAAGTAAGTTGATTCAATGTCATACCTCAGAGAACGGCTTGAGTGAGAGGAAAGACACTAAATCACCCCCCCACCCCCACCCCCACCCCACCCCTCGACCCATTATTCAAAACTAATACAGTTTTATTAAAATAATCCAGTTGAATGATTTAATGTTGCACTTTTGAATTGTAAAGTGGTATACATTATTATGATGACACATTTGTTTGTTTCCTTTAACCCCCCCTTTCCATCACATATTTACTACTTGGAAGTCCCCTGGCACCCTTTCATCAGAGTACACTCATGTTTACAACAAAGGGCCCCCTGTCCATCAATTTACATAAATATATCTGTGTACCAATAGGAAGGCAGGAACAAAGTGGCTGCATCCGTAAGGTAGCAGACTTGAACCCCCAACAGAAAAGGCAGCATCCCCAAGTGCTTCTGCCCCTGTGCCTTCATGTTAAATTCATGGGCCAGCAATGTGCACTGGACAGTACACACTGATATACTGTATTTGCTCTCGCTCTCGGTGGGTGTGCCGCTCTCCTGAACGCGGTAATGGTTAAACAGGAGGGTTCATTTAAAAGCCACATGTCCAGGAAACCCCAAGACAGTTGGGCTGTATGTAGGTAGTGTATTTAATTCAAGCAAATATCAAGATTAAACAAGATGCACACACCTCGATAGACACGCACAGACACAAGAAGCCCACAGAGAAAATCTGTGGATGTATTGTGTTTGGCTGGCGTTTGGATAGCCATGAATCATGTGTTCGCTCTGAGCAAATATAACCAACCAAGTGTACTTACTGCATTATTTTGTGAAGGGTTTACACAAGCTCTACACTGAGTACTGAGTAGCTTTGGAAAGTTAGGGGAAGTTGAAGTGTATTTTAGTTAGTTTTAATGTGGTCTAAGGCTGCAACTAATAATTATTATCATTGTTGATTGTATTCCTGATCAATTGATTAATTGTTTTGTCTATAAAATGTGAGAAAATTGTAAAAAAAAATATCCATCAGTATTTCCCAAAATGATGTCCTCAAATGTCTTCTTCTGTCCATACAAGACATTCAGTTTACCGTCATAGAAGAGTCAAGAAACCAGAAAATATTCATATTTAAGAAACTGGAATCGAAGATGTTTGACTTATTTTTCCTTAAGAGACCACTCAAACTGATTAATCGATTATCTGATTAGTTGTAAATAAATAAAACATACACATCATTCTGGATAATTTGTTTGAAGTTGCAATTTTGTCCAATCCCTATTATATTGCCGCATAAAATGTACATCCTAAGAATGCTTACAAAATGTATTAAAAAATTATTTTGCCTTGTCCCTTATCTATAATACTCTTACACACTCTCCATTTTAACTGGTGTAAGATATGCAAAACCTCCATGCACATGGACAAAATGCATCATCATTTTGATTGACTTAACTTTGCTACAGTTTTTTTTTTGACATCTCATAACTTTTCTTAGCATCTGTCTTAAAATTACCAAAACTAGTAAAAAAAAAAAGAGTCGTTATATCAAATGGAACATACTGAGGAAAATAATTTGAGACGCTTGCATTTAAATTTTTCAACCAGACTATAATAATGTAAGCAAACATCTTCACGACGGAATATGCCTGATAACATTATAAGTGCACTTGCCGATTCCAAGTAGAAATCCATAGATCATATTATGAGACAGCTGCAATGATAGCACCATAAAAAAGCTACACAAATCATATTCATTGAATTACACAAATTACAGATGTAGCTCAAAACCTCTGAAAACGTGATGATGAATCCCTTTTTTAACTTCTGCCTGATAATTCATCAGACTACACTGGCAAAGTATTGGGCTTGTGAAAAATGCATGAATTACTAATTAATGAGGCATTCTCGCAACATTTACATATTCATAAAGGTGTGTAATTCACATATGCATGAGAGAGCTGAGTGATAGCTTTGAGAGAATAACACATATTCCAAGAAAGAAACCTTTATTTGTTAAATTCTTCAAAAAGCTCAGGGAGCAGAGATGCTTTTAAAAAAACATTACGCATTTATTCTTCCCCACAGAAATGCAGTCAAATGCTCTGGGAGACAAATGCACTGAGGAGATGCAGTGATGTGAAACAGTATGCAAAATTACATTTTCTGAAATATTGTCCCACGTGGATTTTCAAAAGTTCATTTAGCAACCCAGTGTTCCTAACAACTGTGCTCAGAAAATCCAATTGATTTACATAGACAGAAATATATCTTCAGTATCACCTCAGTTCAGCAAGGAAATATGCAGTGCACTCTGGACAAAATTATCCATAACATGTACATTTTTTCTTTAATCCTAACCACAACGGGGTCATATAGCAGCATAAAAACAAACAGGGCAACAACAGCAAATCACAACAGCGACAATACGTCTGTCAAAATACATTACAGTGCAGTAAAAGGCAGCATTATGTAGTCTAGAGTTTGTTAGTTAATTGAAGCTGCTGCAGCTAGCATGACACTTCCTTTATTCTAAGTTTAAAATCAATTTAAGAGAGAGGGTTTTCGAGTTTGAACTTGGCCTGCAGGTCATATCAGGACCAAAGATCGCAGTAGAACAGACTTGTTCTATTAGCCTCTGTGCTGCTAAAAGGCACTTAAAACTAAAGCCATTTCTGTGACCTGAGATTATGACTGCTGTGCAAAGATAAAAACTTCTTGCTTAGGTAAGTTGTAAATTTACCTGAGATGCTCTTATAGACTAGAATGTACCAGTGTTGTAACCTAAACAAAGTAAGGGGTAGCCATCCTACCATGCTGTATAGGGTACAGTGATGGGTCCTGAAGCTGTATTTAGTAATATACCTCAGGGCTGAGTGATACAGGAGGTCAAGCTTGGACAAGGTGGACGAAATCATCTGAGACAGAGATAGGCCAGCAACTATGCGTTTTTGCGATGCTATGGAAAAACGGGACTTTAGCCTGTACAGAAAGCCCAGTTTGAATTTCATTGTCTTTGCAAGATGGTCGGTATGGTTCTTTAAGTTAAGACTGTTGTCCATCCGAATTTCTAAATATTTATATTTATCAACAGATTGAATGGAAACACCTTCAAGAGTATTGATGGAGAGGGTTGGAACCTCTCTTTGCCCAGGGAAGAAAGTCATAATGTTAGTTTTAGTTGAGAATAAAAGCAGTTTCAGAAGATAAGAGTGTGTTGTTGGGTGTTAAAATCAGTTAGCAGATTTTAAAAGGCCATCTCTGCAGTGGGGGCGCAGGAATACATGACTGTGTCCTTGGCATACAGTTGGTACTTGCAGGATTTGAATTGATCCCAGATATTGTTAATATAAACTTAAAAAAAGCAAGGGTCCTAAAACCAATCCTTGTGGGACACCCTTCTTGACAATGACTTTGTCGAACATGACGTTGCCATGTTTAACAATCCACTATCAGTCAGATAATGGTGGAACCACTCTGCATCCCATGTCAGCACTCAGCAAGCTGTTAATGAGAAGTGAATGGTCCACAGTATAGAGAAAAAAAAGAATCTGATACTAAAAATTTTCAGAGGTCAGATATTACATTTAAGTGTGATTTAGTCGATGTCGACTAAGAAACCACACTGTTAATTGTGGGTTAAACAGCAGAATAGTCAACAAATCTGAGATAGATTCAAAACAGTTATAATCTAAATAATATCAATTAATAAAACAAAAAATAGACCAAAAAAGGTAATTCTCTTCTCAGAGTATGTCATTTCTGCTGTTTCGCAATCAAACAATAACAAACAACACCATTAAGTAACATGGATTATTTATTGCCAGTGAAAGTCCGACATTACTGAAGCAGAAGTCATTTTCACAGATGACTTAATGTATTGAAGTTTATCTATGTTACGTTTTGTCAAGTTATGTCATTTCATTCTAATGAAATAGCGTCAAGCCAGTTAAGTTGCTAACTTACCATTAGCATTAGATGAGTTGACTACCCATACAGCTACTGTAGCTAACGATATGTGGCTAGTTCAGTAGCCCGGGGCTATTATAAGCAGTCAGAATAATCACACTAAAAATAGTGTGTTGAACATTGTTGTAACATTATAATGTTACCGTACACATTAACCTGGTGGCTGGTCTCATCTTCATATTCTACTACTACTACTACTACTACTACTACATCTTCCCATGGTTGATGGCAGGTGGCAACTTGTGTTAAACATCATCACTGCCCCCCCTGTACCAGAGTGGTGGTGGTTTAATTATATTAAAGCTTTAAGGAACATTTATTATATTTCTGTCGAAGAAAATTATATTCATATATTTATCGTTATCATTTTATCTCCCAGCCCTGCCTAGATGTTACATTAAGCTGTTCTCTTTGTTAACACACAGTCATATCCTCTCTTCTTGCCTTTCTTTAGTTTTAAACTGTAATCTGAAATATTTCTGATGCTTGAAATGATAATTTAATAATAACCATTATTGGGATTAGTCATCATTATTTACTTTTCTCAGCACTGTAAAAATCAGCCAAAAGCTTTGCCATGATGTCAGCCTTTTGGTGACAAACCATCCCAGTGAAGCAGGTCCAAGACGGTTTGGCCAGAGTCGAGGCCTGTCCCTCTTCTGAAAGCGCCTCTCCATTGTTTCAACCCTCTCACAAGGGCTTTGTGAAAGCTGTCCCAGATATGGGTCAAAAAAGCACAAATAACATTCAGATGGTTCCTAGGCTTTCCTCACAGCTATGCACCAAAGAATGACAAGTCCAACAAAACCATGTCGAGTTTTTCACCCTGTGCCATTGTCTTTCCACATTAACTCCAAGCTGGGCCTTTTCAGCCAGGCCAGAGTTGTGTCAGGCCTACTCGGACACAGCCCAGCTCTAGCAGCAGGCTTGGCCTATTCAAAATACCATGCAGAGTCTGATTCACTCCTTTATTCCATTACAAAAAAATGGCTCTTGGATGCATTGTGCAAACGTCTAATGGGAAAGAAGACAAAGTAACAAGCAACAATAGTCTCTGTGGCCAAGTGGACCCATCAATTTCAGAGTAAAATCCTTTGTGCTGCAGGGTGTTGCTTAAGCCAAGAAAGGGAAGTTGTATTTCCCAAGGCCGCAAATACCAAGGTAACAAAGGACTAATTAACTAAACAAAGACTGAAAGAAAAAATGAAAAGGCAAAGGGCAATGATTTCAGATTTGGTAACCAGAAAACCAAAACTGAAAAGGGACTTAAATTAATTATTCACAGAATATTAATGATAAATTGACTCTTGTAGGCACAGAACAAAAGAAAGGTGAAGTTCATTAAAGATACAGTACAGCTAACAACAAGGATGGCATTTCGGGATGCTTAAGTTTGAGTTTAACCTTGCAGGACTTTTGGAAGGCACTTCTGAGCATGAGGCGCAGGGTTTTGGCAGCTGCACAGGGAGCCTGGTGGGTCAGCCCTTCTCCGGGAGCTGCTACTCCACACTAATCTATTTTAAACCATCTGTGAAATTAGCAAGATTTCCTAAGTCCTTCACCTCCAAGGATTAAAACATTGCTAAGGGTCTGGGCTGTTCTTACATACTGTTCTTGTATATGTGTTTGTTGACTCCTGAGATCAAATCCTTTTCTCCCAGCTGTGCTAGAAATAGAAATAAGCTGAAAGTTACATGCATGTAAAGAATATTAAACATCTGGTTGAAAGGTTTTTTCTCTAAGCATCTAAGCAGATAAAAATTATATTCATCATTATTTTAAGTGATGGCTGAGAATCACGAAAAAGAGAACATGGGCAGGTGTTACACGTTCCTTCATGCAGTAACACCAGGGAGACCCAGTCTCAGCTGTTTTAAAGAGCCATACCTAGGCGCTGCAGTACCTCTGCCAAAGCCAGTACAATGAAGTCATGAGTCAACTCTAATGAGAAAATCAGATAAATAGCAGCTGTTCTTGGGGAAATGGTGCTGTCTGACAGATTCACTGGGTGCAGCGGCTGTAGCATTGAGCAGATCCAAATGAGTAAAATATTGTTCCAGGCGCCCCTCACTGCTCCCCTTCCCACCGGTGTTTAGTCATCAGAGTTGTGAAATAGCAGCCCTGCCGCTACACGACAGCATTGCTGTATTAATTATTATCCGCTGTTCAAACATACACATCTTTGTACAACAGTGACAGTTCATCCAAACAGGCCACTTACAAACAGCAGCATTGCTCCCCATAGCTCACCAGGCCCCCAATTATTCACCCCAACCTCTTATTTGGTTCACACAGAAATCTATGGGCACAATACGAAGCGAAAAGCCCTCAAAGAAGATAAAAAAAAATGTCTCGCATATCACCAGCTCAGCAGTGTTATAATTTTGTGCGCTCACTTGCACAATAATGCAAAGACAAATACACAAAGCACAGAGCTTTTCTCCGTGCCATTAGTTGTCGTGCAGGCTCGGAAAATTACTATGAGATTTATTGTGCAGAGGTATATGTCTAGTTTTCCATCTACTGCTGCAGAGCGCTTACACAGACATCTATTACAGATACTGCAGTTAAACTGTAGCTTTCATATGCTCTTGGGAAGACAGCGTGCAGTACAATGGTAAAAGACAAAGTGATGGATGAGGACAACAATTTAAACAGTTTCCCCAAATGGTTAAAAAGACTTTAGTTCCAGAGACTTTTTTTTAGATTGATTTCCTCTCTGTAGATAAGTATGGCTCACACAGGGCTAGAAAACTCTAAATCAGTAAATTGTATGCTGACTTGTAACAACACCAACTCAAATCTTGTATGAAACATTTTACACCTGTCATCAAGAAATACATTATTTAAAAGGGAAGCAGGGCGTAGAACTCATAATGATTATGATGATAATGAGCAATAGATGGCAGAGATCCAGAGAAGAATGATGGACATAGTCTGGGCTACAACTCTCAAGATGACCTCTGGCACACTGACATACCTGACTCACACACACAAACTCACACACACACACCCACACACACACACACACACACACTGTCTTTTTTCAGGAGGTCAAGTATCCTTAGGACGTGTGCTCATCCTATCCTTAGGAACCAAACCACAGAGAGCGGCTGGTGAGTAAATACCCCCTTTGAGTTGGATCTGCGAAACTACACGTTCTGTCTCATCTTGAGGGGATATCAAGGTGGTTCCCAAGTCAAATTTTAAAATGCTAAAAATAACCTTTGATGCTGTGCAACCTTACAGTGCTTTGTTTAGCTTTTTATGTGTGCATTGTACCATGCTCGCACTGGACACATAAAACAAAGTTTAGTTTTAGAGTCTGGTTTGTCTGTTTTTGGCTACTGTAGAAAAACATGGCAGACTCTGTGGAGGAGGACCCATGCCATTTGCAGCTATAACAACATATTCTAAGTAATGAAAACACAACAATTTTTAGTTTTCAGGTGATTTTAAATGAATGAAAACTTAATTATGTATATAATATTCCATTTCTACCAATATATCCCCCTAAATTCTACACACTGGACCTTTAAAGTCTTTTTAGTGTTTTAAAGTGTTTCTGATTGCTCGACAACTGCACATGACATTGATCATTTCAGTATAGATGATGCCACTACTAACATAGTCACAACAATCAGTAAAGTATGCACTGCATATTACTTGCTGTGCACAACACAGTGTCAGTTTACTTGCCACCTAGTCTCAATTCAACATCTACTTAGTCGCAGAGTATCTTTTAATTATCTTTGAGGAAAGTTTCACTCTGTCAGATCAGCTTGTTCCCTTTGTCCCAGTTTGCAGTGTGGTGTTGAGAGACGTTTGCCCTCGGGGATTTCCGCTAAAAAGGAATTTCTTGGTTAAGTTTAGGGATAAAATTATCATTTGGGTTTAAATTAATAGATTTCTGAGAGAGAGAGGGCTTTCTGCCAGAAAGCCATGTAGTCAAACTCCTTCCATGTGCAGCTGCCACCAGTCAGACAGGCTAATTGGTGGGCAGGTCATAAACTGATGGGATTAGCTGTTAGCTGGGAGACAACATTGAGGCCGTGCTCAGACCAATACTAGCAGTTAGAGTTGAGACACTGCATCTGCATCGGCTCAGCAAAGTTCCCAACGCGGAAAGCAAAAAATCATAGGTTCGACTTCTGCTGCACTGGAATGCAACAGCAGCAGAGCAATGCTGTGTTTGCCAAATATCTGTTGATGCCTATACCTGACTATGTAAAGGATGATAAAATGATTTTTGCAGTGAAAACGTCCCACAATTATAAAATCCTTTCTCATTGTGTTATAAACCACTGTGTACCATTTTTGTATCAGATAAGCCTCATTGACCTATTACTGAAACTCAGATTTCATGCCAGTACCTGAAGCAACATGCCCCTCGAATTTCATATAAGCCAGTACCAGTTTTGGTCTGAACACCCAGTACATACTGAAGCACAGGCCTTTCTCTCATAGGTTGAACTAGTAAGAGCAAATGTTAGTCAGATTTTACCTGTAGTTTCTGTGACATCTATTGATATCAGAAATGGCCAGTGAATGGCAGATGTAAACTAGCATCATACAGCTAGCGTCAGTGACACAGAGAACACTGGGCAGATGACAAAATTTAAGTCACACTGAGCCTTGTGGACCCTCATAGGCACGCAGATGCAGCACGATGACTAACAGATGGAAATAAAGTTGAAAATATGTGAAACCTTCCTTTAAGTCCTGTATTATCAGGCACAAATATCAGGGTTCCCACGTTCATGAAAGTCCTGGTTTCCAAGCTTGGAAATTGTTTGGAATCAACAGTTAGTTTTGGCTACGATTTAAAATGTGTTCATAAAAATGCCAAATATGCCTAAGATTACATGGAATTCATTCCTTGTCATTTTTCCTGTTCCTTGTTTTACTGGGCTAAAATCTAGTGCTGGACTTTGTGATCATTGAAACATCACTTGTACCACTTGATGCACGCCAACGTATTCAGCTGGTTGGTGGCAGGAATGTGTAATGGGCGACCAAAGTTAGCAACCACTAGCAGTTTACTTATCTACAAATGCCTGGTAAATGCATATCTAATACTGTATGGCTTTCAAATGATAGCTAATAGTTATGACAAGTCATTGGTAAAAATGTGTGGTAACCATGAAATATGTACTTTTGCTATGGGTCAAGCTACAATAAATTACCAGAACACTGTCTCTCCACAAAAGAGAGAATAGTCTACATTCAGGCTTCAAGCTTTGTGTTTGACCACATTGTAAGTTTAGTGTGTGATCAGAACAAGCAACAAATAGTACAGAAATCAAACTAGTGAACAGGTTTTCTTTCATGAATGTCAAGTAGAATAAACTCATGTGCTGTAAAATGTGAATCATCAGCTCTTAGAAACATGGCACAGAAAGTTTCTCACAGGTGGTCTCTGTCATGCCGTGATGACATCATAAACAGGTCAGGGGGAATTAATGAAAACTATTCAAAACGATCTAAATTCAGTGTTTGTAGCCCTTCAGCAACATTTGCAAGATGATATTGTAATATAAAATATTATATGATGGTATTATATTATGGTACAATATAGAAAACCTTACGCTTATAATTGATATTCAGGTATAAATAGGTATAATTATTTTGTTAAGATTTAAAAGTTTTTCTTCTAATATTAGACTAATATATAACAAATAATGTAATTGATTTAACTTTTTGTTTGCTTATAGACAATTATAGATGTTTATACTTCCAGACAAAACTGACCTGTAAGTGTGTGTGTGTGACCCTACTGTGAAAAAAGTTTTTATAAATCAAAAGTTTTTCATGATGTGTAGTACTAATAGTAATTTATTTACACTAATCTGACAGAGTAAGAGAGTGTGAAGTAGTACAAAATTGAATATGTGACGGGTAAACATCTCGAAACGGACATAAAATAAGCCATAACTATAAAAGTAATACTTTTTCAACCCTGTTGTTGTCTCGCATCTTAACCAGAGGAAATAACACGATGAATCTGTCCACAATAAAAATAATTACTCAGATATTAAAACAAAATGTCTCTTTAATTTGTAAGTGTCAACAGCAGTACAAAAGATGGAGTGATGGGAGAAGTTTTCTGTAACACAATTTCTGTCTCTTTTACAGAAAAGGAGGAAATTCTTGAGGTAAATGAGCTTAAACAGGCAGTTATTCATCCCACTGTTGCATTGTTACAATGGACTGAGACATACAGAAAATGGTGTTACATTATAATATGCCTGAATTGATCCTGTGGGGATAATTTAATCATATACAGTAAACACATCTCTGCGGTGCCTAGACACACCCGAATGTGTCACTCATTGGTTTTGTTTTTACTTGATATAGTGTATTAATACTACCAAAGCCGAGGAGACTGCTCTCCACACACACCACTGTAAAATTATTCACCTTAAGTTTACCTCACGTCAATACTGCACATGGAAACCAAAGACTTGCTGGTGTACACTTTGAAGCCAAGCAAAACAAAACAAACATAAAAAAAAAAAAAAAAAATTAATAACATTTTCATTTTTTTTCTTTTTAGCAATAATACCCCTAGCAAATAATGGATCTTTTGTACTGTATAAAGAAGAATGTGAACACAAATGTGATGGCAACATTTTTTTTTTAAGTTGAATTAAAAACTTTACATTGGACTGTACAAGATATTATGATAAACTATTTACATATTCAGACATAAACTTTTTTTTTAAAGCAGCAACAGACACTATGTATTTCATTTTCTCTAATAACACCCAAACAATACTTGCCGTGGGC
The DNA here is from genome assembly GCF_041903045.1 of Epinephelus lanceolatus. NCBI lineage: Eukaryota > Metazoa > Chordata > Actinopteri > Perciformes > Serranidae > Epinephelus > Epinephelus lanceolatus. The sequence goes on along the minus strand of NC_135735.1, from coordinate 23,069,097 downwards.
CTAGGTACCTGCCAGGAAGGAAAAAAAAAAAAAAAAGATTTCTACGCAGAAAATTGTATCAGGCTGCCAGCAATTTCAAAACGACGGCTCCAGTGATAGAAGAGCCACACACAGTGTTGCTTGAGAGACAACTCTAAAAAGCAAAGTACCAAAGACAACTATAAATGTTGCCCTGAACAACAAATTTTACACTTCTGAACAGCAGCTAGCATGTCAGTCCAGCATGTCAGTGAATTGTGCTGATTAAATTAACACAGAGAACATTCCCACCATATACATCACGAAGTTCAGACAGGAAAAAAAAAATAAAAAAATCAAATTACAGTAAGTAATGTTGAAACAGCATACGAGCTTTTGTCTTCAGTTGTTCGTTCAAACCATTTGCAAGTGGATTAAGAGAAAACAATTGTGAGGGCTACATTTGCAGATGGCTGGATAGTCGTGAACATGTTCATTTAAAAAAAAAAAATCAGCAACATACAAAAAAATGACGAGGAGAGAATTAACTAAGAAGAATGCACAGTGTCTGCGCATTGAAACAAATAAATATTTGCACGCTCCCACCTTTTAAAAACAACAAAAAAACTTGTGTCACTTGTGTTTGAAACAATCATGAAAAAAACGCCTTTTTTATTGTGGTAATGTGAATGCAAGCCAAATGCATGCAGATTTTTATATCAGCTCCTCATATTAAATTTACCATGAGTGCTGCAATAAACACAAAACACAAGTGAGCATATACAGCATGTCATTTAGATTGTATCATGATTGGAGACAAATTATTTAATAAGTCTTTTACGTCAAGTGCTTGTTGTTTAAACGAGTACCTTACTTGTAATGGCTCCTCTGTGTTAACAAATGTAACCAGCTTTTATTCTGATTGGTTCTTTGAATAATCCGTAAGCGCAGTGAGGTGCTTCTCTCTGTCTCAGGTCCAATACTGCTCTCTTCCAATAAGCAGGAAAAAATAAAAATTCAGCATCTACATGAGGTACAGTGACTTGTCAGGTTTTAAAAACATGAAACCACGTACAAAAATAAAACATAAAAAATAAAATAGAACAGCCAAATACATAACTTATACTTCACTAATGAACAAAAATATATTTCCTATGTTATATTTACAATAAAATCTAAATGAGATGGTGAATTCACTGAAAACCATTTTTTTTTTTTTAGCTCCAATTCATCCGATTTTTTTTTTTTTTTTGTATCGATATCTCTGATTGTCCATGTTGTTGTTTTTACTGACAGTTTTAGAGCCAGCAGTGGCTGATAATAAATACAATATGTTGATACTCTACAGTTTCAAATACAATGTACAATGCACTGAAGTCTGAAGTCTGGTGTTTGACGGCTAACCAAGCCTGCTGTTGAATTTTCTGCTCACTTTCTTGTGCTGAGTCTCTCTCCCCTAGGCAGCCCTGAAGCTTAAACAAAGTGTTCATTCATCACATGAGTCTTTGCATAAATAAACAAAATAAGTAGACAAAAAAAAAAAAAGAAAATTGACTCAAATCTGGCAACTGTGAGAGCAAACCCACTTGAGTCCAACTGGGGAATTTTGTTCATTCATGGTGTTTTTTTTTTTTTTTTTTTCCTCAAACAGCTTCACATTAATCAGAATTGATAAAAATACAATTTATATCCAGTGCTTATAACACTTATGAAACATCATCTCCTCGTGAGTTCTTGTCATTTTTTTCTCTCATTTTTTTGTGTGTTTTTTGTCTTTTTTTTCTCTCTTTGCTATATAAGCACAGTCAAGTTTCAGTTCCGTGAAGAGTCCTTTTTAACTACCAGCCAACTAAAGCAGTGTGGCGTGGTCATGAAAATATTTACAATCACATACAAATCAATCTAACCACCAGCAAACAGGAGCAAACAGCTTAAAAATACCAAACAGGTCGACTTGGAGGGAAATCCACTTGGGGGGGTTTGTTTGTCGGAGAGCATCCTTGAAATGTTTTGTACCTCAGCGTGAGAACAATGTAGAAAAAGATGTGACGTGGGGGAAATAAAGGAATTATGAATGGGGTGGTTAAAAAAAACCCTACAAGACTTAATATAAATGCCTCCGAAAAGCAGAAGCCAGCACAGATATTGACGATTAGAGCACAGAAGATAATGTGTAAGAGATATATAGAGCCATCTGTAGCAGTTAGAGCTAGGAGAAAAATGCAGTGACCAGCAGTGGGGATGGTGACCAGTTAAAGCCAGTGACCAGCCATTCAGATCCTTCAAAAAGCTCTGTGCTCTTTCTGAAATGGACAGGTTCAAGGGCAAGGGAGGGGAATAGCTGGACTCATGCATTAATAATGCTGTATTTCAGATGATACCCAGTCGTCAGTCATTTTAATAATCCCCCACAGCTTGATGTACTTGTTCCATCTGCTCGCCAGTGCCTGGTGATTGGGCCAGGGTGGGAGCCCTGTTGAGGCCTTACCACCAGCACTTTGATGGAGAGCACAATGAGGGACACACACCCCATTTTTATTGTTTCCCGTCCCTCCCTGGTGTTTTCTCCTTCTCCGAGCCAGATGGCGCCCCCTGGGTGTTGAGGTTGCCACGGGCAGGGGTCAGAGCAGGGCATGGCAGGGAGGGGAGCCACTTAGACCTTCTGCCCTGTAAAGAGGATCTGAGTCTCAACATCAAGGCCGTGCTTTATCTAGCTGCAGTCTCCAGAAGGTCACCACTTGTCAGCTTTTTAGCTGAAATTAGGACAGAGACTTTGTGCCCCTTGTTTTAGAGTCATTGCATGCTGTCCTGTTTTAAATGCGAGAGTTAAGTACGTTCCAGTCGCTGATAAGATTATTAAAAAATAACAACATAAGGCTCAAGGGTGACAGAATAAGATTTAAGTGCACTAATGCAAAAATCAGTGTTTTAAGTTACCCCTGATGAGGTAATTTAAGAAACAACCATAAGATTATAGCCTTTCCCTCAGTTTATAAATACAAACAGTCACTCCTCTTAAGACTACGGCAGTAATCAACTCATTGCATCAACCCGATGGCCGTGCTCCGCTTTAAGACTTCTTAGTGTCAATTTAAGATTTACAATGTCTCAAAAGAATTAAGATTCGAAAAAAAAAAATGAAGTTCTAAGACGTAAGACTTTAAACTTGCCGTCCAAATGGGGCTAAAGCGTTTAGCAGAACGCACTGTAGCTACACATTGTACAACATCAATTTGAGATTGTAATGCCCCCAAAGCTGCCTTTCGCTGCTGTTCCAATCCCACAGATTGGAGGCCTTTGGCCCTTTAGCATTCTGGCCTGATTACAATCACTCTGATTAAGAACTTGGTGATTCAGACTGGGTTGCAGAGCTGGAAATGAGTTAAGGACGCCACAGTGCTCTGTGTGGACTGGGATGAGGAAATGAAAGGGCTGGCCGCTTTCATTGATGATCACTGCATTGGGCTCCCCGGAGAACAGCTATAGCATCTCAAGCTACCACCCAAAGACGTCGCCTACTGTAACCTCCCGCAGAGCCTGCTGCCTCCAAGTTCCTGAGTTTCATTTGTTTATTCTGTTAGGGTAAATTAAAGAAAGACTGGATAATGAAAATGTATTAAGAGATCAAGAGATTGTCCAAGACTCACGAAGCCTGTCCCAAAAGACTTTAGAAACAACTTGAAATGTTTGGCACTTCTGCAGTCAATTATGCAGTTTGTGAAATAACAATAACAACAAAACACAAATAATAATAATAATAATAATATAATAATGTGTAATTTCCCTCTGTAATAAGTCGGAATCACTCCATATGAATTTTGAGATATTTTGTACTGGTAATAATTCATTATTGATTAAAAACATTCACAAGCTGTTGGCTGGCACACTATACCTGAGTGAGAATATTATCCCCATCTTGAACAGTTATGCAATATATCAAAATCATCTAATTGAAGAGGAAAAACAAGGTAAATGACCGTAAGAATTATAGGTTCATATCAAACGTTCAATTTCAAGTTCCGTCTTTTGTTCTAGGCATTGACCTAATTGTGTAAATATCCATGATCACAATGAAAAAAAATGAACAATGAAATAGAAAAAAAAAAAAAAATCTAAATTACCACAACCAAACTGCTTCACACACTTGAAGAAACACTTAAGACCAAATAGCTTTTGATTCTGATGAAGCCACATCTGCATGCTGGCTCCTAAATGATACATCGTTATTATTATTATTTAATTTTCTTCTTTTCTTTTTTTTTTTTTTTGTACATTTTTAAACCTTTGTGGTGTAGTTTTGTTTTTCTTTTGCTCTTTCGCTCCCTCAGATCAGATCAGACCAGCCCTCTGGGCGTCCTCCCGTATGAGTGTTGTGTCTCTATTGGCCTCTCCCGTTCCAGAGGTCTCAGTTGGCGCTGACTGGCTCTTGTGTGTCATTTTCACTACTATAGTCTGATTTGGGCTCGTCCTCGAAATCCTCGTACATGTCCATCTCGTCCTCGCCGTTGACCGGCTCGCTGTTGTTCGCCATGGTGTTGGGCTCTAGCTTCATGTTGTAGGTGCTCTGAATGACGGGAATGGATGGCTCGGGACTCGCTGAGGCACTCGAGCACTCTGATGTCATCTGAGGTGAGGGTGTGGTGGTCGCCATGGTGATGGCCCCGGGATAGACCATACTGGCGCTGGTGGTGATGGGGATCTGTGGTGGCTGTCTGGATGTAGGAGAAAGAGGAAAAATTAAGATATTACACTATTTCCAATGATTTTTGATACAAATTTCGGCCTTTAAGTACAATAAAAGAATAAATGGAAAGAATGCTCATGTGTTGCTGGAAGTGCTGCTCAGAATAGTCTCAAAAAAACTATATATTTTTTGTTGTTGCAGCACTAAAACTGAGATGGTTGGATTAGGGCTTTCCCGCAGCAGTCTGCCTTAAGCCAGCAGCTCTGTGAAAATGATTTGGGAAAAGAGAGGTTCTCCTGACAGCTCCCGTCTTGAGCTGTTCAGAAACACTACCCAGTTTATTGGTGACATAAAACCAATACGTGGTTAGCGCTGCTCTTGTCTGCTGCTGCGCTGGATGATTGATACTCCAGCCGCTGAAGCTTATGACTGACATGGGAACACCTGGAGAAGGGCTCTCCTGCTAACCACACACAGTAAATTAAAGTGTTAAGCTTCAGACTGCTGCCCTCCAGGCTTCTGTAAGTCTATACTTAAAGCATATATCCTGTAATAATGTCTGCACTTCATGCTCCATTGGCAGACTGCTATTGTCTAAAATTATTAAATCACAGCTATTGAAAAAACACTTTATTTTAATGTGCATGTCAGGCCCTTGTCCTAAAACCAATACAGTGGAGGTTAACTCGATCCTTGCCTTTGGAAATGGTGCTTACACTGTGTGATAAGAACGCCTACGGATGTAAAAAGCTACAGTCCAGTTGGTATGTTGTGAGTTTGTCAGTGTGTAAGTGTGATTATTTTGTGGAATCAATGACTGCGCACCTACCCCACAGTGAAGAACTGCCTCATTTCTTGTCGCCGTGAGCGCATCATCTGCTTGTACTCTCCAATGCGGAGTTTTTTGCCGTCGATGATGCAGGTCCTCTTAGGCCGTGGCTTGTACTTGTAGTTTGGGTACTTCTCTAGGTGGAGCTTACTCAGACGGGCCTGCTCTTCATAGTATGGCTGCTTGTCCTGGTTAGACATGGACTTCCACCGAGAACCTACACAACACAGTACATAGAGATTTCAGTGTTTCAACACAGGTGGGGAAAAAGCAGTTTTAATAACTGATAGTGATTTTAGAGTCAGAGACATATATTTTAGTCAAACCTTACTTAATTATTGAACAAGGGGTGGGCAATATATTGATTATATGTGATGAAATTGCAGCTTGTTCCGTATGGGATTTATAAAATTACGTTATTGCAAACAACGAGTAAGTATTATTATGTCATTTTTTAAAGCAACTAGCAAGAGACTTGTTTTTCTGTCTTGGCTTTTTCCCTTTCACAGACACAAAAAGACTCACAAAAGTGATACATCACACACAGTCCCTTGCCCATCCAGTCATTTCTCTCCTTGGAGATAGCGTGAGCGGGCGAGGTGTGTGTTTTTGTATCTGCAGGGCTGTGGACTGCGACTATTTAGTGACAATTTGCTACCATGGAGCACCGGTGCGACTTGCAAATATTACTGACATATGAACTGGAGAGCTGTTAGTTGTTTCTGCTCATAGTGAATAAATCTCCATGTTTAAACGTGCTGCTGTAAGGGTTCAACTTTCTGCTAGACTCTAACTGCTAACTGTTGACTGGAAGCTTCAAGTTCACCACAAAAACAATAACACTTCCAGCCCGAGATGAGACGGGTGTTTCAGAAGAAGAGCACCAGTGGATCTCCTCTTATTTATTATTTCACTATAATAATACTTAATTTATAACAGTAAGTTATTTAACTTTGATATAACAATACTTTTTTTAACTAAATAATAACAGTACTTATTAAACTTCATTTAACTTTACTGTAACGGTACTCTAATTTTATTTTAACAGTGCTTTATACAGTAGTTTTGTATTTAGAAGTCGACATAAGTGTAGAGATTTCAGAATATTGAGATATATATCATGTTTTGTGATATAGTCTAAAAACATTTGATATAATTTAAAAGCCATATCGCCCAGCCCTATATTAAACTGTATATAATAAGGGTAGAGGTTTTCCAGCAAAATCATAATTTATCCTCTTTACCACACCAGCCTCTTGATAGCCCTGCATATGCACATTATTTTCGACAAGAGACACGCTTTGATGTTAAACAGTAAGGAACAAGCTAGTGTAGTAAATACTGCAGCTCTGTGAAGTGTCCTACTAGGAGCTGGATGACAGCACTTTTAACAGCTCTGATGTATGGACTCCAATGCTGAGGAGACTAGGCCCATTTAGCCTCTGTCATTTTTCATGACAAACACTTATGGTAGTGATGGACTATAAATCCATCTGTATGCTGTGGTGACCTGATGCGCAGTGGCCAATGAGATAACACATCCTCCTCTTTCAGATGCTAGCTACTTTAAAATCTGCTATACTCAGAACAATTCACACATATTTAAATGTACAAACACTCGAGTCTGAAAGGTGTAACAGAGGTCTGATTGATTAACGATGTTTACCAGCTCTACAGTGTGTCATGAAAGAACTTTAGTTTTTAATTATTAGCTGTAAACTACAAGTTTATCACTGTTGTTAACTGCCAAAGAGTTCAATGCCTCTGTTGAGCAGGAGAGAGAGAGATACGAGTACAGAGGCAGGAACTCAAGATGCTAAACAGATAATAAAGAACGCTGTTGGGTACTTGACAACATATTGTTGTTCATTTCATTTACCTGTGATATAAGAGCAGATACAAGAGATAGTAATGTATTTAACAGGGATAATAAGGCACTGGAGTGTAGAGGTAGCTTTACAAAAGCAGTTACGCAGTGTTAGCAGACCGGAGTGTATTTGATTTAAAAGGTCTTACCCAAAATCTTGCTTATGTTAGAGTTGTGCATGTCGGGGAAAGCTTGGAGGATCTTGCGCCGCTCGTCCTTAGCCCACACCATGAATGCATTCATTGGCCGTTTAATGTGGGGCTCGTTGTTGTTCCGTCCTCTGGCTTCCCTAAAGACTCTTGCCTCAGTAGATCCAGCGCCTCCTGTTGGCCAACAATAATAGGGTTGAGGTTTATATGCAGATTCAGAGCCATTTAGCTCCTTGGACCCTGGAATAGCCAGAGACGAAACAGAGAGAGCAAGGCACGACATTGATTAAATGACCAGCCATGTTCAAACTCTCCTTCATCTGCTGTCATCCCTGCTATCATCATCATGAACATTGTTTCAGATGAGTGCTGGGCTACGGACCCTCATAGAGGGGGCTGACTTTCTATTGAGTGAAATACCTGACTTGACAGGATTATAGTTTATGTGCTATAAAAGCGAATACAATGTCAGTTTGAGGAGGTGCTGTGCTCTTTTACTTATACTCAGGTCTTTCCAACACCAAAGAAGGAAGACTTGGACTTCAGTGGCAGTTAAATATTTTGTCTGCAAGTGTTCACACTTCTCTTCCTCATACATTTCAATTTGACATTCATAGTGTTCATAAAAAGTGCAAGAATGCCAACATAAATAACAAATATGGGACTTGAGGCAGTTTCTAAAAAAAAACAGTACATTTTAACACATATGCACAAATAAATTCAAGCACGCCATTCCTCATTCCCCCTCCTCTCCTTCCTCTCTCTTTTCCGTCCTTCCTTCTCTCTCACTCACTTTCTCTCCACATTTGCAACGAGAGACCGTGCGGCTTCTGCAAAGTGCTGTTTCTCAATCAGGGCATTCACAATCAGCATAAGAGAGTTTCTCTCAGTATTAAACTGTACATCAGACTGATAATGATTTCTGTTTGCATGCGCATTTGCTTCCTTTTATATGTAAGATGTGAAAGAATTAAATAAAAGCAGTATGAATATTTAAACAAACAAAAACATGTTGATAAACAAGGCTTGAAAAATAAGACAAAAAAAGCCTTCCATATGCTACGATACATCTTTAATGATCTCAAATCTGGAAAAGAAAGCTTGGGATGACTCATGCATATTTCATCATCCACATGTGAAGCCTTCTCATTAGACCATTCCACAAGCAGCCTTGGCACACGTTACCTGGGGTTTGATTTCTATTATTATTTCAGTTGATAAACAAAATCAAACTCCTAATGAGTAATGGAGGGTTTGTGCAGAGGCATTAATTCCGAATCCACAGAAACCTCACTCTGTTCTAATCACTGAAGATGCTGCTGCGCCATTTTCAGCCTCAAGAGTTTGAGTGTCTTCACTTTGCAAAAGGGTGTCTTCTTCTCAAAAGTATTATAGCAGACAAGTAGTGAACAGGCAATATACTGTATGTAGACACACAAACACACAGATGCTGTACTGAGGGAGCCCACAGCCACCTCCAGTGTAATAGAGATGGAGGGGTGGTGGAAGGTGGTTTTTGGTTTCTGCTTACAGAGAATGTTTGAGGTCGCGCTGCCCACTAGGAAACCTGTTTCTCTCAGTACAATGGCCCCAAATCAGTTTTCACCAGCTCATGTTCAACAGTCAAACAGCCACATTTATGATCTGCAGAGGCTTCCCTTCATCGGGGAGGCCAGAGAGAAATGTGTTTTCACACTGTGACACTGCACTTGTTGCTGCCCAAAGCTCCCATTGTCTTATAGTTCTGAACAAATGGAAGTGAATTGTGACAGTCACATCATTAATGTTTTTGTGTTTCTGATTTCAGGAAATACAAGTTATAAAAAAAGAAGAAAAAAGTATATAAATGAAATAAATATATAGATATACTTAAATTTAGGGGCAAAAATAATTAAATTTCAATTTAATTTGCTTTATTTCCATGATGTTATGCATCAAACATATTGCCAAAGCAAAAGGTTATATGTTAGATACACAATACACAATGGAATATAAGTAGTTAATAGCAAAATGAAATGAAAGAAGAGAAAAAAAAATAGTCTTGCATTGCTGTATTCTTGGTTTATGACATACGTATTCTCCTGCCAGTCTTCTGCTAGGGGAGTCTGTCTTTTAGGAGGGTGAGAAAGTCTGGGATTTTGTGGTGAAATTTGTGGGAAAAAAACCTCTAATTTCTTTGCATGCTGAACAATTTTTAAGAAAGTGAACTTCTGTCTTTACTTCCCCTGTTCCACACTGGATACAGAGTTTGTAGAAAGAGTTTCTAGTCACTAGGTCTATATCTAGTCAGGGTTTGTCTTTTTATCAGTTGTTTTATTTAAGTTTAAATATTGGGCTAATTGAAGTTCCCTGTCCAGTAATACATCAGTGTTAGTATCTCTAAAATAGCGGTTAATTACTTTTATTTATAAAATTATTTGAAAGTCCTTGATTGTCATAATATTGTTTTATTTATTTTCAAATATTAAGTTTGACTTTTTTTCACCACATAGTTCATTATATAGTTTGACTGTACTTTTTTCTTCCTTTTTATTCCATATGATCATCTGTGTCAGGATGCTTACAGAGAAAAGCCTAATCTGCAAAACCCTTTCTCACTATAATAATTCGTGGCCTACACAACCTGCTAATTTATTTGTAGAAATACTCATAGATACATGCACACATACAGCATGTACAAAATTACTTAATCTGAATGTTTCAGGTGTTTTGTGTCACTTTAAATACTTTTTCCAACTCTGCAGGTACCATCTCTTGTCCTGTTAGCTTTCCCCTCCCAGAAGGCTCTGGGCCCTAAAGCCATCATGAATTCAGAAATAATACACTACCTTTGCTGCCACCCAACCCCACACAGTACGTTAATTTCATTTAGCATGCACTCACTGTACAGGATGAATTGATTTCACTTTGTTTGGTTTTGACAACCATGTTTATTGTGCAATGAAATGTGGTGTGGCGGAGGGCTGACAGTATCCATCAACGCGGGGCAATCTGCTGACTGCCGGGGCCAGATGAAGGTATTCATTAGCTCAGGAGCGCAGCGCTCACTCAGACACGACAGCCAGTGTCTGCGCCCCGGGATCGCTTGCTGTAATTTACGATGCCTCCCGTGCCATTACTCTATCACTGACACTGATTCAGCAATTTATATACTGGTGTGCATGCATACGGGCAGAGGTGAGCTTCTTATGGGGAGGGGGGACAAAACAACCGCCTGCCATCAGCTAGTGCCACATCCGTAGTTAGCCAGGAAACCAGCCACGTGACTTGGTTCATTGGAGGGAAACCAGATGAGGCATGGTTTTTTCGCTCCCATGATGGCACATAGAAAAGTGCCTGTCTGATGCTACAGAGGGCCGTTGAAATGAACAACAGCGGCGTTACATCATCTTTACCCGCATTGAGGCAGGTGGTGTGGTCGTGGATTTGTAAAGAACATAGTGATGAAGGTATCAAGTTGACTTAGAGCAGCCAGTTTGACCTTTGACCTGAAATAATACTTAAGTCTTCACTGTAATCTCTCTGATTACAGCACAAAGACAGTACAGAGCTGGGAGAATGGCTGTCTCTAATATAGGCCCATGCAAGGCTTCATGGGTAGATAAATCCTGCCCCTTATTCAGCCCCCATAATATATATGACTTAATCAGAGGCATCCTGCACATTAGCAGCCAGTCTCAGCAAATCCCCAGAAACGGCAACATGCAATTTACGGCAACATTGTCTCTGCCTTTTCACTGAAAATCACAACACTGCTCTGACATTTTGCAAATGAGCATTAACATTTTTTTTCCAGGAGGTGCAGGACATTTAGGAATCAGTTAGTTAGGTGTGTGATTGTGTAAATAAACACAGATGTTTAGCAGTGACAGGGGCAGCCCCCCTGGGTGGTAGCTGGGGAGAGAGCGAAACAGAGGGAGTGCTGCTTAATAGAATTTATTGTGATTCATGAGGCCCGCAGCTCAAGTGTGACAGAGCGATATGAGAATCCCTTTTAATTTGTCTCTCCTGGAAACACTGCAGATGAGCAGCTTGAATTACAGTGAGAAAGAGTGATTGTGTGTGTGTCTGTGACCGTGTGTATATTGGGTGGGGGGGTCGGGGGTATAAAAAATGGTGAGGGGAGAGCGGAAAAGGACAAAGCAGGAAAAAAGGGAGCGAAATAGAGTGAGAATGTAGTGAGGCCCTAAAGCCTATCGCACCTGTGAGCTGCAGGCTCAGACTCGACCATGTACCAAGCCAGAGGGTAGCGCTGCCCCAGCTGTCCCCTCTCTTCCCCCCCCCCCCCCCCCCCCCCCCCTCCTTTCTCCTCCTTACTCATCTTTGTTCTGTGGGCAGACACATAATGTCACCCAGGAATCCGCTCAAGAGGATGAGCCTCAGTGAGCAGGAGACAATCACGCAAACCTGCCAAGCCCTCCCTGTTGGGATCAAATCTAACACCTCTGACTGAAGGCATTTACTACTGACAATAGAGCCTCTCCCTTGGAGCAGGATCAGGCGAGATTAATGTGTATGGACAGACAGGAGACAGCGCTCAGTGCCCCTGTTCTAGCCTGAGCTCATAGCATGCTAATTAAACCATTACAAATTACAAGTGATATAAGCCCTATTATAACATGTCAATCCTTTTTTTTTTCCTCCTTTTCGAGTCAGGATTTGAGTTTTCTGGAGCGCTTATGTGTGTGTTGAGTTAGTGTGTGAGTGTGCGCACATGGGAACTTGGGAACAAACGGCCGACTTGTTTCAACATGCAGGCTACGGCTTTAACTTTTGTCTACTCTATCCCCTCTCATATGCATTTAGCCTAAAAGTGGAGTCTAATCTTTCACAACATCCCAGCTTTGCTCATACAAAAGGAGATACACATACACACACACGCACACACACACACAGAATTTATTCCTATTGGGGGTAAATTTAAATTTGCCAACTTCACAAAAACACAACTTTCTTATTGACTGTGTTGACCTTTCCAGCTATTGTTGTTGTCACTTGATAAATCATTATGTCTGAGCCTCCTCATCTCAGCTTTCTTCTAGGAAAAAAACTCCTCAGCAATAAAAGCCAGAGTCTTGATTCCCACGGCCTCACAGTGGAAGAAAAACAACAACAAAAAAAAACCTCTTCAAACAATCAGGTCATATAAAACAGCTCGGAGCTACCGATGTAAAGAAACGCATCAGTGTAACAACAATGCAACACGACTGTTCTTCTCATCCTATTCCATCAGGACATTGTTAGAGACACTGATCAGCTAAAGCCTCATCTTTATTATCACACTAGGCGTTTAGATTAATTCTTTTTCCTGCCTCCACACATCTCTCAACAACCTCTTTGTTCTCTGCTGACCCTCAGTGATGGGGGCGGTTTAGACAAACACAAAACCTCAGCTACACAGCAACTCCATACTGCCATATGTGAATGAACAAAGGGCCTGGCTGGGCCGAGGCCTTTGTGGTATTTGGTAATGTTTTCTTCACAGCTTAAAAAGACCTAATGAATTTGTGGTGGGCTCATGCGTGTGGCTCGTGGCTTTGTAAAATGAAGGAAATCCTATCTATTTCCATTCCTGTGCCACTTTTTTTTTTTTTTTTTTTTCCCAAGTCGTTAGGATTTTGGTTGCTGCATGCTTTGCAAATATTAGCTTAAGCAACCTAAAGCTTTCTGTGAACTGCCGTGATGACAGAAGTCGGCTGTACGCTGGGTCTGCTCAATGTGGCCGCTCTGTTCTGGAGGGAAAGCTGCTACACACCAAGGGGCTTTCACACCCTATGTAAAGGCTGGGAGCTACACCCAGTAATTTTCCTTTTCAGGAAACGGCAAACTATATGCAGTGTGTTCTGAACTACTGACGAAAAGTGTTAAGGAATACAGAGGAGACTCCAAATTGATTTCCCTCCTACTGAATGGTCCCAAAAAAAAGACCTACATTCACGACCTGAGTTAGGAATTTTAAAGTAAAACCCTTTTTCCTTCATAAGTAGCCCATATATGTGGGGTTTTTTTAAACACGGGAAACCCGCAAAAAATGGGCAATAGACTCTTTTCCTATTGGCAGTATACTGTAGCAGTGTACAGGACTCTGAGGTAGACATGTATGCCTTTGTTTTTTTTGTTTGTTTTTTTTTTGTTGTGTCCCATTCAACGTCACAGATGCGCCAGAAAACAGGGTTAATAAACAGCAGAAACTGCATGGAGCCCAGTGGGAAAAAATGTTATAGTGGTTGCTTATTTTTTATATCTGTTAGCCTACTTATTCAGTCTCTCTTTTAAACTTGGTGCCAACTATATTTTGAATGATGTTCTAGAGCTGTTCAGACAGAGACAGATGTTATTTTGTGGCGGCACAACATTGTATCGTCCCAGAAAAGGGGCTAAAATTAACGTATCCACCCGGATGTCGTATATCCATCACTGCTGATCAGAGGCGATCAGAGCTGGAGCCAATAAATACCTGTGGCTACTGCTCTGTCAGTGCCAAGTGAATAGCAATTGTAACCTTTCTCATTAAATACAAAAGCCAGATGTTCGTGGGGTTTGTTTGTGCAGTGGGAAAGAGGCTTAGGCATTGATTAGGCAGATGTCTGGGTTAAAAAAATAACCAAGGTTGGTTGAAAAGTAAACATTTGTATACTTATAAGATTACCACAATTTATATTTTTTTAAATATAGTATTTTAAAAGCCATTTAAACAATTGTATATGTAAGCTTGATGAAAAAAAAACCTTAACTTGCCAACCAAATTTAGCCCGGTTTTAACCCTGACTTCTGCACAACCTTTGTATGACATGCAGATCAGCAAATTAAAGATTCCAGGCTAGTAAATGGAGCACAAAAAAAGCTGCAATTAGATGGATACTGTATGTTTCTATATATCGAGGTATGTCAGGGAGCCAAGCCTCGATTGGTTCAGGGAGCAGAAAATCCTCACAACAAGGATTTCAAAAGTAAACATGTTCTCAGAAGAGTAAACACTTTGTGGTTCACATCATAAAATCCCGCTTCACATCATTCAGCCGTATGTGTTTTCCTGTTGGTGAAGCTGAAAGAGACAGACAGATATATTTGTGGCGAAAGAGAAGAAATGCTAGTTGTGCGTTTTGAGTTATGCGTAGTGCCCTGGCTCCCAGCCATTTCCCCCTGGGAAGAGGACCTCTCCTCTCCTCTAACCTCTGCTTGCTCCTAATCCATAGCCCACTGGGAACACTGATGTGAGGCGTCTGGCGCAAGCCTTTCCCTCGGCCCTGTGCAGGACTTAAAAGGACACAACTGCCCTGGTGTGCGCTCTGTTTCAGTCCCGACTCCACAGTAGCCACAGAGAGAAGGTTCCCACTGGGAGATTGAGCACTGGAAACACATCTGTCCGAGGACTCAGACGGGTGGGATGGGATCTGCTGCTGTGGCTCACATGGGAAACATGTCAATGAATCCACTAAATGCACCTCTATTTGTCAGCGTCACGATTGGGTGTGATGTGAAACTAGACATAATTAAATAAAAAGACATTTGCCTTGGTGTTGGTAAACATTTTTATGGGGAGTAAAAATATATTTTTTATAAAAGTCTATGTGAACCAATTAAACAGGAGTGTTTGGTTCTAAAACTGATGGGAAATGTGTCTGAGATGCTATTTAAAGATGTTGATGGGTTACATTGTCCTGAGAAATATCTATCCTTCTGCCTTGAGAGTCTTTGAGGCATCAAAGATGAGTCAGAACCATTTTCCTCTTTGCTGTGGCTCCGAAATACCATGGAAACTGCCACAAATATTTATGTCGGACAAACATTGGTGCGCTGAAGTACTCCTTGCTCCTGTGTAGGAGCCAGCACCACAAAGGGAGATGACGCTTTGTCACACTGGTGCAACCCGAATTTACACCCCTGTGCGCAGGACCTCAAACAAGCACAACAGCAACAGGAGCCGAGCTTGGAAAAAAGCCAGCTTTGTCCTCAGGCACCCTTGTCCTCTGCTCACCTACCTGTGAAAACCTCAGAGCTACGGCTCATTTCAAACGGCATTCATCCCAACCCCCACATCTCCCTCACACATACGCACATGTTTCTGCACACACCCATACGCTCTGCGATCTAAAACTGAGACGCATAGCTTCATGGAGTAGCAGGCTTTGTCAGCTATCAAAACTCCTTTTGCTTTCGGAGTGTAGCATTATTCTGGAGCATAGATGCTTAAAGTGCGCCCAGTGGCAGCCCTCAGAGACGTGACGTGAAATGCATGCATTATATTTTCATCATCTGCAGTCTGTTCCAATACTTAAAATTTCAGTAGTTTACATTTAAATGTCTAGTGTGTAGGATTAGGTCGGTAAGGGCTGGAGATTGCAACCAAGTGAAACTGCTCCCGTTTGCTAAATGTGTAGGAGAACTACGGGACCAACGCAATAACGTGAATGGTCCTATCTAAAGTTAGTGTTTGGTTTGTCTGTTCTGGGCTGCTGTAGAAACAACATGGTGGGCTCTGTGGAAGAGGACCTACTCTGTACTTCCCATATATATATATATATATATATATATATATATATATATATATATATATATATGTGTGTGTGTGTGTGTGTGTGTGTGTGTATATATATATATATATATATATGTGTGTGTGTGTGTGTGTGTGTATATATATATATACACACACACACACATTTATATATATATATATATATATATATATATATATATGCCAATGTATCCCCCTAAATCTGGACCTTTTGCGTCTGTCAGGCTAGGAATGACTACTTGTAGAAAGCCACTGGTTGCATGGCAACTACTGGCACATTGTCTGTGAAGGTTCTCAGTTGTCCAGGTCATGGTAATCATAAGTGCTATATCGTAAGCAACTGGACTTGCTTGAGTTTCTTGGCATCTTCAAGACACTCAAACAAGTCCAGTTGCTTACGATATAGCACTTATGATAAGTGGCACATTGCGAGTCTTGCGGCTATGACGTTCTGTCATCAATGCTAATACTGTTAGCTAAAGTTAGAGACCCTGGTGGTTGAACCAGGCAGTTTAACGTGGAAGTGAAATAGAAGAGCCACCACAAAATAATCGCTGTATGGTTGAGGGGATAAGGAGGTTTCAGGAAAAATGGATCAACGCCTTGTACTTCAGGGAACAGATGAAATGATCTGGCTTATCTGCAAAAAGGTGAATTCGGTGTTCGAGGACTGTAACGTTAAACGCCATTATGAGACCAATCCCAAATCCAACAACTTCCTGTGCACTTCTCTGTCATACTTGTCTGACGCCCTAAATGGGCACTCAGTCATTAAGACTTTGAGAACCCCTGGTCTAGATTTTATAGAGAATCCACTCAACATCATGTCTTTAGCGTAGAATTCACAACAATGTTAAACATAAAATCATTTGATGTGCAATTCAAATTGTGTTCGATAAAAACAAAAGAGAAAAACAAATATTTGTCCTTACCATCAAGGTCCTCTGGCCTGGTGAGGTCAATAACTCTGTGGCCGATCTTCCCTTCCTCACCCAGCTTCCCGAGGTGGTGCCCGATGCTCTCAAAATGTGCCCTCTCCTACAAGGAAACACAAACAGTCAGGTACACAAACAAGCACATATACACGTTTTTACAGTGATAGAATTGTAAAAATAACGCCATCAGGAATCTGAAAATTTGAAAAGAAAAAAAAAAGTGTCTCTGGTAAATGGAGGTTCTTTTGAAGAGCTGCTCTTTTGACATGAGCTAGATGTAGCTTTTTCCTCTCTCATCTCTCTATTCAGCAGCTGCTATAATGGATGACAGGAGGCAGAGAGACAGTGAGGGCCAGGGGTGCTGTAAATAGATTTACAGAAGGATACTTTGTGATCCGAAGCACACAATGGGGCCGTGGCCCTCTTTGCAGTGCTCAGATTTTCCTCTGTAATCTTCTCCTTACATCCTCCCTTCCAGTCTACAGTGCCCAGAGCTCAGCGCCCATCATTTATTCAGAGTTCATGCTTTGGAGAACACACCGTGTTTTCCCGTTTGTCATGTCGCTTTGTGCTCAGATTAAACTTGGCATCATGTTGTACTTGACGCACAATGAAACCCTGTCATTCAGCACTCCGTGACAATATTAAATGTCATGTCCGTGTGCATTTACAGAATAAAATAACAGCTTTCGGGGGGCCTCTGAATAGTTGCTGCACATTACACTTAATGTATTATGCAAGGGGAGAGTGCCGACTGCTGCTGGCTCCATTGTTGAATGACCTACTTCCTCAGTGAATACACAGGGCATTAGCAAAGGGCTGTCTTCCTCTCTAAAGACTCAACTAGGAGATGGACACTTTGACTCTGCATGATACAAATAATCTCTCCCCCCCTAGGTTTCGCCTGGATGACACTAAAAGCAGGCATGTTGCCACCATTCAGAAAAAAAAGCATTTGTTTTACTCCCAGGGTGAGCGTTCAGTCTCTGCCAAAGATGTACTGTCTGCTGTGACCTCTGCCTCTTTCTTTTCTAAACATGCCTATCACATGCAGTCTGAGCACATACTCAGGTAGAGTCCACACACAATACTAACAGCTCCCCTGCCACACACACCGACACCAACACACGCATTAATTTTTTAGCCCCTTCTTTGTAATGCATTGCACCATTTTGTTGTTTTTTCACTTTTTGCCCGCAGGGAAGTTTGCTCCCCCCCAGCTGAAGGGAGAAGGTGCTAAAAAATTAAGCAGTGCAAGTAAAAATATTTATTTTCACGGCTGCATTTGATTTATTTTGTTGTCTATTTTCCTGACAATTGAAATCATGCTGGCGACAACAGCTGTCAGTAAATTACAGCACATTAAAAAAAAAATTTTAAAAATCTGTCTTTTTTATTTCATTTATATAACCTTTTTTTTTAGAGCTGAAAAAAGATGACAAGTTGAAGGATGAAGATAGTTCAAGTCCATTTTCGGCCTTTCACAGTATTTTGATTTTCCTCATGCTTTTATTTATTCAAGAACTATTCCTCAAAAGAAAGGACTGCGAGAGAGACAGAAAGAGCACTGCAA
Organism: Epinephelus lanceolatus; assembly: GCF_041903045.1. Taxonomy (NCBI): domain Eukaryota; kingdom Metazoa; phylum Chordata; class Actinopteri; order Perciformes; family Serranidae; genus Epinephelus; species Epinephelus lanceolatus. The sequence goes on along the minus strand of NC_135735.1, from coordinate 23,050,587 downwards.
TTTACCATCATACTTGAAGGAGCAGTCATTATTTATGGCCAGCTGAGTGATTCTGATATACAATTAACCACTACCTGCTTATGGCCTGTGATTAGAGCCTGTCCGTCTGACGGCCCTTTGCTTACTTAAGTGTTTTCTAATTATGACATATGTGGTGGTCCCTGCTGGGCAAGAAGACACTTTGTAAAGACAAGACAGAGTGTGGTGCCTCTCTCGGGTGTCACATTCGGCGTAAAGCAACGCATGCACGCGCACACGGAGCCGTATTCATCACCCGGCCACATTATTGCTCTTAATGAAAGAAGCTAGCAGCCCGATGACAAAGTGACTGATGTGCGATTAGCTGGATGGGCAATGGTGCTGCTTCAGATCCTCCATGGACAGTCCACTAGGAAGACACAGCGTTCGTGAGTACTGTATGTCTGTAATAAAGTAGTCATCTCGTCCCTCTTCTGCGCCTCGGCGGTCCCTCCTGATCAATCAAGTCCTTTTATAAACTCATGATCATTAAGCATCATGTTGGGCTGAGAAGGAGAGAGAACAGGGCCCATCCATCAATGAATTTCATTAATAACTATCTCAGTGTTGAACTTCTTTCTCCGCCACATGTAGTCATGTGATTAGTGAACATCAGCGCATTAAACAAGTGGGAAAAGACTGAATGAAGCTCTTGTTGGAGAATTCTTTCAGGTAGTTTTGACATGAAAAGGAGCATGTGGTTTTTTGTAGTCTATTAAACCCAAGCTATCATTTTACATACCTGATATAAAGGGGTAGTTACGGTAAGTATTCCACCCGTCCTTGTGTTAACTATGCTAATTAATATCAGACTATCTGTGCAATATGGTACCGCAAATTTTCATAAAATTTTATATACTGGGCTTAATATACTTATTGGTTATAAGTTTGGTAATTTATATCTGTGGATTAGAATCATAGTTGGAAATAGGGCCGTAAATTATCTGCACCGCATCAGGGTTTTGTTTTAAGGCTTGAAAATATTCAGTGAACTAATGCTTCTTTACTGCCCACGCATCAAGTGCTGTGATAAATTAATGGCACTTTTATTATTTTATAGTGTCATTAAATTTTTACTGATCACTCTGACACAGAGAAGTAGCAAAGGACATGCAGTATCTGGGGAGGCTGGCCATCCTGCCAGGAGAAGAGAGAGGGAGTGCATGTGGCTGATGTAAAAAGGTGTGCAGCACAAGGGAACCATAAAAGACTCCGAAAGCAAAAAAACCCCAGAACATTCACGCTGCTGTGACGAGGTAAAGATAAAGAGACAGGAAACAAAAGATGTAACAGTACACATTATTTCCCTCCCATTCTGACCACAACCGCTGGCAAGCAACGGGTCCCTCCCTCAAATGACTTCAGCATGCAGCTCTCCACCCCACAACTAAAATTATAGCAATGCACTCTGAGCTGTAGTGGAAAACTGCCACCCACAATAATCTGCCCTGCCTGTGCAGTCTTTTGTCTTTAAAGTTTGCTAACACATGTATTTTGTTGGGTTGCACATGGCTGAGCGGCAAAGTTATGAGCCAGTATGGTGGAGTCGTGAGTCACTGAGGAAGAGAGCAGAGGTAGAAAGATAGCAGAGTCTTTGCAACTTCTTGGGCGAGGGGAACCCAAAAGAGGCCTCGTCAGTGCTGTAAAGAGAGCTTTAATCTGGCCGGCCGCAGAACATGTGCCGGAGGCCTGCTGCTCTACCCACAGGGTGTATTCTGGGCAGAGGCGGGTGGCGGACGGCCCTGTGCATTGTGCCTACTCCTGCCCTATATTTAGGCAACACATTGCCAATCCTGACACTCCTTCACTCTCTCCTTTGTAAATAGCTCCAGGCTATAGGCAAAGCCATATGGCCTGAGATTGTTAAAATAAGAGATGAAAGAAAAGTATACACAAGAGTGAGGTAGGCTGTGGAGCAGATCAGCAGGCAGTTGTTTTGGAGTTTGCTCAGTTTGCGGGGTCGGGTTTAGACACGAAATGACCGCTGCCCTAATCTGGATGATTTTTAAGATTTCATTAAACAGTAGTGAAAAATTTGACTTTGGTGTTGGTGTTTTTTAGTCTGATGCCTTGTTGGAGGTTTAATGACATGACTTGGGCCTACATCCAAAACATGCTTATAATCAGTTTTGTTATATTTCAGTTCATCATTAAATACATAATTATTTATCATTGGTAGGCATATTTTTTTTACAATTGGTGTGCTTTTGAGAACAATATGATCTGCTGCATGTGGACTGTCATGTATATTGCAATACTGCGCTATTGAAAAGCCAGCTGCAGGGGATGGCAAGCAATTGTTTTTGTTTTGTTTTTTCCATTGAAACGCTGCGTATTTACACGATGTTCCAATTGCCATCAGCTTGACAAGCGGCTGAGCATCTACTTTGTGCTGAGCGCTGCACATTTGTCTTGTTTTCTGGTCGCTGAGACCTGAAAAATTTTCAACTTTGGGTAAAAAAGCTAGGCTCATCACTTCTTATCCAGCTGTCCAATCACAGTGAAAGAGGGGCAGGACAAATACCACAAAAACCAACTGTCACAGCACTGATCAACAACTATGGAGGAGAAATTGCTAATTAACCCACACAGATTGGCAGGTCAGTCCTCTCTTCCTACGTCATTCAGTCTTTCCTTTATCCAGAACAGGTACTCTACCTTGTTCTGACATTTTAACTTCCGTGGGTGTTCTGTATCATAGCAACCAGACGCAACCAACGCCTCTCTGCGGAAAAAAACGCTGTGCCCCTTATTGCACATTATTGCCCTAGTATATAATTTGTTTTAAAACGTTTTTATACATTAAAAAAAGGGACAATAAACCTAAAAATATCCTAATTAAAGCTTATTTATAAAGCACTAAAATCAGGATAAACAACTTAATTTGCAAAAACAACAATAACATTGCGGTCATACCATATATTACATTTTTGAGCCAGCAGGGGAAATCCCTTCACTGCGTCAGCCCTGACCGCATGTTGAAAAAAAGAATAGGGTAAACTCGTTGATACAAGCACAGATTAAGTTGGCATGTTTGCTCGCCAAACCATTTTGACATCAGAATGATTCTTTTAAAGAGAAAACTGCTTCATTTCTTTCAGGCAGCTGGCAGCCACGACACATTTTACTTCTTCCCAAAATTACCAGTTGCCAACTTAAAGTCATATAATAGTCTGGTTATTTTTTTGGCCGTATAACGTATGTAGTGTATATACAGCAAATGACATGTTTAGCCCTCTCTGTGACATCTGACAGCAGCAACTCTTTTACTTTCCAAGATCGCTAAACTATTGGTAAAATCTCATCCACGTTTCCTTGGTGGTGGAAAGTATATGATTGCATATGTTTGAAGTTTTCATTGGAAGCTTTAACAGCTGCAGGACCCTAAACAGCCACTTATGTGTGATAATGTGCTGAACTGGCTCTGGTTATATCACACACCTGGTATGTGGCAAGTTGAAGGCAATGGCTCTCTGACCACAATACAGGGCTTTGTGTATCAAGTGTCAGTCATCACTGTGGTCTGTGGCCCTCAGAGTCTTCTCTCCCTCTCTCAGACTAAACCCCTCAACAATCTGTCCCAGCCCTGACGTAGACAAAGACTGCACTTTAACATGGCTGCAGCTCCTCACAGCTCAGCGCCTCATCTGTTTTGTATTTTTATTGTAACCAGTTGCAATGTTATTTATAAGTCTGCAGCTTTCCAGTAGTTTTTGCTAGTTTTGAACCATTTAAATGTTAAGTACATCCAGCCATGCGGTAAACCCACAGTTCCTTTCATGCAGGCTGTTGCTCTCTTTTTACCCGGAGCTCTCCCTTTGCTCAGGCTAATGCAGGCAGCAGCAGAATCAACAGTAGCAGCCACAAAAGGCTGGCATCTGTTCTATAGTAGTCGTCCTCAACATCACACAGAGCAGAGATGGCCAGCTATTCCAGTCCCATTTGTACTGCCAGGGCATCACCTCATTTGTTTAAAACAGAGGGAGGAGAGGCCTTTAATTAAATTAGGGGGCTTAAGCTATGTTGAAAAAAATAGTGAGGTAACTCTGCTCTGGGCTTCGTGCCAATTTGATGTTTATTGTTTGTTTTTAATAAAAGGGTATGCTGTCATTATTCAAGATGAGTTGTATTTTGTTGGAGGGGAAACAAGTCAAACCAACAAAATGTGACCTTTCAGTGCCTGTTTGTGCATTGAGTCTAAACAATTGGATTTCTTCCTCATGTTGGTTTAAATACATTGTGCAAAACATCACAATTTTGTCTTCAGTTAGACCCAGATGTGCCGAAAATGTCATAATTTTTAGAGTATGTAATGGATAACCATCTCAGTGCTGTGACACATTTCTGACACAGCGCTCAGTTCTTATGTTCTTCTCCACATTGCTGAGATCATTTGTGTTGACATCATGTACTTTTACGGGTTTCCAACCCTCAATGATCCAGAACTGTTCACTGGGTCCTCCAGGGACTGTTAAGTTGGGCTGAAATCTCCTGCCTTATCAAACCCTCCAGGTTGCAAACAGCAGGACATTAGAAACTGCAGCATTACCAAAACCCCTTTCACATATGGACAAAACCTCAAGACTTGTTGGACACCGGAGCCATTATGTTCCTACTGCAACAATACCATAGACTATAAATGGTCCTTTGTGGCCTATTCTTTTCCTCATCCTTTGTTGTGTGTGCCTTGTGGTGAGTGCGGTATCACAGGTCTTAGCCGGGGCCAGCAGCATTTCTGAGCAACTGCAGCGGGCCAGAAATTCACCGTGTAAAATGACAACTGTAGAAAATAATGGAGCCACCACCGCCAAATGACCCTACCAAGATGCAGTCTTGATGTCTTTCTGGGGAAGAGGCGAGACAGAGCTAAAGACCTGACCTGGGATAGGAGCCCGCAGACACATACACACCCACACAAACACACACACACACAGGCACATATTATCCAGAGTCATACATTATTTTTATTCTTTTGGCAAACACGAACAATTGGACAAAGCATTAATGTAAGCAATCTTCACAATAGCACTTGCTGGCTACAGCCAGTGTCTGGGAGCTGAGCATAATCTAATTTGGATGGGCAAACCCTTGTATGCCAAGGATTTACATTGCAGCCAAAACGCCTTGGTTTGCAATTTCCAAGACAGCAGTCGAAAAGGAGCAGAAAATTGCTTCCAGGGCTGCAGACCAGACAAGATTATATTCAAAGTCTTTGTGAGGGCTTTGCCTGAATGGAGCCCTGGCATCACACACGTGCATGCACATGTATTCAAACACACACACCTACACACACACACACACACAGAGGAGGGACCAGTATAACCACTTTAACCAATAGGTTAGGAGTCTGGATTTTGTGGAGCACCAGCATAAGCTCCATTTGAATATTTACAGGCTGAGCTTTGGGACATGGGAAATGGACAATTGTAGTCATCAATACTGAGGAAAGGAGGTGCTGCGGGGCAGAAAGGGGCAGTTCAATAGGTTAATACACTGGCCTTTCACCTTTTGATTCCAGTTAGGGACATGTCAGCAGAGGAATATATTTTATCTCACACAACCTCCAGGGCATCACATCTAAAGCGTCTATCAAACCTTAAGTAAGAGAAATTGATGCATCACTGTAGGAGTCTGTCATACCTGACTACACAGAGTTCAACAACAACGCTTGGCCAATAAGCTGCAGATTTGGGCCAGAAGACTTGTCAGTCAGTGGCCCAAAATGCGATAAGACTTATCTCTTGTTCTCTGTGTGGCCTATGGTGTGCTTTTTCTACACATTGGACATCACCTCAGTCAGGGACGCACATACTAATCTGCACGTACTAGACAGATGAAAGTTGGAAATCTGAAATATTATGTAAAGACTTTATGTTTTTTTGCTGCCGCAGAAGCAATGGTTTGCGGAGATTGAAAATTAAATTAGCTCTCCAGTGTGTGACTGTCATGTCTGAGGAGGAGGAATTACATCTAAAGTGTTCATTTACAGGTAATTTACAGTTAATAGACAAGGATACTATTCATGTCTGCAGCAAGGTCTAGCAGCATCTATTATGTGTTCTGGCAGAGCTGCTAATTGGCTAACCCTGACCAGTTCTGTATTGACAAAAAAATAAAGCCATAGCTTTAAATGTTATTTGTCTGATTACATTTACAGTATTAGTTAGATATGAGAGGTGATCTGCCGTCTGAACACATTAAGGTTAACAAGGGCCATGGTATATTTTTAATTCCGAAAGATTAATATAAATGCATTGTTTGAATTTCTATGAATTTTTTATCATTATCTGCTGAGGCAGTGAATATTTATCAGCAGAAAGTAGGGATGATATGAATTCATTGATGATTGATAAGAAGTTGATCAAACGTGTGAAAATTAATCGATCGAATAAACAAAGAGCACCATATAACCAATGACAAGGCAGCCATCTTGGAGTGTGGAGGAAGAGTGCAGCGCCGTTACCGTAAAATGAAGCAGGCAAAGCGAAGCATTATTTGGTTATATTATATATGTTTTATATGTCTAGGCATCTTCTCCTTAATATGTTTCATAGGCTGTGCAATGATGTCAGAGCATATGCAATATGTTGCTGTGAGCTTCTATTGAGGCAAAAAAAAGCATTTGGTATTGTTATGTAAAAGGAAAGTTTTTATATATATATATATTTTTTTTTTTAAAATCACGATTAATTGATTGTTAATATTACCAATGATCGATTAAAGAAAGTGCCTACAATATGCAACCCCAGCAGAAAGTACTACACCCCTGATCTCTTGGCCGTATATTCCAGTAGGCCATAAATGTTGATGACAAGCTGGTAACATGGTTGAATGTCTGCATGCACCACGTGAGCGAAAACATACAGAGATTCGAATGCTCGATATTTATTCACCCGTGACCCTGACAAACAGCATGTCCAGTTATAGCTACAGTGCATAATAGAGGGAAACAATTCAAATGGTTACAAATGGATTCAGATGTACTGTATTTGACTTGTAGGCATGCTGGCACATTCTAGATAAAAGCTTCCACCAGGGTGAGGAGGAGATGGTAAATAATGGAACAAAGTAATTGCCCTCCACAGACAATAATACCTTTAGATAAATATTTCAAAAAGGTAAATTGCAGAAGGGTTGTAAAAAGGTTTTATTGTACTGATGGGATATAGTAAAAACAGACAAATAAAAAGACTAGAAAGAAAAACCCGCTCCTGTAAAGCATGAATATTTTACATGTCCTCAGGTTAAAGGCTTGTATACTGTAGAACAGAGAGTCTGATCTACACCATGTTCTCCTAGGTCAACAGACAGGGAGGGAAGGAGAGAGGGAGAGTCCTAGTTATAAAGGTTAGGGAGGAATGCATTGTACTGTTGAGACACACTTTTTATGAAAAGATGAATTGATCCATCTGTAAGCAGCACTTAGACCCACTCCTCTGCCCGGTCATTACAGTGGGATAAATCAATATTTAATATCCCCCTCTAACAGCCACGCTGGATGATCTTAACCTCTCCTTAATCCCATTTATGTTACCTTTCCAGATTCTTCTTCATGTAAGCTCTCTGTATGATAAACTTCCAAACAAGACACTGGGAGGAAGGGGGGGGGCAGCTATTAAAGACCACACCATATTTATGTCAGGTGAGGCGCTTTCTTGAAATATTAATATTCTGAAACTGACCAAAGTGAAAGCTTTTATCAGGGGCATTCAAACCTTTCTAGTTCGTAGGCTTGTATCAGCAAAAGGCTCTCTCTCCTCCTCCTCCTCCTCTCATTTCACCGCTGAATTACAACTTACTGTTCTTTATTGCGGCCGAAGGATGAAGATGATGGGGCAATTCTTTTAGCTGACTTGATAAAGCGTGCCTCTCATTTCACACCGTCCTAATAGGGCCAGTGTCACTGGAACTAAGAGGTGACGATAGCTCACCGTGATTTGCACGGGCCGGAGAGTCGAGCATGGGCCCGGTTAAGGTGTCATTCAACGGGACAATAAATGATGTTGTAATGAAAACTGAGACACGCGTGTAAGATTAAATGGCTTCAAATGCAGAGCAACAATTACATCGTCCCCCTGTGCTTGCTCTATTATTTAGCGTTTAGTTTTTGTTGTTTTCAATACTACGATGGTACACTAATTTATTTAATAGTATTTCAATTTATGGCCGTTTTAACACGACTTTGCATTTACTTACCCTGCACCCTCAACACACGCGCACACACACACACCCTCTCTTTCTCTTTCTGCTTCTGTCTCCCTTCCTTAAAAACACACTCTCTCTTCTCAGGTGACAAACACAGACAAAAGGTAGATTACAGGTGAGGAGTGACTGACTATTTCAAGCACAAGATCCCTTTAGGAAAAAAAAACCCCACACATTCTCCTCCTCTGAGCTGATTGCTTTAACATGCATTGAACAGACACGTCTAAAATACAGAGGAAACAAAACTAAATCCCACAAAAGACGAAGTGGGGGTTAAAAAAAAAAGCGTTAAGCTCTACCTGCCGAGGACAATGTAGCTGTAGGTGTGTGCAGCCTGTTGAAAATGGCTCTTTACAAGTATTGTTCAGTTACTGCTTTCATGTCATGGCAGATTCGGCTGCTTGGTTGACCACAGGCTCACCTTAGTTGGGAGGCAGCTGTACCAGCTCCTGTGCACTCATGCTAAAAGCCTCACATGCCATGTTGTAACTAAAAGAAAACAGCCTGTTTGCTTTTTTAAATTTGGGGAGAAATTGTGACAGGGTGCATGTATGAAAGCTGTTTATCAGTGCAAAAAGATTATGGATTGATTGAGTTATTGATTGCCTATTGTAAAGGTCGTTTTTGTTTGTGTCAGTAAGTGCACGAGAGGCTGTGTCTCTGTCCTCTCTGCGGGCTGCATCAATTTATTTGCTTCACTTCTTTAAGAGCATAGTTGATTGCCACCTGCATAGACAGTGATCTCTTCCAAACACCAAATTAGAGGGAAATCAAAATAGATATTCATTGACTTTTTTACATATACATTGACCTAGTTGAGGCTGTTGGTTGAAAGTGTCAGGTGCTGAAATATTAATGAGCATCGCTCCCAGTTCCTGCCTGCTCCTCACAGCCAACTGGCAACATGGCATCAAGCTGAAGAGAGGAGGACAGCTTTTTTCTCTCCTTGATTGACTCATCGATTGAAGATATTTTTAAAGGGAATCCCTGGGAGTGTGTGCTCCTGGTACAAAGCAGCCCCATCCCGTGTCAGGGGACGGAGAGGGCTGCAAGTCTGCTTTAATTGGGCATAGACTTCAGAGTCTTCTTAACCCACACCGGGCACCGCCATGGCCTGTCACGGCCCTCACACCAACATCAACAACGCCAAGCCCTCTAAACACGCACACACAAACATATTCATACTAATTTGAGTAAACACACATGTACGCACTGAACTATGCCAGCTCTTATCACTACGACCACCCTGGACACAGATGAAATAAACATGGTAACCTTAAGAATTACTGCGATATTAAAATCAACATGTTCCACTTTCTTTAATAGTTTCTTTCCTCCACTCCTTGCAGGGAGAGCTGAGGACTCTTTGTGGTCAACTGCTTGTTCTTTTTTTTTTCTTTCTTTTGCTTTATGGAAAAAGCGTGCAATGGAGAAGACCTGAATCAGGGAGAGACGGACTGTATGATAGTAGTTCTAACCTTGTCAGCTCTGCAGTTGTTGAGGCCCACTGAACTGAGGGCAGACAGCTTTGCCTCCATGCCCTGCTGGTGATGTTGCAGCTGTTCCCTCTGGATCTGCTCCCTCATTTTCCGAGCCTCCTGGATGGCCTTCATCACTGTGTCCTGGTCCCCGAACAGCGCGGTAGAGTTTAGGCTGGACAGAATATCTACACACACACACAGAGCAGAGTTAGCCTGCTAGAACACACACTGCCAAAAAAACAACATCCTGACACAGTGGCATTTATTTGTGATATATGAATGACCAAAACCTTGCAATGTGGTCTCCCTGGATGTGAGTGCATTCTGTAAATGTGTGTTTAAATCTGTGTGCATGTGGGGCATCTTGTTTGCGAAGTGAAGGTCATACCTAGAGACGAGCCTCGACCCAGGCCTCCTCCAAGTGGGCTGGGGATCCCACCCTTGCCGAGGAGACTGTTAGGGCTGCTTTTACTGCCGAGGAACAGGTTTTGTGTCGGGGACGTGGGGGATTTAACCAGGTCTGTCGTCTTTGGCCGAGCAGACAGGTTGAGCGGCTGTGTTCCCTCCTCCTACGGCAGCAGAGATACAAGCGTGAGAGAAGACAGATGTGAGTAGGTGCCCCCTCCCCTCCATTTTTTTGGAGGGGCTCGGGATTCCCAGACAGCACAGCTCTCCTCTGTTCCCGGTTAATTATAGGATCCCTATCTTGACCCACACCTCCTCCCTGGTTCTTCCCTGTCTTTGCTCCTCTCCTCTCCTCTCTCATCCATCCTTCCTTCGGAGCTGCGCGATCTGCGATCTTCTTCACAGTTGCCCAGCGCCTTTGTTCACTCTAATTAAAGCAGATTCTGTCTCTCTGTACATCTTCATCTGTTCTCCCTCTCCTCCTCCCTGCTCTCTGTGTCTGCACTCTGGTTCGAAGAATAAATAATGACCAGATAACGGCGGTGCCAATGATCAAAGACAGCTGTTCCATTCATCAGATGTCGACTTGCATTATCTACTTCATTAACTTGTTTTCTAATTTCACTCCTCATTTGTGCATACTTGGTTTTATCATAAGCTTTGATATGCCTATTCCTTAAAAAAAAAATACGTTGTGATTTGGAAGAAAAACTCAATAGTGTACTTCTGAGATGAGGTCAGAAAAGGATGCGTATGTTTGGTGCTTTATTTGCTGGGCTCGTTGCAGCCTTTTAGACCAGTTACTGATGTGAGATGAAGAGTGTTATCTTCCAAGGTGTCACTTCAGCAGCTTGTCTACTGAGACCAAACATGTTATAGCTATGAGTGCTTGTGGATAAACAATGGGAGCAAAGGGAAGACCTTTCAGTGCTTTCTCATTTGTTTAAAATAGTTTGAAAACTGAAATCGTACGAGCAGAAGAAATGCACACTAAACAAAAGTAACCTTAAGTAACCTGAGTTATTTTTAGCAATCTGTGCAAAGTTGATCAAAAGAAATAGACTCCGTACATCTTTTCCTGATATTAAAATATTAGCATGCATGTTAGATACTATAGTTAAATAAATTTAAATATAATCAGCATTACATAAATTTAAAATGTCATCACTCCATAATTAGATATATAATCATGTTAAACATAAGAAAACTCTGAGATGATGTAAAAACTGCCCTGTCACGCCAAAATCAATATGCACAGTGGAGTTTTTTAAATACAATAAATGTTGTATAATGTTGAATAGAAACAACTCAGACATTTGCATCCCAGAAAAGAAATGTCACTTCGCACAGTATAAATCGCCCTGTGTATACAGCAGTCTTTTAAATCAGATTAGGGCTCACGCTGTCGTTAACAGTCTCTTTCAAAGCCCAAGTGTCTCCTTGTCCAAACATATGGCTCAAGCATAGACTGCCCCAAGGCCTTGTTATTGCTGTGCCAATAACAGTTTGTCATGCAGTGAGGCTGAAAGCAGACAAACAAAACTAAAGGCAATCTGATTCCATTGGACTCTGTGTACATATATGTTTGCTTTCCATTTAGGCATGACTCATTTTATTCAGTTTTTTTGGCAATATTTATAATGTTTTGTTTAGAATTAGTGTTGTAATAATATCGGCTGAACTGGCATCCATCTAATCTGATAAACAGAGAATCGCATTCATGTGATGAAATGACAGTGTTGAGTCAGTTTAATGGCAATCTTTCAGTGGAAATCCTAGGAGGTAGGAGACCTGAAGGATTGTGTGTGTGTGTGTGTGTGTGTGTGTGTGTGTGTGCGCATGTGCATGTGTGTGAGAAGAGAAAGCCAGAGTGCCTTCCTACCACTTCAAGACATGATTTATGGTCTTTCTCCATTGTGATATTATTAAGCTAAACTACTCCAAATGGGCGTATGTTTCTGATTATGGCCTTAGTGAGTGGGGATGATGTACATGGCCTTTCCTCTGCATGGAGGTCTAGTGGAGCCATGCCATACAGCAGCAGAACACACACGCACACACACACACATCCTGCATTTGGTTTGTTTACAAGGCAAACAAAACTGTCAATTCTGCTTTTCGCTTCACTTTTGTCAGCGTTTGTACAGCACTGTTGTAATGGTTTTGTTCCATTTCAGTTACGAAAGAAAGAAGAAAAAAAAACTTTTCATTGTGAAAAAAATTAGAAACCATGTGTTCCACAAATTACTGGCTTGGAGCAGCCATAGCCATAGCAACCATGTCCACAGACTTCTGGTTAAGAGAGAGGGCCTTGTTAAAGCCCCACAGATTGATGGCCAGTTACGGGCTGGGCTCAACACCGGCAGGCTGTAACGCAAAACTACACCAACTCGGCTAGGCTAGGTCAAGTACCACTCAAGGCCCGTGCCGGTGGGTGGGCTAGTTAAAGGAGTTGAGCGTTGTACCTTGACTTGAGTGATGGGGCTGGAGGAACTCTTGTCATTCTTCAGAGAAGAGGGAGAAATGGGCCCGCTAGCATTGATGGGCTGGGGGAGCGGAGGCATCTTGGCTCCAGGAGAGACCTGCATGCTGGCAAGCTGGGCGGCATACAGTTGCTGTAGGGAGGTGGAGAAACCCGTTAACATCCAAATCCAGCAAACATTCAAAGTTTTATATTCTGTCTTTTCCTCTCCCTAGAACTCTCTCTGCCTCTGTGTCTGCCTTCATCTCCCCCTCTCTCTCTCTCTTTTACGTCTTTCCTCTCTTTCCATGAGGCTGGCAGAGAACCTCCATCAAAGGTCTTAACTGTATTTCAAAGGCTGAACCCAGAGAGAGACAGCAGTCTTAAAAACCACACAGAGATGGCTTTCATTCAAAATACTTGGAGCCCCTATTTTCCACTCATCACAGAGAAAAGTTTGCAGACTGGATGCAAGTGTGTTAGCAAAGATCTCTCATTTCTCTAGATCTACACAGCTTCCTATTGAAGTTTCTGGCCTGGGATTCGTCTCCACACAGCCATGTGAGACAGTCCCATTCCACAATGTTAGAAACCCAACCTCAGTTGGACTGCCATCACAGGCTATGTTAAACACAAGCATTATTAAGGCTTAGAAACCTGCACAAAGAACACTGATGTAATCACCGTTATTTTCCTTGGCGTTAAATCAGTAAGATGTCCAACTGTTGGTGACATTACCACACAAGAGGGCGGTTCAAATGACTGGCGAAGCACTCAATAACAGTTGGGCCTGTAACAGGGTTGAACTCTGAAAGCTCAATTTACATTTCCACCACTGGGCTGATTATGTGGCATATACTAGAAAGGGTGGTTAAAGACGTTGATATGAGGGTTTGGAAGTATTAAAAAAAATCTGGTGAGCCACAGACTGCTAATTGTCCGTTGGATCAGATTTTTGACGCAGTAATTTATCCTTTATCCTGGATAAGGTTACAGTTTAATGTCTTGACATTAAGTTGTGCGCCCATTTTTATATCATTAGAGTCTGAAACAAATAAAACCAGACTGATTTGATGATTATTTTTGTGCTTGTTTTTCTGTGCCCAAAGAGCCCAGAGCACTCCCACACTGCTGTGACTTCTTTCTGCCCCAGGTCTGTATTGATTGGCCACCAGGTAAGTGATGAAATTGGCTTTTGTCTCCTGCTGCAAATGGCAGGGGTCTGTCAAATAGATCCACTGTCTGAGAAAGAGTGTTATGCCACATTTCCACTGCGTGGTACGGCACGGCGCTAGTCAGCTTGCTGTTTTTGGTTTTCCATCAGCAAAAGTTGGTGCCTGGTACTTTTTTTGGTAACACCTTGGTTGAGGTTGATGCTGAAGGGTGGAGTTAAAACTCTCCAGACCACTGATCGGTCAGAGAGAATTGTCACTAGAATCACTACTTGTGCGGCATGGGACATGCATGGGACGTGCCACACAAACCTGCCATTTTTAAATAGCCAAGCTACCGTCAATAAGGACTGCAATTTTTTTATTCACAAAAAATGGCAACCCGCAAAAGTATGCCATACACTACGCTTTACAAATTACACAGTGCAACCTTCTTATGTTTGGTTGCCGATGGAAGGACTTGTTGAGTGCCGTGTTGAAGATGATGCCACAGCAGTTTAACGTAGTGTCGCTATGGCAATCAGCTAAGATTCTTGCCTACACAGAAAAGGCACTATCCCCAATGGAAAATGAAAAGGAAAAAAGACTTAGTACCAAAAGTGAGTTGAGTTTAGCCGAGCCATGCAGTGCAAATGAGGCATTACTCCATGTGGCCTTAGACCTCACTTCATCAGACAGATAGCGCCCCTTAACTCCCCCACTGGCCTGCTGTCCTCACGCTAGGTAAACCTTATGGTTTGTTAGGTTATTCAGTCAGATGGTGCTGTCAGGAGGAATCTTATTTCTCTTCCTCTGGCCAATCAGCAAACCCTGTCTCATTTCCTGGTACGACTGGTGACATACAGACCGCGTTTGTGCAGATGGGGTGAAAGCGACCTGGCCCCGGCGGCCTCACCTTTGACAGTGTAGATGCAGACTAAAACCAAACAAAGCGCTTTATGTCCACGCACATATCTCCAGTTATAAACACATATGTGGTCCTGTAAGAAACTTTATCGCTGCCACATAAGCAGCGGCACAAAAGGTCCATTCTTCCAGGGGACCTGGGGATAACAACAGCACATGGGCAGCGGAAATGACAGACTGATTATGTTCCTACAATGATAGCACTGCCCCCACCTCCCTTACAAACAGCCTTTTGTCTCCGACAGGAATGGACACAGGAGCGGACCCAACTCTATTTTCTTCTCATCTGAGCTAGACTTAGTTAATGTCAGTGGTAAAGGCACTCTGTGTGTCTGTGTGTGTGCGGGGGGCGGAGAAAACAGGGAGAAAAAGTGACAGAGAAAACGACTGGCTGTAACTCCAGGCTACACACTCGTCTTAGTAGAGGAGCGGAAGCTGAGTCTGTTGGACAGATGTTTGCTAACAGGCCTGTCGACGAGCATGCCCCTGACCTTGAGTGGGAAGAACTTTATTGTCCCGGAAAAAGAGCATAATTAGACTTTGCCTCAAATTAGACGCAGTCAGAGTGCCCCTTTTCAGCACTGATTAGCAGGTCAGTGCCATGGGGTGAGAAGCAGTGGTTATCCTTGTAACAAGGAACACTCTGCCTCCAAGGGCCAAAAAACAATAAATATAATCAGGGGCAAAGACAGATGAAGGGTGTGTTAATCCACCATACACTGCTCAAGGACAGGTATGAAACACCTCAGCATTTAGTGTGTGGGGTCTAGAGACTTTTGCCTTAGCATTATGGTAGGGCAGCTCTGAATACCAGTATTTGTGCGTTGAATCTTCAGTGAGAACTATCCGTAATTATTGGAGCTTCAACAGTAGATAAATGAGAGATGAGAACATCAGTCAGTGCATCTAACATAACGTGACAATTAGCCACTTTGTTAGCATTAGCCCTAATAGCTAGGAAAAAGAATAATTTGCAAGACGGTTAAGCTGTTACATACAACGCATTGTAGATTTTTGACACACCACTTTCCTTTGGCAAATCTGGCACTCCAATTTTTGGGGGCAATTCTCACAAATTTTGAAACTATTCCAGTCGCTTGACGTTTTCAACATCTTGCTAGGGTATCCCTATGCCTGTCACGTGTGGTCAGACTGTCCCAGTTTGTCACTAAGTTTAAATGTCCTTGTCTAAGAACAACTTAAAATAATTAACGTTGATGCATGACGAATAATGTTGGATAACCATTTCTTAATTGGGAATTTATTGGAGCATTTGAATCCTGATTTTGACACTGACTACCATGGCAACAATCAAAGCTTTGAAGCATTCAGGCCCTACAAAACCATATATCTAGGTAAAAAGTAAAAGTATGTGTTTGACACCAATCACATAATTAAGATAGAAACAATAGCCCCACAAAACTGTACAGGAAGTTGTCCGTTTTAAATGCATTGTGGTGTCAAACGCTGACGGATTATGCATCCTGCCAAAGCTGCTCTCCCCAAGCAGAAGACATCTGCGTGCTTCCCCCAATTGACTCTCTCACATCTAATAACTGCTTCCTCATATCTACTTGCCAGGTGGGGGCAGCAAAAGGTTCATGGTATTTAGGGTCAAGCTCAAAGTCAGCGCTCCAACTCTGAGGTACCGGAGGAGTAGGGTGAAAGACTGAGTGGAGCTTGACACCTTCTGTTTCCTTTTTCCCTTTACACTCCTAACAGGGAAATATACATCTAACGGGAAACATGCAATGCTTCTGTTCATGAAAAGCCATAGAGCTGCACATTAAGTCACAGCTTGTATGAAAATAGGAAATAGCAAAATTAATATAATAGCAAATGGGATTGCAATGTGGGTAATAAAAGGAATCTGGCATTTAGGAAATATGAGCTCGTATATTATGTGTTTCCTCTTTGCCTAAAGGAAGGAGCAACTTCCCACCATTTTCCATTATTAAAAGTGTTCATTTATAACTAGTATTACAATAAAATCTGTTTTTTTATTTATTGTTTTACTCATTTTTTCCTAATACAGACACAACATACATAAATGAGGAGACACACAGAATAGAAATCTAAGGTCCTCCTTTTGACCCCATCATTCCCTGTTTCCCAGTAGAGCAGAGCAGATCTCAGCAAGCATGGATTCAAAGTGAGTGCAGCACGCCCAAGGTCAGCCTGTTAGCCTCTGGTAATTAAAAACAAGCCCTCTGGAGGCAGCAGAGGTTAAACGGGGAGGTTCACTTTTCTGCCTGCGACATTAAACTGAGATTACACACTCTGCTGATAATGTTAGACATCTCAGAAGTATGATGTGCAATTAAGATGGGTGGCCTCTGTTTGTTTAGTGAAACAACAAAGCTGATATTATAGCTCAATATACAACATTGATTTGCTCATAACTTCCATCAACGCTCTTTTCCCCTCTGCGAGCATGGGAGCATTTGCCTCGTAGTACAAAGAGAAAAAACTTAACATGGAAAAACAAATGTGCATCTTGTTTTTCTTTAATAAAGTCAGTCACAGCATGGCAATATGTGCTGGAAAATACAGTGGCAGATATTTGTCAGATTCGTTGCTGCCAGCGATGACGGTGCATTGCACATTTACAACTGCAGCCTGCAAAAATACAAGAATAAAGACAAACAAATTTCCTCAACAACTAATAATAGTGACAAACATGCTCCACGTTTTCCATGAGGTGAGCTTTGTCTGATGACTGCCAACACTCGTAGTCATGCTCCTCTCTCTTTGTGTGCGAGTGTGTCTGTTTGTCTGTCTGTCAATGTCTCATTCACCTCTGCCTGGCCTGGGCGCTGAGCACTGGGCTGGATATGAGGGCATTAACTGTGCTTCACTGCACCGCACCATTTAAAAGGCAGCACAGCGCCAGCCCCGTTTGCCACAAGGCTTGTACAGGCTCATTGCCCAGGGCGACCGGGCAGGCTGACCCAGGCTAGGCCCAGATGTCAGGAGTGGAGGAAGGCGTCCTGGTGCACTGTGCCGATGCTTTCCAGTATGGCCCAACATCTGTCTCATCTGCTGGCACCCAACCTGCTCTGCTCTAACCCCTCCTCTCGCTTTTCTCTATTTCTCTATCTTGCATCAACAGTATATATGTTGAAGTCCTTCTCTATCAGTTTCTCTCTCTCCCACATACACACAACGCAGTCCATTTTGTATAAGTGTGTGTGGGTTCTCTAGGCCCAGGGGCCCCAGAGCCAGCCCTCCCATTCAGTGCAGCTCACTGCATTATCCACTCTATCTATCCATCTGTCCCTCTGTTCACCACTGCCTCTATCCAGCTGCTCACATAGCCGTCCTATTAGCCAGCCTTCCACACACAGCTAGCATTGCTGCACTGCTCTGGGTTACCTTCAAAGACCGAGCTCGTCTGCTCATAAACACAGAAACAGCTGCTCTCTACAGTATGTCTGTTCTCTCTTTCTCCCCTCCTCCTCTCTGCCTCTCTCTCTTTCAAAGTCAAAAGTGCTTCACTTGTTAATGATGGAAGCCGTTTCTTCACATCTGTACTACACAGGCATTTACATCCAAACAAAAGATAATGTGCGGTTTGCTGCTCTCCCACTTTCTTCCTGTTTGTCCCTGACTGTGTAACACTCTTTCTTATCACTCCAGTCGTCTCAGCCTCTGAGTACTCCTTCAGATGTGTCTGTCTGCTTGAGATCTGGTCCGGGTTGTCGCTGAGCATGTGGGCTGCTTTTCATCTTTACAGTGGGAGCATGAGCCACGGCTGGGCCCAGGTTTATCATGGGCCTAGAGAGATGCCATAGGAAATATGACGGATGGTAATTGCAGCGTTGAGTCTTTATTTAAGCGACTCGACTTCCAGTGCTGTAAAGCACAAGGATGTGACGGACAATTCAGGGAAAGAAAAGAGCAACACACAGACAGAATGAGTTAAAAAAAAGAGGATGGTGGTAATTCAGTGAGAAATACACAAACTAAGACACTTAGAGATGGTTCAGGATGTGGATTGGAAATTGGAAAAGCAAGACAGTGAGACAGAGACAGCAACAGATAGAAAATGGAGCTTTGACTGAGTGAAAGCAGAGGGTTTCTATTTATTTAGTCTTAACAGTGATACTGCATACAGAGAACCCAGATGTTCTGTTTTATCCAATAATGCTTTCTTTAAAATGCCTTAAACCCCAAAGTCTGCTTCCAATGATAAAAAACAGGACTTTCTCAAAGGTCCTCCTGCTGTTTACTGTTTCTGTAAAGGGGGCGGGTGATATATATTAACTTCATATTGGCCTTAAGTAAATTGTTTTTCACTTGGCAACTGATGCAAGGTATAGTTTACAAACAGCAAATTAAGTGCTGTCCCAATAGAAAATTCTTTTGTGGAATTAGGGAAATTCCCTTCTTGTCTCTTCACTCAATTGAATATAGTAGGTGTCCGGACAGACTGGGGTACAATCTGAGCACAATTTCCTCTGTTAGGTGAGAGGTGTCAGTTGTAATCAGGGAAGGACAGGCAGGGATGGAGCCATTGTTTCCTGCTGGTCCTGGGCTCATCCCGGCTCTGTGTGGGTTTTAATGAAGAGGGGCATGTCGCGCTGGGATAGTTTACCCGCCTCCTCTCCTGTGAGTTGAGGACGAGAGCCAATCTGTCAGGAAAACATTGAGTGAAATTGCCCTGTGGTACAGCAATGCCTGGTGACAGCCACTTGCAGACTGCCAGCCAGCGGAGTGATGCTACCACCCCGTATTGACAAGCAAATTACAGTCTCCAACACTCAAACGCATCCTGGAAGATTCATTTACATCCATCAGCTCTAAGCCTTTGTTACCTTGTTGGGTTTTCTTCTCTTGGAGAGAAAGGGCGGGGAATGGGATCCCAGACTGTTATGACAGAGGAGATTGTGAAGAGGCTACGTGGCCAACATTAAGACTGACGGAGCGGCTAGCCTCTCTGACTGGATGGCTGATCACATTACCTCTGCAGCATTGTGGGAATTAATTCTTCCAATAAGATAATTTTTAAGGTTCATATATTGCACAATCTAAACTGAGTAAATTGGTGAAAATTATAGCTTGCCATGCAGCTGACAGGAAGAGATATTTTAATTGGGGGGGGCAGCCTATTCAGCCATATGTGTGTGGGATTCTGTGTGTGCGCGAATCTGCGAGGAGGATGAAGAATGGGCTTGGAGGTGAAACTAGAAAAGTTCAGGTGGAGTATTGTGCTTGATGATGCATGCAGAATAAACTCAGCAGTACAATGAGTAATAAGCGGGGGTGACTTACATCATCTTACTTTGTTCTATTTTAAACGGGTTTTTATATCAAATAATCTTACCTGTGGCACGTAAATTACAAGTTGCATCAGTATAACACTGGATATAATGTGTCAATTTCAAAGTAGCTGTCACCTTTTTTTAACCACAGGAGTTCTAAGACCATATGCGGATTATAAGACAATGGGCCCAGGGCACAAATGTACAAAAGGAGGGGGAGCAAGAAACAGTCTTTGTGGTGGTTTTGCCTTTTTTTGGTTGTTGTTTTTTTTTGCATCTCTTTGTAGTCAGTATGCAGCTTTTTATGGTTTTGTGTCTCTTTGTAGTCGTTTTTTGTCTCTTTGAGTTAATTTTGTGTCTTTTTTTTTGGTCGTTTTGTGTCTCTTTGAGGTTGTTTTGCCCTTTTTTTGTAGACAAATGTGTCTCTGCAGTTTCTTAACACCTTTTTGTGGTCATTTTGAGTCTCTTCCTGGAAGGTATGTGTGTTTTTGAGGGACATTTTGCAGGTGAAGGCCAGGGGGGCCCTTGATACTTTGAGCCCTTGGGCTTGTGCCCGGTTGGCCTGTTCAGTAATCCATCCATGCCTAAGACAAATCTACTGTAGCAGGGTTCCGATAGATCCTTAAAAAGTCTTGTAAGGCACTGGATTCAGTCATCTAAAAATAAAGCCTTAATTGGTATTAAAATGCCAAATCAGTCTTTGAAAGTCTTTAAAATGCAACATTCACATAGTGTTTCTTGCTGAGATGCAGAGGATCCACTGTCTGCTAGCTAGCTAGTGGGGAAGTGCGAATTCAAGGAAGATTGTCTAATTCAAGATTTTGTCGCATGGCTGAAACTGGTACAAGGCAATACATACAATGCTCAGTATATTTTTTCCAAAGAGTTTTTCACACTTGATATAATAGGAATCAAGAAGTGTAATTTCACATGCAGAGTGAGAAAGACTAAATTGTTAAGTCATTTTTAATAGGCAGAATTATCCCTAACACTAAGTAATTGATGTTGGCTCTTTTTTCTAAATTTTGGTTGTTGTAAAATTGTCCTGAATTTAATTTCGAGTGGTATTAAAAAAGTCTTTAAGAGTCTACTTTGCCTTCAGATGTGGGGACCGTGTCTAGAGTGCAGCCACAGGTGCTTCCCTACATTTCATTCAACTCAAATTTGTGTTGTTTTTCCTCTTTGGATTTTGTGAGAATATTTTTTTCTGCTTCCTTGTGCACATGAGTTCTCTTTCTCGAACACACACACACACACACACACACACACACACACACACAGACATCGGAGTAGACTTTTCAATAGTTTAATTTCGAGGAAGAAGCAGCTATTATTGCTCCAAAAGGGAGGAGACAACCCTAACTTAATTCCATGTCTGGCTTGATATGATGTTTTTAATCATAGCGGGCTCCCAGTGCTTTGTAGAGGAAGTGGTGGCAGTCACATGGTTTGTTGATCCCAGCTATGTAGAAAAGGGCATGTTTGACTTGCCTTGCTGTTTTAAGGGGAGTCTCTGTGCAGGGTAAATAGCAGCCAGCAGGCGGAATATGTGACAGGCTGACAGACTTCAATTAATGGAAAATGCACCTCTTTTTGTTTACTGTGTTCTGTAAAGGTCAGCCAAGTCATGGTCTTGGAGGCACTGTTTTTGCCCATTCCCAGGGTTAGGTACATAATCAGAATTAATCACTCTCGACCCGTCTCCCCTCCTTCAGATATATGACTGTCTCATCTGACCTCATACACCATTATAAATAGACTCCACATGCCTGTCTGAACTACCACTCCTTTCCAACCAACTTCTCCATGATACACAAACTAAGTCACACATATACGCTCCAGAAAACCATATTCACACACGCAGCCTGCACCTTTTGCTCTCACGGCCGCACGTCTTCAAACATGAGCAGACTCATTTAACACCTTACATGCTTCTAATAGCTCCTCTCATGGCTGCATGACGCACAGCCCTCCAGAGCCAGCTGCATGCATTGTTAGAACTTGCCAAGGCTCGTTAACACTGACAGTGGTAGCCTCAGAAGGACAAATGCCACATATATCAGCGTGCAAAGAGTTTTTCCCCCCTCAGTCTTGAGCTCTCTTGTTTAATCTTGACGTTCTTCTTTTCTGTTGTTGAGCATCACATGTTGCAGTGTTCAGTAACTTCTCCCTGTTGTCCACAAAGCAGCAGTGGCCACTTAACCACATGTCAGAACAGAGATGCTTTTTAATCCTTTCTTTCCTTCTTTTGTTTCCAAAGGCTGATTTATAGTTTCAAGACCAAAGATCTACAATTACTCAGAACTGCAAAGGAAACTGCAACAAGCAGCGGTGCAGCTGAGTGAATATGATTGTTATTCAGCTTCCCGTTGCTACTTGCATGTCTTTTATGTAGATAAAAGTCAAAATTAGCAAGGGAATCATAATCACCGGTTTGACAACAAAGATCATGCACAGACTAAAGGAAGCCCTGGTAACAGTATTTGTGATAGTAACAACTTGAAGGATAGAAAGAAGGCAGTTATCTATATTAAACATTATGGCCTCAGGTTAAGCCCTGACCTGGGTTCAGCTTTTTTTTTTAAATGCTGTGTGAGAAAAGTCCTGGATGAGCCTGTAGGGCTTGGAGCCTGTCCCAACATTTTATGTTGCTCAAAACCCTTACTCAGCCTCACTTTGTACAACATACCTTGAGAACAGATTAAAATGACTTTGTTTTTTTTTTTTTGGTCCATTCTTTTCTCTCATTTGTCTTCCACACAGAGATAAAAGAAATATTACAGTGGTTCTACCAGATAAAAGCAATAAGAAGGAAATTCTTTGCTTACACAGTCAATTGTCTTCTGATAAATTCACTGGCGGGCGATTAAGGCAACCAAAGTGATTCTCATTCCCTCTAATAACTATTATCTTCCTAACTCCTCTGTCTGGCAGAGCTAGTGGGGATAAATCCTCTATAAAACAGGATAAATTACATATGTAAGGTGATAAGCGTGTGTGAGCTGGGGGCCTCCAGGATTATTTAGTGTGCAGCTCATTACTTAGCGTACAGCTGCTTAGCCATCCTTTCTACCCCGGGCTTGGCGGGCGTCCCTAGCATTCTTTGTCATAGTACTGTACATACCTGAAGCTGGAGGGGGCTGAGTCCTGACGCTGCTGCAGCTGCCATTGTGGATGGAATGAACTGCACCGGGTAGTTATCACCTGTCAGAGAGAGGGAGAGAGAGACAACAATGCATACAGGTTCAGACAATGAGCCGGCCCACAGCGACCAGGCAAGTGCCAACACGGATCCCAGGCCCTCCACTACTTTGCCACAGCAATGTGGCACATTGCAACGAGCCCTCGGCTTCAAGCCCAAACATCTGCATTAACAAAAGGCTAAGCTGGTTTGACTGGAGCAGGATTACTTAGGAACGTTCCACGCCATTCCCTCCTTCCTCCACCTGCACACTGCTCCTCCTGGAAACAACTACTACATAGTTTTACAAGTTAGGAGTTCTGTTAAGGTTTGTGCGTGCGTCTGTGCTCAGAGTAAATGTTAAATATCTCCCCTGGTATTCAATTAGCGATCATGTAAAAGCACCAGCATGTTCTCTCAGGCAGTTCATACAGCTGTAGACTTGCCTGGCTATTGTTCAACACTACATTGTTTGTTTCTGAGTGATAGCTTTGGCAGCACTGTGAAAGCACTTGTATGCGAACTGGTTAGAACAAGTGTGTAGTCAGAATAACAAGGTTAAAAAACCCACACGTTCTTATCTCGCACATTGCTGTGATCAAGAAAAGAAGAGATATATAATAGCAGCACTATTCATTACTATTCACTACTGTTGGCCTGCCATCAGCACGTTTGTCAGACAGGGATATAAAAACGGCTGCTGTATGAGTGATATCCATGGGGGTGTTTAACTGAGCACCAGACGCTTTCACACACTCAACCTAGTGTGTTAGAATGGACAGAACAGCCCCAGTGAGACGGGGCAGCGCAGCATTCATGGGGGGAGGTTGGTTTGAAGCATGTGTCTGGAGGAGGGGAGGTGGGGTGCACAGTGGGAGTGGGGAGGGGTAGTTGGCCTTCGCTCAGACCCCACTTCTGCCTGTCACTTCTTCTCACAAACATATGGAGCCATTAAGCCACAGACAAGGTAAATGTAGATACCTTCTCTTTCACTTTGCCCTCACCCGCTCGCCTCACTTTGCAATCTTGTACAGCACAGCACAATGTGATACAGGCCATGGAAATTCAATCCCCATTTAGTAGCAAATAAAATCACACAGCAGAAGTGGTTTCAAATAGTGCTGGGTTGGATGTGCGGGGGTGCACCGTGGTTATTTCTACACCTCCTTTTTTTGGTATCACTTTCTCTCTGTCTCCTTCTCTCTGTGCTGTCTGTGACGTAGGGTTGGGAATAATAAATGGCTCGATGTCTTTAGATGTCATGTGAAACCTGGGGAGGGTCATGTGCTAAGTGAGCGCACTGCCACTGCTGGGGGGTCTCGGGCTCCAAGGTCTGGGTCTTGGGTGCACATAGTCGAGGCAACCAGACTCCAGCGGAATGGGCGCAGTGCCAGGGTAACGTCACCGTTGAAAGGGAATTACATGCGAAACTGTGTTTTTTATTTAACTGGCCATTGCTGGTCCCATGCCCAGAGCCTGGACTCTCTGAATGCTAAGGGTGGGGGTAATGCAGGTGACGCCATGGTCACAACAGGCTGTGTTTCCCTGCTTATGCAGTGCCATGAAATGTAAGTCATAGGTCTGCTCAGGGTTGATGGATGACGTTGAGAGCTTTCTTAGAACAGATAAAATGATGATGAACGAAGGCTGCAACCCTCAAACCTATTTTCTATTTTCACTGGCATTTAAATTGTATGGAATTATCAAGGCTGTTCGCAGAAAAACAGGCTTACATGAAAATAAATAAAAAAAACAGGTATTTAGTTTTATACAAATTAAATTTCACTCTCAAGTAAGGATATGGAGTTTAAAAAAACTTACCAAGGGTAATTTATTGACAACTCATTCACCACATAACACCCCCCCCCCCCCAAAAAAAAAAAAAATGCCGGCATTGTACGTTTTGGAAACAATGGATAGGTTACATTTTCACTTTATTATGTGGCAGATATGTTAGTCACAAAAACACTTGGTAATGGTTCGGAAAATATATTTTGGCTTAAAATACCCAGTGTCTTAGGCACGATTCCAGCAAAAAAAAACAAAACGCAGCACTGTCTCAGTTTTTTGTAGTGCTATTGCCGCCAACTGGTGGTTACAAAACACCCACATTTGGAGCTTAAAAAAGCCGATGGAGATACAGCAGCGACTTGCTAAAAGACAACTGCTTTTGTTGTTTGTTGGTTTCAAACTGTCATCTGCAGCTTGGCAGGCGTGACAGCCGATAACAAAGTCAGCTCATATGCTACGTCAATTGAAAGACGTTGATGTGATATGTACGAATTGTGAAAATGTAATGTATTTGTGGTGTGAAGAATCGTATACTGCCAACATTTTCTTCAGGGTACTGGGCTGAAATTTAAGTTACAGTACATCAAGAAAAAAACATCCCTAAATCGAAAAAAAAAGAAGAAAAAAAAAGAAAGGGGAATGACAAAACCAGCAACGTTCAGCAGGATGTCTATGAGGAAGACTGGCAGAGGAACCCAAAGACTATGGGGCCATTCTGCGGGTCCATTAGAGGCACATCAGCCTGAATGCTGCCACGTCTGTGTAAACAGTGCAAACGGACAGGATTCTCTAGTCTATTTGTTTAAAAGATGAGTTGGTGTTTCTATGACTGTGCTTGCCTACCATGCAGCACCAGGCCATTGAGCACAGCCAGTGGATGAGGTGATGACTTACCACTACGGTGCCAGAATGACTCTCTTGCTATGTGAGCACCACGGGGCCGGGGGTCATAAGCAGTGGTCCCTGGGAGCTTTCTCATAATGATAACATCAGATTAGTGTGCCTTAGTCTTGGAAGTGAATGCTTGGCCACTCACTTCATGGAGAAAAGACACGGCAGCATCCTGTATACCCTGCAGGTGGTGGCGATAACATTGTACTCTCTGGATATATTGTGTATATTGTGCGGGACGGGGAGAAATAATAGAGGTTTTTGAAATACCTCTCCTGACTGCACGAGTCATTTTCAGACTCCCTTTGCTTTTTCTTCATGAACTCATGAATTATGCAGGAACTATACACATGGCGACCCCTGACCATGATTCCATAATAGCTCCTGTTATTTGAACTAAAACATTTTCCGTGTCAAATCTATTGCAGAAAGCACACTGGTAAAAGACTCCCCCTCAGGCACTTTGTTTAAGCTGTCATGGCTCCATAGTTCCAAAATAGCTGACTTTCTTTTTCATCCTGTGGTTTTATAGTTAATTCATTAACTGCACTACCACACCTTTTAATGTTCTGCTGCGAACCTGCTGACTTCCCTGTGTTTCTTTTTCCATTTCCAGTCCTCTTCCTTGTTCTGGTACTGTTTTATGACAAACAGGAGGACTTTCCTCTTTCAAGCTGACTCATAAATCCTTTTCTCTTTGACAGTGAAGTTTTCAGCAACACACCGTCTCCTTCTATTTGCATGCGTGGGAGTGAAAATAGGAAAACTTAAAAAAAAAAGTACAAAATCAGTTTAAATTGATTAAATAACTAAGAAACATCAAAAACTGCAGGCTCTGGGACCACGTGAGCCATGTGAGGTGAAGAAGGGAGCAACTAGGGCCATGGGTATTTTTTTTAACATTTAACAAACAGTAGTATATTGATGACACAGCTTACATTTTCACAAGAATATGAGGGTGTACGGGGTTATTGTTTTGGCACGGTATCGGACAACATGTTGCAACACCTTTTTCCGAAAACGTTTTTATTCTGAGGGCTTCTCCCTCACTCAATTCAAAAGACAAAGGGAGAGAAAGAGACATGCTGCTACAGGCAATGAAAACAGTTATACATGCAGGAAAACCTGTTCCTTGCATCACCCACAAGCTTCTCATCTTATAATTGTCTTTTAATTACTTAATTTCACTGTCTAAAGACATAACTGTGCGAAACTGTAAAAGGGGAGAAGAGGGGAGTTGCTTTTTAAGCATATAACAATATAAGACTTTTCATGCAGGGTTCATCGCCTGAGTTATTGGATCTCAAACAGTAGATACTTGGAAAACGATTACAGCTGGCACACTCCCGAAATACAGTTTCATGTTGAAGACATGTTGACATTCCTCGGCTTCTCTACCCATATCTATTGTTCCACGTGGACTAGAGCATTCCCAGGCCTTGGTGTCGAGTCCAAGTTCAGACAGAGAAGGGCATGCCAGTGGCCTCAAGTGTGAAGTCTGTTGCTATCAGAGACTGTATTAAAATAATGCAGGCAGCTACCGTGACATAAACACTTAGTTTGTGGACTCCCATTTCGAAGCTTTGAGTTTGGTGCTTTGGGTGTCGCCATCTTGGATTTTTGGAGCCAGAAGTGACCATATTTGGACAAAAGGGTGGAGCTGCGGCAGAGCAAGGGGTGGTGACGTCAGGCCTTTAATTTTGCGTAACTTTAAGCCTTCATAAAATGTAAATGGGTGTGTTACATGAAAATTCACCACCTGTACAGTTGTCATGAAATGGGAAATAGCTTTAGAAACCCAAACTGTTTTTGTACCAGGCTGTTAACATGATTATTTCTGCTTTGAAGTTGGGCATTTTAACAAAAGGGGTCTGTGGGGACTGACTGGCTCTCAAATAGCCAGCCTCAAGAGGCCATTTGAGGAACTGCAGATTCTGGTACTTCCGTATTGGCTTCATTTTTTTAGGCCCGGTTGTCACTTGGTTGCTATATAAGTGTAGCAACTGTAAAACTAAAACTCATAATTATGAATCAAAGTGTAAAGGGAAAAGACATGGCAAGCAGAGAGAAAGTGGGAAGGACAAAATGAAGACTTAAGCTGCAAGCATACCTGGCTTATAAGACATTCCCGGAGGGAAGAGAAATCCTTGCTGGGCGGCGGCTGCTGCTGCCAGAGTGCGTTGGTCGTGTGGAAAAATGGGGATCATGAGCGGAGGCATGTGACCCTGGACCTGCTGAACAGATAGGGAGCAGAGATCAGAGAGAGGCCTAAGCATAGGCATGGTACACAGAAACACAGAGCCCACTCAGGGGGAGGCCAGATCACAGCTCCGTCTAACGCGTGCTGACAGGGAGCTCTGCGGCACTGACAGCCCTCGTGTGCTCGCACAATACCTGGCCGAGCTACGCCTGCTCTTAATCCAAACCACAATTTCACCTCGGAACATCAAAGGCCCTCGCATATGCACATTGTTCCAGCGTCAGTTAGAGGAAGTGACATGCAGGACAGAGAGCAGAGAGGCTCAGCAGGTCTGTACGGCTTCTGTAGAGACGTACTGGACGTGTTGAAAGAACCATTCACCAACACTCTTGCTGTTGCAGTAGACACAGCATGTTAGCAAGAGGATTGTTGAATGTTTTACACAGGAGACCCTCACCTTATCCACTCATATAATCTTGGATGATCATTTATTTAGATGATAAAAGCCTGAAGACAATCCAGTAATTTACTACGACTGTTTTCAGCAGAGGAAAAATAGCATGCAGTTGAAAAGTGCATGCCGCTTGCTGTATTTCATTTTAATGTCATTCTCTGACTGTCTGTTCCACTCACATATTAACCTTCACCATCCTCCAGTCTGCTGCTGACTTGCCTACTGGGAGTATCAACCCAAACTCCCTGCATGTGTGTGTCAAGGGTGGGTGAGTTGCTTATGTCTCAAAAGTGGTGTGTGGGGGTTTTGCACACATGCTGCAAGCTCCAATCTTACTGTCATTCCCTGCTTCCTGAAACTCTATGACGGGGAGCAGCCCGGCTACGACGGGCCTGCGAGGGTTAATCTCGCACTGAGCCAGGCCACCTCAGGGGAACCTGCCTGGAAAATGGGTTAATAAAGGTCATCCCCCAAAATAAACACTTTACAGAATGTTTCTCCATTCATCCCTCCTTAAAATCAACTCGCAATAAAACGGGTCTGGGCGCAATTACCGCCGCTGCATTGGGGCATGAAATCAACCTGCTCTGAGCAATGACTTTTCCCCCATGTTCTGGCTGAGGTCTACTATGATCTCCACTTTTTCAGCCTGTGCTGCTCCCCCTGTAGACCCTTTACCGGAGTAGTCGCACCCAGTTTCTTTCACAGCTAGCACGCTAAACCTACTTAAAACTACTTTATTGATCTGTCCAGAGGTGCAGAGCTAGACTGAAAACTAAATAAATAGAACCGTTTTATGCCGACTGAGCTTTTACAGAAGTGCAAGTGCAGAAAGTGCATTATAGAAGAATAGAAAAGTATGTAATTCTTCCAAAAGTAATTCTGCGAAATGTGCTGTTACTGAAGAAAAAATAAATGGCCAAGGAGACTGCGACAAATGACCTTAAATAAAACATTGCTTTATAGGGATCTGTGTTCCAAGTTTCCAGGCTGAATGGATGAAAGATGAATCTTGGCCTTGCATGTATGGAACATATGGAAAAACACAATAATTAATGTCACAACATGAGGTAGGGCCAGTGACAGGCGGGGGGGACACTGGGGAACACAGCTTTTCTCTGTCTGTGTATTTGGACTGTAAAACCAGATGGAGTCTGCTGCTGAATGTGCGGTAGTCACGGGGCAGAAAAGGGCTCCCTCAAGTCCACATCCCTCCAAGTATGTTACAAGTGTGTTGCGTGGTAGTTCATACATTTTCATGAATTAACTAACATGCCTCAGCAGTAAATTAAAAGTTACTTCCTTTTTTTTTTTCTTAACAAAATTATTGGCTGTCAGACATTTTCCAAACATTCTCCTGAGTGAAAACATCTTTGCGAGACTGCTGTACAACCGTACGGGGTATTTGTTGCATGTAAAAGATGCTTAAACATAATTTTTATCATCCTTTTTTTTTAAATCATACAAGCAAAACATAAACAGGAGAACAGCTGCTTCACATGAGCAAACAATAGTTATGCCAAACAACGAAAGAACCATTAAATATTTTCTATCGTTCACACAATCCCATTATTTATTTGATTTTAATCATTTTAAAAGGCGCATGTTACTGCATTAATTAACACAACTGAATCTTACAAGACATGTCTACACATTATACACAGCATATATACCGAGAGACAGCCCGCAAAAGGCATCAGATACTTGGACGTATTTTCCTCCGGCACTAAATGTAAATGATGTCATTTCATCTGGGATATCAGCTTTTATTACTATTATTATTTTAAAATATGGAGCAGAATATACAAGATTCACCGAGGCAAGACAGAGTGTGAATGTGCGTTGAAGGGGAAATAAATGCATTGAGTTTGAATAGCTGTGATTTGCAGTAATGAGCTCCACGCATTAAAGTTTAATTTACGGCAACTAATGTCAGAGAATGGCAAATCAAATTCTGAGGAGCTTCAAGGTGGCAACAAATAGTGGAGGTTAGTTGAGCTGTCAATTAACAGCTGGCACAGTGGCTGAGCAGATTATAACATTTTCACAAGCGCCTCTTTTTTTTTTTCTTTTTTTTTTTTTAATTTGACTGTTAAAGTGGAGGAAAAAAGAAGATGTATATTTAAAAAAAAAATCAGAGACAAAAAGAAATGCTCTCATATGTGTGGCTTCCACTCTCCCTCTATTACTACAAACCCAACCTCCTCTCCCTTTAAGAGTTACCCTCAACTTCATCTATGTATGGGCTGAGTGCCCGGGATATTTCTATTGCCAAGATGATCTTGAGGAGTCTGAGAATGAAGTGGAGCAGATGTGAGCAGGGCACTTGGGCAGCGTCCTCCCTTCTCCTCGTAAATACAGCGGCATTGTTGTGCTGGCACTGCTCTTCCTTTGTCTTAGTACTGCTAAGTACTGGATAATGTCATTTCACACCATCTGCCCCCAGGCTTCATTAAAGATACATGAATGGGCTATCTTATGAGGAACAGGTGCTATTGTTTGTCCCTCAAGACCCAGCACTAAGGATCTGACTCGGAATACTTGAAGAGGAGCATCTGTAGTGATCAGTCAGACAGACTTGGCTGAGGCCCCCGTCTCTGCCAGCAAGCACTCCAACAGAGGTTTCTGGGGGAACTCAGCCGCCTTGCAACATGTATCATCAATTCAGATGACCTGATGAAGTCTGTATCAGGCCAGCACGCAATCTGTTTCCCTCTCAAGGAGATGCTGGTGTTTGATAAATAGCGGCAACTTGCAGTTCTGTGAGTAGGATACCATATAGATACCATATTGTGGAAGAGCTAATTAGGTTTATTTTATTCTGTGAGAAAAATAACAGCACATCTTATTTATTATTTTTGCAATATTTAGCTCAATCACCCAACTTTCCTCTAGTGCGTCACTCTGCGTTATCCAGAAAAGCTTATTCATCATTCATTTATAGTAAATAAAACTTAAAGAGCCCAAATTAACCAAGTTATACTAAGAAAACACTCAGCTCAGTGTACAATGGTTTATAACAGCCGCCCATCCTGGGGTCAGACTGCAGAGGACGAGTCAGGCGGCTCAGACAGACTCTCATCTCTGATGTGTAAATACACAAGGTGTAAAAGACGGGGTAGACTTGAAAGAGCTCCCTTTATTTCTCCTAGCACTTACAACACATGCAATATGCGCACTTGCACACACACACACACACACACACACACACACACATACACTTACAAATTCAGCTTTAATACTGCATTAACCCATGAATGACGCACTTTTGCTACTACTAGATTTATTTTTCATTATTTTTGTAAGCTTTACTCATGGTGAAATACACACAGCACTTAGCATATTTTAGATGAAAGATGCACTTTTATGATTATTTTCTGACAAGCTGTGTGATTAAAAAAACATTTCACATTTTAAACAGATTTCTACAGACCTGTATTGAGCTCAGGTGATGCTATGAAGTGTTTGTGGCAACGAAAAAGAGTGAGTGTTGCTGTTTTTCTAGACGTGCAGGCATCCACCTACAACACACGAGCAAGCAGCTCCGAAACACTGAGAGCTAATGGAGATGTACAGCGCATTACAGCACTGACTTTGGCCCCTGTCAACAGCCATGTTCCTCACTGTCTGTTATAGCCTCTACAAAGCACCCAGGAGGCCTGAAAACCCCCTGCTGGCTTTTCCTCTGAACCCTCTTACACTTCCTTGCACTGATCCACACTCAAGTTTGCTACTCGCTATGCACCACAATGCGCCATGTGAAGGAAACTGGGCGGGTTTTTGTTTTTACTGCCAGAATCAGCCGGTATTAACACGATTGAAAGACTAAAGGGGCAAAAAAGACAAACACCTACCTTGTGTTTCATGGTTATTAGCTTGAAAGGACCTGTGAGATCCTGGGTCTAACATCCTGATTAATTGCTACTTGACACCTTTTAACACACCTCTCACACATGTGCTTATCTTGGATATAATCTGCATTCATTTGTCTCGAGGAGACTTGTGAAAAGTAAAACCCCTTCAAGTATTTTATGAAAATATTGACAACAATGCGACCACACGCAGCCAAAAAAATATCTGAGGAGCTTGTGGTGATGATGCTCTTAATTCTGTACAATCATTTAGATTATAATAGGCGCCTTTCCCATTAGGAAAAGATCACAATCACCAGTAATCATTTAGAAGAGGACTCACGTTTCACTGACATCTCATTTTAATAAAATTACTTCCACACTTTAGTAGCTGTCAGATCCGCAGTTCTCGCTAACCTTCTCTTTCACATTTTCTATAGGAGGGGTTCTGTAATTTCACCCAGGGAGGATAGACTCCAGCTGTTGCTGTAAGAACTGATAGTTCACACTTTGTCCCCCCCAACCCCCCCCCCCCCCCCCTCTCCGCTGAGCTGCACACCGAACGCCTGTGAGTGGAAATCACCTTTTGTGATCCATTTAAAGGGAAAGTGATCTTGAGGAAGCTGGCAAGTCTGGCTACATCCCAACAGCAGCACACACAGTAAAACTGACACTAGACAGCAGGATATGTTTAACACCCGCCACTGTGTACACAGCCCGCTGGGTGTACACTGTACTGGAGCCTAACCAGGAGGAAAATCACTCAGTGGAAAAAGCACTTCTGGGCTGTTGAATCCTCTGTGTTGCTTCAGGATTTTTCTTCCCCCCATGAAACAATCAACAGTTTTTAAGCACATATTACTCCTTTACCACTCACTTATCAGCCGGTTGTTCTACTGCTGTACGCTGAACAGATACACCGCACGGCAGACACACACATTGATGGAACA
The DNA here is from genome assembly GCF_041903045.1 of Epinephelus lanceolatus. Classification (NCBI taxonomy): domain Eukaryota; kingdom Metazoa; phylum Chordata; class Actinopteri; order Perciformes; family Serranidae; genus Epinephelus; species Epinephelus lanceolatus. The sequence goes on along the minus strand of NC_135735.1, from coordinate 23,017,357 downwards.
CAGATGCGATGGTGTTTGGATTTGTCTGTAGCTAATGGTAATCAGACAAATAGATCAATAAATTTGAACCAGACTTTGATGCTCCAGACTCCAGGTCTTCATATTACCACCCACTAGACTGAAGCACATTATTTCTGCTTGTCTGCTCCGAAAATGGGCACACTGGAATGGGGAGGGCAAACACACTGGAGAGGTTCAGGTCACTAACAAAGGGCCCTTGTCCTGGTCAAGTCTCTGACCTTTCTCCTCACTTCCTTCCTGAAGCTGTTGCGCAGCCCCCTTCCCTACAACAGTCAAAGATAGACAACTGAATCCAAAAATCAACAGTGTGTACAAGCAGCAGCCTGGAAAAAAGCCCCATAATGTTTTTTTCTCTGAATTGTTGGGGTACGGCTCTCACTGTGACAGCAGGCACTGTTTGCTCAGGTTTGAGTGTAACACTGCACATCAGTCATGCCTCTGTGTGTGTGTGTGTGTGTGTGTGTGTGTGTGTGTGTGTGTGTGTGTATGTGTGTGTGTGTGTTTTAACACTGAGTGCTGTTCAGGATAAAGTGCAGCAAATCCAGACACTTGAGTGAGGTCAGACCATCCAGAGGGAATAACCAATAGATGACTTCTTGTTCCACTAATTCCTTACACAGTAAAACAAGCCTTCTTGGAAAACAGCCATTCCAATATGTCTATATTAAGTCGATGGGAGCTTGAAAGCAGGGTAGTCCAACCCTCTGACCCGCCTAACACACCCCACCCCAAATCCCTCCACTCCAGCCCTCCTCCCATCTCGTCGTTGCTCCTGACTTCCTTGGAATTCTGGATAAAACTGCAGGCTACTGTTTGCTCAAATACACTGCTGGGCATTTACAGGATTTCTGCACACTGCTTTAATTTAATGTAGTTTAGTCATTAAATGTTGTAGGAAGAATAATAAAAGCAATAAAACAAGATGCAAGAATGCATTTCTAGACGTGTTCACAAAGCAAATTGTGCTAATTCTTTAACTGAAATTTCTCCATCTACAAAATTGATTTATATAGAAAATAGTCATGAAAGATGAGCTTTAAGGTGTTTTCTTCCCTTTTAAAGCTTCTACAGTGACGTATGTTTGAGTGTCTGAAGAGTTTTCATGCTACAGCTTGCTTTTATATTACTTTATCTTTGGTTCTGAAAACATTTCTACGTACTGACACAATGTATGCTATGAATAGTGTGCAACACAGCAACGCAATCACCCTTAAAATACAGATTATTTCAACAGCAAATTCCAGCAAAGAATATCAGCTCTTTTTTGGGGGGGAATGATATTTTTTTTTTCCAAGGTCTGGCCCTAAAATTAAGGTTCGCAGTCAACTGGCCAAATCCACTGGGACTCCCTCAAACAGCATGTGTAATGACGGGAAAGAAGAGAACAGACATAAACAAACGCACAAGTGGGTTTGGGGCCGACATCATTATCCTGCATATACATCCTCGCTGTATGGAAATGGGAATAAGTGAAATGCCTCGGACCCTCATTGCAGGGGGGAGAAGTGAGGTACCAAAGAACATTGGACACGGGCGAGTCAGATAGCCGGCTACAAGCATGTGATGTGAACAGGGCAGGGGGGGGTGGAACATAGAGGGATTTAAGTATGTGAGGCTTATGAAATAATGTGGTTGTTAGGGTTTGAAATATCACATCTTCCAACACTTTGGGGCAAGCAGAGAGACATAAATGCACTGTCTGTCCGTTTTTAACTGTTTCGGTTGCATAAAAGAATTGTAAAATAATATCTAAATATTTCCTCTTGGCATTGCCTGTTATATTTCAATATGAAGCATGTTTAATTCTCTTATTCAATTTTTATTTAATTTTTTTGCACTCACGATAGATATCATTTTGTCTGATTTTGGAACAGAAAACCACCCCTATTTTGTGTAATGGTATTGTCCACACTATGGCTGGGTTTCCCCCCTCTGTCCCGTCCTCAAAGACTGAAGCTCTGTCTTCGCTGTTACCTCCCAGCTGCTGGGGCCACACATAACAACAGAGCCCATTCTGTTGTTCAGCAGAGCGGGCCTGTCAGGAGGGGCAACTTTATTAGAGACATAAGTGCGTTGAGGCTTTCAAATGTGCTCAAATATCATCGCCTGCTGATGATTGTGTAAAAGATCAAACAAGAGAGGTAACATGACATCTTGTTTGAAAAATACTGCTCAGGTTAAATCAACCATAAGCAATTAAATTAAGCTCAAAAGAAAAAAATAGGTGTTGGAGAACTGAGATATGGAAAAACAAACAAAACATTCTACAGTTCTGTTTCTGTGAAAAACTGCAGGACAAAATAGCTCATTCATTGTGTTCTGTTGGGGAATGCTTGGACTCTCCTCCGCCCCAAAAACAAAAAGGTCCTTTTTTTGCATCGGCCATGGGCTGAATGCTTTGCTTTGCCACCCCAGCCCTAAGAAAACACGCGCCCCTTTCTCCCTGCCGGCTGCCCGTACACAGTGGAGCCTATTAATGCAGCTCCTTCTCCCTGTGAGTGTGCCCACTGCTGATGACGATGGCCACGCAAAGCCAATGCAAAGACAAAACAGTTTGCACAACATTAGCAGAGAAAACACAGTCCATGCAGGGAGGGAGAGGAAACTAAATCAACATCACACTGGAGGATGTGTTCTCTCTCAACTGATATTTTCCTTGCGAGGGTTGGGGGGCACAATGGTTGTTAAGTGTAGGCGCCCTGCCTTCATCCAGGGAGGGTGTATGGGGCTCTAAACAGGTGCTTTATAGTGATATCCACACAGAACATGAAGGTGCCTCATTCAACGTATATGTTTGTGAGGAAAAGATGTTCAGTTATCAGCTTTATTTTGCACTGTGCTTAATTTACAAGGCAAATTCGCATTCCCAAATGCAAGCTAATCTCCTGTCTTGTGTCGGTTGTTCTCCTCACCTGTGAAAACTGATGGAAGGCTGGAAGTTTTGTGTCATAAATTAGCCCGTCCCACGGCTGCTTTACAAACCCCTCAGGTGACTAATTTTAAGTAGACCCTCAGGTGTGATTTCACACATTACTGCCGTTCATGTGGCACCTCTCAGATGGAGCCTCTTAATTATCGCTGCTTAAACTGCTGAGGTGTCTGAATACAAAGGCCAATTACACAAAAGCCTGGCTTTATTGTGTAATTTACAGCAATAATGGACCTATGTTTGTCTACATCCTCATTTCATTGGCAGAGACGCAGTACAAGCAAGCACATGTTTCAATTGACTGCTTCTGAATGGACTCAGTAAAGCCAGTGATTAGTTCTTACATTTAAAAAATATCTTTAAATCCAGTTTTTATGCAATAATAACACAAATAGTCACCTTTTAGTTTGAATCAAAACACACTTGTTTTAAGTAGGGCTGGGCGATATGGAGAAAATCAAATATCAGGATATTTTTGATCAGAATATTTGATATTGATGTTGTAGGGTTGAGTATAGGTGCTTTAACAAAATATTTACACAGGGATTTTTGATAAATGATCATCAGTAATGTGAATATAATGACCAAAGGCAAATAATAGAACAGCTACACCAGTCTGGTAAGTTGAAAAAATTACATCACTTCACTGAAATGCAGCCAATAAATTCAGGAAAAGACACTTGAGGCTGTGATATTAGGATAACCAAAATCTACGATGATATCTGGTCTCATATCACCATGGATATAATATCGATATATTGCCCATCCACAAAGAAAGGACACATTATCGTGACCTAATGGGGCAAAACCCACAGACCCCAGTCCGTTCAAACAGCGTCTACTGTTTATATTCCTAAAGCAACACTTTGTTTTAACAGACAAATGACATTACGTACCAACTGTTCATCCACTCAGCTTCATTTGCAAACCATCACTGCCACTGCTGAGGTTGTGTCTATTACACCTCCTTGTGCCTCATTAAGTTTTAACAGGGCCGTGATGGCTTTATTGTTTAAATTGCACACGACTTTGTTTAACGTCAGCATTTCTCCCGCTTCCTGATAAGAAGTCACATTTCATAACTAATTAAATTGATCCCTCCCTCCCCGCCAATAGAGTCCACTAAATGGAATTATTTGTATCCAAGTGTCAATATATTAAATCACAGGGGCTAATGAGTCGGGTCACCGCTTTCTTTTATCTTCAGTCTTGCATGTGCACATCTTCATCAGCTAACAGTCTCCTTAAATGGAGGATGAACATGCTGGACTGAGCCTCCCTGGGCGAGAGCCAAGCCCGTCTGACTAGGCTGTTAATGCCCCCACCTAATCCTACTAGGCTAACACGGAGCTCTTCAACACAAGGGAAAGGCACTGGCAGCGCAGCATCCGCACAGACACGCGTGTGCACACTGCAACACACTCAACACAGACACACACACACACACGATCATTTCCCTGCTCTATTATTCTCTTATTATCATGCTAACAGTTCCAATCTAGCTGTGCTAATTGGGGGACTTACACATTCTCTTTAACAATGTCTATTTTTGTGCTTTTTTTTTTTTTTTTGCCAGTGCATTAATAAGAGTCTCACACTGAGAAAATCATTTGTGCCGGGGAGACAACAAAAGCATTTGAGAATACACAAATTAGCGCTATTATCTTTGTGCAATTACCATACAGCCCTGTGTTTATTTAAACTCATCTGATTGATTTAAAATATTTACCATAATGTTGTAGTTTTGCAGTCTTTGCTTCCCTAAATTGGCAACCAAACAGAATCAGTGCATTAAATTACTGCGTTGGAAAGTATGCATATTCCTTTTTATAATAACAAAGACGTGAATACAAACCAGTCAAGCCAATTTAAATACAAGCTGAACACCAATTTTGTTCATACTTGGAGATCTAGCTAGATAACAATTTGTTCGGCACTAGATAAATATAGAAATGTTTAATGCCCAGCTAAAAAGCTCTGCATATAAATGGCTGCAGAGCATAATGGTAGAAGCTTCAGGCTGTGTGGGGTTTATGAGGATGGAGGAAACAGTTAATACATGCCAATTATTAGGGGCCAACTGCCTCTCAGTGACAAAGACCTCACAGTGACTTCATCTGTGCTGCAGCGGGACTGTAACCCCCGAGCTTCCTTAGCATGCAGCTGAATCAAACTGCAATGGCATCACAACAAGAATGCAAAAGTCTTCTAGTGGCACAGCGAAAAGCAAGGGCTGGATTTTTTTGAGAATCTGTGGAATGACTCGATGAAAGCTTCTGGTCAAGCTGGATGTGAGGCGTGACAGATGTCTCACATCCAGCTTGACAAATCTTGACCACATCTGCACATAAAATCCTGATTCGCCAAGCTAATACAGATGTTTCCAGAGAACTTAAACTCTGAGCGCTGCCAAAATGTATACAAGTAGATAGATGGCATTGCTGAGGGAGCAATGGATCATTTGCTATCACGATTTGTAGATTGATTTCTTTTGGTGCAAGTAAAAAAAAAGCTGTGTTTAACTGGGCAGATTGTACAGTCACTGAATACACTTTAACAGAACTTCCCTTGTGAGTTCTCTGGTTTCTTTGTAACAGAGGGAAATGGGAAATCCATGTGCAACTATCTGAAACACACTTCTGTGCACATTCTTTTTTCCTCCTCTAAAAATATATTAACTCAAAATAAACAGCAGCATGTAAGGTACTTTTTTCTGGATTGAAACAGAAGTAGTGTTGTGTTGTCTGTTGTCCTCAGTCTCAACAATGTATATGCTATAAGATCCACCACTACAGTAGTTCGTCCACCTTTAAACTGTGGGCAGCTAGATGCTGGTGTAATTGAATTTCATCTTTAATCTCAGGACCTTTAGCATCTAACCACTGGACGGCTGCATGTCCCCCACTGTTTCTTTACACCATTAAAGACATGTGAGAAAGCCTCTAAGACTTTGAAGTGCGCAGTGGACAACAATATGCTGGCCTCTTTTAATCTCTGGCTTTCTCTCTTTAAATGGAAAAGGATGCACACATTTAGTTTGTTGTGTTTGTGTATCTTTGTGGACACAAGGTTAAAGGTAGGACATAGAGGCACAGATAATGCGTGTGTACATACAGTGAGGTTGGAATATGACGCCAGGCCGTGTACAGGGAGAGAACGAAAGGTCAGAAGGAGATAAATAGAACCAGACCTGCTTGATGAACAGATCATTTAAGGTTTCAGAAACAGGCGTGTAAACAACATGGCAGACAATGGCCTCCATAAAACTGCATTATCTCTCAGAACTTGGATCTCGCAGGGTACTCAGGGTTGGCACGTCAATGCCGCAGCCAATGACAAGCGGCGATGTCATGATATTATGATATTTTTACAGGATGAAAACATTTAAATTAAACGTTTTGGCTTAAAAGTGTCCCTCTGTTTCATCTGGGGAGCTCTGTTTTCTCCAGCCTGTTTGTGAAGATAAAGTTCACCCTGACCTTTCCGCCAATATTTATTCTCTTGATGTGTGTATCAACGCATGGGTCCCTGTGTGCCTGTGTACTGTACACGATCACCTCTCTGCATGTGTATGAGTATCTGTGTGTTAGAGAGAAAAAAACATGGTTTGTGTCTTAACAGACGCATCCTTGAAGAATGCATGAACTGGGGTCATTACCATGTGAGAGGTGAGGGCATGGATGTTTGCTGCACGGCTTCGGGCAGTACTATCACTTAAATTCCGCAGAGCCCCACCACCAGGTCGTGTTACCTGAATATTTTCCGTCATCGGCCGAATTTGTGTAACAAACTGTTCATAATTTTGACAGATTAGGACATTGAGGGTGATCTACTGCTATTAGCGATTGTATTTGAACGCACATGCGTGACCTCGTCTAGCTGGCTTTAGTCATTGCATTGATCGGTTATATAGCTACATACTACCGATAAATGTCACGGCAGCTGAGTGTCTGAAGTTTCTTTGCATTGTCAGTGTTCGTTCATCTTTTATTTCCATGCCCTCCTTTTTTTTTTTCCCCAAGTGAGGAACTAGAATATTCCTGGTTCACATAATCCATTTTTTAAGCACTTAAAGATTCAATCAACCCTAAAGTATGTCAAGCACGAGGCAATAAAAACGAGCTGAACAGTGAAAGTTGTCGTGTTGACATTAAGGTGGGCTGATTGATTCACAACATCATCTCGTGCAGTGAGTAACAAGCAAGAAAACATTGACCTTCAAAGTTGCCAGTAGCCCTTGAGCGACACGGTGAATTAAAGTATTTCTTCTCATTCTATAGCTGATAAGTGTAAACTAGTAAAGATGAAAAGGCAGCAAAACATGCTTTCATTTCATAGTTGTAGTTGAGTAATGTTTGTAAACTTGCCATCGTAGAAACAGTGGTTATGTAACCCTAGACACGAGCCACAATGTAATTGTGCACATGCATGCATATGCGTGCATCATAGGTGTCTTCCAGTACCCTTATAAGTGCGTAATCTACAAGCTTGTTGTGTAAAATAATTGTTAAAAAAATAAAAAGTCTTATTATCTTAACAAAATGTAATTTAAATGGCCAGTAATGATAGATCATGATGGAAGTTTTACAACCCTGTCAATCAAAATGACGACAACGAGAAAGTCTGACCTTTGGCCTCCGAATCTCATTAGGGGCATTTTATTTTATGTCCAGAGAGACTTTAATTTTCTTTATCCGCCGCTGCCACTCTAATGTTGCTTACATCTTAGTGACATGTGTCTCGTCTTCAACCGTCTTGTAACAAGAATACGCGTATGAAAGAACATTCCAGTCAACATGATCAACGTGATGCTGTTTAGCTGCTCATCTGCTGCGGCTTCTCATCCATTAGGAGCAGGAGAAAGTGGGCGTGATTATGAAACAGAAAGCCATGAAGAGGAAACTCAAATAATGCCTAGTATGCCTGAGTGAAAAACAGAACAGTGTGCTCATTATTATTTTCTTCTCTCCCGGTGCCCACACACAGACTCAGAGAAATAAGGAACTTAGCAGATAAAGCAGTTCTCTGCTAATATATATGTTTAATTGTCACATGTGTCTTGGTGGCGTTTCAAATTTTCAGCTAAATCAACTCAAGAGTTAATCTCATCCTGGGATTGAATTAGTGCCAAAACGATTTCAACAGCGAGGATGGACTGAAGGAATACAAACAAGCTGAGGGGAAAACACACAAAGCCTTGAGCTTTAACTTTTGATAAGCCCCTAACACTGCAATCAAAACATCTGCTATCTTAAAACAAGTGACATTGTAATCCCGAAGGACAAAGACTAAATCTCTATCCCTCTCTTGTAGGAATGATGGGAAAGGATAAAAAGAGAGATGGCTATTCAAAAGGGAGGCTTGATTAAACTGCATGGTGCAGACCTCACTAACTAAACCTATAAAACGACACACTTCTGACGGATTCCCTTAGGTCCACGTGCAAAAACCCCTTGAAAGAACACATATAGTGTGCTAACAACAGTCTCCGCTTGCAGTTCCCATGGTTTTATTGTTTGGACAGTTTACAGTGTCCACTGATGTGATCGGTTACATCATCAATACGAGACCTTAGCTCAGGCTCTCTCTTGGTTTTCTCCCTGAAGCCAAAACAGAAGGACTTTGATGGCCGCTGGGGTCTCCAATAAAGTTTAGTGCTCTCCATTCTAACAGCAGAGTAACTCAATCCCCCAACACTGCTCACCACTTTGCTTAAAGTCTGTGACATACAGGCTGGAGGCTTGTTTACAGAACTAATTAAGTCAAAGCTGCTATATATTAAAATGTCCAGGGCATTTTTAAGAGGCAGCAGTAACAAAAACAGAGTGGCAAAAATGCTTCACTAACTTGCCCCTGACTCTTTTATCTGCTCTCTTTCCTACTTGAGAGGAGTATCCATCACCACACTGGATACTAGAAGAAACTAGGTTAGGGATAGAGAACATATTCTGCTTTAAAGGACTCATTATTGGATAAACAATGTTGCACAAGATCAAACTTATTTGAAATATTGAGAGCAATCCCTGTTTGTTCTTGGGTGGCGTTTTCTCTCTGCATCATGCAGCCAGCACAGGCTGATGGGCAGTGGAACAGATGGTCTGACCATGGGACTCTTTTGTTTAATTGTGGATGTGGCTTTTTTTTTTCTTTTTTTTTTTTTTTTATCGGGGAAGATCTGTAGCACATTTGGTCAAGGGAGAAGCTGGCTGACTGGGCTCTGCAAGAAAGGACTTTACTTGTATCTCTGTTCAAGTGTTTGAAATGGATATTTAGAAGTGTGTTCCCATACACACTCAACCCCCCCACCCTCTCTCAAAACTATGCATCAAGGGGAATTTTCAGGTATCATTTGCCTTTAACTTTGTGATGAAAGCAAGGGCCTTTAAAAGTGAGATGCATTAGGGCTGTGCCCTTATGCTCAATGAGCATAAGTAAAGGGTCCTCCATGATATGAGTAATACTAGCCCCTCAGTCGTGTATAAAGTACTTCATTTGAGAGTGTTTTCTAGACAGAGTGTCGCGCTCTGTGCTTCTCTTCAGCGGAATTATTTTTCTAATAGACTGTCCACTGTTGAAGTGAAAGGTCCAGGCGTGTGGCTTCGCGAGAACATGTTGACAGTACGGCCTTTCTCTCGCAAAGAGCTCTTGGAAGAGGCATTTCGATGTCCTGGCAGTAAATCTGGTATTTGCGCTAACTTATGTTTGAAACCAGAAGTTTGCTTTGCCTAAGTGTATACTAAGGACAGCCTGTGTACGATGCCCCATTAGGAGAAACTGCTCTTGAGCAAAAAATAACAAACAAACAAATAGTATCGCTTTCAGGGAGCGCTAAAAGGTGCTGGGGGAACAATTTGTTAGACATAAATGTTTGAAGAGTTAGAAGAAAGGGAGAATGAAAGGATAAGACAGGGAGTCATCAGTAAGAAGAACAAGGAGAGGAGGAGGAGGAGGTGAACGGAGAAGGATGTGCCTGACACTGAGCACACCCAGCAGGATAACGCTAGCTTCACACAGGCAGCCAGGCTCACAGCCTTGACCACTGCCAGCGACCATCCCTGGATAACCCTGTGCTGTCTGACCATGTCCAGCTACATGCTGCCTGGGTGGTCTTTCACTGCTGCACTCACAAACAGACAAACACTAATGAGAATGTCTCACATGAGGTGCATAGGTCAAAAACTAGAGCACCACATTAATATAGGAACTACAAGGACATAAAGCATAACGCTAGCTGCACAGCATAATGACAATGTGAGTTTCAGTAACTCTTGTGTTTGGTGAAAACATGCCACATTGCCCTTCTGAGACCGGCTTGCTTCAGAGGCATTTACCAGCCTCTTTCATGTCCCCCACCTCCAGGCTCTTCTCCATCAACAGGACTCATTAGCCGTTGTTACCCCGCACCCCCTCCCTTCTTTTTTTTGTTCATTAAGATGTGCTAATTATTCTTCTCCATATTTTAAAGCCCTCCCGATTACCAACAGGCAATTAACATTTGATGAGAGTGATGAATGTTAGTGTGACACAAAAATTAAAGATAAAAAGACAAGACATTTTTTAAAATAGAAAGACAGGGATGAGAAGGAGAGGCTAACAGAAGTTATTTACTTTAATGTCTGATTGTATTGATTGCTGCTATTAAATCCAGATGTGTGGCTCGTAATGACAGCAGTGGTGACTGCACCGAGAAGAAGAAACTGTTTTTGGTAGTCAGCATGGAAGAAGTGAGAGTAGTAAGCTGCTGAGTGTTAGAGGGCCGACAGAAACACTTTCACTGACCTGGATCTGTTGCTGGAGGAGGTTGATTTTGTGCTGCTGCTGCAGAAGCTGCTGCTGTTGTCTTGCAATCTGGTTAGAAACAGAAGTGAAGAGGGGAAATTAGATGATTCCTGGTTAAACTGACATAAAGAGGAGTAGGAAGTTGAATCATGTGATACTTTCGTTCTCTTATTTCCTCTCAGTTACATTATGTAGGAACTGAGCTGCAACTGACAGTACAACAACAGAGATCCTAAATGCCACAGTGTATTCAGATTTGTTAAAACTGAGGTAACAATAAAAGGGAGAAAGCAGTGGATTAATAACGTAGAATAATACTACATTTATTTTTTCTTTTTACAGAATGTAGTTTTATAAACCAAACTGATGCAAAATCTGATCTAAAACCAAGATAAAACAAACTATTTTCAACTGCACAGTCAAAATTAGTGGCGAAAGAGAATAAATGATTCAAAGGACAGACGAACGTGGCTATGACGGAGATAACTGGTGCAGCAGTGTACGGGTGACAGAGGTCCCTGCCGCCCCTGAGTGACGAGCAGCCACACCGCAATCCTTCTAATCCCAGCAGTCCCCCTTTTCTACATGCCCACTTCATTGAGCATGACAACCTAGTTTTAAGTGTCATTTAATTTTCATTTTTAAATATAATTACAAAGTGTTCACTGTAAGATATCGGTCGTCTGCAAATGTGTCAAGATTAATTTGTGCTGGCTTCCTCACGAGTGTCAACAGTTAATTACTGTGTTGCATCTTGATGGCTTGATGACATTCTGGCTCTCAGCGGGCTCCCTCTCTCTCTCTCTCTCTCTCTCTTCCATTTTATTAATATTCTTCCATTTTGAAATAAGATCAAATAAATATATATATATATATATATATATATATATATATATATATCTCAGAATCGCTGTTCATTTGTGCTGCAATATCCACAAAGCCTGAATGTAGTTTGCAAATAAACATCATTGATTGAAAAAGAAATCAATACTGTTAATGTATTATTAGTGTACTATGACCAAATGCATCACTCCAAGGTATATGGTCTATCTCTTCATTTACCACAGGAAGGTCTGAGAGTGTGCTGAGAAAACTCTGAGTGAACTCCGTGCTGATAATTGACTCATAGCCATTAGGGTGGCTGGTGATAATAAAAGTGTCGCCCGTGTGGATAGTTTGTGTCCTTATTTCTTCCCAGACATTAACACACTTCATGGCCTCTGCTAATTTGCTGATTTGTACAATATGGCTCATTGGCCTGATTTGTGCTGCAAATCTAATGCCAAGCTTGTTCTAATAGGAGTCGATTTATAAGATATAGAGGACTTCCATATTTAATATAACGTTTAATTCACACATTCCCTCTCATTTGTTAGTACAAGTCATAATAACATTTTTCCTTCCACGCAGCATAAATGCGGGCGAGAGAGCATGACCGAAATGTCTGAGGTAATATAGAATATAACATCTCTTAAATCTAATATTATTCCAAATTCCTACCAAGGAGCGGGATTTTATTGGCACATTTCAGGCATGAAATTTAATATGAAATAGAGAGTCAAGTGACAGTTTGTTAAAAATGTATTTAATGGGGTTTATTATGGAGACGAAATGGGAAATAGAGTAAACAAGATTAAAGGAGGAAGGGAAATTAAGAGAGAAAGAAAGACGGAAAAGAAAAATGGAATACAGTGAGGGGGTACAAAGGCTGTTACCTAGGGTGCAAAGAGAGACAAATAGAGAATGAGGTGAGAAAAGGAAACAGTGAGCAGTTACCTGCTCCTGCTGCTGACGAGCTAACTCCATTTGCTGCCTCTGTTTTTCCATCTGTGAGGCGGCGAGCTTCTTCTGTTCATCGTGGGCAGCCAGAAGCTGCTCTCGCAGGCTGATCAGCTGGGTGATCATTGTGGAGAGCTGGTGTTCCTTTTCTGCCAGGCTCTCTGGAGTACCTAGTGAGGGGAGGAGAGAAGGAGGGAGCAATGTCAGGAGTGAAAGGGATAAACACAAGGTGGAGAGCCTGTGTCATAAACACACATACAGGTATGTGTTATGCATACCTTAAAAAAACAGCACAGCACAGAAGGTTTCATAGTGGCGAAATAACCAGAGTGGAGGCTTTGGTTGAATAAAAAAAAAAACCTGCAGAAGGCCTTGGTTGTTACACATCATTAAATATAGAAAAGTGACCATGCTGCACGCCGATCATCATATTGTGCCATAGTGCCGCACACAATATATCGTACAAAGAAAACCACACAGGCAGCAACCAACTGCAGTGAATTCACCACAAAGTGTTAAGGTCACACACAGCCTGCAGTTATCTATTTACTGTAGCTAGTGTTCGCAGCTTTCACAGGAAGAAAGGGAAGGAATTGTTCCCAGCCTATAGACAAAGAGCTGCAGGAAGCTGTCAAACTGAGATGGCAGCATATACTACCAGGGGTGAATATAAAGAAAGAGTTGAGAGTGAGTGTTCGCCTCAAAACTACACAAGTTTTTGTATCATGTGGCCATTCCAGTCACCCATACGAGGAGGAAGTCCTTACAGACTGCTGAAAGGATTGTTTAAAGTCATCAAGAAAAATGTTTACACACCACAAATATGCTCTGAATGCACCGTGACAATCATCAGTAAAGGGAAAACCTAACAATACGCTCTTTATAGTATTATCTGTGTAGCTACGGTATGCGTACTTGAAAATGAAAAGCAATGACAGACCAATAGGCTCACTCCTCTCTCCACAGTCATATGTCCGCACTGTGTGTGTGATAGAGAGAGCGGCTCCGCTGCACTGCTCTCTCCCTCCGCCTAATCAATGCTAAGTGATCCTACCATTGACTTACACCGCCAACATAATTGCCAGTGAGAGGCTAGACAGTAACTCACTCTCCTCCCACTGCACTCCTGTGTGACAAGCTGATCGGGGGAGAACATACAAAAAAAGAGATGGGAAAAACCGACAGAAGAGACAGAGAGAGGGGATAAAAGCATAGAGATCCAGATAACAGTACAGTGAAGTCTGGCCTGGGGCCAGCAGGAGCTGAATTCTTTCCTGGGTGTCTTCCTCTCGTCTCTGGCCACATCTGTCTTGAGTTTCTCCGAGAGCTCCCAGGGGCCCTCTCCACTCAAACTATTTTAATTTGACTAAACACCTGATTTATTTTATCTCTCCGATGAGGAAAGCCGTTTGTCTTAATAGGGCTTGTCAACCTCCAGAACCCATTCAGGGCAATTTACTGGCAGGCTTGTCTGAACCTCGGTTCGCCTCGCTCTGCCTCCGCTGCCTGCTGCAATGGAAGAGAGCTGCAATTCTCCATTTATCCTCCTAACGAAAAAAAAAAAACACCTAAAAGCAGCTATTCATTGGGCCTGCGTGCAGTTTCCAAGGCCTGAATTGACTTCTTATTCACCCGACTACACTTGTTGTGAATGGCTTATCTGTAAAATTGATACAATCAGCACCAATTTTATTAACCTTTGGCTGTGTCCATGAAGGAGCTGCCTTTTACAGGTCACTAGCAAGATGCATCAGTCGTTGTCACAATAAATCACGGCTATCAATACCGTAGTTGGACTATAGGGGGGGAGGGGGGCGGAAGAAGGAAATAAAGAAAGAAAAGAAAGAGAAAATCTTCATCCAGATGATCAAGATGATGGCCATCAAGCCTCGGGGCTGACATAGATGACCTTGAGTTGGGAACCAAACATCTGGACTCAATGATGCCCTCTCAGCCTGCCTAATTGCACATTTCTGATGATCACTCACTAGTTTCAGAGTGTCAACACTGTGGGGAAAAAAAAACATAAAATTGCTAAAATGGAATAACTGGAATGTACAGTGCATATATTTTAATGTTTGTGTGTGTGAATGTGCAGGGGGAGTGGTGCTAAGGGTCCACAGAGGGATCTGATGGAACAGTCTGAGAGTGGAGAGCTCAGTCCTGCCCGGACACCAAAAGAATACTAACAGAGGGCCCATTGTTTTGATGTTGAGCTGAATTGTAGGAAGTCTAAACTGCCCTCTGTACTGCAGTTTGGGCATTGCTAATTTTAATCTCAATTATTCAACACTTCTGGTCTTATTTGTCTTGTCTAATGCTGAAATATCAGCAAAAGTTGTTTGGATTCATGGTGAATGCTGAAGACATCTTCTATCTAAATACCTACATATGAAAAAATTTCACCTTCAAGACTGTACAAAGCTCAGAAAATCCGGCGCATGTGTTTTTTGTTGGCTGGTTAGTGTAAAAATCTCTTTCTTCCTGCTTTAAATTATGGATCAGCTTTAAAATGCAGATAAAACTTTTATTGGGTGGTGCAGAAGAGGAGAGTCGTGGTCTGTGTCTGACCAGCCCGCTGACAAAAGAGGCCGTTTCCTGCATATTGCATGGCTTTTAACAGCGGTGGGGCTGGGGTCTGCCCGTTAACATGTCTCCTCACATTGCGCTTCCGATGGCAGACAGACAGCCCAGAGATGCCTTGGCGCTACATAAACCCCAGCAGTCGGCCCAGACCTAACATGTTGTGACATCCTCCTGTTAGACGACTGAAGCTCAGTAGCACAATACCAGCCCGACACAGGAAGAGGATCCCAGGAGTGAATGGTCAAGCTGTGCTGGCACTTTTCTTGTTTTTTTTTTTTGTTTGTTTTTTGTTTTGTCTCCTCAGGCCACAGTGTTAACTTCAGAGATGCTAGAATGACACATAGGAGGAGGAGACGGTAAAGCGGTGTTGTTCAGTTTCAACCCATTCACCGTTTACCTTTTGAGATTCCTGCCTCTTTTAAACGTCACAAAGTAGGGCAGAAAACATCAACGACGGGTGACTAAATAAATGATAAGAGGAAAACAAGCAGAGCCATGGTTGCTTGGGGAGGGATGGGGGTATTTGAGCCTTGGGGTCTTTGGATAAAAGGCACTTTGTAGGGGTGCGATTTGTTCTGTCCAATACCCACATCTCCCTCTCTCTTGGCTCCCTCCTCTCTGCTCTAATCAAGCAGTCTCTAATTTGGGTTCCAAGTCCAGTACCGGGGAAAAAGAAGGAGGCTTGTTACTTTGAAGAGTCCCGAGTGAATAACACAGATAAAAGATTCAGGCACAAAAAAAGAAGAAAAGCGAGGGAGGGTGAGGGTGAAAAGGGGGAAAATCACAAGGCACCCTATTCTCTTCCCTTCCTTTGGTTGAGACAGCTGAGCCATTATGACCAGATCTGAATTGAGTTTTTTAGCGCCAGAAGACTGGAATTTCTTTGTCCCTCTATCAGTCAGCTATTGTGGATGCTTCCATATGCTGCGAGCCCATCCTAAGTAAATTAAGACTTGTCTAAATGCTCCGATTGTACCAAGCTGTACCCACAGACCGCGCATAGCTTGAATGCCTTGCGTGCTGAGGCTCTCTCTTTCTGCTCTCTCCTGAAGTGCGTGTGAATGTAGACATGAGTGTGCACAGATGTGTGCTGCGTGCTGCTCCAATCGATAAAAGGTACATGCCTCAGAGTAAATGCGCACGTGTGTGAACTCTGCGGTCATCTGACCCTTTGTCCATTCTTTCTGTGGAAAACACAAAGAGTCAATTGAGTCGCAGCAAATGGCATCTATTGGTACCTTCTTTAGTGTTCAAAATAGAAAGATTTTCCTGCCCGCAGACCTCTCTTAAAAACCATAAAACTGCTTCAACAAAAGCACGAAGCCAGCCTTTGTGCCAAATTCACTTTTAAAATATTGAATGTGACCTAAACATTTTATCTTTTCGCCAAAAATAAAAGTCATAGTAGGAATCTAGACTGGTGGAAAACCAAGCTAGGATAACAAGAGCTAGTTTTATGGCACCCCTTTGCTTTTAACTACTACGTACACTTGTTCAGCAACGCTACAAGGCCATATGTGTTTCAAGTAATATGGTGTTAACGCGTCTCCGTGCCCTACAACCAAGACAATATGAGCAACAGCTGTTTTACCTGGCTTGCTGCCTCTGCCATGATATAAAAGCTGTTAATCTTGCCAATAAAACCCCATTAACAAGCATGAGCAATGACTCACAAGCACATGTCATCTTCTGGCAGCAAGGATCCTCGGTCCCTCCACTTTCCTATATGGTACGAGGAGCTGCCCATCATCTTGTTAAAAGAAGTCAGATCTCAAATTTTGTGAAACCACTTAAACTTGTGTGCTTGAGAGACTCGTACAGCTTTTTACTTGCTAATGGCCGTCTGGTATTACAAGTTCTTACAGTATATCTATATGTCTATCTGTATGTGTGCGTGCATATACGTGAGTATCGACAGATGTGTTTTTAGGACACTTTTATGGAATCAAAATCATTTAAATGGCTCAGCAGAAGATTTTTTTTAAAAATAAATGCCGTGATTGGGATATGGAGAGGTTATTAATAAAAGCACACTTCATCTACTGTGGTTTTGCTGTTCATGCTGAACACTGATGGAGACTAATATTTTGATGATAGAGGAAGCCTCACTCTTCAGTATAATTATGCTAATGTAAAAGCTCCAGCACTTCACTGTCTATCCATGACACTGGACAAGGTACTTCATCAAAGCCAAGATAGCGGCTCGACCTGAGCACATTACTCCAAGGGGAATGCCAGTGACCCTGAAATTCACTCTGAAGACAAAAAAATAAATAACTCGGCACAGAAACTTTACTTCTGGTCTGTCAGTCATTGAATACATCATTCTTTGGCGCTATAATACAGAGAGAGACAAACCAGAGATCCTGGTGCCACTCAGGGTGTGGTATGTATGCAAGGCAGGATATAGCAAAGATTACAAGAAAACAAAGATTGTCTCCGATGCTTCTATTCATCTCCTGTGGACTTCATGGAGATGAGTCTGACCCCCGTGCCCTTAAAATAGAAAAGTGTTCAAGGTCTCTCTCATACAAAGCGCTTAAAGCAAGACAGTGATCAAGGCAACAGCTTACTGTCTGCAAAACCTTGGAAGTGAATTAGGAGTTAGATGTTATCTCATTCTTTTCACAGGTCTATTCATTGGTCTTACCTATGCAGCTGATCATTAACCTTTTAAACCCTAAGCGAGATTTGTTCAGATGTGTAAATATCAGTATATGAAGAGTAAATGAAGATGGCACACAGCACAAATGAAATATTTTGAGGTTCGCCTGGGTTTAATCCGAATCGCAAGTGACAGAGTGAAATAGCTGAACAGGAAGCAAAGACATCTGAGACCACTACATTTACAAAGTATATAAACCTGCTCAGTTCTCAAGCTGTTGAGATCATTGTCATCTTTGAACTACTTATCTCTATACTGAAAGTTATATAGACGTCCTTTAGAAGACTTCATTTTCTGTTTAAAGTCGTTTTCTGGCGATATTTGTACTCCTTGTACGTATTTGTGTAAGTGAAGCTGCCCATAGCTGATCAGTATTTGATTCCCACCTTTAAAAACTCTAAACTGAAGTAAGAGCTGTGTGACTGATAATGGTCTGTGTGGAAATAAATAGTGGAACTAGAGTGGTTTTAAAAGGAAAAATAAGTCAGAATTTATTAGTGCTATAATGCATGACTTTTCTTTAAAGTCCAGGTAAAATAAAATCTAATTTCTTTCTTAACACATGCATATTAGAAATTACTCATTAAAAAAAATTAAAAAAAGACTGGAACATACAAAGCACTGGATTGTGGTGTTGGACCGTTTTCGTGTCCAGGATTTTTTGGGCTGATCTGAAATCATGGCTTGACAACACATTGGAGCCATTATTAGCATAACCAATTCCCTACTATGAAAAAATAGCGTTAGAGCACAAAGCATCAGTGTCGTTTTGTTCGGTTCACCCAATGTGTAAGCGGCAAGTTTGTTCTGCTCCAGAAGCTCTTTTAGCTCCTTCAGTCTAATAAATAAATGAAAAAACAATTCTATTAAATGCCAGTCTTATAAAACACAAGCAAAGTTACTGTCACTGACATAGCCTCAGTCTTTCAGCCCGAATCGGCTACCTGCCGGCTAGCAGTTACCGCTCACTGATGTGCTAGCGTGCTTTGTGCTAACGTTAGCTGCTGGTTGAAACCTAATTTTACATACTTGCCGATTTATTTAATGATTCAAATTTGCCCTGGTGGTCCATAAAAACAGTACAAAAGACATGCGCATCCTAATGTCCAGTAGAGTGGGTGCTGGACCAAAGAAATGTCTGGCAAAGTAAAAAACAAACAAATGATAATTTCAATGGTTGGCCTGACTATTTGTATATATGTTTACATTGTAATGCATTCTGCTGCTGATTAGCAGCAACTGTGACATATCAATTTGTGTTTTTTGACGTATGTATGGCGGCCACTTAACTAAATCATTTTGTAATATTGTATATATGTATATACGTGGGATTTAAAATGTGTCCAGGCTGATATTTTCCCTTATATATTATCAAAAGTAGTTTTAGAACAATATTGGAGTAAAAGGGTACATTTTTTTTTTTTCTTGATTTATTTTTATTATGAATATGGACTACATGTGTGGAATGTCACATGACTGACTCAGGCAGCACTACGGGTATTTAAGATGGCGATTTTCTGTCATGTATCAGAAGTCTGAGGAGGAGCTGAGCAGTGTGACTCGAACTATTGTTCTGCATTAAAATCCCTCTAAACGGGAGCTACTTGGTGTGCGGACTTATTTAGTTTTTAATTTGGTGGTTAACATATTTCTGTGACATGACAAAAGTAAAAGTATAATGTGATGTCAAGAAAAAAACAAAACTAAACCTCCCTTGGCTATTTTGCATGCACTTTTGAGATGGTCCCTAAAAGTCAGATGATGTGTATACTGGTTTCACAGCACACCGTGGTATGAAATCTGACAGTTATCATACAATGTACATTTGTTATCTGTTGTATTGAAAAGAAAATGCAACTGGATGGAAAATCTCACCTTTATTTATTTTTTCAGAATGGAAACTTTTTTAAGTATAATAAAGCGTTGGTTCAGCCGAAAAAAACCCTCTGTTTTCTTTCATTTAAAGGTCATTGTAAGGGATAATAATTGTGTAATACCATATGCTGTGAAACCATGATACTTTCTGAGACAGTTATCGTACCCTGAAAATCTCACACTGTTACAGCACTAATCTTAACAATGTATCATGTATGTATAATACAACCTCAGTATAAACACAGGTCAGCCCTTCAGCAGCTTTTCATGGCTCTGAGGAAGACTGCTATTTGCTTTGCTGAGGGAAAGCTCATTAATATTTCAGGGGAGTGTCCTTTTATAAATGACAGTTGTGTTTTTGTCAGCTCTGTATAGGTTTTCAATTCTCTTCAAATAACAAACAAGAGTAATACGCTTGTTTCCATGAAATGTATTCTACATCTTTAACAGTGAGTTAGTGAAACACACCATGACAGAAGACTGGAATATGATTCAAAACACAAACAGGCAACTTTATCCCTATCGCACACACACACACACACGAGCACAGCACTTCCCTTTTTACCTCCATTGCCACAAGCTAAATTCCTCAATTCATTAGAGGAGAAAAACACGCAGTCCAACACTCTCATACATTCATCTGGCAAATGTGGCCTGAGGAATAATGATTTACTGTGGCTCATATTTCACCTGAGTGCACAGGGCAAACAGTTGACTGAAGTGTTGTGGAGAAAATGCTAACTGAGGCATTTTTGACTGGAGCAACTGGACAGATACTGTTTTGTGCTGTTTGTGTGAATGGTTTTGTATGTTTGGGTAAATATAATATACATAATATTTATATATAGCGTGTTGTAAAAACACAATTCTTTTACTGCTTGTTCCTAAAGCTATATGAGCCGGGGTCACTGGGAAATGTGTGCACAGATATTGTGCCGTGCATCTCCAGCGGCATCAAAACCTCCCTTTATGGAAGCCATTAGGAATAAAGTTACATTTTAAAGTGAATAATCATGTTTTGAAGCGAACCCACTCGGCTGAACAATATGGGCTCTGTGTTCACACAGTGGACTCCTTTCTGTCTGTGCAGGAGTAAAGCCAGCACAGGTAGGGCCAGCATCAAATCAGTCTCAGCTGCCGCCCTGCCCTGCCCTGTGTTCTCCTCCTAAAGAGCTTCCACTTATCTGCCTGCCACAGGACTGTCTGTGTGCACTCGACCACTGTCATGTTGACACCATTCTCAAATTGATTGTGACAGTGCAAGAGCCCCGATTTTTCTGCTTCAGAATTCAAGCTGCCATTTCAACGCCAGTGTACAATGTTAAGCTTTTTTCTTCTTATTTTAATTTTTTTTTTTTTTTTTTTTTCAAATTCCAAGAGAATGAATACAGCTTGTGTTCCAATTTAGTAACCACATATTTTCCTTCAGTTTGAGTAAATGCTCAAGCATTTTGGTTTTTTTTTTTTTTTTTTTTCTCCCAACGGGGGTCCGGGAAACTGGCACTCAGCAGGGAAACTTAAACAGCTCTGTTGAGTATGAGGCTCAAAGACCCTGCACATAGCGAGCATGCAACAGAGAGCAACCTTATCTGCCTCAGGACACTGTGTACTATATGTGTGTGCATTTGACACAATCCGTGAATGTATATATATATATATATATATATATACACACACACACACACACACACACACACACAGTGCAATAATGTATGGGATTATAAATGTCCTAAATCATGTAAAGAATGGGGGCTTTGCTTTTTTTTCCCCTAGAGAAAACTCTTTGAGGTATATAATTGTAAATGTCAAGTCTAAGTATCCACGTCTAAAATCTTTTTCTCTCTCTACCTCTTGCACTCCTCCTTCCACCTTGCCTCCTATTATCTGCTACTTTTTGTGGTTTGGAGCCCTTCCAGCCGGCCTCCTTTTCTTGCTCTGTGGTTTTGTTCAGGAGATTTCATCTCCCTCCTTCATCGTTCCTGCAGATTGACAGCTAAGCTCAGGTATGAAAACAAACAGTTAGCTCTGGAATTGACTGGTGAAAAGAAATCCGCCACTAATGCTCCTTCGCAAACTCTCCTTTTTGCCTGCCCCTGTTGATGCTAAGCCCTAACAGCATACAAGAAAAGGCAGATGGAGATTTGAGATCATTAACCCTTAATAACACCATTCTACATGTCTGGCTTAAGCACACTGCCTCTGCTGGATTATTGCACTTGTTTCTACCGACTCCAGAACCCAAAAAATGTCTTTACCTCGGAAGCAGCGCATTATGTCGGCAAACACCCACCTGACAATGAGCTATAATTATAGATGTGTCATCTGTAAGAGGTAAATGGTTGGTTGGGTTTGCAGACCTTGAAAGCAAATCTCTGATGTTGTTGATACTATTGTTTTGTTTGTTTACTGTACGTGCATGTTCACCTCAACAGGATAAAGTATTCAGGGCATGTTTGAACACAACTGCAGTAAAAGAATGTCTTTCTTCTCATGGGTAAAAGCCTCAGGTCAAATTCTGTCACACCCTATTGTTTTTTCATCGTTATTTGTTTTCTAAGCGCGAGATTAAATTATTTCCTTACCAGTCAGATTCCACCACTTGCCTCTGTGAAAAAAACACAATTACTTGTCTTTCAAGGTTTTGATGGAACAATGTAAAAAGGTAGCCTATAGGTGCTCGGTATAATTGGTCGAGGAATTGGTGAGCGATCAGCATAGAACGCACAAGGCCACTCTGCCAGTAGGTACTGTAGTCTTTATTTGCACGTCAGCCTTTATTCTCAATTCTTCCTTTCATTCATTTAAAACCTACAGGCATGTTTGCCTTTTGTACTGATTTTAACCTAACAATTAATGGAGCCTCTGATTCATCATAACACTTTAGATCTTAATCATAAGGTGTTTTCTGCAAGGTACCTTTGTGTTTTAATTAGGCGGACCTTGTGCGTCTCCAACCCTGGGCTTCTTTTTAATTGCCCGTATTTACATCAGGCAGACATCAAACGCAGAGAGAGAGACATTTGTAAGGGGGAGCACAAAGCAGCCCTTTGAAATGTCTACAGTCATATGAAATGGCATGCTAATTAAAAATCTAAGGCTGCCACTGTGATAGGAGAAGCATTTATATTGGTAACTGTGGTGTATAGACTGTCTCCATAACTCATCAACAGACAGAGGCCATAGTGTTTATTATCAGACTCCCTACCTGTTTACAGACCACCAAGTAACCTTCCCGTTCCCATTCATCAAACAGAAGAAATGCCCTGCCTGTAATTTAACAGACCAGCTTTCAAAAGGCTAAATCATTTTAAACATTTTACCCAGTGCACTTTGATCTACAGTGGCGTACAGTTTACTAGGGCAGGTACAATGAGTTTACAAAGCAGTGATTTATCCCTCGGTTCATTAAGGTTATTGCCAATGAATATACTTATTAGAACATTCAGCAGCCTTTTTTCCTCTCCTATGTAATTCTGCAATTCTCTCTAAGTGTAATTCAATAATTAAAACCAAGCATGAGTTGTATTTATGTATGTCACCCGTGTTTTATAAAAAGAAACAATTAAGCAAATGATCAAAATCACCTACACAGCAGTAAAATTAGCCCTCTTGTCAATGGTTTGTTCATGAAATGTTAATAAAAAAAACATTTAAGTGCTATATTAAGAGTTAAGATATAATATAATGAGTGGAGTTCAGGAGCCAGTGGCAGCCTGGTGTTATCAGCCAGCTGGTATTGTGCTTCCCTGCGCTGTATAAACACACCAGCTCTCAGTAACAGTCAGTGCTAAGGACTGAGCGGCGGCCCTGCACATCCTCGGCCCACCTTCACCCTGTCATAAACAGAGATTTTGGGGGAGTGCTGAGTTGCGCATTGCCGTGCCGCACTTGATACGCCGCGCAGGGCGTTCACTGTCCAACTCCGAGACATTCCACTCAAACGCAGGCTCAGCGAGGAGACGACTCTGTGCGTCACCGCACCGTCTCCCCTCGTCTCTTAAACGGCTTCTCTCCTCTCAGCTCAGCCGTGCTCTGTTTACATCAAGCACACTTTGGGTTCAACAATTACCAGAGCGGCATGAACGCGCTGCATGTGCCAGAGCGGGGTAGCTGGGCTCAGGGCCGTCTGAAGGGACAACAACAATAAACCGCTGACAAGCACAGAGGGCCTCAGAATGAGTCTAAATGGGCTGGAATTTTGAAGACAGCACTTTGGACAGAGCCGGGCATTCCAACAAAAGATAAGGGAGGAGAGAAATGAACGAGGAGGGCAGCCAAAGGCCTTTGTTTTATTTCAGAGTACAAGGCTGTTTCTGAGATTATACAGTACATAGATTATGTATGTCTGATAGGAATGAGGGACTTGTTAACACGGCTTAAAGCGGTGTTTGTGTGTTGCGGTGCTTGTAGTCCTACCTTTTACTTCTGCCAACAGTTCACTGGTGTTGAGCCTCTCCATCTTCTCTTTCCAGTCTTTAGAAAGAAGTTTCTCCATGCATGAGGAATCTGAAAAAGAAGAAAGAAATTTAGAGTAATCGGAATGAAAAAATAAATTTAGCACTGCTCATTAGAAAATGTTTTTTATGATAGTGGTTTCTATTTTTTTAGTTTTTCGGATGGTTTAAATCTCCGAATCTATTCACTTAAATGAATATTAAAGAAAGTCAGAGTATCAGATGAAAGAGAGGTGTTTTATTTGATGGTATTGCACGTTGAAACATTAAAAGAGACTCAGCCTGACAGCTGAGTGATGAGCTAAGGGCGGAGTGAGGAGGGGAGCAGGCATTGTGGGGATAGTGTAAGGGCAGAGACACACATTAAGTGGGAGGCAAGGAGCTAGACTGGCTACGTCCGAGCGTTCACATAGCTGCCAATGATGAAAACAATTAACATTTGTCCAGCAGACAATGAATCAGAGGAGGAATGGCTGCAATCTGCCATGCTGTCGCTGGGGTAGCTGATAAAGAACACACTGGGCCGGCTGACCCAGGCCTCCACCATCCCTGCACTGCTTAGGGGTCAGCCTGTTCCCATCAAACACCAGCAGCACAAGCATGCCTCCACCCCTCCACCTTGAGACACTGTCTCCACACACTGCCTCCAATCTGAACCAGCTCGAGACATGCAGCGTCCAGTCCTGTCGAGTCTTATTAAACAAGCAGCGGTCTTGTACAGCCAAATTCTAGGAGAACAATTAATGTACTGAAAACAGCTGTGCTTCTATAGAAACTGTCCTCAGGTTTCATGCAGCGCCTGAGGATGATGTAATTTGTAAAACGGTGTTTCTTTAGATTTGGAGCAAAATGTAAAACCGAAGCAGACACACTAATTTTTACCACAAAGCTCCAGGGCACCGTAATGAACAGTCTAACCACATATCCAACAATGGATCGTTTATGAACGCACCTTTAGCAACAAAAGGACGCAGTTCAGAAGCATGTTAATGTTTCAAATTATGCCACATGGGAGGTTTGTCTCAGTCTAATGTAATGTGTTTTTGACTCCAAGTTACACATAATGTGAAACAGGGAGACAATATTCCGGACTCTTACCCCGTTATCTTCCTTGGAATCAAACACAGAGGAGATTTATGCAGTTTAGAATGTATACAAGTGTTGTTTCCTTTTATCCGTCTGTAACATCTCTCCCAAAAACCAAACACTGTTGTTCCCTCTGACAAACACACCGACTTCACAGGAACTGGGAGTAACGGGGGGTCAGTAGTTCTTGTGGCCTTGTTTAAGGATGGCTTTCAGAGAGATCAAGCAGAGTGACCATTTTGTTTGATTGTCCACTTCCTCCAATGTGATGGGGGTCGACAGGACATCTTCAGCTCAGGGTCATTATAACATTACTTCTGCTTTATTGACTTTCCAATTCCCAACTCACAGTTTGTTCCCTTGACCCTAGGAGAGGGAGAGAGAAAAGGTTGCGTGTGTTGTGTGTGTGTGCGTGTTTGTGTTTGTTAACTCCCTCCATGGCACAAAGATCACAGATCTTAAAACAGGGGTTAAGGGCAGGGGGGGGAGTAGAAGAGCTCAACTCTTTCTTCCCTGCGCCTCACCCCTGGGTGAGACCGCTTCCTCTCCTGGAACAACAAACTCCCCTCAAATCATAATCCATCCAACATCAGCGCATGACATTTTCTCCCCTAAAGCATAGAAAAGGCTTATTTTATAAGTGGTGTAAAGGGGAATTAAACAAACACAGTGAGCATATGTTAATATGAACACATATGCTCTCTCTCACACACATACGTAAACACACACACACACACACACACTTTCATCACAGATGCTGCTCCAGCACTTGATCATTAAGGAATGCACCAACTGTTGGAGATAATGTGGTGCCAGCTTCCATTCTACTCCAGTCCTCCCCCTCCTTTCCACCTCCCTCCCAGGAGAAGTGCCGCTCCCTCACTTCTCCATCCCCTCCGCCGGGCCAGACACGACCTGCCAAGTCCTCCGACAGGAGAGACTACAGCTGGAATGCACCGCTGTCCTCCCTGCCTTCCACCTGGGAGAGGTGAATAATGACCTGGATTAGTCTATAAAATAACTCTCAAACATCTTTCAGTGTTCGAACAGCGTGGACAAAACAGGCAACCAAAAATGGTTTTGGTGAAAGCGGAGCAACTTTTTTTGCGCAGGCGTGCTCGAGGAAAACAGTAAATGAGTCAGATGTCTGGCTTTTTTCAACGCACCCTTCCACAGCCTATTTTTCAGAAGAATTTCGATTAATAAGAGGAATGCTATTTGAGTTTCTAAAATGCCTGTCTGTTTTTTTCTGCAGAAAAATATACATGCCAATGGAAACACTGGTTAGTATCAACATAATAATTACTGTCAGGTTATGACAGAGAATGTAATAAAAAAAATTGGATACTCTTTTCACGGTAAAATAACAAATTATTTCTAATAAAAGATTCACACTTCACTGATATCACTGAATATCAAATGGTGGTGAAATTGAAAAGCAAACATGATTATTCAAGACGGTTAGAGCCGAACTTCTGAAAACTTCTGTGTAAAGAAGACTTTGCTGCTCTTGTCCTTTCAAAGTAGGACATCACATACTGGGGAATTAGCTTAAACAAGAGAAGAGTCCAGTGAGTTTATTTTTATTTTCCTATGGGGGCTCTTAAATCTCTCGCACCCCCACCCCTTCCATTTCTTTCCCTCCCTCTCTCGAGATAAAATGCTCTGTGGCTGGGGAGCAGGCCATTCAGCTGGGATGAGAATGGAATGAAAACAATAGCCCTTATCAGGCTCTTATTTACATTTTCCCAGCGTCCCTGCAGAAGACAGCTTGGCTTGTCACCAAGCCCAGATCGCCCCACTGGACCCAGACCAACTTCCTCCAGCCCCAGCGATTCCAATGGTCCCTATGGACCCTCGCCTGGCACAGACCCCCTCCACTCTGCAGCGAGCACAGATAGCAACATACAAGACAAAACTATTGGAGTGTGTGTCCAAGACGTGTTCCCATTGAGAGGGGAATGGTTTCTGGACTACTAAGCCCGTCTGGGTCTCATTGTCTCTTCTCTGGGGCTGGGGCTGTATAGCTGGAAAAATGCCCTGAACCCTTTCCCGAGATTTTTTAAGCAGTTCCAAGTGGCACTCAGAAGAGAGTGAATAGTCAGCGCTGATTTAAAACTGCCAAATTCAATATGTTTATCTCCTATCAGCGCTGTCATCTCTGGTATACAGCTTCCCTGTGCAGGTATTCTGTGATCTTATTGATGTGGGTGAACAGGCGCAGGGATTGAGACACCTACAGCCCAGATGAGTTGGCTAGATTAGGCTACAGCTTCTTTTTTTTCTTTTTACTGTATTAAAAACAAAGCTAATGATCCTCATAAATCTCAACAAAGGAATGTTTCTAGGTTGATGTGTGACATAAACAAAGCTTTCAGCACCTGGCAGTCAGTGCTGCCAGAATATCATGTTCAGTATAAACCACAGAAGTGAAGCTAAGAGGCAGGTTAACATTAACTGTCTGTCCTGACACCGACTGACTCCCTGACAGTCTTGCAGGAGAAAAAAAAAAATCTCTCCCTCTCATATTTCATACAGCACGCCCTCGCTGTTGTTACTCCCTGTGTTTTAATGCAACATTTAATAATCTGAATTTGCTTTTTTATTGTTCACACACATTTTATTAAATTGAGTGCTAGTTAGCTATAAATGCCTGTGGGCTGAGGAGCGAAGGTAGGGGAAAGTTGTTTGCTAATTTATGTTTTTATGGCCGCTCTAAACAGAGCAGCTCATTCAAACGATCAGTGCAAACTGCAGAAAAGCTCAAACCACTGAGTGCAACACCAAACAGACACAAAACACAAACAAATCAAATCCTGTCACTTTCTAAATGCATCGGACAGCAATAAAGCACATCTTAATAATTCATTACTAATTTTCAAATGGCTCGCCAGATTGCCATGGAGATAGGAAGACGTCCAGTGTGTATATTTAAGTTAGCAAATACCAGCGCTGCATGGGCAAAAAAGGCCATCTTCACTTTTACATAGCAGTGTTTTCAAAAGGTCTAATCGACTAAATTTGCTGAAAACACTCCATCATGTTTCAAAAGGCTGCGACTGCCTCAAAGCACAAAAATGGTTTGTTACAACATGCAGCAGTTGGGTTTTTTATTACTCTGTGTTGTCAGCAATGAAATCGTTTCAACTGTCTGCCACCGCATTCTGAGCCTCTCTGTGTGCACTATTCTCCCGGGACGAAAGATGATACTTGTGTT
This sequence comes from Epinephelus lanceolatus, assembly GCF_041903045.1. Classification (NCBI taxonomy): domain Eukaryota; kingdom Metazoa; phylum Chordata; class Actinopteri; order Perciformes; family Serranidae; genus Epinephelus; species Epinephelus lanceolatus. Next base: position 22,988,966 of record NC_135735.1, on the reverse strand, counting down.
TGAGTGTTTGTTGTGTTGAAAAGCCGTTGGCAGAGAAAAGAGGGCTATCTAGGAGAGTCAAATTAGCCATAAGTCATGGATAACAGAGTAAGAGACCTCCCCTTTAGCACTGGCCTTGTATATCAGTTGTCCCAGCCTCAAGGGGAAGCGTGTAATTACCAAATCAATGATCAACTGACACTGACCATATAAATAATTTTCCCCACAGAATGCAGAGAGCGGCCCATACAGTGAGGCAAATGGGGAAACAATGCTATTTGCAGCGAGGAGGAGGAGCGGAGGAACAGAGGAAACAGGGTTTGGAGTGTCTAAACAAGCTTCAGCTTGAACGGAGCACATTTTTTACAATTTGTCATAATTAAGTTATCAAAACAGCCTCCTCAGAATGCAGGTGTCAGGAAAATGTATGAACTGCAACAACAAAACCGAGGCATGCACCATTTTAAAAATAGAGAGTGACATGAAATAAAACACAAATAATTTGTTGCTGCAATAATAGCACAAAAATATCCCAGCCTTAAGACTACATTAGGGGGAAAACCTGTTTACTGTAAAAAGTAATGTGACTTCATGATACTGTATAACAGAAAAACACTTTTTTACCAACTGTATAAAATATATATAACATATCTAATTAGTTTAAAATATATCCGGGTATAAAAAGGCTGCAGAGAGCTTTACAAATGGTGGGAACCACATCCTACAAGCTCAAAGGTCCAGTGAAGTAAGGCACAAGATAAAGAATATCCACTGTTAATTAGTTTGACGATTGCACAAACCACTGTTATTTTGCAGTGATTCATAAGGTCATAAATTATGCATTTAATTCATCCTCTATATGATAGCAGTGCCTTTAATTTACTTCATTATATTGATTGTGTCATGTGATTACTCGTGTAAAAACTGTTTCTGAGTCTTAAATAGCTTTTTTAAAACGCTCTCAAATGTCACTCCTTCATTCAGCGTTAGATACACTATATTTCTTTAATTGAGGCATAAATTTCTATCGCAGAGATAAAACTCTCAGAATGTCAGTCAGACAATGATAGGCTGACGTCTAATTTCCCATCCACCCTGCACTGCACGGGAAACAAATCAAAAGTCGAGGTTGATAAAAAAGAAAATGACTGTGACACACTCCAAGGAGTCCTTTGAATATCTTAATCACAGACACACTAAAAACAAGACCCCATCATCACACCAAATAAAACATAATAATTACAAGAGGCAGGCAGGGAAGTGAAATGCAGAGAGAAAACATGTTTTTGTCATTCAGCCGGTAGTCCCTGAGACAACAGCTGTTGGATGCTGCAAATACTCCTGAAGTCTCCATAATCATGGCGTTATTGAAGTGAGGACAAAAAGGGCACTAATTGCAAGGGAGCAATCGGAACGCAATAGGTTACACACCCGGGTGATGCCGCACAATGCAAACGCTAAAGAGGGAGCTGGGGGGGAAAAAACATTCTGAGCACAACAGTGCGTTGTCGCTCATTTTCAGGCAATTACCTTTCCTCGTTGTCAACAGTTTTAATAACCTCTACCATTTTCAGACTTTTTTGGTGCAGTTAGATGATTCCAGCTTTTTAATATGTAATCACTAAGGCTGGCATGCATAAATAAAAAGGTCCAGACATGTCAGTGTATTGTGGAGCACCTGCACCTCGTGGTGGGCTTGCTTTAACTGACACCTATTCATTATTCCACTTGGTGAACATCTCTGTTAGTCACCTTTAGACTATCCTGTTTGGTCATGTAAACAGTTGCTATAAATATATATTATAGGTAACCTGGGTGAGATGGGACTCATCTGAGGTTCTGACAAATCTCTGCTCCCATACTTCCTTCTTTATACACTTGCTGCCTCATTTCCTTCTGTCCTAAATTCCTTACTTCTACTATATCTTCTTTATCTCAATGTGATGACATCATATATCACCTGCATAAATTGGCAACATTGCTCATGTACACAAGGAGCTGTAGGTCAGTTGTAGTTTTTCCTGATAAGCTAAAGGTCTTAGGAATCTGATTAGCTGCATTGAAGAAGCTGAACTCAGGGCTGATACTGGATCAGCAGTCTTTTACATAGGTGCATTAGCCTGACATCGCCAGACCAAATCACAAATGCAAGTTAGTCTGGAAACTCTATTTTGTTTTTTGTTTTTTTTAATTACCAAGCAGCCATATATAATAAGGCATCTGGATGGAACTGAGAAAATCAGAGCAACGAAATGTGTTGACGCGCTGAGCAGCGGACAAATGTAAACAGACGACACGGCCCTATGAGGCTAACTGCAGACACCATGCTAACACTGAAACTGATAAAATGTCTTCCAAGTTTTTTGACTGTCCAGCCACATATGTTATAGGGAGAGAAAGTGGTAATGTATTTATTAAATATTTGCTCATAGTGTAATTTTTATGCCTAAAATCCATGATTAATGATTTGACCCATGACCCCCAAAATGCACTAAAACTGTACTTACTGCTGCCTTTGCATCACCTTAAGCAACTGTATGGATAGTACAAAGGCAAAGTGCCGCAACTACAACTTTACTTTATCTTTTTAAATATGAGGAAAACTATTTTTTTTTTCTGACTAGATTCAGTCTTAATTTGTTGGGTTCATAGATGTGTTTTAAAAGCAGAAACTGAAAATTTTAAGTAACTTTTAATTATTATTTTGTTGTAATATTTACTTCATCTGGTTTGACCTAAATTAGGATTACTTGACATCATCATTTTCGTCACTAATCTTGCTATGGTCTTTGTCGTGTTATCAGTTCTTTTGCCACTGGCATCATCCTCATTCTCATATTCACCATCTGTGTAATATGATTAGTGTGATTTTTTTCCTTGGCCTAGTGGAATCTGAAATCTTTTCACACCCTGTTTTCTCTCAAAGAGAACAAGATTGAACCAGAAAAAATTGTCACAAGATGAAACCGATAGCCAGGGGTTTCATTTCAATTAAACTCAATTACTCTCAAAATTGCAGTCAGAATGGTTCGTCTTTGTAGGGCAATACAGCATGCAGAGATAAGCTGTGATGGTATAGCATCAATACGTTTGTCAGCAAGTGTTGCCGTTTTTGCCATCGAGATTTGAAAATATTGTTTCAACAGTAAGTTCCACATCTGCTGCAGCCATCTTGGTTTTTCGAAAATGCCTCAACGGCGCCCCTTATTACTAAGCTAGGTTTTGCTTGCTGTAGTGACGTCCTTTTTGCAAAGCTCTGCAAGTTGTCAGTCATTGCCTGAAACACACCCCACATTGGAGTAACGGTTGTGATTGGCCTGCCTTGGACCAGGTCAGCTGGAAATCTTTCTGAATGGAAGAAGGACCAGATGCATCAGCCAAAGCAGACAGGGAGATTTGTTTGGTTCTCAGGTTAGGTTAACATAGTCTGTAGTCAAGGAGTAGGTTTAATTGAATGGTTTATTTTCCGGTGCCCCGTTTCTAACCTAACCTAACCTCTTTGATGTTTGGCGAACATGTAGAGGTTAATTAAAAAATTTGAATTCTATTCATTGTATTTATCCCATTAACAACTGAAGGTTGCGAAGTTAAGTGGGCTGTAAGACCTCGACACATGCAAGCACAGGTTAAAAACGTTACACACCGTCTAATTCTACGGATGAAAGTTAGATGCAATTTGTGGGTAACTTTTTAATTATTTTAGCTTTTTCCTCAGGTAGCAGAAAAAAGAGAAAATGCTGGCCTATGTATCCCTCACCTTTATCTGCACCGACCACCGTGTTAATCCCCCAGTGTTGACCTGCCCATTCTGAGAAGCCGTATACACACACAGCACACTGACCTCTCTAAATAGGACACGTGTCTATCAAGCATATATGAATTAACCATCCCCAAGAGGCTTCACCTCCTGAGCTGAGCAGCATGTGACCTCTCCCAATCCATTTTACTGCGGCACTCTGTGGCAATCAGGCTTGAATTATTAAAGTGAGCAGTGAGCAATGATCAATTCATTGCGGCCCTTGCTCGTAGACTGCCCGGCCGTACTTCAGCAGAAATGACATTGAGAACACTTGAGTATGCTTCCAGACAATGCACATAAATGTGAAATATGTCAGACCCAATATGTCAATAATCATAACTGTACAGGCTGAGGCCATGTCCAGGGTAATCCTACAGAAATGCTGTTAGGTGACTGTGGGGTTCAGCAGGTTTCGGAGCAGCGATTCCTAACAGATGTTTTCTTGAGGGAAAGAGTGGGAGAAGTTGAGGGGCAGACAAGAGGCTAGTGTGCTGCACGCTGAGAGGTGCATTCACCCGCCGCTGTACCTTGAAACAAGCCTTTAATGTTTGTAATAAATATTCTGTGCATATTTTTTAACATATCTTAAGGTAACACTACTGAAGATTTGTAGGCCTAGGCTGCAAGAAGAATCAAAGACAAATTGCAGCCTTTGCCCCCCCCCCTTATCTACACAAATTAGAGAGTGGAAAAACAAAAGCAAAGAAGTTGAAAAAGAGAGAAAAGATTGCAGGGAAGTATGCAACTCAAGGAACCTGGAAGTAGGAGGAGGGCAAGGAAAAAAAATCCAATCAAAACTTCGTGAGGAGCAGATGAGGAGCCAAGATAAACCAGTACTCAGAGCCCCCAAAACTGCAATCTCCCCTTAAGCCGGAGAGTGGCAGCTGGCAGAACAGCTGGTGAATAGGATTAATGTCAGAAGAATGAAATAAAACTCAACATATGTCCGAGCCTGAGGTGTTGGGACTGTGCGTGATTGTGCCCCCGATGGATGCCATGTGTGCATCTGGAAGGAGCTGCTGTGTTGCTCCGCTCTCTACCCCACAAGGTCACTTTTAAGAACTAGGACCATTAAATGCTTGGATAGCAAAATGAACTTTTCATTCCCTCTCCTCTCCCCTCCTTCGCTTTAAAGTCTCTATTTGGGCAGCAGAGGGAGTCTATTGAACACAGTTATCAATATAATGCATCAGGGAAACAAACAGTGGCTACTTTGATTAAATTCAGGAAGACCAAATAGTACATGTTTTATTAAAATGCAGCAAGATAAAACATTTATTTCCTGTGTGATTTTTTTTCCACACAATTACTTGTAATTTAATAATAAAAAGCTCAATAAAACCTTGATGCATTGTTGGTTAATTTATTATTTTTTACTATAGTAAAAGAGAGCAGGAAAGCAAAACATAAAGGCACAAGAGAGACAAAAGACAAAGGTATAGTGATAGTCTTTGATTGTGTGTGAGCATGTGTGTGTGTGGAAAAAGTAGATTTACTTGTGGAATCTCAGCCGACGCCGATCACGGGATCAAGACTGAACATTAGCAGGAAAAAATATGTGGACTTGATTTCAATTTATAATTTCCATTTGATGTTGGTAATCATTAGAGTCCACACACTGTAATAAATTATAATAATTTCACACAAAATTTAAATTACTGGGTACCTTGCATTGAAGAGATTTTTTTTTGGTTACCCTGCAATTTAACTGTCAGATATAAACTTGCCTGCTAATCAATGCTCGAAAACATTCACATTTATTCAACTATGTTAAATTAATAGATGTGTGAAGAAAATGTGGAGTACTGTGATCATGGCTGTTCAGTGTGATTTAGTAAATTAATGGGTGTCTGACTCTACAAGGACAAAAAGAGACTAATAGGATCCACATGAGTGCATTACAATTTGCAGTGAAACCAAGTGTCTGGTATAGACATCGAAACTTTATTTCATCATAAACGCTGGACGACGGCAATGCACTTCAGAGATTGAGCCATAAGATGAGATATTAAAGAAAAAGGCACAAATTACAAGAATAAGCTGAATGATATACTGTACGTTTGGTCATACAGCATACTGTAAATGTGTTGAATTTTGCTAAAGAGTGTGTGTGAACATCCTCCACCTGTGTATGACGTTCTGATTTCAGTTTAAATTAGAAATTTAAAGGCAGAAAAATTAAGATAACAACTTGAAGTGATGGTATTATTACTTTCTATTTTAACAGTTTGCCTTTCTCATTTTTTAATACTAATTAAAGTCATTTATTAAATCTCACAGCCAGCATTGTTTACTAAGATGTCAGAGTTCAGGATGCACACACACACACAAACACACACACACACACACACACTGCTTACTAGACTGTAAGACCAAAGGCCACTATTTTTAGATGTTTTTTGTTCTCTGAGAGGGGAAAAAAAGAGATGCAAGCACCCAACAAAACACTCACTATTCAAAATTTTCAAGAATTAAACGACATCGTTTTGTGGTCTTTTGTAACCGTGTGTCATCATCACATTTTTACAGCCTCGTAAACACAATTACTGCACAAATAAAATTAACAAGAAAGCTAAAAACATGAATATTTGTACACTTCACTGTTCTGATGCTTGCCTTGCCACTGGATAAAGAAATGATGAAGTAACCATAGCACTTCTAAAGGTTAGGCATTCCAACTCCGAGAAAGTCCCCATTCATTTGCCCACAGTTCACAAGTGTCTCAATGTGCTGTTGTTCAAGTTGGTTCGGCAACAATGGATGCTGTACTTTTCTTTTCAGTCGGCCCATTCCCTTTCTGTGGGATACAGAGCCATACGGACTGAGACCTGCTGGGCAAAGATGGAGAAATTTGCTTCTCATGAGCGACTGAGCTCATTGGTCCAGCTCACAACAGGGAAGCTAACAACAGGCTTACAGTATCGGCTTTGTCGAGCAGAGTGCCACCCACCCAGAGGAAAATGACAAAGAAGAAGGAAAGAGAAAGATGAGGTGTCCAGGGGGTGTAGTAAAAGTAATGTGATTGTATAGAGTCTAACGACCCACTTTCCTTTTTCCTGTATTATACTAATTAGGACAAGAATAGCAAAAAGTTTGCCATCATTGAGCTTCATGACGTGCAATTGACGACTTGGTCTTAAAGCATATTAACTACCCAACCGGTGCAGACTTAAAAATTATTCTGGAGGTACTTCCAAAGAGACATGACGTTCGTCAAATAATTATAATCATTGGCACTCAGGCTTTGCAGTGCAATAAAACACATTTCTATTCGTTTCTTGTGACATCCTCATTTCATCTCCTGGCGCATGTAATGTTATTGAACAAGGAGAAAGAAAAAGCATTGAGTGGGAGGAAACATCTGTGTCATCACTGCTGATTAAATAGTCTCTTTGTTCAAAAGGAAACCATCAAAGTTTTTATGCAAGACATCCATGCTTGCTGTTTGGGGCAAAAAAAACAATGCAAATATGTTGATAGGCTGCATCTACACTAGTTGTCATGTTTGCGTGTGTCGAGGCGGATCTTTTAGCTGGATGGCTGACGTACGTCTGACTTACAGAACAAGCCTGCAATGTGCTCTGAAATCATTAGCAGGCCACAGAGGCTGTCTGTGCCCAGGGTGTGAGTTACACTCACACTATTTTGATCCTTGGTCAGATGACACCGGCTCTTTTGTCAAGTTATGTGTGGAGAATGCTTGGGAGCTGAATGCCACAGCTAGGACAGTGATACTGAGCTGGCACACAAGTCTCCCTGTGTAACCCTACTGCAGGCATTCACACACACACACACACACACACACACACACACAGCAGGACACATGTGCCCTCCCTCTGCACCCCATCCCATTGTGGAATAGCCCCTGTTCTACCCATTTCTGACCGCCTCAGCCCCTCCTCCTCCACCATCCTGACTATATGCAGTTTGTCTGTGTACGCTCCTCTTCATATTACTTTTAGCTGAAAAACAAGGCTGTTATTTCCCAATTGTAGGCTTCACAGCCCAATGACAAATATAGTAGCATTAATGGCTTCTGCCTTCTTGTGTGTCAGCGTTTCATCATCTCTGTGCCCCTCCAAATACTGCAGTGTCACATAAAACACTCAGGCCATTGCAAACTGCTGCTGATTTAACAGCACTGAGGCTAATCTATTGTTTGTCCTAACAGCAAATATAAATATTTTACCCTTTCCCTAAAATGCTACTGCTAAAGAAGTGACGTCACTGACGAGACATACCTACAAAAAGTGTGTGGGTGTGTGAGTGTGTAAAGACAAACAAGCCTCTGTGCAACCCTGGCTGTGATTTGTCTCCCAGAGACACCCGTTTCCTCCTATCAAGGGGTTCCTGTGCAGCCAGTAAGCCAGGATCACAATGGGAGTTTTGTGCTGCATGGGTGCAGGGGGACACGCTCAACAGCTGAAACCCGGGAAGATGGCCCCTGGAATGCTCCACAGCAGTTGCTACTGTTGACTAATCGGAATATGAGAACTGGGGAAGGTGATCTTGAATGCAAAGAATGGCGCATTGAAGAAGCAGCTGCTTGTTTTGTCATCTGAATGACCAAGACAGCAGAAAGGGTTCCCGTTTTGAAAGGGGCAACAAAATCTATATCTTAGCTTGTGTAAAGTGAGACCTGTGTTGGCTCCCAAAGTCCTATGGGGACGTGCCTGTGTTATGTGAGGGCTCTGTTTTGGAACAGATAGTAAATACATAATTCAGCAGTGGACCAGACACTCTGTGCTCCCTATTCCCCTCATACAGCCACTCCATTTAGCCCTGGGCTCTGATCTCGGCCTGGCAGAGGAGCAACTTTGTCACTGGAGAGTAAGATGGGGTGGGAGACAAAAATCATAGGAGGAGGGGAAATGTTGATCTGGATCAGGTTGGGGTGTCAAGATGATAGGGAAAACATGGAAAAGGGAGGGGGGGAGGATAAAGAAAGGAAAAGAGGAAAAGCAAAAAAAAACTGGACAAGAAGGAAGAGGATGGGAAAGTGAAATTAGGGAGGAGCAAGGGGCAGGGTATCCTTTTTTTTTTGTGAAAGTTCACATGTCAGGCTGGCAGGCTGCCCGCGGCATACAGCCGAAAAATCTATTTAACGTCTGCTTCACAGGGTGACAAGAGGGTTGATTGGCAGAGAGCAGAGAGCCGCTTTTGATCATGTGTCCTAACAAGCGATTCCAGCTCATGTCTCTTCAGCCTGAACAGATCTACATTACCTATTCAAACAAAAGTGACAGACCAGAGCGCTGCTCCGCTGGGCTGGTGCACCACGCCACAGGCCAAGAGAGAACACACACACACATGAACGCACGCGCACATGCACAAGAGGGCTCCCACTCACATATACGGTATATGCAAGCGCGCACACAAAATTGTATCGGCTATGTGATCAAATAGACTGCTTGCATCAAGATAAGTAACTTGCTGAAATCATGTTGATGGAATAAACAACAGATTATTAAAGGAGGTGGGAACACGGTGCACAGAAGAGATGCTGTGACTGATGTGTGTCCTGGCAGGAGGGTCCTGGGCTAACGCTGTCCGGTAGGATGCTGCACTCAGTGAGAGGCAGCGTAGAGCTATGTGTGAAAAATGCCTCAAAATCTGCAACCAAGGCAACTGGATTTCCAGCCCTCATTGCATATGCATAGAGTCAGAGGCTCATGCTCAGATCATTATAACAAAGATTCCTATTAATTAGGTGGGATAAAGCAGAACCAGATGACATGGCAGCTGGGATGAGAGGAGAGGGGAGAAGGGAAGGAGGTGAAAGAGGAGGGGAGAAGGTGCATCAGTCTGTTTGGGGGGGGAGGGAAGGGCAGCTCTTTTTATATAATTTAATGTATAACACACACACTGCATCATACAAGATATACCTTTAGAAAACCTTTTTTTCACACTACATTCAAGCTAAATTTCCCAAAATAAATCTGTTGGTGTTATTAAGCACCTGCAACCAATTTCCAGCGAGCCGCCATGTGGAGTCAGCAGGGGCTGTGACACTGACGGGGGACAGTGTTACAACAGAGTCAAGAGTTCATCAGTGCTAATCAGACCACAGGCTTAGAGCTGATCCTATTCTCTTCCGAAGCTTTCACCCATCCCTGAATCTCATTACATGGCCTGTTGTAATAGAGGATAATGACCTGGGGCTACGCACACAATGCTGATCACTCCCCCACACTCAACCTACTATACAGTCATTACACAGTGATAATGCACAACCTCACTGGGGGGATTACACTTATAAATAGAGGAGAGGTGATAAAGTCAAAGTGAGAGAAAGAGAGGTATAAGTGACATCGCAGGAACACATACAGTACTCACATATGACCCTTGGGCCCAAACACAATTAGTGCACAGAGGCACAGTGTGTTGCACCGTTTCATGTCACAAGCAATAGTTAGGTTACCTGCCGCTGTAATCGCTAATCGCTAACGCTTTTCTCAGTAGCCATTAAATATCCTTCTACCTGAGATTAATAGGGGGTTGCAGTTAGGCTGAATGGTGGCATGGCTCCCTTTTGCTAAGCTAATTATCCATGGCTCTTTCAAAAGGCTCCAGGTGTTGAGTATTCTGCTTGAGCACCTACTGTATCCACTCTGACTGGTCTTAAAAGCCAAGTATTAAGGAAAGCATCATCTATGTGTGTGTACTTTAGTATTATTGCTATATTTGTGTGTCTGCTTGTCTGTTTTTCTCGATGAGAGCTGGAAAAAGGTTATTCATATTTATAGATTATAGCGAGAGACAATATGTGAAAGAAGTGTCCACTGTCAGTTTAACAGCTGTGTCAAATGTCCTCAGACCACACCTGTTCACTGGCTGTAAGGCCCTGCATTACATGCGGCGCTGTTTTCTCAACAGCATCCAGGAAACTGAGCTGTAATGGTGCACTGTGTTTCTGGATATCATGCGTATTGTAGTTTCAATAATGAAATGCTTTTGAAAGGCTGACTTCACAAATAAGAGACTGATAATCTGCAGGCTGTTCTCTTTCACTGTTCTCACTTGTATCTATAAAAAAATACTGCACTATAATTGGTATATAACACTTAAAATCGTGACCTATGCACTGCAGGCTTTTAGGAGCGAAGGAGGAAGTCAGGTGACAGAGTATAAAGATATCAAACTCCACACAGGGAGTTGATGGGACACAGGACTTTGACCCAGGAGACTGGTGCTCCTGTCCCGTGTGAAACCAAAAGACACGTGAAGTTATTTTAAATTACTTACGTATGTCACATCATGTCGTCACTTTATGTCAAGTATGTAACATTTCGTGGCTGACATTTAGTTCGCCCTATGTAAGCTGAGTCCTTTGCAACAGCCTGGGTTTGATTCCCTGCCCTTTGCTGTATGTCATCCCCCCCTATCTCCCACCTTTCCTGTCTCTCTACGGCTGTCCTATCAAAAAGATGCAAAATACGGCCAAAAACTAATCAAAAAGAAAAAGGTATATCACATTTCCTTAAGAACCTAACGTTTGGTTAAATACGTAACATGACAGCGCCCAACTATAATTCTTTCCCTCAACCTAACCTTAGCCGAATGGGTGCTAATTTGTTAAGATATCATATGAACCGTTGAATAAGGAAATATTGAACACGTAATGGTAAATGTTCTCATGGAACACAGCTCAGAAAAATAAGACCCTCATTTCAGCATGCCACTCAATACCACAAAGATGACAACACACACATAAGAGAGACACATAACTGCATCCAGTCCTGTGCTGGTTTTACTGGCAAGGATTCAACAAGTAGATACTGAGCCCAGGGACATCCCTAAAAGCAAAGACAGGAAGCTTAAACCCAATTACCCGTCCTTGTCTTGGGGGACGATCATAAAGACTCAACACAAAGTATTTTCTGTGTTGACTTGCACAGTATTGATTCATACTTTAGTGCATTATATAAAACTGTTCTAATTGCATGTGAATCAAATCAAGGTCACCTTGGGTTTTTATAATGGTGGCTATTTTTCTTTTTCCCCTAATACTTTACACTGACATTTTTAACTCTTGACAAGTGCTGTCTGGAGACTTATCCATAAATAATGCATTTACAATACCTAGTAAATAAACATGGGGCACAATCGTTAGCCCTGCTGGCAACTGGGCCTAATAGAGCTTTTACAGCAAAGGTGACTATTCAGCTAAATGCGGTGCTCGCTGCTGGGAGGACATTTTCATTCATTAGCACAGTCACAAGCACTTAAAGCACTTTAAGGACCAGAAATGGAGAGGAAGGGTAGAAGGATAGAGAGGGTGAAAGGGTACAAATATATAGAGATGGAAGGATGGAGGAGACACTGAGCGCTGCCTCTATTGTTATAATGTTTATAAGGTATCAGGGTCAATAAAGGAAACTGGCCAATATTTTTTTTTTTTGAATGGAGACATACAGTGTTATTGGAAGAAGTCCAAATGTGACTGCTTTATTCATTTATTTGCCAAGGTATTATATTTTCCTGGTAATTACTACTTAAAGGTCAGTTTAAAAAAATTGCCCACTTAACTCTCACCATTTGCGTACCATATTTTTAGTTAGACTTTTACTGAAAAGGTGAGCTATTTATTTCTATAAAACTGGAGGCCACTGGGATTTCATTTGTGGCTCTCACAGCAAAAAAATCGGATTCAAAAACTTCAGTAGTAATGGCCCTGATGCATGAAGCAGACAGTCAGCCATTGGTTAATGTTTGGCCGTTGGTGAGCGTCTGCCCCCCTAGTTTTTGCAGAGTGTCTCACACCACCAGCACTAGTTGGCGCTTGTTGCCTGTTTTTTTTTTTTTTGTTTTTTTTTACAGATTCAGCAAGTTGAATCGGCGGCAATGTCGGAGGGGCCAGTTGGTGAGTGAAGTCATTCTGATTGGCAGTTCAGCTCAGTGTGCAAAAAGTGAAACAGAAGTGAGGAAAGTAAACAAACAGCTAAAGTCAACAGGGTGTGACATCTAAACAAACTTGTTATATTAGCTTATATTATGTTTTTAATCCATTGAGGCAAAAACAATTCAGAACTGTTTGTGTTACTGTTCGCCAGCCCACAGCAAATTTGTGTTGTGTTATTAATGTGCTAACTGGCTAACTAGCATCTTGAATCCATCCTGTCAGTCTTCCAGTTCCCCTTTTTGAATGATGAACACAGACTATCGCCTCCTGCTGGTATGGAGAGTTATTTCCTCTCACGCAGGTGCAGAACGTTCGTCCTAGTTGGCCGCTGGCTGTAGGCTGTGTGGTGTGTTCAAGTGCAACTTTTTTACTGTGGCAATATGAGTCTGGGCTTTAAGAAGCACTGGAATAGCTCATTAAGACAGTCAACAATACTTGGAGACCATGTCCAGGATGCTGTTCAACCCAAAGCCTCCAACGTGATGTGTCACCATCATGTTTTTACATTCCACATATGAGCAGTGCACTATGTAAAAACTGCAGCACAGACCATTTGTTTTCCCTCTACACTTGAGGTCACTGTGTTTATCTTCAGTCCATTAGTACAATGAACTATCTTGACCAGACAAGGAAGCCCAGAGAAGAATGGTAGCAGATGGTTAAGAGTCTCTGAGGACCTCGGTGATCCCGACCAGGCAGGCACCGAAGCAGCAGAATTAGCCACAACAGTTGTCATGCTTAGATAAGCGATATATTTAGCTCATCTGTTGCTTGCGCCACATTAGCAGCATCATTAAGACAACAAATGCCTTCTCAAACCTTCTAGTGTGTTCTTTAATAGGTTAATCCTGCCCCTTTTCAATTTCCAACAGCGTCTCTCCGGAAACAAAGACATTTGATCAGGACTTCTCAAGGTTCCTGTGAGTTTTTCCTTTGTCAGTTTAAGAGTCCCTCTCCCTTCATTTTACAGTGATCACTGATCATCACCACTGAAGCTTCCTCAAGTGCCCTCAAGAACAGAGTATCCCTCAGTTCCTGCAGCTTGGGGACTGCATACTGAACTTTGTGAGGCTCTTGTCTTCTGCTGTGCTCCCTGCTCAGAAACTAATTTCCTTCAACAAGGGAGTTTATTTAGGTGGCAATGATACACAGCGCATGAGGCAGACCAAGTCTCTATTATTAACAGGAGATTAAAACAGCTGTATGGCACTCTAAAGCACCCTCTCCTCCCTGCGCTAACATACGGCCCTGGATTACAAGCTGCACTTGACCATTTAAATTACTGCAACAACCAGCCTTCACCAGCTGGGGCTCATTACCATAACGCTTGCCGTCGCTACAGAGAGCGCCGACAATCTTGCCATGAAAATCAACTCTGCTAGAAACAGGACACATATGAAATATATTCTTACCTCAGGGTAAAACAAAGAAGCAGTAACAACATTGCTTTTTTTTTTTTTTTTTTTTTTCTTACTAACCAGTATTTCTCTTGTGAGGCGCTGTGGGCACTCTCTTGTGTCCTGGATCAGCTCCAGATCTAAGACCAGCAAGAGTACTGCATATTTCTAATATTCATGTCTGTTAGTGTGACAGGAAACTAAAGCACTCAGAGGAAACCTCGTGAACACGGGGAAAACATAAAAACTCTTCACAGGCAAATGCATCTACTGTATTACAGTTTTATGAGTATTAATTGTGATATCCATAGAGGGCTTTTACCTTTGGATTTTTTGCCAAATTGCCAATATCAGCAGCCATTAGAAAATATAAAAGGCATTCATTACAATCTCCTGGTATGCTTATGTGCACAAGCATGATTTGTGTGTTTAAGGTTTCAAATACCTCTGGTCCTTTTTCTGTGATTCGATCCTTTTCACTAATCCAAACTTCTCGGTTTTCTAAATGATCTCCAATTTCCAGGTGTTCAGGTAAATGAGGATTGATTGTTCTGCCTTTTATCACCTAAACAACACCACAGATAATCAGTCCGCACATCAGGACGTGGCCAAATGATTATCCGGTGAGAGATCACCAAACGAACACTTAAAAAAGAAGTGGCAAATTATTTTTAGGCTAACAGAGGTCTAATTTATTCGTCTGATGAAGTGCTTAAGCTAAGAGCTCCCCAGACACTAAATGAGACACATGCATTCCCAAGGGGGTTTAACATTTGATTGGATGTAGTTATATTACTACAGCCCTAATTAAGAAGGGGGATGTGTTTCAGCAGCTCTTTCAAATATTTGTTTTTCCGCCATACTCTTGATAGACTGCAGGCTGTGGGAGGGAGAGCCGAGCAGGGTGAAACGGGGTGCAGATATGACATACTGTAGACCTAACAGTCTTATCACAGAAAACATTTTTTTTTCTCTTCTCTTCATGCAACTGTAGGAAAATAAAAACTCTGCGTTGAATAGGATGTGAGAAGGGCCTGGATTGTTTGTGTGTAGCAAACTTTGATGAATAACTGCGCTGAGTGAAAAGTGTTCTGTGTAGCGAAATAAAAAAGAGGTAATGTTCCTGGCATCAGGTCAGCACTATGAGTTTTATAGTCAAAGAGTTTGCCTTGGCACGGAAGAAGACCACACTTATGCTGAGGTGCACTGCCACACAGTCTTTGTCACATTGGAAGAGGTTCAGAACAAACTGGAAACAGCGTAACGTCAGTATTCCCAGCTTGTGTGTGCCCGCATGAGTGTTTTAGACGGAGAGATACACGAGAAAAGAGGTGGACAGTCAGGAAGCTAGAAAATTATGAGAAAAGAAAGAGGGAAAATTCAGGAAGATGAGGCGCACTTAGGAGGAAGAGGTATTGCTGCACCCATACACACACACACACACATACAGGGAGTCCTACCGTCTTGCTCTGTCTTTGTCATCTCCTCCAGTTTCTTCTGCTTCAGCGTGTCCACTACGTCTGCCAGGCTTCCTTTGCGGCGCTCCGGAGTTCCAAACGCTGATCCGCTCAGCAGGTCACTTCGCTCCCGGGCCCCCTCCTCCGGCTTGTGTGGGGAAGTGGAATTGTTCCGGAAGGAGTACAGGGAACATACTTTATTGCTGTCAGATTCCTGTAAGACAAACAAAAGTTGGGAGGGGTGGCAACAAGGGATGGGATTTGTATTAAATGATAAGTGTGTTTCTGTGTTCTGTCAGGGCTCCATTGAGCCTCTTTGACAGTTTTTCATTCAAATGCAGTGATTGCTACATTTTTGCAGCTCAGGGGCGATTTGGCCGTATCAAATAGCTCCTCTCTGGCTTTCATACAGCCGCTTCTGTGTCTTCAACAGAGCTGGCTTTGCAGGTAAATGAGATATGACAAGTGAAAAAAACTGAGATGAAATGATGAGGTACACTTTCATAGGGCATATCCATAATGTGCTCTTTACTTTTCATCTGCAGAGACTACACAGAGAAACCTCCCAACTGTAATTTCTCAAATTGCTTTTGAGTGTGCATTTGTGTTAGGGTGACTGCTGTGTAATTTGTTCATTTTCTAGTGGAGACCTATTCTCAGCTGAGTGCCTTGAGCCATCGTAAATCTGTGTCCTGTCTCGAGCTGTTGTTGTTTTTCAGTCCCACCTGTGTATGGTTTAGTATTTAACTAAGGGTCCTGTCTCTGGCTGACTGGCTGAGTGCTCCCTGTGCACAAACAGAGACATGAAGGAAATGGGGAGAAGAATGGGAGTGAGCTCCAGGGTAGGGGGAGAGAGGGAGAGAACACTCTGCACATGGGAGTGTGTAGTCAGCACACAGACCATGGCTGAGGGTTGCGTCTGACAGAAGGTGGTGTTAATTATGGTTTGTGGAGTCTGAGAAAGCAGAAGGTGGCTAAGCAGCCAGGAGTTTGCAGCCTTTAACGGGGGAACAGTTAGCTCTGATTTAAACTTTGGGCCTCGTAGCGAGGGAAATAAACGTGACACACGTTTTTATCCAACACATAGTGCAAGGCTATCATGGAAAAATGAGCTTTAATCAGCAGCAGTGTGATAACAGAATGTAAGACAGCAGCATGATAGAACCATGTCTGGAGCTGCTGACAATCGTAAATATATTTAAAAAAAAGTCAGGAATGTGGTGAAGGAACCTCGCCAGTGCCAATTTCTCATCCCTGCGTTGCATGTCGAGCTCCAGGCAGAGTTGCAGTGGTGTGTAGGGTGGTCTGGTACCAAGCGCCAGGGTGGCACGACCTACAGGCCTACTCTGCACCTCCCAGCCCTGTGTTGGATGATTATGCAGTGTGGCAGAGACAGTGGAGAGTGCTTGAGGGGAGTGGAGCAGTGCTGGGTTAATCAGCTGGCGCAGGTTCACGGCACAGCCCACACAGACGCATGGCACAGCAGTGGAGTCAGGTAATCAGCAAAGGCAACACTCTCATTCCTTTCGCCTTATGCCTTTCCCTTTTCTTCTCTCGGTCTCACCCTGTCGTCCTCCATTTTACCTTTCTCTCTTTGCGTCCTTCGTCTCACTCACTCTTTGAAGTGAAAGTGAGAATGACTGAAGGTGTTTGTTTTGTCTCTCCATCATTTAGAACTAATATGGCTCGACTTGTAATTGCCATTTTTGTAAATCACTTTGTAAACACAATTTTACAAAGGTGCTATACAAATCATAATTACTAGTATTCATAATTGATTGATTGGATGTTGGTTTTATTAATACTTTTATTCTTTCTCTTCAGCTTCCCATTTTAAAACTTGCTAAAATCTCCTGTTACTGTCAACACCAGAGCAATCCTTTGCCTGTCAATTACCTACACTGTCAGCATGCACACCCCAGCATCGTGAGTCTGCTACAGAGGTTGGATTTGTGTGTGTGTGTGTGTGTGTGTGTGTTTCGTGTGCATTGTGCTGCAATGCTGAGGTGTTGAGGGTCTCACTGGCCAACTGCAGAGCTCCTTCAGAGGCCCTCAGGGTCTCTTTACCATAGACCCGTCTGTCACAGACAACCACCTGCCTCACATGTCTATAACCCACAAGTGCCTGTGCTCTTCTTCGCTCCGCTCACATCAAAGCAGCTCCGCACTTAGAATGTACAGCGTCTGGCTGCAGATGTAGCTTATACACAAGAAAAACAACACACGTGCGCCGAGGACAAGACATGTTTCTTTAATAGCAGCAAGAATGCATCGTGACCTTCCATCAGTCGTGATGTGATTTTATGAGCCATTCGCATTATTAGAGGGAGAGTTAGGAGGTCCTCTGTTTAACCTAATAATAGCTGATGGTTTAGTGTTTGGCAGAGCTGCCGATCTAAAGACCCAGGATTCCCAGAGGTTTCATGGCATTAGGGAGTCACGGGATGGAGCTAGGGTTAGAATATCTGCAGAGCTTCTATGAATAACCCAGAAACAATAGGTGCTCACTGAGCCTTGATCTTGAATACCCAAGTGAAGACAGTAAGACATAGCTGCGCTTACATGGACAACGTTTGTTCAATCAGATTGAAATCATTCTGATTAGATATTCCCACTTAAAGGTTTACAAGGACGCTAAATAAAGTGATACGACAAGATGTGCGTTTACATGCGCCATAGCATTTAATTAGAATCTAGCCTCTTTGACTTGTGCAAAGTGGTTCCACCCAGTGTGAAGCATCTCATATGCTGTAAATATAACAGAAGAAGGTTTTCCCAGCTTTACTGAGAAAATTCAATTCATTCAATACATAAAGTGTAGAAGGAGAAGTGGTTCTGCCTTAGCACAGTTCAGTAGTACCTAAATAATGTAAGTGTAACCAAGGTTATTTTCTGTAGCTACAAATTACAGGTCTCCCCTAAACCAGTGGTTCCCAACTGTTGGGTTGTGGTCCAAAAGTGGGTCGCTAACATGTCAAGTAAGTAAAAAACACACTTTATTTTGAAGTGCAGTGAATTTCTGTCACAGAGCTCTTGTTTTGAAGTTCCATTTCCTGCTGTAGAATGAGTGACTAATAGAAAGCTACGTGAAAGAGACGGCAAGCTAGCTCGACGGCATGGCCAACCACACGTATGAGCTGAATGTATTAAACTGTGTGGACCTCGAACTAATGACTAAGTAGAAATTTGGACCTTGTGGTGGGACCAATTGGGAACCACTGCCCTAAACACCTCAAATGCAGACTATCAGTAGATGCTTTAAACATCTGATATTCAGGCCACTGCCACTGGTAGCCATAGATGACTGATATGTCCAGCGACTTCACAATACAGCCTGTAACAATGTAAGCTACTGTTTAAAAAAGAAAATCCCTTATGTATCAGAGCACTCACATGAGAACGTAGCACTCGTAGAGCGCTTAATATTTTTGAATTTATGAACAATTCCCTATCATAATCAGCAGCAGGAGGCATGTAGAAACTGCTGTTGTGGCTTATTGGTGCTCGCACCAGCGATGTCATCTAATATAACCTCCATGTGGAGCAAACACGCGCAGAAATATTTATTCCAACCAGAGAGAGAAGATCAGATTAAGTGTTTACATGGTTATTGGGTGCCAACCACCACCCCTCTCAACCTGATTAACAATTCCCTCCGATAAGGCTGGATGTCATTATATGAGGCATTTTTATTTTGATTGGGCTGTTAATTAGGGTCCATGTAAACACACCTAGTCTGGTAATCTCGTAGATTTGACATAGTTCTGCTTTACAAGGTTTCTTTAAAAAGAAACTTTTACTTCATCGTTTATGCTTCTGTTTCCCTTTTATTCCATCCTCACCACATCCCCATCAAATAAGAGTTAAAAGAGGTTTTATGTGTGTATGTTGACATGTCTCACCATGCGCTGTTGGGCTGACACCAGGCTGTCCCAGTCGCTTTCTGGCGGCACGCTGCTGAGCGGCTGCATTTCATCGGGATGGGCTTTTCCATGGAGCAGGCTGTGGAGGGGCAGCTGTGGGGTGCCATGGGCCTCGGCACTCTCCTCTTTCTCCCAAGACAAGTGCTCCTGACTCATGGCGTCATCCCCATCAACCACGGATGCGAAGGGAGACGTGGCTTGCTTGGAAGACATGACTCTGCTGTGGAGCAGGAAAAGCAGAACAGAGTCAAGAAAAGGAAACGATATCTTTCGCGGATCATCAAAAGTACGTGGAAAGGAATGCTGTTCCCTCAAGTATGTCATGGACGACTTGTAGTTGTGTTCAAGTGACTGTGCGTGGCTGTTACTGGGATTATAAGTGGTGCACCTGAGCAGATAATGCTGCATGGATTGAATGCTCCACCTGACTGTTGCCTGTGCCTGCTCTGGCCTGTGTTTGGAGCAAGCAGTGGGGTCCCTAATCCTAATGCAGATGGATGGCTTGATCTAGGGCTGGAACTGTGCCTGCTTGGGTCTTGGCCCAAACCCCAAGACAGTTACTCAGGCAGTAGGTCAGCCAGGCAGTGGGACTACCATCCAGATAAAAAGTAAAAACCTCACAAATAAGTTTACTCCTGGTATGCAGCGATGTTAAACAAGGTTCCTTTTTTTTCTGTAATATTATTATTTTTTTTATTATTGCTTAATTGATTTGATGTGGTTTTGTCCTTCAGGCATTTCCTCACCATCTTTGATTTAACTCAGAAGCAATCAAACACAAACAAAAACCCAGCCTTGTCTTCTTTTGTTTTCACTCGTCAAATTAGGAAATTATTAACATTTTGGTGTGACAGTGTTCCCTCGGGCCAACAAATCCCACTTAAGCAGCTTAAAAATCAAAAGCGAACAGTGGAGGACTAAATTCACAAATCTGTCACATGCTTTCATGAATATTACAGTGAAGAGTGTACTTGACATATCAGGTGCAAAGGAAACTCATGTTAATTCTAATTTAATTTTTTTTCCCCCCTCTTTTACAACCCAACTCTTTTTGGTGCGGAATTTATACAACCAATTCCGCTTTTTCTCACAATTAATGAGGCCGCACGCATGCTGTGTGCTACAATGAATGAAATTAAACACTGTGCCAGCAAATCTAATTATGCATTTGGTATTAAATTAAAAAGGGGATAATATGGCCTTCCTACTGATGTGAAGTGGAGAGAAGGAGCTGGAGCATATTTAACTCGTAATCCGCTTTTCCCTGAGCTGTTGTTCTGCTTATTTATTTTTTATTCCACAGGACGTTGACCATTACAACGAGGATGTGACTACATGGGGCTCAAGCTTCGCTAGAGGATGAGTGTGCGTATGTGCGTGTGAGAGGAAGGAGAAAGACAAATTGGGGGTGTGAGGTCTGTGTTTGTATGTGACAAAATGCTCAAGGTAGTTCTTGTACTACATTTGATCACTGATCACCATCTGCCCCGTTCTCCAGCTCTATCCACAGGGGTCAGTGTGACAGCACTTTAGTTCCACCCTCAGTTTGCCGGGGGGGCTCTCAAGGTTGAGACAGGCTGTGGGGCCATTGTGTCCTTGCGCTTTCTGCCGAGAGTCAGGCACTGAGAGATAGGGAAATATATGTTCCATTTATGAACAAGGTCTTTGAGTCTGACAGTTCTTGATCTTCCTCAGAGAAGTCGTTCGAATGTATTGTCCATGTGCACACTGCTGAACTTATATTGTCTGTGGATAATCTTGGCGAGATTATTTGTATAGCATCGCATAGTAATAAAAGGCAGTGCAAAAGTAACAGTGCAGATGCCATTGCTTAATAAATCAGAAAAGTTTTTAGTCTTGAGAGAAAGTTTGAAGTCGGAGAAGGCCTCCAAACTTCTGGACATTAATTTTAAATTAGTAGTGCAGAGAAATTAAAGGCTGCGTCACCATGTTTTGTTTTAACCCTCCAAACAGTAAGCAGACCAGCCACCTGCACTGATGCTGAAACAGATCGGACATAATTCTGAAACATGCATTAAGTGTTGTATCCAAATAAAACAGTCACTGTGCATTACCACACTCTGTCTAACTCTCGTTCACACACACTGGCACATAGTCACAGATCAACCTGGGCAGCGAAGGGGGACCTAAACAATGGCAGCCAAAGTTAATCTCATGTGTCTCAGCAGCTGTACAAACAAACCCAGTAAGTCAGGTAGATGGCAGGGCAGGAGTGCGAGACCCGTGCCTGACTGACTGCCTGTCTGCCTGCCTGCCTGCCTGCCTGCCTGTCTCTCCTCCAGTCTTTTAGCGCCTGGATGTGTTGTCAGCTGTGTCTTTAGTGGGACTCAGCCCTCAATTTTAATCAGCCATTAAATTGTTTCCTGTAATTATATCAAATAGAAAGTGATCTCAAAATTGGGTACTGTTAATTGAAAATCAAAAGTCAGAGCAAAGTTCAGAGCATGTGTGTAGAGGGGGCAGCAGCGGGGTTGGGGGGGTTGGAAGGGGAGGCGTGCATGTGTGTGTGAGTGTGTGTGTGTGTGTGTGTGTGTGTGTGTGTGTGTGTGTGCGTGCGTGGTGGGAGCCGATCAGGCACGCAGATTCTTGTGTATTTTTTATTCATGCACCCAAAAAGCCCGAGCCTCGAGAGCAACAAGCACCTCGTCCTCAATGGAGTGTGAGAGTGAAACAAAGCACTGCTTTTGTATTACACAGTAAATCAAGTGGTATTATTTTACCACTAAAATATTCAGTCTCTCAGGCACTTTTACTTTGGTCTCCAGCCATCAGTCAAACTGCTGAGGCGTGAGCGAGAGAAGGGGATAGAGGGAGAGAGAGAGAGAAAAGGAGAGAGGGAGCGATGGAGACTCCATCCTCCTGTAACATGTGTCTACAGCAATCTTGTTAAAGAATGCAACAGATCTGCGGCAGGCTCCATAACAGTATTTGTCAGCAGGAGTTAATAATTTATTAGCAGTGCTGGGAGGGCTGCGCTCAGGCAGCTTAAGAGTGCGGAGAACCCCCTCTGCCCCACCCCCACCTCCGACAAGCCCCATACAATACTACCTCATATTATTGAAAGGGAAAAGGGCAAGTGCGGCAGTAATTCTCTGAAAATATCTGAGGGCAACCATACGGTATTTTATTCCTCATATTTGGAGCGGGGATCACACAGCGCTGAGATCTAAAGGGGTTTGTGTGCAATAGATCAGCAAAGACGCGACAAAGACATTTGATGAGGAGCAAAATAAGGAGAATTCAGCTGAACGTGGGTACCACTGATGCATGTAGAATGTGATCATATTTTCTCATAGAACCACACTGTGAACAGTCTTAGCCTCCGTGCTCACAAAACAGCCCTGTTTGTACAACTATAGTGTATTCTTGCTGTTGAAATAACTTTAACAACATTAATAATTGAATCAGTTTCTCTGCAAAATAAGCCCAAAATGTGCATTAACATACTAAACAGTGCAAATGTGGTGAACTGGAGAGGTAGCTCATGAATCCTTGACAAGCTGCCCTCCCTCATGCCTGATTACACAACAACAATGGACAACTAACAAACCAAAGTGATCAATAAGTGCATGAAATGCTGCCTTCCTGCTGTCTTTCCCAAAGACAAAGCCCCAGTGACTTTGAGGAGTCGAGGCAGAGACGAGGGAGGGTCAGCTAGAAAAGAGAACTGGCCTAAATATAGCTGACAATATTGCGCACATTTGAAGGATTAGGACTTAAGTTCTCCAGCCGCGGGCTCATATGGCCTGGAATGCTTTGAGTCATGAATTGTTCCCCGCGATAATGTTTCATCATCGTGCAAAACAACCCCTGCTTAATTGGTGAGTATTAGAGGAGTGTTGTGCACTGCTCATCTAAGGGGGTCTTGTGACTGAGGGGCCATGTGTCCTCGGCTATCCCATTTCCCCTTTCATCGTAAAAGGGTCTGACTGACTTTCACCCGCTGTATCTGCTCTGTCACACTGTTTACCTTTTATAGACAATGGTGATAAGTAACTCCACACCGTCTCCCCAACCCGCCCACATGCCCACTTGTGTGTCTCGCTACTGGTGTCTTGCACCTTTGGGTTTTGATCCCACACCTTCTTCCTTTTACATGTTATCAGCAGACAAAAGGAGAGAAGATCAAATCAATTATTAAACACAAAAAGGCTGTTTTTAAAAACTGGGATGGGAGAGCAGATGATATCAGATAAAAGGCTTTAACTTTCTATGTGACTGTCTTTAATCAGTGCACAGCATGCATGTGCATATAAACACAAATAATTAAAAAATAAGAAACACTAAGACGTACAAAATATATTTATTTATTTATTTATTTAAGTAAAGGTAAATTTAACTGTTTCAATTTGCCAATCATGTTAAAGCATAGAACACTTGAGGTGTCTGACAATGTTGTTACCTTTGAAATGTAACAGGTTACAGATTACTAGTTACCCAAATGGAACTATTCTAATTACTAGTAATGTAACTTGATTTCTTTTTGATTACGTTTTTAATCTCTAGAAAGAAGGCACTCCTGCAAGACAAAAAGATGCAAACAACAGAATGAATGTTAAATTCTACAAATAAACCTTTCATAGAAGAGAATATATTTATATGTAATTTGTAATCAGCGATCTCCGTAACCCAGACTGATTGCATTTATTTTGTAATTTCACTACTTGTAACTAGTTACTCCCTGACACCGTTGACTGACTGCATGAAATCTTTTAATAGAGCCAATTAACAAAAGGTGCTATGGCAAATATGTGCACCAAACTAAGCAGTCATTGTTAAAATAATTAAATAAATAATTAAAGATAAATTAAAAAATAAAACATATGTGAGATTATTTGATTAAATCAGCCTCCAAATAAAAGCAGCAACCTTGAAAATAAGTTGTATAATCACCATAGTTATCTTCTAAAGTGAAGTAGCTAAAGAAAATAGTTTGGGGGCGTTAAACCATGTGTGTGTGTGTGCGCACTGGTGTGTGTGTGAGAAAAAGAAAGTCAGAGAGAGAGAAAATCATCTGTGTGTTTCCCTTCAGGGGTTCCTCCTGTTCTAACAGGTGTCGTGGTAGGGTTCCTCTGGGTTCTTCACCTGCCATAATGAGATATTACTACCTGACAGCTCCCAGCTGGAGGAGCATTGACACGGAATCCACCGTTTAGCACAATTAAATTATCACCCTCCATTGTGATTGTGCCATGCTGTGCAGCAGCCAGGTTTCTGGATACATAATCAACTCGTAACACAGGCTGTATACTGCACACAGTTAGCCTCTTTTTTCCACACACACACACTCACACTTCGACGCAGAGTGTGCGCGCACATACATGTTGCCTTTCCTATTATTTCTGCAGCTTTAAAAACACATAATCAGAAAAAGAGATAGCCACAACTATTTTTCAGTCTGCGATTCAGTAATTGATTTAAGTCTCCTAAACCTCAGTCGACAAAGTAATTACAGATAATGATGTTAAAATATAGTAAATGGTTGGGAAAATACAGATTTTCCAACAAGGTAACCTACTGTACAGTGACTGGAGAGTTGTCTAAATGAATTTGTTTAAATTGTTCTTCCATTATTGTTGACCTTCCCTTGCAAAAAGTCAACTCAATTACAGCGGCACTTCATCCTCACTTCACACTCTCTCCTGATGCCTTCTCTATTAGAAACTGCCACGGTTACCACAGCTAAAATCCACACTCAAATGATAGCCACCCAGAGCAAATTAAGCAAGCCACCTGAAGTGCACACTTTACATATTGAGCAGAGCATTGATAATTACTTTGCAGGGTAAATTATTTGCAATAATATGCTGCTAGAGGAACTGCCTTGTATCTCACTTTAAACACTTGTGCAGCTGCCATGACAGCATGGTTGGTGTCCTTGCCCCCCACGCAAGGCAAAGGCAGATGCAGGTGTGAGAGTGCTTAAGTGTCCCTGTCTGTCTACTCGGAAAGGGTCGATGAGCACTCACACACTGAATCCCTCGTTGCCCCCTCCTCCACCTCCTCCTCCTTCTCCTTAGGTCCCCTGTGCCATTGGCCCTTTTCCTGATCCCAGGACACACGCTCAGAGCTGGATGGCATAACAGCCTCTCAGTTCCCCAGGACACACACAAGTTCACTCATGCGTATGCTTTCACAAATGAAGGATGGTCATCCAAAAACATTCACTGCTGGCCCTTTTTTCCTGGACTCGCATCATTCTTTAACAGAAATTATCCACTAGACGAAGAGCACACTGGATGTTGTGGTTCAGACACTTAGAGAAACACACACACACACACACACACACACACACACACACACACCAGAAGACAACTAACAGTAGCCTGACGACAACTTCAGCAACTCCTTCACCAGACAAACTGTCTCCCTGCCTGAGAGGCTTTAAAAAAGAGCACTGAGACAAGAAAAGCGTCTTGTTGTTTTACCTCTCTTTCTTTCTTTTACTTTCTCTTTTTCAGTGGGCCTGCTGGGGGATGGAGTTCCCAAAGAGCCCTCTGTTGCTGCTGCTGCACTTAAGCAAACCTCACAGCGAGTCAAGCCATCAACCAACACAACCCTATTTGCTGAGCAACAGTGGAGCTTTGTGGCTTGCCTCATAGTTGACAGTAAGTTATGAGCCCTTTGTGAGCAGGAGAAGGAAAACAGAGATCGGAATTTGGCAGGAACATAATAATACAGAAATCTCCTGTTCATGGAACCTGAAATTTTCATGGAAACAATCGAGCATTGTTGAAGGAAAGAAAAGCAACGGTGACAGATGAAATATAGAGTGGGGCCCCCTTTTTGTTAAACAGTAAACAAAGCGCTATTCAGGCCAGGTCCATTCTGTCATTTATAAAGATAACTTCTTCTGTGCGCTGGAGAGTTTGCAGCAAATGGCTGCACTTCAACAAATCGAGTGTAACATCTCTCACAGTCGCCAGAGAAGTGAGTTGAGGAGCTGGCTGGGGGGTGCCAAACACAAGTGAAGGGACGCATCCCAAGTTACCAAAGAGATGCACAATACATCTATAGGGAGCATAGAAATCTCAAAAAGGACGGGAAGTTAGAAAGGAGAAAGCAAGGCCTTTGAGAAAAAAAATAGACTTTTGGCCAAATACTCAAGGACAATAGCTAATTATGAAGGAGAAATTTTGCAGGGAGCAGTAAAAGCATGGGCACTACTGACCGTGAATGGTTTATGAAAGTAGGAGGGGGGTTTATTGTACTGTATGGCGGGGGAACTATGGGCCTCAGTCTTTGGTCTTGCCATCATGAGGTCATCATTGGCAACTTAAGTGCCCAGCAGAGCTGGGGTTGGTACAACTGCCGTTGGTTTTGGACATCTGGAATGTCGACACACAGTGGCCCACTTTCTCCGTCGCTATCGACGTTTCTTTTTTTCTCCTGATGTAGAATGCTTCACAAGTCCTGGTCACCAAATTGGCAAATTTGAAATGTCTACAGAAAAGAAAAGCAATTTTGTTCTCTTTCATTTTCAACTCATAAAAAAGATTTCTGTAGCTAGGGGAAAAAATGAGGAAATTACCTTCAGCACGGTTATAATTAAGCTGCTGTATTCTTATTCTAGGGGCTGTGAGGACAACAGCTCATTAGCTACAGTGAGACCCACCTCTAATTCTTAAGGGTTTTTTTTTTCCTTTTCTGCTATTCTTTTTCTCTTTCTGAATAAATTAATGGTATTCATTGAGCGCTCTCACACAAGGGAAGGCACACAAATGTGTCTCCCCTTGTGACAACTGGACTTCTTTTCCCTCTTTGTCTTTGGGCCCTTGTGTGTTTTTTTTAAGGACTGTGAGAAGAAGGGCTGGGATAGAACCGGGGAAGGGGGGGTGAGAGTAGCCACGTTTCATGTGACACGTCAATTGGAAAATCAAAACAGGGGTAGTTCATTTGCTCCACCCAGATGAGGCCATCTAGTAGAGCCATGATGAATAGGGGTCAGGCAAGCCACACCTCAAAGATTTATGATTAAGGCTTATTATGTTGGGAAACTGACATTGATTGCTGATTTAAACCACTGAAACCAATTAATTTGCCAGTGCTGAATAGAAAGCATGGTCAACAGTGTGTGTCATTCTGACAGGTTCAACAGGAAGAAGCCGAGCAAAAGTGAAGGTCTAAATGAATGGCTGGCACTGGGCCCTGTTTGGATGTGGTTAAAAGTTACCATGAGTGATTGACAGCTGATACAAAAAAGAGAGAAAAAATGAGATCTGAGGAGCAAAAGCAGAAACCCCAGCCACTGATCTGAGTAATTGCCCAAAAATTTGGTTCACAGAAGACATGTACAAGCTGCTGTTTTAGCAATGCTAAGATGGTTTCATTCATGGGCTGGCACTGAGAAAACCTGAGTAAATGAATGTGAAACATAGCCCTAATAAAATCAGAGAGCTGACAGACATGGTTGAACAGAAAAATGTGCTGTATTTCCAGTTCGGGGAAGCGGGCACTGTAGTGGATTAGATGCTGACTAAAACTAAAAATGCTTTAACCATGCGTCTGACCCTTATGCTGTGCTTCTGCTCTTCTCTGCATTTGTTCAAAACGATGCACAAAAAGAAGCCGGAGCTGCAAGTAATATACCCACCACAATCTATTACCCAAGTGATTTTTGTGCTGTGTTCACACAACAAACACCACATTATGTTGGGTTGCATGTTATGTTTCTCTGTGGTCGCCGGGGAAGCTTGTTTTGTTTACTAATACCTTTTCCTCTGTGTTAGTTTCTCCTTTATTCTTTCGCTGGCTCGCACAGAGGACACATGCATCATGACAGTGCTTCAAAATGAAATCATTAACTAAATTGCTTTCTTAAAAAGCCACAAGTGTGCGGCAGGATTTGTGTGTGTGTTTGGCTGCGGGCCACGGGCCTCTGGTTCCCAGGCAGCCTCTGCCCCGGCTCTGTTGTGGTTCCCTGCCACCACACTCATTATGCTCAGCCTCAGCACAGCACGGTGCAGGGCTGCGGCTCGCCTCGCCTCACTCACTGGGCTAGTAGGAAATAATCTGGTAATCTCAAACTACTCCTCCATTTCAACTGGGGCCCCATTCACACAAAGAGAGCCTTTGTCCTGAGACATTTATGACCACCCTTTGAATCTCAATCAGGGAATCAATCAAAAACACATTAAACAAATATGGTTTTATATTTGATGTTGAAAGCTTAAAGGAAACTTTCTGTAGAGCTGACCTAGGATTTTATACGCCAGTGGTATCAAACAACAATCCCTGCTGTGCCTTCTCAGAATGCTCACAAACTTAAAATAACGATGGAAAATATCCATATGAGCTCGTCAGAAAATTAATGAAAAACAACTGTGAAATTTACACATCAAGAAAATGCACACATAAGTCTTATGTAACAAAAATAAAACTTTTTGGAAGCGATCAATCTGCCTGTGATAGATTTCAATAAACAAAGCAAGCAGATTGGAAGGCAAATAGGGAGTGAAGGCCACACAAATATTTGATAAGAAGATAGGGACTGTAACTGAGCTGTATGACAGGGTAGCTGAAGACCCCACCTACTTACACACACCCACACACACACACACACACACCTAACCCTCAACCCTGACTGTCTGTCTGCTCTGCGCTGAGCTGAAGGTAGCAGATGTGTCTTTCACAGCCTGTAGAGTGTGTAACCAATCTGCAAACAATAGCTGGAACTTGACAAAGGTCGTTGCACTTGCAGCACACTCTTTACAGTAAAGGGCAGTCAAATCCCACTGGCCACTTAGGTAAACCATACCCTTTAGTTTTTTTTTACTTTACAGACCAGGGAACAGGAGTTTATCATTCAATACAAGCCGTAAATTGTGTCTCCACTATAATGCTATTTGAGCTCCGGCGTAAGCCGTTTAACAAAGTTTAAGTCACCTTTTTGACCTCATGTTAAGCTAACAGTTGGTGTAAACACGTTCAATCCTATTAACGTATTAATATACATGGGACGGGTAAAGTGCCACAGTGCCGTGTGCTCAAATCCTGCTCTGAGTCTTAATTACAACAGACAGCCATGACAGTGAAAAAGATCCAGCAGCAGCCATGCTCTCTAATACCTGCCACTGTGACCGCAGGATGTGGGGCAACAAAAGATTTTCAGAAGATGCCAGATTAGTGCAGCCTTTGTTTTAATACTGTTTCAAGCTAATTTAATGATTTTCAGTTCAGTGGCTACAAAGATATTTAAAGGTGAAATTAAAAAACTGTACATGAGGGACACATATGGCTGAAGTCACAATGTGGAAAAGATTTTCTTACCAAGAAGTGGTGTCAGGTGTGTGTAGCCAAGGTGAACTGGTCCCATCGTGATAGAAAAAAGGCAACAACAACAAAAAAAAAAGTTTTCTTCAGATGTAAAAAGGGAATCAAATTACATCATATCCAAAAGTGACAGGGTGAAAAATAAAGGTGACTGTTCATCATCAGCAAGTTACAGCATGTGTAATTCTAGAGACTTAAATAGACTAGCAGGGAGCCAGTAATGGCCAATCATAGGAGAGGTGGTGGCAGACAGAAGATGTTTTGCATGAATTAATCAACTAGTTGGGTGTGGTCGAAAAGCTATGCGTGGGTGCAAAATATATGGCATGATATACCAGCAATATTATAAAACTTGACTCAAAGTGGCAAGTGAGACAAAAAATGCAGACAGAGTGGAAAGGACAGAAATACGCATACACAAGATTGAAAGCACAAAGGAGAGCTTCAGTATCTTTTCTGCTGCTAGGTGAAAGGGTGGTCTATCACTCACGTCCCCCATGTCTCCTCTCTTGCTTCACATTTTGATATTTGCATTGTCTCTCAGTTTAAAGCAAAGTATGATGTGTCTTTGTCCTCTGGGGCCACACATTAGACGGCCACCAGTCTGCGCCTCAAGAGCATTTCCACCGTGTGAAGTATGTGTCAACATATTAAACAAATCTTAAAATATAAACCTCTCTCCATCAGTTAAATAGGTCACAATGTAATTAATCTACATTTGATTTGCTTATTACATGCCTGTCTGAGATTGTGTTGTGCAGAGTTTGTGCAGTCTATAAACCCTCCTCCTCTCTGGTGTCAGCAGGGCAGCCGTCCAGCATCAGCCTGGCATATCAGCTATAAATGGCAGCTACATCACTACAAGCTCGGGGCTAAAAATACAGGACTCGGTTTCTTCCGTTTCCCTGTATTCTCAATTGTGTGTGTGAAACTTTAGCTGAGCAACCCTGTAAGACCAGCTTTATGTGGAAAAAAAAAAGAGTATTGCTTTTGGACCTGTTGAAGAGCGAGTAACAAATCCCCAGTATTTTGACAGCAAAATACAAAAAATTATAGCATGAGAGACCTTTTCCTCTTTGCTTGTGTGCCAGGTTTTAAGAAAGCTCTCTAAAAGCTATCAAAAGTTTCAAAATTTCCCACAACCCCCTCCTGTGGGTGTGCCTGTAAAGTGCTTCACTCCCCTCTCTCGAAAAGCTCTAAGGGATTGCATCATGGGACGGGGTGTAAAACGATGGTAGCAACATACTGTAACATGGGGGAAATACCTCATGTTGGTTGATTCATAAACACCTTGTGCACTGGCTGGCTGGCCTCTCAGACTGGTCTGTGCTTTGCTGGTTGTAATGGTAGATCTGACTGTGCCCAGTGCCAAGTCCCTACACTGGCCTGAGTGCTGTTTAGGAGCACGCACACGCACACGCACACTAACACACACACACAGAGTCACACAGATTATAGCGTGACTCTGTTTTAATTGAGTCTCAGCCTTTGTGGTGTCTGTTATCTCTGACTAATAGCATACATTGGCCCTCTCTCATTATCAGAGTGGGTCTTTATCAGAGACCCTTGTTTGATACAGTTAGAGTTGATGCATTATGAACCGCACACCAAGAGTCAGCAGCGATCTGCATATTCAATAACTTCCGTAATTATATGCGCAATTCATCAGATGGGATGTGATTGCAGGGGAAGTGGGATAGAGTGGAATAGAGAGGAGCAGAGAGGTCTGATTCCTGGAGGACTAAAGTCTAATCACAAAACTAACATGATAATTGAAATCTAAATTGAAAGGCTTAGCTCTCTGGGAGAGTATGTCAGACGTGGAGTGTAGAGGCGCTAGTGAGAGTGAAATAGAGGGAGAGAAAGAGTGGCAGGAAAAATAAGATTTAAACTGTGCGTGTAATACACAAGCCGCTAACAATACACACATTAAAAAGACAAAAAAATAGGAGTGCTTTACACCAGAAGTATAACACGCTCCAAGAAATGTCTCTGTATTCTGGTAAGGAGGTAAAACTTGTTGGAAGAGAGGGAGCTTTGAGCAGCATGCTGGGAGGCTGTGTGGAACACTTACAAAACAAACACGAGATTTGAACATATTTTTACATATTTCAGTCACTTTTATGCACATGTCCAAATCCTCATGAAACTAACCACATAGTTTACAGTCATTGATAGCTCGTTATTTTAGTTGTGTTGCCATTACACAGGAGTTTGCTGCGAGGGTCCAAGAACTGAGGATGTTGTATGTTGTAAAGCCCTCTGAGGCAAATTGTGATTTTTGATGCTGGGCTTTAAAAATAAAATTGAATTAAATCACTGTCAACACCCATTTCCCAAAAATGTTACAGTATACTGTAATTTAAATCACTAGCATACTGTTTAGGGTCTCTGTGCTGTTGGCTACCGTGACATGTAATCACATTTTGAAGCCTCAAGTTGAGCATTTCTGACATCGCCATCTTGTTTGTTTTTTTTTTGGAGCCAGAAGTGACCATATTTGGACGAGAGGGTGTAGCTATGAAGCAAGGGGTGGATCTGACTCATAGACTAGAGCAACGCCTCGCAGACAGCCTGTCACTAAGCCTCATTTCCCATAAATATGCATAACTTAACAAGATTTTTGAGGCATTTTCATACATGTGTAATAAAACCATAGACCCAGAGCTGCGGTTGGAAATATTTGGTGTGGCCCAAAGAGATCTGGGTCTCTCCCGAGCCCAGACCCATGCTTTAGCCTTTTCAGTAAGACATCTCATTCTGTACTACTGGAAGTCTAACCTGCCCCCTCTGTTTGGCCAGTTGGTCAATGATGTCATGGAATTAAATAAAGTATGGCAACCATTCCTGGACTATTATAATAATGTCTTGCTGGGTCTATTCTGTTGCTGTTAATTCACTTGCAATCCCTGATTATTATCATCAGTCTATCTTGACTCTATATTTTGTCTAGCGATGTGTATTAAGTGTATTTAGCGGTGTTTATTTGTTTGTCTGTGCAGGCCAGTCTTGGGGAGGGGCGGGGTGCATTTGGATGTTGTGGGTTCAGAGTGTATATGCTCCATGTTTCTTGTTTCCTGCATCTTCTAAAAACACAATTAATATAATTGAATAATGATAATAATATGCGTAACTTTAAGCCTTAAAAAACTGTAAACGGGTGAGTTATATAAAAATTCACCTCCCGTGGAGTTGTCATGCATGTTGACATTGGTTATAGACACCAAAATGTTTTTTGTACCAGGCTGTAAACATGTTTATGTCAGCTGTAAAGTTGAGCATTTTAACACTGGTGTCTATGGGGATTGACTGGTTTCTGGAGCCAGCCTCAAGTGGCCATTCAAGGAACTGCAGTTTCTGGCACTTTGCATTGGCTTCATTTTTCAGCCTTGGAGGTTGCCGCTTGGCTGTTGCTTTAAATGTACCAGCCCACAATGCATTGCTAACCACAGTACAAACCCATATTACATAAACACAGCAAGAAAATTGGCTGTACAATGTATTTCTGAAACAAAATAAGCACATTGGTTTTTAAAAGTCATATTTTTGTAACACTTCATTAACAACTAGGGCCAAGTATGGAAAAATTAGGGAAATGTATACATATTGTTTTCCTCAACACACTCACAGCCTGGTCCTGGAGAGAGTGTGTCAGAGGGCAGTTCAGTAATGACACAATATTCCACACTGTCACCATCATCCCTCTTTGCCTAAGTAGGACGGGCTACGCTGCCTTTAAAGTCCTTTTTCAAGAGGTGACTGAAATAATTACTTAACAGCAATTGTGTGAACAGGGACATGTTGTGCACTGCGTTGAACAGAATGGTCCTCAGCATACATGAGAGAGTCATTTATCCTTTTACACTGTTGCTACGTCACCAAATACAGAAATGCACATACAAAAAAAAATTGGAGGTTTTATATCCCCAAACACCTTCAGTGCAGTTACACATAATCAGACAAATAATTTTCTTCCCAGGTGCATCTAATCAAAGGAAATATTTTAACGGGGCATTGCACTGAAGTAAAGCTGTCCTCCATTTCACCTCAAAGGCTTCACTTCTCCTGTTTTACTCATTGTGAACGCAACCCAAAGGAAGAACTGCAGGAGAGGGACGGTGCAGAAAAGTCCTCTGTCTCATTCTCCTCTCCTCCCCCTTTCCTCCGCCGTCCCTCCCGACTACAGGATTCATATTCATCCCTCAATAACGTTTAATTAGTAATGCCAAATTCATTAACCTGTACTGCTGTTACGCTGGCCTCAGCCATAAATTAGCTTAATGTGAGCAGACGTATTGCAGCTGTAATAAGGGACATAAAACTCAAAGAGAAACACATACTGTTCCTCCATAGTCATGGATCATTATAAGTCAGCAGTGTTTTAGAGCGGGAGCAATCCTTTTCAGAGTCGCAGCTCTTTAGCAGCTCTTAACTATAAGCTCATCAAACACTTTTATTTTTTAGTAATGCTTAAGAAAATTGTTTGAATGCCGGTTGAAATAAAAAGAATATTATAGAAATGCATTAGTCATGATGACCAGTCTTTACACCACCACTTCTCATCTCATCTCTCATCTTTTCAGTGCTTTAACTAAAATACATATAATATCTTTGAGTGTTCAATGATAGTTGAAAAGAAGCTAAAAAATGCTGCATTGGTAAAATACTGAGGTGTTTTTAAGATTCATGGAACAGTTTGTGTTGTTTCCAGCTGAGCTGAGGTGCCAGGAACCAGTGCAGATTTGGTTGTATCAGTGAAAAGAGATGCAAGAGACAATTCCAACAGCTTCTGACAGCTCCGTCTAATTGGCCCAACTCTTTGGCATCTTGTTTGTGTTTATTTAATCAGCTGCGGGAATGTGTACATTTTGGCTGTGGGGCATATTACCCCCTTTATCACGAGGAGACATATAACTTGCAGCCTTTTCTGTCAGTCTTGTTTTCTTTTAAAATATCTGAAATGGACAAACTTGAGGTTTTGTCTGTCGGGCAGACAAATGGATTCGGGAAACAACACACCATTGTAAGAACCTGAGACGACCTTCACTGTCCTAGGATTACACGTTGACCTTTCTGCTCCTCTATCCCCCAGTGATCTCGCCTAACAACTCACACCAAAGAGCCTATTAGGCCTGGATCCCACTTTGTTGTTAAAAAGGGTCTTGTCCTTTCAGAACACTCACTTCCTCGCTTTCTGTTTTTTCAAGCATAGGTGGTGGAGGAACACAAGTTCATTGTTCCCTCGCAGATGGAAGTTGGAGTTACCAGGGTAACAGCTCTAATCCTCCTTTTTTACCACTTTTTTCATATTAACAGCCTATCGAGTGCTACCTTTAAAGTCACAGGCAAGAGCTCTCGCTCACTTTTAATTAGCTATGATTCTGTTTGCCAGGAGACAGCATGATGAGCTAATCGAAATTTACGAAATAATGACGTACTGCAGGCGGCTACTTTTTTCTCCTGAGGCCTGCTCCAAGAATAACAATAATGAGGCCATTATCGAGGACTGCACTTTAAAACGCTGCCCTGCCACCAAAACAGAGGACGTAATTGTTCTGGTGTTTTCCATACAATCAACAACCCATTGTTGATGACTTGAGAACTAAGGGAGCAAAGAATGGGTGCCATAATGATTGGTCTGTGCTGCCATGAAGATCCTGTACAAAGTGTCCACTGAGGAAGGACCTCGACAGACTACTGATTTGCTTGTAAGGGCTTTGGATGAAGACAACTGTCTGGCTTTGTAAAAAAAAAAAAAAAAAAGAAGAAGAAGAAGAAAAAAAAGTCCTTTCTGCTTTTTGTCTGTTTTGCCGCTCAAATAGCCCCCAAGCCGCATTAGACAAGAACCATTCATATGGTGAAAGGCTGGGAGTCACACAGACTCATGTGAAGGGGCCACATAGTTGCTGGAGAGAATGGCCATTTATATAACCTCCCGCCATTACAGAAAAAATATAACTGATCTGTAGCAGAAGATAATAAAAAGTGTGTTTGTTATCTACAAGAAGACGACAAGGTGTCCGCTGAATAATAACGTATTAACATTTGCTTCTCTGCCTACATTTAAAAAGTCAATTTAGTTCACCAGTCATGTACGTCAACGGAGCTTTATCTAACATGTCAAGATGACTCAATTACATAATTGCATATCTCTGCTCCAAAACTAACTGCATTACAAATGCAGCCCGGCCATTAAAATATCCCAGAGAGCAGATTATGATAAATAGGGGCTGAAAATGAAATATTTTGTCAAAAAGGTCCACGTCTAAACTTACTGGGTGAGAGCTCAGCGGGTTTGTACAAACACGGCGCTGCACCTATTAGCTGTGCTCTATTGTAAAGGAGTGAGAGAGACAGAGCTCGAGGGCAGGAGGAATGCTAAGTGGGCCCCTTAGCCTAGTCAACCTTCAGTGGGTTTCATTTATCTTCATCTTGTTAGACTAAATTAATTAACAATCTCAATGTTACACACTTTCTCCTTTCATTACATCAAATAATGGCAGAAATGTAGGGGGAGGTCCTGCCCACTGGGAGCAGAGAGACTGAAGACATCTCTCTCTCTCCTTCTCTCTCTCTCTTTCTCCTCTCTCTCTCTCTGTTCACATCTCTGTGTTCTGTCTCCCTTCCTTCCCCTTTCTCTCTCACTCTCACTCAGTCTCTTTGACTACACAAACAAAAACCTGTTAAACGTCTTCCATAAACATGAAAAATTGATCTAAAATGAAAACACATCTTCTCAACAAAGAGGAAAAGCTGCGAGGCTCACAATGACACAAGCGCACAAATAGTTGTTTATTAAAGCCACTGTGCACATTGTATACTGTAGTTTGGAGAACTTTTGCATTACTTTTAGAAATGTTGGGAATTTTAAACAGACTGTCCTTATTACGAGACAGTACAAAGGCTTTGACTTGCACATGAAATATGGAGCTCAGATCTGAGGAGCTTGATGTGTTTTTCACGATGGCCGTGTATCATGTAGTGTTTTTACAACCATTATAACTCGCTGTATGCATGACTCAAAACCAAACTTGTGACTCATTACAATAATGAAAGGCTCTTCCGGTGTGCTACTGAGATATGACATGCAGTATAAAGAGTCAATAACATCTGCACATTGGGGCAGAAATGTATGAGCATGTTCAGAAAGCCCCCTTTGACCTAATTCAGTTGCTTGGGAAAAAGATACTGGGATTCTTCACTGGAGGAATGTCTTAACTGCCACATCCATCCACCCCTGTTTCTATCCTTTTCTCCCCTTTCACCCCTACCCCCACCCCGCCGCCCACTCCAGGACACAAGTCTTATCCAAGCAAAAGGGCTAACCCTGAAGCAAAGCCTGCCTTTAATCTTGGCCTGATTGTTGAGGCCTCCAATCTCCAGCCAGTGTGCGTGATATCTTTCTACTGGCGCTTCTCCTTTAATTAAAACAGACATTGACAGAAGGATGTGGATTAGCGGTGCAATAATGTGTTTACTTAGAATAATCACAATGTTTCCTCGCAGCTACGAGAACAAAAGGAAATTGTTCCAAATAGCCGAGGTCTAAGGTCATTTTCCGTGTTTTTTTCTTTTGTAGTCGTGAGACTGGATGCGGAAATATTCTCGCCGAATTTAAGATATGCTTCTGTCAAAGCTGCTCCAGTGCAACATACAGTGTACAGTGAGTCTTTAGTGCAGCTAGTTATCCACCAAACTGGTTTCGACAGGCGCTGAGAGATAAACGCTGCCATCTACTTTGTACCATTACAAAAAAAGCGGAAATGAGCATAGGCAGTGCGCTCTCAAAAATTTAACATGCTGTATGCCTGAATAACTTTTGTCAAACCATAACAGATATACCACACCAAATAAATTGGTGCCAAGCCATGAAAGATAAAACAGATACATTTCTGCATTACATATTTTATTTGTTTACTGCAGCACGTATATCAAGTATTTATACTAAATATATGTAATTTACATGTAAGTGATAAATGTCTCTTTCACTTTGTTGAATGAAATAAAATAAACTGTCTTAGTTAACAGCCATCGATGCATATTTTGTAAGTATGATTCTGCAGGATTTACTGCACAATTTAGCCCAACTTGCTTTTTTCTTAAGCTTATAAACGTGGGCCTCAATTGTATTTTGTATACGATTTTAAATGATTGAATTCTACAGATAAATAACATAAATTTAAACGCATGAGAGATTTTTCTATTGAATCCCTAAAGGACATTTTGACTAGCGAGGGTAATGGTATCAAATTGTCCTTTCTTTTTAAAATGCCCCCAACAGTTCTGAGGGAGAAAAAAAAATGCTGTTAATTTAATCAAATAAGTGACCTTTTGAAAAAGAAATCAAAGAGGATTCATTAGCTTTAGTAAAGTTTGGCTGACAGCAGCTTTGAAAGGCAGATGCTGCTGCTGTGGCTTCTAATGAGCCAACCCTAATTAGGGAGCAACACTGGAGCCTAGAGAAGGTGGTTGACTAGGAAAGGAGCCAATGGTAAATACACTCTCTTATTTACTTCCTCTGTGTGTAATGACAGCACAAATTTTTAATTAGAATCACAGGAAGGGTAAAGACAAAAAATGTAAATCTTTATGGTAGGTTGAATACAAACACGGAACACAACAGGAAACAACAGCACATCACAAAACAGATATGCCAGCGACGCCCCAACATCCCTGATTAGGGTGGTTTGGTAAGGGAGGGCAGATGGGGAGAGGGGTCAGACAAAAGCATGCAGTGTAAAGACACAGAAAGCCTGATATGCAGGTCTTTTAAGCTGTGAAAGGGAGAAGAGGGAGAAAAAAAGGAGGGGCTGGGTATGGGGACAGCTCATCTACATGTGTCCCTTAAGTTGTTGATGTGTGCTTTCAGTCTGACTGGAGGCTATCAGGGTGAGCATGCCAGTCAGCCACACACTACATGAACACAATCATAACACAGAGCTTGGGTAAATAAGTTAGAATCCATGTTTGACATTGTTCAAATATACAGACACATGCGCACACACAAACATGTGCACGCACACACAGTACAAAGTCTAAAGCTAACAATGTGTCAGAAAGCATAACCCCCTGTTAGCCCGCTACCACCCCTGCCCGACCTATGATCCTGAATGGCAACAACGGAAATGAAACTAACCTCAGTAAAAAGCTGCTACGAAGAAAGCCCTCCATGTCAGCGTGTGGGGTTCTGGCAGGAGAAATCACAGAGAACCATTTTCACTATGAAACGAGTGATAATCAAGAAGAAGAACAAGAGAGGGGAGGAAGGGGGGGGGGAGAAAGAAAGAGGAAAAGAAAGAAAGAAAAACACATAGAGCATACATCTTCCTCCTATAATAAGGCATGTCTTTAATTAAAGCAGAAATATGGCTACGAACCCATCCTCTCTTTTTATGAACTGACATCATTAATTATACCTCTTTCCATCGAGGGAGTGGATTTGCATACAACATCGGTTTGCACTGAGAGCCTGATGATATGTTTGCATCAAATAAACTCTGCCTACTGATCTCTATACAGGCTTTTTCCACGGCTGTGTGCAGATATATACATGTACATCCAGCACTGTAACCGCAGATCCCAGAGCAGCCCCAGTCTGTTCAGAGCAGCTAACGGTGGTCCAGCTGCAGCCCATGTGTGGCGTAGGGTGCTGTGGCTTCTGGGAGCCCGGCCGCAAGGGACCCAAGCTGGGACTTACAGCGTCAATGAGGCAAAAGGATGTGGTCATGATGTCACCACTTGTAGGGGTCGTTCAGAAGCCTTACCCACAAAAT
Source organism: Epinephelus lanceolatus (assembly GCF_041903045.1). Taxonomy (NCBI): domain Eukaryota; kingdom Metazoa; phylum Chordata; class Actinopteri; order Perciformes; family Serranidae; genus Epinephelus; species Epinephelus lanceolatus. Next base: position 22,949,443 of record NC_135735.1, on the reverse strand, counting down.
ACTGGAGACACATGGCTAAAAATGACTTACAACAGGTTTCCATTAGCCTATGTTATTGGTCTGTATAATATACACTTTTATTGTGTTAAAGATCGGTTGGAAATTGATTAGGACTTCCATGTGCTTTTTTCGCGTGGTAGAAATGAGCAGCGATTCCAGGGAGCAGATTTGTGAGTGGAACTTTTGTCAGTGGTTGAAATGTCTCTCAGATCTCACAACCAGCCTTATAAAGATGCTCAGCCACTGAAACATGGCAAGGATAGCTTGCAGAAATATTTCCTACATTATAACATGTCATTTCATTTCAGCATTTCATCACTCCACCTTCCTTTTATTCAGTTTCATAACTGAAGAATTTAAAAGCTCTAAAGCCTGCGGATCGAAATTCCTACTGTTAAAATCAATACTTTCTAACACCATGGAAAGAAAAATAACATTGTCTGAACTTATAGCTCACTGTCATGTACTTTATCATGAAACGCAACAGCAAATGACATCTCAGCCCTTAAACACCTTAAGTTTTAGTGTAATTTGGCATTTTCTCCTCTTGCTCTCGAGGCTTATGAGACAAAGCCTCTGAGAGAATGGAAAGAATGAGCCGGGCCCAAGGACACTGTGCCTTTCAGTCTGGCCAGCACTTAGCGAGGCAATGGATCCACAAGGCCCAGAGGGCTCAGCCGAGACTTTTCTCACAATAAGGTGTCTGGGGAGGCGGGAGTGGCATAGCTAGGGGCGCTGCAGCTCTGCTCTTTTCTCCACTCAGCTGGCCCAGCGCACATAATACCATCACCACACCACAGCACACCGAGCCAGTGACAACGTGAGAAAACAACCGTCAAACAGTGCAGAGCAGATCAAGCGTGTCTCCTCACTTCTCTGAGTGCAAAAAGCACACAGACTCTGAGGCAGGCGCACACAGACTAAAACAATTACCAACACAAATGTGAATTTGCGTTGGTATTACAGTACATGTTAAAAAAATTCTAGTGCAAATTTACATGCTGCAAAACAGAAATCAGGAAGAGGAAGAGAAACATTATTTGCTGCAGAAGCTCAACAAAGTGACAGCATGAACATAGCACCTTTTTTATTGTCAAAATGTGTGTTTGTTTACTTTACTGGCACCTGAATCCCTCTGCAGACTTGCTACAACAGTTAAGTAGCAGCAGAGAAAATGAAATAGATTAGGCTCTGCTCAGTTTCTATCTTTATCTTTGGTCTTACTCCATAACCCTTGTTCTTTCACTCTCTGTGTGCATGTGTTTCCTCAGCTGTGCCTGCTGTCTGCAGTCCCATTGTGGTCAGAAACAACTGAACTTAGCCTATGGAAGCAAAGGTGCGGTTTGGAGAGCAAATGACCAAACTCAGGAAAAAGTGACTGAGCCACATTGTATTTGCTCCTCTCCGAACACAAAAAAACAAGAATGACTTTAAATTAAGGCTCGGCCGCAATTCAAGGGCAGGCTTTTTGGTGAAGGAGAGGCAGGGAGGATAGACATCACTAAGTTGGCCTGGACCAGTCTGAGCAGCACAGCAGCCCTTTCGAAGAATGAGCCTCTGCCAAAAGCTGCCTCTGCCTAACCAAGTCTCCCACCATCTGCAACAAATGTGCTCTATTAAAGCAGTACCATATGGACAACAAGCTAGCTATTAACACGGCTTCAGCACATCCCCTTAACCTAGCCCAGATTTCAAACTTCCAGTCAAATTGACTGCTGATTTAATGCACCGCCAGCAGCCATGTGGGTCTTGGCACAAGACGGCACTCTCAGCCTTCAGTCATTAACAGGCTCACGTAGTGCGGGGCGCACAGCGAGACACAGAAGTTAGCTACACAGATCCTACCAGTAACTACATCCCAGGTTACTTGTTATATCCCTTAACAGAACCCATATGAGAAAACTTAGCAATATTCTAAGAGGAGGATACAGAGAGCAAGCGTCTGCGCTGATCCAGCAACTCCAACCTTCTTCAGACAAGTAAACCAGGGCTCAAAACACTCTTTTGTGCGGAGTGGAAACAAGCTTATGAAGCAGATCTACCCACAGAGTGGCAGACTAACTGGTGGCTTATGTCTCAGTTCTTCCACAGTGATGGAGAGTGCATTTGCTCCTCTGCATGGATCCAAAATGGCAGTGATTAACCCTGGGGGGGGGGGGGGGGGGGGGGCACTTTAATCCCTGTGGGCCGGGCGGCCATGTTGACGCCTCTCCCCTCTCTCTGAGTCATGGGGAGACCCACCCACTGTTCACAAAGCCATGCTCTCTTCTCCTCCACCATGACGCCACGGCTATGAGCCCTCTGCTCTACGACCCATAGACAACACACATCCACACACACACCAAATCAATTACAGTTCTATGGTTTTAACCCGGCTCCAAAGTTCAGTAAATTTCGTTTGTTTATCTTTTCTCCTCCTGTCTCAGCTGCTCAGATACTGTACATAATTAGAGTGGAAACACATTTCTCCTCTCAGAAACCTGAATGTATACAGAGCTGTGGATTTACAGGGACTAAGTCTTGGCAAAAGTCAGCTTGTTTTTATTTTATATTTCGATTTTAACTGCGTTAATTATTAACCAGTTTTGCTCCCCCCAATAACAGTGTCTGCCTGTACAGACCATCACGCAAGGACAGTTTTTTGAACAGATAATTGTGAATTTATTTGCAGATTTAAAGTCAAAAGCAAGCCTGTTTTGAAACGATATTATTTTTATTATTATTATTCTTAAAAAAAAATAAAAACATTTCCCTTGCTAATAAAACACATTTATATCATTTATGCTTTTAACCCTTGAACATGAAACATAAGATCATTGTTCCATGACGTCTCTGTCAGTAGTGTCCCTATGCAAATTGAAGTGATAAGCTAAAGACTGTCTGATGACAGTCTAATTAAATAAGCCTTTCAGTGCTCTCAGTGGAGCCATAGGATGTGTGAAAAGGTACCGTTGGTTCGAGAGGAGGGAGATCCAGAGAGGGAGGGGGGGAATAAAAAGCTGTCCAAGCAATCCCAACATCCCAGCAGACAGCTTTACGCCAACTCAACACCCAGTCACATGAAATATGGTGATACCTGGACCAGCACGTGTCCACACACCCTGACATATTTGCATTTACACATATAGGGCAGTACACATATGCACACACACACAGACACACCTTATGTTGTCTTTACTAATGGCAGTAGTGTCCCATTGACCCCCTCTCCCCTCCCCTACCCTACACACACACACACACACACACTGCACATACACATACGCCCGCGTGCACACACACACCTCAGTCAGAGCTGCCAGATGAGTAGTGAATTAATTTGTGTGAGCCACTCCAACATTAGGAAGGTGTGTTGAAAGGTGTCTGCTCATGTTTCAAATTAAACGCGCTGCTGGTCAGCATTAGCACCTCGCCACCCGTCGGCAACTGACACTTAGGGGGCTGGGGGGGATGGGAGGAAGGAGGGGAGCCCATCCGCCGTTCACACTGGAATAATTAGAACATGTCAGGAAGAATTAATTTCCTCATTTTTCAAAAGGATACACAGAAATTACCATGTTATTATATGACAGGGTCCCTGGGAGGATTGGATTAAATTTGATTTCTTGCGCAGCCCACACAACAAATTAAAGTCATAAATAAGATGGAAAGAAGCGGGGCACAGAGCATATGTTTATGGCAATGAGTGAAGCCAAGGGACCAGAAACAACTATCTTCATTTCATTTTATTTAAATCAGGCCGACACCGTGTGTCTGAATGACAGCAGTTGCTAATGGGTCGAGATTAGAGGCTTCTTGATATTAACACAGAGATCAAACAAATTTGACTAAGAAGAAATGGAACGTACAGTGTGTACGCTACCAGACGAACCTATTCTGTACAGTGACCGCCTCGATGTCTTCTTACCACAACAAAACACTCTGAACTCATTTATTTTTCCTTGTCAGCTGATCTCTGACTTATATATGCAGCTTTTCTTTTAAACATCACACATGCCACAGACAGCGTGTCAGCCCGCTGGAGAATTTTAGGAGTAAGAGTAACAACATTTCACCCTTTCCAAGTCAGTCAGATCCCGTTTTATTTTGCAGTGAACACTAAACAGAAAAGTAAATGGCTGAATTTGCTTCGAGTACTAGGATGACGGACAAATAAGACATATGCCAAGTATGGAAAAAATGGCATTTAAATTGACTTACTCTAATATTTACCTTAGTGTCTGTATCAAAGCTAGATAATCCTTTATATTATATGCTTTCCTAGAGAGGTAGAAAGCACCATAAAGGAGAAGAACAGCGCCTCTCAAAAGAGGAATGAAGGACAATCAATATAGATCTTCTCTTTAGGAGATACATCCCAATTTAAAGAGCATATTCAGCTGACCCACTCTAACAACACAATACAGGACACCATCTCTCTTCTTGGGGCTCAGATCCGACTTGTAAGCTTACTGTTACAATTTAATACCGACTTGCCTGGGAAGAGTTTTTCAACTCTTTCAGAATGGGCCGTCATTAGAGTCTAGCACTCCCCTGGGCACCACAAACTTTAAATAATTTGCGAATCAATTAACTGGCTACTCTCAACGCAACAGGGATTTCACACTCCAGGGTCGTGGTGCATTATCAGTTGGAGACGATTCATGGCGTTTTGGGAGAAAAGTTCATGGTTGAAATCATTAATTCATTTTACCGGACTTTTAGTTATGCATTACTTTCCACAGCTGGGGTAGCAAGAAGATTAATGGCATGTTCTTTGGTCCTGTTTTCTGCCGTATATAGCTACTAGGTGAAACTCTGTCCTACAGTACAAGGGAACATACCTTGAGAAGCAGGACAGCAGCCAAGTCCATATTAGGTTTTTATTCTTCTGAGAATGAAATAAAGTCCATCAAACCTTCAAATAATAATAATAATAATAATAATAATAAACTCAGAGGTGAGGTCCTTTTCATGTAATTACATATAGACCGTACTTAATCACCGACTGTAAAGAGAGCCCAGACAACAACCCACCTAATCAAATTGCCAACACTAAAAGCATATTTTAGTTTAAGCACTTCAAAATGTGGTCATTCATGAGTAATACAAGCTATTAATTGAATGCAGAGTTTACTGTCGGAAGATGGATAAAGTTCAGTCGGGCTTTCCACATTCTTGCCAGGTAATGACGTGCAACAATTAGTTTTACAAATTCGCACTGGGATCCTCCAAAGTAATCGAGGCTGATGAAATTAAAATCTTTGTTAGGCAGTCTTTGTCAAGCGGTCTCTGTTCAGCAACATATTGACCATAATCACTGCAGGGTCAGTGGACTGAAGAGGCCCATTTGATAAATAATAGATGGCGAACAACCATTCAAAGGTTATTCATTTTCATTTTATGGTGAAGTGCTGTTTATTTAATTTCTGATAAAATGGCTCCCCCACATCCTCCCCTTGAGTGGTGCCATCGATAGTGGGCAGAGAGCTGTGAGACCATGAGGCTGTTGCTTGTTAGATAAATGGCACACACTAACAAAGAGCGTATATGGCCTCTTCAGATGGTCTAACATATCCTCAGGTGTTTCCAAATGAGATTGCAGGCATGTAATTAAACTTGTTCTATAAGCGCTTCAGACATAAACTAAATTACTTGCTGTCATGTTTTGAGTTTAATTAAACCTGTAGGTCAAAGGAACTAGATTTCGGATTGTATGATGATCCGACTTAATGTCTCAGAAGAGTGGGATGGCAATGAATGCCGGTCCACTGCGGCTTTATGCAGTGTTTTCTTTTAAACAAATACTGGCAGGTGTCTAATAACATTACAGTGACTTAATAACGTAACCATTACCACTTTAGTATCGAGTCAGTATTATCAAAACTTAAGCGGCAATTTATTGGCCAACTGACGAGAATCATTTTTAGCTGGACCAACAGAGGACAGTCGATATAGCTAGCGACCAGCACAAGTAGATTATTCATATCCTGTTACATAATCAAAGCTGCAAATACTTTTTTCAAACATATAGTTCATCTAGTAGTCGCTTGGGATGTTGCTTTGTTTCTTGCTACGTGAGGATGTTTTTCTGTACCGTAGTTAGGCTAGCTTTTACAACAACACTGATGCAGCCAAAACTTAAGCACTGAAAACTATAGGCAAGTTCTCACTGATCTGCAGTAAAGCATGTTAACCTTTTTATGCTGTGTTCACACAACAAAACAGTGTGACCAGCTACACTATTGCCGAGTCACTATTTAAGTGTTGCTCAAGCACCCGTTAATATAGTGATGTTGTCACAGGCTTGTGTGTGTCTGCTACCAGCCACAAAGCACCTCGACTGAACGTCATCTAAAGTTTGTATTTGGTCAAAATAGATCTATGCTTTTGATCAATGTCTGAGCCTCATTTTAACATCTCATTTTGTCACTCCTGTTGCCTCCCTGTGGGCACGGCATTACACAGAAAGCTAGCGAAGTGTCACTTAACTAAACTAAATAACACAGTACCAAAGTTAGTCACAAAGATATTGGTTGACACTTCACCGTGTCATTGGACCACCCAGAAAAGTTGAGGCAAGCTGATTTTTGATTTATAGCATGTCATGTCCATTGGCAGTGACAAGAGTCAGCTGTCAGTTTGTAGCTTCATGTCCATCGAAAATTACTTATAGCCTGTTGCTGTGTTGCTCATAGTGTGAACACAGTATTAGGCTCCTACAGTTCCTGCAGTTGCTAGTAACTCAACCAGGATCTTTAATTTGCATCTTTTGTTAAATTGTTTTAGTGAAGTTAATGTAGCCAACTAGCGTATGGTATATTATTATAAAACATAACATCCGGTATCAGGTATCCCAAATTACCCAGAAACTTTCAAAAGAGAAGTTGCAACAGGTTGATTAAGGGGCAACTTTTAAGATTTTCAACCAGCGTTATGTCATCACAGTGTGGGCAGTGTGTGCAGATGAACAGTGTTTGGCAATCCCCTTGCCAAGACTGCCCGGAGCCCTCAGTCATTTTCCAGTGTAGGTCCGTCACCTAGCGGACTTTGACGATGTGTTTCCTGTCACTTAACGGAGTTCTGCCATATGGGCGGGGAGCTCCAGGCACTCGCAGCACCGGCAAAAGCCAAACAGCTTCCATCTGCAGACAATGCCCACACAGCAATGACACAGAGATGGTTGAAAATCGGCAAAGTTTCCCTTCAAGTATATGATTATGAATACAAGTCCAGCTCATACCAGTAGTTGATACACTGAGCTAATATAAGCAGCCGCAGACATTAATATATTGTTCTTGACAGTCTTGACATCGTATTAAAATCTGGCATAATATGCTGAATGTGGTACATCTACTGTATTTCAACTGAGAGGTGCTTTATTGTTGCTGCTGTCTGTTTTTATTCTCTGACAACAGCGTGTGCAGCGAAGTCTTTTATTGATGTGTGTACATAGTTTTTACAAGCTTTGTCTGATTAATTAAATGCCCTATTTATGTTCATTTGACTGTCATAGTATGACAGCTTTTGACTTCAAGCCATTCACAACAGACTCAACAAAACTAACATGCAGCAGCAGAGACAGCTCGCTGGCAGACAGGTGCGTGTTCATCTGAGTGGAAGACAGTGTGCAGGGTGAAATGGAATGATTAAACAATGGTAAATGGCCATGAACTTTGAATTCAGAGACATTTCCCAGCTGTTATTGAAGAGCTCCTCAATCACATTAATATCACTCCCATGATATCTTCGACTGACATTTGGAAAAAAGAATAATATCAATGAAGTTCCTCACCTTTATTTGCTCAATATCTAAGATACGTTTTTATTAGAAAACCTGCACGAGCAGCAGCTGAGCAAAGATTGTTTAAGTAATATTTTTATAGATGCAGAGAGCACTGTAGTATTCTCTACTCTTGTTTTTTCAAAGCAAAATGCCACATTTCATAGCAACTGTCTTAGTGTATTGCTTTGAAAATGTTCACTTAACCCCCTTTGACAACGACATATATATTGGACCAGAGTTATACAAAGCTTACTCTGTGACTCTGATCAGGAATAAAAGCAGGTCTGATAGTGCTTTAGGATAGCTTTCCTATAGTGTCTACATAATTAGTATGCATGGGATTATCTATTGCTATCTAAAAGTTGGTGCATTAATTTTCCGAATTGAGACCAAATAAAGTGCCAATTAATTTCAATGAATTTTAATTTGATTGAAAGACAACAACTTTGTTTAACAATATATTCATAATACGTCAGTGTAAATATGGTTCAGCAGTGGTGCGAAACAAATGCTGACAATCATAAATTAAGCCATGAAAACGTTAACGTTAAAATCCCTGATTGTGGAAACACTGACGTTTTCAAGATTAACATTGGTTTAAAACATTTAAAAATACGGTGGGTGTCAAAATGTTTTAAAAAAAGTTTGGATATTTTCATGGAGATCTCTCCACAGTGGCAGAACAAGAAGCCTATTATCATTTCCAAGGCTTATTCTCAGATAACCACATTCAAGGTTTCACTTTTTTGACCAGCGTCACCTGTGAATAAAGTCAAAAACACTTTTCTCCAAAGGGTGATGTGTGTTTTTTATCTAGTGCAGGAAGAAGTGTTTGATTTTTATGAATTTAAAATTTTTAAAGCCATTAAAATACTCACCATTAATAAATACTAGAAAGCCTGATTTGACCTTAAAATTGCAACTCTCACACGAGAAAGTGGATTTCATCACACAATGAGCAATAACGTGAGAAAGAGGAAGGGGAAAGAAATCTGAGTAACCACGACACTGAAGCAAATCAAAATGCAAGAAAAAAGTAAGTTGGATCTAATGTCTGAAAGGTCTGTCAGTAACTTTGTGCCTGTGTAACTGTCTAATTGTGCATACATTGTGTGCCTATCCAATTGTCCACCTCATTTGATGCAGGTGTTCAGTGTGGGTGAAAGACAGCGGGGGTGTCTGAGACATGTGGCAAGACAGAAACAGCTGAAGAGGCAAATTGATACTTACAAAAACTGAAAGACTCAATCCCCAGCTTCCAGCGATCACTGGTCGGTTGATTTTGAATTCATGTAAAAACCTGACATGTAGACAAAAAAGAAGAGAGAAGAAAAAAAAAAGCCATTTTAAATGTGCCCTTGTATGAAACATCATTTTCACACATCACATTTTTTTTATTAATACTGTAGAAATATCTTGCGTTTGATTAAAATTCCACAGAAAGGAGCATGTAAATGTGGTTATTAATGAGTTTCAATGGCTTTCATTTGATTAAAAAAACTAGTGAATTTGGAACATGGTTAAAATCAACAAGGGTCTTAGATAACTGTATTTACCCACATCGGAACAAATAGAGAGAGAACAAGAGGAAGAGAATTGAGGCCATAGTCACTGTTGGCTGAGGGTCAGAGTCTCCACAGCTGAGCTAATGTAAAACAGCTTTGTTAGTGTCTGACCTCCAGCTGTCACCAATGGGAATCCATCCTAGACAATGTTTAAAATCTACTTCTCTGCTACCTCATTAATCTGTCTTCCAGTTGGCGGATTCCACTAATAAACAGCTTTCATATAAAGCGGTTGTTTTATTTAATTTTGCTTGCTTTCTTCAAGCGCTGCCTGCTAATGATTTATTTAGGGGCCATGCTCCGCTAGTTTCAGCATGTCTGTTGAAGTGCTGCAACTTAAGAGCTTTGTTATAGAGCGCACAAATAACCGGGAAACCAGTGCAGTAAAAATGCACACAGTTTTAGGCACCTAATTCCAGCAGAAGTAATGACAATAGAGAGAAGCTGCGCTCACTGATCGTCCATCTAGATCAAGGGATGAAAATGCCGTGAGCTCATTCATGTTCATTTTCTCACATTATCTTGTTTTTCACAATAAGCCAAGATCTCATTACCAGCTGATTTATACAATTAGTCCGCCTCAGCACTGCCAATTAAACAAGGCCAAGGGTTTTTAAGGTCACGCTTAACTGATCTGTCACTAATTTGCGCTACAGCACCTCAGTCTCCCATCGCTGGGGCCAATAAGCCACCATCAACAAGACCAGATAAATGTACTGACTACCACTGCATTGTTGTCAGAGCGCAGTATGGAGTCTGCTACGTGGGAGGCTGGAGGGCTAACAGAATGAGCCAGATAAAGGCAAGAGTTGCAGACAGGTCTGAATGTGGTAGCCTTGAGGCTGGAGGTGACAATGGGGGAGAGGGGACCCAGGTGACCCCAGCTGAATGGAAAGCTGTTACATGAATAGCACCTCTGAGTTTAAAGTCTACTCCTGCCTCTCAAATGACGCTAAACACACACTATTTCACTGTTCTGAACTATGCTCCAGCTGCAACCACCCACTCCTGTGCGCACACATACACACACACACACCATTAACTTGTATTAGTAGCTATTCAGTCGACACGACAATCCCTGCCTGCTGGATAAGCCACATATTACATGTTAATTCAATAAGCCAGCCTTTGTCAAACATCTGACTATATAGGCTTAATTCCTGTTGTGCCTAAATAAACGAGAGCTCTTATAATTACAGAGAGTAGACATTAACAAACCTTTGAATTCATAATCTGATGTTAATTGGGAACAATGAGGTAAATAATAAATGGGGGAATGTATTCCTTATTCATTGGTTATTTAAGTTGATTATTTGTCTGAGGGAAAAAAAAAACAAAGGAATTTATAATTGCAAGTAATGAGCGAGCCCAAATGATATTATAATGAAGCAAATGTAGTAATCCCTGTGGTGTAATAAGAGTCAGTGTCAACCGGCCTATTGTAGCTGCATGTAGCAGATTTTCCTCCTGCTGTGAATTAGACCTACAGGCAGGAAACATAAAACAGGCACTCCCCATTCCTAATTAGAGGATCTGGGACTTATTAAACACAATTTCAGTCAACCCCTAATTCAAATTATTAGTTTCACCACATTTTATAAAGAAACTGTCAACGCACTGAAATGATATATTTTCCATTATTATTTGTTTAGTTAAGAGACAGAAACTGCGAAGGGGGGGAGAGGGGAAGTAAATTTGGCCCCATTTGGCCACAAGCGAACACTCAGAATGAGGCACAAAGACTATTTTTTCTGTTGAAATAATTTCACCTCGCTGAAAAATACTGAAGGTTTAGCTCTCAGATAGAAAAATCCAAACAGACTGATGGAGCTGACATCAAAGGAGCAGGGACAGAGAGCTCACAGCCACCTGTGGCATTTCTGTCAAAGAGTGGCCTTTTCTCTAGCTTTGGCTGGTCATGGCTACCTCACTCACACACACACACACACACACGCACGCACACACGCACACACGACACACACAAACACGACAGAAATACATGTAAATGCAAAAATGCGCACGCACTCAAGTCACCACAAAAGCTTTCATATTCAGCGAAGCAGAGTCGAAAATTATAGCATCAATTTCAGGGCTGAATTTTGTCAGGGAGTACACACACACACACACACACACGCACACACACACTCATATAAACACACACATAAACACATCCATAGTCTTTTGCTAGGCAGTATTTGTAATGTATACTGGACACACACACACACACACACACACACACACCCCAATATTCAAACATACTCAAAATACACCAACCCCCAGTATATTGAAAAAACACTAAAAATAAAAAATTTGCTATGCTACGACAGGCAACCACACACCCTGGTCCGAAATAACCGTAAGCAGATGTAATCATAATCATAAATAAACTTACCAAATTGCCATTATTATTACTTCCGGGTGTAATAACACGCTATACTGCAGTTCTGCATGTGGTTTATGCAAGTGGCATCGCAGAAGCCGTTGCTCGACTGCGGTGGTTAGTTACAGTCAATGTCAAACACTGTACTGTCTCTCTGATTCATAACTCTCAAGTGTATGTAAAAGTGAAAAAACTTGAATGTAGTGTGAGTTACGTAGGCTAGGGTTTTATAAAGTGTTAGTGTGTCAAAAGTCAGTATAGTATGTCGTAAAAAAAGTCATAGTGCACTGATTTTTGTTTCAAAATGCTCGAAATAGTCACTTTAGGTGTTTAGTTTCTAAAAATTTCTCCTGGGGGAATTCCCCTCAGACACCCCTGGAGGTTTGGGTCGCAGAAGGTGTAGAGTGAAAATGGTCCCCCAGTGTTAAATAATTGATTATGGCCCTGGCATTAGGTACCCAAACTCACTGAAGACAGACAGTATTTGGCTCATGCATGATAAAATCGCAGTGACACAAACTGGGGACACCAACTGGACAAACTCTCTCTGATCCACGTTGTTCTGAGAACCCAGAATTTGACCTGAAATTTGGCACAGTTCAGATACACAGATGCCTACATACACACACACGTATTCAGATTCAAATCTCTGTAGTGATACAGTGGGTAAAATATACGGTTAGCCCATTCACTTGTAGCCTACCTGAGCCTCCCACGTGGAAACTGCCTCTATCTTTACATTGCACCTCAAACAAACTGCCATCTGAGCTAAAGCCTCTTATATGTAACGTAAAGGAAAGCACTTTCTACAATCACAGCTCGGAAACAGATTCACTTTCAAATCAACCGAACCTTCATATTCCTGACATGTGTTCGTGTACGGTGTGGGCTATGCTTGATTTAATTTTTCCCTGACCATAACAGAGAGTTGTGTTTTTCAACCGTCATGTGACAGCGGCTCAGTATCAATAGACAGCATCACCGCAACTGTACACAGCACAGGGGGAGACCGACCACGACATAGCTGTCCCGACCAAATTCAGGTTTTATGTTCCACGCACTCTGTGTTGCATTAAAACTACTGAACGTTAAGGCATGTATGTTTACGTGCCTGCTGCATACACGTATGCCTGGTGTAGTTCTGTGTGGATATGCATGAGGCAAGCCAAAACTTGTACTTCAACTTCTGTTTGGAATTCATCCAGATTTGCAACATGTTAAAAAAAAAAAAAAAAATCCTCCCAATCCTCCGTTCCAAATCCTCACTCTCTCCTGCGTCCAAACACGCTAAAGTAGGAATTCTGCCGAGTTAGTTATTTTGACAATAGAGGTAATCTATGCCATCAGCAGGCTGCTCCCTACCTGGATTCTGTGTGGTTATCTCTGCAGCAGCAGCAGCCACACAGCCAGTCAGGCCGGGGACTGCATGGGGGAGTTTGGGATGCAATGAGGTGAGGCTATAACAGTGGTCCTGGGGGAAATAGGGAAATGGGAGGAAGAGGTGTGGGGATGGGGGGCGTGCAGTGTGGAGGGTGAAGGGGTGAAGCGCAGAACATTCTGGCACAGAAGTGTCTGATATAGTAATTGAACACATGTGATTGTCTGTTAAATATCCACTTCCATAAAGTCAATCCTCTCTGCAGCAGCAGCAGCATCTGTGAAATATGAAACGACAGCTTCCATGCAGTGAGTAATCACCATAGCCGGGAATGAGAGGGCATTGCTGGTCAGGAAACAGCTAGTGCTCAGGTAGACTGTGGACACTTTGGCACGGATTATTCGTGGAGTCATTGTTAGCTCATAGATTTAGTCACTTCCTGCTGATGAGATAAACTACGTACAGCCACTGACAAAACAAAAAGGAAGCTCAGACTAAGTTGTTAGAAAGACAAGCTGTATTTCTAAAAGAGATCCACCATATCATTGAGTTATTTGGTGTTGGAAACAGGTCAATCACGTGCAAACAGCTGTTTCATGCTCCAGCACACCGTTAACTGTCACAGCCTTGCAAATCTCTCGTCTCTCCTCTTTTTATCTTTACCCTCTGTCTCTCTCAAACTGCCTTTTTTTTCTCTTCCTCTAGCTGATCCTGTCCTGACGCTGAACTACAGCAGACTAGACACTCACAAAATGTCTAGCACCAACGTGTCAGGAATGACTACCAGGGCGTCACTCCAGTTAAAATATCTTTGTTGAGGGTAGAACAGTGACCGGTATTTTGGCAGAGCTGAAGTGCAATAGTGTCGGGTAAAGCAGAGGAGAAATCAGCAGCTATTTTACCCACAGTTTGTTACAAGCAGTGATACGGATACAGTGCTGTGGCTGAACGAGGCTTTCATGTGCTGCTCGGCAAAAATACATTATCTGTCATTTCCTCTGCGTCAGATAACAAGAATAAAAGTCTATTTACTGAGCAACTGGGTTGAGGCAGGGTGAAGGGGAGAGAAACGACCAGCAAATAGAATGTTTTCCTCCACGGTGGACGGCATTCAGTCCCCAGTGCTCCTAACAGGCGGGTGTGCAACCTATCAATTCTCTTTGATTCCCTCTCACATATTCTTCACTCCAAAGACTGTAAAGACAGAGAACACAGAATAGGTTTGTCTTTTTGCACACTGATGAGACCTCTTTTCTTAACTTCCAAGATATACACTTATTTTCTTTGCCTTTTTTTCTTTTTTCTTTCTCTCTCTCAGTTTCTTTCTTATTCAGCGTGGGGTTTGTGTATTTGTGCATGTTGGGGGCAGGGGTATGAAAACAAGACTATCCCTCTCTCCCAGGTAATGTGTTTATTTTCCTGGACCCATCTTCTAGTTTACTGCGTGGTGGCGTTTCTCCCCTCTTATCGCCTGGCCCTCACGGGGCACTTTAGCCCCTCAAATCCTGTTCACCACATACTGGTTTTAGAATCTGTGAAATGAGTGCTAGAGAAGCGTGGCCACAATGTCTGCCTGTGTTGCTACTGGACTCAAATGGGCTCGCTGCTTTTTTGTCCAGGGAGATGCATAAATGGAAGTTTTTAACACCTCAAAGGAGGCTGGGCCTTTGTGGAGCCACACTAGAGAAGCCTGCCAGTCTCCCGAGGAGGCAGACACACTGAGTGCTGCAGGACAAAGAGCTTGAGGAGCAGAATCAGCAGGGGCATCACTCTGCTTTGGGCACCAGGCAGACACACACATGTACACCCACATATACTGTATGACTGCACTTACATGCAGAGCGCACATACAAACACATATTACAAAGGCTGGAATGGCTTGTTCCAAATCTCAAATCTCAAATCCGGTCTCAAATACCTGTAAACACAGCATCCAATATCAAAAAGATATATATATCATAACAGTGGTATTATATTTCCAATTTGGGAAATTAACCAGCAGCAGATTCTTACATCTTTTACCCATCTCTAACACCTGCGCTGTAGGAAATCAGGCGGCAGCAGTAACCAAAGAATAAGACGTAATTTGTCTGAATAAACCACTGTGTTTCCACCGGTTAAAATACAACATACAGTAGCTAACTGTAAGTAGATTCATATGTGATTGTGCAAACACGCTCAATAAAGATGACATACAAATACAACCGGCACAACAAACGCCGCCATTTCCTATTTATTGATTTCAGCTCCACTGTTTGAAAATAATTTCCTCATTTCCATCCCAATTTTCCTTATTGAAATGCTTTTTTTTTATTCCCGAGTACAGCCCAACAGCTGGCATTTACAATCAGTCTTTATGCTGCTTAGATGTCTACAATAAGCATTTAGATGCAAATATCTCTGCCTTGTACAAAGGAGTTGCAACTTCTGTCAGAAGCAACATAATCAACCTGCAATTGTCTCCTGGCTCCGAGTGGTTTCCAGTGACAAGGCCTAAGCCGTAAGCATCTGTATTCAAATGATTCCCTATTTCAGGCACGGTTTAGTGTGGATATTTTCCAACAGTACTGCACTGAAAATCAATCACATGGTGAATTAAACCAGAAAGGAAACAACTGATCCATAAATGATCAGGTTACAACAAGGCACTGGTGTCCGCAAATTATTCAGTGTTTTCCTTGTTGGAGGAGAAGCAGGGACGCGCCGTTTGATAGTGGCCTTTTCCGCCAGTGACTTTTATTACTGTCGCATATTTTTCGATTTGCAGAGGCAGGCTTAAGTTGACAAATAATTGTTTTAGCGGCAGACAACTTCAAATTAGGCCATGTGTGAAACCTTTGCAGCATGAGACACAGTGAAGAAAGAATGGGCTACAGTGCTCTCAGCAAAGGAACAGCTGAACATTCATGTTCCATGTTGAAATATATACACTGTACTGTACAGTATCACAGCGCTTTACTGCATGTTTCTCCTGCTAAAAGTGATCCAATTTGTAGTATTTCTTCTCAGGTAGAATACTAAACCAAATGAATGACTGACAAAAAGGGAGCATGACTGAAATCTTGACTAAGATTTAACGCTCATATAAATAAAGAAAACTCAACCTGTACTTTAGTGTATGTGGCCGTGGTGTAAATCTGCTCCTGATGGGGGCATATGCTTTGCTTTGGCTCCACTGGCCCCTGTACAGCCATTTTAACAATTAACATTATAACCTCTGTTTTTCCTTTTTATTTACAGTTGCAGAGGTCATTTGTCTTTTTTTGAAACCTACAATTAATAGCAGCGTTTGCAAATGCAAATGAGTCCATTTAGGGGGAGGGAAAATGATCAGTTTGAGAATATTTCTGCCTTCTTAATCTTCTTAAGAGGGAAATGATTTAAAAGGAGGACACAAATCTCCAGTGACATGGCAGGAACTGTAGGGCACTTTCCTCTCTCCTTCTCCCTCTCTCTCCCTCCATTCTCCCTTTCTCATCTCACTCATGTCTCCCTCCCTTCTCCCCATCCTCATTTCTCTCTCCTCCTAATTTACCTCTCCCCCCTTGTTGCCCTGTAGGGGTGGAAGGGCCAGGAGTAAGGGACAGGGAGCTGAGAGCAGGGCTCTACTTGGCTTGTCCCCCCAGAGGAAACAAATGTAGTGTTTGAGCAACTGATCACTGGTATAATTGAGTTTAACACTCCTTTTCTGGATTAAAAAAAGAGCCTTTCAAATGAAAGGTCAAATTACCTCCACAGTCAGGCAATAAATAAGTCAAACAAGGTAAGAGGTTCCTGCCAGCATATGTTAGTGGCAAATTTAATTAGTGGAAAAACAGGAGGCTCTTCCACTCAGTACTGCATTGAACAAAAGCAGTGTCGGAGTACCAATTGTACAGCAAAGGAATGAAAATATATCAATCATCACTTAATTAATCTCATCATTTAAGCTCATGTTTCACAGAACATGCACCCACCTTACTCTATCAGTGCAAATGTATGAACAGCCCATAATTAATAATTATTAATCAAACTAGAGGTCTGGATATTAGTCTGCACACTTTTTACTGCATGATTTTCCCCCCATTATGTAAGGTGTGCTATAGGCCCATTGTCCATTGACTGCAGCGCAAGAAAAGAAAACGGGCATAAAGTAAGGCTGCAGTCTGGACTGGAGGCACAGAAGGTGGCTGAGCAACGCACAGAACAAGAGAAAGAGAGGGAGACAACACTGCTCTACACCCAGCTCGCTACAATGTGGCCTTTGTGACATAATGCACTCAGCACAGCAGATTGTGGAAAATAATCCAAAATTTACTGGTTCGCATATCCAGCAATAACAACTGACATCACAACCTGTGCCATATATGCCATGTTTCTGGGCACATTTTACATTTAGTGGAGAATGAGGGGGGTAAGAAAAACATCGTCAAGCAGTTATTATATTCCCATCATGTCCTGGGAGCCTATTACAGCATGGCACAAGCAACGGTAAAACTGAGAAACTCAGCAGGCTGAGGCTGCAGGCAGAGGGGAGCACTTAGACTCACAGCACAAACCTACTGCACACTGTTAACTGCTGGAGAAAGATGTAGTTCAAACAAACACTTTGCACCTACAGATTATGTGTATTTAAATTCTGGTAGTCATTAAGGTTTAGTTTTTTCCTTCAAGTGTTTAGTTGGCGTCTATGTGCTGCTACTAGCATTAAGCCAAACACTTTTGCAGAGAAAATAATAAAGACGAGAACGCAGTAGAAGAGCAGGAGGAAGAGGCTCTTTAGTGTGGCCGTCCAGTCAATAGCATGAAGTCGGTGTTAACTGTGCTGAAAACACAACAGGTGGGTCACATGAAAGATCACTGTGTTTTCTCCACTTGCCCAACACATGCTTCTCATTATTCTACAAGAAAAACTGACACTGCTCCAAGCAAAAGAAAGAAAGGCCCTCCATGGCCACTACTGCTCACCACAAACTAGTTTTCAAGTATATCTTACATTACATATGAGTATACATTTTAAAGCCGGGTACGCTTTGAACATTCCACTGGGACAAAATGAAAATGTAAATAGATTAAATAGCGTGTCCAAACATGCAATAAGTGCTGCAAGGTAAGTATGATCTATATGTAATAAAAGAAAAACACTTTTCAGGATTTTTTTTTTCTCTGAGTATAACAGACGTAAATTCCAATTGAATGAGCCCAGCAGACTTTTAAATAAAACTAGCACACTGGTTCCCACAACCTTTAGAAATGTGAGTTAAAATGAATACTGAATAAAACATAAATAAATGTGCTGAAATATGTGACTTCCATCCATGAAAAAAAAAAAAACTCCACAGCTGTACCATTTCAATTTTTAAATGGCAAAAATAATATTTTCAAAGAACTGCCTTGGACAGTGAGTGTGTGTCGAGTGTGTGTGCATGTACATGTGCTTGTGTCAGTGCATGTATGTGTCCATATATCAGTCTATGTGCATGCCTGCTCTCCACAACAGCCCCCTAAATGTGGTTTTGGGGCCGACTGTGGCCCTAACAGTAAAATGTTGAAATTGGAAAAAATATTACCCTTCTTTCTCTTGAATAGCCGAGAGATAAGCACCCTTTAGCAATGAAGCCAGTGGAGTTTAAGCTTATTATGAATACCTCTCAGAGCGCAGAAGCATGTACTGTAGAAATCAAAGGGAGTAATAGGCAGGTAAGCCTGTGTCATTTTAAGGAGGAAGTCAGTTGTGAAATTGTAAAATCGCAAGACCCTGCTGACAATCTCCTGCCCTCAGAACACTCCCATAAATGATTTCTAATGGCAGTGGCTATCACATATCTGAAAAAGTTAGAAGTTTGTGAGGCGAAAAGAAAGAAAGTCCGATGCTAATCTCTCCATTGACGACGACTAATAATAATAAGACCATTTATCTCATTGATTAAACAGCACATACTCTGAACTTCACAAGAATGTGTGATTCTTCGCTCGTGCACTAAGCTTCCCAAAGTAGACCTGGCTTTGCAGAACATTCCTCATGGTTTCATGTTCAATTGGCTGTGAAAGTCCGCGGCGTTGCTCTTACATGCCGGACAGAAACCATTAAAAAAAACTGAGGTCATCTCCTTTTTTTTTCATCCTAAGCTGCTCATCAAATTTCCAAATTCCGACAGGAAGCAAGTGCACGTATCCTCACAAAACACATCAGCTGTAGGGTTATAGCAGCGTATCCGTTTTTGCATTTTCTGCCTAATAGCTGCAGTTGTAAAGCTCCTCTGCTGTGGATCTGCTGTAAAGATGATATCATAACACGACTGCTCCGAGGCAGCCTGGACTCTGTAGTGCTCACGTATTCTACAAACACACACAAAACACACACGCAGGCTAATACGTACTGTGCTCTTTCTCCTCTGAATATTCATCCATGTTTCCACATCATCTGCAGGTCTCCTAATCACAGTCACTTCCCCTTTAATCACAGGGCTCTAATTAGGTCCTAATAAACCATTTTGCCATCCTCTTGGTGTGCCTCTGTGTCACTCATACATCAAACCAAGAAATACTATATTAAGGGGCTGTCAGCCTCAAAGGAAAGCTCCTCCAGCAGCAGTGATACAGATACTGCAGGCACACCCTCTTACACTAATTGAAATTATCGAAAGCTCCGCTTACATGTGACACTTGGCCATGTCTGAAACCATGGCCTGAAGTACGGCAGTCAAAAGCATGACGGTTGTGCCAGCACTGAGGCTCTACTGCGTTCTCTGATGTCGGGTAATTGTTTAAACCTGAGTGGATATGGCACGGGGCCTCATGCTGCCTGTTCTGCCAAGAAAAGAAAAAAATTCTTGCTAGCACTTTTCTCCTCTGTTTCTTCTATTCTAATTCAGTCCGTGGGGTTGAGGGAAAGCCTCAATGATTCCATGTTCATCTTGGAGAACCAGTGTTGGGGATGATGATCACTGACCACAAGTTGATAATGATGACTGTTTAATTAGAAGCCTTTCTTTGGCCTGGCCACAACCCAAACTCCTCCACCCTGCAGATGGTAACCAATAAATTTAGCTTTGCTGAGGATGAGGAGGAACATTGTACCTCCCCGGTTTACCCTCAACCCCACCCCTAACCAACGACATAAAGCCTTTCTCCTCGCTAACACAAAAAAACCATAGCCATGCATGTGCGTATGTGCGAGCAAGCATCTGACTGTGATGGTTTAGTCCAAAAGTGTCTTCTACGGCTTATGTTCATGTGCAACTAATTTGCAATCCACGATACGCTTCAGAAAATGTAGGTCGTCAGATCCCATTTTCAGTCATCAATTTCTGTATTCCACCTCTTTTGGGAGATTTTTCTGTTTCCTATTAACATAAAACCTTTAACGTTACTGCAAAGCATTTACTTTTAATTTGTTTTCGCTACAATATCCAGTCCACGCAACTAACAGCGTAATTACATTTTGCATGGTTATGTTTAGGCAACTCAAAGCACTTGGTTAGAGTTAAGGAAACACTGTGGTCATGGTAAGCACATTATGGTTAAGGTCAGGAAACTAAAGCACTTCGTTAAGGTTGGCAGAAACACCATGAGCATGGTAAATATTCAAGAAGTCAACTGTGATGTGATGCAGAAACCCCAGTCTCTGGCGTAGAAGTCATGTGCTTGGCCACCTCCTCCTCCCTGTGACTTTACACTGCGGTAGAAGAACGTAACTCTGCGAACAAGCTTTGACAGTGAACGTAAATCGCCATTGCAAATTAGCTGCATATGAACATAATTGTAGGAGGGAGGGTTTTGAGGTCATTTGTATATATTTGTATGCAGTCTGCAGGGTCATTAATTGTGGTCGTATAATATTCCAGCAAAAGCAAAAGATCCATCTTTTTCGAAATCTAAACATTTTCGCTCCTTAATACTTGTTCCACAATGTCATCCCACTCTCCTCGGCAAAGTTTTTGTAGATCTTACAGACCGTGTTGTCTAGTGGAAAAAAAAGGAATGAGTGTTGCTGTTGCTCAGACGGGACGACCCCTCCCATCTTCCTCTGGTCCCCCCTCAGTCTCGTCCTCACCCACCTCCTGTCAATCATCCTCCCTCAGACAAGTCTCCTCCCAGAGGTTTCTACACCCGTACTGCCTGGCAGAAACAGCTCTGTGTGTGTGCGTGTGCGTGTGTGTGTGTGTGTGTGTGTGTGTGTGTATTGTATGTGGGCGGGTGGCGTGTGCCAGAGTGGCTATCCCCTCAGATTGTCAAAGAGGCTCATGGGAAATTTACTGCATGGGCCAAACCACAGGCTTTCTCTATCATTTCAGCAGATTTCTCCTTTTTAGTCCCATTCAAGAAAGTGATTATCACAAACGGTACTTTCTTTGGCTTTATTCTTTGAGCTCCGACTCGGGCTTTCTGGGCTTTCCTCACTGTAGTTGCACTTTGCTTATAAATGTGCAGCTGAGCCAACCAGAGGTTTCTTAAGTGCAGTTTCAAACTGGAGCAAAAAATGTTTCCACTGCCTTCAACAGTTGTTTCTAAAGCATGTGCGCTAATTCACGGACTCTCAAAGAACGAGCGGATGACTGTTAATTCAAATTTGGTTTGAGCTGAAAGTTCAGATTTTCCAACAGTAGTCTCTCTGTTGAGGTTATGGTTATATTATGGTGCAAGTAGGCCGAGTGATGGATAAAGTTGCTCCAGAGCTCACCCTGCACCAGCGCTGGCAAAAGTAGGAAAATGTGCCATTTGGAAACAAATGAAAGAGGAAAGTTTCGACGCTACCACTGCGTATATTTCCAACCAATACAGTGCAACAAGTCTTCTCGACCACCTTGAAAATACAAGATTTCCCCCGTGAAAAATTCACTCTGTGTGGGTCAGGAGGAAAATCAATTTCTGAGACTAAAGGAGATGGAGTTTGATCTACTTACACATCATCAGAGGGGTCCGAGGCATCATGAACACTAACGTCATTATTTGTGCAGAGTCTTTAGTCTCAGAAAGTCTCAGAAAATCTGCTCTTAACCCATCTTTTCACCAACAGGGCCTGAACACTGCCCTCGCTTTACTCAGAGAGAGGGAGAGGGGATAACAAAGACAGACAGAGAGCGAGAGAAAGCCTGTGGTCGGGTCTGCTGAAGCCATTTTCTCATAATGCACATTAAGGGCAAAACCCTGTAACACGTCCAAGTCAGTGTAAAAAGAAATTATTCAGAGAGGAAACAAAAGACCTAGGCAAGAAGAGATGCTATGGTTAACTTCATCAAAACTTTAGCCACAAGACCCTTTCCATCTATTCCCCCACCCTCCGTCTTTGTCACTTTGATTTATTTTTGGCATCGTGTATTAGCATTTTCCACAGGAAAAACTGTTGGGAATCTGATTTCTGGCCCAATACGTCCTTTCTTTTCCATAACTTCCTCGCCTGTTTTAGATGTCACAGTAGCTGCTCCATGATGCAAGTGGTTGATCAGTATTTGTTTCCATCCAAGAGGGCTGACACACACTATCTGGGGAGCTTGGAATTCAGCAGTAGCGAAGACAAAGTGTGTTTTTGTTTTGAGGCTTGTCTTCAACAATGTAATGAAATCAACAAGTTCAAGCTGAACTAAGATTTAAAATTAGTGTTAATATGCAAAATATGGTGTCTCGGGCCGTTCTTGCATTCATCCAATTACATGGTGAAGGTTTTCTTGATCACGTCAAACCTTTGGTATTATATTTAAACTCACACTTGTCACTCAAACTGGAGAAGCCAAACATGTGGACCAGCCTTCTGCATCATGGATCGAGGTGCCATCATGGCCACGTCACTTCAGTGCATGCTAAAGAAAACACTGCTCGGTATCATGTCTTCAGATACACACCATGTACGAGCACACATACAAATATGTACACAGAAGTTGCCAATCTGATCTGAGATCAGTTGTGTGCCAACAAAACGGCTCCCAGCCTCCTAAAGGCTGGACCGCAGAGTAAAGAAGCCAGAAGCCCCGTTGGCTTCATCACAACTATGGAGCATATTTTACATCTCATGTCAGATCAAGCTGGCAGATACCAAGCCGGCTGTCAATCTCCACCAACTGGATAATGTCTAATAGTTCAGCTTTTTACAGACAGAGGAGACCTGTGTAACTGGAATACAAAAACAACTACTGCCTTCAACGGGGTTATTCATAACAAATAATGAATTCAAATATGGTATGTGCTCCAGGCCATAATTGCACTGCCTCTCCCTTATGAGACGATGAGGTTTTTAAGGCCCTCGCTCACATTATTTTACATGAAAATCCTCAGTGTCACAGCCGCCTGTGTTGGCTCAAGTGATATTTTCATAGAGTCCTTTAACGCTTCCTCCAAGGCAGTGGCTCGCCCATGGGAGGACCTGATCCAAGCACAATGGGGGGGATCACAAGGAAAAGGCTTGTTGTGACGCTTTTGTGTCAGAGCAGCGCAAAAGCCCACATTACACTAATCTCTTTTCCCTTGTTCACTCACAAGACACAATCTCTGGTCTTCAGAGCTTCTTCAATTCTAGCAGGGGCAGAAATCACTCGGGGCAAAAGATCACAGCCTCTTCCTCTTTTCTTTCTTTCTTTCTTTCTTTCTTTTTTTTTTTTTAAATAATCCCAGCATTCAGCAGCAAGGTCACACAAACATGCACATGTAGACTGTATATCTATCTATCTATGAAAAGTTAATAGATTGATAAATAATCATAACTCCTCTGCGACCTAAATTAAAGCTGAGTGTGAGTGCAGTCAGTAAAAGCCGCTATTGAGTCAAAGTGAAAAAAAAAAAAAAAAAAAAAACAATAATTAATGCAGGGCTTTCTCAAACTGTAGCTAACAAAATGGTTGCCACAAAAAAAGAAAAGAAAAAAAAACTGGCTTTGGATTCTGTACCCAAATGTCTGCAAAGGGAACATGGACCGACATGAGTGTTTGTTTAAAATTCAGTTTCAACCACCTGCACTCTTTTCACACAACCTGACAGTTCTCAGCCTTGGTCCATATGCTGCTGCGTGTGTGTGTGTGTGTGTGTGTGTGTGTGTGGTGTGTGGTGTGTGTATGAGAGTGTGCGTGTATGTGTACTCATGCTTGCGTCCCAATGCCTGTGTGAGAGGGAAAGAAAATGTGTGTGTGTGTGTGTGTGTGTGTGTGTGTGTACATGCGTAGGGACTCTAAAATCCACCACATTTTAATTACTGCCCGGCCGCACTGTGTGCCTCTTTGATATGGAAATAAAGGCAACCATCTTCACACAGCCACTGTACAAATCTTCATTTGATTCATAAAAAACAATGAGCCCGACTAATTCCTCCACCTGATTGCAGTCCCAGACCTGTGTCAGAAACACGCGGCCACCGAGGCCCCGCCAATTAATTCTACATATTAATGTGTGATTTAAAAAAAATCAACAGAGGCTACTTAGCATAGCCGCGACTGTTGCATTTTGAAGTCAAAGTTAATTATGCACAACTATGCTATGGACTAAAAGAAAATGTCCAATTATTTTGAGAAAAACATTTTCGGTGGGAGAGTGAATGATACAGATCAAAATGGGCCACTTAGGTTACTTGTGCAATTATGCAGTTCCTGTGAAGATTCACATATTTAGATTTTTTTTTTCATCTGTAATCCTTTAATGTCAGCAATACTGTTCACTTACAGCAGCCAGAGGGACACAGAGATCTAATAGAGCAGAAGAAGAAAAAAAACTGCCCCTGCCCTTGTCGATGTTCAGTAAGTGCTGGCTAACATACTGTAGGTGCTATTTGTTTCTGACTAAAAAATAGCATGTACTCAAGTTTAATCTTTGACACTAGAGGAACCTGCGTTCAAGGAAAAGCATGATCTTAAAAAAAAAAACAGGTCTCTTAATCAGATTGTTGCAAGTTAAAAGCCAAAGATGGATGAAATTCAAAATATAGATGCTTGAGATTCTTTTTCAAGCGGCTCCTGTGTTACATTGGTGTGTTACAGTGTGTCTTATTAATCTGTCTGGCTCCACTTCCTCGCAGCTTTTCATGTAAGACAGCGACTTCGTGGAGGTGATGCCCCACTGTCTGCTCTTGATGACTCAGTTGACCACTGTTTTCATCACCATTTCTCCTCTATGTGAGGTGACAACGGCGCAAACAGAGAGAAAAAGCCACAATTTCAGCCGGTACAAGCACAAATCCACTTATTACAAACTGAACACATCTGTACTGGTTTTCTTTGAGCCATAGAGCGTCGAAAACGCGATCTTCCAACTGCACTTTGGAGCACAGAGGAGGCATGCATGCATTCATTATACATAATTCTGTGCAACGCCTAATCACAGTGTCGCGTGACAGGAAATTAAGCATCATGACAGAAGTGACATGTTACTAACTTGTCAGAAACTTCATGTTGAAAGGGACAAATTATAAAAAAACTGCTGTGGCATATTCCCATCAGTTTTGATCATTGTTGAAATATTCTACAGCACATTAGATAACACTTAGAAAGACAGATGTCACAACATGTGCTGCCACATTTATTATCTCCTGCGGTCCTCCACCCTTCTGCTGCCCCCCTCCCTCTACCTTTACCAGGCCTGCTGTTGTTTACCTCCTCTCATCTTGTTTATCATCAGCCGCTCCCTCCACTTGCACGAAGAGAGGAAGACTAGTACCTGTGCATCCCTCAGCCGACCCCCTCACCCCCTCTTCTATAGCTTCACTCTCCCTGCCCGCATCCCAGCAGCGTCCTGTCACTTGGAACAAAATAGCTGTCTTTCTGCAGAACACAGTATATATGGAGAGATAACGGGATGTGTAAGGTCTCAGTTATGCGGTGTAAATGACATCTGGTCTGCAGAGACAGAGTGGCTTTTTGGATTTTGACGTTTCAAATCAAAATCAACAGTAGTGTTTATCCGTGAAAGGAGCGACGACATTCTCCTGCAAAATATCTGAGAGGGGGAAAGTATCACTCATGCATGCACACATGCCAAGATGCACAGGGGCTCACACACACACACACACACACACACTCAAATAATAAAACAATGACAGATTTACAAAGATTTAAAATATCTCGTTCTGCACAGACTGATTCAGCCTCTTCAGAACTTTCTACAGAATAATCTACACACACTATCACACATATTAAAAATATTGTTTCTAACATCTGCAACTGACAACACATCCCCATTATTCATAACCCCATTGCACAGTTATGTCGATACAGGAATGTTTTTTTCCTTCTCCAACTGTGAAATCAGCTTATCATGACTCGGAGCTGCTCGTAATTTCATCAAAGAATTCTGTTTGGCAGCGTGAAAACTGTTAGCAGAAGAGCAAGGCCATAAAATGAAACCTACAGTAACCAGCACTTTCACTTCACATCACCGCGTGGCGTTAAGAGAAATAATATTTGATCTTTCTTTTTTTTTTTTAAAGCAGTGAAATTAAGTTACACTTTACAATTACTAACACGGGTGTATGGTCTCAGCACTGGTGAAGGGGCTTTTATCTTTTTGAGAAGAGTCACAGGTGTAATAAAATTCCCTGAAGACAACATCTGCTGTTAACTCCAAATTTTCAGATTCACCATCTGTGTAAAAACCCTCAACCAAAAGCAAAATCAATAACCAATGTGCAGTTATAGGATAAAGGAAAAAATATTTAAACTATATCACATTAAGCACACTTCTTCCTGCCCCTCCTTTCCTTTCCTTCTCTCCTATTACCCTCCTGTCTTCTCTTTGATCCCACTAATTGCTGGCACAAGAGCTTGCTTTAAACAAACCCTACCTTTACATGATGAAGAGTTAAAACTACAGCTAAAGTCAATTTAGTTTGTGGCACTCAGTCTAAACAATTTTTAAGGAGGGCTCATCCACAACATCTCTCTTCCACCCAATAAAACAAATCATAAAAAAGTCTCTAATCGCAGTGTATGATGATGATGATGATGATGATGATGATGATGATGATGAAAAAAAAGGATTCTCAGCAGCAAAGTTGCTCTTGCAACATGGGAGACATTGGACTTGGACAGAGTGCAGGATGTGTTTAGACAAGTGAGCCAGGTGGCTTCTCCCTTCATGCCAAAATGAAAGTCCTAAAAAATCTTTGAACTTACTGGCACATCAGCGTCAGCGAGTCTATATCTTGTGCAGAGTCCGGGTTGGAAATGCTGCCTTTTTTCTCAGTCTTGCAAAAGCAAAAAAAAAAAAAAAAAGCTCAAGATCCACCCGCAGATTAGTCCTTGAAAATATAGAAAAACGTGCAAGGCCAGTCAGTATGAAATATGATGAATGTGATATTATTGCCTCTGCAATTCTGTTTAGTATCACGTCCCAAGAAAATGCAAGTTTTTGATTAATGCTTAAATTACAATTCTGTCTCAGGCAGCACTGATAAAACAGAAATTATTTGAAGGGATCACACTGCTTTAAAAAATAAAGCAAAACTTAAATTTCCAGTTATTAAAACGCACGTTTAAGTTGTGTGTAAGGACTTGCAAACAAGTGTGGAAAGGAAGAAGGTGGTTAATTAAGATGCCGGTGTATTTCTGTGCGCAAAAATAAGTGAGATATGTTAAATGAGAGCCAAGTGCGGGTGTGTGGCATCAAAGGGCTCTAATGCCGCTTTTCACTCTTTCCCCCTTCTCGCTCTTTCACTGAGCGACACGCTGAGCTGCACAAGCCGTCACAGAAACTCTTATAGAGACAGAGCCGAGTGTCCCTGTATAGCAATCAGGACAATGTGCTGAATGGGCAGTCTAATTATAAATGTGCCATTTAGACTTGCATTTGGTCTCCAGAACCGCCTTACCTTATGAGGAAACCTGCGCTCACAGCTACAGAAAGAGCAACTGTTCAGAACACAACAGCACGAAGGAAGAGGAGGAGGAGGAGGAGGGAGAGAAAAAGTTTTCCTCCCCGACACCGCGAGGAATTCACCAACAATGTGTTTTTGTTTGAGGAGTTTTTAAAAGAAAAGATCAGTTTCATTAATTAGACACAGGTGTGTCACAAAAACGCACGTGCTCGGCGGTTAATAAAAAGAAAGACGCAGCTGTGCCATTCAGGTTACAGTGAGAAAGTTTGTGCAGTTGTCACAGTTGATTTTCTCCTTTTTAAATTATTATTAAAACTCACGCAGCCGCTTTGGAGAGCTCGTTTTGTGCACAGCGAGGTTGACTAAATTTGGAATTTGTCTTACAATTGGGGGCCATCTCCGTGCTGCTATTATAAACCACTTATATTCCACTTGTCACAATTATGATCAACCTGGAAATTTATTTATTAGGTGTGTGCAGCATAATTATTTCCTAATACACAATATTTAAAAAATGATTTCCCAACACTCAAAAAGTTTTATTATGGTCTGAAAATATCTGTGCAATAATTATTCTATTTCAAACCCAGATGATTAATTTTCTGTATTGTCTTAAAGTCTAACACACGCCTAATTATAAGAAAACAATTCATCCTTATTACGCACATTTACGCACTTTCCACGTGTGAACTTTTGTGTCTTCACTCCGGGAGCGCCGAGCTTCACAGCCTTCGGCTTAAATGGAAAACTGTCTGTTCAAGTGCATCTTCTCTAAATGGACAAGCCCTGCGATTGTTGAATTTAATTTATGGCTTGCATTCTTGAGAGGTCAATTCCCCTGACCTCCCGAGAAAGTTAAGGAAGAGCAAATTCCCAGACTGCACGGGGCCCAGAATCTGGGTTTCTGACACTTAAAAAAAATCAGACAAAAATATACGTGTGAGAGGCAGTTTAAGGGGGCAAAGAGTCTCGGCGTGTGTAAAGGTATAATGAGACATGAGCGAAGGCTTCAGATAAACTTGTCCACCTCACATGCAGCGAGAGGAAACCTACCAGGGCGCACGGTATTGTCAATGAATAGTACCGCTTTGTGGACAGAAGTGAAACTGCCACCAGCAGAGGAAAGTTACGGGACATGTAAACACAAACACCAAACTGCTGTCAGGCTTTAAAAATCCACAGTTAAGTACTTGTTTAGGACGTTTAGTCAACATATAATCGGTGACAGCGGTCCGGCTCGGTCTTTACGCTGCAGTTTACACCGAACAGCCTGTGTCCGCTCGCTCGGCTTCACGCTGCTGCTGAAATAAACAAAGACAAATAATGTGATTTCAAACCTTCAAAGCTGCTTCAGGATGTCTCGGAGTTTAGTTCAGATGGAGTTAGATGCTGAATTTAACGCTGATTTACCGATTGTGAGGTGAACCCGAGCGCCTCCGAGACAGCCCCGCGCCTCTCTCGTCTCGCGTGTGCTCCGCTTGTTTTGGTGAAAGCGACGCATCAAATAATCGCAATACTGAAAGTTTGACAGTCATCCTCCCCGTCACAAAATGTGCAAACCAGTTTAAGCATAACACACAGATAACTTTCTTGAAATTGTTTTGACGCGAAATGCGCGCACTGTGCCGGAGCAGCTCACTGACGGCGCGCTCGACTTTTAGGAATCAAGCATTAAAACACAAGGTGAAAATATCAGGACAACATGTTGGAGGAGAAAAGTAAAGCAAAACGTGTGGTTTACCTTGATGATCTGAGCCGTGGAGGTGGTATTAATGCGTCCTTTCCCGTGCGTAAACACTAGCAGACTACACACTTTGTAGGAAAAAAATGATCACTGAGCTATCTGTTGAGCGAAAACTTAAGTCTGCTCACACGGGGCCATATGAGGGGATCCCGTCTACTCTCTGTGAAGTTCAGCTGTCCGAAACTACAAGTACCTTTTGTTGTTCGCCTGTTCTGTTCTTTATCTCCCTCTCTCTCACAGTCAGACAAGAGAAGACGATGGGTAGAGCTGCTGTCAATCTTGGCAATCAATGCGCGCAGCCATGTCGCAAGTATTCAAAGCATTTCCCGTCGTGCAACATCAGAAAGTGAGTGGCCAGGGCATTGATCTGAGGAAGGCAAAGAGGCAGGACTCCCCCCTCCTCCTCCCAGACAAGAGATGCGAGAGAGAGAGAGAGAGAGAGGGAGAGAGAGAGAGAGGGAGGGAGAGGGAGGGATAGAGAGAAGGAGGGAGGGAGGGAGAGAGAGAGAGATTTGTGGCGAAATAAAAGTGGAGACAGGGAGGATGGTTGTAACTGCCCGCAGTTTAGTCAGTTTAATAAGCTTACTTAAATGAACATCACTTACAGGCGCAGCGACTGAAAAGTTAAGGATGACTTTTCCCCTTCTGCACATGCCACACTCTCCCCTTTTTGTGACACCTTTTTGTATTTGTATGTTCTTGGAGCACAAAAAACACACTGACCTCTCCATCTCCAATCAAAGCGCATCAAAATCTTTACAGTAAAATAGTTGCAGCTCATATGAGATAAGAGCAGGTGAGAGGAACCCTGTAAGACTTAGATTTGTGTGATACAGCAGCACTTATTAACATAAATTAAATCAGCACCCAATATATAGGCTACATAAGCTTGTCCTTTTCTTATTTTTTTTTAAATTCCCAAGTAAGAAACAAAAACATTTTTTGATTTACACACTCCTCAAAGATCTCCAGCCTCTCTTTGGATATTTGCAAATTTCATGGACTGGAAGTCACATCATGCACCCCTGCCTTTTCTATATTTTAAAAATAATTATTTTGACAGATTATCCTATAAAAAGGACGTCCAACATACACATTCCTCTCGTCATGCAGAGCGTTTCAGATTTATTTCCAGGCCGCCTATTTATCATTAGATAAATAAATTACTGCATTCAAGGAAAATGCCAGAAATAAAAAAGACTTAACCTCACGACATGGTCAGTTTGGAGAGACACAGAATTTAGATTAATAGACCGATTTTAGAAATAAAAATAATTAGAGTGCAATTGTTTAAAACAAATATGTAATGTGTGCAAAGGTATGACAGAAAAATGTTATTTTGCAGCATCATATTTAACTTTTAACTTTCATAAACTGATATATTTTATATCTTAATTTTTGCGTAAAATTCCACAAGAGGTTTTAACATACTAGATATAGGCTAACTAAAAAAAAATAACGAGTTCATGCACAGTCAGGTAATATTATGTTAGAGCCATTACATTTATTTAAATAAATCCAGTATTGTTTTTTAAAACAGATCGGGGATCAGCCGTGAGACGTGAAATTAAAGCAAAGCTCAGTCGGCTGACCCAGGCAACCCCACAGGTTGGGACCACTCGCCAAAACAGGAGCTGTTCACAATGAGACACTTCTCTGCATTGAATGAACATATGTTAGAAATTATCAGCTGAGCTGGGTGGAGGCCCACAGATGTCAAACACACCAAATAAATGACAACAGGAAGCTGCACAAATCAGAGAATAGACAGACAAGAGCGACATGGGAAAAAAAAAGTTGTAATCTAAAAATCAGCAGCAGCTTTTTTTGGAAACAAAAATACACATTACAGCTCTCAGCCACTGAGACTCCAGTGTTCAGTACGCTTTAAGTGTCACAACAAGAGACTATCACGGATCACATAATAGAAATAAGAAAGTTACTTACAAAGAGAGGAGACAGCAGGAGGAAATTGTGATTGTTAACTGCAGAGTCACATAGAGATGCAGGAGGAGAGGAGAGGCAGAGGAGGAGAGAGGGAGAGGGTGACAGAGAGGAAGGAGGGAGAGAAGGGGGGAAAGTGGCCACACAACTCATCCACAACATCGTATCTCCTGTGCGCCTCACTTTGCCTCCTTTTTTTGGTTCAAGGTGAAATAAAAACGCACATCTCCATCCAGGAGTGCGCACTACATATTCCTCAATAATTTTCCTTTTTTTGGTGCAAGTTTTACCTCTCCAATTTTCCCTGCATTATATGTAAGAGGGAATTTTACTGCGTAAATTTGGGTAAAGGGAAAAATAAGAGAGGAAGACTTACCTTTGCGAAACTTTCCCTGCAGTTGTGCGGACTCTGTGAGCGCCTCCTGAGATTCAAACACTGTAAAACTACAGCACTGTAACACCTGTCACCTGTTTTATCAACTAAAAACTCAAACACTGTGACTCACCTCACTGTGGTGAATTTAAAAATAATCCTGCAACTATCTAACACCGTATTTTTCAGATCCATGCATGATGATTCATATGTGCTATCTGCTCTGTGTGGAGTCTCTTCAGGAGCGGACTTACCGGGACGCAGATGTGTGTTTGACGTGTCTCATGCGCCACCTTTTGGCCACTGAGGGAAACACTCAACTCGCAAACGTCAGATGACTATTAGAGATAAAATAAGAGGATTTAGGCCACAGCATGGAGCCTTTTTAAAGGTAATTTTCTTATGTTTAAATGTGGTTGTAAAGATGAAAGCAGTGAAACACTTGAGCTTTCTTCTTTTGGATTGTTGCTGCTTAAAATGGCAATCTTATCTGCATCAGATCAAAAAATGAGTCATTGTATTTGCTTATCATGGTATTTACCAGCAGGTTTTAACACGTACAGTAAAGCATGGTGACTTATAGTTGCAGCTGAGCAGGTGCCAGCATGCACAAATATAGACTACAGTACTATTTCTATAGAAGTGACTGCGATGGCTTCCTCTTTACAGCTCAGATGGTGGAGTGCGTGAAGCCCGCATGAGGAGCAAAAGACAGTCCAACTTGTTGGGGGGTAAGGCAGACACATTTGCATACCCTGTGAGTCTTTGATGCATCTTGAAATTCAAGTCTAGCCCATAAATATTTGAAAAGGAGAGTGCATGAAAATCAACATTTTTGTTACATTAAATTAACATGTGTTCTTCTCCTGTTCTGCATGGTTAATTAGAGAACACCATTCAGTCAGTGAGTGAGGATGAGAGAGGGGGGGGGTGGGGGTGGAGGTTGGGGAGGGAGGGGGGGCGGCTTTGATTACAGTGCAGCCAGAGCAGGTTTCAAAGGTGTGCGAGTGATTCATGCTCAGGAATACAGTGATTTGTATTCTCGATGAGGAGTCACAATTATCTCCATTATGACAGAAAAAAAGTTCTGCTTTAAAGCTTTGAGCGTGACATTAAACCAACATGAGGCTAACGTGTGTCAGGACACGGGCCAGCCTCTTTAACAGTAACACTTTATTTTAACCCTGCCATTTAACATGTATAAAAAGCATAGAAACAATTACTAAATGTTTATTACGCACCATAACACACTGTGGTGCAGATATAAGGGCATTCTTCAAGTGTTTATGGATGTCTTAACAATTGTATCTCCTCTTATGAGGCATTCAGAACTGCTGTAATTCAACTGAACTTCATTTATCCTGAAGGAAATTTTTGTGTCAGTGAATGCTTCAAATGACAGTAACCACAATTCAGCCAGTACCAACCAGTAGATTCCCCGGGTCAGGGTCATTCACTGGGCCGCGTTTTAGAACAATAGTGTATGAAATATCTGGCAAAATATACAAGATAAGTGTTTTCAAGGGGCGAAAGCAAATACCGGTGCCTAATCGAGTCACAATAGGAGTATGATAAGTACAACAGTTACTAAAAATGAACTAAAGTGGTGGAGAAAAACAGACTGCTCCTGATAATCAATGTTATATTGAATATGATATAACACTGAGAAGTAGTACTGCACATGACTGAGGAAACAACACTGCGCTACATTGACAAGTGAACATGATATTGAAGAATAATATTGCACATAATGTGAAAAATATTGCACAAGATATTTGAAAGTAGTAATGTACCATATATTGATAAGAAATATACCAGACAAAAAAAAACTTAGACATGCCAGGAAAGGCAACCACGCACTGCTGTCCAAAATAATCAGTAGCAGCTGTAATTATAACCATAAATAAACTCAATAAGTTGCCTTTATATTATTATCACTACTGGCTCTAGTAGTACGGTGTGCTGCAGCTCTACGTGTGGTTTGTCCAAGTTGTCGTACCCCAGCGGAAGCTTTTACTCGACAGCTGTAGGTAGCTTCAATCAATGTCAAACACTGTACTGTCTCTCTGTGTCATCACTATTCAGTGTGTTAAAAAGTGGGAAACAAGAATGTCATATGAGCATTATGTCAGCTATTTCACTTTCAACTCATAGTTTTGTAATGTGTCAGTATGAAAAAGATCATTAAAAAAATCATACCATAGTTAACCATAAAAAGTAATTAAACGTGGCATGCTATAAAATGTCAGTTAATAAGTCAGTGTGTGCACTTATGTGTATATGCTGGCTGCCTCAGTCATCGGGACCTCTGATATTTTTGTTTCAAAATGTTTAAGTTTCTACAAACTTCTCCTGAGGAGAATTCCCCTGGTGGGCTGGATTACAGGGTGTTGATTGAAAATGCCCCCCCCCCCCCCCCCCCCAATGTTAAACAGGTGATTACAGCCCTGTAACACAGTTAGTAGTAGTCATATTGAATCACACTGGTTTTAAACACATTAATACTTCTAAAGCTGCCTGCATGTGAACAGGTTAAAAGTATGTTACTGTAAAACACACTGTAAAACTATTACCAGTGTATAAATACTTGTTATTCATTATATAATTTAAACTCTAACATACAAAAGATTGGTATATGTGCATAACCACATAAAAAATATTTTAGTTTTCAAACTGAGGGACACTTTTACTTCATATATTCTTATCCTGACTTCAGAAAACATGCTGATGAGCAGACTTACCTTTTCCACTATGGACAAGTGATGGAATTTTCATCTAGAAGCAAAACTAAGCTCATGAGGTCAACATTTTTTGGCCGCTCTGCTCATCATTTACCCTCATGACAGTGAGCAAAACAAGTGACTTGAGTATCATATGACAATGTGGTGTCTGGGGGTCCTCTGCCAGAAAATTTTGAGCATCAAACACTTCATTTCTTGCTTTCTGGTGAATGTTTATGCACTGATTTGTGACTTTTCTGCATCACGTTATGGTGTTAATGTCCTCTGCTACTTTCATGTTCTTCATGGGACAAATACACATGTTCTAAATATTGAAGTCCCCAGTGTATACCCCCTAAAATCTACGCCTATGACTATGTTGATCTTGCCTTGTAAACCGTCACCCAGCACATGTTAAAGCATTGTCCTGAGTTTTTGTTGCATGATCTGTAAAAAGTGTAAACTGATAACACACTGTAAGAAACGTACAACCCCACACAAACTTCCGTGAACACCCTGACCTGCCATCAGCGAGACCACTCCTGCCAACAGTCACAACCGCCGACACAGTCCAGTTGTAACGGACCAACATCCACAACACCAACACTTTTTAGTCATTACTGAATGCCAAGTTATGCAATTAACTCAAACATTATTTGCATACATGCAAATCGCCTCTCTCCCAATTGGACTTGCAAAGTGGGACGCTCTGTTCTCATTAGTTGACCCAAATCTCTTACTTGTAACTCTGGATTTCATCAAAGTTTAGTCAGGATCTAATATTTCCTTTCAAGTTAACAGAGAACCACTGATTAATCATGTTGAAATAAGGAGTGCAACATGCCAATTCTAATTATATACTTATCAGGGACACCATCATACAGCCCATGCCAACAGTACTACAAATATCAACCGTGTAGTACTCATGGATACACTTTAAGGCAATTGTTGCTGTATGTATTTCTGATTTCATTACTTGCAGTGTTGTTATCTGAGGCTTGGTTAAGAGTCAGGTTAGGGGAAATCTTATTCTTCTACAACCTTTGTGTTTTTAAGTTTCATCAAATGCATCTCAGAACATGATTTTTCTGTCTCTTAAACAAAGACAGATGGAAGAAAGAGACCATGATAGTGCAGTGTAGATCCGTAGTTGCTGTACGTAGTAAATTTCACTTAGATCAGTGAGTATGTGCACACAGAGCAGCTAGATTAAAGAGGAGGCCCAGGGGCATTTGGTTCATTTACAAAGCAATTGCTTTTATGTACAAAAAGCCCAATTCACTGTAGGTATTGTAAAAGCCTTCCGTTTAAGGGACACGAGATTAATTCATTGTTTAATGTAACACAGCACTTTCTCAACACACACTTAATCATTCATGTCGAAGGAATTGTGTTCTCCTGCTGTTTTATATATTAAGCCCGTAAACGTTTTATACAATATTTAATATTTTTTACATTGGCGTCGTCTCCCAAGTGACATCACAACAGTAAAACCTTTGAAATAAATGCATTGTTTTAGTGAGTGCAAACAGTCAGGTCAATGTGCTGCAGCGTGACTGTTATCCAGCCTTCTCTCTATTCTTTTTATAGCATGCACATTGGGAAGAATATTCAGTGATTCCTAACTCTTCAATTATTCAACAAATCACCATTCCATTTCTTACATATTAAAAAATGTACCGTATGTGGAGCTTGGAAATGATAAAACAGCATAAAATACTATTTTGAAATCAAAGCACCTATTGCATCGGCTTCCTTGGTTTTGTATTTGTACAATTGGACTACAATCTGGATCCCCACAGCGTGCAAAGGAGGCGCCGGCTGTGTTTCTACTGTAATCTAATCCTCAGACGTTCACAGCGAGTAACAATAATATTTATGTGATGGAAATAGGCATCACTGGGAATTAGGGTAGGGTTTCTCTTTTCTCTTCCCCTGTCAGGGGAAAACTGTGAATATGTTACAAATGCAGTGTGCGGTGCAGGGAACAATATAGACCTGAGAACAAGGTCGGACTCCTCAGCATGGTCTCAATGGGCTCTTCCTTTCAACACAGACGTGGCAAAAAGGAACCCTGACAAGAAAAGCAGCACAACTCAAAGCTTTAACCCATCCAGACTCATCTGAAGTAGACTTTAAACATTGAAATGAGACATTTCATTTACTGCTACTTATTATATTTTACTCTCCTCTGCAGAAACTACTCTAACAAACATCCCTGTCAGGAAACTGAGCAGTATGTGTCTCCGTCTCCGCTTCTGAAAAAAGCATTTCTGAATCCAGTAAGTATTTAGTTAAGGATTAATGCGGGAGGCCTTGATTGCGTTTAACAGAACAGGACCCAATTAGCATAATAGGCCCTCTTTCATTCTCTTTGAAGTCCAGAGCATAGAATAACAAATGTATATGAACCACCAGCCAAACGTCAATACATGGAAATGCCACAATCCTCAGTGGAGGGTCTTGGGTGAATTTTTGCAGGAGGAGGGAAAAACATCCCATTTTATTGCAAAATAAGCAGAACAGAGGATGTGATGGGTCTTCTAGCCACCAGGGCCAACAGGCGCTGTGGGGCCCCCGATCCTGGAGGAGAGATGGAGATGGAGGCAGAGAGGATGTGGCTGCTGAGGGAGGTGCAGCCTCCTCTCTCAGGTGTTTTTTTTTTTTTTTTTTTTTTTTTTCAAAGCGCACCACGATGCAGATGAGTGAAAGTAATTACTCCCCAATTAAAGATGAAGATGTCACTTGGGGAGGGAGCCCCAACACAACGGCTCACTATCAGACAAGCGAAGGAAGGAAGACGTGGGCGCTGTATCCACTAAAAGCGTGTGCATCACAGCCGATCAGCGCATGTAGGGTGATTCATGATAAATGTAATATTTGTGTTGAAAACTGTGGAATAACAGCGCAGTTGCACTTTCTATTGAGAAAACATTTTCTCTATATTCTTTTTGAATCAGAAGGTCAATACATGTACTTCTCAGAGGTTTCTTTTACAATTGCAACGGAGACATAGTTCATGATTTAAAGATATGAATTCTGTAGTTCAGAGTTATTAGTATCCACCTTCTTGGTGGAAAATACACGGAATTAAAAATGCCCTTTTGAGCTGGAAAAAGCTTTGAACTTAAGAAACATTTCAAGAAGCCTCTCTTTTTTTGTATTGAAACTTCACCTCCTTTGAGCATGCCATAGTTTGGTTCCCTTTTCAGATAATAGAATGAAGTTTAATAGGTCAAGGCAATCAATGTGGAGGTTCAAAGAGAATCTCAGAGCTATGATGAGTGCACATTTTGTACTTTTCCTTTGTACATGATTAGAATAAAGATGCACTCAATGAACGCATCAATGAAATTTAATAAAGAACAAAGGCTATTTCAGGTTCAATGATAGTCGTTTATGTAAACGTTGCCTTTCTTAGTCTGATTTCTCAATGAAGTCAGTTATAATGCAGTGTAAAGTGTTTTATAAAGAGGTCATAGATCATTGAATGTCCTTTAAATAACACAAATTTAATACTTCTGGCTGATAATGATATTGTCATCAGACAGCTGAGCCTGTATGAGTTTCAACTCATTCAAATAAACGTGAGATAAAAAATGAAATAAATACTCGTGCAATGAATCAAATATTGTGTTAATATCTTTAATATTCACATTTTTATAAATTTCCATTGTGCAACCTTCCCCAGTCACACAGAAAATATGTTAAAGGTTATTTTCCATCCTGATGTAAGCAAAAATAAAATTCATTTTGGCAAGCTAAAAGGAGACTGGCAGTGCTACAGGTACGTACATATGATACTTCAAGTGGTTTGGTGTAAGAATATTATCTGAGTTTCGACAAAAATACTACCATCATGACGCTTTTAGTACCTCTTGTTCTTAACATTCTGTACCTGATGTGAAACAAAGAAAAGACACAGACAAGTTCCCAGTTGAAATCACACTGCAAGTAAAAGCAACTCAGTCATACCTTGAAAACATGATACAGTGTACGATTCAAAGTGCAGTAACATGTAGAAAATATTATTATGAGATTAACATCTTGTTAGACTCTTACATAGTTAATAAGCACGGCAGCTCCCACTGCGACGTCATCCATTCTTCTGTCGCTTTGAGCAACGAGTCAGTGCTGCGTGGGCCTCAGAGAGCAGGTTAAATGTTTAGTACAGTTCTTGTACTGCTGTATGGAAAGGTGTAAATGTCCATAAAATCCTTTTCTTACAGAATGTTTGTTGTCGTTGTGAAGTAGCACCTCAGTGTCCAGAAATTGCTTGAGCTGAGAAGTGACGAGAGAGAAAGGCAAAGTGAGTACAGGGATAGAAAATATCAGAAAACAAGAAAACCATGACAGCAGAATCCATCAAAATGACGTAATACTTTGTCTTTCTTTCATGTTTTGGTGCCACAAATGAATGAATCCAAAAAAGCGGGCTCTTACTGCCTTAAGAGGTCGTTCCTTTCCATGCACAAAAATGCAAAAAAAGTTTCTGTATTTTGCACTGATACATTCATTGTGTACAAACACAAATCCTCTCATACTCTTTCTCAATTAAAATTCTCAGTTAAAATACAGTTTTATAGTGTATCTATATAGTATAGTGTTAAAGTACTTGCTACACTAGCCACACTACTGGCTGGTGAACAGTTCTGCAGACACACTACTACTGTTAACAAAACGTTCATTCATTCATTTTCCATAACCGCTTATCCTCTTGAGGGTCACAGGGGTGCTGGAGCCTATCCCAGCTGACACTGAGCGAGAGGCAGGGTACACCCTGGACAGGTCACCAGACTATCACAGGGCTGACACATAGAGACAGACAACCATTCACACTCACATTCACACGTACGGACAATTTAGAGTCACCAATTAACCTGCATGTCTTTGGACTGTGGGAGGAAGCTGGAGTACCCCGAGAAAACCCACAGTGACACGGGGAAAACATGCAAACTCCGCCGCCCCACCAAACCAGGAACCCTCTTGCTACGAGGCAACAGTGCTGACCACTATACAGCACTGATAAACATATCTTTGTGTTGTCCCAGCTGGCACCGTATGTCACTGTGATGTCAGAAAAATGTTGCAATCTGATGTTGGACAGGCGTTAAATTCTGGTTGGAATGAAAATCAAGTTAAGGATATTTTAAATGTCTTACAACGTTAGAATTTAATGTTGTGCTGATGTTAATGTTATGACATTTTGCCGATTCTATGTAAGATTGGCATGAGACATTAGGAAGACATTGGATTTTTTACAACACAACTTAAAACCAGCAAAATATCAACGTCATCTGTTGTCAGTATTCTACATCAAATTAACATTGGCATTATCTTGACACTGAATTTTGGTCACCCGACGTTAAAACCTAAATTCAGCCATCTATCAGTGTCTAGTGACGTTGGTGGCCAGCTGGGCATAGGTTCTGAATCCAACTGTCTGTCGTTCTGATCATTAGAACAGACACACAACTGTAAAGTAGCAGAGCAGCTTCTACAAACCAACTACACATCACAGTCCGTCTCTAACAGCAGACCTGAACGTGTGATGAGACAGCTGCGGGAAAGAAGTTTGGGAAATATGCAACACAGTTTAACGACACACAGTAAAGCATGCAGTCACACACAAGTTCTCAAGGAATATAGATTCCTCATACAGCAGGTAATAACATATCAAGCCATGCCAGGCTGACAGGGAGTCATTTCATGCTCTTCTGACATGACATGATACTAAAGGTCAAAGGTCAACTGCAGCTGGATGGACACTTTGTTACTGTGTGTGTGTTGTGCAGCACATTATCTAATCTCCATCCAGCAGTTTATTTCATACATGTTTGTCCATGGAGGGCTAATGGATATATAAATATATCCCTACAAATTCAAAAACTAAATTTAGAATATTTCTCATTATTTGATGATGGATAGAATTTATTTAATAAGGGAGTAAAATGACATAAAGCCTCTTTCTGTGTTTACAGTATCAACAGTGATACGTGCTGTTTCTTCCTGACGTATCGCGGCGCGGCTACAGATGGGGAGCTAATTGGTGCTGTGAATGCAGCTGTGCTGACTGCTGAACTGTCAAGGTGCTAAATCAAAAGGTGTCTCTTTTGTTAATTATACACAATGCTACAAACAGTCATGTTCGTTTGAGTCCGACTCCTTTCTTTCCTCAACCATCCATAAATATTTTGGCAGTGGTACAAAAAGAAAAAAAAAAAAAAGAAAAACAATTTACACACAATTATCACAGTGGGATGAGCCGGCTGCCTGCAGATGTTTGTTTTGATTATAATGGGAGCAGAGGCAGGGCTTCCCTAACCCAGACAAGATGTGTTTCCTACAATCACAACAGAGCAGCGAGCATGCAGTGAGGTGCAAAGCACACAGGAGCCCCGTGTTACAGAGAATTAGCGAGGCCTCGAAAACATTAGCAGCGTAAAACATGCAGTTAGGCCTTACTTTATTTCTCAGGATTAGACAAACGTGTAGTGAATCCCGTTGCTTAGAGGAGAGGGTGGCGCCAGAGATACAGGAGGAACGGGAGAAACAGGAGGAAGAGGAGGAGGAGGAGGAGGAAGGGGAGGTGGAGGTGGAGGTGGAGGTGGGGAAGGAGGGGTTGGGGTGTTAGCCTGTGGTGAAACTACGGAGGAGAGGACAGGAGGAAAACAGAGAGGGAGAAAAGGACATTGGTTTGTTAGTCAAATGGGCAGTTCTGGGACATTGGAAGGCTGAGAACCACACAGTGTTTCTTCTGAGAGGACACAACTACACTTTTACTTCCTGTGTTCTACGTACTCATGACACTGGGGGTGGGCGACATGGATAAAATCTAGTGTCACTGTGTGTGCCATTTTTCTGGAAAGTCAATTTAAATAAACACCTGACAAATCACGGTACTCCATTACATTGATGCTGCAAATACAATATTGCCATGAAACAGCCCTGCTCAATCATATGGGTAGCTTTTGGGGGGGGGGGTGCAGGGGACACGTCCCTCTCAATATTTATGTGTGGACTTGCCCTCAATCCAGAAAAAAAAACATTAAAATACTAGAGGATTTTCACTTTCACAAAATTAAAGTTATTTACACAATACATTGATGCAGAAAAGGCACAAATTGTGCATAAAAATTCACCAGAATTCTGGAAGTGTAGTGTTTAATGCTCAAAACTTTTCTGTCGGAGAACTCGCCGTTTCATGTGTCCTTCCCCACCAGTGTTGAAACAAAACCTGTGCCCTTACACAGCATTGCCCACAGTGGCAAGATACAACTGGATGTATTAAAAGGTTAACAATCACGGCATTAACTCCAGAGCTTGTCGATTAATTTATTAGTCGATTTACAGATAATTAATAATAAGCAATT
The DNA here is from genome assembly GCF_041903045.1 of Epinephelus lanceolatus. NCBI lineage: Eukaryota > Metazoa > Chordata > Actinopteri > Perciformes > Serranidae > Epinephelus > Epinephelus lanceolatus. The sequence continues at coordinate 22,907,434 of NC_135735.1, read as the reverse complement.
TAAAGATGTCACCTTGGACACTGGGAAATTAAAATAGCTTTTTTTCCACTATTTTCTGACACTTAGCATGTAAAAGCTTTAATCAGTGAATCCAAAAACTAATTAACAAACTACTTCATAACCAAAATAAGGATCCTAGTCCTTGACAGTCCCAGTATAAAGACAAATCTCTGACGGCTAACACATTACTGTGTTTGTTGTCATATTAACCGAAAAATATTTAATGCTGACAGATACCAAAAAAAGAAAATTCAGATTTCAAAAAATGTCACTAAATTGCATAAATGTAATGCACCTGTTGTTTCTTAAATAGCGATGATGTGAAGGTGATGAAGAAGTCTCCGATGACACCATCTTGCTTGCATAAAGAAAAGTTTATTACAAGAAGTACAGCATCTATCAAGCATCTAGAATGCTTGATAACATGTGTCACGTCAGATACTACACACCATAAACACCAGGATGTGTGGAGGTCAGGGCCGCAAATAACAATTACTTTCTTAGATTAATATGGCAATAATTGTCTCTTATCCACTAATTATTTTGGCTATAAAATGGCGGTGTCTTTAAACGTCTTGTTTTGTCCAACCATTAGTCCAAAACCCCAAAATATTAAGTTTGTGATCATATATAACAAAGAAAAGCATTAAATCCTTAAACCTTAAGTTTGCCACTTCAGCTTGATAAAATTACTTAATTGATTCATCGATTACCAAAGCAGTTGCAGATTAATTTTTGGTTAATAAAGGTAAATGTAAAAAGATCCAGTGTACGTACAAGAACATCTCAGATGGCCTCATCAACAGCACATTTACATGTGTTGTCAATCTTATAGGCTTTTGCTTTTACCAGATTTCACATGTGCGAATAAAACAGTGACATCGACGTGATTTTAGGGAACATGTTATTCCTTAATAATCCCAAACAGTGAATGATTTGAAAGTATGTGATGAGCAGAAAGCCATTAGGAGGGCAAATGTCTGTAGTTAATATCTTCAGCACTATCAGTCGTCTGAGGCTTATTGTGATCTGTACGCAGCGGTGTGATGTTTGCTTCAGTTTTCAATCTTTTGAACACTTAATCAGCTTAAAGAAAAAAAGGTAATGAATAGCTGAAGAGCCACTACATGAGGATGTTTATTTAGTTGATCATCAATATTTTGTAGTTAATTTTTTCCAGCACAAAATTAAAGATTCTTTTCAATATCCCTGACAAGTAATTATAAAATACCAAATTATTTAACAGAATAACAAATTCAACAATCAAAAAAACACCTTTTTAATATATACTGTGCGTAAGTGCGGCGCTGCATATTCCTGCTTTTATGCCGGCATTATTGAAGTCTCTCATGCATAATATCGTGAAAAGACTCTTCTTTTAATTCAGGGATTTGAAAGTGCACCAGCATACCTTACTTTAACACCAAAGGGAGAGAAAGTCATTGATTCAGTCTCCGCTGACAAGATGCCACCAGTTATATTCTCTGACATTTCTCTATGCTGGAAATAATGTTATAATTGTTGACTTTGCCTCACTGTGCATATTAAGCTTCCACACACGCTGACAGCTTGAATGTTACTGTGTGTGACAGATCTGTGTGTGCACACATACGTGTGTGTGTGTGTGTGTGTGTGTGTGTGAGTGAGGCAGACAGGCTGACAATCTGCTGCAGCTACGGTGAAAATGAACTTGCCTGTCTGCTGTAGAGTATGAAAGAGATGAAAAGTGAGCGCAGTGTCTTTTATGCAGGTTCAGAGCTACGTTCAAAGCAGCCGCAACGGTATGCAGAAGGAGAGTAGAGTTTGACTGGGTCATTGATCAGCACACAAAATGGCCTCATCAAGCTATTCCTCCCCTGTCTGTAAGATTGTACACGGATTGCAATTAGAGACTATCTGAGCTCCTAAGAAGGAATAATGTTCAGTTATTAGGAAATGAACAGCCCCATTGCTTGACTCTGCACCTCACGCCCTTCTCATCTCTACTCCATCAATCCAGCATTCTTGAAAGGCTGCTTCCCTCTCTTTATCCCTTCTCAAACCAAAAGATGTCAATTTGATGCCAGGAGAAATTTTATTAAAACTGTCAGCACTGGTGTGCTTTTTTTTTTCTTACAGTAATTATTTCTGTAAGTGTTTCTGTGGAATAACGATTTTTACATTCTCTATAAGGCAAAGATGTATAACCTTCAACAACCTACAGGCTCAAAGAAACAGAGAATCATTTTAAACTGTAGAAATGACCAACCTGTGACTAGTTTGCTCTTGAGCGAAGCCTCCGAGGCGAGAGCGTAGGACATGGTGATGATCCTCTCTTGCTCCTGTAGAGCAGAGTCCAGTGCCACCAGCCCCACCTCTGGCTTGTCCACAGTCACTGTGGGTGTTAGGTTTTGCACACTGTCCCATGCACAAAGAAATAGAACACCAAATTAACAAACATGATGCATTGATACAAATGTGGAAATGCACTGATCGTTGTGAGGGCATGACCACCTGCGGTGATGTCAAAGAGAAGCCTGAGCTACAGCACAGTGCCTTTGCAGGCGCTGGAAATTTAGCACCTTGCTCAAAGACACATCTGTTGGGTGAATGTTTGCCGACAAAGGGCTGAAACCTGAGTATTTTGGTTTGAATGGCACACTACAAGTAGGGCTGTGCATTGGCAAGAATCTGGCGATACAATACATATCACAATATAGGGGTTACAATCATAGACTGTATAAAATAATGTCCGTAGCTACCATGACATCACCCATCAGTTTGTGGACTCACTCACTCAGTTTTGAAGCCATTTTGTTTTTGGGAGCCATATTTGGAAGAGAGGGTGGAGCTGGGGAGGAGCTAGGGGTGGATCTGACTCATAGACTGTAGCGACACCTCAGGAAAAGCCTGTCTCTCAAAGGGACCCCGTCCTTAGATATGCGTAACTTTAAGCCTTAATTAAATGTACACATTTATGTAAAAATTCATCCCCGGTACGGTTGGGATGAATGTTGAAATTAGCTATAGTGACCAAAACTGTTATTTGTACCAGGCTGTAAACATGTGTATTTCAGCTGTAAAGTTGGGCATTTTAAAATATGGGGGTCAGTGGACATTGACTTGCTTCTGCAGCTTGCCCCAGTGGATATTCAAGGAACTACAGTTTTGGCACTTCCACGTTGGCTTAATTTGAAGCACTCAAACTGCTTGGTTTGAATAAATTGCAATATATTACGATACTGTTAGCAATAGGTGTGTAATGATACATCAATCTAGATTATAAATCGATTCAATGATCAACGATCCAATATCATCGACGCAGAGTGAAAACATCAACATATCATCTGTAAGATACGCCTTTATTGTGAAATTCCCATGGCGCATCTGTTTTACCATCTCTGTCCAAGCACACCTCCTAATGGTGAGCACCCAAGAAAAACACAATGAGGATATTTACTGATATTGTCTCATATTAATCACAGCCCCCTGAATTAAATCAAATCAAAATCGTATCTTGGCATTTTGATATCAGCGAATATCTTATGATTGTCCACGGAATCAATATAATATCATGTTAAAGCTTGTGAATTACACACCTAAGATTCAAGGTGATACATATTTCAATTATTTTAAAATCTAATTTTAGGTCCAAACTGGTGGAAAAAGATTTCCGCACTCTCACTAGATGTAAGTGTGCAGAAATCTTTTTCTGCCAGTTTGGACCTAGATTAGATTAGATGATGTTTCCAGCACCTTGCCAAGACCAAGGTGGGTGGAGCGGTGGTTGTTCTGCAAAATCTAATTCTAGGAAAACTGTCCTTACATAAATTGTATTAAAAAGTACGCTCTTGTTTAATGCAATCAGAGCAGTGGAATCTGCATTTGGGTTTGTCACAGACCCTGTAACAACCAACATCATAATACCACTTTTTGTGCCACCTGAGCAAAGGAATTGACACTGGCCTACATAGGTAAAAATATAAATACTTGCAGGATTTTTAATCAAAACAAAGTAAGAAAAAAACAGAAACAGTTTTTGGGAATCAAAACTGTATCACAAAACATAATATTGTAATACTTAAAAGTATTGATATTTTCTTACATCCCTAAAAGCTTTCCTAAAAACCCAGAATAAGCCGTTTCATTTTATTTACCTGGACTTTGCCAAGATGCTCTTGATGCGCTCCACCTTACGATGGCGATCCTCTACCTCCTGCGGACTGAGCGGCTCCTCGGGCTCTGAATCCACATAGCGCTCCGGGATCAAAACTTTCTGAGGCTTGGAGAGCTACAAAAAAACAGATATAGCGTGTGTTAAGGTCTGAGTTGCTTTATCATCATCTTCGCTATCAGGTCACCCCCCAAAAAATCTATCCACTTACACAGCTGAAAGATAGGCCGATAATTACACTGTAAGAGAGACTATCTGATTATTGTAAGAGATGAGATATAAGATATATAAGATCATTATTTGTGAGTGTATCTGTTTTCTTCTACCAGTCAATGCTCTTAGGATTGTTTTTTTTACACTGTCTAATAAAAGGGAACTGCTCATTTTATGACATTGCAATTTTTGCAGGAACAAACAAGCAATCCTATAATTTCCAACCGAAAATGTGTCAGAAATGTTTCACTGCGTGGTCAGCGAACAGCTTTTGCCCTCCACAACATGCCTTGGAATAAAATGTGTAATAAAGTTGAGGCTGACAGCTGAGTTCAGCAGCACTTGACTACCCATTGTGGCGTGTATTTTGCAGTATGACATTGTGGAGGAAATAATCAACTTTATGCTGCTTTTGTCGTTCGTCGCCTGTTCAGCCAAACTCTGCACTTACTCTGTATTCATGACAAAACTCTTATATGAGAGTTTGTGGACTGAACTGTAGTTTAACAGTTTTTATAAGATTTTCTTTTTCATTTAAGTTTACTCTCCAGCTTGGTGGAGGCCAAGGCGATCAGCTCCGAGCTTTTGATGAATTCAAGGTCTCTTCTTGTATTTCTGCATTTCAGAAAATACAAAAATGGCCTCAAACACCAAAATCAGTCAGATTGTTCTTTTTATTCAGCTCTCAGTGTCAAAGTTCAGGAAGCTGAATAAAAGGAGCAATCTTTGTAATTTGGGCGCAGAAAATCTTTTTCTTGTACTTTCTGGACTGTGGTTACACTCCAGCTCTTTTTTCTACTCAGCATGATGTTTTCTTTGTGACCTTCATCACATTTCTGTATTGATATTAAACTCTCTCGGCTGTATTTCTTCACTGAGACAAAGATAACTCACCTCTTTGTTAAGGTCCAGGTCATAGTCTAGCGGTTCCAGGTCGACCTCGTGGGTGGGAGGGGTTGTGGCTGTGGAACGCAGGGTCAGCCATTCGTCAGAGTGGGAGCGGGGTCTCTCTTTGTGCTCGGGAGGTCTTTCCTCCCCCTGAACGCTCCTAACTCCCTGCGCCTCCTCCCCCTGGACAGCCCTCTCAAGCAACTGCAGGTCAAACTCCTGCTCCCTCTTCCACTGGACAATGCACAAAGGAAATAAAACATAATCTGTGAAACAAATTACAGGACGCTACCATCAAGTAAATCTGAAAATGACTGGTTTCACTTGCCTTCACACATTTCATGTAACAAGTACTGTACAACACACTAGTTAACACTTGGATGCTAACATGACTTCAAAGGCTGTAGAGAGAGAGGGAGTGTGTGTGTGTGTGTGTGTGTGTGTGTGTGTGTGAGAACAGGTGTGGAAAAAAAGGAGGGAGGCATGCATTGGTTGAGTATGCATGCTTATGCTCTCAAATCACAGCATGCTGTAAATTCTCTACAACAGTGATAAAGACGACAGCACAATGCCACTGAAACAAACAGGACAGATCACCTCACTCACACTGATGACAGTTTCACCAAACACGACCATATTGTGTGTATTCAATCAAAAAATATATGATAAATAATAAAACATGGCAATATGAGTCCATTAGAAAATAAGGTTTATTTATTTGCAAACATTCACATTTGAAAAAGGAAGTGTTCTTATTATAACTAACAATTAACAGTTAACTAATGAATAGTTAGCAGATAAAAACACTGAGCAAACACTGAAATCACGTCAGCTATGTTTTGATATGAAATGGACGTCATACATATTAGTGTTATCTAAATAAAAAGCTTCCTCTCACAAAGTCTGGGAAGTGGTAAATGGGACGACAGTAGGCCCCGATCCATAAACACTCAGAACATTTAAGTAAAAAAAAAAAAAAGAGCAAGAAAAATGCCATGATTAGGTTGAGATGAGTTGGCTTAAATAGGCATTGCTCAGTGTATGTCAATGTTTTGGTCAGTAGAAAGTAAGTAGGCACTTTCACTCTCTCACACACTCTCACATAAATGGACTGATTAGAGACAGCAACAGCATTTAATTGAAGAACAGCAGGCATTGATATCTAAATGAGGAAAGACAAGATGTTGGTGCTGTTCTGAAAGCACACACCGGGGGAACAGTATGGTTAAAAAAAAATACAGTCATGATGGAAGCGACCACAGCCAGGAAATCAGTAAGGAGAGATGAACATGGATGCTAAAGCAATGTTAGAGTCTACAACAGAGCATGATGAGAAAGATACCTAGAGACTGATGAATGTGAGGGGCAGATGTCATTGAAGGCCTTTGTCTGAGGTAATTAGTGTGTTATGTGTGTGATAGGCAAGATTTTGAACAAGAGTAACATCCCTATTTCATTATTTCCACTTCATAATAAACACTGTTTGACAGATATATTCGTATTGTACACAGTAAAGTACTAAGTGCAAAGCAGAAACTGTTATCTACTTATCTGTGTATTTTCACAGCAGACATAAAGACATGTCACAGTAGGAAAAGCACTAGAATTACCGCCTCACGGTTGTATGCCTCCGCGAACAAGTCAGGTTGCAGGTATAGTTTACATCCATGTCGTTTGTGTAGTCATGACACTTGACAGTGCTTTAAAACATGGATGCTTCACACATATCTTTACCCTGCCAGCAGAGAAGATCTATACAATCAGCACAGCCAAGATGAGTGTCATCATTCAGTGTCTGACAAATGTCTCCTCTTTTCTTTCTGAGTTCCGGGCTTGAATAATGGTCAGAAAAGTATTTTTGCAGAACATTATGAAGTTGACTTTTGACCTTTTGGATATAAAATGTCATCAAATCATCTTTTTATCCTAAGAGACATTTATATGAAATTTTTTCATGATTAGGGGCGGCACGGTGGTGCAGTGGTTCGCATTGTTGCCTCACAGCAAGGGGGTTCCTGGTGTCGGGGAGCCCCTCCATGTGGAGCGTGGGTTCTCCCCAGGTACTCCGGCTTCCTCCCACAGTCCAAAGACACACAGGTTAGGTTAACTGGTGACTCTAAATTGCCCGTAGGTGTGAATGTGAACATGAATGGTTGTCTTTCTCTATGTGTCTAGTCTGGCGACCTGTCCAGGGTGTACCCCGCCTCTCGCCCAATGTCAGCTGGCATAGGCCTCAGCCCTCCTAACAGGATAAGCCGTTACGGAAAATGAATGAATGAATTTGTCATAATTAGCATATGAATTCTTGTATTACAGCCAGCAACATCTTTTGTGAGGTCACAGTGACGACCAAAGTCTAATCAGTTCATCGTTGAGTCCAGGTGGATGTTTGTGCAAAATTCTAAGACATTCCCTCAAGGCCTTCTTGAGATATCGCATCCATGAGAATGAGACAGACTGATGTACGTAGGTATAGACAACCCAAAAACATAATGCCTCTGTCACCGGCGCGAAGGCATAATAATGGCGGCTGAATTCCACTTAGCTGTTTCAGTTTCAGGGTCCTGGTATTCTGCATGTTGTACTGTCATGGCTTACTGGGATACTTGATTAACAGTAGCAGCACTGATGTTACTAATAATTGTGCTTTTCCTTCTTTGACAAAATGTCTACTGTGAAAAAGGCCTTTTAACGTCTGAAAACAACATGCATGAAATCAGCACAGTTAGAGCCACACAGTAAATCACCACACTAATTATGTTCTATCATTTCTTCATGTCAGGAGCTGAGACTGTTCTGAGTAAAGGCACGCGTTACTACTGTAGATCGCCACTCTCGGTTTAGCTGTCGTCATGCGTGAGAGTGTGACGTGTGGTACTGTTCTAGTAACATACTGATCCCAAGTCTGCTGAGAGTGGGCGGGAAGATGAGGATGAGGAGCGCGACGACGAAGAGGCGTGGCGGTCTCCGTGGCTCAGGGTGCGTTTGCGCTGCCGCACGAGGGCCTTCTGGTGCCTCTTCATCCTCTCCAGCTGCTCATCGGCGCTCATCTTCCCCCTCTGCTGCTGCTGCTGCGCCGGGTCCCCGGAGTACAGACGCTCCAAGGCACTTTTTGGTCTCTCCTGAGAGGAGTGGGAGGAAAGAGGGTTGATACCATGAGCAAAAGGTACAGCAGGAGGCAAAGAAGTGGAAGAAAATAAAAACATACCTAACGTGAAAACTGAAACATTACAGCAAAAAGCTAATGTTGATAAGGAATGAAAATGGAACATGGTAGACAATTCAGTTTCATAACTTAGACATTTCTGAGGTTATAATTGGAGCATAAAGAGAGAATAAGATGCAGCGTACAAAGCAAACAGTGTAAAAAGTGTCCAGTCCCACAAATCCGTAATTCGGAGCCTCACCTTCCCGCCAGCAGCTGAGGCTGCTCTTCGGATGGTCACATACGAGGAGATGCTTGAAGACTGATTTAGCCTAAGTGAGGAGCCAATCACTCCTGAGAGAGAGCCAACAAACATTAAAACTCTGTTCTCAAATTGGCAATAAATATAGCCAACGCTGGTGTAAAAGTTTTACCATAATAGATATGCTCCAGCAAAATAAATCTGCTCTACTGGCTCTATCACCCACGTACCTCTGCTGGGTAACGTCTGGTAACCATCATGTCTAGATGCTACGACACTGATGTGGGTGGAGCCATCTCCGGCTCCCATGAGCTCTGGATCACTCAGGAAAGGCCTCAGTTCCACCTGAGATCCACAGACAGAGATCAGAAATAGACGAGGACCTTAAGTTTATATATTTAAGCAGCACAAATACAAAGATACACACATACTATATGTACCTTACTGTCTCCATTAGTGTACTGGCCAATCTCTCTGTCCCTTTTACGTTCATCCGACTGTCGTTTGAGGCCACGTACAGAAGTGTGTCTGATGACCGTTGTCTCCCGGGGCAACGGGGGCACAGCAGGGGGATGCTCATCAGGACTGTAGAGCTGAGGTAGAGGAGGTCTGGGAGGCACATCTTCCTCACCCTGCACACAGAACAATACGTGTAGATACGTGACATCAGTACTTTTTAAAAAGAACACCCTGGACAGGTCACCAGACTATCGCAGGGCTGACACATAGAGACAGGCAACCATTCACACTCACATTCACACCTACGGGCAATTTAGAGTCACCGATTAACCTGCATGTCTTTGGACTGTGGGAGGAAGCTGGAGTACCCAGTGAAAACCCACACTGACACGGGGAGAACATGCAAACTCCTCCCACCCTGGGTTCACACCAGGACCTTGCTGTGAGGCCACAATGCTAACCACTTCACCACAATGCCACGTGGGGGTTTGCTACTTTTCTCTTAAACTGAATCCTCTTTGGGGCCTTGGACTGTTGGACTTCTAATTAAGCAATCTGAAGACATTACCCGGAGTCCAGCACGTATGCATGACAGCAGTGGAACAAAAAGAGTTCAGTTCCCTTTCAGTCAAGATGGCAGTAAAAATAATAAAACCGAGAATTTATTCTTCTTATTTTGTGCCTAACTTTAGTCGATCATAACATATCAGGTATGGAATTAATCTGCAGATGTTTTGGTTTAAAATGAATGTCAGTTTTTGAGCATGACGGATGCCAAAATGTGGCCCGCAACAGACTAGGCAAGGCTTGTTTTTATTGCCAGATATGCCTTTTGCAATATGATGATTAACACTTGTTGATCAGTTGGGGCCCCTATCGGGCCAGTAGAGGAGAAGGGATGTGAGGAGTCAGCCGTCAATGATGGTATAAAACAGTCAGTGAAATAGGTTTTTTAAAAAATCAGGAAACAGTGCAACTATAGAAGGCCCTTTAGTATATAGTCATAAATGTGCACAAAAAATATTAGGCTGCTTGGTCCAGTAGTGTGTGAGATTAGCTGCAGAGAAACAGATACACACACACAAGCACTCATGCACACACACAACCAAATGCATGATCCACTCCTGGGGAGATTATAATTGACAGTTGCAACCCTTTAACTAGTGTTGAGAAAAGTGTAGATGGTAACACCGACCCAAAAGAGAAAAGGCAAAGCTTTTCTGCAGTTGCTCAGTTGGTCACACCATTGGTCAGCAAAGCTACACAAATTGCATAGTACAAAGATTTTATGTATCTTTTCCATTTCCATTTTTCATACAAATATGTCCTTTATCTTATAAGAACCAGTTGAGTGCTGTTGCAGGAGACTCACCCATCTAAGCCCACTGGAGATGGTTGCAGAGTGGTGTAAGGGCTGCTGGCTGGGGCTGGAGGAAAGGGTGGGGGTGTGGCTACTGGGGCTGAGGTGGGGGCTGTGCTGCTGCTGCTGCTGCTGCTGCTGCTGCTGCTGCTGCTGCTGCTGCTGCTGGGACAATCTCATCTCCATAGTAGACGGGCTCCCAGAAGGCACTGATGACGCCGACACTGAAGGCACAAATTTCCTCTCTGGGGAGTTCAACGTATATGAACATGTAACATGAACACACACGCTGTAAAGACAGTGCTTTCTTTCCCCATGGGAGATGTTCAAGGCATTAGTATCAAGTGTATGATTAAGAGCTTTAATGGTGAGATACAGTTGCTGTAGCATGACCACGTGGCTTGTGCTGCGCTGTACAGACAGTAAACACCATTTACTTTGCAGACATGAAACCTGCAGGTGTCTCACCTGGGTTGGTAACAGAGGAGATAGTGACTTTGTAGTTGGCTTTACTGGTGCTGAGGCCTGCGATGACATCCTCAATCCTCCACAGCTCTTTTCTGATCTGAACTTTCTCTTGCTGCTCACAGAGAAACACAGAAGACCACTGAGAATTCTTTGCTTTGTCTGTGCATATGAAATCAGTAGTCTATAATTCATTCCCACACACACCAAACTTGTGTGTGTTAACAGAGATCACTGAGCCACAGACCTGAGTGAGATCGCTGCGGTTCATCTGTCCCTGCAGGGCTGACTTCAGCCAGTCCACATCTCTCTCCAGCCGGCTGTACTCATTCCACGCATTCTCCATCTCCTGCAAAACACAACACGCTCCATGTTCTAATGAGACAAGACACAGCTCTCAGATACTGCACTCATCCCATGAGCCAATGTTTTAATAATAGTTTTAAAGGGATGGTTCAGATATTTTGAAGTGGGGTTGTATGGGGTACTTATCTATAGTCAGTGTATTACATAGCAGATGGCAAATGTCATGACCCATTTAGAGAAGCAGCAGTCGACATGGAAGCTAAGCAATGTACTGCTGTGGACGGGGGCAGCAGCAAATGTATTCTTACCACCTTAAAAAAGGTCTACAACAGGTATTTTCACTGCTTTTCCTTTCCATCAGACAGCCTGTTCTCTATGTTCTCATCACAGCCACCAGACTCCATTAACAAAAACACTGATTTTGGCTTGCTGAATGTGGGAGCTGCTGGTCTACAGCTGCCTCAATCAGATAATTAGTTTGTGTCACTATGTCTCTTTAGTGAATCCGCACTAACCCTTTTAAATGCCAAACTAACTGAGGCAGCAGAAGACCAGCAGCTCCTTTGTTCAGCGGTGTTAAATCACTGTTTTTTTACATGGAGTCTGGCTTTGAAGAGACAGATGAAACAGCTTTATTTCCTTTATCTAAATCACTGTCTGACAACGAGGTAAAGTGGTGAAAATACTCTAAATACAGTGCACACTTAAACTGATTTTGATTTTTTAGGAGGCTAAAATACATTTTGCTGCTGCCCCCATCCACAGCAGTACATCACTTAGCTTCTGTGTTGGACTCCTGCCGCTTCTCCAAACTGGAGGTGTGCCGACTCTACTGTGGGTAATATGCTCACTATAGATAAGTATCTCATACAACCCCACTTTAGATTTATGACGACACTTCGTACATTCAGTGAGCCCATGTGTGGTGAGATGCTGTTTGGGAGGAGGCGAAAACGGGTGTCTTTAATGATACACTCACTTGATTTTTTTAAATTGACTCACTTGGATTTAATCTGTATTTACTATATCCAATGAGAGCATCACAAATGTTTGAACACGACCAATATGGCGGGAAATGTCTGAGAGCCAAAAATACTCCTTTACTCTTGTGCGATCTCGCACTTTATTTTTTGTAAATGTTCTCATGAAACGTCTTTTTGTAGTTTTAACGCTGGACATTTTGAATATCGCTGAACATTCTGACTAAAGAATTTTTCAGAGTGACAAAGAAATGAACTCATGAGTTTATTTGTAGCCTCAGGTTTGTCCCCGACCACTCATTCTGATAGTGACAGTCAACCTGAAACAATGTGCCAGTTGCAGAAACCATCAAAAGGGAACAACTAAAAATAGAAGTGAACATCTTGTTTCGAACCAATAAAAACATATTGCACATGGTATTATGTGCTTGTATGTACTAGAGGACAGAGATGGGTAAGAAAACACCAAAAAGTGGCAAAATTACAAATACTTGCTCATTAAATGAATCAAAATGAAATAAAAAATACTGAATACATGAGAAATGTATTTAATTAAAAACAAGTCATTTGTATATAATTCTCTAGCGACTGATATCATCACATATTTATCTTGGAGGTGGGAGGCTGCGTATTCAGGGGTCAAGGTCAAGGTCAAATTTATTGCATGCAGCATGCTGGGAGGTTTCTGCTAGTCAAAGCAGCCATTGATTGGGTAAACAGCCAGCTGAAATGCAGCAGGGATAGGTGAGCAGTTACAGTGGGTACCCTCATTCTTTTAGATTTTAGCTTTGTCAAGATAAATATAAGTGCACCGGAGTAAATACATTTGTAAGATCTCCAATTTTACAAGCAGCCAACTGAATGAGTGCAAAAGACAAACAGCTCCATTACAGGGGAGTGTGACATCCGGTAGTTCACAGTGAGCGTGTTGTTGGACCTGTCAGGACATGTCATGTGTTTCACTTTCACTGTGATTGGGCTATTGTTTCACAGGTTTTTTCCTACAGTTTAAAGCTGGGGATAAAAATGTGTCTTTTTTGAGAACAAAATGACACATTAAATACGTATTTTAAATATTCAAAATACATAAAATACAAGCTCTTAAAGTATTTTGTTCTAAACTGCATCTTACAGTGTTACACTTGGTCCTTTTCAGCACTCTAAACAGACGCAGAGTGGCAATTTTTTGTGCAATAAAACAAAAAATAACAGCAATTTCTGCGCATATGTGAACACTCTGAATCAACTCAGACCCCTCTGAAGTGAACTGTACTCAGACCACCTCCTGAGCTGGTCATGAGCGTGAGTACGGTTCACTTCAGGTCCGCAGTGCGGTTCACTTAAATGTGTCCTGTGAACACAAAACGATCCAGGTTCGCTTTGCTCTTCGCCATTGTATTTAGCCCTTTAGATCACATGCTATGGCACTGGGATGCTTGAAAATACAGACAAAGCCACATCAGCCTGTAACGCTTGCAAGGACGCGGGACGAGGAGTAGCTTGTTCCACGGAAGATACTGCACGTCTCCAGATGTAGAATGTAAAACGCATCAAACAGCAACAGTCTACAGCACAGAAACACTAAGGTTTCCCTCCAATTTTAAGTTCATCTGAAAGTGAGGGGCTTCATAACAGCACTGCAGTGCCATGTCAAAGTAAAAGCAAAACAATATATATTATACATAGGCTATACTGTGAACAGAAAGAGGACTGCGGCCCCATCAGAGCTGAGGTTGACCAGAAAGAGAACTGAGTGCTGTTTCAAATGAACTGACAATGTGAAGACAAGAAGAACTGAGTCCCTTTTCTGTTGGTCCACTTCTTTAAGAGGACTGAGTTCAGTGTTTTTTAAAAAGATACATAATAAGGGTGAAAACAACCTTATTTTTTCTGTCCTCCAAATACAAATTACAAAATACCCCAAAGTACTTAAATACGCATTTTAAAATCATCCATCTCTGCTAGAGGAGACAGTCTGAGTAGTTCAATTCGAAGCACCTTACCTGCCAAACCTAAAAGAACATATTTAACAATTTCAACAGAGTCAAAGAAGCTGCATTTCTCACTATAAGCATTATCAGTGTTTGAGTGCAGCGTGTGTCTTACTGTGGAGACTTGAGATATCTCAGCTCTGATGTGCACCACATCCTCTTGTAGTAATTTCTGCTGATAGGCAATCTTCTCAGCATGTGCCGGCTGATCTCTGTACTGCTCCATCTGCTGGTGGGAAACATCCAGCACAGACTCCAGCTTGTCCTAGATAGGGGACGTGAGAGACATCATTCATACACAAGAAGCATTTATAGATCACACCAATAAACAAATACAGGCTGTGACACACACACTGTACATACAGAAGAAGAAAAGCGAATCCTATATACCTTGTCCTCCTTTAAATTGCGTATCCTGGCCTCGAGCTCCTGTAGAATCTTGTCTTGTTCACACAGTCGACTTAATTTCACCTAAAGGAAAAACAGCAAAGTAATAAAAATGCAGAAAAACAAAGGATGTAATCTACTTCTCCTTCTTAATATTCAGTGTTTACCTCCAACAGCACCACAGACTGTAGACATAACACGACAGAAAAACAGCAGAGATTAAAAAATAACTGATGAGATACAGTATCTGTTTACAACAGAGGTCGGCTGTTCCATTCTAGTCTTGGTCGGACTATATTCTAACAACGCAGCCAGATAAGACGAATTGATCGTCTGCTGCCGTCTTCGCTGTCTGTAAATATGTCAATAAGGCTCATCTTTGTGAAAAGCCCCAAGGAATTCCTCTCATCAGCGCAGTGAGAAATATCAAAAGGCTCTATACTGTCTAGTTTGGGGGTGAGATCTGGTAATACCCATTATGAGTAATCATAATCAAAAATCCATATTTTCAAATTCACTTTTGGAGAGAACCGTGTTTATTGAGAGTGACAGATTTGTTTTCCCAGAAATGGGTTATGTGTTTATGAAAACAACATAAGACTGCCTAGTTCACAGTCTTTCTCACACAGTGTATTTTTTCCTCAGATCTATTTATCATTCTGTTCAATTAATAATTAAGCTGTTTTTATTTTTGCTGCCGTATATTGTTGTTTTTAATTGCATGAAATATTCATTGTTCAGACAATTTGCTGGCAATTTCTTATAAATTGTTAAAGTGGAACAATGCTAATGATGAAAAGCCAGGACATCCATCTTATTTACCTCTATTCAGCAGAAAACAAAGAACGGGAAAAGCAGGGTCAGGCAAATCAAACTGAAAAATTTAACAGCTCAACATCTAAAACTCCCATTACATGTATTTTTCCCTTTAAATTGCAGGGAGGAAAATAAAAGCTGTGGTCGATACTCTCAGGCCCTCACTGTGCAGTGTGGATGGGTGTCCCCACAGTGTTGCAATGCATACGTTCCCTCTGCAGCCTCTGTTTACCACAACTTAAGAACGCACGCACACACACACACACACACACACACACGTAAACCACACTAAAACACACAGTAAAGTCAGACTAAAGTCAGCTGCTTCTCTGTAGTGGATTGTAAGAAGTCGGAAACAGAGATCTTAAAGAAAAGGCAGAGACGGATAAACAGGGTGCTTATCAGACTGTTTCTTTAAATCCTGACAATATAATGATTCACTTACATCGGCATCACTTTCTGCTATTTTCACAGGCCTTGACGATCTTTCTGATTTTAAACTCTCACGTCCCGTTACCTGAAATTCCCAAAAGCCACAAATAAAATAAACTGTTTAATATCAGTATGATCGAATGACATATTTTGAATACCTTGACTGCACTTTCATACTTCCAGTTAACAGATAACAGCAGTGTGGATTTTAAACATACAGTGAGACTGGTAGACAAAATCAAGCTGTATGGATCTAGAGTAAAAAT
Source organism: Epinephelus lanceolatus (assembly GCF_041903045.1). Taxonomy (NCBI): domain Eukaryota; kingdom Metazoa; phylum Chordata; class Actinopteri; order Perciformes; family Serranidae; genus Epinephelus; species Epinephelus lanceolatus. Next base: position 22,891,311 of record NC_135735.1, on the reverse strand, counting down.
GATAAAAAAAAAAAACACAACCAAAAGAAGTGCAAAAATATTGATGCAGAGAAAGTCTGCATCATTATGTCTGGATAAACTCTAAAAACCCCAAAGCTGCTCTTTTCTGGCTGCTTATTATTTTAATTACAAACTCGGTCCTTCATATGAACCATGAGGGAGAAGAAAATATTCTTGAAAGCTGATTTTTATGATTGACAAACATTTTGGTTTAGGTTAGATTTAAAGGTCCAGTGTGCAGGATTTAGGGGGACATACTGGCAGAAATGGAGTATGATATAATAATCATGCTTCTCTAACGTATGATCAATCACCTAAAATAAGAATCATTTTCGTTATCGTTATAGAAATAGCCTTTTATATTTACATATAGAGCTAGCCCTTGTCCACGGACTCCACCATATTACACCACCATCTTTCTACAGTAGCCCAGAATGGACAAACCAAACACTGGCTCTAGATAGGGCCATGTGCGTGTTGCATAGGCCACTGTAGTTAGCAGCCCCTCCAAGATCAGAAAAACACATGATTTTTTTTTTTTTACATGAAACTGCTTTATCCTGTGTTTTATTAGGGATGCGTGCGATTAGTCGTCTAAACGATTAAACGTCCGCCCCCTCGCTAGTCGGCACCAGAAATATTAGTCGGTTAAACCAGTTAGTGTTTTATTCATGTATAAGGCTGCTTAACTGTCATATAGCCGCCCACCACTAGTGGGGGCTACAGGGCCGACTGACAGCAGTCCCCCTGTACGCGGTAATGCTCGAGTAGAGATGCCCTCTCGCAAAACCGGCGCGGTTGGCAGTACTTTGATCTAGAAAATAAAAACAAGGTAGCATGAAGGCTACGTCAGAAAAAAACGGCATATAATTGCTTGACTCGAGGAATGCACAATCACATTCAGCTCAAGCATTTGGATGTTAACCTGCACAGTACGACAACTGCTGCTGCTGTCACCGCTAGCCACACTCAGACCAATTTGACATCATTCACCCGGAGATGCTGTGGTCCCGCCCGGTCTGAGAAGATAACGCAGGTCATCACGACGTTGATTGCAAGATATGCTTCCACTTAACTTTGTTGACGGTAAAGGCTACAGGAAGTTAATGGAATATGTTGAGCCTAAATACACCATGCCGGAGTTGCCGTCATGTACGCATTGATACCACACGCCGCAAGGCATTTAAAATCTGACGTGGTTGTTGAAGACTGCTATTACAGGCTTCAAAGGGCTTTTAATGCACACACTATTGGGGGGCTCTGTGGATAATTCAGCACCCAGTAAAAACTTCCTGAACAATAAACACTTAAGAAATCCTAATGAGGAGAAGTTTCAACTGGTTGCAATGTGCAATCCTCACAGCTAGATGCCACTACATCCCCCCCTAAATTCTACACACTGTTCCTTTAAGGTTTATGTAAACTTATTATTTTTACTTCAAAAAGCCACAATGAGTCACCTTGGTATATGTTAAACTAAAGGGCCTCTAGTTTCATGACACTGTGGTAAGATAGTATGTAAATGCTGGCGCAGACAGCAATGACAGAGTGGGCATACAAGTCAGCGTTAAGAGACTAAAAAGGTGGGAATAATTAAAAATAACGAGCTCTGTGTGTGTTCCTGAACCAGCCTCGGCATTATGGATATCACGGACGTCATCACAGCTCAACACAACTTTGTTTAAGATCTGTAAAATTTCATTTCGCCAATGAGATCCATCTGCCTCCAGACAAACAAATCACAACTGCCTGCAGCTGTGAGAGAGATCTAAGGAGAAACACCATCATCTTAACAAGAGTCTACAGCCGCGCTAGAGGCTGTGTGAGGCTTTACTGAGGCACATCAGTGCTTTGAGTTAAATGCTAACATCTTCATGCTATCAAGCTCACAATGACAATTCTGCCCAGCCCATGAATTAAAGGCATCGTAAAGAATGTGGTGACAGAGACGTGTGCTTGTTTTCCTTGAGAGGCCACTACGTTTAAATAGTTTATTGTGGATTTATGCATTTTAAATGTGTTTTGATTGGCTGCTACATTGGCCATGTCTCTCTTGTAAACTCCCTGGGCTAATAAAGGTTAAAAATCACTTGTATTGTAGTCAGAAGTGACTCTATGATATTTCTCTTTTGCTATCAGTACAATAACACAGGGAGGAACTGTGCGCCCTGTCCAGAGATCCTCCAGATAACGGGGCAGAGATTTGTTTGTCACAGTTAGTAATGCATAAAGCTGAAAAGTGTGGGTAGAATATTCATAACACCCACATCAGGATCACCACACCCACACCCAGCTCGGCAGTACGGACCAGTGCGAATGAGAGAGACTCAGTTAAAGGGGCATTCCACCTATTTTACATGTCAATTACTAGTCATGTTGGGTACTACACAGGCTGTGAGAACAGTTTTATAATGTACTCTGTGGTTCTGGAGGGAGCTTTGTCAAGTCTGGGAAAACCACGAAAGTGATCGCCAGGATATCTTAGCTTGGGCTCGACTAGACTACATGTTTTTAAAAGAAAGCCCGCGTTATATTCTCATTCAGTTTGAAAGGCGAGGGTGTTTACCACTCAGGGAGGGTCGCTGAAAAACACTAACAAATTTTGACCACTTTTACCAACGTTACACTGTGTACCGCAGTGATCACACACCACTTTACATTATCATCTGTTTCCACCACTTACTATGATGAAACTAGAGGCCCTAAAATGTAAGCTGTCACACTGCCAGTTGTGTTTCTTAAAGAGCACCATTGGGTTGTCTCTTATGCTCTAACAGGCAAAACAAAAGCAAACTGAAGATATCAAACAGACATTCAATACATTCAGAAATGCTTCACAGCATGCAAGGAAGCCCTTTGACATCGCAGCTTCCTTCCTATCATCTCAAATCTCATGGCAGTGTGGGGGTATCACGCAGTGAGTGATCGGATTAGGGTATCCATGTGCAAAATCCTGCATAATTTCCAAGGGATGCATCACATTCCTTTTTGTAAAGCAGTGAAATGGTCTGTTTCACTTTGTATGCACACCGTCCTTACATTCCAACAGTACCCAAAACTCTGTGGAGTGGAGTTTTCAAACACATTGTGTACTGAAACGATCATCGGGTCAATACTTTGGATCTGTTTTGAAACAGGAAACGGAGAGGCGTTACAGGATGTACTGCACATCGTTCGCTGACCTCCCTCTATTCCAAAACACAACCCAGGTTTCTAATTAATGCATTGTGGTGTTTAAACATACAAATCATTACGGATCAAATGCTTTGCACGGGTGTGAATGGAATATATGCCAACAGCTAGCTAAATGAGCGAATTGCTTAAACACAGCAGTAATAGGCTTTTGCAAGTAGACTCAAACAGGAATTGGAGTTCACATGACTTAGAAATTCAGCCATATGCGTGTAAAAACTTCAATTCCCATCATGACAAGCTCAACATCGACATGTGTTAGGATGACATAAGTGCATCACCCAACTGCATTTGAAAGCACTATAATCATCTAATGGAAAACATTTTGACAAACTGAACATCAGAACTTTTACTGAAGAAGCCAAACATTGCATCACTTTGTCTTTGTTGGATTCACCAGATTATAAATGATTAGAATTAACATAATAAGAAGTTAAAAGACATGTTACTTCAATCATAAGGAGACAGTAGAAAGCACAGCGCAGAACAGAGGACAGACAGGAAAGGGGGGGAAACAGGGAGGCAGATGTTTGAGGCAGCAGCAGGAGAACAAGATTGCAGTCCAGAGGTGGAGAAGAGGATGAAAAGGATAAAGTGGCATTTACTTTGTTGGGGCCCACCTTCAGATCTAGATACTCCAGGTCCTTCTTCAGTTGTATGTAAGTATCATCAGCCTTTAAATGAGCAGTGGAGAGATAAATCATTTGAAATGAAGCTGCAGAGGAGAATGGGTGACCAGATGACTCCTAAAGCCTTTATTTGCTGTTCAGGCTTTGCTAACTGAACTTTAATTAGCTCGGTCTCAATTACAGCTTACGTTTCTACCTCTGTATTTTTAAATACAGTTAGTAAAGCCAAACTGTAATTAGGTAATCGTGTAGGTTTCTAACTGGTTTAATGCCTCGTGTTTGACCTCATACACAACTGAGCAGCTCAGGTCTTGTGCATGACATGTGGTCAAACTGCACTTCTTCATTAGCATGGAGGATGGCCAGAGAATGGTTGGATGTTAGAAACAGGGTGGAGTTGTCATTACTGAGCACCGTCTGCTGGTCTCACAGCAATACGCTGTTTGTGAACAGGCTCACAGAAGAGACTGTGGCCTGATGGCTGCTTCAGAATGAGAACACCAAGAGCAAAAGATTTATCAGAGCACACAGAAATGTGGATACAAATGCATTCATCGCGTGCTTTTTGCGGCTGTGCAAGGTGATACGTCTATAAAACAAAGGAAAGTATAAAATGCAGGTATGTTCGACAAGCAACATGCTTCAAATATGGCATATTACTTTTTACTAATAGAATAACACAAGCCTCTGAAAGCTTATTCATGTTTTGAACAAGGTGGATGAGTGACAACAACTATAAAGACAGTTTTCTGGACAGTCTGAAGTGCAATACAGCCCATGCCAAAATGGTTGAAGAAACAAGACAACCAACAGTGACAGACCGCACAGTCTTATGCATGAAAGGGAAGTAATGTATGGGACTGGCTGGGGAGAGTGGGACCACAATGCACTGGCAGGGGTTGCAGTGTGCTGCACAGGAGGTTAGGGAAGTACGAGGACCCCTGACCTGCATGCTGGGGCCTAGAAGGCCGTTGTGCTGGTGCTGCTGCAGGTGAGCGAACGCATCGCTGGGGCTATGCACACCAGCCAGCTTGGCCTGGTGCCTCCGAAGCTGAATGAGAAGCAGAGTCAGCTCCTCTGGCTGTAGCCGACCCCGGGGTTAGGGGCCAGAGGCCAGTGAGAGGGCAGAGGGATGAGAGAAAATACTTAAGAACCATCTGGGCAGTACAGCGTCTGAGACTGGGAGGATGATTTATTGTTCTATCAGGGACTCTGTGACGATAAGGGTTAGCAGAACTGATAACGCTAAAACAAATATCATATGGTATAACATTTACACCAGCTTTACAGGGGTTCACAAAATCAGTCAGCTCCAGATTCTATGTCTTGATACTGTCACTGAAATGAGCCCTGCAATTTGGAGTCCTATTCATATCTGGCTGGCTGTGCAAGACTGGAAAACTATATTAACACTATACACTACATGATACATATCTTTATTTATGAAACCAAGTTATGTTGTGAATGTAATAAGGAGAATCGTACCGTTTTGCCATGCAGGCTGGGTGCACTGACAGTGTGTGTGATGTATCCCATGGCTGGCATCGACCTTCTCTCTATTTGGGAAGTCTGTGGGGAAACAAAATTCATCACCTTATTACAAATCTTGTAGAGTCATATCAAACAGCTTCAGTTCAGTTTCAATTAATTAAAAAATAGGTAGTTACAAATAGTTACAATGATATTCATAAAACATAATGGAGATATGTGAAATGAGATACTCTGATAAGCTGTCTGAAGCTGGAGACACTGAGCAGAAAGTATTTAAAGGAGCAGTGTGTAGGATTTAGTGGCATCTAGTGGTGAGAATTGCAGACTGCAACCAGCTGAAACTTTTACCAGGAGCCAAATTATCCACAGAGGTCTCTTCCTCTCCAAAACAAATAGAGCCAGTGGTTTAAACCCATAAAAACACTGAATAAAGCAGTTTTACATTAAAAATAAGTGTTCCTCTGACTCTGTTCAGAGGCTCTGTTAACTACGTTGGTCGACACGTAAACATGAATGGCCCTACCTAGAGCCCGTGTTTGGTTTGTCCGTTCTGGGCTACTGTAAAAACATGGCAGTGCAACATGACAGAGTGTGTGGACAAAACCTGCTCCCATTGTAGATATCAATGGCTCATTCTAGAGCCCCGTTTCCACCAAACACTTTCAGTATGGTACCTTTGGAACCAAAAGTAACCCTTCAGACATGGTACCTAGACCCTAGTGTTTCCACTGCAAACCGTACTCTTAAATGTGGGCGGGGTTGTTGTCACTCACTCACTGCTGTACCGGTGACACAGATGGAAGTCTGCACCTCGTTTATTGTCAGCAGAACGGGGTTGTACGCCAAAATTTTATGCACAAAATAAAACAGGCTGCAGAGGGGGAGTCTCTTGATGGGATATCTAAAAATGACGGGTTTGTGAATTTAGTCCTTCTAAGGCAAGCTCAGGGGTTTAGCGTTGCCGCAGCCCACAGGAACAGCACTCTGTGACACTTTTTTTACTCAGAGTGAGGATTAGAATATATGCAGTTCACATAATCCAATCGAAATTAATATAAATGCTTGAAGATCCACTCATTACTAAAAGTGTGTGTCGTACAAAAACTAAAGCAATGGTCAAAGCTGTCACAGTGAAATTTAAGGTGTGCTGAATGATTCATGTCGTCAACTCATGTTGACGAGTAACTTTACAAGTTATTGTTCCACCTTAAAAGTCGCAAGCACTCCGTCTGGTGAATTTAATTCTTTTTTTTTCTCAGTCTACAGCTGCTGCAAGAGGCAGCAAAACATCCTCTCAATGTATAGCTACAGTCTACTAATAAAACACGGTATGAACAGTGGTTACAAAACGAGCCACAAGTCAGCCCTGAACAACTCAGCCCATCCACTATTGACTAGTCATTGGACTGCAGTGTTCACAGCTCCACATTTTAGTACCAGATCTGTGTGCTAGGTACCCCAACAGAGGGGTGACCAAATATGGGGATGGTACAGAACGATTGCATTGGTACCATCCACAACTTTTCACAGTGGAAATGGAAAAAAAAGCGAACTGAACTGAACTGAACCGTACCGTACTGCTCAGTGGAAACAGGGCTTAAGGTACCAAAAACACGACGACTCTTGTGTGCAGGTGATTATACACTAAAGAAAACATACTTATTACATTACATTCTATTTCTGCCAATATATCCCCCCACATCCTCCACACTGGACCTTTAAATATGTATTTACTTACATATATATAAAGTGAAATCTTCAATAGATTGCCAAGATCACACTGAATCAAAGTTAAACCATTGCCTCCAAGTCTGCAAACAAATTTGACTACACAGCAGATTTATTTTTTCATCCATCCCTTTCTCCCTTTCATCACTCCTACTCTTATTCGAAACAAGGTGTGCCCCGAGTTTTAGGCGCTACAGGGCTCGGGAAATTTGACGTTTTTGCTTAACACACAGAATTAGCGAAAACCAGGCCCACTACAGAACCTTAAAAGGACACAAACAACAAGAGATTTAATTAACTACACATAAATTATACTAAACCTGCTTTCTTAAAATAACATTTGTTTGCTACCAGCAAGAGAAGCACTGTAAGCCATTCCCTTTGAGATTCCCATGCCACTATTTTTTTGCTGTATAATAGGTTTTTTATTTAAATGCAAGATCAGAAGAAAGAGACTGCTGCTGATGTTTGAGATACAGTGGAGATGTTTATAGGGTGCTGAGGAGCCCTGGGCAAACTGGATTAGCTGCTAATAAAACATACTTCTTAATGATATTCCACAGAGGTATACAGATTGCTATTACTTAAGCGTGCTCCAGCCAGAGAGCACCATCAGCCTCAAAGATGCTGGGTGCACCAAAACTAAGTTCACTGCAGACTAAATTTAGTTCCCATAAACATCGCTCCCTTGGATCGTGTTGCACAGTCAGTGTGGCTCCCTTTGTTGAAAATGCATCTTCTTCTAAAGGGGTTTCCATAATTGTGCGTCACCGTGTTTTATGATTGTAATTAGTGTTTTGACACTCGGGTGAATGATGGAGGAAACAGCGCATCTGTGACACTTTGTTTACTTGTGTAAGGCCAACGGGTTGGTTGTGAGGCTTGTGTGTGTTGGCAAATGTGGCGATGGTTTGGAGGGAGATCTTTTCACATGTGGAGGGTGTGGTGGGAAGACAGCGCAGGGTGTGGATGACAGGACGGCCTCTCGCTCCGTCTCTTGCGGCGGTGGCGGTGCTGTCTGAGCACAACGGTGGGTTTGGGGAATAGCGAGCTTTTACTCACACACGCTCACACCACCTGTGGAGTGAGGCCTGGGTGTGGACTGTGTGAATCTGTAAATGATTCACATGAGCATCAAAGTGTGCGCGCTGAGAAGTTGGAGCCTTCTCAGGCTCCTCCTGCTAATCTTCCCATGGTGTCCTTGTGAGCTCACAACATCCTTAAAGTCGACATCAATAGATACCTCACATCCACTACCCAAAGCTACCGTGAGAATGAGACCTTTGTCATTTGGCTCACTACATGTGAATCATCGCATTTTTCTTCAGTCCTATGCCAATGACAGGGTACAGTCATTTACTGGGTGCCAGTATGACAGTGTTTACGCACCGATGACTGAGATTCAGCACATAAATTCAACAAGGGTGGGACTTCTATCTGTCCATTATCTATACAATTTAATCCTGCACAGGGTTGTGGGGAATTAAACCTATCACAGGACACGTTGGGCAAAATGCAGGATACACCCTAGAGCAGGGGTCTTCAACATAAGGACCCCTTAGCTGAAACAGAGACAGAGCAGGGAGCCCCTTCTACATATACAGTTACAAATTGAATTACATATTACACTGGGCAGATGGAGGTTGTCAGGCAGAGAGCCACATCAGCCTCAGGCTGCAATCTGGACCTGTATTTGCTTTTCAGGTAGGTGAGTAAGCAAACTTCACCTTCACAAAGACAGGCTGTTGCAAAAAGAAAATATGTTGGATTTATGTTAATATGTATTTTTAGACATTTTAACTTCCAAAAAATGATCAAACAGTAATTAATTGCCCCCCCTGCAGTGACAAGAGACAGGCTCTGGAGCTTTGATTCTTTGTCTGAAACCAGTTGCGATGGTAACAATTTCACAGTATTTCTTTTTTTAAGCAGATCTTATCATCAGTGTAATGTCATGAATAATGTATGGTGTTGTCATTGTGCCAAACATTCATTAGGAGAAGGCACAGGTCAGAGATCGTGTCACAGATGTCTGTTACTGCACTGAAAAGACTTTAGTTGACTTCAGCTTGTAATAAATGTTTTGATATTAGGTAAGTAATTTTTCATAGTGGAAATCTGGGTTTTTATTCAGGCTCTGGCCCAAAACTGCCTCCACAGTTCAGGCTTGGTCAGAACCTCTGCGGGCTCAATGGGGGTTGGGACAGAATGTTTTGGCCTGATCAAAGCTCTAATACAGTCTGGACTATTTGCCACTGTAAGGGGGTGAGATTTTAGTAAAATATTTTTTGCAAGTGTTTGAAACATATGAGGTAATTCACTCCAGCCGGTCTGTGCCAGTGTGATACCAGATTGGGAACAAACCTGCTGGTGCCCTCTGTGTATCACCACTCTATGCCAGTTTGGGGGGATTCAAGACACAACTGAAGAGATCTGTCAGCTAAGGCTGCAGCTAACAGTTGTGTTAATTATCATCTGACAAGTATTTTTAATATTTTCAGTATTTTCAATTAATCATTTAATCATTTTGTGTATAGAATGTCAGAAATGGTGAAGTAAAGAGTCTCCCACTGTCCTTGAATGAAACAGTTCAGGAAATTTAAACCATTAAACAATTGACATGTTACTAACAATGTGAAAAATATTAAAATAACTAATTTTAATATTGACTAATGACTGAATATAAAGATGGACAACGTGTCCAAAAATGAAGCCAAAATATCCCTGATACCCCTGCTGCCATCTTGTGCTGGTTACTTCATTTGGAGCCAGCGTTAGTGATCAGAGAGTGGAGCCACAATATCATGCTCCCACCCATACACCTACCCAATCTATGGCTACCCAATCATGAGTAGCGCCATTGATCACAAGCACACCAAGTGGCACACACAGCTGTAACACATGACGTCATACCCTCTTTATATAGCATGATATTAGTAATTAAAGCCAAATGTAATAAGAAAACTTACTTACACAAATAATGTAATAGGAGCCAGCTAAAATGACAGAAACCATCTTTGGGATTTTTTTTTTTTTTTTTTTTTTTTTGAGGCGTCATAGAGGGGGCGGGGTTTTTGACCTGTACTGCTGCCAGCCACCAGGGGTTGATCCACATGTCTTGGATTCATTTGGGAAGCTGTCATACCGTCAGTCTTTATATACAGTTTATACCTGGTGACATATTCACATTGTTTTGTTGGACCAACAGAGCAAAACTCAAAAATATTTAATTTATAGATATAAAAAAAGCAGTATATTCTCACATTGGAAAATCTGAAATCAGAGAATTGTTGATGTTTTGGTTAAAAACTGACGATTAATCAATTTTCAAAATAGCTGCTTATCAATTGTTGATTGACTAACTGATTTATTGACAAATCATTTAACCAGGGCATCCCACCAAAAACCAAAGCCTTCAGACTTTGATTTAATCGGCCCATGTCCAGTACATGTTGTTGAAATAAAAACTCAGTTGATCAGAGCAGTTTTGTGTCAGCCAGATGTTACTGAGCAACCAGGACACGATTATGTGTTTGCACTGCTAAAAGTAATTAACGACACTAACTATGTTCGTCATAATTAAAGAATATGTCAGACAGTGCAAATGGTATCGCTCTTTTATGTGTTTTAATTATCTCTGGCAATGATTTTTGGCCTGTGTCCTTTGGCTCGGAGGCATGAGCTATATTATCCTGTGGCTACACATGGACAATACTTGTTAGTAAGATGGTTTTGCTCTCTTCATGGTATTTTTTAAAATTAGTAACTGCAGGAAAAAAGACCAGAATTACCTTCTAACTTGTCCTTAAAAATGGCTTAAGACTGAATTAATCAGTACGCTAATATTTGCATTTTTTAATTTTATGAGTAATGACGCTGACTGCACTCAACGGATGACTCACTAGCTTAATGTTCACAAACCTAGGCTTAAGTACATACTGATTAAATTTAATTAACATCTGAAACTGAAATGAAATATCAAGGTGACTGATATAAAAATATTCATTAATATTATTCTTTGAATGCATTGTTCTGTGTATTTATTTGAGCACTTTGAATCAGAATATTTTGGACTGCATTTGTTGCAATGTGTGAGTAAGATTCCTGAGAGGCAACTCTCAGAAACTGCCTCTCCTACAGTACAACAGGCATCCTACCTGAGAAAGATGGGCACAAATATGGCCGGGGGAGCTGGATCTTGTGCTGTCTCCCTGTGCCACTTCATCCAGGGGCCTGACTGTGCGTCTGTCTGAGGGAGTGTGTGGCCTGCGAGGGGACAGGGGTTTGAAGGAGGAGGGGACTGACGGTGGGACTTCACACGGGGACGGAGGGACAGAGATGGAACGTGGCATCTCCACAGTAACTCTAAAAGACGAAGAGTCTGTGAAGTTTGGCCCGGTGTAGATAGGAGCCGTGGGGCTGCCATGACGGAACTGCTGCCGCTGCTGCCACTCGTACAGCTGCCACACCATCCCCTCCTTGGTGGCCATGCGCTCATCGGTGGACATGCGGAAGTGGCTGAGCCGGTCATGGGCGTACTTGTAGTCACTGGGCAGGTTACATGTTGCTGGAGGAGAGTTGCTGCCAGACGGGAGACGAGGAGACTTTGGCAATGACTGATAGGTGGCGTCCACTGTGCTGGCTTTGGGCTTTAATGGAGGAGTCCGCCGAGGGAGGCTGTACTCAGCAGAGGGAGCACTGAGAAAGAAAACACATGCAAGTTTTTAACTTATATATAAACAATTTCATTTTATCTGTCCATGACCAAAATATTCTCTGTACATAGAGTATTGTAAGCAATTCAAACAGTGCTCACATTAGCCACTAGAGGGAGGCATTTACTCAAGTTTTTCAATCAGCTGCTGTTATACATTCAAACTGTGTTAAGTCAGACTGACCTCTTTGGTGGGTCTCCTTTTTGAACTTTGACCCACTGCTCCACCTGAGCCAGCGTATTCTTCCTCTGCACGTGTTTCTCAGGGTCTGGCCGCGTAACAAAGCCCCTCTGATAGACCAAGTTTCCGTTCTGTTCCGGTGGCAGAGCCACTTGGATTACAGTCTGCTGTCCGTTCTTGTGGGCGGCACCGTCGACAGAGTCTGGAGAGAGTCTCTCTGCTCTCTCCTCTGCGGCTGACTGACTTGGCCTCCCTTGGATCTCTAATCCATACCTCACCTCGTCTCCGTGAGCCAGTTGGATACCATTATCCGGAGGTTCCTCTCTGTCTGTCCTGCGAAGGCTTTCTGACTGAGATGAGTTCTGGTTGAAGTGGACGTGGTTAGTCTGTGGAACAGCCTGCTGCACAGCCTTCTTTGGATTCTCCACCTCTCTAGAAAAGAGTGAGACAAGGTGATTAAATGTGTCAACACAAGTTAGTCCTTCCTGTAAACAACTGAAATAAATGTATTTTTATCTTAAATCTTAAAGGGGCAGTGTGTAGGTTTTTGCAACCAGCTGAAACGTCTCCAATGTGCCGAGCTGGAACTTCCAGTTAGGGTTCCTACAATGTTCATTGTTCAGAGGGTTTTTACCAGGAGCCAAAATTATCAACAGAGGTCTCCTCCTCTCCAAAACAACGGACCAGGTGGTTAAAACCAGTAAAAACACTGAATAAAGCAGTTTTCAGTTACAAATCAGTGTTTCCTAGAAGGGCCCCTAGCCCAGAACCTGCTAACGGATGCTCACCTTTTTTTATCTGACAATTTAAGATCAAAATGTTAAGAAGGTTTTTACCAGCAGCCCAATTATCCACAGAGGTTTCTTCCTCTCAAAAACAATCAGACCCAGTGATTTAAACCGGTAAAACATTAAATAAAGCAGTTCCATGTAAAAAGTCTGTGTTTTTCTGATCCTGTTTGGCTTGTTGCAGAAGGGCTGCTAACGATGGTGGCCAACGCAAATATGCAAACTTGTTTGGTTTGTCCATTCTGGCTACTGTAGAAACATGGTGTTGCAACATGGCAGACTCCATGGACGAGGACCTGCTCCCTTTGTAGACATAAACGGCTCATTCTAAGGTAACTAAATCACGTCAATTCTTATTTCTAGGTGATTACACTCTAAAGTAAACATACTTATTATATAATATTCCATTTCTGCCAATATATACTGTATCCCCTAAATCCTACACACTGGACCTTTAAATTGCAGACAGTATGCAGTGAAGTGTTAAAGCGCCTAATTTTTCAACTCCTACACATGGCTACACTCATTCAGTTATTTAACCATAATCTAATTTCCCCTCTTCACTGTATATTATGATGAAGTGCATAGCTACTCTTGAAACAAGGGATTACAGGACATTAAGCAGTGGATAAAAAAACACAATGGACACTCAAATTAACCTTGTGTGACTCTGAGGGTAATTTTCTAATCCATTTGCAGGGACACTTGAACACACGGTCCGATTTATTACTGAGTTTCTCTTAAAAAAGATTAGAGACGATGGGGAGTGATTCAATAACTTTCCATCTGTGCCTTTTAAATATTTCTCAATAGAGGAAAGGAGAGTAGAGCCCTTTGTCGACAATGCATGCAGAGTGAATCCCCACTCTGCCACTCTTTTTAATGTGCTCGAATGATAAGCGATGTAATTCATTAGGTTTTGCATTTAAATTCATTAATCCCTTGCCCACCTAAGGGAATACGACATGACTTAAAACGTCTCATTTTCAAACTGTTATTGATGATTTACAAACTGCTTACACTTCAGGGTGGCTCATTTCTGCTAAAATTATTCCTAAAAGGTTAAATTTGAATGCAGGAACGCCAATAAAAGGTAAATTAAAACTGACTTTGGTACATGTTGCAGTTAAGTGATCACCTCTCACAGAAGTCAGTGGAAAATGTAGTGTTAGCGTTTATTACTACTTCATTAGTTCAAAGCATTTCACTGAATTAATGTTTCATTTCAAGGGACCAAACTAAGACTGTCATGTGGAACGCTGAGTGCTTCCCAAATAAAAATTTCAGGAGTACGGACTTGCATCGGCCTCTAGGTGGCATTATTGCACAGACCATTCGAACCATGCAGCCAGCTAATCTAAGATGTCTAAATGCAGTTAACCACACATGCAGTAGTCACAGAGTATCAGACTGTATTCCAGAGTATGTCTAATTTGATTGTAAATATTTTCAACAACAATAAATGCACACAAATCAGCCCTGTATGTTGTGATTACTGCTGCGGAAATGGATTCTATAGTGGAAGTGCTTTGCTGGCATTGGGCTGCAATAAGCTTCATCTATACCAGACCAGATGCAGTACACACACACACATACACACTGCAGACATCTAAGTGCCCCAGAACAGGAGGACAGGGCTGGACCTGCTGTGTTAGACGGCTCATGCTGTTAAATAAAACACATGGAGGCAGGAAAAAGGAGCATATTTCAGTTATGAAAGCCCTATTAAAGCAGCAGATGCTGTAGTTGATGCATAAAAACCTGAACACATAACTCTCTAGGAAAGCAGATGATTACTGTCTGGCTGAAATGACTGTGACACCCAGGTTCCCTTTATCATATCATCTCAGAGAGGCTGTGCTTTAGGGATGGCGAGATGTTGGTACGAGTAGAAGCCCGGCCAATAAGAGAAATGAATCCTACTCTGTAGAGCAAGACCAACCTCTTTATAGTGTGACTCTGCTGCATCAGCGCAGCCTGGTTCATGGCCCGGATCCAGCCATTCATGTCCTCCTGTGTGTCTGCACTGAAGAAATATGTCCGCATCCCGCAGTGTTCTGCCTGTGAGCCAATCACAGAGTTCTTATTGTAAATGTAGGAGCGCATTCCTGTATGGCTTGCCTATCAAAGAAAGAGAGAAAGATGGGGAGAGAGACAGAGAGGATAGATGTAAGAACTTCTCACTAAAGACAGGAAAAAGCTGCCAGTTTGTTCTGATGAGTGGAAAACTTTGCTTTCTTGTTTACTGAGACTGACAGCTGTCAACTCAGCGAGGACAAAGTTTACAGCAACATTTTACTGAGGAAAAAAAGGGAGGGAGCAAAGTGCTGCGGCAGAAACAATGTGAACATTGTGCTGTTTCTGTCAAGGAAAAAAAAAAGCATAACACAGGTTATAGTTTCCAGCTGCTTTTTAAAAAAGCTTCAGCAAAAAATATACAATATCTTTGGCACACAGAAGTTAGACAGCAACTGCGGCAAACGACTGTTCAGTGGCAACAAAACGGCAACTGTGGTCATCTGTCATCACTTCACTTCAGAATACACATAACCACACTACATAAACATTCACTTAGGTTATTTATATGTTTATATGTGGTGGTATAAATCTGTCCTAATAGCTTGGTGGTACAGTGTGGCACCTAATTCTTCACACTTAACCGAACCTGATTCTGGTGCAGACAACCAGCTAGACCACAGAAAGGCATGCAGCACCTTTTTGCACAGTTTCATAGCTACTGAGTGTTTTATCTCCTTTAGTTTCCACCACAAATGCAAATTTCCTCTCACTTCTCATTGTACAGATTACATTCTTTTTTTAAATCTGCAAAACATGTTGTACCGATCTACTCAATATACAGATGAAGAGTGCAAAATGATAGTAGTGATGTTTAAAGGGGCAAAAAGCGAAATCGTTTGACCGCTAGGTTTGCTGTTGTGCACTGCCTGTAGACCAAAACAAAGTGTGTCATTAGCCACTCCTCCCTCTACCTCTGCTCTCCACCCCCCCACCCCACTCGCCTCGTCTAGCAGTTAGCGATGTCTCGGCCTCTGCTGTGTTTAGCTATTCCCCTGTCTATTTCAATGATGATGGTACCTGCAATAAATGTAATATATTTCCTGAGATGGAGGCGAGGTGGTAGAAGTGCTCCATAGCTCTTAAGTTACTCCAGTAGTTGGTGGCAGCCGACTCGGCTAGTGCTAACACCGGGAGCTAACGCTAACGTTCGTCCTCTTCTCTGTGAGTGAGAGCGATGTTTTAGCCTAGCGGGCAGCTGGCTCGCGGGCTGCCCGCTAGGCTAAAACATCGCTTCAGGTTAAAGTGGGAAGAAGCAGCGGGTTTATCGAGCAGCTGAGTGAAGCTGGGTGAAGTGGAGGCTGCGGAGGAAACACCGGGATGGGTTAATGTCCGGAGCTTGAGCAGCCCGCCAGGCTGTCCGCCAGGCTTGCGGGCTGCCTGCTAGGCTAAAACATCGCTCTCACTCACGGAGAAGAGGAGGAACGTTAGCGTTAGCTCCCGGTGTTAGCACTAGCCGAGTCGGCTGCCACCGGCTACTGGAGTAACTTACAGCTATGGAGCTCTTCTATCAGCTCTTCTAGTCACTGAGCCTCGCCTCCATCTCAGCAAATATATTACAAAAATGTAGCCTCGCGGGGAAGCTACATTTTACAATGCTAATTGAAAATGTTAGCTGGGCTGCCGGGCTAACTTACTCACTTAACACAACCGTAACGCCTGACCCATTGCTGGGACCGAGCCGCTAATAACTCAAGCTTCAGACATTAACCCATCCCAGTGTTTCCTCCACAGCCTCCACTTCACCCAGCTTCACTCAGGTGCCCGATAAACCCGCTGCTTCTGCCCACATTAACCTGAATAACAAACCAGGGCTCGGTGCTCCAGTTGGATCCAAACAGAGAGCCGGGGCTAGTTGGGAAGCTAGTGGAGGCTAACTGGCTGTGCTTCCCTCCGGTCATGCTGCGGCTAACGCCTCGCCAGCCGCTCCCAGCTAGCTCCGGATTGTTATTGAGGTTAAAGTGGGAGAGGTAGCGGATCTGTGGGGCAGCTGAGTGAAGTGGAGCCTGAGGAGGAAGCACCGGTTAGCCCCGGTTTCGTTCCACTCTCTGCCATTTCATTTCGAAAATATGCGCTGCCATTGCTCACTGGCTGTAGCCTTTTATAGGGAGGGAGGGCCAAGGGCTCCAAGAGGGGGGGGGGATTCACATGAACGTGCAGCCGGACCGGCTTGTAAACAAGGGGCTGGAGATCAACACAGAGAGAGGGTGTGTGAGGTCATGCTATACTCCAGATGAAATTACACCTCTAGTTCTTCACATAGCAATTTTTTAATTCCTTCAATCTAGAAATGATGAATTTCGCTTATTGCTCCTTTAAACATACTGTATATTTCCATAATCAATGTTTTTTGTGCAAGATGCTAGTTATTTCACATTAATTGTAACTTCACTATTAACAGCTGCCTACAATACCACAAGAGTATCTGACAACAAGCTTTAACTGTAGTACTGTGGGAAGAGTGTTATCTTTACTGAGTCCAGTGCCACAGCATGCTCAATAAACAGAGGTAAAATCAGCGAAAATATATCCAGTGACCAAAAAAGGTCCATTAGTAATTATGGAAATACAATCCTGATTTATCATATGTATCCTCACAAATGGAAAAACTATACTAAAGTACTGTAGAGACATGTGTAATTAGTGCATCATTATCTTCGCTGAGGGAGCTCTTTCTGTATGTTATTCTGTTCATAAACAACACGTCACTGTCAGTGTGTTGTTTCAACCTCTAAGCTGACCTCTTTAGGTTCTTAAAGAGGACCTATTATGGTCATTTTCAGGTTCATACTTGTATTCTGGGTCTCCACTAGAATACTTTAACATGCTTTAATATTTAAAAAACAATTTATTTTTCTCATACTGTCTGTGCTGGAACACTTGTATTCACCCTCTGTTTGAGACACTCCGTTTTAGCACCCAAAGAAGCCCAATCTGATTTAATTGGTCAGTGTGTCCAGGTCTTCCATATCTCAGTGTCTCTGCACTGTCATTGCAGCCGGGGAATAACTATCGGAGTATAGCCATAATTTACTGCCGTGGAGAGAAAGAGCTTCTAAACCAAAATCCTCACAACCAGACATGTTCCAGCAGAAATAGGATCCCAAACTGGGGAGAAATGAACAACACTGGCTGCTAAGTTTATATGTTTCCCTGATGTTAGCATGTAGCTACATGTAGCAGTGTAATGTAGGCTACGTAAGGTGAACTCTTGCCTAGAGCAGATAACCATATATCTTGGAAGCAGTCTGAAGCCTGAGGTTGTTGCTCACATGGATTACTTTTACATAAGTTTACCTCATTATTTTAAACTTTGGCCATGTTTAATCTAAAGGTCCACCACTGTAATATAGTAGATTTGACAGACAATAAGGAAAAGCATAATAAGTCCCCTTTAAGAGTCAAAACAAAAGACCTTTACCAGCTGGTCATTACCATAATTCTTCAGCTCTAAAGACTGTAAAGTGAATGCATTTATTCTACTACACAAATCTTTAACCTTTATGAAACATGTGAGAAGCCAAAAACTGCAAACCAAACAAAGGACCTGCTTCAAAACACATGTAGAGAAACAAGTTAATAGTTTATATTGTATTTCTTTAGTTAAACAATATAAAACTAATGTCAGTACAGCAGAGGTAAATTGCTGATGGCAACAAACATCCAAAGAAAAGAAACGTCCACCACTCCAATGACGATGAGGATGTGATAAATGATATGCAGCTCGACAAGACAAATACCAGAGCCACTGAGAGTACATATATATTTGATTGATCCAGTGAGTAGCCTTGGCAGTGCGAGTGTCTACTTGTTGACCACATTTATAATAATTATCAGCTGGCTGACTTATTAAAGATGTGGACATTACACACATGTTGCCTTTTTGTCGCTCTGTGGTCCATTGGATTTGAAATGATCAGTCTCCCACCCAAAAGTGGAGGAGTGAAACTAAGTGCAACCCTGTGTGCTCTGGCATTGTCCATAGATGACTGTGGTCATGTCTGTACATGATGAGACTTTGATGCACATTTCAAAATGTGCATTCAGTAGCTGCTAGCATGACATGAAACAAAAATGGGCTGAGGGTGACGGTCCACTGACGAGGCTCAAGTGAAATCAAATACCTAGTCATGCAAGACAGGAAGCCAGTGTGATTGAGGACGACCGCCCGCAGAGAACAGTACTCACTCCGCCCGCGCACACACACCAGGTCACAATGGGAGGCAATTGACCAACAGGGAATGAGAGAAACACAGTGAGATGAGCAAAAATAAGAGAACAACAGAAAAACAACAGGAAGTTGCTGACTCAATAACAGAGAACAGAAATGGCTCCAGCTGTGGTCTGATGACAGTCATCACAGAAGCAGGAGTGAGTAACAGTGGCACCATCAACAGTGTTTTGACACTTTACAATCAGATACATCACTGTGGCGTAACAGCTCCAGCGCTATGGGGAGGGTAAAAAAATACAAGCAAAAATACTTCAGAGGTACTGTGCTGACTTACACAACCTGTTTTCTTATATCCTGTCCGTTCAACCTCAAATACAATTGATTTTGAGAAAAAAATTAGTGTCACCTTCTCCTATTATTTCTGGACAACAAAAACTTTGGTCTTTCAGTAGCTTTAATAGTCTGAAACATCCCGTTGTTGAACAACACCACCATCTACTGAGCTGCTGTCATGCTTACTTAGCAGTAACTGAAAATTTCCAAAGCACCTCAGATACACTTAATGAAATCTCCTCCTCTTAAATGCATGATGGCTCTGAGAGAGCTGAGGGGAATAGGGATCTCTTAAATACAGGGTGGTACAGCAGAGCTCAGGCTCATTTCACCTAACCTTACACAGCACACAGCAAGTGGTGGGAGGAGACGGAGAAAAGGCTGAATGTATAATTAATATTTCCAGCAGCACAATTACAGTACAAATTCCATTGTATGTAATATGATCTGTCAAATGCACGAGGTGTGTACCACACATACACGCACACAGACAAGCACTCACACTCAGACACACGCACACGTGCACACACAGAATCCAAGAACAAAAGCTCGAAGTACAAAGGAGCTGAAAGGATTGCAACAGAATGCCCTGAAGCTGCAGCGGTGCATCAAACATTCAGGCACTATTGTTCTTTGCAACACGCTCTGTGTTTCCACAAAGGAGGAGCTGGATAATGTTAACACTCTTGCTGTAACCAAAAGACATAAATCCCTTTGCTGTCCTCTGGCACAATTCACAGACGGGAAAAAGAGAAAAAGACTTTGCCGCATGCAAAGAAAAGTTCAGTCGCACATTTTTAAATAAAAATGACGCTATTATCAAATGTGGGCCGGCTCTGCTGGGGACTGTACAACCAGGGAGCTATGTGTCATTCAGATTTCAATGAAAGAACAAAGCTCTTGCACTGTGTAAACCATATTGAACATTGCACTGCTGCAGCCTCTCTGGCACTCTGGCAGGGGCTACCGCAAGACAGTGGAAAATGTATTTCTGCCCCTTCTCACAGTAGGTTAACAAAATCAAACCTTGCACAGAATACATAAAGGGTTGTGCTGCAGCTATCCAACACCCATCATTGGGTTTGTGTTAAAAAAAGATCAACTACCAGAAGGCCAGAAGTTTCATCGGACTTCTCAAAACTGGACTTCTTAAAGAAGTCTTCATAGATTTTTTTACAAAACCTTTTTTGTTTTCTGTTAATTTAACAAAATACGCCAAACTTCTCAAACAAATCAGTGTTTCGTGTTTCATCATACAAGCAGCGGTATAAATTTGCATTACTAACATGATCAATGAATAGAAATGTTATAATTTAAAGGTCTAGTGCAGGGGTCAGCAACTGTGGTGACAAAAAGGCCTGGAAATACCAGTTACTATCAAGAGCCATTTTTGCCCAAAAAGGAAAAAAAAAATCTGTCTGGAGCCGCAAAACATATTTGAGCCTCATAATAAAGGTATCTACATTAAAAATAGATCAACATGAGGATTCATTAATACCGTATGTTTCAACACAAGGTGGCGATTCTGCAGTGGGCTAATTTGTCCACCCATTAAATTCTCTATTTTCCCCTGAGACTTTTCCATTTTTGGATTTGGAATCCACACCTATCCCAGCTAGGCTGACTCAAGACTACTGCAGCTATCACTAGTGATGTTTTTAGCGGAAAAGGCGCCAGGCCACAGACGTACTGTATGACGCACATTTTAATTGACGAAATGTTAAAACATTTTTTTAAGTCAGTGTAGAGGCTGCGCATTTTTACAGTTGAAGAATGTAAGAATCACTTTAGGTTTACAACAACACATTAGAAGTTAAAATGGTGGATTGAGAGGGTATGGGAAATTTACCGCATGGAACAGATAGCGTACTCCTTGAGACTCCAAAAAGAAACATTTATCCAAAGATGGGCCCCTGCTATCGCCATACTAACATAGAGAAGTGATTGAAATCCACCTACATATTTTACAGCATACAGTACAGGCCAAAAGTTTGGACACACCTTCACATTCAATGCGTTTTCTTTATTTTCATGACTATTTACATTGTAGATTCTCACTGAAGGCATCAAAACTATGAATGAACACATGTGGAGTTATGTACTTAACAAAAAAAGGTGAAATAACTGAAAACATGTTTTATATTCTAGTTTCTTCAAAATAGCCACCCTTTGCTCTGATTACTGCTTTGCACACTCTTGGCATTCTCTCCATGAGCTTCAAGAGGTAGTCACCTGAAATGGTTTCCACTTCACAGGTGTGCCTTATCAGGGTTAATTAGTGGAATTTCTTGCTTTATCAATGGGGTTGGGACCATCAGTTGTGTTGTGCAGAAGTCAGGTTAATACACAGCCGACAGCCCTATTGGACAACTGTTAAAATTCATATTATGGCAAGAACCAATCAGCTAACTAAAGAAAAACGAGTGGCCATCATTACTTTAAGAAATGAAGGTCAGTCAGTCCGGAAAATTGCAAAAACTTTAAATGTGTCCCCAAGTGGAGTCGCAAAAACCATCAAGCGCTACAACGAAACTGGCACACATGAGGACCGACCCAGGAAAGGATGACCAAGAGTCACCTCTGCTTCTGAGGATAAGTTCATCCGAGTCACCAGCCTCAGAAATCGCAAGTTAACAGCAGCTCAGATCAGAGACCAGATGAATGCCACACAGAGTTCTAGCAGCAGACCCATCTCTAGAACAACTGTTAAGAGGAGACTGCGCCAATCAGGCCTTCATGGTCAAATAGCTGCTAGGAAACCACTGCTAAGGAGAGGCAACAAGCAGAAGAGATTTGTTTGGGCCAAGAAACACAAGGAATGGACATTAGACCAGTGGAAATCTGTGCTTTGGTCTGATGATTCCAAATTTGAGATCTTTGGTTCCAACCGCCGTGTCTTTGTGAGACGCAGAAAAGGTGAACGGATGGATTCCACATGCCTGGTTCCCACTGCGAAGCATGGAGGAGAAGGTGTGATGGTGTGGGGGTGTTTTGCTGGTGACACTGTTGGGGATTTATTCAAAATTGAAGGCACACTGAACCAGCATGGCTACCACAGCATCCTGCAGCGACATGCCATCCCATCTGGTTTGCGTTTAGTTGGACGATCATTTATTTTTCAACAGGACAATGACCCCAAACACACCTCCAGGCTGTGTAAGGGCTATTTGACCAAGAAGGAGAGTGATGGAGTGCTGCGGCAGATGACCTGGCCTCCACAGTCACCGGACCTGAACCCAATCGAGATGGTTTGGGGTGAGCTGGACCGCAGAGTGAAGGCAAAGGGGCCAACAAGTGCTAAACACCTCTGGGAACTCCTTCAAGACTGTTGGAAAACCATTTCAGGTGACTACCTCTTGAAGCTCATTGAGAGAATGCCAAGAGTGTGCAAAGCAGTAATCAGAGCAAAGGGTGGCTATTTTGAAGAAACTAGAATATAAAACATGTTTTCAGTTATTTCACCTTTTTTTGTTAAGTACATAACTCCACATGTGTTCATTCATAGTTTTGATGCCTTCAGTGAGAATCTACAATGTAAATAGTCATGAAAATAAAGAAAACGCATTGAATGAGAAGGTGTGTCCAAACTTTTGGCCTGTACTGTATATGTATCTCTGCCTCCCCCACCTGACTCACCTCCTGATGCATTTACGTACACTCATGCCACTGTATAAACACATGCGCAACTCCACTACCTAACCTTATCACTTTTTTAAAATTTTCTTCTTTCTTTAGTCTTTTTTTGTCCAACATTTCCTTTTCCCAACTTATACCTTTTGTTCGTTTTCAAAATTAATACTTTAAGCTGGGATGTGCTTGGTTTATTTTAACTCCTTGTTGTTTGCCTGTAAGATACAAAGACACAGCCGTAAAAAAAAAAATAGAAAAAAAACAGCATGGAAATTCTGCAAATGATTGTACAAGTTGCTGGATTTTAGTTAAGTTAAGAAAAATAAAAAGTTATTTATTTCCATATTATTTTCTGTCAACTGGAGAGGGGCTAAAGAATTGCATGTGGCTCTGTAGCTGCAGGTTGCCTACCCCTGGTCTAGTGTGTAGCAAGAGGCATCTAGCAGTGAGGTTGCAGAACTGAAACTTCTCTCGATGATGACAGTGAAAGAGGACCCTCTCTGTGCATAGATAAAAACAGCTTGTTTTAAGGTAATGAAAACACAACCATTCTTATTTTCGGGTGATTCTAAACTAATGAAAACATAGTTATGAATATTATGTACCATTTCTGCCAATAAATGCCCCTAAATCCTACACGCTGGACCTTTAAATCAGGAAAGATCTGATCAAACAATTAAGATAACAAACCTAGGACCATATTCCAACTTTTGATACTTGACTGTTTTTGATGTGATAGCTCTGTGCTACAGACACATTTCGGTTGGTACTCAAATACTGAGGTTTAAAAAAAGACTATCTAGGCAGCAGGGAGTACCCAACCATACTTCCTGTGTTACAGAGACCACAACAGGGGCAACCAGTATGTGAGGACTGTTATCTAATAGTGACATAGCAATAAATATTCTTGGGAAAGAAAAAGTGTAAACAAGTTTTGCTAGCTAGACATGGACATGACACCTTCACTCATAAATCTGATGAAATGCCACTTCAGTGTTACCTTGAAGGCATATTTGCGGTTAATGTGGTCATCAGGCTCAACTGGTGCGATGACATAACTGGGCAGAGGGATGCTACCGAGCACTGTCTCCTCTCGGCTGTCTGTGAAGCGAGAACACACAACACACACCCAGAGTATTGTAACATCCAAGACAACGATCTCTAATTCTGCCAAGCTCTTTTACGATGTTTACGAGTGACTGCAGATTTATGAACAGCAGGAAAATTAGCGAGGCATAATTCATGGGTGACTCCCTGTCTGACCGAGGCCATGTGGCTGCATGTGGCACGAGGTGGCATGTGACTTATCTATTATTCAGTATGATTAATGGAGGAGAGGAGGTGGATGCTCTGGCAACACAAGCAAAGATTACATCCCATAATAAAACACTCAAGTTAATAAGGAGGGAGAAGTGGGAGGAAGAGAAAGCCGGGGAGAGCGAGAGATAGCGAGACATGTCATACATCCAATTATTGGCTGTCATTAATCAAGAAATACATTTCTTCCCTCAGAAGACCTCATCAAAGGTTTTCATGTTGGTGTGTTAAACTCTGACCAACTGCACTTTTCATAGACTCACCTTTGTAGTAAAACAAGCAGTAGTCTGACAAAACAAACCACTTCCTTTTCCACAGTCGCATTCCAGAGCTGTCCTGGAGGTGAAGGGGGAAACGCAGACACACAGTGTATTTAGAAATCCTCCTTGCAGAAACGCATTTCAATTCACTTTTTAATTAAAAAGAGTAGTTTGGGAATATAGTGCTCGTTAGCAGTGAGCAGGGGGAGGAAGATGGCTTTATGCATATCATTATTACAATAATTTTAGTTTATTTCTTTCTTGCAGCATTCGGCACAAAGCTCTAGGTCTTTTTGTCTCATACTTTTTAGGATTATGTACTCTCACAAAACTCTGGAGTCCAGATTAGAGGGTTTTGTAAGGGCAGTCTGAACATTCATCATCATACAACATCAGATTCAAACAAAACTCTTCAACACAGCTCACCTGTTTATACAGCCAGCCTCTCACCACCACTGGGATGTTGAGATTTCTTTTAATAGCATGATCCCTTTTGCCAAAACTGTGTACTTTTCCTGTACCTCTGGAGCCCTGCGGAAAGCAAAGAAAACCCAAAAGGCTTGATTATGTGGTGGCTTTGCTGAGAACTGTTTGCCAAATTACTCTGCTGCTTACCTGAGGTAATGTACAGTAATTAACAGAGAGGAGTAGTGTGTGTAACAGTGGTTCTCAAACTGAGCATCAGGCTGCCCTGGAAGGGTGTGGGTCCAACATGGGGAGGGGTGTATGACCAAAAATGAGCAAAATCAGAGTTGAATGAATGTGATTTTAATTCAGCTTGGTTTGTTTTACCTTTAGTTTCCCCAATATTGTTAAAGTCTACACAAGAAAGGGGGGTCGTTGATTTGTTTTGGTTCGTAAAGGGGGCCATGACAGAAAAAGTCTGAGAACTACTGGATTCAATTCATTTTCAAATGTGTTCATTTCAATTGTGCCTCACATTTGAAACAGTTTTTGACTCCATGTAATTCCTCATATCCACTTAGAAATATGCAATATCCCTTTTTCTTTGTCCCCTGAATTTTTAAAGACGTTGGACGAAGGTCATTTCAGTACAAAGCTCCATCTGACTGGAATAATCTTCCTCTTTTCTTGAGATGTGTTACCTGTTTCTGCTGCTACAGTACTTCTATACTAGTCCATACCCATTGGTAGCTTTGTCTCCTTCTACCTATGTCAGTCCTCAATGCCTATGTGCAGTTTCACATAGATTGACGTCAGTAAGTAGAAAAACGTGGGACAGACAGAATGACTGACTGACAGAATGACACACTGACAGTTTCTGTGATTATGTACAGCATACATACCATGACTTTGTCATACCAAATATTAGAAAAAAACAACAACATTTGGCCACAGGGGGAGCCACAGCGATCGGTCGCATTTTAGCCATTTTTAAGCATTTTTCTGTTGTTATAGCGCCACCCAGTTGCCAATTAGAATTAAATTTCTCCAGTCACCTTGAGGCGTCCTGTTCTACATATCTACCAAGTTTAGTAAAAATCGATATGGCGGTTAGGCCTAGATAAGAAATTAGCTCTCTAGCACCCCCATTTTGTTTGATGGGGTCAATAATGGAGGGGTCCCCTCAGATTATGTGTGGTCATATGCCTACAAAGTTGCGTGGTGATCGGTGAAACCCTTGAGATGTTATACACTTTATGTGATGAGCCACGCCCTCCGCAATATTCATTGTCTTATAGAAGCTCAGTTTTAGTAAGTTTTCCAACTTTTGCCAAGAGGGAACTTTAGATATTGGTCCCTAGATTATGTTCACCGAGTTTCATGCAGATCAGTCAAACTTCCAAGAAAGAGATCGATTTTAAGTGTTTTTCAAAAAATTGGCGGAAAATCTATATAACCGGAAGTTATGGGTTCTTGAGGCAAATTTATTCCTCACGAGGAGAGGCATCTCTGTGCAAAGTTTCATGTCTCTACGACATACGGGGCATGAGATATGCCCATTCAAAGTTTGCAATTTCAATCAGTTGCTATAGCGCCCTCCTTTGGCCAATTGATGTAATATAGCTGCTAATATTGACTTCTATATCTGTGTATCTGTAGTGTATGTTTGTTATGTAATGCAGTTTTGTTTGTGTTTTTGTTCTGTATTTGTGTTTGAGGACCCCCTTGAAAATGAGATGCTACATCTCAAGGGGCTATCCTTTCACTAAATTCAAATTCAAATCTACTGTTGCTTACCGTGGTGTTGCCCTCCAAAGTGCAGACAATTCAACTACAAACTTTTGTTACTTTCAAAGAAACGTAAACGGCCTTTCCAGAAAAAGTAAAATGGCCTTCTTTCCTAGAACTTCCTGCCTCAGACACCCATAACGAAAAAAGGAAATACCATCTGGCTATTCCCGTGGATGCGTGCATCCATTTATAATCAGGATTATTTTCAGACACGGCCATTTCAGACTACGTTTTCTCTGTTACAAATTAAGTTGTACTTTTTCTTAGTTGTGTTTCTACAGAAATATCTGGGGTTGTCCTGTTTACCAACTGGATAAAAGAATGAATGTTGAGGTGACAAATGACAAATATGCATATCCAATTCGTCATACAGAATTATAAATGTGACATGTGACAAAATGAGAAAGACCAGAGGGATAATCTGCTTGTTATTATCTCAATCATGTGGTCTATAAAATGTCAGAAATTAGCTCAGAATATCCTGCACAAGCTACAAGAGCCCACGATAACAATACCCTGGATTTGTCAGATCAACAGTTCACAAAAGATATTTAGTGTACTTTCATATTTGACCAATAAAAGCAGCCTGGTTCATATTTGAGGGACTGACAAATGTTTGCTTAAGAAACAGTGTAAACAAAAAAATATTGCTCATTAACTTCATGTAGATATACTAATTCATCATTTCAGCTCTACAACAAAGAATTATTACAAAAAAAATCACACTTCTTTTCCAACATATCAGCAAGTATTCACGCATTTTCATCCCTCCGAGCAATAATTGTCTCTAAAGTTCAGTTGCATCAAAACTTTGTGAAAAGTTCAACCGTCTTTAAGGAGTGGCAATACCAATATCAGATTTCTCTCTGATTTGATTTAAATCCTGTTCTTCTGTGGTGTTTCCCACATTCAGAAACAAAACATATTTGCAGTGAAAATTTCCACTATCGCTGTGGAAAAAACGGCAAGTCTGCACACTGTACACCACACCCCTGTCCAGTCCCAGGGGATGTGTATTCAAGTTATATTAGGCTTAAATATAACTAAATTATTGCTCTCTGTGGCCGTAAATCAGAACGAGATAACGTGTTCTAGAGTTGATTAAACCAGTTTATCAACATGAGCATTAACAGTCAGCACCAGAGCTCCCAAATGATTCTCCACCCCAAAAAAGGAATATTTGGTCAGTTATGATAAATGTCAAATGGGAAAAGCTGAAAAAACATTTTGATTCTGTTTAAGGATTTGTTTTCTCTTTTGTTAGATTACAATAAAACTAAGTAACACAAGTGAACTCGATTTGACAAACACTGCCGCTCACCTTTGACCCTGAGGTGGCATCCACTGCTGCTGGGGTCACAGTCTTAGAGGAAACTGTGACCATGCTCGGGGATCTCTGATTGGCCGCTGACTTGGACATACGGGCTTCTAACCTACAATTAAAAAAGGCAGCGCAGAGGAAGATCAGTAACACAGATGGGATGAGAAGCACTGGATGGTCATATTCCCTCTTAAATTCCTCTGACAAACTACAGACGCACAGGAAAACCGAGCGCAGCCCTGTGCTGATCTTTCACATATAAAGGATATGACTATTTCCTGACACCGCCACGCGACCTGTCGCAGCCAATGGCTTTGCGGTGGATGTGTTAACAGTGGAAGCTGTGTGTGCCAAACACTCCAGTGACACTTGGTCTGACACACACCCTGGGGCACAGAGCGTACACACGCCCAGATAACAAAACAAAACAAACACAAAAAAGAACAGCACACACACACACACACACACACACACACACACACTATCCTTGAGCAGCTCTATCCACATCCCACCTCGCATTTCTTCATGACATCATTATATTACTATTGTTGCAGAAAAATCAACACTGAAGAAACGGCACTGACAGGTCAGTATCAGATAACACAGTTTTGTATTGCAGATCATATTATTAGGAACATTTAAACAGGGTCTTTTCAGCCTCAACCAACCGTAGTACGTACAGTACATTTCTTTTCCTGTGCAACAACACAAAGTCTTTCACTGCAACAGCAAATCCATTCACTCCCACATTTTTCGAGGACTTTTTTTTTCCCCAGGCTGCGGCAGCCTCTGCTTCATCCCGTATGCTCAAAATGAAATTCATCACAGATAATGGAAACACCAGAGACAGCAAGGATCAATTTGATTTAACAAGGTCTCAGAAATGTTTCTTAGGAATTTTGGTCCGTCCTGATTAAGTAAGAACATGCAGCTCCAGCAGATTTTTTCATCCATAAATCCTGCACACCTCCTGTTACACTGCATTTTAAAGGTGCTCTGTTGGGTTTACATTGGTTGACTGTGCAGACCACTGGATTTAAATGATGTCACTGTCGTGCCCCTGGAATAATCCTGATATCATAACTGTTCAAGTGCATCATTCTTAGTGAAAATACAATGAGGGAGGCTATTTCTGTGATGCTGGAACCACCAGGCTAGGCACCAACAGTTCATATTCCCTCTCACAGGCCTAGAAAGTAATACACATCACTTCATGAGATGGTGTATGTAAACTTAAGCGAAGTTTTAAACTCATCTGCAGCGACCGCACCAGTATAATTGACACGCAGCTGTCCAGAACTTGGTAGAGCCTCTCCCTGACTGCAGGAGTGAACTGAAAGAGAAATAATGTCTGACCTGTCTCTGCCACGAGCCCTCTGCATTGTTCCGCAAAGCTGTTAAAGGCAGCACCGAGCCTTTTGTTTTTTCCTGCTTTGTGTTGCTCACTACACCGCAGCTAAAGAAAACAAGATAAGCTCGAGATGTGTCGGCAACTAAAGCAGAAAAAAAAACTCTGGGAGAACAAGTGGAAAAAGAGACACAGCACAGCAGAACAAAACTTACAGTATCTGCACTCACAGGCTGGACAGCAGCCAGTATTTTTACAGGATGTTTCTGTCCTATCAAGAGGACTCTGCTGTTTTATGTGAAGCTTTCATTCTGTTTACCACCACTGTCATTGGAATAGTTCCCCGGGAGATTTGTTGTGGCATGTGTTGGAGAGGAGCGATATTTCACATCATGTAGTGGAGAAGGGGGGGGGGAGACAGTAAGCTCCGTCTCTCCCTGCTGCTCTTGCTACTGTATGATGGAAATGAGGGCATATTTGACGTTTTTTTCTTAATCCTTTAAGGCAGTGGGTGCACATGGGGAGAGCTGACGAATTGATCATAGTGTGATAATCTATAACAAAGTCAAAGCCTCCAGGCCGGCGAAGCATAGGATGATCGACCCCTCCACGGGGAAGGGCCTCCTGAAGCTCTTTTTCCTGCTCTGTCCTCGATCCGATACGGGTCTCACTGAGGTTCTCTGTACTTGGACGGGAGTCAATGATTCATGGAAGAAACCAACTTCCTTTTCAGATATCATTATACGCGGAGTGAAGCCTATAACATCACCGTGACAGTGAACAGAAGCAACAATTTGAAGCCACAGTGAGGTCACGCCCGTGTCGCACACGTTCGATACCACGACTGCTCCCTTGCTGTCACGCTCTCCACTAAACTTTAACAGCATTATGAAAAGAAGGGTGCAAGGGAGAGGCACAAAAATACGGCAATAAAGTTAATAGAAGTTGGAGTAGATGCTGGAATTAAAATTCAAAGTCACATTTGGTGTAACTTACAGTGATACTGAACTGACCTACATTTGCACTAAAGCTGCTTTTTCACATCTCTGCTCTTCTAGGTAACTTAACATAGTCTTAGTTTAAGACTGAGCTAAAACTAGAACAATAATACTATTACTTAAAGCTGCTTGAAGTTGCATGGTAAAATGCTTACTGTAACTATACAGTGTTTAAAGCTGGAGTTTGACAGACTGCTTCAAATTTTCACAAGCACTGAAGTTGAACTTTCTCTGTCATTGCTATGATAGCTTTATTGGCAGTGTAATGAATGTCTTGCGGGTGTGGTTTAGGCAGGTGGTAGGAAGCAGGGTCAGCACTGACGTAGAACTTGAGGGTTGGTGGTAATCACTCATTAGCCGCTATACATGTATGCCCCACCTGGAGGGAGAGCTGGGAAGACCTTTGAGCTGATTGGGCACGCCACGAGGGAGACGCCGGAGGCAAGACATTCTGAAGACAAAGGAGAACGACCATGAAGAAGAGTGAGCTGCACGACTGGTCCGATGGAACGGCACCCAGCGGAATTGTCCAGTCCGAACGAGCTGGTCGTGTTTCTCACGTCTAATGCAACACGTAGGGAGAGGCACTAAGTTACGGGCTTGCTAGCCTTATTTGATGAGGTTTCACGAGCTAGGTTTAGCATAGCAGCTTAACAGTCGTCAATTTTGTTATGGTTCACATGTCACACCTTAATTATTTTATATTTACGGGATGTGTTTACTGTGGCCTATCTTAGCACACAGACTGGAAGGAAGAGTAAACGAGTAAGGTAGACGTAAGCACAGCCCAAAACTTAACACTGTCTCATCCACCACATCAAATAACCACACATAGTTTTTTACAGTGATAAACAGCAGGAATACTCAAACATATTTCATATCTAACCTACTGCCTGTACAAACTGTTGAAACCACATCAATCACCTCTGTGTTGGCAACTTTGATAAGAAAATATTTGTGCTTTCAGAGAACAGACTGAAGGAGTTTAACAGCCAGGACAGACAGCATGTAAGAAATATGCTGGAGTGCTTCTTTAATAATAAAAAAATTTACATACTGAATGCAGCGCAACTGTCACTGCTAGTTGCCAGACCAACGCAGTGTCATTTTCATAGCTGGCACCCACATTGTGTATGTAGCAAATGTATTTGCGCCCATCTGTGCGCCCATGGGTGTGTATAGGTCTTGAAATGAGGTCTGATCAGGCCCATTGTTGGCGCTTTGCCATTCTGAGGCAGCAAAGATCGATTGTGCCATTGAATGGCAGAGTATTTTCCTGCTATTTAAAGGGCACACTATTCAGATGGTAACATGTGCCTGTATAGGCAGGTTCACAACATCCTTACACTCTACTTGTCACACACACAGGGACATGCAGTTGGGCTGGAGGTGGGTGAAATATTACATCAATAATGCAGAAAATAATACATTCTCTAGAATGCAAACATGGCAGAGAGCAGAGCAGAGCTGCCTGCAAAGCTGCTGTCCGCCTCCTTATCAAAAGAGACGCTGTGCGCATTCAAGCATAAGGAGGAGCAGGGTAACTTCATTGATTATTTCAAAAGCTAAAAGTTTAGTTCTATTTCCTCTGTCAAGTTTTTAGTTTTGTTGCTTTAATAATAATAATAATACATTTTATTTATAAGCGCCATTCAGAACACTCAAGGACACTGTACGGCAATAAAACAAAACAATAAAAAACACAGATAAATGTCCAACAATATTTGCTGCAATGGCATGACTGCTCATTACTCTCATTAGAAAACTGCTCACTTCTCCATTTGCCGAATCTGCCATGTAAATAGCAATAGCAATAGGGGCAAACATGGCTTTTAAAGGGATTAAGAGATGATGCTCTGATTGGTTGAACTCATGTTATGCCCAAAACACACCTATGATTAGTTAGGGGCTAAATACCATGTGCTATAGATCATTTAAACAGGACCCTAGGTTTCTTAAAGTTGTCCTGCCTGCTTCTTGGCATGCTTGTCATGTTGTTGTGAGAGGGGCATAAACATGATGCTATTCTTACCACATCTTAAAGAGATTATGACTCGCATTTCCAAGTAAAAGAATCGTTTTATCTCTGTTGCAGCAACTAAGACAGTAACTTTAAAGCCCCCTGATGGTATACAAATCCATGGCTTAACAGAACTGAACTGGGGATATTGGAGATTTTCAGGAAATTAACAGCGGAGGATGAAGATGACTCATAATTAAATTTGCATTACTTTAACAGATCGTCTTTTTATCAGCGGGAATGTGGAGGTCACACGCTTGTCTCTCAACCTGCTTTTGTGTGAAGTGGAATCTGCACCATGCGTGATCATCTTACAGCGGCCAGCTTAAATACGATCCGACACCTGCTGCCTTATATTGTGCTCTAACCCTGCCGTGCCCTTTAATGGCTTTGCAGGGCACAAAGACATTAAATAACAACAATAAATCCACCTTCCATGGCGATATATACTGCTGTGGATGAAAACAATATACAATTCAGACTCTCAAAATTTCAGTAACATGTAAACCTACTTGGCACAGTAAAATCTTAGGGATATTCTGTCAATGCCAGTGTAACAGTCAGAAGAAGACAGTCAGGTTTCCATTTTTATGACTCCAGCTACACTGAGTAAAACGCCCTGAACGGACCAGAAAAAATAAATAACTAACCTGGCTGATGGATGAGACAGATTCATGACACCAGATGTGATTTTAACACAAAAGCATATGTGAGTGTCAGCCATGCCATTACCATAAATCCTATTAAGGTAATCATGTGAAGAATCATACTTAAGAGTCTCTGGGATCCAAAGCCACTGACTGCAGTCAGTTACGAATGCAACGATACTAATGAATGCATTCAATTTGAGGAAGAAGAAAAAAAGATGCCCATCCTTTAGTGTTCTGACTGTGACATCTCATTTTCCCGATTAACTGAAACAGTTCTTGCTTTGCTTGTTACTGCAGAATAGACAGCTTTCCCCCCTCTCATGACATGCTCCATCAGGGAGGGTGACAGGCTATTTGCCAGGCTATTTCTGGACTCCCACCGTGTGACCTTGAACTAACCTCTCTGTACATTTAAGCATGCAGTATATGCATTTTTCCCAGGAAACAAAAGCAGACTCACCTGTCTTGTAGTGTGTATTCTGTGTTTTCAGGGGATATCTGTCCGGTCACAGGGTGTCGAAAGGATGTGGCCCTCAGGGTGTGGCTGCAGGACAGAGGGAGAATGAAAAGAGGGAGTAAACAAAATTAGTAACAAGTCAGTATTCATACACCTACCTGCTCCCGTCCCCGCACAGCTATGTTTCTATACTTCTAAACAAAACCACATAAAGTCAACCTCAGTCAACTGTAAAAAAAAATCTATGGTAGCTCTGCAGCCGGGTCAGGAACCACATATTCTCTTACACAAAGTGTAGGGCTCAGCACTCTCCCTTTAGCCAGCTCACCAGGCTTTATTGATTTCAGTTAGATGGGGCCATTCATTGCTTTAACTAGAGCATAAACGCATGTTACTGTCACAGGATAGAATAAGAAACGGACAAGAGGGGCTGGTGTTGAGAGGATTGAAATATTACAGCGAGACTCTTTCTATTGTCTATATTGTATATTTGTTCATGACTAGGCAAGGAAATGATTTGGGTTATTTCATTTACAGCAAAATAAAAGAAAATCCCAGAAAATATCTAGTATGCACACACTGTCTCACATACTGAAGCACAGTGAGATTGATCTACTTCTTTTTCATGCTGTACTTGGATGATGTTTCTTCTGCTTTATAAAAACAGGGATTTAATACATGTCTAATCACAGATGCATTTATCCGATGCCCAACTGTATTATTCAACCATCATGGCAGGTTAAGCTTCAATCATTCATTGTGTTTGATGTCTGTTTCTCTCAATTACACAAACCCACACTACTGCAGAGAGCCTTTAGGTGTATGGCTCTCCAGGATTAGTTAGCTGCCACTGGTACTTAGCGCTGCCATTATCCCGTCAAATTGTGACACATCGCTTGAAATGCTGCTGGCTTTTTGATCCTTAGTACATCTTAGACTTTTTCAATTTCATTTTGAATGCACATATAAAAATGTGGAGCTTTAGAAACCTGTGTTCGGTGGTGACATTATAAAGAGTAATATTATGGAAGAATTTAGCAGCACTACTAGCGCGGCTGCCTCGTTAAAGTTAAATCGAAGACCCCTCAGTCGGCTAAGACTAAGACTTTTTTTTGGTCCCCAGAAGTAAATTCTCTTTTTGCTTTCACGTGGCTCTCCAAGGTAAAATTATTGTACCACATCAAGTCATTCTGTTCACTCTGTGTCTGCGATGTCTGTGGGTACAGGCAGCTGCAGAAAACAGGCCCAGGATGAGTCTCAGTAAGACAGAGGCAGCTGCCCAGAGGAAGAGGGGCTTTACCAGGTTAGGCTCTGAGATAACGTTATCTTTTGCCTAATGCTTACGTGGTAAATTTACAGCTCACAATACGATACAGTCTCTGGCCAAAACATGTTGTTGTATATCTCTGATCAACTGTTATAACGCATTAGCTTGGAAGGCTAACTTGGCTTGATCACCGGCACCTTAGGGCAAAACCCTGTTCAAAAATCTGGCAATTCAATAAAGTGTTGCTTGATAGGAAAAAACTGACTGATTCAATTCAAATGACAAATTTTGAGTCAAGTACACCCCTAACTATTACTTATACCTTGCAGCAAAGGCCTGCATGTTCTTTGCTACTCAGGTGTAGTGTAGATACTATGGAGACAGCTATTTGTCCTAGTGTGATGACAACAGATAAAAGTGTATATAATGCCATCTTTGTTTCACCCCTCATGGTTGAAAGACTTGGGAGAGCAACCGTGTGTGATAATATACTGAGCTGCAATATTATGCTTTCAAGCCTGGCTCTTTGTTAGTGTTGTATTGTATGTCCCCTGACCCTTTTTTTTATCTTCCCCCATCACCATCATACACAATCTATTACAGCTGAAATAATCACAACACTATTCTTCAGAAGATGCTGTAAAATACTGTGCGCAAGCGTGCAATAAAACCGTAGAGTAAACACTGCTGCGGTGCAGAGGCTAAATCCATTTGCTGCTTCTTTTTTTTTTTTTACACAGTAAACATACACACAGGTCCAGATAAGAAAATAGCTAAGATAAACATGTTTACACTATCCTGATTTAAAGTGTTCCCAGGGTAAATAAATGACTATATATCCAGCAGTAAGTGGTGAATCCTCTGAAGGACGGCTGCAAAAGTTCAGTACTGTAAAGATGCAGAATAATACAGAAAGTAGTGCCTCACTGCATCACCATGCAGCAAAGGGAGGGGAGGCAAACTGAGCAGGGTGGAAAGATTTATGAGTTGACATTTCAGAAAAGTTCAGAGGGTGTATCGAACAGGAATGATGCTGAGTGATACTGCACACATAGACAACAAGACAACACGTTTTAACAACCACACATTCATGTAAAGCACCTCTTGATCACATAAACATGCACAAACACACACACCCACAAACACACACACAGAGGCTTGGCCAAGCTCGTTCCTGGTAACAACTCATAATTTGCTGAGCTGCACTGGGCACATACAGCACTGCACCAGCATCCCCTGTTAATTAGGAATCTGCATTCTTTGAGGCTTTTGTTTTAGCCGCATTACTTCTGAACTATTTGTCACGGAATTTGCAGCATCCCCAGTTCGTGTAGAAACACTGCAGCACAGTGGGTCTATTTGTTTGCAGGAAACCAGCTTCCATCAACGCTTGTGACAATATTGTCCCAAAGGGGGAAATGAACTCCTGCTGCAGAGGAGCTGTAGCACACTGCCTCTTGGATTATGTATTGAAGAAACGGCTCTGTTGTCGGTGCCAGTCACACGTGGTTGCTGAAATCTAATGTCACAAATATGATTCTGTGTAGGGACTCAACATAAATCATGAAATTATTCGAGGTAAGAAACAAAACCACTTTCCAGTCCTCTCTCTATCTAAATATTTATCTTCAGCTTCAGTTTGCACATATATTTGTGTGCAGTCTTCAACTGAATCATTCACAATCACAGCCGTTCTAATCAATAACTTGGGTTTCTTGAGTCAAAAACATCAAAACAAGGATATGGTTTTGACATATACACAGTACTACCAAGCTACTACTTACATCTCAACCTGTAAAGCAGACGTTTATGTGTCAATGCATGAAAAAAATATAATGAAATCAACATACATGTAGTTTTTTGAGTTATACGAGTGATTTAACTTCAAATTTAAAAGAAGCATGATTATATTGAAGCTAGTCGCCACACAAAAATTATTACAAAAACCTAACTTTGGTCCACTTTCTATTCTACAGCCACACATACTGTAAAATAATATGGCACCTATTAGCCTAATATAGCAACACAGCAGTGAGGCACAAGTGTAATTGTAAATATTTGTTCATTTGTAGTACACTGACAATTATTAATAATTCAGCAGAACAAAGGAAAAGTCAACAAAATATTATGCGTAACAGTACAGCACTCATCCTGGGAGAGGTCCTGTGTTAAAATCAGCTCAACGTTCAGGAGAATGTTCGTTCCAAAAACAGGTGCTGCCTGACATTACTTGCATGTTCCAGGGCCCCACAACATTCACCATCAGGTCAAGTAGAGTTTGTGTTTCCATCGGGCCAGATAAAGAAGAGAAAGAATGACTGGCATCTCATCTCACGGAGAGCCTTGAGAGGGCTTTTCACAATGGGGCAGTGTTTACATGTACAGTACAAGTGTAACCACAATGTAAACAAGACTGAGCTCAACCCTAGCTGATAAAAGAAAGTGGCTGTCAGGTGAAAAGTGCAATGTTTAAAGTGAAAATACCAGTTTTCTGACCTAACTTTTATCATCGTGCATGTAGCAGATTAAGGTTTCTCTATGAAATGAGTGGAGTTTGATGTAAAGTAGCTGTGAATAGTGAGTAACCTGGAATACATAGCAGCCTGTTTTTAGCCGAAGCTTCTCCTACTGTAAGAAATGTGTATAAACAACACTGCAGCTAACATCATAAAAATATGCTCTCTCTCAGTGCTGTAACAAATGGAGTCCACGCTCCAGCGCTGGCATGCCATACCATTTTTTTCTCCAGCAAAACAAAAGGCTCAGAGTAATCCCTGTCCAACACTGGGGCAAAGTCTTGGCAGCGGGGCACCAGGGGCAAGGCTCTGTGGTTTGAGCGGCTCTCTCTCTTTCTCACACCAACAGAAACAAACTAAGGCGCCAAACTGCTCCACAACGCACCACCCACTAACAGCCTCAACTCCTGTTTGTGTTCACACCACTTTCCTGTAGGAAAAAATCCCAGCAGGGAAAGGAAAACTCCCCACACTGTACCCACTAGCGCAGATCACTCTGCTTCTGCTTGCTACTTCCTGTGCCCTGCTGTATCATGCACACAGTGAAGACAGTCTCACCTGCTGTGACAGTGAATCAGCGCAAATCAGCTGCTAGACCCGCTGTGGTGCCGCAGGTTCTGGAAATCCTCTCGGCATTATCAGGGCAGGAGGAAGACGCGGAGATGGTCTCTCGTAGCAGGCTGGCATCCGCAAAGAGAGTAAGAGTAAAGTGGAGCCGGCAGGATGGGAGCAGGAGGGGGAGCACTTTATCTCCGCTTCCTCCTGTTCAAGCATGCTGTCTGAGAGTTTCACCCCACGCTTGCTGGGTGGATGGTAGCGATCTAACTCCCTCCCATCAGGGGAATACCTCAGTTGCTTATCAGATCCGCCACCCTTTCCATTTTCTGCTTCCCTCTCTCCACCTGT
The DNA here is from genome assembly GCF_041903045.1 of Epinephelus lanceolatus. Classification (NCBI taxonomy): domain Eukaryota; kingdom Metazoa; phylum Chordata; class Actinopteri; order Perciformes; family Serranidae; genus Epinephelus; species Epinephelus lanceolatus. The sequence continues at coordinate 22,853,119 of NC_135735.1, read as the reverse complement.
CACTCCCTCTTTCCTGGAACTGGATGTGCAAAACATCTTCTCTCTCAAGGAATCAGTAAGTTATGTAGCTGCTGCTGTAGAGAACATACTGTACCTTGGTCAATAATGTAGTCTTGAGCTAATTTTTCTTTTACTCGGTTCAAGTCAGGGCTTGCTACTACTGTCAAACTTCCTTGACTAATGAAGGTGTCATACGTTTGGATATATTTTGGTTATTCCTGGTCACACAAGAGTACCTCTGGTATCCTCTGAGGGGCAGCATTGCAACTAAAGTAATGAAGACAAGCAGACAGTTGGTATTTTAGATTTGTCTCAATCAGTATGATAACCTCCTTTGGCTGGCCAAGTCATCTACACACTAATGAGTTGCTCCATGTCCACTTTTAACATTCACAGTAAAAACAGTGAGCCTTAAAAACACAGCTGCAGCATTTACAGCAGCTCTTGGTAATTAATTCTGCTGGAACTATTCATATAAAGATCAGAACATTCACATCAAACACAAGACAGTGTACTCAAGTGTTGAGTATTTAAACCAGGATCCAGAAATACATGGCAACTTGTTTAACTTGCCCTTCAAGGGCACCTCAAGGTTGTTGGCGTCTACTTTTTGAAGCACTAGTTGCACAGTGACATTGACCTGTGAACTCTGCTTAGAGGGAATTGAAACTAATCCTGAGGAATGCGGCCCACAGGAGCAGGTGGTACCAACATACTATGAGCTTGCGGTAAATATTGAATCTTGATAGACAACCAGGGCTCAGGGACCTAAAAAAGCAGCAGTTTGCAGTTTTGCCTGCAGCTCATGAGTCATTTCTTTCCCACACATTTTTAATTTAGGAGCAGTTTAATTCAATGACACCTCTCTAACTACATTCAGACAATGTGATACACTCAAAGTGCTTTGAACGTGGGCAAGAGCAGTCTCTTGTCTCCCTCCGTGAAGCCTTCGTAATAAGCCTCACTGCATCAATGTGGTGTCTGAACACTCGAGCTGCAGGGGAATTAATGCAGGGCCAAGAACCAGCCAGTGAGAGCACCTGTTCCTCTTCTGTGGGCACAACATGAAATTAATATTCCATTCACAAGAGTGATGGAATAAAAAGTGGCAAATTAGGTAATTAATTAGTGAAGATGTTTTTTTTTTAAAGTAGAAATTGAGAAATTGATTTTAATGAACCACTGAAAACTTCTCCACACTCTAAGATACACACATGCAACAAACTTAGGTGGAAAAATAGATATTAGGAAAAGCAGAACATTTCATACTTCCACATGGAGAGCATTTAATATGTCAGATTTTTTATGTACAAGTTAATGTGACATCAAGACAACTCTTATCCTACAAAACCTCATTTAAAACACAGGTAGATGGTTTTATTTTAGCGTCACTGGGCAAAACTCCCATAATACACTTGAAATGCATGAAAGCATATTGTTATTCAAGTGGTCTGAGTGAAAACTAGACCTCTGCACCTTTGCTTGGCTCGGTATTCAGGCTTTCCAGCCTGTGACAGGAGACTTTAGACAATCATAAGCAGTGTTGGGCTCATTATTCTAAAAGTGCAATATATTACTGATTACTCGTTACTCTTTTCAAAAGTAATTACATTACTTTACTTATTACTCCCTTCTTTCTTTTCTTAACACTACTCGGTATATTACTTTTCCATTTGATTATTGCCTATCTCCCAAAATTCAGATGTGTGCCTCTGTGTGAATGTCTGGGTAATTGCTGGTAAGTGTAGCTAAGGCTGGACAGCTCTTTTTTACCTGGGAATTTTCTTTTGCCTGTGACCGGTATTTTCCTGAGGCTCTGCCTGAAAGACGGAGAGTCACTCATGGAGCAACATTTCATCCACCACATATCCAGCCACAGGCTTCATTACTTCTTTGTAGCTGCAGCTGTCTACATTTCAAATCCAGAAGTGGTTGTTTAGCCACAGCCGACCTTTGCAGCCAAGAGTGGCTCAGCTTTGGTGGGATGTATTTCCTGGAGTTGTTGTGTTGTCGGTCGTAGTAGCCGAGGTGTTTCAGGCCGGAAGTTTGAGAACGTGTTTTTTGCAGTGGAAAGAGTTTTAGTTCAACTATCTGCAGCAACAGTGTTCATGTCATCTTTCCTCCTGACAAAATCAAAGTAATGGGGATATTTCCAGTTGCTAAGGTAAGCGTTTCTCTCTTCTAGCTTGACACTTTGTGATGTGATGCAGCCTAACGATTAGGAAAATGAGTCAGCTGATGTGATTGTCATATTTCAAGTCAGTAGTGACGTGATAACAAAAGTAACATTGTAATGAGTTGTTTGGTTTTGTGGTAACTACAATATTATTACTGAAATTTTATAAGTAATAAGTTACACTACCCCTTACTGGAAAAAGTAATATTATTACCGTAATGCATTACTGCCCAACACTGCTCCTTGGCTGTTTTAAGAGAGAGCAGCTCCCAATCATGTCAGTCACTGCTTGTCAGCTGCGGTCAAACTATCAAAATAGACAGCGCTGATCAAATATGACTCAAGGTTCTGTTACTGCATTGCCTATTCCTCACCTCAAATGTTTTAATAAATATTTTCAGTGTACTGTTTAGCTGTAAAATGAGAAAGGTCGTGACCCGGCTGCCATGTTGGAAATAGTCAAGCTAGCACGGCAAGCAAGCACCACCCACTGGCTGGAGCAAACTTTTTCATTTTACAGCTAAGCAGTGCACTAAAATATGTTTATGAAAACATGTGAGGTGAGGAATAGGCAATGCAGCAATCTTGATTCATATCTAATCGGTGCTGCCTAGTTTGACAGTTTGACCATAGTTCACAAGCAGTGATTGACAGCTGATTGATTGATGGCTGTTTTCGTGATTCTTGAAAATGCCATTAGAAGCACTGTGAGGATGCAAAGGAGCATGACTTCTTCACAGATTATCTGCTTCATGTACTACTGTCAAGATATAGGCATTTATTTGGAAAAAAAACAAAACTTTGTCCTATTTGCTAAAAGATTACCTACTGTAGCTTTAAGAGAAACACTAAGGTCCATGTTGAGCTGATAAATTAATGAGGCGCAATTCTTCTAATCTAATCTAAACACACAACGGAAATCATTTACTTTAGTTGGGCTGCTGCATTCATTTCCAGACCAGTTCAATTAGCTGTAACAAATGTTTCATTAATATCAACATGCTCTTTATACTCCGATTATATGTTTCTGCAGAATCCAGAGAATAAGACAAAAGCAAGTCAAAAGAGGTCTGCAACACATGAGAGGTTAAATGAGATGCCTTGATCCAGTTCTGAAGTCTGTAATGACAGTCATTTCTGTGTGTACGACACCCCACCCAGGCAACATCAATGTGCGACAGGACATTACATTGTGAAAGAGAGCGATATCATGGACCTCCAGAAACATCCTGTAGCAAACCAGGCTTGGCAGGCAAAATTAATTAAGCCTTAATAACAGCGGTTTGCGCTCAGTATCCAGACGCAGGGAGCCATTAAGGAGATAAGCATTCTGCAGCAGGATTTGCACATGTTGACTGACCTTTATCAGTTTCATAGCAGAGCACTGCAGCAGCCTCGCTCAGCTTCATTTCCCTCAGATTTGTGGAGGAATTATCTATGTCAGTCTCTCAACAAAGACTTATTGGGAGATTCCGCTGTCACTCAGAGTGGAACCGACTGAGGGAAACCGACCAAACACATTTCACAATGACTGGCTTTTCCCTGTCATTGCACTCATTGACTACTATCATCATCATCTTCACTGTTTACAACTGCAGACACCCCAAGCTGGGTTGACAGCACAACACAGTGATCATAGTCCTACTGAAGAACAGTTCCATGCACAGTATTTTAAAAATAGCATCAATGAAATAGGAGAACCATGGCAAAAGCTGTGCTTTTATCGAGTATGTGGCCATCCAGCAAACCACTCAAGCAGCGCTGGGCACACAGTGGCAAAGTCAGGTTCAAACAGGCCCAAATGGAGAGCAGAGACAGGTGCGAGGACTTGCCAGTGTCTGTACCCTGTCAGACAGAGGGTTTGGCAGAAATTGAAAGAGCTGTCACCCTATTAACATTCAACACACACACAGTTCTGACACAGCACATTTCATTGCAGTCACAATGGTCCTTTAGGCCATGCCAGTCCAAAACATAAGCAAGGCAACAGCTAATTGCATTGCAGTGAATCCAAAACAGGCCCTGTGTTGGGCCAATAATACAAAATTAGGATGCAAGGAAACACTAGTCTCCATGCATGTTCTGAAAAGAACCACTGCTCTAAGTGAAAATGTTGTTATCCACGATCCTGGTCCAGGAACTAAAATGTTTTGCCAAAAATAGGTGTTGCTCATCAGTTGCAACTCATTTCATGCCTGCTCAATTGGAAATTCTATTTTTCAAACTCTAAGTGGACAGTAACAAGGACCATTGGAGGCTTAGCTCCACTGTACAAACAGAGAGTCCAAAACCCATATTAATAACTTCCTCACAGGAAGTGTTTGCTCTTTCTTGCACTGTTATAAACTTGTTACAACCTGATATTGTTCCAGCAACTGCCTGCAGCAGTAGAGAAAATGCCCTGAGCGAGGGATGGATCCCAACAGGACTGTGGGCGCATCAGCACTTCTTTTGCTCCATTGGCACAAGTTTAGCTGACTGATAAATATTTATAAAGGCTGATTTGAAGTAATTCATCAAAGAAATTGTGGTTTTATAATGCCTCCAACCATGACAATAAAATTACTTTCAAAAGCACTTATCTTAGGGATCAATAGCGACAGGGATATGCTGCGACAAAGGAAAAAAAAAAAAGTTGGGAAGTTTTCTGGGGCGAGCATTACTCTGGGGAATGAATCAATGAAGGGCCCCTGCAGCTTCGGGTCAATATTTAATACCACAGGTTTATCCTGCACCTTACTGAATAATGATGACCCAGAGCAACCAGGAGTCATCTTTATTTCATCTCTTCATTTGTGCTAACAAGAATTGTCATAATCTGAAGTGCATGAATGTGTGTGTGTGTGTGTGTGTGTGTGTGTGTGTGTGTGTGTGTTATGGGGATTGCAAGGGGGAAAAAAGATGTTACAGTTGCACACTTAATCGAAATTGAAATGATGTATTCCTCAATGATAGCTTCACTGACTTTTCCCACAGGCATTACTGAATTTCCCCTTTATTTATAAGTTTACATACCCAACCTATCAATAGGTTTGATTCTAAGAAACCGACCATCTGCAGCAGCTTCTCAAGGGGCTTAAACAGTCAATTGTGGCAGTCAATAATGCCTTTAAACATTGTGATAAATCTAAATTTAGAAAACAGGAAGCTCATGTTAAAGCTAGAGAGCAAAGAGAAGAGAAGAGACCAAAAGAAATAAAAATCATAAAACAGAAAGCATTGATTGTGACTCTGTTTTAATCCATAGTGGATCTCTGAACAGCTGACACATTAAGTAAAGCGACAAATCTAAAAGTTCTGAGTAAGCAGGAGTGCCCTAATCTATTGCACTGCTGCATCTGAGCTAAGTCTGATAAAACTTTATGTATAAAAATCCTGCCGTGTGTAATTCTAAACATTGCGGCAGCATAGTTAGTTTGAAAGGTCTGACATCCAGCTTTGCAAATCTGTTCTCAGGGCACCGAAAAGCCACGGGAGAGAAGGTTTTGCGCAGCAAATTATCTCTTACCAAGACAAAACCCCACAATCAGCATAAGCATCACATACCTGACAGTGCAAAAAATGACGAGAGACTGTCTGCAAAGCACATCAGGGGATGCTGTTAATCTCAAATGTAGCCCTTTCTTGCACGTGGATGTTATCAGTGGAGCTCATCAACTAGTAGCAATAATTTTCTAATACACAGATCTTTAAATGTCTAATGAATCAGACAAGATGACCAAAAACTACTCAAATCTTTCTCTAGCCAGCTCTGAAACAAATGAAATGAGAATAGTCTTTTCTCTCACGCCACAGTTTCCCCCCTCTGTGATCAGCACATCAATAGCGGAGGCTCAAAGGCACTTTGCTTCCTTTCACTGACACACACACACACACACACACACTTCTGACACACATACACAATCATACAGACACACCTCCACGGCACTGACTCGATCTTTATCATCAAAGGTCTGAGCCAATCTCAGATGACATGACAACATGGGCCACTTGCTTTGGGAAATCACAGGTTAATGAGAAGTAACACGATGACCTTTGTTCACATTCTCCAGAGGCTCTATGGGTGCTAGGCGTAGCTTTCAACTCTTGTAGTTCAGAAGGAGGAGGAGGAGTACTTTAGTGACTGACACCAAGGAATCTGACCATGAAAGATCAAGTATAGGCGAGTCATCACAGCGTACACGGGCGCAAAGTGAAAACAACACGTCAGCACTCAGCAGGACAACAGCAACAGCTGCCTGTCCTCTGTTATTGTCCACACTGGATCTGTTAGACTGCAGTGCTGCTTTACACTTTGAAAAAGAGTTTTTTTTTTAGTTTGAAATCCTCTTTTTCTTCTGCAATTGTTACAATGTTGCCATGCAGCCATAAAATAAAATGGTAACATTTTATTCTGCAATCCAAACAAAAATGAAAACACTTGCATAAATGTCTCACCTATTAGGATGTTTCAGGGTTTTTCTTGTTTGTCTGACACCTACATGTCAAGTCACACTGAAGGCGAAACCATCAAGTCACCAAAATCCTGCCTAAAGCATGTATTTTTCATCCGTTTAAAAGCTTATTTACTGTGGTAGCACTTCCCCCAACAAATATGCTCAGCTGAACTAAGCATATTTGTGTTATTAATGTCATTACACCAACTCACTTTCACGAGCAGTGATACCTAACGGGCTCGACTTACTGAAAATATGAGGTAGCAAATTGGATTTGACAGCTAAGACTATGCTGTGGTAGACAGGAGATGATACAGAAAAATAAGAGAGGAGGAACGAGGATAAGTGGCATATACACCTGAGGCATTTATGGCATAAAAAATTTGATCAAATCCTGCCATTCTGCATTTAAAGAAGGAGCTTGTCCCAAATTGTTGAATTCTACTGGTATCAGTAGGTGACTTGAGGGGGAATGAGGGGTGATTCTAGGGCAGGGTATCACTACCGAAATAACCCAGTACCAAGTAGTATTGAAACTTCTCCTGTCAAATGATACCTGCATTCAATCTTTTTTGTGTCAGGGGTCTGATTGCAGACCGTCCAAACTCCCCAGCAAACTTTCTGTTGCTACCGTCTCCAGAGCCGCAGGGAGCCGCTACTTCCTGTGAAAGGTCAGTTCAACGTCTGCCTAGTTAGCACAAGCTAGCAGAGCAGCAGCTGCTAATATCCAAACACCCAGCTGTTAAACAGTCCCAACAAACTCACAACAACACCAAAATGGCTTGACTCTTTTGTTAAACCTGATAATAACCCAGCTACAACAGAGTTCACAGAGTTGGCAGTTCAGCGTGCTGATATGCCACCAAAGTGTCTGAAAGTATGGCTGTACTACACGCCTCTCCATACATATTATGGGATTCAAATTAAGTACTCTACTGGTATGTTTATCATTTTAAGGGTACTGGTATTGGTACTGGAATTGTAACTTTTCTAATTATACCCGCCCATCCCTCTTTGTCGAAAAATGACCAAAATACCTAACCTGCCATCACTCTCCATCTCCACAGATGGAGTACATTCCATGTCCAGACTCAGATGCCATCCTATCTAGACCAGTATCTAATTGTGATGGAACATTTCTGTTTTATTTGGTGCAGCATTTGTAGCGCTGGTTTAGCAGTCCAGGAAACTCACAGACCAATACATGCATTGTAAATCATCTCACATGGTGCTACTCAGCCAATCAGATATGTGCATGACAATCAGCGCTGAGGCTTGAGTCAGTGAGTGAGATACACCCACAGAAGAGAGATGAAATGAGAGAAAACAGTCTGAGAATAAGTGAGTCAGAAAAAAATAATTTTACTTGCCGTGTTCTCTAGAGAGAAAAGTTGATAGTGAAAACAGAGCTTAAAGCTTTCCTGTGGTGCTGAAGTAGTGGATGGATTTGTAATATGAGTCAGTTTCATGTTTGATCTATAATCTTCTCTGAGCAAGAAGGTTGGGGGTCATAGTTTTGTCCTCCTGTTAAAAATTAACAATGTCCTACTGACTGGTACCGTAGTTTTCATTTGACCAATGCCTGTGCTGATCATTCTTTTTAAAAATTGTTGGTGCTGTTCATTTTATAGATCAAAGGGTCAGCAACCTTTTTGATATGATATACAATATAATGTCAATCCCTTGCTGCTCAAAATGCTCCACAAAAACTTTGGCTACGTCCTCACCTTTAGTTGTTTGAGGCATTGGTTTTAAGCAGCAGAGCTCATCTCTTAAATTTAGATCACTACCAAACGTGGTATGTCTCGATGAGTTCTTCTTTTTTTTTTTTCCTTGCCAGCAGTTTATGGAGTTTAATTTGCAGGTTGGGTAACTGATCAGTTGATCCAATCAGAGCTGATCAGATCAATGGATGAGAGGAGCAGCTGTTGTAGCATGTACTTTGCGCAGTGAACAGTTAAGTTTCATTTTCACTGGCCTGCCGTTCTGCTGCCTCGTCTGTGCCCTGAGTACAAGTACAATGAATAACTGAACAGTAGGTTTATGTATTCCACTTTTAATGATCGGTCCAGCTCCAAAAATTGAAAATCAATACATGGTGGCAGATGTTGTTATCGTGACAGGCCACCATGGATGAATGTGTGGGAAACCCTGCACTTAAACATTTCAAAAAACTCTCTTGCACACTTACTGCAAGTGTGCCTTTAGTTAAAGAAGTACTTTACTACTGGATGAATGGCTTTTTGATAAAACTAGGATGTCTATGCAGTAGAAAGACTTTTTCAAATTGAATTTTCAAAGTGGTGCTACAGAATGAGAGAAATCCAAATAAAGGACACTTATGCTCGAGAGGGAGAAAACCTACAGCTACCAGAATGCATTGCAGCACGCAAGACCTATAAATGCAATCGCCTGTGGGTGACAGGACGAACATGTCCGTTTGAAACAATGGTGGCTGACAGTCTTGTAATTCGAGTTAATTAATAAGCTTAAACATGTTTCCGAGGCAACAAATAGGCAACTCAGTGACAGAATCTCTGTTTTCACTGTGCAGGAAACAGTATGGCACCCACTTCCTGTTCACAAATTCTCGCTACTACAGCTAAACAGAGCGCTAAAATATGTTTCTTAAAACATTGTAGGCGAGAAATAGTCAATACAGTCACATAATCTTGATATATGCCTAGCCTAGTTTTAGCATTTGATTGGATTTCAGTACGAGTTTAAGAGAGAGGGGTAGGTCTATCTGTTACGGTAGCAGCATGGGTGGCGGGCAATACGAAAATGCGGAAGTACAGCCTGTAGTTTGAGCAACAGGCCGAGAGCTAATGAGTTTCGCCAGGGGACGAGAAGGGATGGCTGGGTGCTGGTTAGATTGAGCGAAGTTTACCATAGTTCATTTACACACACTACCCACTCTGTTTTGAAACAAAGCTGGTTAAAAATTGGCGGAGTATCCCTTTAAGCATGCTTGCCCTCGGTTGCTGACCCCTGTTATAGATTATCCTGACTGTGTAGTGCATGGAATGTCAAATTTCGCAAGTAGATTTAATGGCTATCAGTGTGTGCTCTAACCTGTTTTTACTATCTGACCTTTGCAGCAGACAAGCATGGGCAAGAAAGCTGCTGCTATACAATAAGCAAGCTAGTCGGCTTGGGAGTCAGTCCAGGGAGAGCAGATTGAGGTGTGAGTCCAAACATATAATTCCAGGTCAGGTAGAAGGCAGCGAGTCCTGATAAAGGAGCTCTTAACTGACACAGTCTTGCAGATGGAAAAACAAACTGAGGGAATCTGACAAGAATGAAGCACAGATAGCAGCAGCAGGCCGGATGATCCGCAATGGTCCCTAATTAGAATGACTGTAATCAAATCCATGTAATTATGCTTCATCTCAACCACAAAATTATTTTCTGCTTTGCCTTTCCCACACTGACGCAGCTCTTCCTTCTCTCACTGACATGATGAAATGATGGGCAGGCAGACAAGAAGACATCCTGGCTTATTCCACTGCATCTCCATTGTGGAAGATTTCCAAAAATGTAATTGGGATATGTCTGATATGATCAGCCATTCAGATGCACTGAAGCACAGTCTTCATTTGCGAGTCTAATGACGTCTGAGATTGCCATACACATAGGAATCACAACCATCAAACAAAATGGCCCTTTCAAATCTACCCCGAATAATTAAATCAAACATCAAGTATCCCATCTAAACTGGCAAAGTAGATCAAATTTGTTTCTTTTACAACCTGAGACTGCACACTGCCTTCGGCTAAAGAGCAAGAACATCTGCTTAAGTGTTGAACATTCAGTATATTAGCGGCTAAATGCAAAGTCCAACCCACACTGCAAAGCCAAACACAGCTAATCACTTAGCTGTGCAATGTAGGACAGAAGGGGATGTGAAGTACGGGGGAATGTTAAAGCTGAAAATCTCAGGCAGGAGGCAGACGGACGGCTTGAAAACTGCAAGCTTCAGGCAGGAAGGACCAGAGGGAATGGTGTACAGAAAGCCCTGGTGATAGTGCTGTCATATGTAGCTAAACAAAACAAAACCGCCACATGACCTTACTATACATTAGCACAACAAAACCATATGTAGGATGTCAAATAGTGACACAGCAATATCACCAAATATCTAAAAACAGTCAGTTTCATTTCAAATAAAATGTGCCAATGAAGACCATTCTCGTAGTGTGAAATGGTGCTAACTGATTAAACTTTTATTAACATCCCTAAGAAAGAGACTTAAGTAGTAATTCATTTGAATTTGACCGACTCACCCTTGAATCCCTTCAGGGAGCTCCACCCACGTGTAGGAAGCTTAACTAGCAAAACGATCATCGCACTGTCAGCAAAATAAAAACGGAGAGTATTAGAGAGCTTGAGGTTCAACAAAGAAAGAATCAGGCAAGATAAAGAGATGTTGGGTCTCCCTCTCCTTCCACTCGACCTCATTGTACTTATCCAAAAGCTACATCTGGGTTACTTATGAACCAAAACAAGGCAGTGCAGAAAGATATAATTCCTCCCAGATCAGAAACATCCTGTACACACCCCATATTTCCATCAATCCCAACCACAAAACATCTCACACACCAAAGCATTTAAGAGCAGCAGAGCACTGTAACACATCGAGACTGGCATTAAGATCAAGAGGCAAAAAAGCCCCAAAAAAGCAATTTAACATAAACATAATAACTTTCATGTTATTAAGTAACGTTTTAAATTGGAAAAGGGCTTCTGGATGAACTCTTTACTTTTGCTCTAACTGTTGTAGAGAGCAAATACAGATATTTTTCAGGAATACTTTTCAGTTTTGTCATTGGGTCTGTATGTCTTCAATGAGAGGAGACATAGAGACATTAAAACATAGTGTTAAGTGTGTACGTAGTGTGAAGTATCTTCCTGGAGGGCAGAGTAAAAGTTGAAAAATCTAGCCAAAATTACGTTAAAAGCAGCGAAACGTCAAAAATGAGCAGCCCAGATTGTAGTCAATGTATCTAAAATGTAGAAGCAAACATGTAAATTGAAATAATTCAAAATAGTCTGACAAAATATTGTTTGTTATGAGAATGCAAATATTTGCACCTCATAATTACTTAATTTAGTCATTAAAAGTTGTGGATCTTGAGGCGCAGCCGGAGGTAGGAAGGGTTTCGGTTTGGCGACGTCATAATTGCATCTCTGCTTTATGCAGATGATGTGGTTCTGTTCATCATACCGTGACCTCCAACATACACTGGGGGCGGTTTGCAGCTGAGTGTGAAGTGGTCAGGATGAGAGTCAGCACCTCCAAATCTTAGGCCATAGTTCTCTGCTGGAAACTGGTGGATTGCCCCGTCCAGGTTGGGGGAGAGTTACTGCCTCAAGCAAGAGAGTTCAAGTACCTCAGGGTCTTGTTCATGAATGAGGGTAGAATGGAGCGTGCGATGATCAGCGGTTTGGTGCGGCTATGGTGGGCGCTGTGCCGGACCGTCATAATGACGAAAAAGCTGAGCCAGAAGGCGAAGCTTTAGATTTACTGGTCCATCTATGTCCCAACCCTCACCTATGGTCATGAGCTCTAGGTAGTGACCGAAAGAATGAGATTGCAGATACAAGCAGCAAAAATGAGTCTCCTCCGTGGTGTGGCTGGGCTCTGCCTTAGAGATAGGGTGAGGAGCTTGGACATCCAGAGGGAGCTCGCAGTAGAGCCGCTGCTCCTTCGCATCGAATGGTGTCAGTTGAGGTGGTTCAGGCATCTAATCACAGGCACGTCCCACTGGTAGGAGACCATGGGGTAGACCCAGAACACGCTGGAGGGATTACATATCTCACCTGGCCTGGGAACGCCTTGGAGTCCCTAAGAGGGAGTTGGAAAGCATTGCTAGGGAGAGGGTTGCTTTGCCCCCGCAACCCAGCCCCGGATAATTGGATGAAAATGGATGGATGGATTTAAAGTTGCATCAACTAGTTGAAAAGGTAGCATTTACGATTAAACCTGATGACACAGAGTATTTATTGATTTGCTCTGTTCTTATAAAGGTAGTGGTGAAGTACAGCATGTCCCTGCCTACTCTGACCAATCATGTGCAGCCACTACCATGTATGTTTACACTGCAGTGGAGGAAGATTATTCTGTATTCAAACACATATAACACGTGCACACACGTGTTTATAGCGCAGACTTTTCTACTTATCCTATCCGATTAAATATGTTTCTCAACTATTTCTCTGAGGAGTGCCAAAGCAAAATCAGGAGAGGAGAGGAGAGGAGAGGAAAACAGGGTCTGTATCATACCTCCACATAACTGCATTTATCATTTGATATTCATAAAAAAAACACTGTCAGAACTGTCACGGCATCCTTCCCGTGATAAAAATGGATTCTGCGTGGAGGTGGTGCATCACCGCACAGCCTCTCAGCCATCCTCCTATAAGGTATATGTGTACATCCATGTGAATCACCTACTTACTGTGCTGCTGTTTGGGGCTCTCAAGATAATGTATAGGGAGGCAGCTTGCCTGGAATTCTGCAGCAATTCTGCAGCACAGATGTCAGTCAGAGATGACAGCTTTGTCTTTACAACAACATGATGAATCACTCCCAGTCGGCAGTCATTAAAAAGTACAAAGTATGCAGAGTTGCAAAACAAAAGTGAAGAAATGTAAAGTCAGCTTTTCATTCTGATAAAACAATAATCTCCCTCGTCACAAGTCAGAAGACCTTTTAGAAAAGAGCACACTAAGACAGGGGCCCTCACTCCATCTGTGGTCTAAGCATTGTGCAGCAGAACAGCTGCAGTATTGTTTACCAAACCAAGCTGTCAGCATCTATACGTAAGTAGCCACGTGCACTTTCCAGATGCAGTCCTTTCAATCACAAACAGACATAACCCATAGAGAAAATGTATCCCCGTGAAGATAACCTACCTGCAGGTTCTCAATACAAGCCCCATGCAGCAGCAGTCATCATTTGCTAGACTAACTCCAAGCATTTTTCTTCACCTTCAAGCTCAAAAGAGCTGTCTGCTCCCTGAGGTTTTACAGTACCAAATGAATGATCCGCAGCATGACTCTGTCTGATTCAGCCAAACTTAGGCAATCTGTCACACCGCACAGACACTCCCCTGAGCACACACAGAGACATACACACACACGGACACAAATTGCATATGTTCATGGTCAGATTATCTGTGTGATCTCTAAACCCTGTAATCCTGCAACATTGAAAATAAATCAAAACTCAAACTGTAACAGACGAGCATGGCAAAAAATAGGCAGAGATGGCTACTCTGAAAATGTGTGAGCAAGAGACCCGTTCACCTTTTGCTCCACAAATAGCTTCGATGACATCCCATTATGGTGTAATGGCACATGGGGGTGTAAAAGCTGCAGGTAAGTCGTCTAATAAGGGCCAGCACATATGTGACCATGGCAGAGCAGTTTATTCTGTTGCTCTGCGTGGATCAATATTTGGTATTTTTGCACACCATTAACATGCTTATGGGAAAACAGCTCTGTAATTAAGATCAATAAACTCAAGCACAACTGTTCTCATCTATCTCTTCTTAAATATAATTAATGTAATATTAAATACAGTAGGAGATGTCCATCCACAAGGCCTGTAAGTATGTTCAGATACAGCGTCCCCATACAGTCTCCCCTTTAACCATATGCTCTTTCTAATGTAGAGAAACAAAACAGGACAGGCGTAGTTGAATTTCATTGTGTCCTTACGGATTACATTATCTGAACCAGGGTAATCCCTGTTTTCTAATACCATTTCATGAAAGCCATGTCACTCGCCAGTGCCTTTGTCCAAAAGCAGAGGGGCAGATAAACAGCCACTGGATCCTCCAACAATCGGATTCAGCTAACCCTCATGCTGTGAGACACGTCTAAATCCCTTACACAATCATGTCAGAGGCATTATTATGTCATCCCAACACTAAATACCTTCCTTGTACCCCCCACCTCTTGTCTGCCACACACACACAAGCAGGCACACACACACATGCAAGAGAAAAAAAATAAAGATTTGTTTTAACAAATGGGGAGCTTTTGTCAGCAAGATGAAAGCGGAGGAATGTATCAAATTATCCAACTGTTGAAAAATGCTCTGTAAAGCATACTAGGAGACAATGCTAGACAAATCTATTGTTCAGACCCCTTGATTACATTACAATACTCTTTGGGATTTGGTACAGTGGTAAATGATAAAGTCATCACATTTAAGCAAAAATACAGAGGGTACTGTACGTGAGAAATTTGATTAGTCTGGTGAATTTTGCTGCAGAGAATCTTGGCCCTGGGGGTGTCCGAGCTCGTATAGTGCAGCACTTTACTGCAGCAGACCTGCCTTTACAACAGTGTTTGCTTCAGTGTGTACTGTATATCCATAACATGTTATCAGTGGAGGAAAACAAAGACAGTTCTGACTTCTCATCAAGATTGGCAAACACCTTGTCCTCTGCTCACAATCCCCTCTCTGCAGGACATGCAGACTGAGTCAGCTCTCTATGTGTGTGTGTGTGTGTGTGTGTGTGTGTGTGTGTGTGTGTGTGTGTGATATCTGTTCTCTGCTGGGAGCTAACTGTGTCCAGACTGGCTCCAGGCTTATAGGGACCTCTCTCCTGCAGTTCTCATTACAGAATCTGAGCAGACACACACCGCAGAGCAAAAGCGGCCACTGAACACGCTCCCACTGGGGAATTGCATTACACTGATACACAGGGTTAAGACAACACAGCTACTCCATGACTGCAATGCTCAGAGGCAATGAACATCACGCAGGTACCACACACACACAGAGGCCCCAGTTTCCAAAAACAACACACATCTACTAGGATGCGAACAGATTTTTTTTGGCGTCATTGTCTTTTTACATCATGCTGTACAATAACAGTGTGTTCACAGCTGTTCTGCATAAACATGCTGTACACAAAGCTATCAAAGCACTGCAGGTTTCTCTCACAATCTGTTCCCTCTGAACTGGCTTTTTATTCTCTGGTATTCCCCTTCTCAGAGCACAAGAGCGTCATTTTTCAGTACAGAAGCAGCGTAAAGCACCCGATCACTGCACTGCATGATAAGACATCAAATAATGGTTATCTCAACATAGTACACAGTGTTACAAAAATTATAAAAAACTGATTTAATAATTTAGTTTTGGCCCACTCCCATCTGTCCCTCTTGGTTGCTCGCAGGCTATCACATTATCATTTTATCGAGGAAATTAAACAGATGGATTAAATGAATTAGGTGAGGTTCCACTTGGCTGGCAGAGGGTAACTGAATTTAGTGGCTATTTTTAGATCTCTGTATCCTGAGAGTGTGGGGAGAGAGTTTGAAGAGACTTACGAGGCTTATTAAGTCAGGCAGCAGTGGAGGAAGGTAGGCCACATCTGGTGTGCAGCTCCAGCACTGTGACTGGCCGGCAGGATCTTTACCAGAGCAGTCCCCTTCCCTGAGAATTTCTATCCCACTCACAGAGGCTGATCTAAATCACAATCTGGGGAATTTAAAAGGTCACGGTCTTAATACATAGAGAATGTACTCCCTTTTCAAATACCTCAACCTCCTGCTCAGTATCATCATTATGTCTATTCTTAGAAGCATTAAGTCTCCCTGGAAATGTGCACAATGTCTGTGGTTAAGGAGAGGTCACCTCCTTCCTCTGATACAGTCCCTCCTCCTATATCCATGGATACTCTGTCCCCTGCACCAATTTTAGGTGTGTCATTTCTCAGTTTGAAGTGGTCCAGACATTCAAAGCCGCACTTTGCAAAAATATGACCTCTATTTCGGCTAAGCATACAAATGAAGCGCTGTGTCTTTTGGCCACATTTCGCCCTGAGGCCGAGGGATGAAAGGGGAAGGATGAGCTGCACTGGGTGTGACTGGCCTGTACAGAACATTACTGGAACTGGGTGAACTAAACATCAAATCAGATGTTATCCAGCAGCCTGAGTAGAACCAGACCCATTACATAATTCATTAAAAACAGACCACCAAACAAGACTGGACAAACCTATGAGAGGCTCATTCTTATTAGTTTAAACTGACCTACATTATAAATGTAGCTCTGTATCCTGCAAGGAAAATAATACTGATTTACAGCTGAGCCAAACTGTCAAGCTACTTTATCTGCGGCTCATACTGTAGGTGAAATTTTGCGGTCTGGTGTTTACAGCTCGCTGCCTCTGTGCCTGAGAGCACAGCAGGGGGGCTGACCGATGAGGGAGCACATGCAGGAATGATAAATAGGCAAAGTAACCTTATCGCTGCGACTGACATCGAGACCCTGACAGAATGATAATAAGTTCATAATCTTGTGCATGGATCTATGGCATCATTTCCATATCACAACCTGATTACAAATGACAGAATTAACCGAACGACAGCAAAAAACTATAGGTCGCCACTTCATATACGTGGAAACCTGTTCATAGTTGAACTGGGAAACCCCTAAATTTCAAACCATGTTAATGTATAGCAGGCAAAACACAGCAGCAAACATGTTCAGTTCACTTTGATGCTGACACTTTGGCTAGAGCTCAAGCCAATGACACAAACAACATACAACTTCAGCAAAAAGACAGCTAAACAGTCCACCGGTGCATGAAGAAGTGTAATATGCAGCAGATGTGACAATGCATGAGTGAGTCTGTATATATACAGTATTTATCTGTGGGCTGGGCCCTAATAACAGCTGTGCCAAGGACTGAGAAGCCATGTAAACAAGCACATTCCTTTGAGAAGTGTATCTCTGGCTCGCTGAATGTTAGGGAGGACTGCATCAAACCTCCACTACAGACTAACCCTTTGAGTCATCCCATATTAACCGTGTATGCAGAAGAGCATCATAATCAGCCTGAGAGATCACAGTTCTGCTGACATCAACACAGCGGTCAGTGACCTGTGATTACTGCAGTGAGCATCTCTCCCTCTCTCTTTCTCCCTCTCTGTCCTTTCATTCCTGGAGACACTGCACCATTAGTACACATTGATATACACACTCCCCGAAGGCAATCCAAAGGTTTGTAAAGGCAAAACAGCCGGCTGCTTTCACTGCCACAAAAACGGGCGATAGACTCTGTTCAGCATGTGTGTAAATTCTCCTCTCCCCGCACATACACTTTGTAGACACACTTAACGGCATGCAATCCAAAGCACTTTATCTCCTGCAGCTGCTGGAAGGCTTTAGCAGACACACCTCCTGAGTAGCTATGTAGCGATACAATCCCACATATGTGTTGGGAGAGGGGCCGGGATACACACCTGTGAGTCGCACGATACACTGGCTGCCTCTTGTAAGGGACGTGTAAGGTTGACTGTCCTGGTTGGCCCAACATGTTAGCTGCAGGTCTGTGATTTGCTGTGCTGCTTGCTCTGCTCTTCTCAGTGGTGCCTGTGTGTGTGTGTGTACTCCTCTCAGCTGGTAGTGCTGCTGTTGCTGACGTCGTCTGCTGTGCACCGTGGCGTCGACTCATTCAAAACATCCGCTTTCCCGCTTCTCTCCTGTGTGGGGCTGCTGAGGTGGAGCTAAAAATACACGTAATCACTGAACTGTCCCCTGTCTCCGAGAGCATTAGGCTTGTGATGGGTATTATTAAAGCCAGCCAACCTCACCAATACATCATGTATGAGGCCCCAGAGCACCAAGTAAAACCACAGGTACAAAGCATTAGCCATAACCCATGTAATCATATTCTCGTCTCTCACATTCCCTCCCTGTAGTGGTACTCCCTCTCTCTCTCCTCACCTCTCATTTGCTCTCTTCTAATATATGCGTTCCTCAGCGGAGCTCTGCCGTCAGAGCACTTGCCTAAACCGGACGCCCTCTCTGCTCCATTCCCTCTGCAGTCATGCAGGCAATACACAGCGTGCACAGCGAGACAGAGGGGAGAAATGGAGTTAGAAGGAGGAATTACAGTAGCACGTAGGGGGGAAAAAAGAAAAGAGATGAGGAATTGATGGAGTGAAAGTGGGAGAAAGTGCACTGCAACTTTAACACCACAAATTATACAATGATAGATAATTGTATAAAGCAGGGGTGTCAAACTCATTTTAGTTAATGGGCCACATACCGTCTGATTTGTTCGCAGGTGGGCCAGACCAGTAAAACCATTGCATAATATCCTATTAGTAACAAACACCTCCAAAATGTTCCCCTTTTTTAGTTTAATAAAGTACATTTTAAAAACATTTATCCGTTTACAAAAGAGATGACAATCAGCCTGTGATATCTTCAAAAGAAAAAATGCAATTTCAACAATATGTCTCCACAGATTTTCCACATTCAGTGAGTCTGTGCTGTTTGACAATGTTTTGCACAATGTTCAAAATCTGTTGATCACAATAAGTATGAATAAATAGTATTTTCAGAGTATTGTATTCTGGTCATGGTGGAAAAACATCTGAGGGAGCATTTTACATGAAGTAAGCTACTCACTGTTTAACTAGCTCATAGCCTTCACAAATTAGGGCTGGGTATCGCCGCTGATTTCCTGAATCAATGTGATTTCGATTCACAAGGTCCCAGTTCAATTCGATTTCCAATATTGATTCGATTGGGGATATTTCAGTTGCAATACCAATTTTTGCTGGTATGTGAAAGAGATTCTCAGAAAACTACTACTGTAAATTTTACAGGGAACTATTCTTTAAAAATAATATATTCACAAAAGGGAATAAAACTGAATATTTTATGACTAAATGTTGTTTCTAGAGCAGCAGCAGTAATATCAAAACAGCAAGGTCACAATATAAACTCAATATCTCGCTGGAAACAAATCCAAAATGTCATTAAATAAGTCATATTCCTGACATCACAATACTGAGTGAAGTTTATAGAGAATAAAGAACTCAGACATCAGTCGCTATCAGTCCTGCTGTCATCTCTGCTCCTCCCTCTGCTGCTGAGGAGACTCACTGCCTGCAGGTGACATTACCGTTAGCACCTTTGAAGATACGAGACAAACTAAGCTAAACCTCTAACATTTGCTGTTGTTGTCTAGCTTGTTAGTAACAATTTGCTATTAGCTGGAAGGTGCTCTCTGCTTGTTTATAACATAATATTAGTGGCGGTGGGTGAGAGACTGCAAACAGAATGGAGTGAAATATCACTTTCCTACATATTTACATGTTGCTAAACGTGTATTGATAAAGTATTGACTTATTCCTCGTGGAGGTTTTATTGCACTCACAGTAATGAGGGTAGCTGTCATCAGCTCGAGTTATCTTCACTTCACTGTCTCCACCGCATTATTTCTGCTCCATGTTTGTGTGTCTGTGTGTGTGTGCGTAAATGTGGCACAGACAGCAGGAGGACAGACTGCTGCAGCATGATAATAAATTACACCAAAACGTAAAAAAAGTAAGCCAACAGTTACAGATAAAAGAGCTGGTAACATCGGAGCTTCTCAATACTACAGTCATTAATAATTTAGCACCATGGCCCGTTTAGTACTAGTGAAATTAAACGGGTTAATGTTTGACACATCTGTGGGGAAAAGTGCATATTAAAAGATCAATCTTGGATTTTATGAATCGATATCGGGTCATTCAAATGAAGATGATATGAATCGGATGAATCGATTATTTCAACCCAGCCCTATCACGAATGCATCGCTATTAGAGTGCAAAGTCATCCAGTGGGCCTGATTGGACCCTTTGGTGGGCTGGTTCTGGCCCCCGGGCCTTATGTTTGACACCCCTGGTATGAAGTATATACTATGTGCTGATCTCTGTACGCTACTATTTTGGCAGTTAGTATGCAAGTAATGTCTGTATGTTAGCATTTTGTACCAAATGGAAATGACTGAAGGTATTCACCCACGAGTGTCATTGCATCACTTCTTACTGCTTTTATTTTGAGAATTGGAAACCTTCTTAATCATCTCTAAAAAAAAATAATCTCTAAGGATAAGTTATTTATTTGTACGTAGAAAGAAATTATTTTGGAGGTAGCCGTTTGCATGTTTCCACTACATAATGCAATGTAGGACAACAATGTCCATTACTGCAACATCTTAACTCTCAAAAATGTTGTATTTTGACTATGCAGGATGACTGTCAACAGCTTGACAGTAAACAGGAAATACTGTGTCAACATCTGATGAAGGAGAGAGAGTATGAGTTGGGGAGATATAGTTCATGACTTGAGAAATGAAAGTGAAGACAGGGCTTTGACCTAACAGCTGAAAGACTGATGACTGTGCCATGCTACAAATGCCTTCTATCAGCTAATAGAGACAGTGGGGGGGGGGGGGGGGGGGGGGTGTTTTCAGGAAGTCAACTCACAGATTATACTGACAGTACCTGCCCACATACACACACAAACACGCAGGTAATGCATCCAGCTGCTGTTGCCCTCATCCCCTGTGTTTCATCCTCTGCTGCTCTTTCTCATCCATCTACACTCTCCTTCACATCTCGTTAGCATACCCCAGGAGTCGAAGGCACTCACACTGCAAGTAAAGACCTCTGCAACACTGTGGAGATGGTACTACTGTAGTATGACAGATCACCGGGTCCAACGACCACCAATGGCTGTTTGAATTGTGCACGGGCCTCTTTTACAGTAATCTGTCTCACTGCATGGAAAAACTGCAACGTGCACTATTCGAATGTAAAACAGCCAAACACATGGCAAACACGTGAACTGGCAGAAAGCAGAATGGTTCCACAGTGTCTGCAGCAAAAAAAACAGGATGCACAAAATAACTAATGTTCTATTATAATAAGGGATAAAAAAAAAAAAAACAAATGCTTGTAATTATAATAAAACTAGATTTACCACCTTGCAGTTGTGTGCCTCTACAAACCAGTCAATTTGCAGTTACAGTTTACAAACATGTCTGTCCGGACTCATATGTAGCCATGACAGTTGACAGTGCTTCAAAGACAAGAAGCTACATGTTCTAAAATATCAAAGCTTCACACACACCTTTATCTAGTCAGCACAGAAGATCTATACAGTCAGCACAGTTTCAAGGTGGACACCCAAGATTGATGTCATCAATTCAGTATCTGACCAAATGTCTGCCCTTCCGTTCCTGAGTTATGATATTGAATAATGGCTGTTATTCAATGTTTGCGGAACATTATGATGTCACAGTGAAGTTGACCTTTTACCTTTTGGATATAAAATGTCATCGCTTTATCATTTTAACCTATTAGACATTTATGTGAAATTCTGCCATAATTAGCATATGAATTTTTGAGCTATGGCTAAAAACATGTTTTGTAAGGTCACTGTGACCTTGAATTTTGACCACTAAAATCTATTCAGATCATTGTTGAGTGGTCCAAGTGGACGTTTGTGCCCAATTTGAGGAAATTCTCTCAAGGCCCTATTCAACTATCTCGTTCAGGTGAATGAAACAGATGCAAGGTCACAGTGACCTTGACATTTGGCCATCAAATTTAAATCAGTCTATTGTTGAGTCCAAGTGGATGTTTGTGCCAAATTTGAGCAAACTCCCTCAAGGTGTTCTTGAGATATCACATTTACAAGAATGAAATGGACTCAAGGTCACAGTGACCTTGACCTTTGACCACTAAAATCTACTCGTTTATCGTTGTCCAAGTGGACATTTGTGCTAAATTTGAAAAAACTCTCAAAGATATCAGGTTCACGAGAATGAGACTTGTGTATCCCACTGGCAAGTTGATCACCACCCCTGTGCACTGCCTTTATAAAGCAATTACTGCTGATAACACAGAAGCGTAGCACCCATAGTGCCCACCCTCCTGTTACCGTCCACGTTAACACTGTTAGCTCTGTCAGCACTGTTGTTGTTGTTAGCACTGTTTACATCAATAGATGCTAGCACCGGCTCAGCCACCTCCATGTTGAGAGCCATGTGCAGGCAAACCTGACTCAGACTCTGACTCATGGATATGCTCTGAATGTTGCATACAGCTCCTTCTGGTACATTTAGCTGGTAAAAATTTTACTTACATAAATTTTTAAATGCAGGAAATTGTGGTATTTTTATTCTATATTTATACTTTTACTTAAGTAAAAGATCTGAATATCTTTTTCACTACTGTCCCCAACCAATAGCATGACTCTCAATAAACTGTAAAACCACAATTGAACTGAGCAAATATTTTGAATGAAAAGTGACTGAATTATGGAAATGTTCTTGTTATGTGTCTATGATCACAAAGCAATAAAAACATGTGATTGCATATGATAAAAAGCCATATACACATAATGAATAAAACCTTAAAATATACATATACTGTATATTTTAAAGTTTTAAAAAGATGAAACTGAACTGGCTAGCCTTCATTTATAAACTATTCTAATTATTTTTCAAGTAAAACAATGTCTTACTTCTCAATATAAAGACACAACAGATTCATCCTCTTCATCTCACACTACTCAGCATACTCCCAGTAAGTCTCTGATAGCCTCAGAATCCTCTTAATCGTACATGTTGCTACATTGCTACTCACCAGTTAGTGCTCAGATGTAGGAAGTAGTAAGTCCAATTCAAAAGTCTCAAATGTCCAACTATGTCCTGATCCCGAAGACGAACGATAAGGTGTGTGCCTTACTGTTCTCTTAACGTATGGTAAGTGAGCCTGTTTTAACTGTGTGCACAATGCTAGGTGGGTGTGCTGGAGCGGCGCACAGAGCGGTGTCAGATAGAAGCAAGACTGCTGTTTCAGCCCTCTCTCTCTACTCTGGATCACTCAGTAACACCACCTGCACTTACTCTCTACTTAGCCTCTCCGGGGAAGTATAAAATGATAACGCTCCATTGTTCTGACCCTATATGGAAGAAAAAGAAGGCAGAAAGGGGAAGGGCCCGGCTTGTTGAGAAACTCAGACGCCACCACCACTCTGGTGACCACAGATGAGGAGTATTCACCTCAATGTGTTGTCCGGTCAACGTAAAGTGCTGACCTTGGTCTGTGACTGCAACCAGAGCCTTCAGTCTAACCCTGAGTCCTCTTTATCAGATCACACCCCTGTCAGTCAGGGAGAGAGAGGGATGGAGGATGGAGGGCAGACTATAGCTGAGTGGCTGGCTCAGGCCGCTGCAGTGTCAGTTCAATAATCCACAGACAGACATATAGATAAGAGCAGAGGGCGGGATGAGGGTGGTTTAGGTCGATATGTACGATGGACTGCCAGGTCAACTTTCATACATCACTCTATCACCTGCCTCCACTGCTGTCCTCCTGGCTGCTGTATAACAAAATTATTAAGCTATGATATTAATCTCAGTCTGTTAATAAAAAACTTATCAAACTAGGAAAATGGCTTTGCAAATATACATGTGTTAGACAAAAATTAGGAATGCAGGACGATATTGTCAAGTAAATATGCAATACAGAACAGAATCAATAACATGTAAGTCAAATCCAGGATAAGGGCTTTAAGACTGAGATTTAACATTTAATAAACATATTTTCTTTTTAATATGGCAAGCAGTAGACACAAGCCTGCACAATAAGAAAGACTGAGTAGCAAAACACTTTAAGCATTGCCTGTCTCAACAACAGATCAAATAAAACAGAAACAAATGTGAAACTGCATTAAACTGTCAATCTGACTGAGACTCAACAGCGATATCTAGTGGCGTCCTACAGAACAGCACCTCACGACAAACGCAAGCACATATTTCCCCAGGTCTCAGTGGCTCACTGAGATAAGGACACATCCTCAAATTGTTCTTGCAGTGATTCAGAAACTTTCAAATGTGCTGTCAAAATCAGCACCACATCTTTGCTGCACAATCCAATCTTAATCTCACAGAGCAGATTACAGACAGCGGATAAGAACAATGATCAAAGACATCTTAAATTATCAGATCACAAAAATTAAGAATAGTAAAAAGCATAATCAATCACATCATGAATGGGGAATTAGCCCCGCATCTCTGCACTAAAGCAAATCAAATTGGACTGCTTTGTGAGAACTCACACAGCTGTGCGGTCAATGTGTTCAATAAATGCTGCAGTGAGTGAAATTGCCCTAACCACCAGATCTGCTCTCGCTAGCATCGGCCAGACGGGCCTTTTCATTTATCCTTTTCACACTCAATATTCCATTAATGGGAACAGCAATATTCAATCAAGTAATCCACATGAGAAACATTTTTCAGAGCTCATGCACACAATCTGCTGCTGAATATAAGCTTATTGAAGTGTTAAGTTATTCAGACTTCAGATAATATACCTTAAGGAATATGTATGGAGTGAAACAATGCAAAGCACCTTTATTGCTTCAAATCCTATCATCGCTCAATACATGTCAGATTAAGCAGACGAATCAGTACAACTCTTCAAGATGCTGTGTTTAAAAAAAGGAAGTGAGAGAAGTAAAAAGTGAGAGAACTTGCACAATGTCTTTTTGTTCCAAGAGATATGATTAACTTTCAATCAGGACATGGCACCACTTCCTGTTCTAATCAGACCAGATGGCACACAGGAGAATCAGTCAGGTTCAAGGTCATCTCGTCTTTGATTGGTCTCTGATTTCCTGGGTACTAGGTTGGACTTGGCCTTTCAGAACTGCCTTAATTCTTGGTGGCATAGATTCAACAAGGTGCTGGAAACATTCCTCAGAGATTTTGATCCATATTGACATGATAGCATCACACAGTTGCTGCAGATTTGACACAAGGCAGGATGGATTCATGCTTTCATGTTTACGTCAAATTCTGACCCTACCATCTGAATATCGCAGCAGAAATTGAGACTCCTCAGACCAGGCAACGTTTTTCCAATCTTCTGTTGTCCAGTTTTGGTGAGCCTGTGAGAACTGTAGCCTCAGTTTCCTGTTGTTAGCTGACAGGAGTGGCGCCTGGTGTGGTCTTCTGCTGCTGTAGCCCATCTGCTTCAATGTTAGACGTGTTATTCGTTCAGAGATGGTCTTCTGCACACCTTGGTTGTAACCAGTGGTTATTTGAGTTACTGTTGCCTTTCTATCATCTTGAACCAGTCTGGCCATTCTCCTCTGACCTCTGGCATCAACAAAACATTTTAGCCGAGAGAACTGTCACTCGCTGGATATTTTTCAAACCATCCTCTGTAAACCCTAGAGATGGTTGTGAGTGAAAGTTTCTGAAATACTCAGACCAGCCCGTCTGTCACCAACAACCATGCCACATTACAGTCACTTAAATCACCTTTCTTTCTCATTCTGATGCCCAGTTTGAACTTCAGCAGGTCATATTGACCATGTCTACATGACTAAATGCATTAAGTTGCTGCCATGTGATGGCTGATTAGTTATTTGCATTAACAACCAGTTGAACAGGTGTACCTAATAAAGTGGCTGGTAGTGTATGTCATAGTCTAATTGAGCATTTGCTTTAAGCCATATTAATAATATGCAGATCAGCGTAACAAGCTGAAAAATCAACATTCACGTAACATCACCTTCTAAAGTTGTTATGCTGAACTTGTCAGCGAAAACTTGCCAATCAAGAAATTCCAGCAGATACAGAAAAAACATTAGCAGTCCTTTAGAGTCAAATTTAAGTCCAATATTCACTCTCCTTGTTGCCCTTTTTGGTCCTCACCAGGGAGATAATCTTCTCTTTAGTAGCTCCATGCACCACTATGTTTTCCACCTAGTCACTACTTTGTCTGTCTGCCTTTAGAGCTGAGAACATCATGGAGTTGATGATGACATCAAACATTAAGGACTCATCTCACCTTGCCCACCATTAGTTTGACCTTCTGCCCTCAGGCAGACGTTATCAGGCAATTAAAACACGCACCAGCAGACTGTTGAACAGTTTTTACTTATACCTATTCATTTGATCCATTATTAATATAAAAACATTGATTAGCACAGCTGCAACACTGCTGTTTATACTATAAAACAGTTATTCATATGGAGGACGTTTTGTAGATTCTGCGCTACACGTAGCATGTACGTAATAGTTTTAACAAGCGCTCCTTAGTAGTTTCATTGTAGAGCTAAGTGAAACACTTTTCATGCAGTATCTCAACTTTTACCAGATGGATACTGTCACTGCAACTAAGCTCTTCTTATCTAAATGCAAATTTTCTATGCTTTCAGAAAATCAATGCCATTATTCTATGGCGTATTAGATGTTCTACTGGTGAAGTGAGCTTCTCACATTTAAATTACCTATTTTATTGTTCATCACTTTCACATCAAACACTGGAATCTTTTGGTAGAAATAAAAAAAGGAGTACTTCATGAAAAAAGGGTTAGGCCATATCTCAGATATGCTCTCTAGAAAGACTTTCTCTTTTTCCACGACATCCATCTTCCAGCTTTCTGGCTGCTAACTAATCACTTCTCTTCTCACCCGTCTGGTGAGATGAGAACAGTGTGGGACCGGCTGCTCTCTGCAGTGGCTCCAGTCACACTCAGGCTCTGACAGAATGCGGCAGAAAGAACTGTCATCTGAATTCAATCAGAGGGAGGGTATACAAACTCTTTCTTTCCTCCAGAGAGGCAGCTGAATTTACTCAGGTGCAGAGCTTCCTTCTTTGACAACATGAAAAGAGTGATACAAAAAAAGGGGGGAAAGTTCTGTTTTTCTACATTATTAGATTTCTGTTGCAAGCCAGGGACATTTACATGTGCTGTACGTTATCATAGCATCACAGATATCCATATGCATTAGCATTTATGTCTAAAATCATTTCTTTTACACAAAGCAAAAGACAAAATGTAACTGTAATAATACCATTAAACCAGTGTTACCTTGTCTTAATCGGCCTCTCCTCCTCCAGCTCAGCAACCACCCCTGTTTCATGATCAGCTGAGTCAGTCCCCTGGCCGAGGGGCAGGCAACTGCAACAGCAGGTCCCCATCCCGTCTTGGGCATCTCCCCTGCCCTGTTTCTGCTCTGAGTCCTGCTCCAGCTCTGACTGGTCAAACTGCTCAAGCCGTCTGGACGGTGAATGACTCATTCTAGATAATGTATATCATCCCACAGAGCACACCTCAGGCCCACAGCTCTTAATGTATTCATTCATTGCAGACTCCTGGGTTAAATATTGCGAGTCCAAACAAGGCCTGATGGAAAGCTTCCTTTGTATTCTGCAGCACAAACGTCCACTGTACCAGACTCTCAATCTACTCTTTGTTTTCATCGTCTTTATTCACTCCGCTGCTTTAACCTCCAACTCTATTTGTAGGCCTCGACAGTTCTGTACAGTATGTATTGTTTAGCTGTCACAAGCCCCTGTAATAAGTCACCAAATGACATGATATTGACCACACACACAGCTGTTTATAAAACGCTCTGGCCTCAAATGAAGGTTAAGACCGCCTCACAAGCACAGAGAGAAGATAGATGCACACAATAGTTGGACACGACTCAAACATGATACAAGGATGTACTGATAATGACAAAATGGTCAAAATTAATCATCCCACAACAAGACTGAGAGGACTCAGCCCATTTGCAATTCCTTGGCCATGAATGCTAATTTCCAGTTTCAGTATTCCTCTGTCTGCTGCTTAAGATGGGTTTCAAATGTGCTCTGTTGCCATCTTCGCAGGATTAATGATTCGTGCTTCAAGGCAGGTTTCACTGTATACTCCATGCACGTTTGTTATCAGGAAATTAAGTCTTTGTGATGTTCCATGTAGTTGGTGTGAGTAGGTGTGTGAAAGACAGAGAGAAAGATATCAAGTTCTCTCCCTGCTCCACTCTATCACTTTCCTCTGTAAAAGAAAAATATTTTGGGCACTATTTATATTACGGTGCAAAGACAGGCAAATGAGCACTACATCATGTTTTGCTATTCTCTTGACCTTGAAATAAATTTAGCCCGCTCATTCAGTATTTTCATTCCCTGCACAACACACATGGTGCAGTGGTGGGTAGAGAAGCGCAACAAGCAGACGGTTAAATCAAAATGAGCCAGCACAAGCTAAGGTGCTGCTACTTTGTCATAACATAGGATACTGATGCTGCGATAAGAACAACCTACGACCCTATGTTTCCAGCTGATCAATCATTTGATAATTTTCTAATTTCATCAGCAAGTACAACTAAAATTAATGATAAAGCCTCATTCATAGAATAATGAAAATAAGAATCAACCATTTGAATACATTGTCCAATCAGCAGGCATTTTACGCACAAAGGGAGGAGTCCTGCAACATACAGTAGTGCAGTAATTTTCAGTCCCTGTCATAGCAATACTGTCCCCAAAAATCAAATTTCTTTATTTTGCCCAGATAAGGCAGGAGTAATCTGATCCGTCAGGATTTTGCCTGTCAAGAATGACACCACCATTTCGGAGTATCTATTTTCAGCTGAAGGTCACTGTCTCAACAAACAGCTTGAGGCAAGGAAAAGAAAGAGAGAGAGACTGAACTGTGTTTAAACACAAGCTCACACCCAGGAGTCTGCAGGGGTGATGTATATCTGAGACGGTCTTTGCTATACAGTAACATATCTGCCTCATGACCTTGTGACTTCTTTGAGGGCAAAAATAAAAGATGTTATACATATCAAACGTGACCTTAAAGAATGCCTGGTATCCTGACCAACTTAAAAATAACGTACTGGAATGTCTCCCAATTTGATCATAGTATACCTTTGTTACACAGCCCTAATCACAATGTAAAATAGTTAATGAAAACTTAATAAGGTACACACTGTTTAAAAAAATTATAATGAGGAAAGAAGGTCTTAAATCATGCTGTTGAACTGCTGTAAACCCACGATACTCTTTGTATCTGCAAGTATATATATACTGTTTTCTTTTTTTGGGGGGGGGGGGTACTTGGTTGTCTGCTTGCAGTTACCCCTTTGATAAAAAAAATCAAGCATGTACAAATAAATTTGTAAGATTCCTGATATGTAGTTAATTGGACTGAAGCGCATAAGTTGTCCTTTCAACTTAAGGCAGGGCAACATATTGATATTATATCAATATTGTTAACTGCTTGTTAAAGCAAATAGTTAATCAGTAGATCATGTGGCAGCAACTCAATGCTTTTTAGGCGACCTGCTGAAGTTCAAACCAAGCATCAGAATGGAGAAAGAAAGGTGATTTAAGTGGCGTGAATGTGGCATGGTTGACAGACAGGCTGGTCTGAGTATTTCAGAAACTGTGATCTACTTGGATTTTCATGAATAACCATCTCTAGGGTTACAGAGGATGGTCCAAAAAGAGGAAACATCCAGTGAGTGGCAGTTCTCTGGGTGAAAATGCCTTGTTGATGCCAGACTGGTTCAAGATGATAGAAAGGCAACAGTAACTCAAATAACCACTCATTACAACCAAGGTACGCAGAAGACCATCTCTAAACCAACAACACGTTGCACCATGTCACAAAGCTCAAATCATCTCAAACTGGTTTCTTGAACATGACAATAACTTCACTGTACTCCAATGGCCTCCACAGTCACCAGATCTCAATCCAATAGAGCACCTTTGGGATGTGGTGGAACAGGAGATTCGCATTGTGGATGTACAGCTGACAAATCTGCAGCAACTGCATGATGATGTCATGTCAATGCGGACCAAAATCTCTGAGGAATGTTTCCAGCACCTTGTTAAATTAAGCCACGAAGAATTAAGGCAGTTCTGAAGGCAAAAGGGGTCCAACCTGGTACTAGCAAGGTGTACCTAAGAAAGTGGCTGCTGAGTGTATGTAACATATAGGCTAGTGATATTTGATTTTCTCTATATTGCCCAGCCCTACTGTGCTCATAGTAGCAAAAAAATTAATAAATTAATTAATTAATCATAATGCAGCTTGGTTGCTCATTTAAACTTTAACTTGCTGATGCTGATCCTGTGCTTATCAGGAATCCCTGCTGTCATCAGAAACTGGTGAGACAAAAAAAGCTCCTCAGAGTCTACAAAGAGGCATAATGAAAATTACACAGCTAAACGACAGTTTCAGTAAAGCCACGACAGAATGTATCAAGAAAGATAAATATTATAAATAGCTTTAGTTCCTTTGATGGCCTGGTTTCAATATCTTTGCTTTGTGGTGCTGAAAATGATTTCATACAAGTCTGAAGACACTGCTTCAAGAAATATGGTTCCTACAGTACTCCATGGATCTCTACGGCGGCAGCAACAAGCACAGATGGTCCTGTTGGACATGAAATTGTAGGGCAAACACAACCCGGTGTGCAAGGTGTGCCAAAGCATGAGCAAGTAAGGGCAGACCTCCACACCTGCACTATATAAATATGTAATTAATATTTACTTGCTGGAGCGCATATACAGTAGGAAAGCTGTTGGTGTTACGGGATCTTATTACGTGAAACATCTGTGACAAACAGATCAAACTGAATGAACCCAATGACATATGCAGTTCCATCCATACCTTCTTGTCTGTAACATCCAAGCACAATTTAAACATGGGCACTCTCAGATAGCACAATAGATTTATAGATATCAGTTTCTATGTTGGTAGAGGAGAGGACTGATCTCTTATTACAGCCAAACAGTGCGCTAAAATATGGTTCTGAAAACATTTTAAGCAAGAAATAGGCAATACAGCCACAGAATCATGCACTGGATCACGCAACAGCACTGCATAGTAGGCAGGTGTCTCTCTCTATCTGCTTCTATACTGTTTGTGTCCGCAGTGGGGGGCATACAAAAATAAGTAAGTACAATCTGTAGTTCGAGCAACAGCTCTAGAGCCATGGAGAATTACGTCATCCAAGCATTTTTGAGCTCAGAGATGAGCATGGAGATCTCAGAGTTGGTAAGATGGTGGGAATTTTACCACAGTTCATTTATACATTCTTCCCACATTCTTATGGCACAAAGCTGGTTGAAAATCAGCAAAGTATTTTTGTAAGTGAACTATCTGTGAAGATGAACAGCCGCCTCACTGTTCCTGTCACCCTCACCTCAGCTTTGCTGAAACAAAAGCATTTGCACTGATCCCCCCCTCCGCTTGTTGCCTGGGGGTGTGAGTGCTCTATCTGATTGGTATTCAGTGATGTGTTTTCAATCTTTCTTCATTACTTCCCAAGGCACCCGACAAAGATTTCCAAACAGCATCCCTTTACATGCGCAGTCCTTTGTGCAAACACGAGGTTACTTAGCAAATCTCAACAGTAGTTGGTCTCATCTGTCATACTTAATAAAATCTTAGACTAATGTCAGTGAAATATGTTGTTAAGCTTCAAAACATTACCTAAGGATGAAATTTGAGGTCCCATTCTGAGTTTTAATCTGAGTATTGACCATCACTGAGGGGATTACTGGAGAGTTACTGCTGCTTCTTTGAAAGAAAAAAAAAAGGAGCCTAACTGGATTGTCTTCCTGCCTGAGCCCAGCGGAGGACCAATTGGGAAAACTCTTTAAAACTCATATCCTAAATCCACTGTAGTAAAGCTGTCTCACACAGTATGCTCCTGCACAATGGAGAATACCATAAGTTTTCCTCACTGTAAAAGTTTAAAAGTTATGTACAGTGTCAAAAGTACAGTTTGCTAGCGAAAAATCTTAATCGTATTCATGGGCATCTATTGGCAGAAATGGTATATAATATCCTTAACTATGTTTTCAAGTTTAAAATCACCTGAAAATAAAAATTGCTGTTTTTGTTACCTTAGAATGAGCTGTTTATGGCTAAATACAGAGAGGGTCCTCTATCGTGGAGTCCACCTTGCTGTTCTACAGTAGCCCAGAACAAACAAACCAAACATGGGCTCTAGAGAAGGCCATTCGAGTTTTCATGCCAGCCACCGTAGTTCTCCTACACACTTGATTCAGAGGAGAAGTTTCAGTTCTGCAACTTCACTGCTAGATGCCACCAAATCATACACATTAGACCTTTGAAAGAATCTGAAATCTGCAAGGGCAAAGGTTACTTCAAGGACCTTGAGGCTGTTTCTGCTTCTATCTTTTTTGGCAATGATGTTTTGAACCCAGCAGTAAGGTATGGATCTGCTGTGTTCGCAGAAAAAGAAAGCTTCATTAAACAGCCTTGAGATAAGGCCCAGTAGGGATATGAAACTTCTTTTTTATCCCCTATTAAAAAGCCCTGCTTCAAAACTCCCAAAACATCCCACGGCTAATTAACTCATACTGTCCTGATCAAAAAATAGTCAGCTAGTTACAAAATGCAAGCACAACCTAAAAAAACATAACAAGCAGCAGGAGAATGGGAAGATAAACACCATAAAATATTAATGGGGTTATCATACCTGATGGGCAAATGAAGCTGAGACAGAAGAATCTCTTTTTTGGTGTGAAATCTATGTTTGTTTTGCATCAACCGCTTCTTCCTGGACTTCCCTTCCACAGCATTGTAAGCAACAATGTGAACTGTGTCCTCAACAGGACACCATTGTACTTCAGTGGGGTCATTTTTTTTCCTCAGGGAGCTATAGAATTGCACATTTCCTATGCTCAGTGAGTGCCAGTGATGTGGTGGAGCACAGATCTAACTGAACTCAGTTTCCCCAGCTTCAACCACGTCAGAGATGCATTACAGTTCATAACAGCTGAGGCCTTCTATTATGACTTGAACAGGAAGCTTCACAAAGTTGCACTGTAGCTATTATACAGTATGTTATACACATCTCATTGCCTCATGATGTATTCCAGCCTTCTTTTGCGCTCCAATTTCTTGCCTAATATGCATCCATTATACATGTTTACCTCAACACAGAGACCTGTTTCATCTGTGGCGTATTATCTTCAGAGATTGAAACGGGATGATTTTGGAAGATTTTCAAAATGGGTCACTCCCTTGGAGAGTTGCCAGAAGTGTGACAGCCTCTCTATTTCAATCTGTTTCAGACGGTGACAGACCTCTGCCATTAGTTTTGATAATCTTCCGCTCCAATTTCAATCTATTTATTTGTTAATGTTGGAGTTTAAAAAGCTCTGTAAACTACATAATCTAAACTATATTTTGTCACAAATGAATCCTTCTTAGTTTGAGTTGAGACAATGAAAATATGCTGGACCATTTGGAACATCACAACAAGCAGAACATCAGCCACCATTAATCAGATAGCTCGGGTCTGCAGGCTGGCCTACAGTGAGGTGTAAACAAGTGTGAGTTTTGTCACGGTGATAGTGTCTGAACAATCCCTCCTTTGTACTCCACCTCAGCTAAATTCCACCAAAGACACACAACCAAATCTACCGACCGTTGTCACGGCAGCACCATGTGGACTTCAGTCCTGTTTGAGTTTGTTGTGGTATGCCTCCTGGACAGCTAAGAGATGAGACGAGAAGAGGAAGCAGTGAATTATACCAAAGAGCTTGCTGGCTAAAAATCTTATTCCACGTCAAGAAAGCTTATGAAGTCTGATGTTTAACTTAAAATTAATGATGAAATTTAATCGGACACAAAGAACCACAGCATGCAGCCTGGAGCAGAAAATTAAACTCACCTAAACTCAGTACTAATGGGGGATGTCTCCATAGTATTAATGGGTATTTTAAAGTGCTGAGTTGTAGCCAGTTAAAAACACTTGTGATGATTTTAATGGTCTGAAAGAGGGCCACAGTCCAAGTTGTCCGGTCCCTTTCCAATTTTTAATGTGATGTAAGGAATAATCCCATTGAGCTAGGGAGCCATGTTCACTGTCTTAAGTGTTCCAGCTTTGCCAACTTACAATATAGTATAATAACAATACCCAGAGCATATCTTACACCAAAGCTGTTAACATGTTCCTGGAGGAGGGTAGGCTGTTTTTAACTTTTAATCTGCCAAACTGGCTCATGTTTTAAGAACAAAGTAGCAACAAATTAACCAGGCCTGTGTATCCACTCTTATAGTCTAATTAGCTGAGAGCCGGAATTACAGGCCAGGTGAGCTTAACACGAGCGACTCTTCCTATAATTACCCTGTAGACACATGGGACAAATACAGAAACCTGGCGTCACCCAGGTCTGCAATAAATCAAATAAACCACCTGAGATAAACTTCTCCACAATGAGGAAACGACAGTACTCCATCACCTGAGAATAGTAAATGCTCACATCAACAGAAAGTGCCCCCACTGAGGTGTAATGAAAAGGTTGCACTCATCACCAGCTCAGCTGTTAGTCAAAGTAATTATCCATATGAACGCTAAGCAGCGATATGGGACTTCATAGTCCCACTGTTTCAAGAACAAAGACCAATCAATTTGTCATATAGCTGTTAAGAAAACAGCATCATCTCAATATCATTATGTCCTACTTTACTGTCAAATATTTACATAGTCAAAGTCACTTGACACTACTGCTGTCAAAAATATCCATATATCAATACATATCAATTCCGAATATCTGAGAGGGTTTCCATACCCATTTTATGCAGTGGTAATACACCTGACCAGCTGTGCTTTCTTGTTCTCTCTTATTGTTGATGTTTACTACAGTCATTGCGCTGTTCTTTGCTACTAACCAAGAAAATTAAAGTCGTCGTTGTCATGTTAATTCAGCATAATTTGGCTCCCAGTTAAAACCTCCTGAACAATCAACACTGACAGAATTCAAACCGGGAGAAGTTTCAGGTGGTTGCAATCAGCAATCCTCACCACTAGATGTCACTTTATCCCCCTAAATCGTACACACTGGACCTTTAAAGCAAATATTGCAATATTTTACTGAACTTATCTATTAATTCGGATACCTTGCCTTTGCAATAGCCCCTCAAAAATCCCTCTAAGCATGTTATGTACTCTGTATTATTTGTGTTATGTACATGGTTACTGTAGTGCTGCATGAATGAAAAAAATGCACAACCACAGTTCAGACCCAGAGTACGAAAACAGGCTTGGCAAACATTTTTCAATTATGTGTATTACCTTGAGAGAAAGAAATAAAAGCATTGTAAAGCTACAAGGTTATAAGCCTTGTTATATCTATCTTTTAATAAATTTCAAATATTATGCCATAAATGTTTTTGGTATTGAAAATGGTAAATAAACTTGCACTTGGATAGCGCCTTTTTAGTCTTCCGACAACTCAAAGCGCTTTAATACTATACATCACATTTACACACCCTTTCATACACTACCAGGTGTCAGCTGCTACTTAGTTACAGTAAACATCCATACGATCCATACCAACTGACGGCACAGCCATCTGGAGCAGTTTGGGGTTCAGTATTTTGTCTTAGGATACTTCAACATGCAGACTGGAAGAGTCGGGATCGAATTGCCAATCTTCCAATTAGTGGACAACCCACTCTACCTCCTGAGCCAAAGGCCTGGTATTGAATATTGATATCTGTTAAGGTATTGTTTCAAAGCTAGAAATTCTAGTATCAAGACAACACTACTTGATACAAACTCGCTTTTGGAAAGATTCCTCTTGTCATTATTCAGAACTGGTAACTGCATTGTTGCAAGACTGACCTGGCCAAGGTAGCAGCCAATCAAAACACATTTAAAATGCAACAAATACAACATCCACAGTAAAACAACAACTATACAAACATAGTGAGATCACCTTGATGTCCTTAAATCCATCAATGGATATAAGTGTTTCTAATTTTAGATCTTTTTAAAGATTGTTCCATGTCCAAGGTGCACAGTAGGAGAATGCAGCTTTCCCCAGACCTGTTAAAACCCAGGGTACATTAAAAAGCAACCACTTAAAGGAGCGTAGCTGATAACGGCCAGAGTTGACACACAGGAGGGTGCAGAGGTAGGCCCAAAGTTTGCCCAATATTGCTTTATAGAAAAAATAAACCAGTGCCGTTGTCTGTGAGTGGTCAAGGATGTCCAACCCACCAAACCAGAAAGAATACAGCGATGAGTAAGTGACTTTGCATTTGTTATAAAATGTAGAAATGCATGGATTCTGGCAAATGAACAATAATTTGACTTTCTTTCACACACCAAAAGAACGTAGAAAGACAAGACATTTCTGTCCAATGTTCAGCTCCACGAAATCAGCCCTCATAAACACGGAAACAAGCAGCGAACAGGAGCAAAACAGGATCCTTCCACCGAGCCAACTCGGCAACAAGTAGTCAACTGATTTAACAACCTTCAGCGTTTAGGCCACCATATATCACACAACTTCACTGTTGCATTGTTCTCGCGTCTTACAGAGGAAAAGCGAGTGAACGAGGGAAACACAAAGACCACCTTTCTTCTACACACAATGTAAGTGTCAGCGAGAACAAATTTGTGAGTTGAAACCATTTTATGAGTTTTTCAAAGCTGACCTCGTTGGATGCCAGAATGTTTTGAGAAGTGTCTACTGAATGCATGGACATCCGTTTGTTTGGCTCAACTATGATAGGATGTCTTTTTGTACTTATTGTAGCAGGTATTGCTAAAATGAAAAAAAGTGTTTGTCTTGTTAATTCGCTGCTGCAAACTGTTGTCTGCAGAGCCAGAGCAAAACCCTCTTTTTAGTAACTATCAGCCTCGGAAAGACTGCAGCTATGGGGATATAAACCTCTCCGTACAGCTCCTCTGTCTGGAACAAATGGGGCAAACTAAAAGGGCCATGACAGGACGGCTAGTGGAACTACAAAATCTTAAACAAGCAACAATGGGAGGAGTCGTTGTAATTCACAATGATCCTGATCCAATGACGAATTTACGTCTCCACTTTGTTTTAAGTACGCTTTATGTTTGTCATTTGTCAGCCTGACTTATCTGATTGGGTTCAGCATGATTTGCTGGTTACACTCCTGGTTTCTGTGACCGCCACAGACCAGAATCCAAACAAATATCCACTGTGTAGATAGACATGCAAATGTAATGCAAATAATCCTTTAGTTATCTAGTTAAACATGACAGATGTCTCGGCATGGTGCTGATAGCGTGGTGCCTTTTGCTGATTTCCAACCTGAATCATTTTAAATGTGCGAAGGACGTCTGACAAAAAAACTTCACGCTGCGGTCTGTGACTTTGTAAATCCTGTCCTCTCTGCTTCAATAATGCAATCATGTCATACATCTCTGTCACCACATGGTCACACCCCTCTCTTGCAACCTTTACAGTCTCTCCATCACACACACACACACACACACACACACACTCTCTCACACACACACCAGGGCTGTACACCTACAGTATCTAATGGAGGGAGTAGAGGTCCTGCATGGAGGATGTGAGGAGAATTTTAATAACCTTCTTCCTGTCCTGCTAGGCACTGCCACTTTCCATTAACAATGCAGGCAGAGATAATTGCTCTCACCTATCCGATGGGACCCCTGCGTGTTAATCCATATGCTGATGTGTGTTTCTGTGTCATTTGTCATGTGCATGCTGTGTTTTTGCAACATTGTGTTTAGCAGCACAGCCTTTTTTATGTAGTTTAACTCAAACATGTTGGTGCCAGAGCTGCACACTGACAGAAAGACAATGAAAAGGAAAGCGCACACACATATACACACACAACACTGTAGCAGCTTATGGGATCACATTTTCCACGGTCAAACAGCGAAACAATGCACATGAAGCACTCACTTGATGAAGTAGCTGGCTCCTTCGTCCGTGAAACCCTCTTCCCATCCTCTCGGCAAATCTATAACACGAACAAAAACACATTGAACGACCCGCCAGAGACAGGAAATCCATTGCAGCGGAGAAAAAACGTCCCCTCGGTATCCTACAAATCAGATAGTTTGTAGCGTACCTGAACGTATCATGTGTCCCGAGTTAACAGGTTCACCAGTGCGTGGATGTAGCCAAGTAGTGGTATGAGTTTTGTCACTGCAAGAAAGACACCTGTTACTGAGCGATATTAAAACCACAAAAATCCTTAATAATGCCTCGTAAAAGTACCAAGGGTTGTAAATTAAAAACCCTTCTCACTTGATAAAGAAGACCCGGCCGTCTCTACAAACTCCATATGACCAGTGGTCAGGTAGGGTGTCCCGTCCGAGAGGTGCCGCCATGATCTCTCGTCTCCGGCTCGGCTTGTCCCCCCTCTCCCTCTCCGCAGACTTTTCC
Organism: Epinephelus lanceolatus; assembly: GCF_041903045.1. Lineage (NCBI taxonomy): Eukaryota > Metazoa > Chordata > Actinopteri > Perciformes > Serranidae > Epinephelus > Epinephelus lanceolatus. The sequence continues at coordinate 22,814,650 of NC_135735.1, read as the reverse complement.
AGGGAGCCCACATAAAAACCACCGCTAGGGCTGCATAGTTTTTTAAAGGGGAAGAATACCAAACTCGTCAACACACCACTTCCTCGACTCTTTCTTTTCTAATGTAATTGGAGCTGACGGATAGGACTGGTTCCCACAAGTTGCAGTCTGGTAGAGTAGGGTTAAAACAAGCTCAGATGGACAACAACAGAATAATGAATAAAGCCCACTGCGGAGAAAAGTAGGGTGTAGCCCCCAGGGTATAGAAATGCACTGGACTATTGCTGGAATTCACGACTGGGACATCTCAGGACAATTATGTCTGGCACACACATAAAACAAAAATGCAGCAATCCTATTTCTAGCTGCAATAATATAAGTCCTGTAAGAGATATTACAGGATTACAGGAATCTAAAGATTTATGCTCACTTTTCTCTCAGATACTACAGTATGTGGAGATGTAAGTGTGTGTGAGAGATGAGAGAAGAATCCAGCATTATCATAAGAGACAGGTGGCAGCAGACATGTCTATGGACACAAGGAAATTAAAGGTCCAGGTTGTAGGATTTAAGGGGATATAATTCCAGAAACGGAATACATTAAATATGTTTTATTTAGGCCACATTCACACCAGGATAGTCCATGGGACTCAGTTTAATTAGGCGGGGAATGCTGAAAAATTTAAAACCTTCATTTGTTTGGTTCACTTTCACACTGCACTTTTTAAAGCGGACCAAACCACCTGGACGTCACGCAGTTACAACAGCTGCTCATCTGACCCAAAACGATCACTGACCAGGAAGAAAAAAGGCATTAGGAAGAAGAAAACCCTGCTCATTGATTGGCCAGGACTGAAAACGGAAATCCATCCACCTTCAGCTGACTTGGTCACAAGCAACACCAAATTTATGCAGTCTTGGACTTTCTGCACCTCCTAACTACATATAATCACTAATTTTCGTTACCTTAGAATGAGCTGTTCATATCTACGTGGAGAGAGGGTCCTTGTCAACAGAGATCGCCATGTAGCACTGCCATCTTTCTACAGTAGCCCGGAATGGACAAACCAAGCACTGGTTCCCGATAGGACCATTCATATCTTTGCATTGGCCAGTGTAGTTCGCAACACCTCTGGGATGAAAGCGTTTGAAAAACACTTATTTCTTTGCACATGAAACTGCTTTATTCAGTGTTTTTACTGGTTTTAATCACCTGGGGTCTCATTTATAAACATTGCATATGCACAAAACGAGGCCTGGAAGAGGTGTAAGTCACTTCCTGCGGAAAAGTTGTGATGTATAAAAACAAACTTGATAGGAGAAACCTTGACCCATGCTTAAAGACATTTTGGAGAGGGGACATTGGAGGCGCAAATGGTGAGGTGGAAGCCTGATTGTAGAAATTGTCGAATATCTTTTATCCATATGTACATTTTTAGTATGGCTCCTGCGCACTGTTTCATAAATGAGACTTCTGATCCATTTGCTTGAGAGAGCCAGAGACCTCTGAGGATGATTCAGCTCCCGGTAAACACCTCCTGAACAATGAACTCTGAAGGAAATCTAACCTGGAGAAATCTTAAGGAGGTTGCAATGAGCAATCCTCACCACTAGATGCCACTTAATCCCCCTAAATCTTACACACTGGACCTTTAAAGCAGATATTGCAATATTTTACTGAACCTACTCACAGCTTATATTAAAGATGCTGTGCACAGACAATGTATATTGAACAAAATATCCCAAGTATTTAAAGCTATCTATTGATTCAGATATCTTGCCTTTGCAATAGCCCCTTACAAATCCCTCAATGCATGTTATGTACCCTGTATTTGTCGTTATGTACATGGTTACTGTAGTGCTGCATGAATGGAAAATACACAACCGAAGTTCAGACCCAGGGTACAAAAACAGACTTTAAGATAAATCTATGTGTGTTGGGGGGGTAGCTTGGCATAGATTTTTCAATTATGCGTATTACCTTGAGAGAAAGAAATAAAAGCATTTAAAAGCTGCAAGGTCTCTGTAAAACTATTTGTGTGTGTGTGCCTGTGCTCAGAGTGGAGCATGCCTGCATGTGAGAATGAATGAACGAGTGTCTATGCATGGAAGCCTTAGTTGATGTTTGTCAGCCTCATATCACCTTCACTGCAGTCATGCTTTGAGGACAGAGAGCCTTCCTGACCATGACACATTAAAATAATGCTTACACCGCATCAAACAGGCCTGCCCAATTTACCAATGCTGCCCATAAATTTCACTTGTGAGGCCAGGCAATGTTCAAAGTCACAGCAGTGTTGGCACAGGAGTTATTTTGCTGAGCATGGAGCAGCAAGACCAAGAGGCAAGTTCACTTCATCATGCTGTGCTCTCTTATATAACTGCATTATCGTTGATATGATGTAACATCACGTGCTGTACCTGGGGAAGAGCAAAAGGTACCCCAATAAATGTGTCAATCATAGAAAGACAAATACCTTCCCTTTGTGTTTCCTGTGAGGTGTAGATTACAGTGGTCTTTATATACCCTTTGTGGAAGGAAAATACGACCATATGGGGTGCACATCAGTGAGCTGAGAGCATCTGTCAACATTATAAATATTTGATCTATGATTCCCTTTTGGGGATGCTTTGTTGAAACACTCTCCAGTGGTTTAAGGCACTGTTCTTCAAAGATGGTGAGAGATAAAACGTTTCCTCTCAGAAAACATTATAGTGCAGCTGCTGTGCAGAAACCGATTCACTGTAAACCTTCTAGTCTTATCTTCTTGACAGAGCAGTCAAAGAACAAAAGAATTTTCCCAGCTGTAATGTGTTTCTAACCTCACATATGGGGCCTTTGTTCATATAGAACGCATAATAAGAACTTACCAAGTAAATGAGACCTACAGCAGATGACAAATTAAATGGAATAAAACTGAATATATAAGTGCAGAAATAACAAATGAGGCACATGGAGGGCACTGAGCGGCTTGATGAGTTTAGCCTTTGCAGCGCCAGATCTAGTCCCAGTTGGAAACCTAAGGGAGACGTGTTAGATGGTGCCCTCCATCATCATCAGTCTATGCCAAGGAGCATTAAATCTGTTCTGGCAGCTCACAGTGGCCCAACACTGTACCAAGACACCTGTTACGACTGTTGGTTTTTCCTTTAATTTCATGTGTACTGCACTCGCTATATTTTACCTTAAAGAAACAAACCAAATATGTGAATCATAAAATGCTACGTCACATGTGTCACAGAGCACCACCCAATTGCAACAGAGCTAAGAAAGGAACTATGCTGCATTTTGAGGAATAAGTGTTCTGCACTGTCAAGCACAGACAGGCAAACATCTGCAACAGGCATAAATACTGTCTGGATTAATAAATAATACCGCTGTATTATTGATATTGCTGTACTTAAATTGGATGTAATTTGCTGCAGAATTGACTTGTGGTGTATTCCTCCACCAGTCTTAAAATTAAAGCACAGGGCCGTGGAACATCATACATACTGCAGTGTAATCAACCCTGCTCAATTGCTGTTATTTGACCTTGTTATGATTTATTATCATCCCCACTACACACACACACACACACTCACTTATACATACTGATTCACACACAAATACACACATGGTTGATGCGCAGTCCAGTGCAGCTCTGCAGCATGGTCTCTGCTGCTGCTGCTGCTGCTGATTCCTGCCTCTCGGCTGCCAGAGGCTCACAATGCAGCAAGGTGACTCAATGTTATTGTCTTCTCCTCGGAGAGCCTCCTCCTGCTGAATCACAGCTTAGGAAAGGTGCTGAGCAGAAAATGTAATAAAGATTCTCTTGTTCTTTTTTGACTTTCAGCTCAGAATACTTTGGGTCCTAATGTATCTGGCAGGTGCCCACAAAGGAAATCAATAACACCTTTTGAGAAAAGCATCTTTTCAAATTATCCCTTAATCGCAGCAGGGTACGGTACTATATGAATGAGTGTGTACAGGTGTCTCAGAGTGCCTGAAACATTAACTGCACACTGTTTAGAATAATATTTAGACAGTGGTCTCGTGTTCATTTTGCAGTGCATTTAATCATTATATAGGTGTTGATTAAAAAGAAGTGCTGAGCTTCCCCATCTGCTTTATTTCACTTTCTACGTTAGTTATGATCCAAGACAATGATTAATTGCCTTCCAGCTCATTGAACTATTACACTGACATCTACAGGGCAGGGATGTTATATTTAGTCTTAAGCCAACCGATCCAGATAAAAAAAATAAAAATGGATTCATTGTCTCGCTGTACCTGCCAAGACTCATAAATAGTCTTTTGGAGTTTTTATTCTAGCACTCATAGTTCCAGGAGAAAGCCAATGTTTTTACAACTCCTGGGCAACTAATTTACACCCTCTATCCAAGCTGCTCTAAGTAGCTGTTGAAAGAAGGAGGCAATCTGGGGTCTAATTTTAACACAAATCTTTGTTTAAATCTGTAGAGATTAGTGTTTATAGTAAAACTAAAAAAAGCAGCCACTGTGGGTGCAGGGGCTGACGAGGACCGTAGCTTTTAGTTTGTTTAATCATGCTCTCATTATCTCCTGTAGCTCCGAGCATATTTGACAAGTTAAGCTATGATGAACTTCCAGTTCCACATGCCTGTGAACAGACTGGAGTAATGGAGATAAGCCAACAAACAACAATAGCACCCTCTGTTGGAGAGATGGGGGATCACTCACATGTATATATGTCTGCATATGATACTAATGTTTAAGTGTGAAGTGATCAAATCAAAGCATTTATAGAGAGAAAATTTGTGGCTTCTTTCTGATGACTTACAGTGCTAATCTTTTTTCCTTTTGAGTGTCTACAGAAAGCAAAAGGACGGGCTGGTTTTTATCAGCATGCAGGCTGCAGAGTGCACCGAGAGGAGTGTCACCATCTTTAAGTACAGCCACCAGGTCCCATGTAAGATCTCCCCTTGAGCACAGTGAGCAAGGCTGGGGTGAGAGGTGCACCTGGACCCATTAATCATACACTGCTGCTTTCTGAGTTGAGCAAAAAAAATAGTTTTATTCAACTTTAAAGTACTGTACTTACGTAAGTGCAAGTTTGAGGTAGCCTACTTCTACTTTTCTCAAGTATATTTCCATTCTTTTTTATACTGCATTACCAACACCACTCTTGAATGTATATTTAACATTATGCACATATTGTATGTATTTCTTATTGTTTCTATTTATGTATATATAGTGTTGTACATTGTGGCATAATACACGTTATGTATCTAAAACTTTACATACTAGTTCCACACATTGTGATGTTTGAGGCACATATTTTTACACACTTTACATACAATATTATATATGTTATATTCTTTGAAAATTTTATATACTAGTGTGTTATTTTTTTATATTTTTACAACTTCCTGCTTTCATTCTTCATATTCTACTTTCCATAATCCTTTATGCTTTACATCAGAGCAACTGTGATATATTACAATTTCCCTCCAGGGATCAATTAAGTATTTCTGATTCTGATTCTGATACTCTGTTTTTACTTCTACTCCATGACATTTATCTAACAGTTATAATTGCAAGCAGCTCTGCAGATTAATATCTTAAATAGGCATATATATATGATCATGAAATTTAATGCATTGTTACTGATAAAACAACATTATTTAAATGAGTAAAAATTGGCTCTGTCTTTACCAGCTGCAACATCTAAGTGCTGCAAACATATTCATGCATCAGTAATAACAATCCACTATTATAATGTACAATAATAGGCCTACTGACAGGGGCCTCAAGAACATGTTGCTGATTTTACTCTTGTATGTTCTATGTTCCAGTTAAGCAACATTTTGAATTTAAGGCCTATAGCCTATTTTCAGCATAATGGAGTATTTCAACACTGTGGTATTAGTATTTTCACTTAAGCAAATTATTTGAATAGCCTCCTTTTCCCACCACTTGTGCAGTGAAAGAATAGTAGACATATTGCACCCACCTTAGTTAAGTCAATTCAATAGCAATTGTCTTCTGAAACAATAAACAAAACAGATCTGCATTAGACATAGGTTGAGAATCGATAAATAAATTGCGAATTGATGAGTTTAATGAGGAAAACTATAAAATTGTACTAATGAAAAGAGACTCAATTCATCATACAGCTTCACTGGCTTTGTCTTAGGCTATCTGTGTTATGAGTGTTTCCTGACCTTCACTCTTCCAAACAGTGGCATATGGTAATTAGGACAGGCCCCAGTGCATGTTATTATGATTGTCTCTGGTTTCATTAATTTTCCGTAACCGCTTATCCTGTTGGAGGTCGCAGGGGCTGGAGCCTATCCCAGCTGACACTGGACGAGAGGGTACACCCTGGATAGTTCGCCAGACTATCACAGGGCTGACACATAGAGACAGACAACCATTCACACTTGCATTCCCACCTACGGACAATTTAGAGTCTTTGGATGGTGGGAGGAAGCCGTAGTACCTGGAAAAATCCTACGCTGACACAGGGTTCGAGCCAGGGTTCGGGCCCTGTAACTAGCTACGACCTGACATTAGACAACATCAACATACATAATACCCTGCAGTTATCAGCGCAAATATGTATATGACAAAAATACCAAATAAAATGAGAAAATATACATTCAAATTAAATATTTTTTATAGTTTGTTGTTTTATAGTTAATGTAAACATATAATTTTATTGAAGAATGGATCGCTACTGTCTGTTTCACCAAAAAAAAAAGAAAAAAGAAATCATGATGGAGATGGGTTTGCCTTTATGTGGGCAGATACGGCAGTTGGCCCCTTTTTTATTGTAACATGAGTTATTCTTTGAACATGGGTGTATTTCTGTGGTGGCAATGTTAAAGAGTTACAAGAGCCTTTTCTCTGGTCAACACGCTGTCACAGGGCCTGCTCTCTCTAAGGGCCCCACATCCCATGGGCCCCTGCGTAACCACACTGCCCACACTGTCTATATTTCCGCCCCTGTTTCTAAATTTACTGTCATGGACCAACCAGAAACAAGAAGTAACTGCACCTTTGAAAGTACCCGCCCACCTGCTCTGTCGTCATGTCGCCACGTACGATTCAATGCAACGCAACTTGCTAGTCCATCTGACGGACAGCTGAGTTGACCAATAGCATCAACACTGCCACGCACACAACATAACGTGCTGACTAGCGACCTAGCTGCCGACACTACTCCAGCTGAGAGGAAGCGACGCGAGGAAAACAGAACAGATGAGGTCCAGGATTGACAGTAAAGTGAGTTTACAAATAACGCTTATATACTGTGCTCTTATATGAAGCTTATAACATCACCTTTAGTGTCATGGACATGTAACGTTAGCCGCGCCGCTCAAACTGACAATATACATGAGTTAGCTCAGGCGCTTGATTCTCATTAGCTATATCTGTCAGTGGTGATGCTAATGCTAACACCAACAGCCTTCCTCTCGATGGTAGTAGGCAGCCAATAATAGGCAAACTATCCTGGTTAGAGGAGCTGTTTTAATAAGGTGACGCTAAATGAGGAAGCTGACCACTGAACGACCCCTGCACACACATTGACACGTTGACTTTTTATCTTTACATACCATTTAATGTAAATAATAGTGTAAAATGAAATTGCTCTGACATGAATTGTTCCCATTTCCAGATGTGTTGGAGCCGGGTCCTTGTCACCGGCTGGGCTCTGCTGCTGGTCCAGCTGCTGTGTTCAGAGGCAGTGCCCATCAGTATGGATAAGACAAAAGTCCAACAGCCAGAGATTAAAACTGAAGAGGTTCCAGCTAGTGTGGTGAGAAGATACATGATGTACACACATCATCATGCACAGCATATGTCCTGTTCTGCTATTATAGTAATTAGGTAGTCCTATAATTATTCTGCAATTGGGCAGATTCATCAGTAGATCAGAGAGGAGTTATTTCCTTGTCTACACATCAAGATTTTGTTCTAATATGGAGGTAGATTTGTGTCAGTATTATTTGTGAGCAGATCAACAATCAGTGTGTTAATCTGTAAATATAAAACACTTTCCACAAATATAAAAACAGATTTATAAACACACAAAAATATTCTGCAAATAGAAAATAAATCTACAAATACGCAAATTCCAAAAATTAAAAAAAAATCTGTAAATATACAAATTCCAAAAATTAAAACAAATCTGTGAATACATTAAAATAATTTGTAAATAAATGAATAATGTTTGTGAATGTCTTTCTAACATTTGTAACTTTTGAAGAAATACCTGTGAATCCAGTTTTTATTTGTGAATCTCAATTCTGCACTTGTGGATTTTTATTTTACGCACACACAGTTTTGTGTTTAATATGTGTATTTTTTGTGTATTTGGAGATCTGTTATTTTCAAAATATTTTTGTGAGTTTTTGAATCCTTTTTTTGGGGGGTTATAAGTTGTTTTATATTTACAGATTGCACTTTTACACACAGATTGTTGATCCCCTCACATGAATAATATTGATACAAACCTGACTTCAATAAGCAATTAGTTCTTACCTTTATTAACCTACCACAAATCCCAAATCTACAGCTTCTCAAATACAATTCTTTTCCTGTTTTAAATTATTATGTAAGCAGATTCAAGAATGTATGTCGGCTGTGGTAACTCAGGACCAGCCATTTTAATTTTAAAATCAGTAAATGACTAATCAACGTTAAGAAAATAATCAGCATAAATTACTTGTTAGTTGCAGCTAATGCTCGAGCTGATGCTCGGCAGTTACGTTGCTGTTATCGGCTGCTTCATAATGTAAACAAGAGAGCGCTTGGTAACAACAGCCGGACTAATTTAAATGAGAGATTGCCTGATGTCTCATTGTGCTACAATTAAATTACCTCAATCAGATACTCCACTCAGTACTCATGATCCCACAAATCCATTTCATCATCAGTACAACAGCTCCAGATGTTGTAGCTTTGTGTGCATGCACAGATTGGAATCACTGATTTCCGCCCTCAGGAAGCGTTTGTCCATGTTAAACATTGACATATTGGTTTAGCAGAGCTTAAATAAATACATAGATTCAGTCTGGAGGTGAGAATGCATACACATGTAACCTTTTTATGAGACCAAGTAAGTGATCTTTAACCACAAAACAGCTGTAGCATGTGGCAATTTACAGAAGGCAGTTTATAGACATTAATGGCAAAACCTGTCGTCTCTACATCATCAGCTTTCCTAAATAAGTGCTGATAATAAATCACAATAAACAAGAAAGATTAATTGTATTTGTAGAATTACTTGGGTGTGTTGTCTGTTATATGTATAACATTTTAAAGTGACATTTGATGTGCTTCATTTTACAGGATACTGGACTCCACTACGACCGCTACCTCAGGGAAGTCATTGATTTTCTGGAGAAAGATCAGCACTTCAGAGAAAAGCTCCACAACACAGACATGGAAGACATCAAGGTATCCTGCTTTTCTTTTGTTTAGTTTTATCAGCATGGTTGGATGTTTCCACTCGCCCTGTGTTAACTACTTCTAAATTATTACTCTGACTGGTAAAATATGGGCTTTCATGTCCAAGCATGTGATAAATCCAATGAAGTCATGAGTTGTTGAAAAATACCACCAATATACCAACAGATTTTCTTCGTCTTTTTTGGAAGTTTGATTCACTGCACCTTTCATTTCAACTTTACAAAATAATGTCAGTGTAATTGTTTAGTTTGTCTGTTTATTGCATGTATTGCTATAAGCCTAGATATTAAATGACCCCAACTAACACTAACTGATTCATGTATAACACAGCAAGGTAAGCTGGCCAAGGAGCTGGACTTTGTCAGCCATCATGTCAGAACAAAACTGGATGAGCTGAAGAGACAGGAGGTGAGCCGACTCCGAACTCTGATTAAGGCCAAGCAAGACCTTGAAGGAGGGAATGGTACGTTGTGCAACAAAATGTATATTTTATTTTGATTTATAATCAGAGAAAGATGCTTTAGCTTAAATAGTACATTAGTTATAAGGAAAATTCTGTCATGTTTCTGTATATGTTTTTATTTATGTCATTGATTACTCCCTGAACAGACATCGCAGTGGATCACCAGGCTCTGCTGAAACAGTTTGAGTACTTGAACCACATGAACCCGCACACGTTTGAAGTGGATGACCTGGATCGGCTCATCAAATCGGTAAATCTCATCGCTGCTTCATACCGTTAAAAATGTTAACTCAAGGATACGTTCACACTATTTCACTTATTTAAACTGCCATTGATTTCTTTTAGGGATTTCTACTTTGAGTAAGTAATTGAGAGGTAGAGAGGTTAAAACATGAGGATCACACACAACTGCTTTAATTATAAGACATCAGTTATGGTTAAAGAATGACCATGTGTATCATGGGTTGTAGACAGCTACATATTTTCAACACCCATAAAGGAAAAGAAGGCAGTTGCAGGCGCAGAGAGCAGCAGTGTCATTACGGGAGTCTAATGACCTCTCTGCAGCTAGTGTCATGTGACCAGCTTTTCATTAATAGCACAAATTGTTAAGAGATTTTTTTTTTTACAGCAGGGGAAAAGTTTAGACATGCTCCTGTATCTTAATTTAAGTTCAGAGATGATATCATTTCTTATAAATGATTTTAAAATGCAGTAAAAGTCTTTACAAGTTGCCTTTTTTTTTTTTTTTACCAAAATGAAACAACAGAAAATTAATGGAGTCTGGGCGGGGTAAAAGCATTCACAAATCTCAGTAAACAATACTATATACTGTATGCAGTTTAATATATTATCTTAGTTTAGTCTTCAGATGGGCTAACAACATGAAAACGTTGAATTGCTCCATAACCAACTGTTGTTATTTTTCCCCTCCATGTATAAAGGCCACTAAAGATCTGGAGAACTACGACAAAGAGCGACACGAGGAGTTCAAGAAGTATGAAATGATGAAAGAGCATGACAGGAGGGAACACCTGAAAACACTAGACGAGGACGAAAGAAAGAAAGAGGAAGAGCACTACGAGGAGATGAGGAAGAAGCACGCTGACCACCCGAAAGTCAACCACCCGGTAAGTCTGTTTTAGGTACACACACACACACACACACACACACACACACACACAGGTGACAACACAACACTTATGGCATGACGTGGTTTGTTTCAGCCAATGAAGAGAAACTCTTTGTGTCCCTTTTCATGTTGCGTTGAGTTACAGATCATGCAACAGTACATTGTGGGTTATTTATCCATCTATAATTCAAATGTGATTTTTCTCTTGTGTTGCAGGGTAGCCAGAATCAACTAAAAGAGGTGTGGGAGGAAGCTGATGGCTTAGACCCTGAGGACTTTGACCCCAAGACCTTTTTCAACCTGCATGGTAAGACCATTACCAACTGGCTACTGTTAAAGACGGGAGGGATAATGTCCGTTTATTCAGTGCTTCATCATCTGTATTGTCCTTTTCTTTCTTTATAATGCAGACACCAATGGAGATGGCTTTTTTGATGAACAGGAGCTGGAGTCATTGTTCACCAAAGAGGTAAAGCCATGGCGTCTGAAAATTTGTAATGTGTCAGAGAATGGTCTTTGTACTGACTGTTGGTCTCTATGATTTTAGCTGGAAAAAATCTACGACCCCACCAATGAAGAGGATGATATGGTGGAGATGGAGGAAGAGAGGCTACGTATGAGAGAGCATGTTATGAATGAGGTACAGTAAGTTTCACAAAACTATGCGTTTTGCATATGCACATAAATAGAGCCATTCATCTGTTATCTGTCGCCCCTGTCTTCCCTCATAGGTGGATTCTAACAAGGACAGGCTGGTCTCTTTAGATGAGTTCCTAGTTGCTACGAAGAAAAAAGAATTCTTGGAGCCAGATAGCTGGGAGGTGAGGCGCAGTATTTTAATCATATTGACATTATATTATGAGAGTAGTGTAACCCTAAAGCCACTTTTGGTAAAAAAAAATAAAAAAATAAAAAAAATGGGACTGTAATATCCACTCTGTGCTCCTCAGACCCTAGAGCAGAACCAGGCTTACACAGACGAGGAGATGAGGGAGTTTGAGGAGCATCTTGCTCAGCAGGAGCAGGACCTCAACGAGAAGGCCTTTGACCTCCAGAAACAGAGAGACGAGCTGGAGAGGCAGCAGGAGCAGCTTAATGCACAGAAAATAGAGCTGCAGCAGGTATGGAGGGGTACACTGTTGTTTGGAATATTTTAGCTGCAGACACAGTTTGATACAGTAGGTTTACCCTGGCAGAATATGTTTACTATTCAGCTATTCAACCTGATGTTTTACGTTTATTAGAAAATAGTGGTTCTGTAGAGGTTAATTCTGACACCAAATCTAAAGGCCCAGACGCACCAAACCGGCATCCAAGAACTAGTGATGACAAAGGCTGACTGTTGCATCATCTCACGCCACCTGCGTCTCACCCAAAAAGTTGCACTTGAGCACACCACCTATACTACAGTAAACTAGCATGAATGTTCGGCACCCTGCGTGAGAGGAAACTCTCCATGCCAACAAGCGGCAGTTGTCTATATTCATCATTAAAAAAGGGAAGCTGGAAGACTGCCAACAGATTCAGGACACCAGTTAGCCAGTCAGCACATTCACAACACAGCCCAGTGTTTAAAGTACAAATTATATTTGCTGTGCACTAGCAACCAATAACACAAACAATTATGAACAGTTTCTGGGAAAGAGCTCAGTGGCTAAAAAAAAAAAAAATTTTCTTTGTTTCTATCTCACACCTTCTTGACTTTAGCCCTTTCATTTATTTTCCTCACTTCCGTTTCTTTTCTTGTGCCCTGAGCTGTACCGCCGATCAGAGTGAGTTTACTCACCGACTGGCTCAGCCGGCTTAACAGCTGATTTAACATGCTGAATCAGCTGCAAAAAAACTGACAAAAAGGCGGGGTAGTGCCAACAGTGTGGCACACAACACAAAAATTAATTAATTGAGGGATGCTCACTGATGTTCCAACATGGACCAATGGCTGACTGACAGCTTGGTGTATCAGGGCCCATAGTGTTACAATATTTTCTGACTTAACTGAAAATGTATTTTCTTGAGATGTGATAATGTTTTATTGACGCTATCAAATTACTGTGACTAACTATGGCAGTGTGTGCACTTTAAATATAAGAAAACCTTGTATGAAACTCGTCGCAGGCAGTCGAGCATATGGAACGGCTGAAATCACAGAAAGTAGAGCCCCCTCCAGAGGTTCACGGTGAGTGTCGATTGCACCATTTCATCTGTCTGTTGATAGTTGTCTGAGTTTACTGGGTGATCTCTGAAAATGTAAAACTGCTTCTTTGTTACAGTTGAAGGAAATGCTATTCCAGAGATGCACGCAATCGACGACCAGTTACATCATGAACAAGAGGCCCAAGCACAAGGACATCATCAACCTGAACACCAGGTTCCTCAGTATTCACCCCAGGAACACCATGAACAACAACAACAGCAGCAGCAAGATCCGGCACAGCATGGTCTCCCCCAGGCACACCAGGATCTACCACCAGGTCACCAAGAAGCTGTACAAGAGCTGCATAACGTGCCATAACAATGCTGTCAGAACTCAAACCTCCACAACCAGACTTTTGCAGCACCTCCACTCCAGCGTGCAGAGGAGCGGTTCCTTCTGAGTATTAGGCCTCTTTAACCAGCATGACTTAGAGGTTTGGAGGACACATGAGATGAAGGAGAGCAGCACAAAAGGAATCCCTGCTGAATGAAACCGGCGTTTGATAATAACTGTAATCCTCTGATTACATAACGGATTTACAATAGCAACATGACCAACCAAGGACGTGCATCCTACAATATGCATACTTTTACATTTTCAAGGAGTGTTGGATTACATTACAAATGATCAAGAATGTTTGGTGATACAATTATACAAAAACAAAATTTTGGTGAGCTTTCTTGACCTGCTGTACAGGACCTCTGATCAATGACATGCCACTAGCTCTACAACCTGAGCCTGTTGGATATGTACAGTGCAGCTGTTGATGGGGGTAAGGTGTAAAAAGTAATTTAAATTTTATCATTTTGAGTTTGACTTGACTATCAAGAAACCCCTGCAAATTCGTAGTAGCTGCGACCAAGTACGCGCATGCATCCACATGTCCCTTGTTGCCAATCGCCACAGACAAGTGATCCGCTGTCCTTTGAGTCATGACAGATCTTTCCACAAAATCTTGGGCAATCTATTTGGAAGTCACACCTTTTCTGCGATAGGCATTTCCCATTGCCACCCTCCCTGTGAGCCAATTGGCATGAATGCAAACACACACTCCAAAATGCGAAATTTTAATCTCTTCAGGCACAAACTTGCGCCAAGAAAAGGGTGGGAACATTTTGGAGGGATGAGCGGGATATAGAGCTGCTGGCTGCAGCTAAAAAAGATTTTAGTTTACATGTGTGACCTGTGGTGAAATTTCACTGGACTGTATCAAACATTTTAGAAAATGAGTGCAAGAGACATTTTTAAGATTTTCTATTATTACAATTACAACATTAATGACACTAAAAGGATTAAGAGGCACTGTAGAAATGATAACCAGGATACAGCACTTGATTCCCCAACCAGAACCATTTCACTTGAAGGGGTAAAAGTCTTCTTGATGCAGACACGTACATGTCAAGTATCATGTATCATATTCAGCCGCCACTGTCACCAAATATTACAATGTTTTAACCAGAAACGCCCTCCTGAAGCCAGACTGCTCTGTCTTTATACTTCTGTCGAGACTTACCAATACTTGTGCTACTTTCTTACTCTGGTTGCTTTCATAACCGGTCAGCTGTTTACCTACCATGTAACATCATCGTTTCATGTGCATGGTCTAAGAGTTTTCTTAGAAAATGTGTGCTCTGCCCAAACAGACATCGGGTACAGGAACACAGACACTGGTCATTTTTAGGTCACACTGCAGCTGCTCTCCACTGACCTTGATGTCAAAATAAATTAAGGTGCTAGGTTCTTTAAATAAAGATAGGCGTAAACACCTCTTGCTTCAACAAATATTTCCCCCACGTCATCACAGCCCAAAGTCCTGCAGATGTTTACATGAGAGTTTTAGGTCTCTGTAAGTATGTCGGACTTGTGAAATAATACATTTGCGTTGGTACACTTAACAGTAGGATGGGCATTTTGATTTTGGTCGATTGCTCACACACACAAAGTATGCGTTGATCTTAATTTATCATGAGTTTTAATTTGTGTAACATTTGCTGTAGAAAACCCCTTTTTATAAATCAAGATATAGACTTTTAGTCCTGTGTCAACAAGCATGTTTTCGCGCAATTTCCTTCAAAGTATTTTGTTGAAGCAACTGCTGGATTTTGTTCGTTTATCTTAAGAATTGATCAGGTTAAAGGGCAAAGTGCTGAGTCGGTAAGAGTTAATATTACCACTGTCTTTTTATTGTCTTGGTTAATATTGTCTGTTAAAGTCAAAGTGTGGTATCATGAAAAATTTGCGTTAATTTCACATAATTGTATTTGGCATCCGATGTGTATTACTTGCTCCTAATTTGACTAACATGGCATGGCATATTTCCCCATAAATTACCAGTTTGGTGTAACTGCTGTGCTATCTAGGTTGCTTTTTTTTCCATGTAATGTGGTTTCTTCTAGCTGGCAGACAGGTGTTGACTTATTGCCACTTTTTACTGAAGAAGACTTCATTCTCATCCAGTGAGGTAACAGATCTGCCATATTGTGGTTTTTACTTAATACAGAATCTAGATATGGCATACATATTTTTCTTTTCATTGCAGTGTCATTTGTTTCCTGTGTGCCAAATGTTTCTTTGAGGTAAAATTGCATCATAATTTGCACAAAATGTACAGATTGTTTTCCCAATCGCTTGCTGCTGGATAAAATAGTCACTTGACAAAACTGTACACCTCAGTTCAAGATAATAAAACAGTTACGACCTTTCAGTCTGTGCCAATGATTTTTATCACTGAATGAATGACCTATCAAACTCTTTAGAGTACCGTGTAAACATGTAAGTATAGTTACTCCATACAACACTTACAATTTACATGCATGTCTGTAAAAATGTGGATGCTTTATACATATCTTGCCCCTGGCAGCACAGAAGATCTATACAATCAGCACAGTTTCAATTCAGTATCTGAAGTCTCCCCTTCTGTTTCATAATAGCCAGAACAGTGGTTTTGCAGAACATTATGATGCTAAACACCAAAACAAAAGTCTCAACCAGGCCTCTTGGGAACAGCAAATGACTGGCAGATAAGGGTGGACCTGCGGAAACATCTCAGATTCCCAGAAGACATCATGGACACCACCCTCAGACTGGACATTGTGCTGGTATCAGTAACATTAAAACAAGTGGTCATGCTGGAGCTGACGGTGCCCTGGGAGAAGCGCGGGAGGAGGTGAGTGAGCATAAGAAGGGGAGATTCGCTGAACTGGTTGAGTAGTGCTGCAGAAGGGGTTGGCATGTGCAGTGTATGCCCAATGAAGTGGAGGCGAGAGGCTTTGCAGGGACGTCCTTATGCAGGGCCTATAGCCTCCCGGGCATTACTGGGGCACGTAGAAGACAAGCCATTAGTAGAGCTTCAGAGACTGAAGAAACAGCTTCACAATGGCTGTGGACCAGGAGGAACAAGACTGGTCTGGTTGCCAGGGTGAGGGGGTCTGAAGATGAAAGACCCAAAACCCCCGTTGACCTCTGGTACTATCGCTGATGATGTGTCCAAGTGCATCACTAGATGTATCTATCTACGGTGATGTCAGTGAAGTTCACCTATGGATATATAATGTGATCACTTCATAATTTTATATATACATTCTATATGACGTTTGTGTGAAATCTTGTCGTAACTGACACAAGAATTCTTGAGATATGGATAACATTGTTTTGTGAGGTCACAGTAAACTTGATCTTTGACCACCAAATTCTTATCTTACCTTAGTTCAACCTTGAATCTGAGTGGACGCTTGTGCCAAATTTGAAATAAATCCCTTACGGTGTTCTTGAGATGTTGTTCACAAACATGAGACAGATAAAGTTACAGTGACCTTGACCTTTGGCTACCAAATTCAAATCAGTTCATCGTTGAGTCCAAGTGGACATTGGTGCCAAACTGAAGAAACTGCCTCCAGGCACAGCTGTCCTCGGAGCAGAGGCATAAATATGTAAAGCAATGACACTTTATTTGTTGGAGTAAAAAGCTTCAGTATGACAGCAACAAAATGTACTTGATAGGATGATTTAATTCCAAGTGATGTTTGTTCTTGACTAGTGTAGTCCTGGTGTTTCTTCTAAAAGGATGTGCTGCTAAAGTGCGGGCTGTATACATGTAGTGCAAGCGAACACAACACAGACTGCACCCATTTTCAGTCTTCTTTTCTACAAGTAAAAAATGATGCCGTCAGAGTAAACTGAAAGATGCTATACATCTACACAGTATCTGTATTTACCTGATTACACTGACAGAAGACTGAAGGGCTCAGTGACAGGCAGGACACGGCTCGCCAAACCACCACCATCAGTCTTCAACTGGCACACACCTGACATATTTAAGCATACAGACTTGGAATAGCAGAACTTAAAACCACAATGCACACCAAAGCAGGAAAGTAGTGTCATTAAACACAAGGTAATAGAACACAACTTTATTGAAACAGTCTCAACCATGACAGCGTACAAAGAGGTGATGGTGCGAGAGGTGACAAAGGGCTAAAAAAAGAAAAAAAAGAAAAGACAAACAAAAATGCGTTTACAAAAAATTATAAGATCAAGAGGAAAAAAAGTGGCTGACAGCACAGGGCAGAAGAAAATCATTCTCATGGAATCAGATCGACAGTGGCAGGGTATTTTTTGCATTTATTTTGTACAAAAAATAAATTAATGAAATCTTTCAAGTTTACAGGAATATCTATTTGTTGTTTTACATCACACAGACTTGCTGATAATTCTACATGTGGTGAAGTTCAGCATTTTGTGTTAGAACATTTAAGAGGATCTGGACAGACCGAAAGCAGACTAACTCTGATAAGTAGGCCAAGAGTTAAAAAAATAAGATTACCAATGAGAAACAAAACATTGTTATAAAAGTGAGCTGGGGCGAACACATTCAAGAATCCTGAATGTTAAACGTGGCGCGACTTGACGGTCCTTAGGATCGCATTGCTTGAGTATTTCCTCTAGACAAACCTCGAGGTCCTTGGGCAGCTCCCCGCTTGTAATTTTGTTGATATCCCTCCTGAAGAAACAACAGATTTACAATTACTAACTGTCTTACAAATTTGAAATTCCACAGACTATGCACTGTATAACATGTAATAAAAACTATATGAGCCTTTTTGTGTATTAAGTGTATTTTAGGTAACAACAGGAACCCTTACCCTCTGGTAGGTGTTACTGGAATAGTCCCGAGACGTGTTAAATTGGGTTTGACCATAACCACTGGTGGGAGCATTTGAGAAAGGAGGGCGATAGCCATCATATCCACCTGATGAAAGAAGTATAGCTTCAACTTGTATTCTGTCATTACAATGAATCATGAGGCTGCCTGACAGTTGTATCTCTGTGGAACATAGACTGATGCTCGTACCTCTGAATCCATTGGAGGAGCCCCGGTATCCATTTATCATGCCACGGCTGTTCCTGGGTCCACCCCTGGGCACAGCCCTGCTGTTGTAAAAGGACTGTCCCGACTGTCCGAACGCTGCGCCTGGAGAGGAATCTTCATGGCCTGCTGCTGAGGGCATGACCTGGTCTTGGGGCTGGAATCCACCAACAACTGGACAGAAAGCAAAACAAACAGGATTTAAGTCTCTAATGCACTGGTGGGCGGTTAGTTAAGCAGTTTAAAATGATTTTCTAAAAGCTGAAAAAGCTGCAGCTTTTTTGCCTCAAGACATGCTGATGGACTCCTATTTCAACTTTATTGTCACCAAAGGGATATTCTGTCCTGAGACACTGAGCCCCCTGAAATCCAAACACAATTTCTCACCTTATGCACACAAAATGTTTTATCATACACACAAGTTATTATCTATGAACATATTGTTCATATAAGATAAAATATATCTTTAAGGGGTTTTGAAAGCTCTATACGAAAACATACTAACGCTACTATCCTGTAAATGGAAAAGTGATGCCAAATAGGGGTGCGTCATTTTCCAGTTTTGCCTGTCCAGTCCAGTGTATGAGCTTAAACCAGTTTGATTTCATGCAAACCAGCTGAACTGACATAAGTCATTATAACGCCTTCTGGCAAATTAAAAAGTAGCCTGCATCAGCAACCTGTGCTGACTTGCACTGCAAGAATAATAAGCAATATGACAATGTGATTAATATAATATTATGTTTATAAACGGACTAATGGAGCCACTATTGTCTGACAATGATATTTCAATGGAATAAATTACTTACTGACTTATTCATACTTCAAACAGCATCAATCAGTGATTAACATAGGGGGGATCAAAATAAAATAAATAAATAAAATAAGAATCAACCAGCCACCCTCCTCCCCTGACAATTAAAGAACAGTCCCTAAAGTGCGGTGAGGTTTGTGGGTTGGCTCGTTTCTCCTCTGACACGTCACATACCTGTGTTCGGCTGGCTCGGCTGTTGAGGTACTTCTGGGCAGTCATGACGCCAAGAAGAGGATATTACTGGGGCCGACTTATCCGTCGCCGGTAAGCCGACGGCCGCCGTATTTGACAGGAATTCATTACTGTCTGTGTCTTTGACCCCCGTTCAACCCACAATCGGTGGGATTCGCCTTTCCTTTCTGCTGCTGGTTGAAATCTGTAGGCTGCTCGCACAGCGTGCTGTGAATGATTTAAGCCTATTTTGCTCGCTCAAAACTATTTTTAGTTGCAAATGCGAGTGCAGTGACGGGCAGATCGCCACACTGCCGTCATTTTACTCCGCGCGTCACGGCACGCTGTTTGATTGCGTTATCAAAACACGCCGCTATTATTCAGCCTTGCTTTTAACTTATTCCACCGAATACCAAATGTGTGTTTTTTTGCAATATTCGGCCGAATATATTCGGTTACCGATTATTCGGTGCATCCCTACTTAATTTACCACAAAAACCAAAATACAGTTGCAGCTTACTGGATGGAAATCACAGGGGAGCTTACAGTTCTACATGGCGTCATTATGTTCCACTCAGGAGCAGCTGCTGAGTCAAGTGGGATACCTGGGAAAAGTACACTGTTCGAGTGGTTTTCACCCCGGCCCAGCCCTAATGCCAAACAATGTTAACAGCTTTTCCAGTGTATATCAACTTCTTGATCTAAAGATATAAAACCACCCAAAGCCCTCACCTGACTGTAATGTCTCCTGTGGGATGTCAGGCTGGTTTACAGGACTCTCTGACTGGCTGCTAAATCCCTGTCCATAGCCACCAGGGAATTGGCCAGGCTGCTTCAAAGGATCTGCTTGGCCGTCAGTGGTTGGCGGTACGGGTGCATTCAGATTAAATACCTGCAGAGGAAAAGAAGGTTTCTGTATCACAATTACAATTGCCATTGAACATCTGGGGAGCAGCATGTACTGTAGGTTTGGGAAATTAAGGGACACGTCAAATTGTTGCCTATTGAGCTGGTGCACCGATGATTAACCAAGTTTTTGCTGCTACCAATGAGTTGTGTTAACTAGCCTTAAAATTTTGATTTAATTTGCCAACTCTTGGCTTGCGCGGATAAGTATGGAATCTGATTGTTTCCAACAGAAAGTGTTAAATAATTCTAATCATGCTCACTGTTATACTGTTTACTTAGAACCAGACAGAAAGCGTACCGCTTGCACTGACTGGAAGGGTGCGGCGTTGACATTGATGCCTCCAGTGTGGGTGGATTTGGAGACGGGTGGGAAAGCAGAGGACAAGGAACATGGGGCAGGGGACTGCTCAGATGGCAGAGACATCGAGGCCTGGGGAGGGGGGAAGGGGGGGAATATGGAAAGCAAGGAAACAAGGATTGTGGAAAAGTCAGTGGGAGAGATGGGATCTCATGTTTATCACCTTAAAGCGCCCTTCTACCTAATCATAATATTTATGATTCTAATATCTCAGTGTAATCCAGAGTAAATAAAATGAAGACATGTCAGAGGACATCATATCTAACCCATGAAGCAGCACTTTGAAAAATATGGCCCACACAAAACAAGATGTAACCTGTACTACCACTCTTTCAGGCATATCAAAACAAATGCGTCCTGTTGCTTCCACTTTACTTACTTGTGAGGATTCCTGTGGTCCGGACACGACACTTGTTTGAGGAAGTCTGGACTCTGAGTGGGCTGTTTGGAAGAAAATAAAAAAAAGTATGTATTTTGTATTTATTTTACAGCTGACCTTTAAAGGAAACATGTGGAAGGCATGTGTTCTTTAAAAACCTCTAAAATCACACCATTTATCGCAGCCAGAAACTGTGAAAAACAGAAATTATCTTTGAATTTTCATGCGTGATGAACACTTCTGTCAGAAAAAAAGACCAAATCCGAGCTTAAAATAGTGATCTTTCATCAAAATCACTTTAATTCTACATTTAAAATTTGTCCAAAAATAAACCATTAGCAAGAACTAACCAGCATACACGTCAACAGTGAAAAAACATGGCTTTTTACAACTCTAGGATTTCATCTTTAACTCTTTTAGCTTCAGGGAGGGTAAAAAAAAAAAAACCCTTAAAGTCACACCCATGCCATCTACCTCCTCTGATAAGTGAAGAACAGTCCGTAACTGGTGTATTACACTTTTAGGATAATATATCCACATCACATAACAGTGACAAGTCCCTACTCCATAGAATATATGAGAGAATCTGTTCAGAGTCAAAGTAAATTTACTGGCACTGACCTGCAGGGCAGCCCATCTGCTGCAGGTCAACATTCTGCACAGGCTTCATTGGCTGGGCAGACACGATGGCCGGGTCCAGAGCCTGGCCGTCAAACTCCAACATGGAATCCTAGGAAAATCAAACAAGAGCAAATGTATTGCTGAGTCATGGATCAGATATAAGGCTAGTGCAGTGACGATGGAAATCAGGACACTACCCTATAACTTTCAGATCTGGGTTCTATCTCTTCTGTCAGCTAGCATTTGCCCTACTCAGGCTTAAAAATAAACTGCTGAGAAAAGAGGGGTGGCTGAGCCATCTTTTAAAATCTCTTTCTCAAATATACTTATACTACTATTACTTTTATTTATTTGGAATTTGTTTTGACATATTTTAATCTGGTCCAGTTTAATGTCTTTTACCTAATTTTTTTCCATTTTCATTAATTATTGTCGTGTCACCACTTGTTCTACAGGGTCCTTTCTGTTCATAACTGCTTGACAGTAATGTCCATGTGAAAAGAGACCAAGATTTCACTAAATAAATTCAGTATCTCAGTGTATAAATAACACATGAAGTCTCCATATCTGAGCAGTAACAGTGCTGAGCTGGTCACTGTAGCATATGCTGGACATTTTTACCTGCATAAAGTTGTATGTTCCTTGCATCTGAGCCATGAGGTCTTGCACTGCCTGCTTCCTGACCACTGGGTCGGCGGCCGGAGGGGGGCTGCAATGGTTCACAGTAACAGTTGATTCTATAGCCAGCTGGGCAGGAGGCTGGTGCTGGAGGGAATTCACCATCTAGTCAACACACAGACACGTGATAAGCACGTTAGAGTTCAGGCGAATACAAGGTGCTGAGAAATACATACAGTTACATTAAGAACTGTGGTGTTGCAGTTATGCAGTAGTACCTGAGCCTCCACTGTCCACTCATCCACTTGGTCTTTGTCTGGACTGCTGTACGTAGTTTCTGGAATGAACTGTCTGTTTACAAACTGTAACACAAGAAAATGTGAAAAAGGTAAGAATATGTGATACAACACACAAGAAACCCTACAAGGTTGCGATTTGTTCTGTATTATGTAAATCTCACCTCTGTGGTTTCCACTTGAATTTGCTCTGCAAATTTTTCAGTAGCTGTTCCTTCTGAGAAAAAAAAGAAAGAAAAAAAAGCAAATGTGAACACAGTTTTCTTACTGGGTAAAAGAAATATATAACACATTCCTGCTATGTGTTGTTACCAAGTTCTGATGGCTGCGTCCCAGCATTAGACCCAGCCACAACAGTCTGCTCCTCTTGTTCCTCCTCCTCCTCACACGTCCCGTTCTGATGAGTTTGTGCTCTGTCAAAGTAACCACTCAGCAGCACTTTCTCAAGAGTAGCCTTCACTATCTTGTCTGGAACAAAGTGTGACAAGTCAAAACATAAGAAAAGGCGAGGCTTGATGATATACAAATACATAAATTACCTAATAATTGTGTTTATGTGTAGCCATGAAAATATTTACATGTGGTCCCTCCCACAGCCTTGTCTCGGCCCTCAAGCAGTTCCCACAAGTGTACTGAGGCCTCATCATATTGGTCAGTAAACCTGCAAGTTACACAGCATGGTAAATATACAGTTTGGTAATATGCTATTGTTCCTGTTACAATATCCTTACCCACTAAGTCGATAAAACAAATGCAGCAATTCACACATCATAGCCATAATTTAGACAACATAATAAACAGTGATAATTATACTGTAACCCCTTATGCACGTTTAAATATTAGTGGTACCTCATACCTGACGTCATAGTTCCTATCAGGTCCCACCAGTTTGTAAAAATCATCAAGGGATGTGAGGTCAGCGTCAGTGAGCAAGGGGGAACCGGTGGCATCAGGCCTTTTAAGGTCCTGCCTGACACTCTCATCTCCCAATTGGTCCAGCAAAAACTGAAACTCCAATACTGTCTTCAGCCGCCGTTGTTCCATCTCCTCCCGCTGCAGCTGCTCCCGTCTTGCAGTCTTCTTCACTGACTTTTGGATCTGAACACACACAGTCAGACATGTCTTGGTGCATTTGGGTTCTCAAAGTTTATAAAACAAGTCAAGTTTGCAAAGGACTAAGCCTATATGGGGCAAACACTATACCAGGTGAGCCAGAGGTCACCCCCATATTCAGTGAATTCTTGTCATGTTAGGTTGTTATGATTCACAGCCTAAAGTCTGATCCCTGGAGTTTGGTATCAGCCACAACAGGTTTTGGTAACTACAATATTTGTAAGCATGATCTTGATATAGAATTTGCCTTTAAAAAAAGACTGGGAAGGAATACAGGGTTTCCTGATTTTTAAAGCACTAAAAATCCTAAATAGCCATATCACATTGATAAAAGCTTTAAATAACCAATCAGCAAGTTAGAACAACTGTAACTCAGGACTCACCTCTTGGCCCAAGGCCATGAAGCTCTTCTGCAATTCTCGAGCAAACTCAAGGTTGTTGGTGATCTCTTGGTACTTCGTCAAGGCATCCTTCAAGTACATCAAGAAAAAAAATTGAGATTTGTGTATAATGTAAAAAACATTTTCCTCTCATAGAACGGGATAAAGTAACAGATGAAGATACAGTGTTTTCCAGAATGTTGATAGGACTGGTGGGATTTTAATAAAAACTAGAATTATTGCCTTGCTGTTGTCTGCCTCTGCCAACCAGACAAGTTAGAGTTTATATTCATGTTTATCTACACTAATAATATGTGCAGAGGACTTTGAAGGAATTTAACAGAAGGTATTAAGTGTATTTGTATGTATATGTATGGAAATTATCACTATATTGACATATATGATTCCACTGAATAATTTCCAGTCAGATACAGGCTGTCTTCAATTGCACACTATTTTTACAGAGGAGCACAGATGACTGATGGAGAGCTTCTTCACATGGTGTAATGTTAGTCACATGAAGCTTTATATTAGCAAAACCAGTGAGCTTGTGTTGAACTACCAGAGGAACAGGTGAGTAAACAAAGGTGTACCAATGACAGTGAAGATGCTTCTAATATGGATGTTGCTAAAAAAAAAAGTTCTAAAACGTGGATGCTTCACATGTCTTCGACCCAGTGGCACAGAAGATCTCTGTAATAAGCACTGTTTAAAGGTGGGCACCAAAGATCAGTGTCAACAATTCAGTATCCAACCAAATCTGAATTACCATCACAAGCTCCATTTCCCTATTTCAGATGTGAGGTCACAGCGCCCTTGACCTTTGACTGCCAAAATCTAAAAATTCATCCTTGAATCTAAGTGGATATTTGTGCCAAATTTAAAGAAATTCCCTCCAGCTAGTTCACTGAGATTTTTCATTCACAAGAATGGAACAGACTGACAGACGGATGGACAACCCAAAAACATGATGCCTCCAGCCACTGCTACTGCCAACACGGAGGTATAAAAATTATACTTGTCATTATTTGTCCTTTATTAGTGTGTAGGTGTATAAGATTGTGTTGCATTTACATTACAGCAGACTGCAATAAAACAATGCTGCACACTAATTGCCATTGTCTTATCTTACCAGCTGATCCTGATTCAGTTGTTCCCCCTTACTCTTCCTTGCCTGACAGTCATCCAGTTTGGACTGTAAAGATATTGAGAAACATGAAATGTGAAATTTAGTTTTAGATAAAATATAACACAACAAAAGGATGAAAAACAAAAGCCTCAAATTCTTACAGTTGTGAAACTGATCTGCGTCACAGTTGGGTGTGAATTTAAAGATAAATTTTACTAGGAGAGTCCACTTGGTAATCCTACTGATATACAGTACCTACTCTAACCTTTTTCAACTTGCAGTAGATGTCTACATCTATGTTCTCCCAATTAAGTAAAAGGAATAACAATGTCATAGCCAATATAATGGGGAAAAAAAGCCTGATGACATTAACTATAACACAATAGCTTAAAAAAATCCCACACACTGCTTTGAATTAAACAAGAGAAAATAATATGACAACCCATTTTAATTTCTTATGTAATACAAATACCTTTTTCTTTTCCATATTGCGAACCTTCTTGTCAATCACACAAAGAATCTGCTTCATGGCCTCTGAATTACTTCCATTTCCCTGGTCTGTGATGGCAGACTGGACAGCACTGTTGCCAACCATCGCTGAAGGCATCTATGGAGAGAAAATATATTATGGGCATTCAAAGATTTATCACATCAGTCCTGAGCATAAGCAGAGACTACAACAATTTAGAAGTCCATCTTTTGTCAGTACAGATGGCATGGACTGCTTTATTCTAAACCGGCAATGACAAGGCACACAAGTTAGGGTTATGCTCTTATGTGTGTATAGACAGTTGTTACCTTTTCACAACCTGGGTAAAAATGGAGAAAATCAAAGTTTAAAATATCTCTAATCCTGCAATTACTTATGTTGATGGGGCAGGTGTGAAGCTTTGAATAGGTTTGCTAAAACAGGTCTATCATTTGGATATTTACGACGTATGCATACAGACATGTCCAAGTTATTTATATTAGAATTTTAACATTATTAGTTATTACTGTATAAGCTCTTTGTTGAGCCAACACTAGGTAACAACTGAATCATCTAATTTTCAGATGAACAATTGCTGTTGGAGCCATTTGGATACGTTTGAATGTGTGTGCTCCTTTGTGTGCCTTAATGTGGGAGAAGCTAAGGATTCAGTGACTAATAAAGACTTATTTACTTTAGACTTTTACCTTTTCTATTTCTATTTTAAGTGTTCATTAACATTGTCATTGAACAGTATTTACTCTACTGTCTGGGTCATCTGCCACCTGACGACGAACTAAGGTGTCATTTAAATGGATGTGGTACTGAGTTAAAACAGGATAATGTTATTCACTTTGATTAATGTTAACGCTAGGTGATTACATTTCATGTAGGGTTTACTGAGGGATACTCAAGCCATGCTCAAACCCACAACACTGGGCCAGGGGACGTGATACCGACGGGATCGAGCAACTCAACCCGTCTTTGATTTGGGTTAAAAGAAGATAAAACCAATGATGGTTAGCCTGAGGCATACCATAATGCCAGATGCGAAGTAGTTGCTTAGTTGGGATTATGTATCTATAAGGTCACTTGACTAAATTATGAATTTGACATAGGAAGTTAGCACAAGTTAAAATGTCGGCCTTCTTTTCAAAGTTAAAAACCATAGCTCCCTTTGAGACACCGGCTAACCGAATCTGCGGATGCTAGCAATACGTCATGAACGCTCATTCAGCTAATGTCAGTTAACGTCGAAAACACGTCTTTTTGGCTTCGTTAACAAGCTAAGTGTGTCGTTAGCTAACATTACGTCAAAATAATTTAATAAGCAGGTAACACAGGTCTTAATCTCCCTGTTCCATTGTTAGCTGAGAAGCTAACGTTAACCGTTAATGTGGTATAGCTAGCGGCTAATGCCCCGAGGTAACCAGACGTCAGTTAAAACCAAACCAGTAAAAACCGTTAGTCCGAGTTCGTACAGAAGAAATGTCGTCGAAATAACGTTTATAACTGTGAAGA
The DNA here is from genome assembly GCF_041903045.1 of Epinephelus lanceolatus. NCBI lineage: Eukaryota > Metazoa > Chordata > Actinopteri > Perciformes > Serranidae > Epinephelus > Epinephelus lanceolatus. The sequence goes on along the minus strand of NC_135735.1, from coordinate 22,787,300 downwards.
ACAAAGACCATCTCGATACGCCGCGACAACTCGTCTCAACTAAAGACGACTTATGAAACAAAAAACAGGTTGAAATGCCATTTTTTTGGTGATGACATGAATCCCATACCTTTATACTCTTTGTCTTCAAAGAGATTTCTTTTGTCGGATTTAACGTAAGCTGTAGGAGTAGTCCGTATTTTTTTACTTTCAGTGGTATTTTTCTAGAAGGATGCTCACGCTCTCACTAGCCAATGGCTGCTTAGCTGCTGCTGAGCTAACAGTGGAGGCTACAAGGCCCCCTCTGCTGGCCTGCAGAATGCCTGACAGTAAAAGAAACATTAAAAGATGGACAGAGGAGTCATCATCATCCTAATGTTAGACCTGATGGTGAGCACTTGAATGTTTTTCCTCTGTATCATCCTTTTTATGTTACCCTTTCAATTCAATTCAACAGGCTTCATTGGCATGACATTTCACATGTGATGCCAAAGCACAAATACAAGTGAATGAAACAACTGATCACATGGAAGACATTATTAGTCAATACAGTAAGATAAGCAGGCTAATTCAATTTGTAAGCAAAATAGGAATATATATATATATATATATATATATATATATATATATATATATATATATATATATATATATATATATATATATATATATACATACACACACACACACACATATATACACACAGTACATAAATAGACATACAGTACAGGCCAAAAGTTTGGACACACCTTCTCATTCAATGCATTTTCTTTATTTTCATGACTATTTACATTGTAGATTCTCAATGAAGGCATCAAAACTATGAATGAACACATGTGGAGTTATGTACTTAACAAAAAAAGGTGAAATAACTGAAAACATGTTTTATATTCTAGTTTCTTCAAAATAGCCACCCTTTGCTCTGATCACTGCTTTGCACACTCTTGGCATTCTCTCCATGAGCTTCAAGAGGTAGTCACCTGAAATGGTTTTCCAACAGTCTTGAAGGAGTTCCCAGAGGTGTTTAGCACTTGTTGGCCCCTTTGCCTTCACTCTGCGGTCCAGCTCACCCCAAACCATCTCGATTGGGTTCAGGTCCGGTGACTGTGGAGGCCAGGTCATCTGCCGCAGCACTCCATCACTCTCCTTCTTGGTCAAATAGCCCTTACACAGCCTGGAGGTGTGTTTGGGGTCATTGTCCTGGTGAAAAATAAATGATCGTCCAACTAAACGCAAACTGGATGGGATGGCATGTCGCTGCAGGAAGCTGTGGTAGCCATGCTGGTTCAGTGTGCCTTCAATTTTGAATAAATCCCCAACAGTGTCACCAGCAAAACACCCCCACACCATCACACCTCCTCCTCCATGCTTCACAGTGGGAACCAGGCATGTGGAATCCATCCGTTCACCTTTTCTGCGTCTCACAAAGACACGGCGGTTGGAACCAAAGATCTCAAATTTGGACTCATCAGACCAAAGCACAGATTTCCACTGGTCTAATGTCCATTCCTTGTGTTTCTTGGCCCAAACAAATCTCTTCTGCTTGTTGCCTCTCCTTAGCAGTGGTTTCCTAGCAGCTATTTGACCATGAAGGCCTGATTCGCGCAGCCTCCTCTTAACAGTTGTTCTAGAGATGGGTCTGCTGCTAGAACTCTGTGTGGCATTCATCTGGTCTCTGATCTGAGCTGCTGTTAACTTGCCATTTCTGAGGCTGGTGACTCGGATGAACTTATCCTCAGAAGCAGAGGTGACTCTTGGTCTTCCTTTCCTGGGTCGGTCCTCATGTGTGCCAGTTTCGTTGTAGCGCTTGATGGTTTTTGCGACTCCACTTGGGGACACATTTAAAGTTTTTGCAATTTTCCGGACTGACTGACCTTCATTTCTTAAAGTAATGATGGCCACTCGTTTTTCTTTAGTTAGCTGATTGGTTCTTGCCATAATATGAATTTTAACAGTTGTCCAATAGGGCTGTCGGCTGTGTATTAACCTGACTTCTGCACAACACAACTGATGGTCCCAACCCCATTGATAAAGCAAGAAATTCCACTAATTAACCCTGATAAGGCACACCTGTGAAGTGGAAACCATTTCAGGTGACTACCTCTTGAAGCTCATGGAGAGAATGCCAAGAGTGTGCAAAGCAGTAATCAGAGCATCAGAGCAAAGGGTGGCTATTTTGAAGAAACTAGAATATAAAACATGTTTTCAGTTATTTCACCTTTTTTTGTTAAGTACATAACTCCACATGTGTTCATTCATAGTTTTGATGCCTTCAGTGAGAATCTACAATGTAAATAGTCATGAAAATAAAGAAAACGCATTGAATGAGAAGGTGTGTCCAAACTTTTGGCCTGTACTGTATATAGACATATACATACAGAGACACAAATAAAAAGCAGACTTTGGGCTGTAAGGTAAGGAGACAAACCCCTGCTTTTATGTACTGTTGTTGTTGGTGGTGGTGGCGGGTGTGTGTTTATGTGTATCATAGGTGTACTGTATTTATAAGTAACTTTGCTTAAGATCAATAAAGAAACAATTAACAACAAAATATTAATACAAAATCATACACATAAATTGTAAAGGAAAAAAACCTGATGAAATGTAGGACTAAATAAAAAGGCAGAGTGTGAACTATGAGGAGATGAACTCTTTCAACTGATCATTGTCAATTCGTGTCCATTATGTTACGCAATTTTTTTTAAATACTTGTCTTTACAAATAACAGACACAAATATGATGTGAGACCAACTTTGTATAATATAGCAGGATTTAAAAAAGATCAAGGTCATGATAGTACCCCTTCCTTAACAAAAATGGAAAAATAAATAAAGGGGTTAATTTCTCATATTTATTTATTACAAATTTAATTCAGTCAGTCAACTTTTCAGTTATATCTTCTGTGAAATGAAGAAATCGCAATATGAAGGCCTTAAATCAGAGGTATCAAACTCATTTTAGTTCACGGGCCACCTACAGCCCAATTTGAACTCAAGTGACCTAAAGTGATCTAACACTGCATAATAACCTCTAAGTCACACCTCCAAATTTTTCCCTTTCTTTTTGGGTAAGCAAGTATATTCTGAAAATGTCCATCTATTTACAAAGCAGATGATAAACAGTCTGAGATGTCTTCAAAAAAAAAAGAGCAATTTCTACAGTATGTCTCAGTTTTTCCACATTCAGCACACTAATCACTGTCATCTCATTTGCATTTTTCCATGTCCCCTCTTTTGTAGTGATGCTGGCGTCACCTCACCAAACTAAAGTGGAAGCGACTGATGAAGCAAGTTAAGCTCCAAGCTCCTGCCTTACAAATCAAATGTGTTGGCAGTGCCTCAGCAACAGGGTTCCACCTATACTATTGTGAAATAGAAGTTTAACACAGATTCTTTTGTGCCAAAGCTGCTGATTGACATCACTTTGCACAATTTTTCAGAGAACTGTATTCTGGTCAGGGTGGAAAAACTTCTGAAGCAGCATTTACTTACTGTTTAGCTTGCTCCTAAAAACCTGGCACCTCTCAGCCTTCTCAAGGGCATCTGTGTTAAGTGTGCAAAGTCATCTTGTGGACTGAATTAGACCCTTTGGTGGTCCAGTTCTGCAAAGGAGTCTAAAAATGCTGGAATCACCCTATAAAATGCCCGCAAATTGTTCGTTCTTAAACAGTAGAACGTAAACCCTCCACCATGTTCCCAAATACCTAAATTCTCAGAAAAAACACAGAGGGCATGACCTCAGTGCATGTCAGCTTTCAGCCCTGAGATAGTAGGTTCACACACATCATCTCATTTTGCATTGTGCTGGAAGACTGTCATTCTTGGGCCATTTATTTCCAAAACATCCCAAAAGGTTTATTTAATTATTTTAGTATTAGTAGCATCATGCAAAGGGTTTGAGAAGATCTGAACTAAGCTGCTGTGTAAACTTGAGTTATCCAGTCCCACTAACCCTTCTTGAGCAGAACTCAAGAAGGATTAGTGGGAGAAGTCTGCTTAGAGGGATATCTGTCAGAAATCTTTTCATTTCAACCCATACAGCTTTTTTCCCTAACCATAACCAAGGAAAGAAGTCCCTTTCTAGCATAAAGCTCCATAGGCAAAACTACTAGCAGCAGAAATGAATGGTCAGACTGAAATAAGCCATTTTGCCTAGTGATGGCAAAGCATGAACACAAGATGGCGCAAGTGTTCTGTATGCTGGAATGGTATCATGCATAAAATGTACTGAAAAACCAGCTCCAAGCCAAGTTCTGTAGCCAGTGTCTCAGATTGTCCTTGGATGTGTGTTTGCTGTGGTGTTGTTGAAATTTTAAATTGGTTTCACTTGGTCTTTTCTGTAGTATTCAGAGGGTACAGAGGGTACAACAAATTAGCAACCATGTGTTGAAATGACATAACTTTAGAGTGGAACAGCAAAGAACAGAGCAGGAGTTTCATCAGATTTTTAGCATATAGCATAATTACCAGGCTGTACCAAACAAATATTACCAAGCCAAAACACATGCCAGTGTTTTATCAAATCAAAACTTAACACTGGGAACTTTTCCAGATTAAAAAAGTTGTGCAAACTTGCATTTAAACATTTCTCTGCAGACACTAGTTTGACATGTTATAATCACTCTGTTATATTTACAACTCTATTTATTATTCTATTATGGCTGTATAATAAAGGATTCAGACACATATGTGTGTTTTGAAAATTCAGACCTCTCACACTTTGCATCACATGGTAAAATAACAGCACATGAGAGCATCATCATATCAAAACTTCAGAGTTTCAGACCTTTTCAATGAACTTTCACACTCAATTTTCACACCTCCTTTATGATTCCTGGCGTCTGGCTCTCTGTCTGATGACGGGTGTGTCTATAACAAGTGAGGTGGGGGTGTATGGATCTCTAGCTCCTCTCTCTGATGTGGGCAGTTGAGTAATGGCCGTACATCCTTCGGTGCTCCTCTCCTGCAGCACATCTGACTGGATTAAATATGTGCAGAGGATTTATTGGCTGAAAAACCACAGGAGCCCCACAAACACTCCGGCCCCAGACCACTTGTAGCGCAGTCCAGGCAAGCACAGGAATTCATCTGCAACCCCTCTGGCTTCCCCTTTCAATATTACCACCCTCCATTTCCAACTATGTATCTTTACATGTTTTCCTCTGTGGCCTTCTTTCACATTTATTTCAAGCATGCCGTTATCCCAAACATGTTTTTATTCTATGATAAGTCACCAGAAACGCAGAGTCTGAATCAAAAAAAGAATCCAGACTTTTTTTTTCTTTTTTGGGGGGGGGGGGGGGGGGGGTGATGAGGGGCTTTTTCCACTCACAGCCTCTCTTTAGATAGTTGGGCAACATTAATAATTCATGGCCCACATGTGTTACAGACAGATTACAAGCATCTCCACTTAAGTACCATCATTATCATTATTACAGCCGGGGAATTTTATTCACCAACTTGCAATTTGCGATTCATGCGATTGAGGTTTGATTTTGCATTGTGGTTCCAGGGTGGATTTGTTTACAGAGCAGTGCTTTGGGACAAACTATGATTATTAGCATCTCCAGTCCTTTGCATTGTAAAATGAAATGCAGCGTTTCCTCACTGCAGTGCATTCACAAGACTGTACCAGTGATGCCAGATGCAGAAAGACTTACAAAAACCCCATATTTTGTTTGTTTTGTGGGTTGCTTTAAAAGTTGTGACTCAAAAGGTGTCATAGCAGCTGCAGAGGAACACTGTGGTCCTGCTGGTAATGACCTCAGACATCCATCAAGATATACATCCTTTCATGTCAAGGTCTGGGCCTGAGTCTGGATGGCTCATAACTTTTGTAGATGTACTCTATGTCATTTATTCGTTCTCATTTTTGGAGTCCCTCACAGCTTGTCTCAGTCCAACCCTTACATATTTGCACGGGTGAAGATTTCATGTGCTTTTATCTCTCCCGAATAAGTAGCAGAGGATTTCATTTAGGCAGAATGAAAGACATTTACACCAAAAACTGATGCAGAAAAGGCACAAATTGGTGCATGAAAATTCACCAGAAAACAGGAAATTAGGTGTTGGAGGACCCCCAACCCCTCAAACATTTCCCCCTCAATGTTGAAACAAAACCTTCGCCCTTACATATTTGTCTCACCGCCTGTATCTCAAACCAAAAACAAAACACAGTATCACATCTGCGAGAGCATTTCATAATGAGTCACACTGACCAGAAAATGAGCAGACAGTTATCCCTCTATAAAAACATGTAGACCTGTATGAGTACAAAACGGCTTGCCTCTCATAACCGGGCCTATTATATGATTTTATTAAAGTATCTTCCATAACTTTATGAGCTCCAAGGAGCACACGGCTGTCAGTCATCCAAATCTAATTAGATGTAAAACAGATGTATCTCACTGAACACCCACACACACACCATACATTTATGTGCACACACAGTAGATGGTCATCGTTTATTGTCCACAACTGGTGTGTCACATGTCAAGACGAATGTTAACGGGCAAAAGAGAAACATATTTGTTTATATGCTAAAGAAGAAAAACATACATATAACAAATATTAAATATACTTTCTTCCCTTTATTTATTTAGTTTATTTTCAATGTGGGATTTAATTTGAAAAAGATTACGTGTTTATTTGAAAGTAAAAGTTGGTAACTTGTGTACACAGCAATAAAACAAAATCGGCGACTTGTATAGTTTACAAGTTACCAACTTTTCTCTGGAAGACAGAGCGGCGGTTTCTCCTCCAAGCTGCAAGTGTTCCCAGTTTCCACTCGTTTGCATGTTTAGGTTTTTCTTTCATCACGAGTTCCTAACCTGCATCAGAACGCCACACAGAAGTCACTGAATTCAGTCAACCCGTTAAAGACATTGTGGTTTGATATATGTGACAGCTGGTTAAAAAGTGATGATATCGGGCTTTGGTGCGGAACATCTGCTTTGCATATTACATAGTTCAAGAACAGTTTGCATATTTTAAATTGTGTTGCTGTGAACGTAACCAAAGTGTTTGCAATGTATTAGTATAAAGGCCAGACTGTAATGAAACATGTATTTTGGCCAAAGACATGTTAACGTGTGGATAAAATTAGGAGTCAAATGAAATAAATCATGAGTGAAAGATTTTGAGTTTAATGAAAAACACAAGTTATCAGTAGCAGTGATTCACTGAATTAGACTTACAGTAATTACAGCAGGTGGGACAAATGTTATCCACAGCTTAGTCACACCAAAAAAAGCCACACGTGTATAAATGTAACTGAGGATGCGTGTTTAAATATCTCCTCGACCACATTCAACACTGTGAGAGAATGAGCAAACAGCTTTTCAACATATTTCTAACACAAATCAGTCTTCGTCAAGTGTCACACATTCTATTTACATACTGAGAAGATTGTTCACATGTGGTAAAAAGGAGGGTGTGCACAACATCAGTTACAGACTGACTCATCAGTCTTTTTTGTGTTACTGTTTTTTCTCCTTCATTTGAGTTTCCACACAATATCACAGCTAAAACAAGTCAAATATGTCTTAGATTTATGTGACAGCTGGTAATTCAACTCATTCAATCTAAATCTTCACTCAAAGGACCTCGGAGGCCTCAAACACATACTTCATAACACCGAAATAACTCACAAACTGCTCTTGCTCTTCCATATTACGATATTGAAATACTACCCATGTCCAAAGAGAAGCTCAGGCATACTTGTTTTGTTGTTGTTAGATGGTCAGCTATCGCTGTGAGGACTGATGTAAATGAGAAGGTGGAGGAAAGGTAAACTCTGACCTTTGACTTCCTGTTCTGCATTGCGTGACTAGCGTTGGCTCCTGAAGCCCAAACCTCAGTACTGGGTCAGCACTAACCTGGTCTGCTCTGTGACAGGAATCCAACACACACACTGATCTTATCTGACAGCATGAAACCAGAGCAGACCTGGCACTCCTGTCCTGCAGAGCCCGACCCACAGGGCATCATGGGAACTCTTGGAAAGCCTGCTCGGGGGTTCATCGACTTGCGACCGCCTCTGAAACTAGATTTGGATTGACACTTGTCAGTCATGGACATGGTTAGGGAAGCTCTCCAGTTCCAGCTACATAATATCAAATAGTATGCAGCAACTGTAAATACTGCTGTACATGAAATAAAAATGTAAAAAATGTAGATATATGTAGACCATACTTAAGTTTTGTCTATTACATTTACAAGGAATGTACAAGAGCAAGCATGTTAATGTCAACAGAAGAGGAGGGAACAGCAAAAAATATACAGAGAACATATTAGCCAAAGTCTTTCTGCAACATACCGAAGTTGATAGATGTAGGAATAAATAAAAAATGCAAGTAGGTAAAATTATAGCAGATCAGATTTAAGGGGTATATTAGCACTTTCACATATGTATAGTAAGAATAACAGAGGAGCTACACACCATCAAAATAGTCAAAGACAGAATAGCCAGCAGCTAGATTTTAGTAGATCCTGAGCAGAGATGACAGGAGATGAGTTGAGCTGAAATACTTACTCGTGCGCTGCTTTGAAACACTCTGTGGTTTTTGTTAAAACTCAATCCACTTTGCCATAAAGCGGACGGAATGTGTCATGTTTACTCTGCGTTTAGATTCGAATCACTTTGGATGAAAACCTAAACTTAAACTCGGTGCCAAATAACCTCCGCTGTTGGCCTGTGTATTTCAAAGTTATGGAAGAGTTTTTGGACTTCCACTGTTACCTCGGGTGAAATCCATCCCCGCTGAAAAACCAAAACAAAAGCGATGTGGAGATAATGATACAGCATGTGTCATCCAAGCAAGTCAAACTAGAAACATACACGCGTGTAGCCCGACCGTGAAGATGGTATCAACGACCAACTGTGAAGGGCCACGAAAATGCCTGACCTCTTTGGATATTGGCTAAAATTAAACAGCTGGCATTTTAAAAGTAAAAGTTTTCACGTTTAGGAGTAGAGCCTTAACTGTATGGGCAGGAAAAGTGAAAGCTTTAATGAACACAGCTTGAATGGCAGCAGCTTAGATCTAATGTCTATATAAATGAAAGGGCAGGCAGGCTGGAAGGGCCTTTACAGAAAAAGCCATGGCCTGGAAACACAGAGCCCAAATGAGAAATGTAATACACATTCATCCTATGCCAAGTATGAGCTTAAACAAACAAGTGCAGACCTGGACAATGACAAATGCACGACTGTTTTAAATGAGTGTGCACAGAGCTCTGATATATGCATGATTGTTTCCTATAAGCATTCATGCAACATCAGGACACACAGGCGGCTGACGTCTGGTTTACATCCTGGACAAAAGTCTCTGTCATGACTCCCCTGTATCCCAGAATTCCCTGTGCTTCTGGTGAGATGTTTGCACAAAAAGAAGGAGTATCTGGACCCTGTCAGCGTCTCTCAAAAGACCTCAATTATACAGGCTGGCTTAATTAGATCAGCTTTGATTGCTATTTTAAATGACGGGAATAACATGAGTCTGTGTGTTTGTCATTCCCACCCATCTCTCGCTGTCACACTGCTGCTGGAGTGCTGTGTGCAATTCTGTCCAGCGCCATGTCTGTCATGTCTGGGGCTGGTGAGTGAGTGGGCGTTGTGACGGTGATGAGGGGCTGACGTGGCAGGTGCTCTGCGGATGATCTGGGGTCAGACTCTGGATTGAGCCTGAAGAGCTTTTAAAGGAAAGGCAGGCTTCTGACATTGTGCAACAGGCATCTGTCACAGTGTGTAGATTTATTCAGAGCAACCAGCACCTTTATACTCCACCACACAAACACACACACACACACGCTGGCACACCATGAGTGAAGTCCATTTAAGAAGAGTACCAGAAACAAGTACACCACAGTGACCAGGACCGGGTTTGGTCATCCAGAGTCCCACAACAGGTCTCCTTTTGTTATATGTGCGTGTGAATAGGAGGTCATGTGTTTTTGCCATGTTGGAATAACAGTATATACACGCACCATACATAATGCTATGTTTTCCTGTCTGTGTTTTGCTATGTGTCTTGGTGAGATTGCATGTCAAGAAAAAAGGCACACTTTCAGTGACCTCATGGAAACATTTCAAGCCACACAACTCCATTTTTTTAATCACTGAACGTCATTTTAATGTTCAAGTGTTTACAGCAGGGTTTCGGTCAAGGTCAGGGTGGAAAACAGCCTTAATGTGCAAATATATTGTTGTGTGATGTGATACAACAGTATTTTTTTGTAATTATGGGTTATTTTTAGTACTGTAGGGTACTTCATGTTAAAATTTTATAGCTCTGATTGGGTTTAATGGCATATTTTAGATTACTGTGGCATTCTACTCACCCATGTAACCAATTTTCCAAAGACTATTAAAACTGTAAATGAAAAAAAAGCATTTTACTGATTCTAAAACCTGGTTTTAAAAAAATTAACATGGATCATGGTATTATGTGTTCTAGTTATAGGTGGATTATGACTAAATGGGCCCCTGAGCTGGCACATGTAAAAGACCCCCTCTATCTTCCCTAGGGATGCAACATGCTGCCGTTTCTCCCCACAGACTTTAAGGGCCCAAAACTGCATAGAGCACTTTAAGTCCTATACATAAACTGAGGGAATAAACACACATTTAAAATGTATAGTGACGGTTGCTTTCTTGTGACATCTATAAGTAAATGTTTAGGCTACTTCTTGAGTTTTTCTTTTTTCAGGACTTCTGGCGCTCTGTTACTGACATGATGACTCAGACCTTTGATGGGAAATGCAAAGTTAATGACAGCGACTTCACGCAGAGGCTGTGGCCCCCTGGTCCTGGGCCCGGTAGGCATGTTCGCTAATAGGCCCCGGCCTGTAGATGGTGGTTAACATTTTGCTTCAAATATTGTACCTTGTCTTTGTGAGGAAATATTGTGAATGATATGTATAAAACATGAATGGGCAAAGGAAAATTGTTTTTTTCTTAACCTCCTGAGACCCTGTGTCCTCGTATGAGGACATCACAATTCAGGTTTACTCAACCTTGTACTTAATTCTACTGAACTTAGACCTATTGTCCTCATTTGTGGACACTTTTTGTGCCACCTAGTGGTAGTAAGAGCATAGTACACTAATCCATGTAAAAACAAGATGGCAGCCATCTCTGCCAAGTCAGTCTGCAGCCGATCCCGACGCAAAAGTGGACAAGGTCCAAAACCTGATCACATTTTACGGTTGAAAGTTGTTCATCTTTAAATAACAATGTTTGTAGTTTGATGTGACGACAAATATTGACCAATTTTTGCAACAGTAACAAGCAAAGACGCTGTTTATAAGGAAGTGCTCATTTGAGGAGATTGGGACTTTAATGATGTCTCGTTTGGGGACATAGGAATTTAATTATTGACGACAATGTTTAGTTTTTTATACTTTGGGTCCTACTGCTTCCAAAAAGCTCGGAAAAAAATAAAAAATGTGTACTAAACAAAAGTTTAAGTCTCAGGAGGATATAGTTAAAATGGTCTCTAAAGAAAAACCCCACACACAAATACCACTTTGGTAGGTATATTTAAAAGTGTGCTGATGGTGGTTCAAGGAGAGATTGTGGAGAGAGATACAGGCAGAGAAACAGACAGGCAGAGAGAGCACGAGGGAGACAGTGTGTGACTGACATCTGAAGCGCAACAGTTCATTATGTAGTTAAAGCTGCAGATCAAGTGGTATTGGTGGTGGTGTGACTGTGCATTCATTGTGAGGTAGCCTTATGGTACATCAGGTACAGAAAAACAAGCCATAGAAAATTGAGCTTGGCTGCTTTCCCATTGTCAACCATTAAATTAAGTTTATTAAATCTGAGGCCAAAAAAAAAAAAGATAACAGGGCAGCCCCATCTCTAACCCTACCTCTGATGTAATGCAAATACTCTTTAATGTATGTATCAACATGTGTGAGCAGTGACTGTCTCAAATTTGGATGTTGGATTAGAAATGGACTTCCAAAAATTGTAACAAGCAAAACTTGATTTCAATGAACAAATGACAAATTCTTTAAAATTCCACTCAGTCTAATGAGTGATAATCTCTATAAACAGATGTCAGATGAAAGCGGATGGGGTTTTAAAAAATAAATGATTAAATTAAATAAAGTCATGTTTTATTTGTGCAGTCCACTTGTCCCATAATACTTTGATGTGCTGCTGAGAATGCTGCTACTTTCTGTTTTTGCTAATCTGTTGGCTGTGTCACTAACAAGACTAATCAGCACAAAGTGCTTCAGTAGCCTTCGTATGTGCTAACCGTATGTATCCTGGTCAGATGTGACATCTGTTTGGCTAGTCTTGCTTTGACTTATGTCAAGCTGTGTCTGATCCCTCCTGTTGCTCTGTATCTGCATGGTGAAGAGGAGACTGCAGTGATGCTTTGTGCTCAAGCTGAGGACTTTGATGTCCCGTGCCCCCACGTCCTTAAGATAATTATTTGTTGTTTATTCTATATATATATATATATATACATATATATATATATATATATATATAGATAGATAGATAGATAGATTTTTTTTTTTTGCTTGATTTTTGTCTTCTTATCTAAAAATTGAACTGTCTCACTGCTCACTGTCCTGGCTTGACTCAGTCAAAAATAACTCATTTCTTTGCAAACCACAACAAAACCTGCATCATGCCCATGCAGTTCATATCAATAAACATTTTCAGAGGTCAGGAGGTACACGTCCTCTCGGGATAAGAACAGAGCTGTAGTTCTGCTTTTAAACACACTGTAGCTGCCATGGGAAGAACAGAGAGGGCTTCAGAGAATGCAGACTCTCCTGTCAGTGAAATAACGCCAAGCCATGCAGATCGCCAGCAGGGCTTGTTTCCCCCTGTCAGCGAAGAGAGGAGACCATGAACAGCGTAAATACAGCACTTCCTTCTCCTCATGGTTTTCATTCACAGCAGCGTTCTCCTTCCATTCAGTGCATCTCCTCCCAAATGTGAGAAAAACACAGAAATATAGGCTACCCACATTCCCAATTAGGCAGGACAGCACGTCCACTTATGGACAGCCTCTTTAAAATGACAAGAAGTTCAAGCACACGTTGACAGAATTAAACAAGCAAGAATTCACCATACATAAGTGATTTTAGTTTGTGCATGCATTCTTGACAAAAAAAGGAAAAAATCTCATCCATAATCACACTTGACATAATTCTGCTACAGTGTACTTCAGGACAAAAGCATGCAGGACAAAGTAATTGCAGTGACCTTACAGATGCAATCAAGAGTTCAGTGTCCTCAAGCAGTTCTCCTCTCTTCTCTTTGTTCCACAGGACCATCTTAAGCGCTTGTGTTTGCTGCTTGTCCTACTAAACAAACAAAGACAAGCAGAGCTGGAACAGTGATTAGAGAAATCAACAAATCCTCGGCAGGACATGAGCACATGGGCCTCCGGGCCAGATCAGGTTCTTCGGAAAGGGTGAGTCAATGAGGTTAAAGGACGAAGGGTGGATGAGAGGGAGAGCAGGGGGGGGAGGCAGAGGTGTGAACTCCGAGGCCTCTCTCAATTTAGTTTACCATATCCGTCATGGGAACATCACTTCTATTTTCTTTTCATTACAGGACCAATCTCTTCACAATCCTTCCAAACAACAGTGGAATAACAGCTTATTTGCTCTGTGTGGCCTTGGTGGAAGGTGGAGTGAGTGGAGTTGGGATGGAGAGCGCAGTTCTCGGTGAAGGTGGAAACAATCTTTTCAGTCATTGTAATTTTCCCCAACAGCCCTTTTCTGCAATTTTACAGGTGCACCGCTCACAGTTATGCACGATGCTGCGAATAAACAAACCAGTAAAATCTATTCCAAAAAAATACCTAAACAAACAGCAACAATTATACTATGACCTTATTCATGTGACTAATGCCTGCAGACATTACTGTTGCGATGCTGCAACACAAAGCTAAAATAGATTATGTTTTTGCCGCACAGCTTCAAAACTCCCAAAGAACAAAATGGGTCAGACATTTTTTTGCCTGGTTTGAAAACATGAGCAGATGTTTCCCTGTCTCGGTTTATTTGGCCAGACAGGTGAGTGATGCATAATGCCACGGCTTGGCATGCCCGTGCATGGCTCAGCTCTGTCTCCGCCTAATTGTCCTTCCCACACGTAGCCTGGTTCAGATCAGATCTGACAGAGTGTGTGCAGCAGACACACAGAACTGCTTTCTGCGTACGTGTGAAACACTTTAGGGTCTGTTTAGAGTCTCCCTGAGGACTTGTTTAAGATGTGTTTAACTGTACAGATGGCCCTGGCTTTGAGGCTGGGTGGGGTGGGTACTGGCATATCAAAAGAAGATAAAGATGATGATGGCGGGATATCGGTTACAAGACAATTGGCGCCACTGGAGGAGTCTGTGAAGTTGTCAAGGTAACATCAATTGTCACATGTGATGACAGGCTTTAATGCTGTTTCTGAATTGCATTGAACCAAATAAGTTGTCAAATTCTTTTATTGGTACTGTCCGACCTCCAAAATGCTCCAGAAATGGAGATCCACTGAAGCTTGTTGCATCCCCAATGAAATGAGGTGAGTGAAGGGGACAGCCAGTTAAATCTGTCTAGATATATCTCCTCATGATCAAAAGCTAGTTCCCTTCCTCCCTGTGGTCTGAGAAAGACAATAAACCAATGCAGTGTTGGAGGGGGAAATGAACAATGGTTAAGTATGGCAAGTAATGCACAGTTCTTGAGGATCCCTGTTTGCTGAAATGTACGTTACATCTCTGCCAAGAGTCCTTGAGATAGTTTCCTGCCATAATAGCATGTGTGAAAAAGAAGAACATGAGCCACTCATTTTGAAAATCACGTTAACACCAGAGTGGAACTGGAAAATGTCTGTTTTGAAAAATAAATCCAAGACTTATCTTATGAGCAAATCAAAGGGATGTTTTGAACATTATGTTGGCAATTATTGTCTGCAGACTGTGGTGCTATCCAGCTATTCAACATGCTTTTTTTTTTGAACAGCCAGACACTCTGTATTCCACTTTTTTTGTCTGGGCTTAGCTTTTAATGTAACTGCAATCAACCACAACAAGATTTTTGAGGCCCAGCGTTCATCCCTCAGAAATCCCACCAAACGTGAGTAGTATTGGAATTCCGGAGCACCATGCCAACCGTGAAGCCTCCCTGCCTCTCACAAGCACTGCACGGAGGGGCAATTTTCCTCCGGCTGAACTTCCCAAAGCTGCCTCACCTGGAACCAATCTGTAACACAATCGAAGGGTCCTGACTTGAAAGCCCATTCCTTCCCTTTGATAGTCTCTTCTTGGTAGCCTGCTGGAAACAGGCCTTTTGTAATCTGCAGATACAAAAGAGCCAGGGATTGAGATGAGTATCCACCCATCAAAGTGTATTATGCAAATAATCGAGTAACAAAGCTCAGATACTCTGTTTTTTCTGTCTTTTTTTCTAGGGTGAAGGGGAAATTGCGCTGGCATTTGGAAATTTTAAGCATTGTTGTCATCCGCCCTTTTCCTCTGGATCACATTTTGTTCGTTTTTCCTTGTACTTTAGATGTAACAGCCTCTGAGATAATGAGACACAGTGTGGATGTATGTCAGTGCTTCTCTTTGCCTACCTTTTAGCGACAGGTGTGAGTCAAACACCAGTGATCTCACAGCTCATCCAATAGGCAAAGAGAGCAATTAAACTTTAATAGCTGTCCATTTAGGGCTCCTGGGAAATTCTGTCTTGAGTCAACATGCCAAACCTTATTTCCTTCCTTTACTTTCTACTCTGTGAGCAAAAGCTCCCACCTAGCAAAGCTAACTCATAGGCCTTTCTCACTGATGTAGTTTATAACTACAGTGTAGGTAGTGTAGTGTCCTGTAGTAGTCTAAGAAAAAAACAAGTATGTGAAATTACAATGATAAAATAAAAAAAGGTGGAACCAAGTCATTGTTTTGTAAGTCCGAAGTCAACACATTCTCCCCTGTCACATACCGACGTTTGGTCATGAACTTTCCACGTCCAGATACGATGTGAAAGGTACATTCGACACGAGGTTGTTGACGTACTGGGATGCCGTTTTGCCTGGCCATGTATCATGCCTACGTTAAAGGATGGCTTTTTTGACAGTGTCTGACACCGCAAATCACTGCCCAAATGCCAGATTTCCATGACTTCAGAGTGAGATGGGGTTACCCACGTAAGTCTCAAGTCTTTGATTTAAATCACAAGTCAAGTCCTGAAAAAAGATTGACAACTTCCAAGTCTTAAACTTTGAGTTTCAATTCCTTAACAAGTCATAATGTGATTATTTTTTGGTCAATTGTACCACCATTTTAACAACAGAGTATTAATATCAAATTTACGAAAATCATGGATACTTTCAAAAAGTTGTCAAAAAGTAATTGTTAAAGCAAGCTTGTTAAAAAAAACTGGTGTTTAGGTGTGTTAAGCTAACATTAGCTAACATTAGCAAAGCATTAATGTAACGCAGGAGTGTTAAAAAGTTAAAATGATACACTGATATTTATTCCCAGAATAAAATCAGGTTAAAACCACAGGTGAAAGTCCATAAAAAATGATAAGACCTGGGAGCTAGTTTCACTCTGCCCGCCTCTTCATGGAATCTGCCGTCAACTAGCCACCTAGCTCCTCCGTCCACTGGGTGCTCTGGCGTGGGTCCTGCGGTCGGTGTTCTTCCTAGTTAGACTCGCCGCTTCCTGCCGCTTCCTGCTCCTTCGCCTGCTCCTTTGCCTGCTCCGTGCGTCTCGTCTCTCTTGCAGCTTTCTCCGCTCGCCTTCTTAAAATCCTGGCAGTCTCTCAGGTGCGGTGATTGGGTTTAGGGGTGTCACAACTAGGATAAGGTTTTCAGAATAAAAGCACACACTCCCAGTGTACAAGACATGCAATAAAAACACACAATTAAAAATACACACTAAAAAGCAAACATATTTCAAGTTAAAAGCACTGGGAGTTTAAAATACACACAATAAAACGACTACCTTACACATGTGACATTAACTAACCATGTTAAAATTAGCCTCAGGGCACCCAGTAGCTCACCTGGTACAGTAAGTGCCCCATTTACTTTACTGTCCTTGCTGCAGTGGCCATGGATTCGGTTCCAACCCACGGCCCTTTGGTTCATGTCATTCTGTCTGTCTACCCCTTTCACTGTCCTACCAAATAAAGCCTCAAGTTAGCGCTCTTTGTGCAACTTTAAATGTCGTACGAAGTTGATTGAAGTTGTTGCATCTCCGTTTGTAATTTTTGACCTGCACCTTTTTTATACTGCAATTTGTATTTTTGTTGACGACCGCATAGTGAATGTACAAAAACTTTTCTTTGGTATAATAATTTTCCAACTGGCACTCAGTAATGTAATGTTAGTTCTTCTTGCTTCTCTTGTGCAGCTTAAATGCTGTTGGATTGGTTCAAACAAGTGGGTCTTGGGAATTAAGTGTCGACTTGTTGGGAATGAACAACGTTGCTGATTCAGGAAATGAATTGATTCATGGCACACTTTGGGTTTAAAGTATTTCTAAGTCAAAAGACTCAAGTCCATTTGAAGCCAGGAGTCATTGGTTTCAAAGACCAAGTCAAGTTGCAAGTCTTTTTTGATTTTGTTGAGTCTAAAGTAATTGTATTTGTGACTTGAGTCCAAGTCATATGACTGGATTCCACACCTCTAGTATTAGATATTACAAACTTCAAACTAACTCTTTAATACAAGTAAGACCCATCAGAGTCAGAAATACTTTCTCAGACATACAAAGAAAGAAAAGCTTATTTTTGTGCACAATCCTTTGAATAGGTTATTTAGTTGCTAAAACATGTGATTTCAATTGAGGTGATTAGCTGAAATTGAATCAGCAGCAGAGGAGCAGAGTGTATGGACGTAAAGCATGAAATGAAAAGGACGTTTGTTCAGGGAGCCCTCCATCTACACAGTCACCGTCCCTAACTCTGACAGTCAGTAAGTCACAAGCTGATGCCGACACTCGGCCAACAGTCTGCCCTTTGCTGCTCTGCCCAAAGTGAAGTCCAGCCAAACGAAATCCTTTGTTCATTCTACATAATCAGCTTATCCTTGTCTGCCTTTCATGTTCTGTATTCTCACATGCAAAGCTTGTTTTATTCAGTACATCTGTCATTTTGTTTAATATCCAAACATCTTAGACATAAAAATATTTTGGACATTAGGCTGAATTTTTTTTATCAAAGCTCTGTTTTGTATCATGCGATGGTGCCATGTTGCTGTATCTAAATGTAATGTTAATTTGAAATGCTAAGGAGATAAAAGCCACATTGTTGAAAAGGATCACCAGTGTGTTTCTATGGACACTTGCAACCCATTATGTTCATGTTTTGGAGTATCCTGGTATTTTTTCTGATTGTAGGCATCATATCATGGTTTTAGACACCTGGATAAGGTCTAGTCCCAGTTTTGAGAAATGTGAATATGAAGTAGCTACTCCAATAAAAACCAGGATACTGTGGCATGCAAACAACCAGTCCAGATTTGTCCCATTCTCTGCCAGCGTTTGCATGCATTATTATCTTGAGCTTTATTGTCACACTGGAATTATGAGGTTCTATCTGACATTTTTGTCAAAATTGAGTTAATCATATATTCTTATTCTGTAACAACTTATTAACATTATGTCGGCTGTGGCACAAACCTGACAGTTTGTAAATTTGTAACGCTGTCAGAATGTACCGTTCAGTTATCCAGAGCACTGCAATCTCGGAATGGCAGGGCGCTCTTTCGGCACTCTGTCTGGGGAGACGGAGCGGCAGAGTGGTGGCTGGTATGTGTTCACATTTAAGTTCTGAGCCTTTCTGGCTCCCAATAACACAACAAGATGGTCTTTTAAGACTGTAGCCTACAGTCCCTGTGGTGGCGAGTCGTGTTTTGTGTTTTGTCCGGCTAACAAACTGACATCATTATGACGTTCGCCCTAAAAGGGTCTATTTAGAAAACAAAAAGGCTCTATCTCCAAATTCAAACTCTAACTTGGTTCTAAAAGGTCGTATCTGTGGGCCAATTTGAGAAAGCACACAAGACAACCAGTCAAGTTCCACTTCTTTGTTATGTGCCAGTGCTGATATAAATCAAAGCCCTATCCTCCTGTCTCCGATGGTGAGCTAGCCATGTGCTCTGCAATGCGGACCAGCCATGTCTTGAAGGAGCGAGATAACAGAGCTAGTCATTCAGCAATTATTACTAGTAATGCCGTCCTGGCAATGTTGAAACTGTCCAATGTTGCTGCAGAAACATCATGGCCATCCCCGGTCTCCCCCAATTAGCCCCACTTAGTAAGTGGCTTCATTTTAAGCAGCAAACCCCCTTTAGCATTATAGTATTGCTGTTATCCCTTTGGGAACTGCCCATTGGTCCGACATCCCATTGTTCTGACCATATTAAACTCATTGTTCCGAAGTCCGTTCCAAAATCATCATGATGCCCTGTGGTTAAAGTCTGGTTAGGTTTAGGCACAAAAACCACTTGGTTAGGGTCAGGAAAAGATCATGGTGTGGGTTAAAATGAAAAAGAAAGTGACAAACACATAAGCCGTGAGCCTGCTCCGCCTCAAGCCAGTCGCGGCACACCATACGCCCGCCGCAAGCCATTCAGCACCGCGGACAGTCGGACTAATGGGATGTCGAACCAATGGGTTATCGAACCAATGACATGGACCCATCCCTTTTAGCACCGTTAACAGTGCAGCACAGCTAGCGGTGTCAACATTAACAAAAAAGCTAAAGGGGTTTTGTGGCTCAAGATTAGCTGCTTACTCACTGGGTAGACCTGGGGGGAGACTAGGGGTGGCCATAATGTTTCCGCAGCTATGTCATCCTGCTACCGGGGACGGTGTTGACAGCGGTATTAAGCACCGCCGCTAGTTAGCTTTCACCTAGTCCAGCTGTTGCACAGTGCAGAACGTCCAAGGATAACATTAACTAACCAGTGAAGACTATTAGTGAGGAGGTCAGCCTGTCAGGTTAGCCAGTTTTGTGAGATATTTTGTTAAAACACATATGATCCAGTATGCATGCACTCCATATGTTACACAGTTAGCATGCTACCAATGTCAGCTGGTCAAAAAAGACATCAAACGTTTTATTCTGAAAAAATCTATACATAGAGATGTATTACAGTTATCAGTATGTCAGCTAATTTGTTTTTACTTCTTGCAGCACAGCATGAAGCATACAGTGTGTCCAAAATCTGCCACAAAAGTCCAATTTTGTCAATGTACTCAAGGCAAATTCCTTTCTGAAAAAACATGGAAGTGGAGTTTCACAAAGACAGAGTTTATGGAGGTTCTCTTATGGAATGAATGGACTTCCATTTACTCACATATATACAAAAAGCTGTGTGGAAATGAGGCGTAAATGCAGTCCTACAGAGTGGGCAAACATAAAAGCCATGTGTAAACTTAGTAAGGAACCATCAGTTGAACAATGTAAACTCTACAGAAAGGCCCAAGCTACACTGGAGTTGAACCCTTGGACTTTTTCATTGGGAGGCAACTGTGCAAACCACTAAGCTACTGCCAACCAAAGAAAAATACCCTTGAGAAAGTTTCTCATAATGAGCGTCAGTGCTGTTAGATGTCTAGAAAATCCTTAAAATGTATGTCTCAACATAACCAGAAACTATTTTGGGGAAAATCTTAGAGGACAAACATTCTCATCTAGTGACATTTGCTCTCTCTGAATTGCAATGGCACATTGTCCTAAGTGAACACTTTGCATTGCCCTGCACACAGTTACACTGGTGACACATATTTATTTTACCTTTTTAAAAATATATTTACTATTTTTTAACTGTTTTGATCCCAAACTGTTTCCTTTTCACACTCTCTTAGTAGAGTCTTTAGGAGCACACCACATGGCATTTACTTGTGTATGGGACGAATAAACATTGAGTTGCTGTGTAGTTTTAGTTTACATCACTGCCACCAGGCATTCAGCACTGTTTTCTATACTCCAACACTAGGCATATGCAGGGCTTTGATCACCATATGCTGTTTGTACCCATTGTTCTTTATGTCACTGTTGTAAAAGCACAAACATCTGAGCCCCTTGCTTTGTCATTTTTACATTAGTACAATGATAACATGCCACCTGTTTGTAAGTCATTAAGTTTTTTAACGACAATGGGCCTCATTCACAAACAGTGCGTACGCACAAATCTGTGCTTAAACTGTGCGTACGATCGTTTGACGCACAAATCCGGGATTCATCAATATTTTCTTACCCGAATTTGTTCTTACTCTGTGAACAAATTTAGAACTGCCTCAGACCATGCGTACACACAAATGAGGAAGGCCGAACTGACTTAGAAAATGCAAACACATACCTTTTAAGTACATACAGAGCCTATAAAACCACATTCATTAAAAAGAGATTTAATTAACATTTTTTAAAATCATTAATTTACTAATATATTGGCCAAATCTATTAAATAACCATGAAATTGATACACTTTCACCCTCATCATTGTGACAATTAAAATATTCAACGATAACAACAGTCCTAGTTTACAAAGGAATATATGAGAATATACATTTCGAAATGTAGGCCTAACAGTTTTGGCTTTCATTTAATTGTTCTGGCCTATAATGATCACCCACTCCCAACAACTTCTTGTGCCATGAAATTACGCATCTGTGGCCAAAGGCAATTGGTTAATTGGTAGCATGTTAAAGGGCATGCAGGGTATATAAACGATTCTGATTCACCTGTGCAAGTGTTAAGATGGCATATCTAGCCTTGCTAGAGGATATTGCAGCCCGTGTCACAATAGCAGACCGGGCTGGGATTTCACAACCCTCCCTGAGCCGTGTCATCCCACGGGTATTAAATGGCATCCTAAGGCTATTGCCTGAATATATCAAATTCCCATATTGATGAACATAATCAGACCGATGTGAAGAGAGGGTTCCATGGCATAGCTGGAATGCCAAATACAACTGGCACAATAGACAGTACCCATGTGCGCATCAAAGCTCCATCGATTGACTCAATGCAGACTGCCATATCCTTAACGCTGTAGCCCGCTGGCCAGGAGGCACCCACGACTCATTTATTTTGCAAAACAGTACAGTGGGAATGCATTTGGAGGCAGGAGCTGTGAGAAGTGGGTGGCTTGTTGGTGAGCATTTTTTGTTCTGGTCTTTTATTTCAGTTGTTTTTAGTTAGTATTTTTAGTAAGTCTCTATTCCGTTAATGCTATAATGTTATATTGTTTAGGTGACCGGGGATATGGCCTTAAAACATGGCTGATGACACCATACACAAACCCTGAAACCCCTCAAGAGGTGCGCTATAATAACATACATGCCCACATACGCGCCGTAATAGAGCGCACTTTTGGCGTGCTTAAGGGCTGTTGGATGTGTTTGGATACAGCCGGTGGCAAACTACTTTAGTTATACACCTGAGAAGGTGTGCAAGATCATCCTGGCATGCTGTGTCCTCCACAATCTTGGCATGGCATTCCTGTAATTCCTTATATGGAGAAATGTGGGCGTGGCAGTATGCTAATCACAAATTGCAAGCACGCGCCTGTCAATTTAGAATGATTCTGATTCACACACATACGCAAGGTGGTGAGAACAAAATTGGCTGGTGCGCAGGTGTCATGAATCCCGCGGTGATTCTGCGTATGCACTTATTTTGTGCGCAAAGTAAGAACATTTCCACGCACATATTAGTGAATGAGGCCCATTGTCTTGGCTACAAAAGACACAACTTCATAAGTGTGATATACTGCTAGCTAGGCTTAGAGCACGATGATAAAACTGTTAGAATACAAGATTCTCTTGGACCATAAGGAGCTCAATTGCCCAGTGTTGTGTATGTTATTTTTTCCTCAGGCACTTCGGACTCCCTCATTCATCATCTCCTTCCTCTGCCCTTTCAGACCGGTCACCACTCTCTTTCAGCTAACGGATGTCCTTATACTAAAACAAATTGATTTGTCTTGCTTTAATCTGATCAGTTCACTTCAATTCAGCTGTTATTTTCTATACTTCTGAGTACTTGACTGTTTGTCTGCATATGAAGGTTTATTTTGAGGAGTAGAAAACATACATGCAAACATAATGTAAATGTTAAAAGGTCTCAGGTGGCAGACAGACTTAAATCACCTGGTTGAAAAGTACAACAGTGGATCTCAGTGTTTGTCTGAACAGACTCAGGTCAGAGTGATCCAAAGTTCTGTTCTCTTCTTGCAAGATCAGACTCCTTCATGTTTGACTTACACGACCCCAGCCTCAGTAAACAACACATGCAGCTTTAATTGGAATCACTTGGTCCCCCTGAAGCAGGATGAAGAGGGCTTTGTTGCCAGCATGGCAGCTCCCAGGACCTGACATACACATCTCCACAGAGGTGGATGGACACCAGAAACCATATGAATGTCCCACGCTTAAAAATATCCTAACCTGGAGCAGCATTATAGGACTGCTAGCCTACGTTTACTACTACTACTACTACTACTAATATGATAGTGATAAAAAATTAAAGCAAAACCAACAGTATTAATCAGTGCCATGCACAGTTTTTTTGCAGGGCAGGTCCTCAAGTGGATAAAAGGACATCTCTTCCACTATTTGTTTTTGCATGCGTGAAGTGGTGGTGGAAAAAACCCCAACGTGCACTCTGCAGGGAGGTTTCTATCTGCTAGCCGCAAAGCATACAGTACATTTGTACACAGTAATGAGCAGAGAAATGTCTGATCTATACTATATACACCTTGCAGCTGCTACACATTCACTCTCTACATTTATCATTTATTTATAACAGGTAACAACAGAGACAACAATGTCACTCTGTGCGCACTTTAGTAATCTATACAGTAAATAATCATCACAATCAACACATCCTCACACAAAATTGAAAAACACTGTTCTCTGAGTAAATAAAATAACAAACCAGTCAATCTACCCTTCTGACTACAAAGTACACCATCTCCTCTCCTCTCCTCTCCTCTCCTCTCCTCTCCTCTCCTCTCAATTTATTCTTGAATCCTTTCCTTTTCTCTCTTCTTCTCTGTTTGTTCTCTGAGGCTTGGATGGGTAGCTGGGACCCTGGGGCTGCACCTTGGATTGTCGCTAGGACCCTGGGGCTGAAGTTTGAATAGGTAGCTGGGACCATGGGGCTGAAGCTTGAATTGGTAGCTGGGATCCTGGGGCTAAGGCTTGGATGGGTAGCCGGGATCCTGGGGCTGAGGCTTGGATGGGTAGGAAGGACCCTGGCCCTGAAGCTTAGATGGGTAGCTGGGACCCTGGGGCTGAAGTTTGAATGGGTAGTTGGGACCTTGGGGTTGAGGCTTGGATAGGTACCTGGGACCCTGGGGCTGAAGCTTGGATTGTCGGTGGGACCCTGGGGCTGAAGTTTGAACGGGTAGTTGGGACCTTGGGGTTGAGGCTTGGATAGGTAGCCAGGACCCTGGGGCTCGGGCTTGGATGGGTAGCCTGGCTGCTGGGGCATGGGCTATAATCCCCTCTGCTCCTCTGCAGTTGACAAATTGGTTGATCTCACAAATGCAATGTTCTTTGTCCCACCTGATGAATTTGCTGTATTCAGATTTATGGTTTAAATCATTCCACATGATCAGACTTGATTTATATCTTCTTAATTGATAGCTCCTACTAAACCCAATAACGTATCACCTGTCCAGAAACTGGCACGTTGATCCCCTAAATGAATATAAACTACCATGTCGTTGTTGGGAAAAGTTTGCTTTGAGGACTATCTGCAAGAAAGAGATGTCTTGATGAGGAAGGTTAGAAAAAACTCATTTGGGGTTAAATTAATAGATTGATGTCAGAAAGGGCTTTCTAGGAGAGAGCCTACAAGGAAAACAATGGTTTTATGCATGACATTAAGACCTCAACACTCTATCTTTGTCTAATACATGGTGAGGCTATGTTGTTATTTCTTTGTGTGCAGCTCTCTAATGCAGCTGCTTAAATGTGAATGCAGGCAATCTGGCTAAAGCAAAGGGGTAAACAATATCAGCTGGAAAGTGAAATTTGAAATCTGCATTTAAGAGGGTGCCCCGTGAAGTTCTCATAGGACTTCGGTTTACATTGAGTGACAAATGTTGTTGAGTGATCACTGAAGAGTTCTCTGTGTCGAGAGATTAAATTAAATTAAATTAATAGATTAGAATTCAATTAAGCAATGTTTTTGAACAAGCTGTAGTTTGAGAAAGGCCAGGAAAAGAAATGCAAGACTTCTAAGAAACAAAACAAAACACAATGACACAAATTTCCATGACATAGCTCCACAGCGGCATGTTTTTAATTTACCAACACTTGTTGCTAATTACAAAGCAGACTTTTACTTTGAAACGTTTCCATGCTGAACTGATGCATAGTAACAGAAGTAGCACACGCAACAGTACTTTCAAACAACATTTTTTATTGATAGGGTATTTTTTTAATCAATATTAAATTGATTAAAAGATTCAGCAAAGGTTTCAAAGTGTTAGGCGTGTGTTAAATTAAATAGACGTGAGGTGAGTAGAATTAAATGGAAAATAACATGTTAAAATCTCCTTTAGACTAAGAAGATGCTATGGAAGACAATAATGTGCTATTGTCAAAATATAATCAATTGTATTAATAAATTAAATGTTGTTGGTCAGCAGCTCATATTACATAACAACAAAAACACAACCACAACAGGCCAGTCACCAGAGGAAAATATTGGCATCGTATGTTTCTGCAAACTATGATTGAGTTACATTTGTCCGTTTCACACTTATCAATGTTTCTAAAATGACATAATGTATAAGCTGACTTTGTCATCTGGAGCTAGAGGGGATGGCGAATGGTGTGGCACCTAAGTGAGATGCCTGCCAAGCTGGAGTCCACTGCAGTCCACTGTTCTAACACTTTCTCTCTCCCACCTCGTCACATATTGATGTTTGATCATGGACTTTCCACGTCCAGATATGACCTGCAAGGTAGCCTGGGTGCGCTGGTTGGGGAAGTTTTGGGATGCCGTGTCAAGTTAGGCCTGTTACATGCATTGTCTTCTTTCAAGACACACTTCTGTTTTCACAGGAAATTTACTGTTTCAAAATAAACACACTACTTCAGTACAACACTGCAAATTGACATTTTCTTTCCTCCAACAACAACAAAAACACAAGGTTAGGTTTAGGAAAAAAGAACAGGGTTTGACTTTATAATCTTAGGGGACACAAACACCACTCTCCCGGGTGAAAGTCGGTGTTTCTTAGGCCCAACCACCACCCCTCCCACCTGCCACACTCAGACTTTCACTGCCTTATCTTTCGCTCTTGTCCCGCCGTGTTTCCCCCTGACACCACCAAGCACCATTAAACTAAAATGGCGACTGGCTGCATATCATGCCGACGTTAAAGGAGGGATTTTTCCGTCAGTGTCTGGCACTGCAAGTCACCACTCAAGCACCTGATTTCGATGACTTCGGAGTGAAACTGGGTTGACTGTTCAAGATCAACAAACAACAAAACCACTTGCGTTTTAGGGAGTGATTGCTGTGTGTCTTTGGCTTTTTGGGCACGAATCGTGGGTGTTTCACAGTGACCCATTTGTATTTTTCCTGTGGTAATTCAGGCCAGAAGAGTGATTGTTTGTCCTGCCAGGACTGTGCCCCCCCAAATGGGGTATTTTATGCCAAAACATCTTTTCCTATCCATATCCAAGTGTTTTTGTGCCTAAACCTAACAACACTTTAACCACAGCGCTATTGAAACTTAAAGTTTCAGTGTTTCCGCTATATAATAACATGCAAATGTGATGTATCTGTGGTTTGCAGAAGTGTTCAATACCAACATGTTTTCTGGCAACTGGGTTGACCACAAATACAGCAACATGGTGCAAAGGAAAGGGCAGACCAATTAAGATGCAAAGGCTGTGATATTTGGATAAAATATGTTTTTTTCTTCAGTCCCTAGCTCTTCCGCATCTTTCTTATGTGAGTAAATTAACTGGAGGAAAGGCCTTAGGACTGACTTATGAGCACAGAAATAGTAACCATTCATTCTTGTGTGATTCCTTAAATTTCCTTAAGTGAATAAATGTCCGTCTGACGAAAGTGGCATCTGCGTCTGTGCGAGTGTCCTCTCAAATTAAATAAAGAACATGACTCTGATTAAGATCCAGTTTGAAAGGACCTTTTTTTTCTCCTCGCAGCTTCCAGGACATTCCAGGGTATTAGACCAGTGAGTGAGCTCTCTGTTTTCTCTTGGTACTGACCTTTGCTAAAAGGGTCACTTGGGTTTCAGCACTGGTCATCAATGCTGTTTGCTGCTCATGGAGTGGGTAGTGCAGTTTGATATTTGCCCTGTTTTGTGAAGTACTTGGGCCACTGAAAACATAAACAGTAAAATTTTGATGTATTTATGTATTATTTGTTTGTTTATTCATGTGACAGAGCCAACAAGATGCCCTCTTTTTATTTGTGTTGGACAACGAAGAAATATCTGTGAGGATAAACAACATGCACACAGACTTTTTGAACTCATTGTTAGTTATTATTCTTTAACAATAAGAAAGTTTCTGTAATTGTTAATAACTTGAAAAAAAACTTCCTTATACCCTGGGGATCCCTCTGTCTTGGCCAACATCCCTTTTGTGTCTCTTTAATCTTTCTGAGTTGGGTATCAGGACAGACGCAGAGGTAGGACACACAAAAAACATGAATCTAACTTAGTGCTGCAGTCCAGTGCCTCTTATCAAATGCTTGCAAGAACATGATAGAAGATGAAGATAAAACGTACATACTGCAGCTCACTTGAGGATTTCAGTATCTGGTCCGACATTTTTATGAGACAGCATAAGTTTCATGACTTTAACAATATTGAGATATAAGCCTCAACTCCTTATCACTACAGTATAAACCTTTGGATCTATGTTCTTGTAAGACTAATTCTTCTCCATGTTGCTCTAAACAGGATTTCTGATTGTGAACGATGGCATTTACTGACTTTGAACCTTAACATTTTGTGATGTGTCTGTAGCGCAGCCAATCAACAGTCAGCCATTGCAGCCAAACCCATGGTGCAACAGAGGAAAACAAACTTCCATTCAAGTACATGCAGATTGCCCTGTGTGAGAGTCTTGTTTATTACTTGGTACTATGAAGGTACAACACCAAATGTACCCTAAGAATGACATGTCACGAAATAGACCAAAGCCCCTTTTCCACTGCACAAAAAACTTGCTGACATTTTTTCAGTGTAATGGGAAAGGTTACAATCAGCATTCACACCCGGGTGAAATGTCTGCAGTTGTCACAGGTATTTATTGGCTCTGATCGGCATTGATGGAAACACAACATCCAGGTAAAAGCATTAATTTTAGCCCCTTATCCGGTGAGGTGCCAGCACAAAATACTGTCCGTCTCCACCCAAGCAGGGCTCAAACATTGACCCAAATAAGTCTGTGCCAAGTTTGAAACAGAGACTGAATAATTAAGAGATAGATAAAAAGAAGTAACCACCGTAAAGGTTTCACATGCCTCCATGCCGATTTCTACAGTTTATCAACCTGTTTTCCAGCCTTCCCGTGATGTTGAGTGTTACACACCAAAAAAAACACACAGGCACACAGAAAGGCATACTTGCCTGCTTCAGAGCTGTGCACACTGCTTTAGTTTACTGGCAATGGGAAAGGGGTCTGTAGCCTAGTTTCAGCAGGTTTACCCATGTTTAAAGAACGTGCACTCACACACTAATTTGGGTGGAAAAGGGGTATAACTGTTGTGTTACATGGAGTTTTCAGAACTCATTCATCCATTCTAGAGACTATCCCACAGATGAGGAGGGTTCTATTTCCACTTAAATGCAATGCTGGTTCTGTGAGTTTTAATGTTCTCTTGTGTTATAATGCCAGGAGCTGTCAGTTCATACGTTCTCATATCAGGATATGTGTATGTTAATCATGTGATGACCCAACAACTTCCCAGTGGTACACTATGATAGACTATGATCATAAAATCATCACATCACAAGTATATGACTATTACCTGGATTCCCCTTTACCGTTAGCATCCCCCTGCAGGCTACTTTTTTCAATTAGCTGGCTCCTTAAATCTCTCTGAACAAACTGCACTAAGTCAAAGAAAATTCAGTGAGGCTATTTCTTGACATCTGTGCACATGTTCAGCAGCAGCCGTGCCCTTTGACCTCTTCACTGAGCATCCCACATGCTGCCGTGGCCCTCTTCTCTGGAGTCTTGGTGACGTCCGGCGGCCCGAGTTCGTAGGTCACAGCGATGACAGCGAGCACCTTGCTGCGAGACTCCTATCTGCCCACTAAAATAAACACAGGAGGTTTCTGCTCCAGCCCTCCCACAACACCCCCTGTCCAGCTCCAACTGAGTCTCAGAGATTTAACTCTAAGGATGCACTGGATCCTGCCTTCTCTAATCAAAATACTGTCAGGGTCAAAGGTCGAGCTCGGAGATCACAGTCAACTTTTATCCTAGCGACATTGTTCCAGAGAATGTGGTTTTACTCTGAGGAGGGAGAGTCTTGGCTGTTTTCCTTTGCTGAACTCCTGTTTGAGGAGCTTTTCTCCACCATCTGTTTGTCTTTCTCTTTTCTCTGCTCACACATAAACAGCCAGTTAAAGAGCTAAATATGCACATCAGTGCAAGTGAAGAACACAACAATTCACATCTGTCACTGATGTAGAAAACATATCAAATTTAGATGTCAGATGCTCCCTTTTGAAGTGTTTTTATTCAACAAAATGTCATTTCATTGTATTTCATGATTCAGTCCATAGTCCAGAGAATCATCTACACCAGAGAGGTAGAAACACAGTTGTGCCATGCGTAAAATAAACACATACCTTTTATTAACTCACATTAAATCCACACTATTTGATTGATCTTGCAAAAGATACGGTAACTGGATAGAGGTAAAATAAATCAATAAACAATAATAATAATAATAATAGCAACCCTAGACACAGGAAGTTAAGATTTTACTAACATTACTGAGAATCAGAAATGGAGGACAAAGTATTGTTGTCTTCTGTGGGCATCTGTAGCTCTATGATTCAACGTCAGTACTGTTCAGAGAAACAACACACAAGGAGGGGGCTTGTAGAAAAGTGTGCAAATCCAAGGGACCACATGGTAACTTCTGAAAATATGTAATGTGACTTGTGACTTTTAATGTAACTTAGCAAAACGCTCTGAGTAGTTTAAGTCTGTTTTTGTGGAAAGTCAACAACAGTAGGAGTGACGTGCTGACTTAATAGCATAAAAAGTAAAGTGTTGGCTGTCTTGGTTCGCTCTGGTTCAGAGCAGGGAGCCTCCATGTTCTTTGTGTTCACATGACTTGATTCCAGCTAGCCACTGTGCTTTACTGCAAACCCAACTCCCAGTTAGTTAGCTAACACAAGCATTAGCACAGCTGTTAAGGGTGAATACTCGCTAGTTGCTAAATACTCCAAAAAAATTTCATTTTGCATGAAGCAACATCTTGTTTTATGTCACATTTAACATTTACGTGAATGTGTTGTACCACCAGTCCCACTAAGAATGAACATCTATGTCGCTTTGTGTCTTCCAGATTAACTTTACACAAATTAAAGACTGTAAAGATACTGAAAAAGTCAACGTGTCTGGCACATTTAAGTCACTGAAACAACCACAAAAATGTTAATACCTCAGCTGCCAGGAGCTGTTATTGTTAGGGAAACAAATAAAATGCTCTGGCAGTGAAGATACATTCAATACCAACCTCAAAAAACCTTAACAGCAAGAAATGCATTTCTTAACAAATGTATTTGCTAAAGCAAATTTAATGAGGTTTGGTGAGTCACAGCAAACCAGCTCAGACTGGTTGTATGCTAGCTGCTCATCATGACCCGACCCTGATCTTCATTAACACGAATCCAACATATTATTGAGAAATATAAGTAGTTAGTAGCCTAGTTATTAAAAACAAACCTTTAATTTACAGTGAACAACATTAATGATAGGTTAACTGTTAGCAGTGAATGCTTATGCAATCATGTGAGTTAACGCTAAATCACTGTGCAGCACCTGATGACGAGGTGAACTAATTACCGATGATGTTGAGGTGCACAACTGATGATGTGTTGGGAGGAACGTCTGCTGCATGGTCATGGCCAAAACACCTATGCTCTGACATGAAGCGTGCTGAAACTCCAGGGATTGTAACACCAAGTCCTATCTGATGAATCTGAGCCACAGTGGCTTGTTTTGTAACTTTTCGGGCAAGAGACTCGGATATACCGTGCATGGGGCTAACACAGCTAGCCATGCTACAGCTGCGTAGACTTAGCAACTGCAGGCAAGCACAAACAAGAGTAGACACAAAAAATTATTCAGTGAATTATCTTAAATGCAATTCAGTTTTATACAATATATGTAGTAGGGCATCCCTGCTTGGTCTCTCTTTCACCTCAGTGTCCTTGGCCTGGAAAACTTTGAAGACCTCTGCAGTAGAAGACTATTATACAATTGAGGACAAGTAATTGTTTGCTAAAACATAAATATAGGCAGATTTGGTGTATCACAGGACACACCTATGAGTTCGTCTACTTTGTGCTCTTGAGTGCCAAAAAAAATCTCTAAGTACGACTTTTAATGGGAGATATTCAAGGTTTTGTTGCGTCATAACAAGATTACGGATATCAGAAAATATGGAAATCAGTGGTTAATCTTACTCTCCAGATACGCTGTGTTTCATACGACTAGACTATTATAAACCAATAAGGGTTTCTGATTTATAAGCTATTTGCTATTGAAACAAATCAGTTGGAAACCTCATAAATCCAGGCCAGATACATTATGGTTTTATATCAACTTTCATTTTTGAGTTTCATGGTAGGGGACTGAAATTTCAGTAACAAGGTTGAGGTTAGTATGAGGCAGAGACCTTGGAAATATCCAGCAGCGTACTGTGAGTAAATTGAAGACAGTTGGCCTCATTGACTGTCAATGAAAGTCAATCTCATCTTTAAAGAATTAATAGACATTTAACTCCCTTCAGCGGTTTTCCAGACCTTAACATGGTGTACGGCTAGAGACTCTGGGTTTAGCGTTATTTGTAGACTTTAAGCTTTCTTACCTAAACTATTTTTATATGTGCACATGTGAAAGAATGAAAAAGATGTACAGTATGTGAAACAACACCCTGCATAATGAAAGGAGAGCCAGTGGAACCAAAAAAGCTGACAGCATCAACCAACACTTCAGCATCTGGACATTTACAAAGACAGGGTGGTAGGGAGGGAGACAACAAATTGCTGGACATTTGTGTAATTTATTCAGAATACAGTGCCCTCTAGATTGCAGCCTGCAACCTATTTGCACAGCATTATCTCTCAGAAGTGGTTAAAGTCGGGTGAGGTGCCAGTGCAGTGTTTCTGAAGTATCTTCATACTGGTATACATTAGTATCACATGTCTCTACTGTTCGTCTTTTTTTACTTTCCATATAGTGGAACTTTAAAATGTGTATGTATTGGCAACACTTTGGCTTCTTTAATGATGGAAAGTATTAAAGGAATACTTCACCGCCCAAATGACCATTTGTATATGATTTACTCACCCTGTGATGCATAGAATCGAAGAAAACGTTGTTTTTTTGCATGCCTTCACAGTGAACAAAGAAGGAAAAGGGGTCCACGTTTAACAAGAGCAAAGCTATATCAAAATATTCCTTTACAAACTTTCACACAACTTGTGCAGTATAATCCAAGTCTCATTTATCCAGTTGTATGCACAGTACTTCCCAAACACATGCATTTTCAACATGTTCTCACTCTGATCTCATTTCATGTCGCAGTTTGGTCACGGACTTTCCACGTTGAGATAGAACCTGCAAGGTACCCTGGGTGCGTTGGTTGTTGACGTTCTGGGACACCGTGTCAAGTTCTGCTTGTTACATGCATTGTCTTCTTTCAAAATACACTTCTGTTTCCACAGGAAATTTACGTGAAGTCTCTTTCAAAATAAACACACTACGTTGGTACAACACAGTGAAAAGTTGTTTTTTTTCCTTCAAGAACAAATGCATGTGGTTATATTTTGCAAACATGGCTACGTGGTTGAGTTTAAACAACAAAAGCAGGTGGTTGGGTTTAGGAAAAAAAGAACAGGGTTTGGCCTCACAATCTTACGGGAAGCAAACACCGGCCATCCACCACCCCTCCCACTCGAACTACTCGGACTACCGCAGCCTTAACTTTTGGTGTTGTCCCACCGTGTTTCTCCCTGATGCCGGCGACTGGCTATGTAGAATGCCGAAGTAAAAGGAAGGCTTTTTTGTCTGTATCTGACACCGTAAGTCACTGACCGAGCGCCGGATTTCGACGACTTTGGAGTGAGACCGGGTTGGCATTTTCACTAAAACCTTGTTATTCAAACCTGAACTAAAAAGTGAAACTTACCTGTGCTTTTTGTCACACCCCAGCGTCTCATAACGACGCACAGGGTAACCTTAACGTCTCTTTGTGACACACAGCTAAAACACATTGTGACGTGTGGTTAATGTTGTGAAATGGTCACTTAGGTTAAGATGGCAAACTACTTGCTTTGTAGAGAAACGATCATGTTTGGGGTTGAAATAAATATGTCTGTTAACAGTAACTTCAAGTCAGTGAGTAACGACTGAATTACAAGTCACGTTAAAACAATCCTGACTGTTTGTTTCACCCAGGACACAAACAGCGATCTCCTGAATCACAGTCTTGTTTTGCTTGACCCATCAACCAACCCCCCCCCTCCCACTCTCGAGCCCTGCACGGACTTTTTCACCCTCTATACTACCTCAGTTTCTCTGTCAGCATCAAGTGTTGCTGTGGATGGGTTTACACTTGAGTTTGCTGAAACCTCGTTAAAAAACAAAG
The DNA here is from genome assembly GCF_041903045.1 of Epinephelus lanceolatus. Classification (NCBI taxonomy): domain Eukaryota; kingdom Metazoa; phylum Chordata; class Actinopteri; order Perciformes; family Serranidae; genus Epinephelus; species Epinephelus lanceolatus. Next base: position 22,753,443 of record NC_135735.1, on the reverse strand, counting down.
TCACACAATAAATCAAGCAAACAACTGATCGAGGCAGCGGTAGACCAGAAGTTCCTGTGTCCCTTTATTCACCGTGGAGGCGTGTGAGAGAAAGTCTTCTTCATGAATTAACACATGCTGAATAATTGATATACAAACAGTAATTCTGGGTGTAAATGATTCCTTTAAGAACATATTTTTAATTGATGTATCCCACAAACAATGGGAACATTTACTGTACCTAAAAACATTTTTTTTAGTATCAGTATGGCTCCAAATTCTTCCTCGAACAACTCTTAGTTATTTTCTAATCATTACCCCATCATTTTTGAGGAGTAAAAGTGAAACAAAAACAATTTATTCTTGTTCACAGCAACCTACAGCACAGAAGTTGTCCTGGCCTTGAAAATACACACAGTAGCACATTTTGAAACACTGCCATTACATTTGTTGCTGTCGGCTGTGCAATCACCATGTTCAAGTGTCATTATCCTCTGAGGAGTCCTGCGGACATATTTGTGGCTGTGGTTTCCAGACATCGTAAAGCCAACTGAAGACCTCCCTAAAAGCTTTCTGCCCAGTAGAGCCAGTACGGTTGCTCTTGGGAACTAAATTATAGGTAGGGGCAAACACTAGGCTAGAGAGGTTACCAAACATGCCAAGCATTATCCATTTAAATGCCAGTGGGTTGTTGCTAAATAGCCAAGAATTTGATTAATGGCAACAGCTTTTTCAGCCTCAAACATTCTTGGTAACTTTTTGTTAAGCATGTATTTAGAGGCATCACTCACTAACAACTGTGTGTGTACTGCAGTGTGAGGGCTGGCCTCCCTGCTGTTATCTACACTGGGTTCAACCCGACTGCTTCTGACCTCATGTCAGTGTATTTGAGATACTGAACCCCAAATTGCTCCCACTGAGGAGGGAAAAATGTTTGCTGCATTGGACAAAAGCAGCTGAATGTAATGTGAGCTCGATGTGACAGATGGGATAAGTATTTCGCTGGATTTTAGTCAAGTCTGAATTCATGCTTCTTTACTAGAAAATAGATAAATGTAATAGTTTAGTTTGAAGGGACAGTTGACCCTAAAATCAAAAATACACATTTTTGCTCTTACCTGTAATTATCAATCGAGATTATTTTAGTTTAAGTTGCAAAGTGTTGGAGATATCGGCTGTAGAGACATCTGCCTTCTCTGTAATGTAATGAAACTAGATGGCACTTGACTGGTTGTGCTAAAAGCACCAAAAAATACAACTCAGCAGCAATGTCTCTTTCTAGAAATCATGAACCCGTTACTCAAGATAATCCACAGACTTTGTTTTGAGCAGTTTCATGTAGAAACTATTTTCTTTCTACCAAACTACACCCACCAACTGCATCACCATGCAAAAGGAAGCTGGCTTCTACTACTTCCTCACCTTAGAACCAGCTTATGTTACAGGAATCAAGAAGGCTGCGATCACGTGACCAGTGAGCTGACAGGAGTAAAGAAGGAAGGAGTATATAGAGCAAAAGTCCAGGTAATGAGGCAGGTTGGACTGGTGGATGACATTACAGGAGACCGGTGATCAGGACCATGTGAAACCAAGTGAACCAAGTGTTCTTTTCTGAAACCTAACCTACATAACTTTACATTAAGTTCTTAACTTTGGGTAAGGAGGCTATGTAATGTCATTCATAGGGGCAGCCAATACCAACAGTTGTATGAGGATACATTGCATTGTCTCAAGCCTCTTCACCATGAGTAGATGCACGCTTCCTTCTCAGTGTTTCCCACAGAATTAGAGTGTATATGTGGTGGTCTTGACAATGAGGGAAACAACCTTTTTTTTTCCTTTTCAATACCTGTGTCCCTTTTTCGTCATTCTGTGCTCTCACTCTAAATTCAGAGGTTATTGCGGGTCCGTGAATGCAGAGCAGGTGTAAGTTTGTAAGTGAAAACACACTTTTAAACCCAGCAGAGTGAACGGTGAAGTTCTACTTTAAAGCGCCATATATGTCAATAGTACTGCTAATGAATGGTCCAGCCCAAAAAAATAGAAAATCTATTAGTGGCAGCAGATGTTTTAATAATGGCAAGGTGGCACAAATAAATTAATGTGTGGAAAACCCTGCTTATGTGCAGTGATACAGTTGGTAAGTGTAGTTTGGTAGAGAGAAAATAGTTCCTTCATTAAACTGCTCACAACAAGGTCTGTGGATTATCTTGAGTAACTGGGTCGGGATTTTTTAAAAGACACATGGCTGTTGAGTTTTTCAAATGTATTTTTTGTGGCACTTTGAGCACCACAAGCTGAGTGCCATCTAGTTCCATTATAGGAGAAAGACAGCAGACATCTCTACAGCTGATATCTTCAACACTCGGCAGCTGACACTAAAATAATCTAAACGGATAAATAGCACTACAGGTAAGAGACAAAATGTAGATTTTTGAATTTGGGGTGAACTGTCCTGTGATGTTCTTCATCACTGTATTGTGCTCATTTTCGTAAACTGCGGTTCACATCAACGTGCCTGCCTTTCAATTGTACTTTGACAAGATGGTGCACATTTACACTTTGATTCTTGGCGTGAAGAGTCATGGTTAAACTTTAACAATTAGAAGCTCGTTAGCAGCTAAACACTTCACACACACAGCAGGCGTCCATATTTTTCTCACCCTTAAAGCTTAAATAATTGGAGATAAGTAATTAAGTTTTCCTTCCACCAACTTTGCACAACCGCAAATGAACACAGCCACAGAGCAGGATGGTGCAGCGGACAGTGAATCATTCAGGTCAGTGACACACACGCTCCCTGTAGGAACACCCTGACTGCTGAATGAAACCACTCAGTTTGATCAGTATTATCTCCCAGAGTTTATCTGATTGCAGGAATCTGCAGTCTGCCAGCTCAAAGTTTAGCCCACATGAATACACACACACCTCCCTGTCCTGCGGTGCTGTGTGTGCCACATGGGTGTGCTCTGAATTTGATGAAGCAGGATAATTCTCTCAACTGATCATATCAGTAAAGAAGGAATCCCAAGATCAACACCAGATTCTGGAGGTAGTGACATATGGGAAACATTTTTCCAGATCCTAATAAACTTTCATCTGAGGATTTTGTGTATGTAGAGGGTCTGCATGGGCTGGGCACCATCTCCAGGCCTCCTGCAACTTCTGCAGAGCCTGAAGGTCGAGATGTATTAAAGGAGGCAGATAATAATCCTGAACTGAATACACACTGTACCGCACTAACATGCACATACATATAAGTGCTTACACATACAGTAAATGCAGTGTCCAAACACTGATGGCAGAGGCTGCATGAGCAATACAGTTAAAACTAGTTAATTGGAAATAAAAATGGCGACTTCTTTTATATCGCATGTACATTTATTGAACCGTGAGAGCACATTTGGAAATCAAATTCAATGCTTATGAACCAGAAACACTGAGGTTCACTGGGAGTTTACCTGTTCAGTCTTTGAACCTGCCAGACATGAGGTGCCAGATGTTTTAAGCTCCTCCACAGGAAGTTAAGCAGATGTTTCACTGGCACTGTGTGAAGTATAGGTGCACACTGTTGCTCTGACTGCGCACACCGAGATTACACACCAACCCAAACTCGAAGTGAGACCGGAGCAAGCGAGAACAGATGATTTTTTTTCTATTTTTACCTCCTTGGGCCTTTTTTATTAAATTCAAGATAAGTGCAACCACTGGGTCTCTTTGCTTTCCCCTCATTCTTCATTTAATTTGATCAGAAAATCTGCTGACGCAGTTCGGTCTCGCGCTCATGTGAAACCAATTTCAGCAGCACATAAAAGTCTGCTCTCTGCAGCGCTTCAAACGGGCTGAGGCTCATCTCATCCTCGCCCAGAAGATCTCCGGTCAGACTGGCCGTGGATGTGCGAACCTGCAGGTGTGTTCTTACCACTGTTCACTGCAGGTACAAAGAGAGGGAGGAGAAGCTGTTTCTCGCATTCAGCAAACACAGCAGAGGGCTGACACTATCACACAAACTGACGTGCACACAGACAAAGTAAGTCAATATGTTTTGTGTCATGCAGTCAGGACCGCAGAAAGACGATATGGTGGCAAAAAAAATCTGTGTATCACTGTGTAGAGGAGACAAACCAGACAGCCAACCAGATACATGATACACACACATACACACACCAGCACCGGTTTACCACACAGCACTATGGATCTCAAAATTCAAACATGATTATGACCGACCTACTGTTACTCATGGAGAAACCCAGACTAGATTTAATCTCAGCCAGTAGTCTGTAGTAATAACAGGCCATTTTTGACTTCAGTGTATTTTCAGTGCAACTTTAATTGGTGCAAATGTATTACACACCTGATTTTTTGGCTTGTCTTTATTAAAACGATACGTGTGAGACCATAAGGTACACATAAAGCACGTAATCCCAGTCGCTACCTGCAAGTCTGTTCTTGAATTTCTATTCTGCAGACCTTCTTCTGCTTTTTACAGCAGCTTATTACTGATGAAAAAGTTTGGTTGAGGTAATTTTATATGGCCATCACAATCAGATGCACAAGAGCCTGATGCGCTGTGTTTAGTGTTTGAAGCAAAACACTAATTTGCAACACCTGTCCACAGGAAGCTTTTTAAAAGTTATAATAGTCCAAACTTTCAGCACACACGCATTTATGCAGTGTTTTACTTTATTCGGAGCTGTCGGCCAATCAGAGCAAACATCTGATGGAGGACGGATAGGCCTAAAGGTCAGAATAAAGTGAAACACTGCATAGATGTATGTGTGCTAAAATCTTTTTTACAAGTTTGGATGTATTGATGTTTCCAGAACCTTGCCAAGACTGAGCTGGGCGGTGGTTGTTCTGCATCAAAAGTTAAAATCATAAAAGTAAAGAAACTACATCCACAAGTGCATACACAAAAATACATCCGCAAATCCATACACAAAAATAGGAAGGACGTGTGGAGTGTGGAGAAAACACACAAAGAAGGTGACTGAAAATGGCACACACATTTCTGTTTATAGCAAGTTATATGAATGTTTTTTATACCCGATTGAAGCTTTTTATGATAATTTGGATTTGGCTACATCAACCACTAAATTATTACGAGGTAGAAATTACACAAAGAAGAAAAACATTTTATTTTTAAAGACTCTGAAAATAATAATGAAAAAATAATGACGATGCCTGAGGTCTTTTCTCTTTTACATTGTTGCTTTAGGATTATTTTTGAAGTTTTACCATCAGTCATACAAAAATATATTTCATATATTTCACGGTGTGAATCAGACAGCATTTATTGTGATCTATTGCTCATTGATGTACGAATCAGAGAGTAGTAGCAGCTTTCATACATCTGTGTGGAATTTTGCTCTGCTCATTCATCAATACTCAGTGTGTTATGACTGTGCTTCATGTCAAAATCCCCCACGAGCACTTGTACAAAAGACCAGTTCAGAGTTCAAATGAATAAAATAACACCACTGTGCAAATATTGCAAAAATGTGCCAATAAAACTTTACAACAACACATTTTGATTTGATGTTTACACCATAACAGAGGTTATGAGGAGCTAAACAGAGGTTCAGATGAGGATAATAAATCCAGGACACTGAGAAACACTGTAAGCTGATTCAGCTCAAACACAAGCTCCCCTGCTGCCTTAATAATGTCAATTAACTGCATTTAACTTGAATAATTTGTTCAAGATCGGCTCTCGAGTTACTGTAATGCAAAACCGACTTTTTTAAGTAGCTGAACTTGAAAAATCATCTTCAATAAGCCTCGTCACACTGACACATTACAGTACGTTTAGGTTTGCCTTCCATATGTTTTGGTATAGTTTTGAAGAATCAGTTCTTCAGTTGCTGCAGATGCTTTACAGCTGTGGCTGCTCCCATTGAAAACACTGTTGTAGCAGAGCTCCCAGGAAATTTGGGAATTTTACAGTGAATAGAGATGGACGCTAAAGTGGACTCTAACTTTCATCCTTCTTTTTGTTATTATCAGAGGTAACAACCATAACTCAACATGTATTACACAGCAAATTTGCTTCATGTATGATTTCATTTAACAACAAAAGAGAAGGGTCACTAAGCAGTTTTAGTGCTCGTACCATTCATGCCTGGAAGATATGTTTTTCATGCTTCTTTAGAAATTTAATTTGAGTTAAAGGCGGCCTACACCTACTTTCAAATTTCATACATGTTATTCCTATGGGCAAAAACAGTCCAAAAATATTAGCAAACATGATCAACTCTCTCCCAAATCCAAAAACTAGAGCACTAAACCTCAAATTTATGAGTATAGACTGAATCACCTTGACTTTGCGCTAACAACAACAATCACTTCCAGATAGACAAATCAACTCATCACATGTATTTTGGCTCTGTCCTGAAATTGTACAGTGGGTAAACGTTCATATGGTTAAAATTTTTGCTTTGATATACCTAGATCATGTATGGTATTGTACTTAGGCAGGAGGAACTGTGTTAACAGAGGACAGATCCACTGAAAATCTTATTGGCAGCCTGTAAAAGGCCATCATGAAGAGCTGGTACAAGGCAGAGCCACCAACACAAGATGAATGGCTGGAAATTGTGAATGAAATATAAGATATTAAACTGTAAACGCACAGGATGAGGACTCAAGAGGAGAGATGTGGAGAGACATGGCAGAAATGGACAATATTTGCATGTCAGTGACAAGATGAGAGATTGGGTCCCTGAATAAGTCACAAGGATGAATAGCTTTTTAGAGACAGGGCAATCCAGACCTTTTTATTTATTTCTGTACTTAATTTTGTTTGTTTGTGTTTTGTTTAGTACCTTTTTTCTCTACCTTTTTATAACAATTTGTAAAACAATAAAAATAAAATATGTAAAACTGGTAAACTTCTTTATCTCTGTTGTCATTTGCCACGTTCAGTTGTAACTGTAACTTATTAACATATTATTGTATTGTTTTGTGTGTGATTTGTTTGTTGGGTTTGTTGGGATTTTTCTTATTCCATAGATCAACGTTATGCTCATCAGATTTTGTGAAATGTAATACTAACTGTCACACATAAAGGGTACTCGTAATAAATATTTGATCACAACAAAAATCTATCAGCACGGAAGCAAAGTAATGTACTGCTGTGGAAGGGGACGGTGGCAAAATGTACTTTAGCTTCTTAACAAAATCTGTATCAGTTAAAATGTACATTATATTTGGAATATTTTCACTGCTCTACCTCACACACTAACCAATCGATACCATGGTACACCAGGACACTCCTGTGTTCTGCTGAGTAAAATTACTGTTTTTCCAGTGAAGTCTGGTGGCTTTGAGATAACGGCTTCAGTTCCCTGTCGGAAAAGGCTCTCTGATGGCAAAGTAAAGTGGTGAAAATACTCTAAATATAGTGAACACTGGAAGTAAAATTGAGTTTTTTAAATTGGCCTTTTTTCAGGTGACTAAATACAAACCAACTGAGGCAGTGTTTGCTCAGTGCCGTTTGATTTTACGCAAGTGATGTTTGGTTTTCTACCTGGAAGTCATTGATACCAACCACTGTGATTCAGTCTATGGAATAAAGCTCATTTGGGTATAAAAAAAAGAAAACACTGTGTGGATCCACATCATCAGGCTCCCATGCATTGTCTACGGAGCAGCTCCAGACATCACAAGTTTGAAACTTACTTTTCTGGTTTCTGGCTTTGAGAGAGATTACCGTGTGTTCACAAGTATTGATTGAACTTTCCAAGGCCATGGAAATAACATACTGGAATTATTAATTTAGGTGGTGTTCCCCTGTAAGTGAACACAAAAAAGTACATTCATTCAACCAATCATCTCAAGTCAAAGGACTCCCCGTCAGATGTTTTGATTTGCTCTGAAATTGTTTTCAGTCAGCTTGAAATTAATAAAACTTTATCTATTGATTCACCACAAGAAAAACATGCATGATGTAAAATTAAATAAAAGAGGTCAACTTCCCAAATATTCACATGAAAAATACACAAACTGGGTTGAGTCAAGTAGTCATCAAAGAGTCCAACACACCACCAGTGCAGTGCTGTTGTTCCACACTGAAAACACTGTAATGGGATATGACAGGAGGGGTAATCTTTGATTCAGTCAGATACACTGCAGATATTTGCATGTCACGAAGATGAAACACTTGAGCAGAGCTTAGCTCATTCTTTACACTGTAAAAGACCGAGAATGTGGTCAGGACTAATAGCAGATGTTTTGCCTTCGGGCAGGGCCACCCGTCATTATGCCAGGTAGTGGCTCAAAACAGCTCTCCATGCTGATTTGGCCAGTGCCACTGAAATGTTATACCAGTCATGTGTTCCTAAACGTCTGCTGCCACATGTGATGTGTTCGAAACGGCCCAGACTTTGCTGTTTTGGTTTCAGCAATGCTCAACAAATCTCTGCTGCGCACACACACAGCGTATGATCCCCATGTTGAGGAAGTCTGGGGTTTTCGTACACTGAGATGCCCAAACAGGCTCTGCAAAGATGGAATGTCTCTTTTATGTGAAATTAAATAAGATCAGCTTGTGGGCCTCTCTCCTTCCTGTTCCGCTTTCCGTTTTATGTTCATTTCCATTCCCGAACAAAGCCGTCTCTCCACGGTGTATTAATGCCCATCAAAGGCCTCAATCAAGTTGCTTTGCCACAGGCTAAAGCCAAACTGGAGAGGCTAAAGTTTAATGTTGTCAGTTGCAGCGAGGATGTGGGCTCATGTCTCTTCCGCATCCTTGTGTTTTCTTTTAACCCCCAACGTTCGCAAATATCTCGCAAGTTCCATTAGTGGAACAAGGCATCTGAAATCAGTACACGCTGACGGGCCATCTTAAGGTCACTGAATGTCACAACAGTCTTACTCATTGTGCCACTGAGACAATGTCTGTATGTATTTCACTGAGAGGGGCACATTTTGAAAATGAAACATAATTACACAGGGGCTTCCTAAAAAATTTGTCACGGCTGTGGGTCAATGGACTCTTAGTTTATAAGTATCCGGCAATGACAAATATTTAAGAAAAAGCTGCTGCCGGTCTGCTGGCATTTTCTCTTCCTGAGAGGAATATTGTGGTTTGATTAAAGTTCCCTTAAACATATTAACTCTATCTATTGTGTGCTCTAAATACAGTGTGTGTGACTAACATGGATAGATTTTACAGTAATAAATCCCCATTTTGTTTCTCATACTTTTCTGTTAATCTTCAGATATGAATTGTAAGACATGCAAAAGTACTAAAAATAATTTATTCATTTGAAAGTGCATGAGCAAAGCAATAGATGTCATTTCAATGTCACCTCTTTGCTTTAACTCTCATATAAGCCAGGATTTATTGGCTCCATATACCCAGGGTTTAGGCAATATTTTAAAAATATCATTACATATATTAAAAATGCATAAAACCTGTAAAAATTTAACACAAGCACTGCACACCACTGCATTACAGTATAACTATTTGTTGTCATATAAATTCTGTGTGCTCTATCCCACAATTCAGTGTGTAACATTGAACACATGTTTAATATTTGTCTAAAATTGTTGAGGTTTTACTCAAATTTTATCTTAAAGAAAATATTTAATACTAAGAATGTAGGAGCATAATTTAGACGTATCATCAAGTGTGTTCAAATTAACTGAAAATGTGCACCAACATCAATCACTCAAAGAAAACTGGTGACAAACTGCATGTGGTGAAGAGTAACTTACATAGATAAGTCCTCATCTCGTGCAGTTTGTCTTTCTGCTGCCAATGAATATATCTGTCTTTATAATAAAATGCAATAAGACATATAATAGATTTCATGTGATCCTCATAAACTAGCCATTTCAGACCGGCTGTCTCTCCACAGGAGAATAAATACCTACAGTCAAATCAAAAGCATGACTTTATTTGACTCTTGATCACTTTATTCTTTATTCAGGATCCCCATTAGCTGCTACCGCAGTCACGACTACTCTTCCTGGGGTCCACACAAAATGCAAAAACAAGACAAAATATTAATATAATATCTACAAATTTAAATCAAATCCAAACAGGAGACAGCAGCAGTTATCTCACATTACATCAGTAGATCACAAAAGCAAACCGACCAACATGAACATGGTTGTACACTGAGGCATCACCCAAATGAGCACCACAAATACACATAACCTTCACAAAGGTTACATCATATGCTGGTAAAACAGATTTCTTTTTTGATTATGGCTGTCCTTAAGTTTCTTTTTAAAAGTAATCCTACCATTTTTTTTTCCCCGTTAAAGTTTTTTTTGGAGGAGTTTTTCCTTATCCGCTGTGAGGGTCCAAAGGACAGAGGGATGTCGTATGCTGTAAAGCCCTCTGAGGCACATTGTGATTTCTAATATTGGGCTTCATAAATAAAATTAAATTGAATTGAACAGTAACCTGGGTTAAGTACAGTGGTAGTTTATTCCAAATCATTTCAGTCAGTGAATTTAAATATGTAACTTCTGTCATCTTGGGTGTAGATATCAGTGGAGGAATGCAAGGGACATGTCCCCCTCAATATTTAGAGCATGTGTATTACATGACATTAGCAGAGGGCAATTGTGCTGGAAAAAAATTAAGACATATACATTATAAATTGATGCAGAAAAGGCACACATTGGTGCATTAACATCACCAGAATGCAGGAAAGTAAGTGTCTGATGCTCACATTTTCTGGCAGAGAACCCCCAACACCCCCGTTTCAGCTGTGCCCCCACCCCAGTGTTGAAACCAAACCTACGCCCTTGTCTGTGATCAATGGGGACTGCTTTCTAAAAGAATTTGGCTGAGTATTTTATTTCATAAAGACAGAAACAACTTGTGTTTCTGGAAGTAAAATATGTTGCCAGTGCTTTTTTTATTCTCTGTATGTATGCATACATCAGTGCGTGTGTGTGTGTGTGTGTGTGTGTGTTCTAATGCTGCCTTATTCACTGCAGGTGGGCCTACTGCTAAGGGGAAGTTTTCACTCACTGTGCCAGAAAAGTGACACGTAAATAATTTTTCAGTACCGAGTCCCTCACGCTCTTTTGCTCTGACCGTCCTGAGCTGTACAGACTGGTTCTTATAATAAAGCAATAACAGTTAGTAAAACTCTGGACACTTTTCCCTGTGAAAAAAAAGAGGGGAGATCAGATCATGCTTGTGGCCAAAGCATGAACCACACTCTAAACATGCCAGTGGAAATATAAAACACATTATATTCCATCTTTATTTACAGCGGTCGCAGAGCTACAGTAGAGATAGAAACAGACAGTCTTCAGGCACGTATAATATTTCAGAGTCCTGCTGGTGTCCATTGTGCTTCCTGCTGAATATCACATACATCTGATTAGATAATGACCTTTCAGCTTGGGTGCATGGTGGTGAACTAAATGTTAAATCTGTAGAATTAAACCGAAAACATGAAGTATTATTGATTTGCATTGTAGGTGACCCTCTAACCCTCACTGCTAAGAATAGCCGAGACAGAAAACTGTTCCAGCAGACTGAAAATTCAGCTTACTAATCATTAAGTCTGGTTCACTGCCATAAATCAAGCTGCTGACACACGCAGACTTCACAGTAATGAGATATTTGTTTGACTATATTACATGAAACATAAACTGCTGTAAAGTCATTTTTATCTTTCCCCCTTGAGACAGTCATTTCACAGCTGTGAGTGTGAGCCAGAAAGCGTTGCATCACATGTACAAGTACGGACACCTTTCAGCCTGACAGAGTTCATTTGAAATCCAATCATATAAACGGAGCACATTTCTACTCCTCTTTCTCTTGGCTTGCTTTCTTTACTCCCCTTACACATGTGCTGTATGTGTGTACATGTGTCCGCCATGTGTGCGTGACTGAATATGTTTGTGTGTTTGTTGCAGTATGTGTTCAGTATGTAAAGCTCCTAGCCAGTCTGTCTGTCTGTTTTCCTGCCTGTTGCTTACAAGCTGGTGCCAGTGTGCACCCTGGAAGGTTACAAGCACTGACAGGGAAAGCAGAGGAGGTCTCACCTGCACACCTGCAGCAGAGGATGGAGCAAACTGTGTGCTGCTCATCTGTAATTTTGACACTCCGTTTTTTAAGTCCAGGAATTAAAAAAAAATGTTTCTGAAACTGCATTTAAAGTTTGTACTTAGTTTACATGTGTATTTGCACTAGCTGCAGTGATTAATTGTACAATTGTTTTGAGTCATTTTTTTATTCCAGCCTCTTACATGTGAATATTTCTTTGTATCTTTCCTCCTCTATAACAGCAAACTGGATAGCTTTGGGTTGTGAACAAAACAAGACATTTGAGGATGCCATCTTAGGCTTTGGGAAACACTGATCAACATTTTTCACCAATTTTCTGACATTTTATAAACCAAAAAAACTACTGTCAGATTAATCTACAATAAAAACAAGTCTAGTTTTTAGTAGCATTCAATCCACTGTTGATAGATTATTGTGTGAGTGAGACATTTTCTATTTCAGATACAGAGACTGTGAATGTAGGCCGCCTGCTGTAAATCATGGGGAATTTTTGAAGCAAATAAAATCCGCTACATATTTTTGATCCCACAGTTTCAGCTTGTACATGACAGTAAATTTCATGATACACCAGGTCACAGGTGGAAGCCATGTTTGCCAAATGATTGGGCTAATACAAGCATATCTAAGAAATAGCAGTAATATATTCAGAATCAAAGGAAAATGCATTACTGAGAAATAATTTACTTGAACCTAATTTGGCTTTATAGAAACAATTAAACAGGAGTGTTTTCTTGTGCAGTGTTTTATGGCATATGTCACTGTGTGTCTTTCTTTTACTCCTACTGACATGACACTGCTTTAGAAACAAACAAAAAACAGGTAAATATTGAATTAAATTGCACTGTTTTTGAGAAGTATTGAAAATAAATTGTACTGTATTTTAAGCACAAATTAAGGATTTACTAGAATCATAAAGAGGAGGCAAATTAATGTTTTGGATGAGGTAGAAAAACTCAGGGGAAAATTAGTCTTATGCTATAGGTGGGGGCATAGATGTAGATTTCGAGTGGGGATGCAGGGAACACCATGTGCATTTGCCCCCCTAATAAAATCATTAAAGCTGATGACTAATTTTGACAAGATTAAAGACATTTACACCATAAATTAATGCAGAAAAGGCACAAATTGATGCGCAAAAATTCCCCAGAATGCAGGAAATTAAATGATTGATGCTCCATTTTTTTTTTGGCAAAGGACCCCCAACCTCCCCTCCCCCTTTTCAAGTGTGTCCCCCGAAACGAAACCTACGCCCATGTAGGGGATTCAGCAAATACATTCGTGCACATGACAATGTTTAAACTTATGCATACAGCAAATTCATAGACGGAAAATTTCAAGCTGCAATATAAGCGAAACAAATCTACAGAAACATATGCCATAGTTATTATCCACCAGGTATTAAGCAGCCTGCCGCATTTTTCGTTGCAGGGTGTTTAACTTTTCCAGTCCATGCACATGTTTAGACTCTCAACCTGCTGTAAATCACGGGTTATTTCTTCATAAGCTGCACAACAGGATTAATTAAAACAAATAACTCCAGACAATAGACGGATGTTTCCTCGCTGTAAAACAATATCTAACATCTGATCTCACTAAGATCGTGTGGCATAAACACAATTTAAATTTAGATCCTGAAATATCTGCAGCCAGTGCAACCAAGGGCGCAGATTTCCTTTCCAGATTGGGAGGGACACGTATAAAGGGACGGGGTTTGGGAGTCCTCCGACAGAAATATTTGAGCATCAGTCACTTAATTTCCTGCATTCTGGGGAATTTCTGTGCGCCAGTGTTTGTCCTCTCTGCGCCAATTTAGGGTGCAAATGTCTTTAATTTGGTCAAAATAAAAATCCTCTGCTACTTTTACGCTTTTATAAGGGGGGCAAATGCACATGTTATAAATACTGAGGGGGACGTGCACGAATAAGCTGTTTTTTTCTCAAATTAAAGAGGGAAAAAATGCAAAACTGATCACTGATGTCTCATCTTTTTAATTAGGTTATCTGTGTGTGATAAGACATATAAAAGCAATCTTTTTGTAGCATTATTTATATTTCGAATCCTTTTTTTGTTTAGGTTTATCATACTTAATAATAATGTTGCACTAAAATCACGAGAAATTTAAAACAAAGTAATATTTTCTTCAAGTTTGGGATTTTTTTTCACCGCAGATCAAACGTGTATTTATTGCTGAAATAAATAATTCGGATGTAAGTGACTCTAAAATTCGTTCAAGTGGTGACTCCGACATTAAAAGGCTCTTGTAAACCAAAGCCCAGTTTTATTCAGAAGCCACAGAGCTGGCTGAAGGAACACAATCGGCCGAGTATGGATGATTTGCCCTTGATGAACCATTGCGAATGAAGCGTGAAATTGTGCCCTCTCCGCCCCAGTGCCATCACTCATGGGCTATATTCATATCCAAATTACATTAATGTCATGTGTTAAGCCCCCCGCCCCTATTTTGCATTTTTTTTTTTGCAGCTAATAAGTGACCTAACTGGCTCATGTCATCAGCATAATCACTTGGGAAGAGGTCTCGAAGCCAGCAGATCTGGGTCCCATCCTCTGAGGAAAGACGGGTTTGTGTAACTCTGCTCAAACCTGAGGGGGAGTTTGGAGTGTTTGGTCAACGACAGTGGTTCCTGGAAAAGATCTGAATCGTTTTATAACCAAACCCAGCTGCGGTCTGGTGTGCGCTGCAGTCTGCATGCATGTGTGTGTGTGTGTGTAGGTTCATCTGTATGAGGTAGAGAGGAGAGGAGGAAGAGGAGGGGGTGTCTGCGCTTCCCTTTCCAAGAGAGAGAGAGAGAGAGAGAGAGAGAGAGAGAGAGAGTGAGGGAGGGAGTGAGAGAGAGAAAAGTTTGGTCTTTTTCTCCCCTTCACTGTTTTTTAGGCATGAACGCCGAGACCTGCGTTTCATACAGCGATATGACATCCATGGATTCATATTATAGCCCCTCTGCAGCGCAAGGTAGGGATCACCAGACGGACCACTTTAGGACATTCCCAGCCTCTGACACTAAATACAGCCCCACTGCCTTCCTGCCCAACAAAGGTCAGGCTTACGGAGAAAAGTCCCGGAGCCCCTTCCAGCAGGAGTGCCAGTCATTGGATGCCGCCGCAGCTGGGCAAGGCACTTTCAGCAAATACCACCTCTTCATGCAGAGGTCTTCTTGCAAAACACCCCCCGAGGAGAGCAAACTGCACCAGGAGAGTGGACACAACGGAGCGCTCATCCCCTGCTATGGTGAGTGGAGAGAAAACACTTTATCATGACTGAGTTAGAGGCGCCCACTTGGCAAGGTGAGGGTTCCCACGAGTCCAGAGTTGAGTTTGTGAAGCTGTTTTCGTCATAAAAAAGAGAGACTGTGAGGAAAGTGTCGGCAGAATGTGTAACAGGAGACAGGCAACAAAAACACTCCAGTTATCCAGAGTTAGGATGTTTTATCCGGGTAGTTCTGTGTCTGATAATCACCTATACCTGTGCTGATCATTTTAACGTCACCAGCAACGTCATCACTCATCACTGCTCCATTTGATTGCACAGGATCCGCAGATACAGCCTGACTGAGTGGTTCCGATCGTATTGATGGCACATATGCGTAAAAGTGGCCATGATGGTTCTCAAATACGCCATTTTTGGTCCTGAACTGTCTCCTTACTGTCTCACTTTTAAAACCACACTGCACAACTATTTCAGCATGTTGGTGCTTTTAAAAATCCCTTGTTTTGTTTCTTCCTCCTGTCTCCCTAAATATGGGAGACTTCCTTCGTGCGTGAAAAACTCTCCTCTCCAGCAGCACACAGGACGCCTCAGCTCGGCCCAGAGGTTCTGTGCGTAACGCAGTTAAGAAGAGCCATAATCTACCCGACTATCAAATTGTCCCTTTGGCCATCAAAATTAAATTAGGGTGCATTTAATGCGATAATCTGCATTACAATCCTTAATATTGGAGCTGAGTCGGACAATTGAATTAACAGGTTTTCAGATGGCACAAACATAGCGAGGCTCCAAACTGATAATATTTGCATTTCATTGCTCCGCCTGATTGGCTCCAATTAGATTTAATTGCGTGGGGACGCTACTGTAATGGGTGAATGATGAGGGTGTAAACAAAACTTTGACCCTTGTCAGGCAGGCGGCCACTTTGAAGGGGCATTAATTCGTGTTTTTAACCCACCAGGAAAGTTTTTTTTCTCCTCAAACCGGAAACACACATGATGGAAACTGCAGCATCAAGATGTGTCACCCTAAAAGAGGCTTTACAAGCTTTTGGTAAATTAATGATAATTCAACTGCTCTTCCTTACACACACACACACACACACACACACACACACACACACACACACACACACACTGAAGATGACTATTTGGTATCATTACAGTACATTTCAGCGGAAATTTAATTTTTCAGCTTTGTCACACAACTTGAAAAGAACAAAGCCACAGAAATTAACGGACAAACAAACAAACAAACAGGATTGTTAGTCTGACTCTGATTATAAACGTTAAGGAGGAACATGCCACTTTATGCATACGGTTTATCTCGGAGGTCAAAGATCCAACACCTTTTTATTAAATCCTGCAAAACGCGTTTATGCGTCTTCAGCCATTTTTACGCTGAGCTGAAAACACACACTCTGAACTTGTTGTAGTTTAAAGGTTATAACAAAAGAAACATTATGATATTGAATAAAGTCACAAAGCCCGAGGGCTCTCCTCTATTTGCATATAAAATCTATTAAATGTGTGCTGGACACATCTGAAAAGGATCCACTGAAGAGCTTTGTTGTAAACGGATGGATCAAGTAATTATGGTCAAAATATCGTCAAAATAAAACACTGAGAAAAATCACTAAAAAATCCCAATTTTGTAACTTTAAAAAATAAAATAAAGTACAATAAATAAATAAATAAATAAATAATATAATTAAAAAACAGATAGTAAAAAGTAACTTTTACGCATGAAGCCATCACTCATTTTTTCTTTGATTCACTCGGGCTGCTTGTCCATCAGTATTACACTGAGATGTTTAGTGGAAGTAGTTTAAGGATGTTTTGACAGTTTCTGGAAATCGGCCTGCTGAAAAAAAAAAAAAAAAAAAAAACTTTTACAGCTCCAAAATGTCAAGAACTGAGATCAATCTTTTGGCCCCTATTTTTATAATGCCTGTTAAGTTTTTACTACCTATTAACCCTGACACAGATCCGATAAATCGAGATGACATAAAGCTGTTATATTGTGTTGTAAATAAGCCGCAGTTATTAGGCTGAGAGTAAACTGCAATTTAAGTCCAAACCACGGAGAAAGACAGAAAGCAAACGAATTCTTTTTTAAATAAAGACTTTTTTAAGTTAAAGTTATTATTTTACGCACAACTTGGAGAGTTGAGTGCAGCAAATGCGCACAACGATGTATTTAAATTACATAACATTTAATTTTAAGTTTTTCTTTGCATTTTTTTTTCTTATTATTTCACCACTAAGGTCAGATTTTTGGGGTGAAACCTGTGTCAGAGCTCAGGCACGGAGACTTTAATGTGGACCTAAAGACCGGATTCACAGTGAAGGAGGCAGGAAAAAACATCCCGGCGCTTATAGACAAGAAGAGCTGAGCCATTAATGCGACTCAGATGTCAAACTGCTCTGTTTACCTTTATTTCCCTGCTCACAGTAACGTGGCCCCCAGAGACAAATGTCTTTTGATTCTTCAGAGCTGTTACAGGAGAGTTTAATGTTTTTATCGTTTCATTTCCGACATAATTTTTAAGATATATGAATAAAAATTAAATCCGCATTAATTATGCAAAGATGTTGTCTTTTAAAATAGCTACATCGAAATTATTTGCCACTGGCTGCAGCTTTCCTGGTGATTTCCACCACTGATTCTAGTTAACCCATCTATTTTACTGACTTGAATTGAAGGCAGCAGTAAATATGCAGAGCTTACAAGCACAGGGAGAAAAATGATAAATGATTCCTGATGTGTTTATTGGAAAAATGCTGGTGTATTTTACTCCCCGAGTCACTTCTCTCATCCAACCTGTATTTTACACAACGTCAGTGCAGTTTGAAGCTGTCAGAGAATGGCTCTGTTGTTATAATTTGTGGCTTGATCGGTTCAGTCTAAGGTGATGTGATGACTGGTCTCAGGTCTGTCTGGAGCTGTATAACTGTGACATCTCTGGCCGCTGGAAAAAAACCAGCATGTCTTTTTAATAAACATTTACATACATTAGAGTCACTGCACAACACTGTTTTATTGTTTCTACTCAACACATTGCCAATCATGTTGTTACATGAAATCAACGAGGCAGCTGCTGGAGCGTGGAGCTGAGAGATGACAGAGAGGGAAATGTGGGTGTTTGTAAGCTGCAGGAAGTGAGCAGATATAAAAATGACAAAATAAAAAAATAACAGAGGTGAAAAATGTGTTCAGACTCTTTAGTAAATGTGGCAATACAACACTATAAAACTACTTTATTACAAGTAAAAGGTCTGCATTTAACATGTTACTTCAGTAAATACTCAGAGGTATTATCAGCAAAAATGTACTTTGAGTATCAAAGGTCAAAGTAATCATGATGCCGAGCATAAGTACACACATTATTTAGGGGTGGGAATCACCACAGGCCCCACTGTACAATATTATTTGGATTTTAATGGTTTTAC
Source organism: Epinephelus lanceolatus (assembly GCF_041903045.1). Lineage (NCBI taxonomy): Eukaryota > Metazoa > Chordata > Actinopteri > Perciformes > Serranidae > Epinephelus > Epinephelus lanceolatus. The sequence continues at coordinate 22,734,746 of NC_135735.1, read as the reverse complement.
AATATGATAGATGTTGTGAAAATTTGTTACCCTTTTTTCAGCTGTGAATTATGTCCTAAAAGAAAAACTTTGTTTTTTTCATAAAATAAAGTTTTCAGTCTGTTCCTGCACAAAAAGTTAAAAATTTATTTGCAATATAAATAATTTATATAATTTAAAAAAACAGCTCTTTAGTCTGTGTATTGACACGATATTGCCAAACAAATCTGTATTTATTTTTTTCCCTGACCCCTAATTTTATTGGCTTTTGCAGCATTTTTAAGTTAATGTAGCCTAATTTATAGCACCAAAACATATTTATTAAGCTCATATTTTGCATGTAATATCTTAGTTTGCAAAGTCACAGCTGTTAAATAAATACAGAGAAGTAAAAAACAAGAAATTTAAAATGTGGATTTAAGTCACATAAAATAGAAATATTCAAGTAAAATAAATGCACAAGTTAGGTTAAAGTCATGCTGGTCACTAAAAGAATGAATCTTTTACTGGATCAATATAAAAAAGGTCAAACTGGAGCTCCTGATTGAAAAACTGTGGCCCCTGAAGATGATTCAGTCACTTCACAGTCTTTCAGCAGCCACCTACACGTCTTTGTGATCCTCCAGAGACACCACACTTCCTTCTTTTGATGTGTCCGTGTCTTCCCTCAGTGTCTGAGTTCGCTGACCTTTAGCTCAGCTTTCCTGCCCTCATCTGTTTGGAGAGCAGGGCGAGTTTCCCTGCACACATGCACACAAGCAGAGAGAATCCATTCGAAACCCCCCGTTTGAAACTCTCTGGTGTCAACGCCGAGCACGTTGCAACATTTGGAGTCCAGTTTTACACAGTAAACATTTAACTGCAGCAGTAAGACAAAGGATGTGACTTTGTTGTTGGATGGGTGTTGAACTGAAGCCTAATTATAGTGGGATTTTAGCTTTTATCACTTTTTCTTTTTTTACAGCCACTGGTTTTGCAGGGTAATGACATCTTTGCACCAATAACCCACTGCTGGTGTGATCTGAAGACACACAAAGCTGCAGTTTATCTGGTTTAAACCATAATTAATTTTTGGGGCAAAGTGAGAATGCGATCCAGTTCTGCTGCCCTGTATGTGTAAATACACCATCAGCAGAAAAAGTTAGTATAACGTTCGATTGCACTGACTTGTGAGATTTTGTCACTTGGATCTCCTGCCTTTTTTCGTCCCCTCACCACGTTTAACCCGGCTCAAACCATTTCAGCCTCTCGTAATGGCCGTCTGCGCAGATTGGTTCGAGCAGGGAGTAATGGGAACCAGCCACGCAGCCCAGACAACTGAGGCACACTTCAGCGAGTCAATGACATGAGTGGAGGTGACAAGGACTCAGGATCATTTTACCATTTAGCTTAAAGTTTGGCAGGGCAATTTACATTAGGCTCAGTTTGCATGGCCGAGTGAGAGCAGCAGGGCAAAAAGGCTCCTACAGTCCAGGACTTCCTTTGGTCTCTTTGTCACCGCTTCATGTAAACTGAACGCTGACACTGAACCAACCGTGGAGCAGTGCAGATCGAGGTTCAGTTGTGTCGCTATAGAGAGGTGACTTTATTTTCTACACTCACTTGACTCAGAAATTTCTATATAGTCCTTGACTTTTTTGAGGTTTACAGTTTTTCAAGGTCCTTGTGTACAGTCGTGTAGCTTCACCAAGGCTGTATCAAAAGCTAGCATAAAGATACTGCTTAATTTCTGGAATTTAGGAGACATATAAGGTTTTAATATTGAAGGTAAATGGTATTTGGAACTCTCATCGCTGCTGAAAAGTTGAATACTAGCTTGCTTGACCTTTAAAGTAGGATTTAAACCTGTATATCAAATACAGATACAAATGCAGTCAAACAGATTTATGGGTTTTCTTCACCAGCAGCTATGTTGCTTTTTTACTTTTTGTCATTTTATTCAGTATCACGATGTGATACTGACAGGACTTAATGTTTTTAATATGCCATTTAATTGCACTGGAGGCCCTAAAAATACACTTTAATGCGGTGTTTTGCCTGTAGCTGTTTGTTTAAGTGTCTTAAAACTTTACAAATGTACTGTCCTCAAATGGGTTAGGTTTGGTGGACGTTAGATGATTGTAATTTCCTAACCATACATATGAAGCTACAGACAGTGAGTTGTGACTCCAAACCCTTCAGTATTGTTCCAGGACTTGTTGTCCTTGTTGTTAGAATTGATATCTCTTGGTTGTTTTGGCAGTTGGGTCCTTGGTATAGGAAAAAGTGATTGTGCATGTTATTAAGTGAGTTTCCCAGCAAAGTATTTTTCATTTTATGTGCGTGCACACAAAAATGTACTCCGGAGAGTTTTTTCCCACTCGGATGGAATGTTCTCCTTCGATCAGACAACAAAAACATAAGATGAAGGAAATTCTGTTTTGCTCCAAAGTTTGAGCAAAACATTTGGAAAGGGGAGCAGGTAGGAGGGGAAGGAGATGCAGAGGGGGAGAGGGCGCGGGAGACAAAGAGTGCATGCAGGGTGATTTATCAGTCTTAGGCTTTATGGATTTTTTTTTTTTCACAGTCTGTGAATTTTGCACAACCTGCTGCGATGGATCATCGCTCTGTTCAGTCAGCAGAGTTGGATTTCAAAGTGAACGGCTACCTATCACACGGTCACAAAAGAAAACTTTCTGTTCGGAAAAAAAGCAGAAAAAGTAACGTGCTGATGTTTGAGGATCTGTCTGTGAGTCACATCAACTGTTTCCAAATAACAGCCAAGGCCAAGTCAAGGTCGATGTGTGTGTGTGTGTGTGTGTGTGTGTGTATTGTCCCAAAATGTTTTGATGAATGCACCTGACACCACACCAAGCAAGTATAGTGCCAAGCTATTCATAGTCATGTTATTTGTATCTCCAAAACAGACAAGGTTGGATTTCAAGAACAGAGGGTCAGAGAGACTTTGACCGCATCTTCAGCAGTGGAAGAAATTTTAAGATCCGTTACTGAAAGCATCTATGGTAGCTGTTTTTATAATAACACTGTATCAAATGACAATGTGACAATGTGAAAGAAGTCGCTGGTAGTGATGAACCTATAGAGAATTATCACCTGAATGTGCAGCTCCCCTCGGCTTTATAGTGAGTTTCAACTCGTCGTTTATCTGTGCTGCTCACAGCTTTACTGTTTTGGTTCACCCTAACTGCTCACATAGTGTTGCTTCAGCAGCAAACAACAGACAGACACAGTTAGCAACTAGCTGGTGGAACATTTAGCACCGTAAGAGCCAGATATTTCCCTCAGGAGTTGGTAGAGACCAAAAACAGAGCTAACAGAGAGTTAATATTGGACTGAACTTCATTTAATGACCAGAAACACAACTCCACATAAATGATAATGTTGCCTCATAACTTCTACATGTGTAAAAGAGAAACTGCTGGCTTACAACTTCACCATATCAACCAAAACCGAGACAGTCAGTGTGTGTTTCCAACTTGTTTCCACTGCACCGGAGTGGCCAAAAAATCAGTCAGCTCAGGTTTATGTAAAAGTAGCTACATTATAAAAATACTCCTTTACAAGTAGAAGTTTTATCAGCAAGTGTAATTAAAGTATCAAAAGTAAAAGCATTATTTATGCAGAAAAATAGACACATTATTCTGTTGGACTATTTCCAAGGAAGCATTAAAGTTGTAGTTGGTAACTTTTATTAAAAAACAAGCAAACAAACTTTTTCACATTTGGTGAAACTGTCACTATATTCACACAGCACCAAATGAGACATATAATCTGTGTAAAAAATCATTTTCCTCTGCTTACTCTATTGTCTTGTCGGACTTCCAATGGCATTACCGCACATACATGAACAAAAACAGCCCATCAGAGTTCATGAGTCTCTAAAGCAGCCATTAATCACATCAATCCTTGCCTGTGAACCTCAGTCAAACTGTTTAACTAGGCAGCTCTGCTCGAATATAAATCAAGATCCTGTAACCGCGTTGCCTATTTCTCACCTCAAATGTTTTCAGAAACAGATTTTAGTGTACTGTTTAGCTGTAAACGGAGAGATTTTTGCTGCTGCGGATGATGGTTGGTTGAAAGTATGCAACATGGCGACTAGGTCACAAACTTTCAGCTAAACAGTACACAAAACTATGTCAATAAAAACACAAGGTGAGACATAGGCAATGCAGTAACATAATCTTGATTTGTATTTGATCAGCGCTGCCTAGTTTGACAGTTGACTTGACAGCTGCTCTGATTGGTTGTTTGTGTTGCGCCACATTTGGAATTGAGCAAATGCCATTAAAGGCAGTAGAATGAGGAGGAGAGACATTATTTTTTCTGTCTCATGTACTTCTTTCACAATATAGAGACAGTTTTGGCAAATAAAAGCCATTCTCATAAAAGTAACTAACTGTACCTTTAATGTGAAAGCAGGACTTTAATGTTGTGGTGGGTAAAGTTAGATTAAACTGCTCCACATAGGCTAGTGTTGGGTGGTTTGATCTATAACAGTGATTCAAATCCAAATTTTCAATCTAAAACTAGTAACTACAGATAATGTAGTTTAGTAAAAAAGTACCATATTTCAACCTGAAATGTTGTGGATTGTAAGTATAGAGTAACATACAATTACACCAATGAAGGATAAGTAAAAGCGCCTTAAATACAGTACTTGAGCAAATGTAGTAGTCGTTAAATTCCACCGCTTATCTGCCGTTGGCTTGTAATTTGTAAAAAGCCTCTTTATGTAGTCATAAATAACTTCATTTATTGTATGTATCATATTCTCTCCTTGGCTTGATTGTCCAGCCCACACAGCATCAGGCCTCAGCGTCTCAGCCAGCCTCTGTCTCTGCAGCCAAGCAAGACTTATGAGTTATCCACTGTTCAAATCTTCATGTTAAATCAAAATCCATGTTTTAAGTCAGTTAAACAAACCCCAGAAACACGTACAAATAAATACTTTGTTCACACATTTCCTTTCTCCTCTGTTCGCTGCATATAGTTAGAAAAACTCTTTCTCCTTTCCCCATGTCTTCATCTCTCTTCTCCCCACTGTTTATGTTTCCCTCTATTTCGGATATTTCTTTTCCAGTTTGAGCAACATGTTGTTAATCTCTCCCAGTCGCCGTGTGGTGTGTAATTTATAGCGTTTCCTCTTAACACCGTGAGCTGACCCCAGTCATCCCAGTCAATAAAGAGGCAGTGAAGGTGCCCTGTCGCTTTACAGCCAGTTAAATTACACTTTGAAGTTGCCCCCTCATTTTCAACTGTGAATTAATGGCTGTCCGTGCTGAATGTGTGACGCACGAGAACAAACGTGAAGTGCCTCATAATAGTAAAAACGAGGCATGGTGGACTGCTGTAAATCAATCCTCGGTTTGATTTTGATACCGATGCCAACAGTGACATAATGCGTCGTAAAACTAAACAGTGTGGCGTGTGTGTGTTGCATGTGAAAATTTAGACTTGTATACAGACTCCTGTGTTGTTCTGTAGTCAGGTGGAAATATTCACATGAGCTAAACTGCAAATTACGGCTCGGCTTGCCCTGAAGTACTTTTCTGTGTATCTGATTTCTGCAGAACTTTCTCTGCGTCCACCACGCAGAGCTGCAGACTCTCCCCACTGTAACACAGTAATTGGACCAGATGCGGCCTGCTGGATCCGCTGCAGTGAAAATAGAACATTCTGTGGTTGCAACTCCAAACATTTTGCATGGCATATTGTTCCGAAAAGAAAAAGAATTTTGGTTGGTGAGTTTCCTGGATTATTGTTGGGATGTGTTGGAGACAGTTCATGCAAAAGTGCAGGTGATAAAAGAAAAAGCCAATTGTACTGGTGAACACTGAGATTTTGATGCGGCGTATGTTTTTCATAGTCGCTCCTTCCTGCCTCCCTCCACAGAGATTAAATCCTGACAGGCATTGTTTGCAGTAAGACTCTCCTATGGTCTTCGTACATATGGTGTTCCCTGCAGGAGGGCCCACTGCTGTTCACCTTGGGCAGTGTTGGAGAGCCTCACAGCTACAGCGGATCGTATGGATAACAAGCAGGAGATTGTCACAATATCCCGCTCCTGCCAAAAAAACATCAGTGACATGCGATATAAACAATGGCCTTTGATCAGCGAGAGGCCTCATGATTTCAAACAGCCTGACAGCTCTTGCCTTGTGGGGACTGTGGGTGCCAGCCAGGGAAATATGATGAAATAACTGGAGAGTATTTATGCTGGGATAAAACACATTTGCTCCCTTCAAGCCTAACAGGATGTGTTAGTCATGGACAGCGAGGCAATGTTGTGGGCGTTAGACCCCCTGCCACCAAAACATGGCTCCACAGGCCGAGTCTGTTTCCAGCACTGTGGGGCAAACATCTCAGGAACCAGAGCGCACTGCCCAGTGAATCTTGCAGGGATGAAGTGCATCTGGTGCTACAGAATCTAAACAGTATAGCAGGACAGATCTTACTCTCTTTGTGCAAAGCTGAAAAAGACTTAAAAAAAAATCAGTACAGCAACTTTATTTGGCAAAAGGCATGCACAGCTCTTCAGTAGGAGTTAATAAAACCGTAGGCTGTCTGCCATCACTAGACCTGGGCATCAAACAGACCGAAATGTGTTTCTAGCACTGACTATCAAAAACTGACAAGTGTTGAAAGCTGGCATGGATTGCTTTATAAAGTTTGCACTCATGTACAGCTTTGCCTTGGCTTCTTTTGTTAAAAAGAAACAAGGTGTTATTAAAAATTAGATGTTTATCAGGTATTGTAGGTATGTAAAAGTATTATTTTGGTGATAGTGCTGAAAGTCAGGTATTGTATTGGCATATCAAAGCATATCAAAAACATCCAAGCGAACCCCACCTCAGCCAAGAAATTTTACAATTCTCAGTCCTCAATAAATCCATAGCATAAAATGTACGTGTCCTTAACAATACAGTAACAGTTCAATATCAACAAGTCTCTAGTGAACACTAAAGCCAAAACCAAGAGTGGACATTTAGAGCCATATAATGTTTAAACAATTTAAAAGGCAACACCTGGACAACGAGAAACGCTTGTCAGTCACACGTTCTAATACTTTTGCTCACTTGAAAAGTGTGTGGGTTCAAACAAAAGGTACTTTGTCCTGAGTTGTTCAACACATCTAGATGTAAATGCCAGAAAACAAAAGCTGAATTTCTAATCTCTTATCTCATATTCATCTTTTGATATGAAACCCAAATGTCTTGAGTGTACAACAAAAAACAAAGGAAATGGCCTTGCCTTCTAATAGTTTCAGAGGGGACTGTATCTGAATCAATTTTTGTATTTTATGTAAAAAAAAGAAATAAATTTCAGTGAATGTTAAACATAGTATTGCTTTTAAAAATGTTTACATTAAACTACAAACATAAAACAAACTTCATATGACACTGGGTCTCTGCATGCGCACTTGAAAAAGAGAGAGGGTCAAAGGTGACATAATCATGGATGGATTATTAAATGGGTGAGTGACGGGGGTCCAAATTGTCAGGGGGGCCCAGGCCTACACCTGCAAAATGTCACTCAAATTAAGACGTACAAAACAGGAAGAGACACAAAATCACCTTAAAGAGACACACAAAGACAACAAAGGGACACAAAATGACCAAATAAATTCACAGAATTGTGACACGAAATGATCTCAAAGATATACAAAACCACAAAAGGATGCATAAAGACTACATAGAGAAGCAAAAGACCAATAAAAAGAAAACCCAAAACCTGTCTTTATGTCTCGCAGCTATGTATAATAGAAGACACTTGCGGGGCCTTTTTCATATCTGTGCCCAGGGGCCCAATGTTGCATAATCCGCCCATGTAATGACACTAAATGGAATAAAAGGTTCCCCGAAATAACAGAAGAATGTATTTGTGCTTTTAATTCTTATCTAATGGAAAACCTTTTGACATTTTTAAACACACCCGTGTCTACATTTTTTTTTTAAATTCATTACTTTTACTATTAAGACTTGTAATGTTGACAAAAAAGATGAACTTGAAATATCACTTCATAACTTTGTGCATGTGTCTGTGAGAGTCTATGACAAGATATCCATTCACCTCACCTTGCAGCACATTACCCAACATGGCTGTGAGTTGCGGGTCACTGGGTGCGTGTGTGTGTTTGTGTGAGATCTTCAGTGCTGACTGAGTGCTGAGAATTGCACACTGATCTCACATGGACGCACACACACACCTCCTGGTTCTAACCTGACAAATGGTTGGATGGGCAGATGAGCAGAGACGTCCTCGATCCTGAAAATAACTTCACCTCAGATGGTATTGAAGGAGCAGGAAGGTGCAGCTCTGCGAGCCGCCACTAGACTGAGCCAGAGAGAGATGGGGGGGCTCATTAAGACGCCTGAAACCAAACTCTTTCAGTGATTACATCCTCCTCGATGTGAATGTGTATTGATCCAGAGATGTGTGTATAACTAGATAGCTCAGCAAAGGGCAGCAGCAGAGCAAAAGGAGCTGCCAGCTTAGACAAAAACACTGGCAGAGACACGGCTGTGGAAATTTATGATCAGAGAGCTGCCTGAGGTTTTATAGTTAAGCTGCAGTCGTGAAGAAAGCAAGTGTGACAGAGAGGCAAAGAGAGAGTGCAGAGATGGGGCTTTCTCTTTTCTGTGTGGCTAGAAATGACTCCCTGGCAAATTAATTGCGACAGTCTTGCTGCCAGGTGACTTTGTAGCCACATGCTAAACGCAGGGCTGAGTGAAAGAAAGAAAGTGGGATGTGTTTGTGTGTTTCATGTGTGTGTGCCTTGGAACAGAGGGTGCGGGTGGTTGGGGAGGGTGTGCAGTAAAAAAAGCTGCAACTTTCTGTCAGTCTCAAATTATGAGCCAGGGTGTCTGTTCCCCAGCACATCACAGAATGATCTACGAACTACAACTGGATCCCGTAAGCAGCCAGTGATCCAGGCCATCCATTACACAGGCAGATATAGACAAACAAATCGACACACACGCACACACACGCACACAGACTCGGCACTGTGCGCCAACAGATTTCACAACTGTCACAGTATTTCCTCACAAAGAGCGAGAAATTCCTTTGTTCCACCCCATCAGACCCCATGAATTATTATGCTGATCCTACAAATAAATCACGAGTTTTGAGTAAACTGCCAGAGGCAATATTAGAGCTGAGCAGACTAGAGGCTCGTTTTCATCTGTTTTCCTTTCTAAGGGTACCAACACAGTTATAAATATTTGTCCCAGGTTGGGATTAGGAAAATATATCTACAAATCATTCTACATAGGTGATGAAGACAATGATGTAAATCCTCTTTCAGCGTTTATATTCCAGTAGCAAACATGAATGCATTCACATTTTATGAATCAGACTTTCTTCTGACTTGCAAAACAATGACTTGGTTCCAGCTTTTCCAAAAAGCAAAAGTTCAAGTTTCAATATAAACAGTTTGCCCCTTGTTCTTCATTGTCTCTTTATCCGAAGAATCCACATGCACAGCTTAAATCAGCTGACTCTACACTGCAGCCTAAATCATGAAGAACAGCAGTAGAACATATTGCGTTACATCTAAATCTTTATCTTCAGATTTATCTTCAGTTAGAGGTCAACACATATACAAAGATCAGTTTGTCATCCTGATGGAATTATAAAAACATGAACCTCTCTTGACAGTTTTCATCTCCTTCCTGTCTCTGCAGGTAAAGACAGTTCAGGCCTGACAGACTCTGACTTGGCACCGGACTCCGACCCACCTGGAATGGACACCAGCTACCTGTCTGTGAAGGATCAGGGCGTGAAGGCGGCCTCTGATCGGCCACCGGGCACAGACTTGTCGAGCCCTCTGGACAAGGGTGATGGCGGCGAGAGCAACAAGGGCAAAAAGAGGCGCAACCGCACAACCTTTACAAGCTACCAACTGGAAGAGCTGGAGAAGGTTTTCCAAAAGACGCACTATCCTGACGTTTACGCCCGGGAGCAGCTTGCACTGAGGACTGACCTGACTGAAGCCCGTGTGCAGGTAAAGCAGGACACTCAGCAACAGTGTTTTGGGGAATCTCATATGCAGATAAATGGGCAAAAAAGCTGACAGATCTATAAAAGGACACACAAACCAATAAACTTGAGGTTAATAAAGAGAGTTACAATTGACAGTAGTTGTATAACCTTGGCAACGACTTCATGGAACAACATGTAAAAGTAAAAACAGCTCTTCATCACAGCAGAAGAGAGGATGTTTTAACAACACAACCTCATGGATCCTTCAACATCTGCAGCTCTGCAGAGATAACGTCACTCACTGAACAACATGAGAGATTTATCTGGTAATGTGGGAGTCGCGGGGAGAGAGAGTGGGGGAGTGGGAGCTAACAGAGGCCAGGGGGCCCATGGGGCTGAGGTTGGAGCTGCCTGGGCCTCATATGTGCAGTTTTAGGAGAACAGACTTTCATCAGCATACGAGGAGACTTGTTTGACTCTGCCGTGTGTTGACGGGGTCTGAGTGGCCCGAGTGGCCCTTTCTCTTTGTACCTGAGCTGTTTTGGTTTCCTGAATTTGTGAGTTCAGTTCTGCCGGTATTAGCCGAGCCTGAGGCGTACAGCACCTCTCTGACTGAAACCCTTCCAGTGACCTTCTGGCCTGATTTACATACAATCCGGTCATGACTGCTGTGATGCATTCCAATGCTGGTGAACAGAGGGAGAGACCTCCACCATTTCTGTTCATGTGTGTGTGTTTTTGTGTGTGTGTATGTGTGCACTTTGGACTGCCAAAGCCCCTGGATTTTCTGTGTTTTTCTTTCATTAACATCCAGACAAGAATGTGTCCCTGCTGTGGTGGCCAGGGTAGGTGTGAAACCCTTCCCATGAGCTTTGAGCAAGTTAGCATAGATATTTCAAGTCATATCTGCATTTTGAGCAACTTTTAGGCATATAATTTATTCCAGTTTTTGCTAAAGCTAATAGAAAGATACAATATTTTGGCCACATTTTCCTTATGTGCCACTGAGAGAAGAGATAAGACCTCGATTAAAAGCAATCTTTTACATGACAAGCTATAACAGTGACCAGAAAAGGCTTTCGCAGTGAAACACAGGAAGTCTGTGCAGCCGCGGGGTTATAACTCAACCCCGAGGCTCTGAAGGTATGCCGCTCTGCTCTGCTCTGCTGCTCATACTATCACAGACCTGCCGGCTTCAGATGGATGCAGCTTTACAGCCCTCGGCTCTCCCAGCGGCCCTCTTAAACACTCAAGTTAAAAAAGATAAAAGACACGAGATGCCTAGTCAGTCAGAGAACAGGGTTCTGTACTCTATTCAAGTCATTCACACGCATAAGGACTCACAGCTCATGAATTCTGCGTCTGGAGTGAGAGAAATGTTAAGAGGAAAACTTAACTGCTGCTAAGAAAGTTTACTTTAACAAGCATTTTTGTTTAAATACTAAAAAATGGCTAAAGTATGTGAGTATCATTCTGACGAGGCTGATATATTACACCTCATTGTCTGACAGTTCTCATGCAAAAAAGACAAGGGACTTTCGGTTGAAAAGGGTCTGGAGTTGTTTGCTTTTTCAGTCTCTGGGTTTCAAAGGGAGAAAGTAAGTTCAGATCAGAGTCATATGCACCACAGATACATGGGAAGGTCAGGGGTCAAGGGTCGGGGTTTCAACAACATCACATTTCTCAGATTTGCTATTCTGTTGGCCTAGACAGCTCAGAGAGCTGAGATGGCATCTGAGGTGGAGTTCAGCGGGCAAACACAGGTGTCCGTATGGGTTTATAGATCCAAATAGTTAACGGGACATGAAACCTGATTTGACCAGTTGGGAAGAAGATGATGGTTCCTTCAACGACAGAGTCGGTCCAACTTGCAGATAAAGGAGTAAAGGAGATAAGGACCATTTTTATAAAACAGCTGAATATATGCTTTAGTATTTTACTATTCTACAGCAGCTCCCAAATCCCTTCATCAGATTTAGGCATTAAATTAGTTGGTTTATTGAACAATCAATGAACTGGTTTCAGCTTCTTAATTGTGAGGATATACTGCTATTATTTATGATACGACACAGAACATTTTCAGTTTTGAACTGTTATTTCCATGAAGGCATAACTTAGGCTTTTGGACACTGCTATCGTGTGTTTGAACATAAAAATAAAATGAGAGTGGAACATACATTCCCATTCAAATCAATATAGCAGTGTGGTCAGAGTGGCGGCCATTTTTATGTGTACTATTGCCACTGCAACCATTGTAGTGGGCTTATTTCCATCAAAACTTGCGAAGTTGCCAATTCACTGAGGTGAGGTTTTACTGTAACGACCAAATGAGTAGTTTGGCAATGTCACCCTAACTATGGTTCAGACATTTGATAGACTAATCAAATAATCAAGAAACTAATTTATTAAATAACTTAATTCATAAAGGATTGAGATTAAATGCATATTTGGACTGTTAACAGGTCTTGACGTTCTATCAAAAACTTCCATGAACCAACACAAAAGACAACAGTGGTAGAGTTAACATATCACCAATTAGCAAGGACAATTACATTTAAATTGCATCGTATTTATCTGTTTGTATCTCTCCACTCTTTTCCTGCACTTACTTTTAATTGACAAGGGAAATAAGAAATTGTGAAGGAGGATTTGGGGGAGAATAGAACAAACTTACATTTAATGAACAACAACACCGGTCAGAGGTGTTTCCATGATATTATTAGTGCTTTGGGGGGTGTTGGAAAACCGAAGCCAGACTCAGCCTTGGATTTCTTTTCTACTTTGGTATGGAAGCTGACATGAGTGACAGCAGAGGCGGGTTATCAATCCTCTGAGCTGGTCTCTCACTTCAAAGTATTTTCAGACCCATACAGCTCTCCTGCTGGGGCCAGTTTGGCATTTCTCTGCTCTTTCTCTCTGGGGCTGTAACATAAATAAAGCCTCATTGAAAGTCCACCAGCTACTTAAGCTGTCATGGTCTTTACCAATTACTGTCACGACGTAGAGAGTGCAACACAAAAATATGTTCTCCCTGTATAATAGCCAACAGACTCGGCACAAAGCAGTGAGCAGATGAGAGCTGCCGGTCACACTGTAGAGATAACTTACAAATATAGTTTAATGTATAATAATCATGGCGCAATATTTATTTAGAGAAACACAGCGATGGTGTATGGGGTAAGACAGTGCAGAGGAAGATGTATGAAATCAAGGAGAGAAGGATTACATCCTCCAGTCTGTGTGCTTCTTTAATTTAGGAGGAGACAGCATCTCAAAGCCAGGAGCTTTCAGCCTCAGGAAATTAAAAAGGAAAATGCAAACAAACCACAGTTATAATCCCATCTCACTTTTCAATTTCCCATATTGCCTCCTTAGATTTATGAGCAAAGAGCGGATACATGAAATAAGAGAAATCATATCAGGGAAGAATCAGACAGGAAAAGTTTGTGTTGCTAAATTTGTGCAATAATCAGTCCGTTCAGGGAGAAACAATCAGATAGTGGAGAGCTGTATAACACACCTTTGCATTCTGACATCTGAAGGAAAGCATGTCAGGTTTAAAGCCCATCAGAGAGTATTTAGTTCACTTCCACACACTCTGAAGGTAACTCAAACACAATAACGCTCTCAATAAACAACAGTGTCAGATTTAAATGTCAGAGATGATTATAGGAAACACTAGTCAGGAGAAAAAGGCCCACTCTTGACAGACAACAAATAAGCAAAGGTGATAGGGACGAGATGTGTTTACGTTTGGTGTTGAGGACCTCAAAGGAGTGAAGGTTGCAGCACACTGTGTACAACCGCTATTTTCTTTTCTTTTTTTAAAACAGTTTTTCAGTTTCTTTGCTCTGTCAGCTCTGCCTACACAGACTTACATCTACATTATGTCCACTGCCTCTGAATTGTGTCCACACCTGTGCACTCCAAGTGCACACTTAAGTTTGATGTACTGCAGATATCGTTTTTGGTTTGTAGCCATTCAGTCGTCTTGCAGATCATCTTAAAGGGAAACTTAGATTTGTATCTATAGAAAAGTATTTCCTTCAGATTTTAGCTGTACAAGTCACTTCACTCCTCCCGTTTTTGAATCTTAAACCTCACTTTGACTTGACCAAAGAACAACACTGGATACTTTGCTAGATGAAAGTAAAGATCCCTTGTTCTCTCAGAAAAAAAAAACTCACAAGTTTTATGACACTCAGACATTTTCTCTCTGCAGGTGTGGTTTCAAAATCGAAGGGCAAAATGGAGGAAAAGAGAACGTTTTGGTCAGATGCAGCAGGTCCGGACACACTTCTCAACAGCCTACGAGCTGCCTCTTCTGACGCGTCCTGAGAACTACGCACAGGTACAGAATGAATAGAGCAAGCAAGAAGCTAGCTTAGCTTAGCATAAAGACTTGAAACTGGGGCTCTGTTCAAAGGTAACAAAGTCTGCCCATGAATACCTCTGAAGCTCACATGTTATCCCTTGTTTGTCTAATTCATACAAAAAACAAAGTGTTAAAAAAAAGACTCTATGTCTCTTTTTCTGAAGTTCTGTGCTGGGACTTTTTTTTAGCGGGGCACAGCAACTTCCTGGAGTCTTTGCTGGGTTTGATGACACCGTTGGGTCACTCTTTAACAGTGTTGATTTCCCATCAATATTTCAGATTCAGAACCCCTCTTGGATCGGTGGCGGCAGCGCAGCATCTCCCGTGCCGGGCTGCGTTGTGCCCTGCGACACTGTGACCCCCTGTATGACACCTCACCCCCACTCTGCCAGCGGGATGTCTGATTTTCTGGGTGTCCCAAGCCCCGGAGGTCACGTGGGACAGGCTCACATGGGCAGCCTGTTTGGAGGACCTCCTGGCATGGCTACAGGCATCAACACGTACGATCTGAACATGGATCCTGACCGCAAGTCCTCCAGTATTGCCGCTTTGCGCATGAAGGCCAAAGAGCACAGTGCAGCCATATCCTGGGCCACATGATGTGTTGATACCCGCTGGATAGGGGACCTTGTTGACCCCTGAAATGTCCATACAAACCCAGCATGGGGTGAGGGGGCACTATGATGAAAAACTCTAGAGGCAACAGTGACTACCTTCATAAATGTTGCAATAAAATAATTATGCAAATACACGGATGGGTGAAGATTACTCCAAGAGAGAACAACAAGAGATTTGTCCAGATAAGTGGCGTGGCACTGCCATGTTTCTCAACCCCTCAGAGTGGGCGAGGAGCTTTGTGGGAAGCCTGGTGAGAGGTGATGCTGTACTGTATAACAGGAGTTGCAGTGTAGTTCAGATGATAGGCGAAAGAAAATGATTTCAAACAAATCCATGCACTTATTTGCTAAATTACAGGAGATTCTGTTTGTACAGTGCTTTCGGTGTCATTGTAGTTCTCTGTTCAGGTGCTGTTTTATTCTTACCTTATTATTTAAATTTTGACTGTTATTGTTTTGTTATTTTTGCCTCCAGTTGTTTCGTTACTGGTTTTCATTTGAAAAATAGTTCAGCAAGCATCCTTAAAAAACTGAAATTATAATTTAGTTGTTATATGCCATGTACATATTATTCTAAGGCAATCTTTTTCAGCGTTAGCACATGCAGATGTGTGCACCTTCAGTCACACTGTTATGATAGTGCTACAGAAAACTGTTTATATCCAGCATATCTGTCACATTATGAAGCTTCTCGGATTCAATGCAAACATTTCAGTTCCTAAAAAAAGTTAAAAGTGGCTCTAATCTCTAGCATTTAAAAGTCAAAGAGATGAAATGTGGTTTGTTTTAGTGTGGTCAGGGTGAGAGATCCACCTGCCGCACTGACTCAGCCTGCTGATGGCCAGAGAGAGGAAGGGATGGAGGAGGAAGTGGTATGTGGGAGTATGAGAGGGGCACAGCAGGCCTGCTGCTCTCAGGGCTGAAGAGCCTGGGAGCGCCAGCCTCCAAAACAGAGCCAGCTCTGTTTTCAGGAGGACAGACTCCAAATGGACATGACTGTGCCCCTTTGCATTTCCAGTCTCAGGAGTTTCAGAGGGAGAAGTGCCTACTAGTCAGTCATTCTGCCAGAAATAACAGCGAAAACCAGCAGCAGCCACCTTTGAAACAGAGGAGGCTGGTGGAAATTACACAGTGTGTGTTGACACTTTCAGACACTGAATGGATGTCAGTGTTCAACAGCCTTCTCTGGACTTAAACATGTCATAATATCTGACAAACTGCTCAAAAGAAGGCATCAACCAGATTAACACAGAGTACAACCGCTATCGTCTTCAGTAAAGTTTCAGCAACATCTCAGTTGGATGTTGCACATTGGATGACTCAAAATAAAAATCCGCTTCATCCTCCATATTCAGAAGTCCTATTTTACGACAAACAAAACATGCTTCTGTTCATCACAAACACATCTAACATATCTCTGTTATTCAATTTTAAGGCAGCAGTGAGAGTCAAGGTGATTTCTATTGGAACGTTGCTACAGCTGACATGCTAATCATCAACCATGCTCAATGAGTGACTGACATAGGGCCCCAAACTCCCACATTCACCAAATGCTAGTTGCTTTTGGGTGATTGGATTAACTGCTAATTTGTGATTTTGCACCACTATAGTGCAATAACGACTGGATCCTGAACTATTATGTAATCTTCTGGCCTTATCTTGTAAAGGGGCCGTGTGTCAAAATCTATGTCTAAAATCTTAATTATTTAATTTATATCATGCTCGCATGGTGTATAATCCTAAATAAAGTGGTGTTTAATCAGATAACTGTAATTCAAATCATCTTCAATCAAATCTGTCTTTAAGGGGAAATTGGACGCAACAGACAGCTAATGTTAACCCCAAATATGTTAATGCAGCCTCGGTCACAGATAAAACTGCGTAGAGTAGAAGAACACACAATGACTACTGGGGATCGGCACGAGTACTCGATTTGGACCTAAGTATTTGTTCAACGTATAACGTAAGCATTTTTTTTTCTCGCTATTCTTATAAAAGAAAATATAAATATAAACGTAAATTGAACCTCTTCTTTATTTAAGGTTTACATTTTTTTGGCAGGATGTAGTGAAGTATTTGCTATCTATGAATATCTGCACGGATCCAAACAGAAGAAATTGTAGATAACCGCAGATAACGTTGAATATTTTTAGTCTGACATCCCTTGAGCTGACGTTACAGGCAGAATGTTGACCAGGCATAAGAGTAATCTCTGAAAGTATTTCAACAAAATAAACAAAATCAATGTGCAGTGCAAGCTATGTAATGTTAAATTTGCGTATCACAGCTATTCTCTACAGTCTATACAGCGCAGAAAGGTAGGCTAACCCTAACCCTATGTTTTTCTTTCACAGTACTCCAATGCTTAATAATTTGACGCAAGTACTCGAAAATAGAAATTACTTAAAATCCCCATCCCTATTGACTCTGTACCGTCCCAAGGCTTGAGTACGGGGGATCAAGTGTGAAGTTTGAGCCCAGCCTCGTTGGTTTTTGGCATGATATCTGAGCAGGACCTGTTTCGGTAAAACCACTAACGTGTCAGGATAAAGCATCGTAAGGAATCCACTCTGGTTA
Source organism: Epinephelus lanceolatus (assembly GCF_041903045.1). NCBI lineage: Eukaryota > Metazoa > Chordata > Actinopteri > Perciformes > Serranidae > Epinephelus > Epinephelus lanceolatus. Next base: position 22,717,211 of record NC_135735.1, on the reverse strand, counting down.
CAGCCTTTACTTGCTGTTTACTTCAATAGGCTTGGAACAATATGTGTTTGTTTCTCTGTGGAAAGAAAAGAGGAGGGGGCCAGCCAGAGATGAGCCCCATCTCTCTGAGCCCAAATCATATCCATACCCTCATATCATTCAAATATTCAAATAGTAAACTTTTTTTGTCCTCTGTTAGCTCCCCCCTCCAGCTCAATAGCAGATGAAGTTCACTAATGAGGTTATGCTTTTTCCTCTGTTGTTTGCATGGCCTGATCTAAGTGGAAAAAAGGGTTTCAAGCAAACCTGATACCTCGTAGTACACCTTCAGGCTGAGCAGAACCATTGCTAATTCTCTAAACTGAACCACATTCACTGTCCTTCTGGGCAGGTACGAGAAGCAGGGTGCAGGCTGTAACCTGTCAGCACAGCAGATCACCCCAGAGTCCTCCAAAATTACATCCAGTTCTACTCTCCGACCCAAAATCCAAGGCATATGCACAGTCCTAAATGTAAAGTACATATCTCTGACTTAAACTGAGAGGGTCTCCTTGCAAATATGGACATGGGGGCCCCCTGTGCTCGAGCTGCGGGGTTGGACGGAGGGCGAGCCGCGAGGGCGTCTGCTGTGTTCCGGTGTTCTGGGAAAAGGACAGTGCACACAGCTGCGCTCAGGGGGTAAATGCAAAACAAACATGCCTCACACATGCTTCCCCCTCAGCTGTCATGGCTCTGCTTTCAAAGATTCTCCCCCCTCCTCAATACACACATTGCTCTATGCCTCTCCCTTTGCTCACTTCCACTAACGTCCACTGGCTCAAAGCTGCAGCCCCCCGTTTCGCAGGGTCCGAGGCACAGCCGCACGGCCAACCCAGGAAGGCTTTTTAATTAACACTGAGCCATGTGGAGGCAGTGGACTACGGTATTGTGTGTCAGGACAGACACGGCCGTCTGTTTTCTGGTTGGTTTAACGTAGACCGTTCCTCTGCACAGTGCGCGCAGACATACTGGCATTCGGTAGCTCAGGTTTACACAACACATACTGGTTTCACTCTTCTGTGTATTTAAGCTTCATTATTCATGGACTGACACATCTCCAGTGAGGTCTTCTGACACTACGAACCACAAACACTATCAATCTACCTGTCCTACAATCACATACGGACTGTTAATGCAATGTTACATAAAAAGCCTCTGCCTCCTGTATGCTGCATAACTCCATCCCTGTGCGATGAAGTCATCATCCACTTTTCTCATTTTCTAATACTACTGAAGTCAGGCAATCAGTATAAGAGTAAATATATGATAAAATATGTGTGCTGTTGTGTGCATGTACATTTTTGTGCATGCAAAGTGGATTGAAGTGTTATAAGACTCTTGGAAGCGTTATTAATTAGATGTTGTTTTATTTTGTGAGACAGTTTATCGAGTATTTGAGTGTTAACACTTTTTTTCATTTGGTGGTAAAATGGTTTTTCCAGAGTTGTGTTTGAACATTGTTTTTCCTCTTGATATGTAATTCTTCTTTTTGTTTTTTTGCTCCAAGTTTTGTGGCTTTAAGCTGTCTTTTGAAATGAGTGTATGAATTTACTCATGCTTGTGTTAAGTTTTGTGTGTGATTAAAGTACAATAAGTTATTGCACTTCTATTCAGAATCAGTATTTAATTTTTGTGAAATGTGGTACATGCTTTACACATATTTACCAATTAGTTTCCAAAACCTATCCCTAACTTTTCCATAGTTTTACCCCATTTCAATGACTTGAAGTAATTTATAATAGGCACAATAATGACGCTCTTACTCGAGTGTGTTATGCCCTATGAAAGGCATTGTAGCAAAAACGTAGCATGGAATATGGAGTGAAATGCCTTCATGTCTACACAAACAGATACAAAGTGGTAAGGTTATCTGGCTCGGCTACGGCAGGCATGAAATACGTGCTGACGCTGGCAGTCTGTTGAGCGGCCTTTTTGGTTGTCTCAGTGCTTTTTCCCTTTAGCATGGCCGAACAGAGCTGCTTTCTGTCATGTTGCCAACGTCAAATGTTTTGGTGCAGAGCCTACATCCAGCGCCAATAGGGTCTGGCCATGCAGTTTATTTATTGTTTGAAAGCCAAACATAATTTAACACACACTTCCCAGGCATTTGCAGATAAATAAACTGCTAGCGCTTGCTAACTTCACTTGCTCGTTAGACATTCCCGCCACCAACTAGCTGCGTATGCCTATGTGTATCAAGAGATACTAATGGCATTTTAATGGCTACACAGTGCAGAACTAAATTATTTTTAAATCGCTAATACAAGAAATATATTTCCCATAAGATTAGATATGTTTTGGGATTTTTATGAACACATTTTAAACAAAAGCCAAGACAATGTTTCTACAAAACTTTTCCAAAACAAACAAATTCCAAACCATTTTCAGGCCTGGACAACAGTTTCTGATTTCATGACAATGTAACCTGGTAACAAGGTTTAAACAGCAAAAGAAGATAGAGGGTAAAAGGTAATGGTGATGGCGGTTTGCTCTAGCTGATTACAAAGCATAGAAGCATGGAAGAAACTCAACCATTCTCCTGTTAGTATCGAGAGATTATTTAAGTCACTCTCAGTCTGAAGAAAAGCGTTTGAAGTCATCATCAATAAAGATAGCGGTTGGCCACAGCTTGCGAATACGACGTCTGCTGTTGTTAAAAATCCAATGAATTTGCAGTGTCTTATTGCATTGCACCACCCTGCCAAAATATTGTGTCATCCCTGTAGTCACATTCTGAAATCCCCACGCAATTCAGTGCCTTTGAAGGGACACGAGTGCTGAAATGAGATCGCACAACCCGCAAGAGTATCACACTAATTGAAGCTGACAAAAATACGGACTGCGCCCTTTTGAACTGCTGACATTGAACAGGGTGGATTAGGCGGCGTATATTAACAACAGGTGACGGGCTGGAGGGAACAGTGGATCGTCCGAGTCACGGAGGGTCTGGACGGTCACAGAGTGGAGTAAAGACAGACGTGAAAAAAGGAAGGAAAATGTCTTACTTCATCTTCTTCCCGCCTCAGTCGCACAAAGATGGAGAAAAGAGTACTGAGACATATACGTGGGTTTTTTTTTACTTATCATGTATTACAAAGTCATATATATATATATATATACACACACACGTAGATATATAAACTCAGTCAAAAAATTTAAAACAATTTCACTGACCTTATGGAATTAATAGTAAAAAAAAAAAAAAAAGCAAATAAAAATGTCACAAAGCAATGTCAGTGTCTTAAAGGCTGCACCACTCTCAGTTTTATGGCCTGAACACTGGAGCTGGGACAACTAGGGATGAAAAGGACGAAAATATAAACACACGAAATACGGCTATAATGGAAAAATAAAAACAAAGCATTGCGTCAACAGTTTATACACATCAGTTTGGAAAAGTGTGGATTTGGGAATTATCTATTATTCACTATACAGAATGCGTCTTTGAATGCTTGGCAAGTGATTGTGCTTATGTAGCGTTCACACACGTAACTCAGCTCATGAAATGGCTTAATGGCTGCTTAAATTAGCATCTCTTTTCTTTATATATATATATATATATATATATATATAAAAATAAAGGTTTGCACAGGCAGTATAAAATTACAATTCAAGATGTTCCAGCAGCTCAGCATGTCTTTTAAAATCAGCAGTTACTCACTCTAAATATTAGATTTATGGTACCAGCTTTGTCCAATCTGATTAAAACAAAAAGCATGTGAAACATCGACTGTACATCATCTGTTAGCCACTGTGCTGTGTGTTATCACATTCAATTAACCATTAGATAAAGCCTACGTAGCCTATATTTCCTGAATATATATCATGTAAGTTAGACATTTATTACTTTTTCTTTTAATACAGTACGGCTAAAAGAATCAGGTCCATGTCTGCTTTTGAAAGAAGAAAAAAAGAAATTCTACTTGGAACATCATAAATTATGACTACTATACAGCACTGCTGCAAAAATACAAATATATACACTGTATACGCTGATTCCAGAGCAGCTGGAGCCTCAAGTTTCCAGTTCCAAGACAGTAACAGTGAAGGACCACAAGTCTCCAGTAAGTCAGCCTGTCCATCAGACATCAGCCTCAGGGGGGACCCTCCAATAGCAGTTCATGTAACAGCGGTCTGTGCGTTTGTATTGGTAAATGTTAGATAATATCTTTCACTTTAAGCCAAATAAGCACGTCACTCTCATCACCATCCCCAGAATCCAGTGTCTCCTGTCAGTCAAGATATTAACTTAACGTCCCGTACAATTCTGCCTTTTCAATTCAATCTAAAAATCAAAGTGACAGTCATTTGAACTGAGAGGTGTCAGGAGCGTGTACCACTTTATGTCTGAATACTGATGTCCTGAAAAAAAACGATGTCGGTGACAAATGTTGAAGTTTTGAGGCTGTGACTGGGTCCAAACATCTGTCACAGGCTGGTCAGAGGCTGCCGATGTTGGGAAAGCTCTTGAGCTTCTCTGGGAAGTCGTCCTTATAAAGCACTGGGTCTGCACGGTGTTCCACCACCTTCAGAGGCATCGTACCAAAAACTGATGCAAACTTGTTGATGCACTCAGATCTGGGTACGAAAACACAACGGATTTAATTTAAAAGCAGGCATGTGTTTATTTTTGTGGTTAGTAATGTTTGAAAATGTTATATATGGATGTGGATTTTACCTTCTTTATTTCTCCTTCATTCTGACTTTCCCTTTCTTTCTTTTCCTTGCCTTCTTTCTTTCTTTCTTTCGTTTCCTTCTTTCTTTCTCTCTCTGTCTGTCTCTCCTTCTTTCTCCATCATTTTCTCTCTTAAATTATTGTAAAGTGCCTGTCTTCCTCAAATAAGTTTTTAATATCTAAAATGTATCTATGTTCAGATATCCAGCCACTGATCTTGTGTGTGTATTTTGGCACAGCTCACAGAATTTGCATGTGTGCAAAATATCTCTGACTTCAAATAAATGAGTGTGTCTAATTTTAAAGAGGTAATTGTAAAATAAATATTTTTTTTTATTGTTTTTACTGATAAAAAAAAGGAACAGATTATAAAAAACTGAATTTCACCCAAACTTTCGTCACTGTGCAAAGACTGTGGTGTTTCCTGCTGCAACAAGACACTTTTACTTTACGCATGGTTGTCTTACAATGAGCAGAAAATGCCTCCATAAGAAGTGAATAAAATATTTGGGAAAAATTGCAAGATGCCCTGCTGTTGGTGATGCACCAGAATCCAAGAACAGACTCTTAATTTACAGTAAGGATGCAACAAATGGTATTTTTGAAAACCATTTTTTGCACAGATTTTTGTATACCATATTTAAATGTGATTTCGATGGTTAAAAGGTTAAAAATGAATTTCCAAAAATAGTAATAAAATAAAAATAAATAAATAGCTATAAAAGTATTCTACTACTGGAAAGTCTGCACAATACCAAGCCACAGTAATGAGCTAGGTATAAGACGTGCATGCAAAAATGCAACAACAGAGAAACAAGAGATTTCAAGTTGAAGTTTGTATACGCACACACACAGACACACAGATACACAGATACAGACACACCCACACACTATAAAAAAAGACAAGATTCTACTGTGCTCATTTAGTCCACCACTCCAAAACAAAGCGCCGTACCTCTCCACCATGTGTGTCTGATCCAGGGACAGTCCGTCAATGGCAGTACACTCAGGGCACTTGAACTTCTTCCTGGGGGTCACCTGAACAGACGCAGAACAAAGTCACACCAATAACGTCAGTTCACTTTAACTTTTTGTTAAATGTGAGCAGCCCAGACAGACGCTAATAAACTGTCCAGTCTGATGAAATAACTCTGTGACATCCGACAAGAACTTCTGTAAAGCACAGTATGTGGAAAAAAATTCTCAGCTCTCATCAGCAGAGTTGGAGAGTAATGATGTATGGCCTTCCTCTGTCTAAACTCCATCACATCTACACCCCTGACACATGCCTGCACCAAACGCTCTGAACCTGTGAATGTATGTGTGTGTAGAAGAAAGTGAGAGACACAGAGAAAGGAAGACAGAATGGGTGGGTGTTTTCTGAAGGAACCTGATGGAGATATGGTGGGAGGTGGGAGTGCGGGCGAAGGTGAAGGGAAGTGTGCGGCTTGCGATTTGATGGCAGGGTGTGCGTGAGCCCCGGTGAGCTTAGGAAAACATACTCAGAGGGGGAGTGCCATTGAGTGACACCCAGATAAGGGAGGTTAAGACTGGGCTTTAGCTCAGGCCCCTGCACCTGGGCACAGTCAGTGTGATGGAGAGGGGGAGAGGCGGTGAAGTCGAAGGGTGAGATCTGATCAAACCCAGAGATGCTGGTCCGCTATGTCAGGCTTCAGCCTCCCCCTGCAAGCTAAAAGCATCCAGAACAGTCAGAGCTATGGACGTACCTTTATGGGGGCTTTGCCTGTGATGTTCGCCACCAGGAAGTTCATGGCAATATCTTCACAGTTCATGTGAGCGTCCACCCAGTTCTTGATGTCTCCAGGCATCTTATATGTATACAGATAGTTGAAGTACTGGAATGGAAACAAATCCACAACAACAACTGATTACTAGGTGTGATATAGATATACTGCAGTCATTATGTACAATAATGCAGACACTGCTTGACACGGTGACCCAAGAGTATGTAGGAGGAAGCACTGCACTAGAATTCCCTTGAACTTAAGTGAGCATGTGAGCTTTTAAGTAGAAGTGAGATAACCTTGCTCTACCTATGACACACTGCTCGTCTATCACCGTAATCTTCCCGTCTGAAATCCCACGCATACAAAAAAACAGATGTCTACAGGAAATTCTCAAATCCTTTCTGCAAACTTCATTCTTTATTTGATTTCCACATATAATGGTCAATTTCCTTTCCAAAATTGATTCTGTGTGCATCATTACTACGCAAAAGTCCTAACATCCATGAGCAGCTCTGAGGGAAACGTGTTTGACAGAGGAAGAGGCAGAGGCAGAGCTCAAGCAGCCAAAACCACTTAATATCAGGCTTTTCCCAGGTTACCTTGTGGTAGAAGGCGGCTCCAGTTAGGACCATGGAGACCTCGTTGGTCCACTCCGACTCGTACTTCCACTTCCCCATTTCATGGTCCCAGAGGTGCAGCCGGCCAGGGTAGCCCACCAGCCTGTCTGGGAACTCCCTCCATACCTGGAGCAGGACAGGAAATGGATTGTCAAACACATTTTCAGGTGAACTGAACTGATGGTTTACACTAAAAGATGAATGATTATGAGGTTTATTTAAAAGAGAGTTTAAGAATTAAACGTTTAGTTTTAGGTTTCAAAATATCTCATAATTTTTTGTCCGAGTGAAACATCACAATCACACCTGAGATTCAAATTGAAATATTTTAAAATAGTAGTAGCTTTATGACTGGCAGGATATCTCAGGCTTTGCACCAGCAGCCAGTCTGATCATCTGGTCATACGGACAGCTCCTCTATCCTGCCTGTAATTCCATGTAATTATCCTTAAACTGAGCACAATTTTATTAAATGCCGTCTAAATGGATTCAGGTGAGTTTGCTGGGCTAAGTGGGGCCTGGCAGGTATGTGGGCATGGAAAGCATCAGCTCCAGACCTGTCATCATTCCTCACACATCAAACACATCCAGCGAGGCGGTCAAATCCCCAACCAGTGGAGAATGAGACTGTAATCTCCCTGAATGACTTTAAACTCTGGGATCAACTTGAAATGATTCCCTGCAATACGTGCCATCAGAGGAAAGATGGGAAAGCGTGGTCAATGTTAAGGGTTTTTTTTTTTATTAAATAGGGGTCTTTTTCTCACCTCGTAGCCAAACTGCAGTTCATCAGATGTCAGCATGATGATGTCGTCATCGATGGCTAGCACGGCTTCTGTCTCGATCTCGTCGTAGGGGAAGAAGCGGTTACTCAGCTTGTTTTCTTTAGTTCGCACGACTTTGAGAGGAACACCAATCTTTGGCCAAAGAGACTCTGCCAGGAGGAAAACATTAAAATCATAGCAACCACAATCCTGGTTTTAATCACAGAGATACAGAGCTAAAACAATGCAGTCAATTAATAGGTTCACAGAACATTAATTGTCAATAATGCTGATAACAAAATAAAGGTTTAAAGAATTTCCAAGCAAATATAAGCAAATTTGGTGGTTCAAGCTTCTCAAATATGGGGATTTCCTGTCTATATTTTTCTTATAACACAGCAAAATGACTTACATTTTTAGGCTGTTGGTCTGAATAATTAAGTTTATTAAGTACATACAGTATGTGAGACAATAATATATTCTTAGGGTTTGAAAAAAAAGATAAATATGGCCATTGTCAGTGTCTGAAGATGGGTGAGGAATTATAATGTCATTTACCACTGACAGAGATATTTGAAGCTCTGTCCTGCCAGTGGAAAACAGTGCTCTGGGAGTTTAACTTCACTCACTGACTCGTATCACTACGTCAACCTCAAGCACGTGCAAAACTAACCACATGGCGATTCTTCATGAGGCAGATCTACAAAGTGTTTTTTCAGGGCAGCATTTCAAAGATCTTGGGCAGTGTCCATGGCACGGACTATGGCACAGACAGATCACACAGAATGTGTCCCCTCATTAATGGGCTAACTGGGGCCTGGCAGCCTATGAGACGAGCTCCAGGACCTCCTAACCACGTCTGAGGTCTCCTGTCAAAAGCTATTGTCAGGAAAACTGCTATGTTAAATGCCCGGAGTTTCTGCTTTCACTCTGTCCATGTTGCTGTCATCCCTTCTTTTAATTCCAGGGTTGGAAAAAGACAGTAGGAGTGAGGGAATTATGGGCTATTATCTGAATTTTAAAACTTAACCCCAACCTTCATATGGGTCAGAATGCAGATACTGTTAATTCTGCTGCGACTTCCTAAACTATATTCAATACCCAACATAACAAAATCCCATGCTGTATAGGATATGCTATGGCTTTAATACATGCCTACTGCATTTATTGTGACTGTGTGGCTGCTGTACAAACTGAATCACTGTGACGTTGTGCTGACAACATCAGTCACTTCCGGGTACACAACTGCTGATTGATTTCAATTGCAGAGACACATGCGATCATCAAACTGGTTTATTTCAGCCACAGTTTTAATGTTTAAAATAAATAGTTAAATGCGGTGGTTCGACTTACTGTATTTTTGTGCTGTGCTTATTTTGTGCACTGTTGTGTTTTCCAAGTATATTTGATAAAAACAAATCTACCAGCACAGAAACTAAGCATCAATTCGCCTGGTCAGCATCTTCTTAAATAAAGACAAGCGGAAGCAAAAAAACATAGGAGCTTGTAAACACATCAGATCAAGGCCTGGTGCAAATGGGGAAATCTGCCTTCATATTGGACTGAGCCCCATGAGTCTGACCCGTCAATGGCCCCTTGTTAATTCTAATGGGTCACAAAGCTCCAGCCAGGCGCCGCTGATGCCTCTAATGAAAAGGCAACTCACAGCCATGAGGGAGCACTTCAAAGTCGTCTCATTACTTCATTACATTAGCCAACTCTTACAGCAGCAGGACCGATTTAATTCCTGGTCCAGAAACAGTCTTCGTCTGAGTAACGCAGTCAGTGGGGCAAGGCACGATTAACTGTTGTGTACTTAATTGCCATATTAAGGCAAATAATTACAATGCAAGGTGCAATAAATAACAAATAATAAGAGCATAGTATGACACATCAATGATGGAATACATCTAATGATCAACAGTAATGAAAGACCCAAACAGAGACTGTATGGCTGAAAGACCAGACGTGTAAATTTTCTGTCTGGGGGTTATTGTTTTGTTGTTAAAAATATCTCTACATCAAATCAGAATCAAATTAATCTACTTTTGCTCTTGTGATTATACAGTAATGTATTAACAGTGAACCATTATAAACTATGGGAAGTTTGGAGCTCCAAAATGTGAAAATGTCATTCAGTACAACACATAAAAAGTGTTATTTGTGTAAAATCTTTGAAAATTGTTCACTGTATATTAAGTACGATTAAAATTTAGAGATCAAGGTCATCGTTTGACATCAGTGGCCGGATACTTGCCTGTTAAGTGCGTTTAAAGAAATACTTCACCCACAAAATGACCATCAGAGAATCAATAAGTCATGCCGTGTTACCTTGAATTTGTTAAGAAAACTTGTTTTTCTCGCATACACAGAGAACGGTGAACATATTGATTTATGATTGATTGGGGAACACGTTCAACAACAGCAAAACTAGATTAAAACATCCGTTCCCAAACTCTCACACAACTCGGTGTGCGGTATAATCCAAGGCTCATTTATCCAGCCGTATGCTGAGAACACCACAAACATGCATTTTTCAGTTCAGGTTTAAATAGTGACATTTTAGTGAAACACGGCATGACTGATTGACATACAAATAATCATTTTCTGGGTAAAGTATTCCTTTAAAGAACAAAAATTGGCATTCAGTACAACAAAAAAGTGCTGTTACACCACAGTGTCTTCTGTCATGTGTTATTTGATAATTAAAAAGTATTCAGGCAAATAACGCATTTTTACTTTGGTAACAAATACAACACTGACATTTGATTAATTCATTTTAAGTAAATTTAGTCCTTTTAAAACACTTTTGCACTTCTAAATGCAATTGTCTAATAGAGAAAGGGCTGCACGTCACAGAGCAAAGTCACATCCCGTTGCCAGCAAGGAGAAATTAATGGTGTCATGCAACAACAGCTAAGAAAAAAGCCAATAATAACAATCTAATTAAAATGAAAGATGTTGGTCATGTTCTGTATTATTATCACAATAGTGAATATGCCGTTATGATTAAAACAACAACATAATCGAAGGGAAACGTTAAAATCATTTAAATCTTGTGTTTCTACTGTAAAAGAAGAAGTGGGACAGATTTAATGCTACTGTTTATCTTAGTAGTTTTTATTATTAAAAGTTTGGATTAAATCCATTGTTTGATAAACATTGTTACACTGAATGACATTTTAGTAAGATGAAATATCTCTGACATGTATTTAAAAAAAGTGATTGCATATTTCTTGAGGACCACCTTTAAATGTAGAAAGGTAAAACTCAAGAAATCTAGATGAGCTTTTAAAGATTAAATTTTGCCTTTATGTCATAGCAAAAGCTTAGGAGAGACAAGAACGGCAGGAGGTAGAGCGGGGATGACATGCAGCAAATGGCCCGCGCTGGAATTAAACCTGGGCTGCCCCGATAAGCACTGAGCCTTAATACTATGCGCTCGACCATATGAGCTACGATTGGGCCCCTAAATCAAATTAAATCTTAAATTGAATGTTTTTTTGTTGTTTTTTTTCCCTTCACATTTTAAACCCTTACCCATCTTTGACTTACATAGAAATATATCTTTTGGAGAGCTTGATGAACCTTATTTTTTTATGAGAATCTGTTACACTCACCCTCAGGAGGACTCTTGTTCTGGTTATTCCACACCACCAGCAGCTTAGCCAAGCTAGGCACTTTGGAGATTTCAGTGATGACCCGGAACAGACTCTCAACACGATCGTAGGTCAGCACCACTGCTGTGAACCCAGGTGCTCTTGGTGGGATGAGTGGCAAAAACAGAGGGCTGTTGACACTGGACCATTTCTACACAAGACAGGAAACCAAGAAAAACACACAAACTGTTTAGACCACAAACATCGTTTTTTTTTTTAATTCTTTATCATTCATCCTTTTTTATTTCCATGAAAAAATACTGTAGAGCTTGCCTCTTGGCTTCTGTGTTAACCCCGTCTGTCATGTTTTCCATGATTTAATGCACTATAATAGTGCTTCACTGGACAGTGAGGTCACCTGCAGTAATTTCCAGATTATGGGTTTTATTATGGAGCAAGAATCATCCAATAATGTCTCCCGGGGGCTAACGGAGGCAGAGCACAGGATGCCAAAAGCTTCCAGTTGGAATGCCAAGGAAACCCAACAGAAGCAGCAGTACAGAAGGACACGAAAGACTGGGATGTAGTTTGCAAAGAAGACAGGCTGGCCACCCTAATACATCTTGTGATGCTATTATAGTGGATTTTTCTGGGACAAATAAGGTGGGACAGAGAGGAGGAAGGGGGGGGGGGGGGGGGGGCAATGGGAACAGCAACTAGTGGCTGTCTACAGTCGGTGTGGAACTTGGCTTTTCTTTCATTGCTCCCCTTTAAAATGGGAGCCACACTGACTCCAGCTTAGATCAAGTGACACTGTTAAATGAAGGAAGCCACAGGAGAGTTTTCTTATCATACGTGTGAACTAAATACTAAACTTTAAAAGGTCACAGTCATTTGGATTACAGTGGCATCAAACCAGAGACAACTAGTGTTAGTCTGTGTGCAAACAATAACTTTTTTTTTTTTTTTTTCAAAGGTTGTGAAATAAAAAGACAAACCGTACCTTACATTTACAACCATGTGGTACTCTAACACTAGCAGATATAGAAGCATCAGGATTCACTCTTAATAAACTTCCATCAAAGGCTCCAAAAATGTTCCACCCTGGTTACAGAGACAATCAGTCTGAGAAGGGCAAAGAGAGTGTATCTAACCCAGTAAATCTGTGGGCTTCTTGAAGTACATATAAACCCTGCTTCTCTTCTGTGCCCAGGTGGCCACACAGTGATTATGTGGCTCCTTCCACAGCATCAACACAAGTCTGTCAACAGAGACACAGCCACTGCCTTTTACACAACATCAGTCACTTCTCCACCAATAAAAATTCACTTTACTGGCAAGTGGAAACTTCCTTGTGGTCATTCTCACATTGTCAAACAAGCGGAGGGGGGAAATAATTAAACTAACACATATATGCGGCGCAGATGCACTTAAACCGTATAAAAGAGGCAGAGACCACTTAAGTCATTTGTCAAACTAAATAAATTAGATGAAAAGAAAGCCGCGACTCATCATGTCACCAACAGATCTGAAGGAGTTAATGTGTCCTTATACTTTATATCTTTCACTAAAAAAAGAAAAAAGAAGAGTTTTATTTGGCTATTTGAACTGCTTGAGTGGTTCTTCGCCAAAGATTACGAGCTTTTATCCGTCCTGTTTATCTGTGTGAAACACATTTTAGACATTTTTTCATTCAACTTGAACAACACATTTACACACTAATGTGCACAGTAGTGGTAGACTAAATCTAATCTTCCATTGTATTGCTTTATAAATGCAAACGATAAAGTTGCAACACTAGACACAGTACAATTCATTAGTATTAGGACAGTGATGTGTTTTTATTATTATTTTGGATGTATTTCAGCCAACTGGATTTCAAAAGAAAAGACTCTGAGGTTTACGTGCTGACTTTTAGTTTTCAGGGTATTCAAAGTATTCGCATCCACAGAGAGTGAACAGTCTGGGGCTCCTGGGCCTTTTTTTTTTACCCTTCATGGATTATGTCTAATACATTTTATAATACATGGTTAATCAATATCACAATCAGAATGTAAAGTTGAAAGTCAAAACTTCAACCTCATAGCAGTTCTTTAATTTCAAATCGAATGTGCAATATAACAGAGTCATTACAAAAATGTCCAAATACTTACAGACTGCACTGTAACTTTGAAACAAGATACTGATCAATTAAGACTTTCATATGTTCAGGTGCCAATCACTGAGATGCCTTAATTCTTATAATGTAGAACCCTTGTAAGTATGCCCACTACCTACAACTCCAAAACAAAAAGCCGCTTGTCCCTTATTCTGAACACCCCCCCTCCAAAGGCACCAGCAATCCTGGGAAATGTGCTTTCAATTACCAGCCTAAAGACTACAGGAGGAGAGGGGGGGGATGTCTGCCTGATTTATTTAGTGCTGTGTGCAAGTTCTTCTCACCATCCATTCACTGAATCCATCGAGAAAACACTTCATCTCCCATCTCAGGCAGGAATGGCCAAAGGTCTGTACCCTGACACAATTAACCTCCTCTGGCTCTGGACAAACCTTAAGACCTGAGTGATACTGATAGATTGGACGGGGGGCTGGACATGCTGACAAAACAATATGACATAAGTGGGCAATGTCAAGTGTAAGTGCTGATTAACACGCTACCTGCTCAGAGGAAAACAGTTGACTGTGGTTGAGAGTGAGCAGCTGCTTGACTGTAAGTCCATTAGACATGAATGACTGTACAGATTTGGGCAGAAGTGAAATGACTAACATTAGAAAACACCCCTCGAAGCGCTGCTTGTTTACACCAACGCAACCTGATTGTGACTGCTACCGCTCTAATCTTAGCATTTAAGTGAATCTACTTAAACTGGGATACTTGCAGACATCTGACAGATGCAAAGACACCATTATGCATCCACATGCATGCTCACATGCGCACGCCTCTACCCCACAGGCTGAGGATGGAGGAGACTCTAGATCAGACCGAGCTGATTAACAACTCCTGAGAGATGGTCGCCCAGCCAAGCTGTCTGCAGCCACAAACTCCCACAACCACAGGGATGCTACACACACACACACACCATTCTTCACATCCAGCGTACTCTCTACAAACACAATGACTCAGACATGCAGGAACTTATTTTTCACCACAACGGAGGCATCCTCCTAGTGCAGAACTGCTGACACAAACTGGCTGCCTCAGAGCTAGCTGGGTGTATACCAAACTGTGAAGTGCAGCATGTGTGGCGCTTCAGAGAGACTGAAGGCATCTACTGTCACTCTGCCACAGAGGCTTCGATTTACAAGGCACAGGAGAGTGGGGAAGCTAATGTGGCATTGTGAGCGTCTGTATGGTCAATGCTCCATCCTGGATGGGTTTCACTCAGATGTCTGCAATATAAAGACTTCTAAGAATACAACCGAGCGGCTCAGCACAATAGAGCGCGCACACACACTGTATAGATTAGCTGTATGCTGGAGGGGATATAACTAAATATCAGATACTTCTGAAAGATAACAATGGAAGGTTAGGACACAAAAATTATATAAAGACGAAGTCCGTTCCCTTCCCTTCCTGTGGACCACCATGGGAACTTATGATGGGAAGAATATGTACGGTAGTTAATCGCGCGAGACAAATAATGTTTTGATCCCTTTTGAATTTTGCCATGAATCACACATATGATGTTTATCAACTTAAAAGAAAATTTTGCAAGTCAAGAAAGAAGCAGCTTGTTGTAAAAATGTTGAAGTAGAAAACTGTAAAAATACCTAATTAAAACAACTATGCGAGTTGTGCAAGAGATGTCTTAGTTTTGAAGCTACGCTGGCTGTGTGTTTGGTGCCAGGATATACTCACAAGCAACAGTCTTGCTTGTTCTTTCACCTCCCAGCTGATAACAAGACCAGGAGTCAATGAATAAAATACACACTTGCATGGAACATAGCTAAGTTACCTAGCTAGTTAGTGAGCTGGTGTTGTTGACGTATGTGGTGCGAGATGAGATGTAGTTCACTGGACCATTTCACACGAAACTAAACAGGACAATGATAAACCTACAACTAGCGGCACCTTTCTTGACTTGCTAAATTATCTTTTAAACTGACAAAATCATATGTGTAATTCATGGCACAATTTAAACAAGAATAAAACTGATTTGTCTCTCATCGTTGAGTACCATGCATATTTGTTCTGAAATAAGTTCCCATGGGAACATCAGATGGGGAGGGATTTCACCTCTCTATATAGTCCTACTCAATAGCTAACAATTACAAAATACATGCAAAATGCACAGCAAAATAAAGGCAACACAGTTACATACCACCACAGGGGGATTGTTCCACTGCTCGTACGTTTGCGCAGCATATGGGTAGATGCGGTCATTGATGATCTGGAGCGTTGTCAAGCCAATAGCCTTCATGGAGCTGAAGTAGGCCTCCCAGAACCAGCGTGCCTATGGACGAATGCAAAGGACTTCTTTAAATGTCCCCATAAAAACAAATACTTGGCAAAAACAGGAAATGCAAAACATGCTTAAATGATCAACACTGCACTATACATTAAACAAAATGTATATTAATCAAACATGCTCTTTCAATTCAGCTGTCATAGATATTCACTGTACAGATGTAGACAATACAGAGTTGGATATTTGCACTAATTGACGAAAAAAAAATGTAATAAAGGAAGGGCAATTCTGTCATTACAAAAACAGGTATAAGAAAACCCTGTTTTTGTTTCCAGAATTAGTCACCTTAATGAAAGCGCTACTAACAGAATAATTTATGTGGACTATAATAATTGACCTCAGCTTGAATAACATCATATTTCATGAAACTGTCGACATGTTGTTATTGCTTATAAAAACTGTTTTCTTACTTTTATTATCATTCTTTTCACACCAGTGTGAAGTCATAGCTGTAAAATCCAGATCCCCCCAACTCCACCCCTGCTCTGAGACTGTAAAGACAATTTTGCAGCCCCCTCCAGCCTCTTGACCATTAACATCTCTTCTTCTGAAGCTCTCTGAAAATCTCTTGACGGTGTCTGTTTTGCTTTAACAGATCTCTGATGTGAAAAGCAGACTTTAATGATAACTGAACTCTTCACCCATATCTTAATGTTATCACTTTGGCTGCTGGAATACCAACTCTACTCACTCAGTTTTTTCCAGCCAACACTGCAAAGATTAAAAAGAATACCTGTATATTGCTGTTTATTTTGGATAGTTTGTCGCAGCTGTAGAGTTTTTATACCATAAATTGATCAATCTAGAGTAGTGCTACTGACCATGACATATGTGTCTCGCCTCCTGCAGGAGGGATCCTGCAGGGTCCTATTCTAGTTAGAAACTTCAAGGGACAGTTCAGAGGCAAGAGAACCCTATAAGAGTTAATGAAGCTTCAAACAGCACTGTCTCCTGCCAGGAGGCACCATGTAACACTGACCCGACTCCACCCCACCAGCTCCTCAATGACCCGCAGCTCTGGAGCCGAGGATGTGAGTATTTGTGTGTGAAGCACCGAGCTAAATTTCTTTCTCCTCCTAATGCAACGCACCAGTGTGTATTATTGGTTAATGTTTCCCCCAAACAAAGACGATCCGTAGTGACACGTGAACATGTGCCCGTTGCCTAAATTGCCCAAGTCTGAGTATAAGCACTGGAGATGTACAACAATACAAAAACAGCATTTATTTTTATAGAGAGGGAGAGGAGAATCCAAAAAGACTTTCTAATCTCAGGGGGGAATCCCAACAGCCCATAAATCAGCCGGTGATGAAAGTTACTTTTTCCGACTGGGGGGAGGCAGAAAGCAAACTGTGCTGGCCCAAAGGCCCATACCACCACCCTCCACCCTCTCCCAGCGCCTGCAGGAATTTTTATGAGCATGAAGAAGAGACAGCGTTGCAAGAGAGGAAGAGAAACTCTTTACTCCATCTTCCATTTGCTACATCTAGCTCATAGTCTATACTTTGTTCCTGTTTGTTCTACTAACTAATAAAGATGTGTAACAGCAAATATGGCAACTATGACCAACTTAATTCATGACCTAACCAAAATTTATTTCACCACTAAAAAGAAAATTGTGTGTAATGCAAATTGTGACAATAAACCTGCTGCAAATATTAAGAAATAATGCAAACAATCCCAAGAGAGTCAGGTCCAGGATATATTCCTCTCTAAGTCAAACTTTACAGGCATCCCATGTAATGCTTGGTTAAAACTAAATTATCTTCTCATTTCCTTCAGTTTGGAAACTTCCCCAGCAGCTGCCACTCCTTTGTTGTTTGAAATCATTAAAATAAATTGTCAAAGAGACGATCAAAAACAGTTTACATTACAGTAGTCTGCATCACTTTGCTTAATTCAGAGGAAGTTGTCAAGTGCCTGACAGATGATTCGACCTATAGAGCAGAATTGGCAGGCAGTGAGCTGTGGACAGAACCAGGCAATCATTAGTGTTTTTGACATAATCAAAAACAGCGGTGAAACCACGTCCGTTTCAACCATATGAGCTGCTCACTGGGAATATTGTTATGCTCAAGATTTATTAGCACTTAACTTTTAACTGTGATCAAAACATTTCTACACACATACACGACTTGGTAAACCCATGTGTAAATCACTCCTTATAGGAATGGCTAAAATTAAATATAAACTTTGGGTCGTGGGGACCGTAACTGAAGACCACTGCTTTAGCAGCAGGTTTCATGTGGAGTTGCACAATCTTGGTGCTTGTTAGCCTCATTGTTTCCTGGAATACAGACAGTGACGCTAGTTTGTATTGCTCTAAACCTTCTGCACACCATAGGACTGTTTATACTTTCAATTTCATACTCAACTTGTAAGTGTAGTAACTTTCTGATAAATTCTGCATTTGAAAAGGTAAAGAAAGAAAGTAAGAATCTGGTCAAGGCCCTCGGTTAATAGTTCAAGGATATAAAATCCGCAACTCTCAATTGTTAAGATTAAGGAGCTGTTATTATATTTTTGACTGACCAAGAAGCCACTGACACCTGTCATCATCCCAGCTGACTGTTCAGTTCTTTCTGACGGGGATGTACGTAAAAAGAAGACTGAACTGAAGAAAAGCAGACAGCATATACGAGAGAGAAGAGTAGACCAACGTGACATATTCTATAAATCAGCCGCAGCCAGTGTACTGCTCTGCATGATGGAGTGCTGGGAGGTTACAACAAAGTTGGGAAGACAGTTGGCTCAACAGACTGAAAGAAAAACCTGGTGGTCAGATTGAAACTCAATACCAAGGCGGAAGAAGAGCAAAGGATGAGGAATAAGTTTCCAAATCCCTCCTCCCATCTTATATGTTCCAATTTAAAAAAAAAGAGAATGGATTTGGCTGAGTTAATCTAATAGAGGTCTGTAGTGTATGTGTCCTATTTTGAGGGTATGACCCAAACGAGGCTCATGGAATTCAGTACACAAACATGGGCTCACATGAGCACTGTTAACATTTCACAGCTGTCTAATATGTGGCCTTTCAAAATGTGACCTAAATGGATGCAATTACATCATCTCAAATTTGTAAATTAGTTCTGCTGTCTGAACAGAGTCTAGTGACTACCGATGAAAGCTCGACAGTAGTCCGTCACAATTTGACCTTGTCTCTAATAAAACACGCTCTAGGTGGAAAATGCGATTCTAATCCAAAACAGTTTTCATCAAATTCAACGAATATCGCCTCACAATCTACTTGCTTTCTGTGTGTGTGCTGAAAGACAATCTGATGCTCATACACAGCCCTGGCTCTGTAAATGGGAACAAACAAAGTGACTTGGATCGAGCTACACAGCACTATGTCGGCAACGCTCCCTCTTCCACGTCTTTGCTCACGAGGAACAGAGCTAGACCATGATAGTAATGAAAGGTAAATAACATCAGAGATATTACCAGAGTCTCTGAAGGAGCACTGATGGGAGGGGTGTATTTGTTTGGGTGCTGAGTTCAAATATCAGCAGTCTCGCTCTCCTGAACTGCAGACTCAATCTTTAAGTCAACCAAATGCTCTGTCCCTGCAGGATTAACCGAAACTGTACTCAATGTGTAAATGTTAATCTGCTATGGAGAATATGAGAAAAATATCAACATCTGTGCAAATTAAAAACACGCTTGATCTGCCAGAGATGCTATTGATAAATAATGAATACAAATTAGAGGATAGTTTTTCTCTTTTAGACACGCTTTAAAGCTATAGTGCATAACTTCTACAGGTCCGTAAATGTCCGTTTCACCCAAGCCACTACTAGAGGAGATGACACAATGTTGATTAAGCCGATCGGCTCCTCTAACATCTCGCGGTATTTTTCCAATATATATCATTTTTAGTATGCGTGTGTGTCGACCGGCGACATTCCCGCGCTGGCACACAGGAAATGCTTCCTCACAACTAGAAGGGAGGGGGAGGAAGAGCGGAGAGTGTCATAGCAAGAGGTAGAGCGCAGGTAGAAAGAGAAAGCAACATGGCGGAGAAGCGGCCGAGACACAGTTCAGAAGTGGATCCTACCACAAAGGCAAGTGTTACTCTGTGTACGGTGTGTGGTGACTGGCGAGTGTTACTCTGTGTACATGGAAGTGCCGCCGGCTTATTAGTTGTAATAACGCATTATCCGCTGGGAGGCGACAGAAGTTACGCACTATAGCTTTAAAGCATTTAAAAATATTATAATTAATATTGTGTTTAACTTGGTTTTCATGCATAAAAAGTAAACAAACAAAAAACCTGAAAATAGTGTGGAGGCACTCTTTCTCCTTCAATGAGAAACTCTTGATCTGGCCTTACGTCCTGCCCACCATTGCTGCTTTCCCAATGTTTGCTCATCAAGATGACTAGCGTCAGCATTACAGGAAAAATCGCAGAGATTCAACAATACATGTTTGAGTGTCAGTCAAACCCAATTTCAGATGGAGGGGTCTGATGTGCACCAAAATAGGCACCTAAAAGACATATCTGAATGGTAAGCATAGTTAGCATCCTATTTGTTTGTTGATTTTGTCAGTAGAGAACTATCGCTCTCTGTACTGTTAAGTTGCTCTGCACTGGAGGTTTCAAGTTTCTTTGCCAGCATTAGCATATTAGACAGGGAAAGTGTTGCTGGGGAGAGGGTTGTGTGAGGAATACTTTCCTCAGCCTACTGCCCCCCAAAACCCGGTTTCGGATAAGCAGTTGAAAATGGATGGATGGAGTGATTGTGTTTTGTATAGTGATGTAATCTCACCCGGCTTACATTTGAATCTCAGATTTTAGGGAAGTGCACAGACATCGCCCCCTTCAGTTGAAGAATGTGGAAACACCTCTTAAGTAACAAACTTTGCACAGATACGAGGCAGTGTGGTCAAGGTCAGACATTTTAGGGGACATAAATAAAAGAAAAGCACATTTTGAGTGGAGGGGATGTTTAAGTTTATCAGCTTTGGTCAATCAGCCTTTTAGTCTCCCCACAAAAATCACTCAAACAACAAATGAATTTTCTTCGATGCAGCTGTTATGTTGATATCAAAGGTAGTTCCCTGGCCTCCAACTAAACTCCAACTTAAAGTAACTATAATTTACATTCACAAGACCTTAAAAACACAAATTTGTAAATTGTAAGTTGTTGATTTTATTTTCTTTGTGGTAAAAATGCATTATGTATTCTTATTTTTACATCTGGAAGCACAAGAGTCAGACCACATGGGAACACTGACAGGCACACTGTGAAAGGAAAGGCTGCTGAGCCCTCTGCTGGCAAAACTAATAAAATACATCACCTCAACCAAATAAAAGAAGTCAATGTCTAAGCTTTTCTAGAGTGTCTGCTTTAAGAAATCAGGCTCTCACCCTGCAAAAAAAATGTTTTCTCACAAAGACTAAAATTACCCCATCTTTAACATCAGGATAGGTGAAGAATATCTGCAGGTAAGAGACACTGAATGGTCCCTGACAACACTATGTATATCCTGGTTGAGCTGGACTGCAGTAATGTGCTGAATCCACTTAAATCAAATTTCTATTCAGTATTAAATTTCTGTCCCTGCCCTGCAGTGTGCTTTGGTTTCTAAAGGGTGAGAACAAAATATGAGGTATTAAAATAAAGTGAAATGCCAGCTATTTGCTTTCTCAGCATTTTAAATTGTATCTATTTTTTAGAAAACAGTGAAGAACATTTTGATCTCTATTAGGTTCCCACGATCTTCAACCATTTTTACCTGTGGGTAAAAAAAAAAAAAAAAAAAGTTTTTCAATAATCAGCAATATGCTGACATCACACTGATGCTTTGTGTGGGTTTAGAGGGTCACCGATAACCAACGGCACAAACATTATCGTGGCGTACCATTAGTTTCACTAAATTTATAGTAAAATTAGTTCTGCAGAGACATGTATCAGACAAGTATTAACCTGCAACATATTTAACCCATCTGTACACCATCAGACGAGGCAGAGGACGACTGCGACCAATGGATAACAATATCAGATCCACGCTACCAAGTTAGCCGTGAGGGATACACAGCAGAAAAACCACTACCCAACCCCCCATCTCACAACCAAGTTGTGTTTTTGAGCTTGTCTGGTGTAATCCAACCCCAAACCCGTCTCTGAGCCCTGGGCCTAAAATGTCTGTTTGGCTAGTATAATTAGTAAATGGACTAGAGTTGATACAAGAGAACGAGGAGCAGCTGAATTACTGCACTTCTCTCTAAGCTGCTTTCACGTTTGTTTATTGTGGCTCAATGCAGATACCAAATGGAAAGTGAGAGTGAGCTGTCCTCAGTGCATTTCATTTAAGCTTAAATCAACATAGTTTAGTCTTGTGAAAGCTTTTTGAAATTTAGACCGAGCAAAGGAGGAAATTCAAAGTTACAAAAAGTAAAAGGTGGTGTCCAAATTTCTTCTTTTGCACGTCACATAAAATTGTTTCAGCTTTGAGACACTTGTTTGGTTTGCTGGTTAAAGTACAGGCACATCTTACAAATGACGTGCTTTAGCCCCACTGACAACGCCTCTGACCACCATGTCAATCTGACTTCTCAAACTGTACCTAAATGTTTGCTGACAGATGTTTTCTCTTCAGCACACTGTGAATGTTACCTGTCTCTGCATCTCTTCAACTTGT
Organism: Epinephelus lanceolatus; assembly: GCF_041903045.1. Classification (NCBI taxonomy): domain Eukaryota; kingdom Metazoa; phylum Chordata; class Actinopteri; order Perciformes; family Serranidae; genus Epinephelus; species Epinephelus lanceolatus. The sequence goes on along the minus strand of NC_135735.1, from coordinate 22,694,676 downwards.
CTGTGAGGAATACTCTTTAGGATGGTGTACATCTCTGACAGCTTCTCCTCTGGAATAACCACCGATGCCCTGTGCAGAAACACAAACATTAGTGAACCAAAAACGGCAGACTGTTAAAACATTTATTTGTTTATCAACTGTTCTGTGGTTTAGACTGACCTTTTCCAGTCAAGTACTTCAGAGAATGGCAGAATGTAGGAGTCAGCGAGGATGACGGGGACACAGCCAGCCTGCAGCACATCACTGAGGGCAGCCTGACCCAAACGGGCCCCCCGCAAAACCACACAGAATGAAGACTCCTGTGGAGACAAATTGGAAGCAAACCGATAATTGGGACACAGCGTTAGGGGAAAAAATCCATAAAGCATAGTATTGATTTTTAATTTTGGTAGCCAAATCAATTGCTTTTACAGTCCACTGGATGCATTTTGCCGCAGAGAAAAAAAAAAAGATCCAAATGAGGACAAACTGTAAGCTTTATCTCATTAGATTAAATGGATGTTGACAAAGTTTTCATTTGGGGTTGTAATTTGCAGTTAAAAAATGTAATAAATCAGGACATATGTTATCACAATACTCAGCATATCACAAAATATTAAAAATAGCAAATAATACTGTATCGTGGGGCCTCTGGTGATTCCCAAACCTACTGGGAAATGTTCTTGAAACTCTCTGACATAAACAGTTTTTATTTTAATCGTGCTCCCCACCTGCAGGATCTGTGGGTAGTCATACACCTGACCCTTGTAGCAGCGCTTTCGTGCAGAGGCGGCACCCTGAGAGAGGTTGCTACACTTGTCCAGGAGGAGCAGTGCTTCTCCGTTTTCTTCCTTCAAGCGCTCCAGTTCAGCACGGTACTCTCGGTGGATGGCCGTTTGAGAGGACAGAATAAAATAGTGCCGTGGTCTGGGGGGAATTGAGACAGGAGATATGCAACTGATTATCAAGTCAAACTTTATAGTTTTGAATGTTTAAACAAGACTAGAGAGGAAGTCCATTCTAAATATCACACATTATTATGTCCCCTTGGAGCACTTTCTGTGGGGAAGTTGTTGATGGATGAATTAGGCAAAGTGACTGCAATTTGGTCATGACGTGACACTCAAATAACATGAGGAGCTAATGTGTGATATGTGCTCACCCAGGTTGTCTCTCAGGCAGCTCAACATCCGCAGAAAGTGGGCTGTAAACTGGGATGCTGACATCATAACCTTGTCTGTAGGTCCATGTAGAGAAACCACCTCCAGCCAGCAGCGCTCTGAAACAAATGGACCTGGATTGTAACAATGCTTCAGCACTCAGGGGACTTCAGCAGACATGAGCTACAGGAACATACTTTAAAATTTGCTACCTATGAGAAACTTTTGCTACCAACAATGCTGCTGTGAGACACGATGGGACATCAAACAAGGTTTAGTGCCCTGGTTAATAGATCCCATGTAGCCCACGAGGTGATGAAAAGTACTGCGTATTCTGTTCTATTCTCAAGGCAAGGTGAATATAAAGTGGAAACACACCATCAGTGACACACACCTGGTTCTGATAAAGCTCCATGCCAAATGGACTCCAGCTGGATGAGCCAAGGAAATTCTTTACAGCTCAAGATAGAGTTCATTGTCTCAAGGCTATGTTCATAAACCCAACCTCTTCCGTCCTCAACCATCACTCTAGCCTACAGGACATCTTATGACACATGAGCTCTTCACTGGTAAATACAACCAGATTTGAAACCTCTCCTCAAGGCCTCTTGAAAAAACTATCTACAAATTGCTTGTAAATATCTCTTTGTGAATGACTGCAGTTAAGGTAGACACTACCAATAGTTGCATAACCCATTGTAGCATGTAAAAGAATTTCATCTGTCCCAAAAATACTTATAATTTGTACCTACAAGTGAGAACCTGACTAAAAAATCCTGAAAACACTCATTTAGACAGCATCCCTATGTCTGATGCTGTGAATGAAATGTGTAGTTTCAGATCATTTTTAACCTTTAGATATGTGAAATGACTGTAGTAGTATATGACATGACACTTTTTAGTTTAAGGAAATTCATCCACCAAGCCTATACTTGGATCCAAATTTGAGTGTTTTTGTTCTACATGTTTCCATTATTAGATTATAATGAACCCATTCTAAAATATTAGGATGGCTTTACAGATGTATGATAGCTACCTGTCTCTGGGCACATCCAAGGCGGTATTGTAGTCTGGAGGGCCTCCCGGTAACATGTTGAAAAGTAGATGATTCATCCCTTTGTCCCATCTACCAAAAGACACACAAGATTAGCGCTGGAACGATAAGTTAATTAACGGATTATCTGAACAGAAAATTAAACGGCAGTTTTGCTTATCAATTAATGATTTAAGTTATTATTAAAGAGCCGCATTTATAAAATGTGAAAAATGATTTGCTCCTTTCTATTTCATACAACTGTACATGTTTTTCTCAATGTACTAGAAAAGGGACATTTGGAGATATCCCTTTGGGCTCTTGTCACATTTCTATCTTATGTGGGCATTGGACATTATTTGTGACATTTAGAGAAAAATGATTCATCTATATATTATGTTGTGTTTAAACAATAATTGTTAGTACAATTTGAGCTTTAAGAATTACAACAAAACAGATATGAGTAAGACAAAAATGTTCATAATGATTAGAGAGCAACTGAAAGTGACATACAAGGTTAAAATTGAATAAAAGTAAACATTTACCTGGGTAGCAATGCCAGAGCCTGGGCAGTCTCTCTGATACGCAGGGAGTTCTGGTTCAACACATCAATAGATGGGATAAAAAGACAAGCCCTGGTGACATCATCAGTGTAAAAGTCACTGTCAGAGATGGCGCTGAGCAGGTCATTGTATTCTCGAGACAGTCCGGTGCTGCTAATGGGAACCCCCAGCTCATCCACAAACTTCTGCAGAGGGTAGATGTACACCTGCAAAAGCATCCATATCAACAACATTATCAGAACATCAACTAGGAACACTGAAAAATATTGACAGGATAAACATATGTAAGATCAGTGATGTGGAGATTGTTTCAAGAGACAGCTACCTTGATTCTGTTTTTAGGATTGTAGCCACATCTGTACACGTCGAAACAGGTGTGCATGCGACAGCTGAGGTCACCCCTCTCAGGAATGGGACTGGAGACAGGCAGGCGGACCAGAGGTGCATCGTGAACACTGCGTTTATCGAGGGTCCAGTCAGCTGCGGACTCAATGGAGTGGGGCCAGAACTGAAACATCCCGGTGGCAATTAGTCCCAGCAGCACCACAGAGAAGAGGGTGATGTAGTAAATGCGGTGCTTGGTTTTCATCCGTGGGATGAGAGCAGGGCCCCGCGAGCTGTATTTCCCAGAGTTATACATGGCTGACACCTCTCTGTCTCCAACCAGCCACTGAAAACACAGGATTCTGATTAATAACAGCTTCGGGTAATGCTGTAAGTAATGTTACACAATGAATTACCGTTTACCCTTGTAACAATACAGGTTTAAAAAAAATACTCTAGAAAATGCTACATACGGTCACAGGTCCCCCAACATCTCAGTATTATTCAATGTTGAGAAAGCAGTTCACGTGTTTCCCACCAAAAGAAATCGACTGTTTATATGACACTTATTTCAATGCCCTTGCTGTCAATGACGCAACTTGTCAATTGTAACGACTAACGTAACATATCCGTCAATGCTAATGACACCAAGCCAAAATATTCAAGATAACGCGAGGGGAATATCGTACAAATCATCGAGCTATCTTAACTGAGAATTTCCAAGAGAAATTACAAAAAGAACAATAACAGTAGCTTATATGAACAAACGTTACGAGCCTAAATCAGCAAACCGCAGCTAGCGTAGTAACGTTAGTTAGCTAGCTAACCCAGCTGTGTAAACATTCGAGCTAAGTCAGCTCACTAACGTCAACTGACGTCATTAAATGTTGTAAAACGATCAAAAAAGAGGACAATTTTCAAATGTAATAGATAAATGGTTTACCTACCGAGACGTTTAACCGAGCTGGGTGTACCAGTTTGGTCTTAATTCATGGCAACTGTTATAAAACAGGCTACACCCGTACATACAATGCTACAGCTAACCTAGCATCAGGCTACCGTAAAGCTGCCAGTGGTTTTAGGAAGTCATTCTTCTTCGCTTGTAGCTAAGAAGGTAGATACGTGTTCTTCTTCTTCTGGATTTCCGGCAGACTAGACGCAGCAAAGGCGTGTTGCTGCCCTCCGCAGGATTATTTGTAGAAGTCTATTTGATGACTGAGCCTTATGGAGAGAATAATCTGTTTGAGTATTGATTTTAACGACTGATCCGTGACTCCAGCTTCTGCCAGCTCTGCTTGCACGAGGACTCTCAATTCAGTTTCAATTCAATAAGCTTTATTGGCATGATATTTCATATGTGGTGCCAAAGCACAGTTACAATTGAAGACAGTGAATTCAGAAAGAATTAAAAACAATGTATTAATACAAAGCATAGACAACAATTTTTAAAAATCTCATTAAGTGAAGGAGTGAATAAAACGGCAAAGCGTGATCTGTGAGGAGATGAACTATATGTTGTTGTGTTGGTTGTCTCTCAGGCTGTGACAAGTACTGACATTGTTTTTTCCAAATAGATGTTACATTTTAGTCTGAACAGAGATAATATCAAAAAAATCAAAGTATGATTCACTGTCTCTCCCTCTCCACTGCTCCAGTGCTCAACCAACCATTGCCAGCCCATGATTTAGTGCACAGGGACCAAGTCTCAGCCTAGTTATTACCAAACTGTCCCTCCTGCCCATTCTTAAACTTAATGTGTATTTAATAGTCAACTGTATCGCGTTTCTTTCCCTCCTCCCATTCTTGCCATCTCTTTGCTATCCCTTGCTATTTCAAACTCTTACACTCGGCTCTTCCATACAGCACTTCTACATCTAATTTCTTCATGTTGATAGCTGCCTTGTCAGCTTCTTCATTTCCCTGCACTCCAACATGCACTGGAACCCAGACTAACCCATAAGTGTTACCCAGCTTAGTAACTCAATTTAACACAATCAGCATTTCAACCAATAGATGTGGTCTGCCCCCACTTTTCCCACTCTTCAGTGCCATTAGTGCAGCTGCGGAATCTGAGCATATAATTATATTTCCAGGTCTGACCTCCTCCACCCACCCAAGTGCCCACAATATTGCCACAAGCTCTATGGTGACGACTGACATCCGATTTGATGTACACTCTCCATGTTGTATCTGTAGTTATGGTCTGCTCACCATCAGTGTCACAGGATCACCTCCATACTTCCTCTCTATTTGGTCTAATATGGATAGATCTACATCCAGTTCTAGTAAAAGCCATGATGGGCCCACTACTGGGCCCACTGACAAATCCGTCATTCCCACCTTCCATTTTCTGTCACCGAGTGTACTGGAGTGTACTAGACTCCCCCTCCTTACTTTTCCACCCTTTACCACAAAGTTCCCAGTGCTCCCCCACCAGACACTTAGCAAAAATTAGAGACCTTAGCCCAGCAGGTCAGAGACAATTTGCTCATTCTCAGCTCTAAAATGGTTTCCCCCATTTCAATTAAAAGGGCACTAATAGGTGTAGTTCTAAAAAGCCCTGCCACCTTGGCCTGCACCACATCCAGCTCCTTGAGAGCAGAGGGTGGTGCTGTCCCATATGCCATACACCCATAATCAGTCGCAGATCTAATGATTGCCCTGTGGATCATTCCTACCAAACATCTCATGACATTATTGACCTTCTCACACTTTGCACCTGATTTCTTTACATGAACCCTCTATGTCATTCTGTCCTCAAACCAGACACCCACAATGTTTTAAGTCTTTCAGCTGCTTTGGTGCTTTCTTTCTATAGCCAAACACCACATATTTTGATTTAGCCATTGAGATTTTAAAACCCCATTCCTCTGCCCATGCTACTACTCAATCCAGTGCCTGCTATAGTTGCATATAAATGTGACCTACATTTTAATCACTTTTTCATATGGCCCCGTCATCTGTGAATAAGGATACACCAAAACCATTTCCTACTAAACGAAAATATAATTGATCCTAATGTTAATGGCATTCTGTAAATCAGCTGATCAGCAAACTATAACCTGTAACATAAGGAACATAGGTGGTAAGAGTGTGGACAGCGTTATACCTGGAGCCAGTGGTGCTAAAGGGGTCCTTTATAATGTGTCTTATGAAATCTCAGAAGAGGAGTTAAAGGTCAGATTGAAGGGAGGGAGAGTGGTTAAAGCAACTCACATGGGAAAGAGAGAAGAGCGAGAAAAGTTCAGCTGTGCTACTGACTTTTCAAGGAGATGAGCTCCTGGAGAAAGACAGTGATTGTTGGTTGACAGTTAGCTATCTGTGCTTCCGAGTCAAGGCATATAAAAGACCATCATTAAAATGTTATAAATGTCAGATATTCAGCCACATAGCAGCAGTGTGTAGGGGAAACTGCCAGTGCAGGAATATGGCAAAGATCATGATATGAAAGAGTGTAATGGTTGTTTGAAATGCTGTAGTGGCAGGGGAAATCATGTGGCATCGTTTCGGGGATGTCCCCATCATGCTAAGGCTGAATTAGCACAGAAGGTCAGGGATGAAAATAAGGTTTCATATGCTGAAACAATGAGAAGAATTAAGGAAGCAAGCAACAGCAGCCTGGCAGCAGGGCCTGGGAGACAGCAGCCATCATATGCAACAGTACCAGAGGACTCAATCCTGATTAAAAAGATGGCATTCCTTGCATTCTTTTCAAAGTCAGTGTGGTGAATAAAGAAGTGTTGAGAAACAAGTCAGATGTTGCATGTGAGATAATCGCAATGGCAGAAAAAATTCTATGCATCAGTGATGCTCTCCCAGAGGCACTGTGTAAGTATATGTATGCGAATTAGCTGAAAGTCAATAAGTAAGTAACCAGGAGCCAGAGCAAGGATAGGTCAGATGAGGATAATTTGGATAGCTAAGTACTTGATTATGTTTTACATCTTGCAGCAGAATGCTAGGAATCCAGTAGCCAATGGTCAGGAATTAAAAAGATTTGTAGATGCATTTGTTGAGAAATCAGATTTGATATGTGTACAGGAGACCTGGCTGAAGCCATGTTTAGATTTTCTTATCCTGGGGTATGAAAGTGTAAGGACAGACAGAGCTAGGGGAGGGTGTGCCAAGAAAGGTTTACAATATAGGAATGTAGAGCTCAATACTGAGTTTGAATGTGTGGCTGTTAAAGTGTGGTCAGTGCAGGGAAAGATCTCTGTAGTCAACCTCGACTTTCCTAGGTTACACTTGGAAGAAGGAAAACTTGAAGGTATAGTGGATAAAGTAGAGTTACCAGTAATATGGGTAGGGGATTTTAATGCACATACTGGGGAAGTGAAACATAAGACGGAAATGGGGTTGTGCTGGAGGATTTTCAAAACAAAGAAAGAGTTGCAGTATTAAATGATAGTAAGCCAACAGGACTCCGAGTCAGCTGGGGACAAACTCATGCATAGACCTATAGGCCCTGACAAACTAAGCTGAGGGCAGCCGTCAAAGTTAGGTCGTTGGTGACTGTGTGTCATCCTCATTGGTGCGCTGTGTCCTGCACCACTGCCCCCCCATGTTGACCCCTGTTGACCCCTGTCGACTTTTTTCTGGGCCAATTCAACATGTTGAATGTTGTTCTGTCAACATTTGTTCAACATGTTGAATCGTTAATGTGCTAACTGGCTAACTAGCCTCAAGACGGTGTTCCTGTTTCCCTTTTTGAATGAGGATTACAAACTACTGCTGGATGACTGTCAGCTGTAGTCTTTGCGGTGTTCATGTCAAACTTTTTTGGCTGAGACTCAGGCGATGCAGCAAGGGGCCTTAGTCGCCACTAGTTCTCTGAAGTCAGTTTGATATGTCTGGGCCTTCACCTTAACTGCAAGTAAACTTCCCTTTGTGGGGGAATGGGATATAATGGACAAATACACAATGGGAAGTGATTATATTCCAGTACTAAGCAGGTTTGGAAGAATGTTAATAAGAGAGTCTGCTCAGGAGGTTCAATTACTGGAGGGCAAGGTGGGAAGAATTTTAAGTGAGGACTCAGGAAGAGATAGGAAATGGAAACAGTGGGGATGTGGATAGTTGGAACAGGTCCAAAATAAGGTCATATAGTGGAATGATGGTGCATGATTTCCCTGTCTGTGCTTAAAATAAAGCATACAGGAAGTCGAGGAACAGCCCAGTAGAAAGCAAGGCAATAGAGTATTGCTCCCTGGTGAACCACTCAGCCTTCTGTCCTCAACCAGCCTCTGCTCCTGTGCTCCTGGTTTCTGCTCTCCTGTTTTCCATGGCTGTGTGGAGAGACTTCCAGTCAGCTCTTTGTGAGTTTACCTCTTTTTCCAGAGCTGTGAAGTGATTCGCTGTGTGGCAGCATACACCGCCTTTGTGTGCGCACCACAGAGATTGCTTATCGTCATTTCTGGTTCCTCGACTCTTCTCACTCAATGTCTGCTCCCCCCACGATACAGCTACATACAACTGAACTGTTTGGCGTGTGTGTGTGTGTCCAGCAGATGTCAGATATTCTCCTGCTCTTTGCTTTGGTGTGGCTCGCCAAACCTATCCTGTGCCTCGGGAGGCCTCAAGCCAAGGAGTTGAACTTTGTCACTGTTTAACCTGCCTGCTTGTTCTGTGTGCTATTACAAGCTGTCCTTTTGACTGCGGTGTTGCAGTTGGGTTCCTACCACACCTATGACATCTGCCTGGCATGGGCTGGCTTCTGGTTTAGCACCCTGTGCACAGCAGCTGCAGCTGATAGCTTGTTTTATTTATTCCACTGTACACTTTGCAATTGCTGTTCAGAGTCTTCAACTCTTCTTAGTAGCTCAGCTACAGCTCCACCGAGGCTCCTGTCAAAGTTTGTGAGGAACAGAGTAAGAATACCACTCTGGACCTGTACAGGCTGCCGGTTGATACCCCCACTAATGTCCCCCACAAACTCAATCCTACTGCAAGTCGTGAAGTCCCAAACTCCAAATCCAATACCGTTTAATCAATCTAAGGATAGGTCAGAACTGCACAGAATTAAATCCAACCTAACCAGTAAAGCAAACAAATTAAAAACTTGCATCTGCACTCCCCTTCTGTCCATCCACTGCCTCAGCTCCTGGAGGTAGATACTTTGCTTTCCTCTGGAAGTAGGGGTGCACTAACAAGTGTATCACCAATGCATACTGGTCTGTGTTGGTGCAGCCAGTTAACCCACTGCCTGCAGTATATTACAGTTATAGTTTCTACTACTTAGACGTGTCATACAGTCATAATTCATAGTATCTGAAGTATTTGCATTAGTAGTGCTAGTGTAATTCAGTTGCTTGTTATGTCTGAAGCTAAAGAGGGATGTGATCACTCATCAAAGAATATGTAAACAAGAGGCACATTACTTTAAGAACCGTTTTGACTGTTACAGATAAGCCAGTATAGAAGTATGATTCTGAACCCTTTAAGTAGAAGGCAGGAACCCTCTCAAGATATGTGGTGACACAATGATCTCCTAAACAAGTATGTTATAGTGATGTATTTTAATCTGTAATCTCTGATGAACTGTCGTTGTGTTGTGTTTGTATTTGGTCTTTGTAGTGTCATTAAAATGTGAAAAAGCATCGACTAATGGATTAAACTGGAAGTTGGCAGTTGAGTCCTCTGAAATGAGGCAAAGGAAATCCAGCCCTCTGAATCTCTGCCATCCTTTAGCTCTTTCTGAAAATATGGAGTTGCAAAGGAAACAGCTCTGCAGAGTCAAGTGGGAGTCTTCAGCTTCAGTATGCGTATTTTCTGAGTCTCTTTTCAGAAGCCTCACTGAGACCACTTTTATTTGAAACAAGTGAAGCATATTTTTGCTAAAGCATTACTGGCATTACAAAGAAACTCAAGCTTGCCAACTATTATATATTTTAAGATTCTTAAATATCAATCTATGTCAGGGGTCTTCTACGTTTTTAGGCCAAGGAAACCCTTAGCTCAAAGACAGATGGAGCAGGGACCCTCTATATACTGCATTCTGAGTTGCACTTGAGAAAATGCTCAACATGGGTGGAGTCAAACGCTGAGCGCCACCCTCCGTTGACCACAGTAGCCTGGAAAAGAGCAATATGGAGCTCTGATTTTATTAGCCTAATTTACGCACTACTATGGATCCCGCTACTTTTCTTGCCAAATCCTGTCCTACGAAATCCCTGAAAAAGCAGACAAAGTCCACAGCTCCACATCCAGGGATATGTGGACACTGGAGAAAAGCCAAGGGCCGTAGGCACAAACTCTGCCGCCCTCCTTCCGGTTCTCTGGTAGAGAAGCAGAGTTCACCCTGGGTCAGAGGGGCTTCTTGAGGGCGAGTTGAGAGCCAGGGCCAGCAGAGCATGTTGGAGAACCAGAGGGAGTGTCCACACACGCCTGGATGTGGAGCCTCACACCCACTAGGACTGCCTCTCCAGCTCTGGTAAAACCTCCAGCACACGACGTGGACCCTGGCTTGACTCTCAGCCACCTGGCTCTATCCCACAGCCTATAAGCAGCCTCCGCAAAGAGGTCAATTTTAGGAATATGAGATTTTGCAATTAATAGAATCAAACTGATGATTTAGAATTGATTTACTTTGGTAGACAGGTAAGTAAAAAAGCCAAACAATATATTTTAAGTATGCATTTCTGCAAGTGCAGAATAAATTACCTGCAGCAAAACTTGGTACTGCAGTATAAATTACACCACGTTTTATTTATGTGTTTTATAACCACCTCTTTGCTGCAGGTTAATCTTCACATACTTATAATTTAAGTAGCTATTGTGTTATTAAATAACAGATATTTGACTCATCTTAACTTAGGCAGCGAGCACAGATTTCACAAACATCCAACCGTTTGTCACAGAGTGGTTAAAAGCAACATTGATCGATACACAAATACAAAAAAACACATTAATAAAACACCCACAGACTAAGTAATTCTACTTTATGAGACAGGGCAAAGGTCTGTCATTGGAGTTATCAAAGAGACACCTCCCATCCACTGTCTCATTTGACCCATGCAACCTCTGTGAGGCTCAACAGCAGATTATGTTCTCTATAAAACCTACTGCACACTCATAATACATTGCACCTACACTTGGGCTTAAATATAGCTCAGAACAACTCATGCCACCTTTACTCAAAATCTGTACTCAGCAGTCCTAAAACTGATGACACATTCTTTGCATCAAATCCAAAGCACATACTTTTTTCCAGGATGGGCTCATTTGGCAAAATCTAATCAGTGCAGTTTTTAGTCCATTGCACTTGGCATCATAAGCTAAACAGCTTTTACAAATAGCTAAAATAAAGTAGAGTGATTCTCTGCATAAATGTGCCTACAACATACACTATCCTTTAGGAGAAACTGAATAGACCCTTGATTATACACATTCATGATCAAAAGTGTGGACTCCAGTCACATGACCTTGAACTTGAGTCAGACTCCAGTCACAAATGTAATGACTTTAGATTTGATAAAATCAAAGAAGACTTGAAACTCAACCTGGACTTTGACTACAATGACTTGGACTTAAGTCTTTTGACTTCCCTCAAGCCCAAAGATTAAAAAGTGTGCTACGGATCAATTCATTTACCTTCATTTCTTGAATCAAGTAACGTTAATGCTACTCATTTCCAGGTAGTCGACACTTAATTCCCCAGATACACTCTGTGTGAACCAATCCGACAGCATCCAGTCAAGTTGCAGGACAGAACCATGAAAAACTAAAATTTGCTTACTGAGAGCCGGTTGGAAAAAATGATACCAAAGATGATACGTTGGTCTCATTAAATCCTGCTACTTCCATCTAGGAAATATTATCAAAATTAAATCAGTTGTCTTTTCCTGACCTAGAGGGGGGCTGGAGCCTATCCCAGCTGACACTGGGCAAGAGGTGGGGTACACCCTGGCCAGGTCGCTGGACTATCGCAGGGCTGACACATAGAGACAGACAACCATTCACACTCACATTCACACCTACAGACAATTTAGAGTCACCAGTTAACCTGCATGTCTTTGGACTGTGGGAGGAAGCCGGAGTACCTGGAGAAAACCCACATTGACATGGGGAGAACATGCAAATTCTGCACAGGACTTGACTTGGAAATTGTCCATCTTGACTCGGGACTTGAGGCTTACTTGTGACTTACACCCACCTCTGTTCATTATACATTTATACTCTATTATACTCTTATGACTATACCCAGGCTTAACTGTAACCTAACAATTTATTGCAGTGTATAAGACCGGCATACACAGAAAACCTGTAACATGAACTACAGTTTCTGGCTCATTTAAACAGACAGTTATCAAAATGCTGACAACAGTATGACAAGTACATGCTGAGAAAGATATGACATCAGTTCACAGTTATTGTCATGGTTTGTAGTTTATTCCATTACAGGCAGGGCAGTGAGGGGAGGGGATTAAATACATTCTCATTGTGGGGCAGGAGAGGAGGGGAAGCAAACCAGGTAAACATGGACAAGACACAGTTGAATTATTCTTCTTTCAATATAGACCAATTTGTAATTTTGCCAATAGTTTGAATATATAACTTTCAGATGAAATATTTTTTTTCTTTATGTCAATACTAATATCTTTTAATATTATCTCCTTATTGTTATATAGTTGTTTTCTACATGACTCTATTGGAATTCTTTTTTTTTAGACATCTGCATAAATAATTACACATAGAACATGGTGCTATACACATCATGGTGGAAAGTATCATAGTGCCTTCTCTCAGCAGTGTTTTAGTGTATGACCGGCTGCGAGCAGAACCACTGAACGTAGGAAATTGCTGGCCCAACTTTAGTGTATCTTGTGAGAGTCTACTGGGACTGGCAGCATGATTTGAGTAGTGTCAGACTGTAAACTGGCTGGAAATGTCTGCTGTGAGTAACCACAGCAAATCTTAGTCCAAATAAAGAGACTGTGCAGATCACTATGGTGACTCCAGGCTCTGACGGTGGCGCCGCACCAAAGGTCACTTTGAGCAGGCTGTCACCCTGCAGTGTGTCTCACCACTATGAAACATTTGTAAAAAGAGCATATTGTCACCATGCCATGGCAGAATGTCAAATACTTTTCCACTCGGACAGAAAAAAAGCTGAAATATATAACTCCTCACATTTGGGAGAGTCTAAAAAGTTCCCCACACTGTCCCCCAAAAAAACTGAGATAAAAACCACTGACATCAAACCAATCTGTTGCAAGAGCAATAAGGATAATAATACCATCAAATATAGCAATAAAAGTGATAACAACATTAACTGTAATAAATAATGCAAATTGTGAGCCACCTGTTACACCCAGAGTGATATGGAAGAGTGTATGCCACGCACAGTTATTTAGAATCGGCATACGTGATGTTCGAGCCCATTCATTCAGTCCAACCTCAAGGCTGTTTGAGATGAACCACATTAAAGGGAAGCAAACACCTTGATGTCCAAGATGACTGAGAAGACCTTGAGAACAAGAGAGATGATATCCTGGGACATGTTTAGGATACACAGTTTGGTCCTGTCTGCTGACCTGGGCATTTTATAAGCCTCTATAATGTTTGACTCTACATATATTATAATTTCTGGACATGTTTCGAGCTTATTTACTGTGACTTAATGACAAGACTTGCTCTATACCAGCCATGCTACTCTGAAATGCATAAAGCATGCAGACCCTGACCCGGGAGCTCTCCAAAAGAGAAAGGTACAGTAGTTATGAGACTAGGACGACTATTAGCAAGTTCATTATTGGTTCAAACCCAAGGTACAGAGGTTGTGTTTTCGACATGAAAGCCATAGCAGTATTTTAAGGTCAGGATGGCATCTTTTCTGTGGTGTTGCTGTGTAACAGTCTACATGGGAACCAACAGAATGGGAAGGAGATAATGAACTTAGCTTGTGTTTAAATAAAGCAATATCCATATACATATACAAAACTACATCTCATAAATACATTTGGCAATACAGTGTATTAAATTTTTTGGCAAAGGGGGGTAAATTGAGCAATATGATGTGTGCAAGAGTATCCAAATGTCAATCTAAGTGGCTTATTGACAGTTTCTCTTTAAAAATAAAGAAAAAAAAAACTTCATGCACTATAAAGAGTAACCAAAAGACTCAAAAACATCCATAGGCGTCTGTAATAACTTTGTCACAATCACTAAATTTTTAAGACACATGAATTCTCACCAATGTAACACACTTACTCTCTTTCTCAAAGTCAATTCTTTATAGACCTGAGGAACATTTCATAATGGTCTTCTCGCTTCTGTTGATTGACGAATATGTCCATCTTCACATTCCTGATTTGAAAAAATAAAGTGAAATAAAAGCTGGACAAAATTTCCGGAGCTGCTGAGGGTGCAGGAAGTTGTACAGTACATCAACCCAGATGATGTGCCTATGCTAACCTCTTCTACAGTGTTAGTTTTTGAATCCCTGCTCAGTTAAGTATTCTCCCTTTGATTTTTGTTAAGTCAGGGAATTGATGTAATGCTGACTGACGCGTCCCTACGTGGGTGAGACGGCATTGTTTTGGAATGGCATTGTGAAGCTACAGTTATTTATATTCACCCAAAAGCAGTACAGCCCCCTGGCATGCAGAGAGAGGTATCTTTTTTTTTTAGTCATTGCAATAGTGTGAAAATGCTATAAACAGCGTTCACAGGGGGACAACCTGAAGAATGGAGATAGTTTGTGAGTTGGTCAGTCAAGTTCTGTCATTGGACCTCTGATGAGTGACTGCATTCCATCGCATGCATGTACTGTGATATGTTTTACATTTTGGATGACTGCACCTCTTAATTTAGAGCAAAGGATATTGGAGTCTCGGGAGCACACTACACCATAGATGATAGTGTGTTCTCTTCAGGACAGTGGCAAGGGCTAGATGTTCGTAGGGAGTGCATGGCCGGCAGGGCACCTTCGCCGGGGGAAAGGTCGTTGAGCTCCTCAGACGACGAGAGAGGGAAGGATGGTGACAAAGAGATGCCCGAAGACGGGTCAGCAGATCCAGCAAAAGTGCGTGGGGGCTTAGGGACTAGGTTAGGCTCCAGTGTTGCTCTGGCCAGAAGTTGCTTGTCATCCAACGGCTGTCCATCTCCGAGACACTCACCTTGCCCGAAGGAGCCCCGGCCTGACTCTGACTCCCCGTCAGATAGCTCCAGAGGTGGTGAGCTGCTGCCGTCCAGTCTGAATAGAGAGTCTAAGTACTGGGCGAACTCCAGCACTGCCTGGCTGGGGTTTCCATTGGATAGTTGGGGTGGAGGAGTAGAAGCTGCCGGCCTGCTCTCTGCACTTTTCTCTGCTGCCTCCAGCTCCCAATCCTCATTTTCTCTATCCATCTGTCTAGAACCAATTTGTGGGCTGAGGGGAGCGTTGGGAGTGCTCCCTGGGCTGTAGACACCAGGCATCTGTTGGTGATCCCCGTCAGGAAGCATTCTTCGGTTGGCGTTAGGCTCTTGCTTGAAAGGCTGAGCCAAGGCGCTCTGGTTTAGCAGAGATGGGGATTGATGTCCGCTGTAGCGAGGTGTGGCAGGAGACAGCCGCATGGGGTATTCTGGGGTGGATCTGGACTCCAGTGGGGTAAAGAAAGGCCCAACCTCACCCAGGTGCTCTGGCGTTTCCTGGCAGAGGCAGTCAGCAGCCAGTAGTTCAGTGCGAGAGCTGAGAGACGGGTTCTCCTCGGGAATAGGGGCATCCAAAGGGAACGGGAGGCCGCTCAGCATCGGTGAGCCCCTTAGCGCAGCTGAGGAGCGTCGGGAATCCAGACTGTAGAGGGATTCGGCATCTGAGAGACTCTCCATGACGGCCAGAGGTGCTTTGCGGTCCCTCAGCTCCACCGCCAGGCGCTCCCGTGCACCACGCAGCACTACAGGCACTGGGGGAGGAGGGCACTCAGAGAAACCATCCAGAGATATTTCAGACTGGGCACACGAACTAGAGGAGAGGAGAAGAAGGGGTTGGAGAGTAGTGACGGGGAATGGAAGGGAGAGGGGGATCCAAAACACAAGACAGACATGAAAAGTGGGTCAAAACAACTTACGGAGGGTTAGAAAAGGGAAGAACAGTCAAGTGTTAGTCTTAAACCACATCTAGATTCTACAAACTAGGCGGACACCAGCAAAACATCGACTAAATGGAAGGAAGAACAGAGAAAAGGAGAGACTGGGAGGCCAGGAGTGTATGCTAGTGCTCTTGTATTAGTATCTAATACAGGAGTACATCATAATTCAACCATCACTACCAGGAGTTCACACTGACTTTGGACAGGGGCTAAACCAGAGGGGGCGAGGTGGAAACTGAATACTACCATACGTTGTAACTGCTCTGTGGTCAGACAGCGTGCATGCGTGCATGAGAGAAGGGAGCACATTATGCAAAATTAGTATTAGCATGCTCTGCTTACCGTGACAATGGTTTTTGTCTTGTTTTTTAAACGGAACAGACAGAAACGATGATTTTGAGAAAACAATGAAGTAGCAGTTAGTAGCAGTAGTATTGTTTAGTACTGGCTAGAAAGTTAAAATTATACATGTCCCCATGATTATCCCTACAGCTTAGGAAGAGGCTTGCTCCATCAGATATTAAGTTAGAGGGGAAACTGAATATACAGAGGATCAAAAAACACTGTTTCATATATTTTTTTAAGCTCCAACACACCCACAGTGGTGCCTGGTGTACTAACCGAACACTACTGTTCCTGCGGTGGTGGGTTGTAGGCGTCGGCTGCTGAGAAGTTGTTGTTGTATCCACGAACAGGCTCTCTGGGTTCAAGTCCACTTCTGTGGGGCTCACCATGATCTTGGCTGCTGATAGCAAAGCTGTTTTCCCTTTGTTGTAGTTCTCCAGCACCTGTCACAAGCACAGGGGCGATGAGAGCAAGTGAGCGGGGAGGATGTGCACTGAGAATCAACCTGAGCAGAATAGTAATTGTATGAATAAAGATACACAGGCTCAGTTCTAACTGGAAAAACAGATTTCGCTGCCTTAATTTAAGTTAAAATCACGTAATTGTTGCACCAAACTCATAGACATTCAAAATATTTTTGCTTGCTTGCTTAATTTTGCAGACCAAACAAATATTGTTCAGTGGTTTTTCTACTCCTTTCTCAAATAACTGAATGCACAGGAATCTCATTTACTGGTGGAAATAAGTTGCAATTTTTCCTTTAAAAAATATGCCCCATTCTTTTATGTCAGCACATGGCCAACAATAATTTGAGGAACGTGAACACACACACAGCCACGGGCAGTTTCCCTCCATGGAAACGTGTATCATTTATCAGGTACATGAGTGTTGCATAATGTAAGACCACACGTCTAGTTATGTTTGGATCACCCTTTCCAACATTACAGTGGCCCTTCATTGAGTGCGTTTACATGGACATTAATAACCTGTTTATAATCTGGTTTTTGGAGTATCCTGTTTATGTGTTTGAGCATCTAAACGCCATATTCCACTTATGAGAAACCCAAATATGCTAGCTGGAATACTATGGGGAATACAAACGACCCAATTCTCTATGCTCATGTAAACACCATATCCAGAATATGATCATAACCTGGATAAGCCCTACAAACGGGTTATTCATGTGCATGTAATCGCACTCAATGACATTATCCAAGAAACCACTACATCTATATTTAACTGCAGATATGATTACATCTATTATTATAGTGTTAAAAAAACACAGAGTAGTTCAGATAAATGTAAGTGCAACTTAATGGTCGGCTTACACCTACTCCAACTGACATTAAACACCCACAACGGAGTCATGATGCCTGAGCAAGAACTACGCAAGATCTACAGTATGATGAGGGATAGTAAACCATTATATGCAACTTCAAAAAAATAAATACAAGAGAAGCTTGTCCCACAAAATCTCAACAGTGTTGTGTTAATAGTTATAAATGTGAGGAGAACAAACACAAACGGCAAATCACATCAACACACAAACATACATGTATTTTGTTAACTTTAATGAGTTATAACACTTGGTGGAAGCACATGATGGTATAAACACAAAGGAAACATACAGTTCATGTGACAATGGAACACTAGATGTAAATGAATGTAAACAAAGATGGAAAATTAAACAGAGACAGGCTCAGTTAGTTAAAACATGGCATTAGAACAAACATGTATTTATGTTTGGGGTATGCAGATGGTTTCACATCATAAATTAAAAAACGATGATGTTACATGTGCGAGTGTGACCGATGATACATGAGGACAAGATTGCCGTAAGTGTGAACTACAGCAAATATTTGGCACCAACAGTATCAAACATCATCTGCAGTTGCAGGGACATTGAGTTAAAATAACAAAACAAAAAAAACACAAAACATGAGACTGCAGACTGAACACCCAAAGAGAGAAAATTATACTTGGGAGTTTTGCATAACGCAATAATGTACTGCAATCCCTACAGCCATATTTTCATATGACATACATAATTTATGAAAGCACATTCTGACATAGCGTTATGAAATGCACAGTGAAGAGTGTGAAAATATAATCCCAGTTTCAGTCTCGTTAATAAAAGCCCTCCACTGTACCCAGTCAGTTATAACAGGAAATTAGAAATTTGTTAGACTCTGTGAGCAGCAATTTTACAGCAGAGCAGTGGAGCTGAGCAGAGTACTCCGTATTTACACATTTCTTCCCCCATGTTACTCCATCTGCTGCCGCTGATGAGTAATTGACAATTCCTTGAAGGGATTATGATTGAGGAAAGGCTGAATATATGCTTTCAATAAAGGCAAAAAAGGGAAAAGGAGAGCTGCAGCTACTGAAAAACCCAGCCAAGAAGGAAGAAAGAGCAGTTAATGTGGAAGAAATTAGGTTACCATGGAAACTTTGTGAATACAAAGAAAACTTGTTAGCTTGAGGAACGGGGTCAGCAAGTTCATGCCACAGCACTTGACCAAATGTACCGAAGCTGTGAGAGGAACGCAGAAGAATGAAGGGTTGATGTGAGGAAAGTTGGACGATGAATCTCATTAACAAGGGAAATAGTGCAGGTGGGTTTGGACTCATCAAGGGTTGTAAAAAAAAAAAGAAGCTATTTTTGTCTCTGTGGTTTGAAGAGATTACATAATCTAATACTGCTATATACACCATGATGTTCAGATATTCCCGGGGCTACTTAGAGATGGCTTAACCCCATCACCTTGTTGTTGTGTACACACAGTCCTTGCCTCAACTTGCTTTTGTTAAGTGCTGACATTCTTTGAGTTTCACCTCCCCGTTTCCTACTTTCCTTGGAACACCCTTTCATGGCATCCTGATAGCTTGCCTGGACTTGCAGCACCCAGCCACCAGTTTTATGTGTAAGTGGAAAGAGCAAGAGGAAGTCTTAATCGTAGGAGAGAACATTTTTCCACTTTTTCTCGTGCTGTTTTTTTTTTTAGCGGAGAAACTGGCAGGTTCTCTCCACCTCCTCTATGAGCACTTTTTGAATGTTAGTATCAGTCTTTTAAGAAGGCTTTTCTTCAGGAATTGACACCAAATCCTGAGTATTAAAGGGATAGTTTGGATCTTTTGAAGTGGGGTTGTATGAGATTTTATCCATGGAGAGTGTATTACATACAGTAGATGTGAGTTGGCATGCCCACAGTTCAGAGAAGCAGACCGGTGTCCAACTTGGAAGCTGAGCAATGTACTGCTGTGGAGGGGTCAGCAACAAAACGTATTTCAGCCACCTATAAAATCAATGTCAGTTAATGTGTACACTATATTAAAAATATTTTCACCCCTTTACCTTCCCTTTACCGTCAGACAGCAATTTCTGACCAGGAATTGAAGCTGTTATAGTAAAACGTCAATTACTAGCCCGGGCTATTATTTGGTTAAATCACTGAACTCAACAGGCCTATATTTGGGACAGGCCCTTAATTCCTTTTAACAGCAAACATGGGAAATACGATCAAATTGTTCATGTAAATCAGTGTACATATTACTTGTATAAAAATTAGGCTTCAGATTATATAGATTATGTGTTATGACACTTGTTTCACGACACCTGAGGATAACGGCACCCAGCATACTGACACAACACCAACACCACTTCATCCTGTTAAAACAATATTCATAATTTGGATTATTTTTTATGGGAAATCCTTTTGATTCTTTCGATCGGTGGACCCTTACGGACTAAGGGAATATGAATAACTCACTGGGTAGCTGAGGAATCTGACATAGATTCTGAATTCATGACAGTTTCTGAGGTAGGGAGTCACCACTTGTTTTTTGGTCAAAAAATATCTGAATTTGGGGCGTCGGTGGCTTAGTGGTAGAGCAGGCGCCCCATGTACAAGGCAAAAACAACCCACATTTGAATTTCGTAAATCTCAAAGAATTACGGTCTTCTCTGGTGCTCATGGTTCCAGTAACATTTATATTTGTATGTGCAATCTACACAACTTACAAATGTTAGCTTAAGTGGGTCGTCAACAACTACTACTTATACTACTTATACACCCAAAGAACTTCTGTTAAATTGAACTGCTTGGCAACCAGACCAGGCGTCCAACTGAGACAGGCCTTTCTTTGTCAAAATGTGTAGCTACACCAGGCTAGTAAAAGGGACTGGGTGTTTAATTGATTGACTGAAACGGTTTTATGGTATACCGCTCTCTTCAAAGTCAGACTATACTGAGAAAAACAGTGATTTAACATTGCTGAACACAAGAGCTGCTGGCGTACCGCTGCCTCTATCACACATTTTGTAGGTGTTACTGTGTGACTTAGGTGTTTCAAGAGGTTTATTTAGATTCTTAAATTTTACACAGTAAAACAAACTAACTAACTGATCGGGGCAGCGGTAGACCAGCAATCACTGTTTTTCTCAATGGAGTCTGGTGGCTTTGACGAGAGCATAGTTTAGGAGCTGAAGCTGTTCACTGCTTAACCGTTGGAACAGGCTATCAGATGGAAAGGTGAAATAGTAAAAATACTCTAAATATAGTGTACACCTAAACTGTTAAAGATGTTTTTAGGTGGGACTTTTTTAGGTGGCTAAAATACATCTTGCTGCTCCCCTCCATCCACAGCAGGACATTGTATAGCTTCCATATCAGCACTTCTGCCGCTTCTCCAAACTGGGGGCGTGCCAACACACATCTACTGTATACAGTACACTGACTATGGATAAGTACCCCATACAACTCTACTTCAAATAATCCAAACTATCCCTTTAACATCAGGCAGAATGATTTTCCGAATGAACCTCACGGGCATGACATCACGTCATCTCAGTATTAATAGTAACACTGACAGTCTTTAAGTGTTTCACAATAAATTATTCCTTTAACAGACACAACTAGATTGATAAATGTGTTGTGCAGAGAGGCTACTGAAAGCCAAGTCATTAAGTCTATACAAGAGTATCAGAAGGACTGTTTGGTACTTGTAAACTCCAGACTTCATCTTTCTGTGAAGAGCTGTGTGATATTACAATCTCAGAGGGAGTGTTTTCTATCTGAGCACAGTTAGACTCATTAGACAGGATTTCAGAAACAGGAGCAGCAATCACATCCACACAAGGGTAAGAGTCAGATGGGTCTGATTGAGTTTGTGCTGAAATGCATGAATCATCCTTAACTGAGAGCACCCCTGAGTGAGAGTTGGAAGGACTGTTAGAAAGTGGGGGGACAGACACCAAGCATGGCTCTGAGGCAGAGGTGCAGTCTGACAGAGGAGGAGAAGGAGGAAGTACAGACTCAGCTCCTGAAAAAGAGGAAGAAGCAGTGACAGTCAGAGGGACAGAGACAGCCTCAGTCTCTGTGAGGGAGGCGGTGCAAGACAGGTCTTTGTGGGCGGGAGAGGAGGAATCAGAGGGAAGAGGGCTAGAGTTTAATTCTGTTTGTGAGGTTATCAACACAGCGGCACTGCAGGTGGGTTGATCGACTTCCTGTTCCTCTGGCTCCGAGTTTTCCTGCTCAGACAGGGGACAAAATGGTTCCAGTACCTGCAGAAACACCAGAGATATCACACTACAGACTACGTACACACACTTTATACACACACACACATATACAGAACTTATAATCACCCATCCAGAGACGGACTGACACGAGGCTGAGTCACACAAACAAATGCAAAACCAAGTAAAAATTCCTTGTACAACAAGACGAACGAACTTTACCCACAAGAAAAGCAATCCCCACAGTGGATCTGTTACATGCAAACATACACATTTATACCCTGTTATCAAGTCAGATGTTCAATGCCTGTGAAGACAGTATAAAGACCAAAAACACCATAAAACCAGGAGTGAGCAGTTCCCATGCTTTGAAACTGGAAGAAAACAAACAGTGTTGCAAGTTAAAGGTTAATTATGGATCACATGCATAAATAAAACAACTTCAATCTATCAAAACTCCCAAAAATAAATTTCAGCTGAACACTTAAGGGGCATACCACTGAGAAGAAGATCAATGGAAACCTAAAGTTTTTTCTGTGACTTTGCAACGGTGTGGTTTTTGTGCGATGAAATCGAATCACTTCATTGTATCTGACAATTTCCTTGTTGATTGCTGCCATATCCAGTCATGAGATGTGTAGCTTTAAAGGGACAGGTTACCCCAAAATCAAAAATACATACTTCTCCTCCTACCTGAAGTGCGATTAGTAATCTAGATTGTTTTGGTGCAAGTAGAGTGTTGGAGATATCATTCATAGAGATGACTATTTTCTTTCTACCGAACTACACCCTCCAAGCGTATCACCACTCAGAAGGAAGCATCTACTGCTAGCACACCTAGCACCACTGCGCTAGCGAACACTACAGCTTAGCCAAGGAGGACGCCATTAACATTTACATCTTGCACTGTCATGAGCATGACCTTTCGTCCATGAGTAGATGCACACTTCCTTCTGTGCGGTGATACAGTTTAGTAGAAGGAAAATAGTTTATGCATGACTGCTTACAACAAAGTCCACTAAAACAATCTAGATTGATAAATAGCACTACATGTAGGAGGAAAAATATGTATTTTTGAGTTTGGGGTGAACTGTCCCTTTAAAGCCGGAGAGACGATAAATGCATCACTGCTCTTAAATGAATTTTCTCTGCTGATATCAAAGTTGTTTGCTGGGCATAAATGAAGGAAAGCTTTCACTTTGGTGACTAATAATACCTGGAAGTCTTTAGAAAAGCATGCATTAATGTGTAACATTCATAAAGGTGTGTGGCCAGACAACCTCTGGATATTGTATTTTTTATTTTAGGAGAAAGCATCAGGGTGATGTTTTACTGAATGTACAAAGTGAGTCCATATTACATTTCTAAAATTAAAGTCTATTTATGATTTAAAATGTTTGGATTGGTACATTTTCAGTTTGTCATATTGCCCAAGTTGAACCTATTAGCCTGAGGAGCTACTGGCATTTACTGTAGGCACAACACAAAGTGAAACACGTCAGAACTTGTCACTGTCACTTTCTAAAACATCTATTAAAGACAGTATTTAACAGAGATGTTATATCACAGCTGAAACATAACCAAAAATCAGCTGCTAATCTCCAGCTTTAGTTAAAACCATTTAAAAAGTGGTATGCCCCTTTATGAACAATTGCTAAAAAGTATTTGTGAATGCATTTGAATATTTATAGTTAGAGACAATTCACACATACTCATCATCCACCAGCTCAATTTACCCAGTGTTGGAAATCAGGAACAAGATTTAAAAGTCATTTCACCAACGTTTCAAACACCCCCCGAGCCAAATCCATCTGCATGCACACAAGATAAACACAGACCTTGTTTAGGCCCTCCATCACCATGTGGGGCATGTGCTCATTAAGCATGGCGGGAGATATGATGACCTCATCGAAGGCCTTGTTGTCCCCCCACAGAGCTGAGTAGGTTGGCTCCTCCTGCCCACAGCTACAGAAAAGAGAGAGACTGTCAATCACGATGAAAGACAAAGTGAACACACATGTTGACTTAGCAACAGCCTGCCTCGGTGTCCGTGTGGGAGACGCATAATCCAGGCTATGACACCACTGAGTGGAATATTTTGTGACAGACTTTAGAAATGAGCTCATTTTAGAAACCAGAACAGACTCACGAGGCAGGGAAAAAAGCTCGCTGGCTGCATATGGCATGACGTACTTTGAGTGAAATTACTCAAAGTACATCAAGAAGAGGACAATGAAGAAATATCCAGTAGCTTCATTGCAGTGTTCTTTTTAATTCCATTATCAGACACAACAAATGCCCATAAGGGTGAAATCTTGTTGTCAGTGTTAAGATAATCTGACAAAACCACTTCTGACTCGTGGTTTTGCACCAGTTTGCAGAGAGTGGTTAAAAGATTTCAGACTACTTGCTCCTGTAATGGCCAGACACGCAGCAGCATTGCAGCAGCAGTGAACCACACAGGTCAGAGATCAAACTGTTGCACCTCCACAGACTTCCAGTGTTGGTCTGCAATGCAAGCATCAGTTGCCTCTGTGTTATAGAAGCCACACACACTTAAACCCTACCAGACAGTGTGTAATAGAGATAACAAAACATACATTTTCCAGATGTTTAACAACAGTTCTGACCATCTCACATCCAAAATAATTCTTTTATATTTTTTAAGATATAGCATGACATCCACCTGTTATTCATTAGACCGCTGAAATGTATTCTGGCCTTGAATAACAGCCCAGTGTCGAACAGAGTCAGTACCATAATTTCATGATCTCTACACATTATTTATGATTTATATTTCCCCTTTAAATATATCCACACAGAGTATAAAATTAAAAACACCAGGTTAGAAAAGAAAGTGCAAGAAGCAGGACGACTGTAAAATAAAATAGGATATTAGACAGTGCAGACAGAAGAGTTGGGGAGAGCCACGTGACACACTGTAAACCCACACCGTCCCCAGTATGCAGTGTATACGTTTTCCCACTCAGCTGCCTGTTCTTTAATGTCACAGGTGTGAAACAAACACAAGATTTGCTTTGAGTTAACTGTCCACGCATCCGTTACACAACCACTTCACCGTTTGTGAGCTGGAGTTGTGTGGTACAGATTTATGTTTCGCACAGAGACAAGCTTTAAGCTCCAGTACCCCTCGACTGATCTCACTTCTGGAATTTTATACATTTATTCATTAAAAAAAAAAAAAAAAACATTTGGGGGATTTAATTCCGATAATCTTCAGCCAGCTTTCGAATCAATTTTCTCACCATGTCTCCGGAGGATGGTTGTGCACCACGTGAATGATCCTGCCAGGAGGGTAGAGGGGGGTGGAGGCTGAAAGGGCAATGCTGAGGTCACTGGGGTGGAGCCACAGGCGACTGCTGGGGGGCGCTGCTGGCTGAGACTGAGGATCGTCATCCTCCACTGGAAGCTCTGATTTTGGGATGCATTTGGTGCCTCCCGCAATGATCCTCCACTGTTACAAAGGAAGACAAAAAAAAAGCATTTTAGTTACGTAACATAATATCAGAATCTAAATATATCTCCTGTACATTGTATACGTTTCTGCAGCTGCAACTCAGTGATGCTTTAATTACAGCAGAGATGCTGTGAGTGCAGTGATGTGAGAGATTGTGAAGCGTGTAGTTTATTTTTATCAGTCACTGCAAAACTTGGACAACACAGCTTAAGTGTGATGCTACTGGGTTTATGTAGTTGATTTAGATGGGTAGAAATGCAAATATGTTGTGAATCTGATAACTATTCAATCATTCATTAGTATTTGCACAGTAGAGATATGTTTTTTGTCAACAGTCCAAAAAGCATTTCCCCAAATAACCCCAAGGCAGCACAGGGTGTACTTGGCAAGACCAACTGACAGCATACTGTAAAAGTTTAATGCCTTTTTCTTTGATGTTTTCATAGCAAAGAGGGTCCATAAATTTGTATAAGTGCCATCTTCTACAGTGTCAAGAGATTAAGTCACCTTTGGCTTGTTACTTTTCTGCAAAACTTCCAGAAGGTGGCGTCGAAAACCCTCCAGTTGTGACAGGCCGAGCCTACGAGAGACCGGCAGCAGATATGTTTAATGTGGTAATACTGCAGCAAAGCCAAGTTAACCACAGTATGCTGAATATAGTAGAAAAGATACCTTGGTACCAGGTCTTTTCCTAACACCACGGATGTGACAAACTCTTTGGAGTACTCCATGGCATCCTCACTGGGAAAATAAAGGAGGGAAATGGTCAACTCACAACTCAAACAAACATTTAAGTTCTTCAAATAATAGAATATAATGGGCTGTACAGTATTCTACACCAAGTATTTAGGGAATATCTTTATCTGACCACATCCACAAGACGGCCCACAAATGTGAGTGCATGTATACGGCTGATACACACCGTAAATTAAGGACAGAACATAAACAAGAGAACACTATTAAAACAAAATCAGACACCACAGAAAAAAGAAACCCCGCCCTTGCAGAAGAAGTCGACCCTCTCTTCACATGTGCCTATGTGTCACACCATAAAAAGGTGCCAACAACAAAAACTTCATTTCCACATTGTATTAGCATGTGAATGGGTGACCAAAAAAGGGCAGTGAGTGTGATCTCATAGACTTTGAAAAGGACACGATTGATGGGGCAACCAAGAAGAGTGTACAATGAATGAACACTAGAAACCCTTATAAGAGCTTTTAGTGTGCGCGCTATGGCTCTTGATTTATGTTTATATGGGAGACACTGGGTTGCTAAGGACAAAATATGTTTACAGCACAAAAGGAAGAAGCACAGTGCAACTTTAAGTACATACAAAACAAATGGAACTGAGGATGCAACTGTACCGCTACAACTGCACACTCAGCATCTGGTGACCACATCATGAGTCACATCATTTTCATACTTAAATCATTCAGTCCTCTCTTGTATGTCCTGCATGGAAGCATCCAAATTTCGTTACGTTTTATTCAGTGTTTCCGCTCATTTTGTCCCCCGTCTTTAATCTTCACACCACCAAAGTCTGACAAATTAATTTCTCTTGGCTTCGATTAAACACTAAAGGTGCACTGCAGCATTTACTTATCTCTTGGTACAGACTTCCTGCCTGATATGCATAACAAACACAGTTAACGCGGTGGCCAGCTGCATGGCAGGCTGGTAGATAGTGTTCAAGTGTAGACAGACAAAATATTAATGGACTCTAAACTGCTGGGCCCAAAATAAAAAGATACCATTCAGGAAATAAGGCAAATTAAAGTGCAAACCACAGCCTGTTGTGGGCACAAGTCCAAAGCACTTTTTTAGGTGTCTTGTTCTTTACAGCACCCTGTTTTTTGTAAACATGCGATGCATTTTGTGAACCAGTTCTGTGTGACACAAAAGGATGTGACAGTCTGCTTTCAGATTGATGAAATGGTTTCAAATAAATTATTATATATATGTGGCCCTGCTCCCACCCTCAGCATATGGCAGGTCACTGTCACTGCTTGGCTTTGATATGAAAAGATGTACACACATTTCTATAATAATTATAGCATTACAATGCAGTTACTATAAAATAATTTTGGGATGACTTCTAGCTTCTAACTTTGAATCCATAAATCCCATTTTTAAAGGAAAACTTCTGTATTTTTGAACTTGGACCCTATTTCTACATGTTTTTGTGTCTCAGTGACTGATGGAGACAATCATTTTTGAAATTGGTCCAGTATTGAGAGAAGCTGCTGCAGCCGTAGCGGCCAAACAGGCTGCAATGTGATCCCTGCAGGCAACTGTGCACGCCAATGTATGGCCACTACAAGTGCTTGTTTTTGTCATCAACAGGCTCAGCTTGGTCTTGTAAGTGTCTAAATTACAAAAATGATCCAGTCAGGTTGTTCGTGTGTTTAAGTCTTGCTCTGAAATCTCAGATTTTTCCACACTGTCAAAATCAGTAAAATATTCAGTCACGATATTAAAATATTTTAGATAACACTAAGGGTGCTTTCACACCTGCCCTGTTTGGTTTGGTTCAGTCAAACTCAAGTTCGTTTGCCCCTTAAGTGCGGTTCGTTCGGGCAGGTGTGAACACAGCAATTGCACTCGGGTGTGCAACAAAACAACCGGACTGAGACCTTCTTGAAGAGGTGGTCTCGGTCTAGTTATAAACAAACTCTGGTGTGGTTCATTTGTGGTGAGAATGTGTTCCGACATCGATCCGATCCAACTGCAGTCACATGACACATTGTTTGGGTTAAACATGAGCATGTTACAGTCCTGGAGGATTATTAATGTGCACCTCCTCCTGTACTGCCTTAATATGCACATTCAGCACATCCAATGCATCAAAACATTGTTTTCTAGTTGGAGCTGCGCCTCGTTTTCAAACTGTATGGTTTGACTAAAATGAACAATGACAGCAATATAGTCCACGATGAGCAGTGCTACAATCAACCTGTGTAGTTGTCCCTCCATTGTGACATTAGAAAGTGTCACATTTATCTTGCAAGTGTACTCTTCTTCAACCTTTTGTTTACTACCCGTATGGAAATTCTGACTAATCAAAAGCTGCTTTTTCGCGTAAGGCATTTTATCTGGTTCGCTTGTAAATGCTGGCGTGAGAACACGAACCATCTCTTGGCAGTTATGCAACTTTGTAACAAAATCAGTCCCTGATTCAGACCAAAGCAAGACAACTCAAGGAGCACCCTTAGATACACTCTGTACTCCAACAGAACTCCAAGCACTCCTCTCTCCAACTTTCCACTGTTGCTTTTCCTGCAATAAGTCACCTTCCCCTTGAGCAAGACTTGGTCACAATAACAAACACACTAGCAAAAGGAAAGGAAAAACATTTTATTTCTCTCTAGGGTGTTTTCCGTATTGTCATCAGACACTTCTTCACACGAGTTTTTCAGGAGTAGGTCTATCTAACGACGAGGTGAATATTTATTTAGAAATCTAAGCCATGTTACAATATTGTAATGAATCCCTCACGAGCAGGAGACTAGAGGAGCGTTCAGGAAAAAGGCCCGTTTATTTGAGCACTCCAGAAACTCCGGTAACACACCACTCCGTCCCAAACTCTGACTCTTCTGGCGTAACAGACACACTTCTAACTTTACACACATACTCGTTTACGATACTAAGTGGGGACCCCCCTCCCCTCTCTGCTCCGCTAACCTCCAGTCTGCACACTGACTGACAGTGTAGCCGGTAAACAGAGCTCAGCTGTTTATTTAGCCTAGCGATATCTCCGGACTATAGTAGCTGCAATGGACGACTTTGAACGCGATTTTGAGGAGTTTCTTGTAGCGGACACAGACCCAGAGCCATACCTGTTTGAGCCGGAGCATACAGATGAGGAACTCCATGTGTTTGATGCTGAGCGGGTGCTAAGAGAGGCTGAATGCACAGAATGGGATTCGGTGCTACCATCGTTGGGGAGATATATCACCAGGAGGAAAAGCGCCGCAGAGAGTGCATCACAAGGAGTGAAGTTGCGTCTTCTTTTCCTCGCAGATGACGGTTCGGGTTCATTCTCTCCTGTTGCGTGTTAAGTGTGGTCCATTCGCAAACTTTATAACTAAAAAAACTTTTCACTACTCTCTATCGACGAACTACTAACACTCTCTGCTGTTTCCTCCTCCTTCTTCCTTCCTTCCGCTGTCTTCGTTGGTTCATTTATACACGTGAAACGCGTTCTCTGGCTGGCTGGATTGTCCACTCGGTCTGCCGTACATACATGGCGGCGCAAGATGGCGACCTCTCTAAAGCAAGGCCCTTGATATATATATATATATATATATATATATATATATATATATATATATAAAAGCATAATTATAAGGCTACAAAAACCAAACGAATTTTATTTTGTAGCGATCATACACTTGTATAAACATATTAATGGGTAGAATATTCAGATTCAGATTCAGATTGACAATAAACCATGCCAAATATTACACACTGGCCCTTTAATAAGGTGATCAAATAAAGAAAAAAACAGCACCACATTGCTCACACTGCTATGTTTGGTCTCCTGTGTAAACATAGCAGGGACCATTTCTGATGAACTGAAAAAATATTTATATTAGGTGTGGTATCATTCTGAGGTTTAGCACTGATGTGTATTAAACCGCAGCTTCAGAGCCAGGGCTTCAGTAAACAGTGATGACCAGCGTATAACCTGAGACAGCGGTCTGAATGAAACGATCAAACTTGGGTTAAACATGTGCAGAATTTATAAACATAAACAAGGGATTCATGCATGGAAATAGCAAACAGGCTTTTAACGACTCCCTGCACAATGTACTCAAACAGAATCTTCTTCTCTTGTACGCTTTTTTGTACATCCTTTGAACTCGCACAGATTGACTCACCTAAAAAGGCCACCAGGTGGAGAGTAAGAGTAGCAGTGAAGAGTTGGGTACTGAGGTCTCAGCAGGAAGGAGAGGATAGCAGCGGTGCCTGCACCAAGAGAATGCCCGACTATCACCAGCCCATAGTGCATGGTGCCCTTGTTCTGTGAGAGATAGCCAGAGTCATTATGCTCACAACAGCGCACTTTTGTTACCACAGTGAAGATAATCACTTCAAACAAATTGCCTCTACTGCCATTTGCAGAATTCTTTGTATGCAGTAGGGTTAGGGTTAGTGTACTGTTGCACAGCAAGCGTAGCCTTGAATGGAGTACTAGAGTGGTGCTAATACAAATTCAGAGAGTAAATTATGGAAAAATGTTCATAATTGATCCAGCCATTCTTTTTTAGGGTGTACTGAGTCGTGTACCAAGTCTCTTCCAAAGGCTTGTGACAAGATCATTTCCTGCTCCAGTTTCTTCTTAATGTATTCTGCTGAGTAAACCATCCCCTGAGAGTGGAAAGAAAGAGAAAGGGATTCAACGAAGAGGAGGATGGGGAGAGAGAGAGAGAGACAGAAATATGGACAGGAAGTCTGTGTCATTAATCTCTTATTAAAATATCCGTGGAAATTATTCTACTATTAACAACTGAAACGACCTTTGAGGTCTGGGATAATGCTACTTGCTGGAAGTACGCAACAGAGAATAGAGAAATGTTAAGAGGAAAAATGTCAGAGGAGACTGCACAGAGGAGGCTGCTTAATGTATTGTAAGTGAGTGTTTTAAGACAGTAATCTCTGACCTTGTGGCCGAGCCAGGTCCCGTGCTGCTCCTCTACAGGCAAACGTTCAGAATCCCCCGTCAGATCAGTCAAGGCGTCCTGATACACACAAGACAAATTAAAAAAAATTCTACAAAAGACAGCATAAAGCAGAGAACACAAGTGGATGAAGTGAAAACAGGGAAAGTGAAAAGAACATCTTACTAATTAAAGTGCACAGATCGGGCACAAGAATTAAACATACCATTCATAATCTCCACTGGTAACTGGATTATTATTGGTTATAGTGTATTAACTTTTTACCTGAAGAGCTACAGCAAGACTTGTTAGACTATAAGAGAACAGTATATGCTCAGACTTTAATCAGGGTTCCCTTAAGCAAAGATTTTTTTCGTAACTTTTCAACAATATCTTATCCCATTTTATGACTTTACAGAAGTAGTTTAAGGCCTCGATCACACAGAAAGTGTTTTTGTAATTGTTTTTAATGAGAATGTAGCTTTCTGCTCGCATTTTTTGCATTGCGAAGCGCCTCGCGTTTCTGCACTCTAGGCGCCTAGCGTTTTTGCTGGAGCGCTCTGAACTCCTCCAGTTGAAAAAACTTCAACTGCAACTTCAACTTCAGAAAAGTACCCCACATCATCTCTTTTTTCGCCAGCTTTTTTCCCAATTGTCCAATCAGATGATTTGAGAGGCGGGCCTTCTGTGGTGTTCACGACAATAAGTTTACAATTAATAAATAATGGAAGTGAAACTGGTGGTAGCAGTTGCTGGATATCCAGAGTGACACGGCCCAACTATAGACAGCAGGTTGTCAAACTGCCCCCGAGTCATCCTAAAATATGCCTGGAAACAGCCATCATCAAGGTGAAGCTCCTGGACCAACCTGGTGGTACTCCCCATGATTCACCCTCTTTATTAGGGTGTCATGTGCCCACACAGATCTCTTTTTCCCTGTGCCCAACAAACTATTTACTGACAGTTTCTCACCCTCAACCAGAGCTACAGCAAGTAGATAATAATTACTGTAAGAGAAAAAGAAGAAGATTGATTACATGGGAAGTTTAGTGTAAGGACATGTTGGGGTGGTTGCCTGGCAACAATAAAAAGGCAAAGTAAGCATTTTTATAAAAAAATAAAAAATAAAAAATTAACTAGTGGCATTCAAATTTTTTTAAAAAGGCAGTGTGGTGTGCCTCGTGTTTTGCAACCTGCAAAATGCTTTCTGCATGATCAGGGCCTAAAATGGGTAAGCCTATACTGTAATACAGCCATACTGTACACATCTGTATGCATTCATTTCTTGTTAAATAAATGTTTGTTTTAAAGACATGTCTAATAACTGTTTTGCGACTTTCCCTGAACCTGAGCGTTTGCAATCCTTAATAAATTAAGGCTGATCACTGTCATGTTCCGTCAGTCTTCCTCTGTCCAAGTGGAGGAATGATGCAACACACTGTCCCAATATTGATTATCCAGACATCTTTACATGTATAAATATGATACCTGGTGAGTCTGTCAAATATGTTTATTGACTGAATCACCAGGTACCATCAGGCCAAGTGTTGTCTGTAAATAACAAACCTGTTATTAGCCAACTGTTGCATCTTGGCTGTAATTTAGTTGGATATGACAATCTGATGCTGCTATGCTGTATGACTGTAACGTTACTGAAGCAGCCTCCCACTCAGCTAACATTAGCTATCCATCAGCAGTAACTGTCACCAGCATCATATTGCTATATACTGCACTGACAGTGAATGTTCACAAATCTTATGTGCCTGACATGACAACGTGTTTCCTTCTCCCTGAAGGGGACGTGGCCTTGGCAATGATGTGATGCTGGTCTGGTCAATGTGTATCAGGTGACACTAGTGGCATTTAGGGTTGTATGAAATTTTCACAATATGATCACGGCCTCAGAAAATATCGCTGTTTCACGGTATAATGGTATTACAGAATTTACTTTATCATTAGTCAGAGTGAGCCTCAAAGGAATGAAAGCGGAAGGGTTATTTTTGGTTGAACAAACGTTTTATTAATGTAACTGAAACTTGAAACCATTTTGTTAATGGAAGTATGTGTTAAAAGTCTCCCCTTTGAAAATAACTACAATAAAGGTGAGATTCAATGTTTACTTTCATTTTGCTTTCAATATTGTAGATAACCAAATGTACACAGTATGATAACCATCAACTTTTTTATCATGGTATACCTTGAAACTGGTATACCGCTGCTATCCTAATGGCATTTCAGTGGTTACACAGCGCAGGACTACATTTTAAATTAGTAATACATGGAACGTATCTTGTGTAATGTTAGACATGTTTTGTGATTTTTATAAACATATTTAAACAATAGCTAAAACAATGTATACTCTGTTCATGGCAAATCATTTGAAGGCCTTTTTCTAATTTCATAACTTTTCCGTGAATTTCATGACCATGGGAACCCTGTTAACTGCTTCCATTTTTCTCAGCTCAACATAAGGCTAAAGCGAAAACCACAGCCTTTGAAAAGGTGTTTCTTATCTTTATAATCCATGTCAGGGAGTAATGAGAGCTCAACATTCACTTACTTAGATCTGATGTTCAGAAGCACCTCGCAAAAGCTTCTTTAATCTTTATACTCTATTTGTAACGTCCCACACTGCATGTACTCTACCTTCATGTTTTGACTGGTTGGAAGCAAAGCATCAGAGATCAATGGGATGAGTGGTTATTCTCCCCTGATCTGTTAGCTGTCGGTTCAATTCAGGTCTTACAACATGATGGGAATTCTCAAATACTTGTGTAAAACAAATGGTAGAACATGTTGTTCTAAAAGTGAACAGTCACGTTTCTGCTCCATGTGTGAAAGGTGTAGGAGTTTGAGAACACTTTATTAAGCTATGAGAACTTCACCTGTTCTGGATGTGTTGGTGTTGTGAGGTACTGAGGGGAACAGAGTGCACTAACGTTTAGAAAGAGCTGAAGATATATTACTGTATAAACAAGACAAGAAAGCTATAATTCACCTTTGGCGATAAGGTTCCTCTGATACTGATGACAACCTTCTTCTTCGCATGATCCACTGCCACGAAAAACGGAGTCTCATAAACCTGTAAGGATGCAGAGTGGACAGTAAACGATGGTGAGACAGTGAGAGGGGCAGGCGATGGGCGAAGTGAGGAGGAGACAAATAATAGTTTATCTTACATCCCAGCAAACAGAGCACTTCTTCAGACTTTGTCGTCAAACCTCTCTCCACTTGGCACCGCACACACTCACCTAAGTACCTCCGTGAGAGAAATTTATAGATGGAAACTCGGCGCTAACCGCACCAAGAAGTTCATCTAAATCATCAACGTGTCTCTTAGACCCCATCCCAACTAGGCTACTTAAGGTCTTACCTTTAGTTAACACTCATATATTAGATATGATCAATATATCCTTATTAACAGGCTATGTACCACAGTCTTTTAAGGTAGCTGTAATTAAACCTCTCCTAAAGAAGTCCACCCTGGATCCAAAGGTGTTAGCCAACTATAGACCAATATCTAATCTTCCCTTTCTGGCAAAGATCCTTGAGAAAGTAGTCGCAGACCAGCTGAGTGATTTTCTCCATGATAATAATTTATTTGAGGAATTTCAGTCAGGATTTAGAGTGCATCATAGCACTGAGACAGCACTAGTTAAAATTACAAATGACCTTCTGATTGCTTCAGACAAAGGACTCGTCTCTGTACTTGTTTTATTAGATCTTAGTGCGGCATTTGACACAATTGACCATCAAATTCTGCTACAGAGACTGGAACACTTAATTGGCCTAAAAGGTTCTGCGCTAAGCTGGTTTAAATCTTATTTATCTGATCGTTTTCAGTTTGTTCACGTTCATAATGAGTCATCCTTACGTACTGAAGTTTGTTTTGGAGTTCCGCAAGGTTCTGTGCTTGGACCAATCCTATTTACTCTATATATGCTTCCTTTAGGTAACATCATTAGAAATCACTCTGTAAATTTCCATTGTTATGCGGATTATACACAGTTGTATTTATTTATGAGCCAGAAGAAAGTAATCAATTAACTAAACTTCATAACTGCCTTAAAGACATAAAAACCTGGATGAGCACCAATTTCCTGATGTTAAATTCAGACAAAACTGAAGTTATTGTTCTTGGCCCCAAACAACTCAGAGACTCTTTATAGATGGCATTGCTCTGGCCTCTAGCACTACCGTAAGAAACCTCGGAGTAACATTTGATCAAGATTTGTCTTTTAATTCTCATTTAAAACAAACCTCACGGACTGCATTTTTTCATCTGCGTAATATTGCGAAAATTAGGCCTATCCTGACCCGAAAAGATGCAGAAGAATTGGTCCACGCTTTTGTTACCTCTAGGCTGGATTACTGTAACTCTCTATTATCAGGTAGCTCTAGTAAGTCCTTAAAAACTCTCCAGCTAATTCAGAATGCAGCAGCACGTGTACTAACAGGAACTAAGAAACGTGATCATATTTCTCCTGTTTTAGCTTCTCTGCACTGGCTCCCTGTAAAATCCAGAATTGAATTTAAAATCCTACTGTTAACTTATAAAGCTCTAAATGGTCAAGCTCCGTCATATCTTAGAGAGCTCATAGTGCCATATTATCCCACCAGAACTCTGCGTTCTGAGAACGCAGCGTTACTCGTGGTCCCTAAAGTCTCCAAAAGTAGATCAGGAGCCAGAGCCTTCAGCTATCAGGCTCCTCTCCTGTGGAATCATCTTCCTGTTACGGTCCGGGAGGCAGACACCGTCTCCACATTTAAGACTAGACTTAAGACTTTCCTCTTTGATAAAGCTTATAGTTAGGGCTGGCTCAGGCTTGCCCTATACCAGCCCCTAGTTAGGCTGACTTAGGCCTAGTCTGCCGGAGGACCCCCCTATAATACACCGGGCACCTTCTCTCCTTCTCTCTCTCTCTCTCGTGTCCTATTACTGCATCTTGCTAACTCGGCCATTCTGGATGTCACTAACTCGGCTTCTTCTCCGGAGCCTTTGTGCTCCACTGTCTCTCAGGTTAACTCATATCGCAGTGGTGCCTGGATAGTGTGACGTGTGTGGTTGTGCTGCTGCCGTGGTCCTGCCAGATGCCTCCTGCTGCTGCTGTTATCATTAGTCATACTTCTACTGTTATTATACAAATATGACTATTGTCACACATGTATACTATCAGATATTAATATATAATATAATATATATTATTATTAGTTATAATATTATTACTTTCATTAATGTTGTTGTAAGCTACTGCCATTACCGTCTATCCTGCATCTCCCTCTGTCTCTGTCTCATTGTGTCATACGGATTACTGTTAATTTATCATGTTGATCTGTTCTGTACGACATCTATTGCACGTCTGTCCATCCTGGAAGAGGGATACCTCCTCAGTTGCTTTTCCTGAGGTTTCTACCATTTTTTCCCTGTTAAAGGGGTTTTTTTGGGGAGTTTTTCCTTATCCGCTGTGAGGGTCCTAAGGACAGAGGGATGTCGTATGCTATAAAGCCCTGTGAGGCAAATTGTGATTTGTGATATTGGGCTTTATAAATAAAATTGACTGATTGATTGAGAAGTGCTCTGCTTTCAAAATCATCAACATCATGTGGCTCCAGTGCTAGTGTGAATGGTGTTGGGGAAATTCCACATTAAAAATAGAATTAGTTAATTGAATTTGTTAGGAAATAGGAAACTATTTTAGCGACTATTTATTTTCATTTCAGTGGGAATATGAGCGGCCATTTGGATGGGAATGTGGTGAGAGTTGGGAGCATGATTGGAGTCAAATTATTTTGACTTCTAAAACTGTGTTTCTGTAACAAAGAAAACATATTTCCTGTTTGTGTTGACTTTGGCTACTGCACTTTAAAGGGGACCTATTATGCTTTTCCTTATTTTCTGTCATGGATATAATGTTACAATTTCAGATGTTCAAATTAAACATGGCCGAGGTTTCAAATAATGAGGTAAACATATGTAAAAGTAATCCCTCTGAACAAAAACCGCAGACTGCTCTGAATACTCTGTTTTAATGTTTTTTCCTATATTGGCTACAAGATGACATCAGCTCGACATCAGTCCTAATGGTCATCTGCTCCAGGCACACTATTAGTGTTTACATTACATACCCTACACTGCTACATGTAGCTACATGCTAACATCAGGGAAACATGTAAACTTGGTTGCTGATGTTGTCCATTTCTCCCTGATTTGGATCATAAGGCCCGTTTCCACTGAAGAAGTTCCTGGTACTATTTGGGGGGCAGGAACTACTACAGGAACGTCCTCTCGCTCGGCCCTCTCAACCGCCGTGTCTCCACTGAGAGGGCGGAGTAGGAGGAAGGTTCCTGTAAAGTTACCGGGACCTGGATGTGATGTAATTGTTGCACGACCATTTTGACCGGGGCGACGTAGTGGCATAGGGACGCTGTTAGCTGTTAGCCGATAGCGGTGTCTGTAATAACTCACTAAACTCACAAAGTGGCCTGTGAAAATATTTTTTCCAGCGGATGTCTTAGTTACAACATGATTGAGCTAACTGGAGTAGTTTCATGTCATATCCAACAACGGGGGGCTTTTCACAGATGACGTCCTGATGTTAGCTTTGCTGCTGCTGTTAGCTGTCTCTGTCAGCTGCAGCCACTGATGCTTTCTAGACATTGTGATTTCCCAAAACTGAATAAATACCACACATAGCAACACAAAACTGCTTTGCTAGCTCAATCATGTTGTAACTAAGATATCAGCCGGAAAAAAATATGTTTTTCACGGACCGGTTATTGAGTTTGTTTACATGGCGGTGGAAGCTACGAACGAGCTAATCCTCGTCTGCTGAGTTTTAAAAATGCTGGCTATTTTGTTGCTTTCTGTTGACACCACATCCCTCCTTGAGTATATCCAATCAGCACCAAGTAACCCCCAAGCCCCAGCCAAGAGTTTCTCGGGGCCGTTCTGAGTACCTACCCCGAGGCAGGGACTTGTTTAGCCCCTGTAAAAGTTCCGGAACTCTGTCATTCGGGGGTGGTTCCTGCGGTGGAGACACGCACCAATGGCCCCGGCCCCGTAAATTTACCCCGAAGTTCCTGCGGTGGAAACAGGCCTATATTCTTGCTGGAACATGTCCAGTGTCAAGATTTTGTTTTTAAAGCTTTATATGGTTATTTGTCACAGTACAAACTGCCACTGTACTCCATTAATGTCATTACCCCAGCTGCTGTAATGGTGCAGAGATGCTGAGATATGGAGATCACAGAAACAGAGCAGACTAGGCTTTTCAAGGAGGGTGGCTTAAAGAAACAGATGCTGAAATGGTGCGTTTCAGACACAGGGTTGATACAGGTGTTCCAGCACAGACTGTATGAGGAAAACAAGGTGGTTTTTGAACAGTAAAGCATGTACACGTGATCTAATAAAAAAACCAAAATGCAAGTATGAACCTGAGCATAATAGGTCCCTTTTAAAATTCATTGCAAAATCTTTTTTCTACTTGTAGTCATTATTATTTGACAACCTGGGACAGCCGTTTTTTCTCACAAACTTTAACATAGGGATGCAGCAGCTTTCCTAGACACAGACAAGGCAATGACCAGGAAATGATATACCCATCAAACAGGTTTAAAACAAGTCCCAAACATTACAGTACACGCTCTCCAGGAAGTGAAATCAAAAAAGGAATGGTAATTCTCAGTATAACATTCTCATGGCTGTGTATAATGCACCAAAAGCAGCAAGACTGCATCATACGTTGAGAGCAGAAATACAATTCTGACATGACCTAAGTTGACACTTTCCACTCTTCGCCTGCACCTTATGATTCTGTCCATGACAATCACAAACAGCCTTGGTGGAGTCCAACACCTACTGAGTACACACTTGACTTACTGCCGAGGATGTGGACACAGCGACTCGGCTCCCCATATCTCAGCGACTAAACTGGTGAGTAAAGTGTTATCCAAACATTTACAAGTGATGGCCAAAACTACAGAGTAAAGCCACTAAATTATCAGACTGGCTCCCAGTGTTGTCAAAGTGCAGCGCTGTACAGCGGCCCAATGTTAAGTGGAGTTTGACGAGATGAGCGTCTAGTTTGCAAGCATAACACAGCGTGCAGGGCTCTATGTGCACAAGAGCTTAAAAAAGGCAAAGCGTAATTAGACCTCCACTGTGCATTTTGCAAAAAGGAAGAGGCATTAACACTGAAACAAAAGAATGGGCAAACGAAAACAAACATCCTGATGCTGTTCCTCTGACTTCTCCACACAAACCATCCTTTGTCTAATATAGGAAGCCGAGCCCAAACACCTCTGCCTGCTTGTTAGCCAGTTGTCGGATTACTCACAGCATCATGGCAGGAAGTGTAGACAATGTGAACCTGCTTGAGGTCCCTGTCCAGGAAGTGTCTTCGTATGGCCAGGACATTACAGCCGCAACAGTTGTCCTCCTCCACTGTCACGGACTGAGACAACCGAGAACCAGACATTGAGGTACAGCTGATGTGAGAGGGGAAGATAAGAGGAAAAGAGGAGAATGCATAAATGCAAAAACAGATAAATAACTAATTTATTTGTGAAACAGCAGGTGGGACAAGCACAAGAGAATTACAGTAAACAGTTAAGATTACAAAGATACAATCTAGCATCCCAGTGCAGGCAATGCGGATAAGAGAATGTGATTAATTCGACATCGCTTGTGTCAGTGAGTGAGTCTAACTAGAGTGGTATTGTCTCAGTGGATTACCACTTGGCAAGTGTTGACGCATGTGAAATTTGATCTGCACTGGAGAGGCTCAAGAGACACAGAAGCCAAATAGATCAAAACTGTGCGGGTGTATGTTTGAGTGCTTACGGGCAGGAGCTGGCGAGGCGGCACAGCCCACAGGCAGGCTTCCTCATTAGGTACATGGGCCAACCGTATGCAGCCAGGGCAAAGAGCATGTAATAACACACATCCTTGTACATATTCATCTCGGACTGGGAGAGGGAGAGGCAGACAGACGGACACACACACATGCGTCAGAACAACTGAGGAAAAAGAGTAATAACACATTCAGAAATCCTGAGATATTCAAATCTGCAGATATCATTTTTGATTACAGTGCGTTCTCACACACACACACACACACACACACACAGACACTATTTGCATAGAAAGGTTTTGTAAACCACTGCAGAAAAACAACAGTTTTTGAAGTCAGTTAACCAGCATCATATCAGCTTGTGGCTCTAAATCAGTACAACTGTTCTGCGGTGCGGGGTCTGTAGTAACGCGGGCGCTGCGCCGTGCCGTCGTGGTGAAGAGGGAGCTGAGCCAGAGGGCAAAGCTTTCAATTTACTGTTCCATCTACGCCCCAGCTCTCACCTATGGTCATGAGCTCTGGGTAGTGACTGAAAGAATGAGGTCGTGGATACAAGTGGCCGAAATGAGTTTCCTCTGGGCTCAGCCTTAGAGATACGGTGACATCTGGAGGGAACTCAGAGTAGAGATGCTGCTTGATCGCATCGAAAGGGGTCAGCTGAGGTGGTTCGGGTTTCTGATCAGGATGCCTCCTGGGCGCCTCCCGTTTGAGGTGTTCTGGGCATGTCCAACTGATAGGCGGCCCCGGGGCAGACCCAGAACACGCTGGAGGGATTACATATCTCATCTGGCCTGGGAACACCTTGGGGTCCACCAGGAGGAGCTGGAAAGCGTTGCTTGGCGTGCTTCTATACTCTGTGTCCATGGTGGCAGGCGTGCAAAAATGTGGAAGTACAATCTGTAGTTTGAGCAACAGCCCTAGAGCCAGTGAAAAATCCACCGGATGACGCAATTTTGAGCTGAGAGATGAGCAGGATCTGGGCGCTGTTAAGATGGAGGGAAGTTTACTATAGTTCATTTACGCATACTGCCCACATTGTTATGACACGAAGCTGGTGGAAAATCAGCAACTTTCACAAAAGTCCACTGTTCAAGCGATAAAAACTTAAGTCAACCTCGAATATGTCAATTTATTACACAGATGGAAACTCACCGAGTTCTTAAGGTCCAGGTATCTAGTATTTCGAGTGACAGGCATTCCAGATAAGAAGGCTAAAATGTCATTGTTGGCCTTGGGAAGAGAAAACAGAAATGAAAACTTATTTTCATTGCAGCACATTGCCTACGCAAGCATAAAAATACAGACACTAATATATTTTTATCGACAGTGATACCTGGTCCAGGATAGCAGATCTCTTAGACCTCTGCCTCTGGCGGAGAAGTACCAGGCCAGCAATAATATCACTAGGCACAATGTCCAGGTCTCTGAAGAACTCTGCGAAAAGGCTGGCCACTTCTGAATACGCATCCTAGAGAGGAGAGCAGTACGTATCAGATGACATGTTGGCAAAGCACGGCAACGCAAAGAGGATTGATCTACAGGAGCTTTCATCATTTCAACTGTCTGCTGTTGTGCTCTGTTCAAGTGAATGATGGTTCATAGCAGATGTAAAAATAGCAATGTTGTTGATTACTGTAAACACACACTTGGAAATCACCAAGTTTCCATTCAGATGTGTTGCGTAAAGCTGGGCTCAGACTACAGGAGTTTTAAAATCAAAACCAATTTTGAAATCGTGTTGCGTCACGAACATAAGAAGAAACTTTTTTTTTCTTTTATAAAATCTCAAACACACACACACACTAGATTTAAAAAACAATAGCATGTCACACATTGCAGGATATCCGTAAGATTATTGTGTCAGAGGGAGCACGACTGTACTTTCTCACATTATCTCATGGGGAAGTAGATGAAATCAAAATGGAGACTGAAGTGGCGCAACAACTGTAATGTTAACGATGATTTGCAGTGAGAAAAACAAAAACAGGAGGCGAAACGAGTCAGAATGAGAAAATGTTTGGGGAGATGCGGTCAACACAGGTCTATTCTTCAGCGAGAACTGGAGGTTTTATTACAGTAGTATGCTAGCTAACGTTAGCCTCAAAGGCCAGAGTGTTGACTGACATAATCATGACCGTAACCATCCAGATTTTAAATCCTAAAGTTGTTCAGTAGGTTTTAGACTGGATCTGCAAACCTCTCACATTACCAGATAATCTGGGCCGAACATCAGTAACGTCAAAGGTACCAGACCGGAGTTCTCCTCCAATTCGGAAAGGGTGAGTCTGGGATAAATCAGCCCCAAACTCCTGCAGTCTGAGCCCGACTTCAGCTGGCATGATATATCTGCCTGGATACTTTGAATGCTTCGAAGCACAATAACCTGAGGGTTTGACATGTTCAGTGGATTTGTACCAACTCACTGAGGACTGCACATCTTGTTCAAGTACTAGTTTTAATTTAGCCAGAGTGGAAAATACATTACACTGCTGGTTAAAAGCTGATGACGTTCTTTCTGGATTTCTGCAGTCTAATCTAGTGAATGGTAGTTCCTAGTATTTCTATGACTGCAGTACTGCGGGAGAGAGTTTACTTGCGGACAGCTTGTAAATTGATTCAGCCTCAAATGAAATCATTTGACATTTATATTTTATGTGAAATGCTTAATGTTGCTGGTAAGTAGCTGAGCGGTGAGCTCCTTTGTGTCACAGTCTTGACTCATCCTGTCAGGGCTTATTTTAATGACTGGCTCACTGGACGTTATGCTTGACATATTTCTGGTTTCATTCATTTCTGTTTTACTTTAACCACAGAGAGGAAAGTGTGTGTTGTGACTCACCGATTGTGTATCCTGGGCTCTTGTGCAGCACATAAAGAACTTAAGTCTCCTGCTCCAGCTACTGGCTTGGCCTTCCTCTAGCCTGTGTCTAATGGAGAGAAAAAAGAAAAATACATTTGAATTTGTGTGGAAAACAGATAAGATATGCATGTCTGTGCTTTGGTTGAGTGAAGACAAAATAAGAAACAGAGAGAGAAAAAGGGTCTGTTAATACCTGAGTGTATATGTAGTAAGATTGCGCTGACGCCGCCGGGTGGCTTTCAGTTTGACAAACGTCCGACCCGTCGGATCAAAGGTGCACATGAGGGTAATGCAAACGCTGAATATCACCAGCCAGTTGCATGCAACGATTCCTGCAAAGAATATTAAACCATCAGTCAACTTCAAGCATAACAAATGACTTTGGACTTTGAATGTTTATTCTACTTTAAAACTCTGTCACCTACCCAAAGCCAGGTTTTTGGCAGTGACATCAGAGCATGGCTGGTAATACTGGACGAGCCAGGCAATTCCAACAACAGCATACACTAGCTCGACTAACAGAATGGCTGGAGAGCGAGAACAGGGAGAGGGAGTGAGGAGGATAATGATCAATATCTGCCCAATCAATATAAACAGTGTTGAAATCTTAACTTGGAACCACAAGTAATCCTCAGAGCCACACCATCCAATCCTCACAAGGATCAGGAGGTAATGTGAAAGAGAGCCTCAGAAAAAAAACGTAAGCATCCCTACATGCCTTACCTAGCCGTATATAGATGACATACTGCACAGCATCCCTGGGCTGTGTGTACAGAATGCTGCCTCTCATGCTCAGCCACATGATGGCGCTCTCGCAGATGAGGCAGCTGACCAGGATGCCCAGGTACCCTCGGCCATGGTCCACCAGCGTCACAGAACAGGACTGGTCCGAGCCGTACGGGAGGCCGAACAGAACCACGGACAGAACCACCAACCTGAGTAAGAAAGCCACAGGTATGAAATGTATCTTTGTGCAGAGATACACTGATACATTAAAATTAAATATATATATGTTAAAAACAAAAATCAATATTGTGACTCACCAGATGCAGTGCAATAGAAAGAGGAAGAGGGCGGGCAGCACCAGGTCATCACTGCCAACTGACCAGCGCCGCCGAAACATCACCATGCCAGGCATCACTGCCCTGTGGGGATAATGAAGGGGCGAGAGACGACTTCAGGAACGATGGACACAGATAAAGCACAATCAAACATAAATTTAAAACAATATCAAATACAAACAATTACAGCAACATGATCAAGCCTACCA
This sequence comes from Epinephelus lanceolatus, assembly GCF_041903045.1. Taxonomy (NCBI): domain Eukaryota; kingdom Metazoa; phylum Chordata; class Actinopteri; order Perciformes; family Serranidae; genus Epinephelus; species Epinephelus lanceolatus. The sequence continues at coordinate 22,650,564 of NC_135735.1, read as the reverse complement.
TATTCTAATCAAGTATGTACAGAGCAATAAATAAAAGTACAAGGCTTGTGCTACACTTATTGCACACTGTGGATACTAGTAAAGTATGTATAGACATCATTTGCAACCTGACTTCTTTGTCTAAAAAAAAATCATTATTCAATTCTCCACAGGTATTTTTTAAAAAGGTTTAACCCATCGGTTACCAACTAGTCTGGCCCCTGGGTCCAGATTTCTCTTTAGTCATTAGTTCAAGGTCCACACGGGTTAATACATTATGCATCATACTTGTGTTCGACCATGTTGTTGAGGTAGTTTACGGTCTCTGTCTGTCGCTGTCCATTAGTCCCTCAATCTATAGCAGGAAATGGCACTTTAAAACAAAAGCTCTGTGCCGGAAATTTAATGTACATAAAAATAAAGTGTGGTTTGTTTGTTTGGTTTTTTTTACAAACTTTTTTTACAACGATTTGTCGACAAATCAATGACTAATCGACTATTAAAATAATCGGTGACTATTTTAGTAATCTGTTTGTCATTTTTCATAGAAAAGTACTATAAAACACACTCTCCCATGAGGGTGAACTAAAACCCTCTGGAGTGAGTACGAATCAAGACATTAGAAGACATAATTTGGAGGTTTGGGGGAGACAGACCGACATTTTCCAACATTTTAACACATTTTTCTATAAAGTGATTAGTCGACTAATCGAAGAAATAATCGACAGATTAGTCTACGATCAAAATAATCGTTAGTTGCAGCAATAGTTCATATTTGATACCATTTTCAATACCACAGGAAAAAATTGAAATCGAGGGCATACAATTTAAAACTTTTAAAAGAATAACAAGGCTATAACATGACAACAATTTTTTTCCTCAGTTAGTAGCAGAGAACAGCAGAATGACTGGAGTAAACATTAACAATCACAGAGAGCAATGACTTGCAGCTGGTATCAGTGTATTGACACTGCAGAAAATGAGGATAGATACATTTCAAATTTTCAGAATCGATATGATTGTTTTTGAAAACCCAAGTACATCATAAACTTACATGATGACTTTCAAACAGCTAATGAGAGGGAAAAAAGGACAACCCATTTCTACTGGCATGAATGTCTCAACAGGTCAGATCTTGCTCAGAGCTCAACAACATGAATAGGGCACTGATTTACTTTCCGTGTTTTTAAACTCTCTATATTGAAACAGAGAGAAGGGCTGCAGGGATTACCATGGAAATAGACTTGCACAGAGGAGAAGAGTGAAAGATAATGGGACTTGGAGAAGATGAGCCTAAGTGGGTGAAGGGATGCAGAGAAAATGCACCACTTAATGAACAAAAGAATGACAACCAGCTTTGATATATGATGGCCGCACGCTGGTTATGGCCACGTGAAAAAGCCTCTTTTACATCACTCTGTCCACTTTCTTCGCTGGGAAAAGCATTGTGAGGTTACTCGAGTCGCCTCTGGGCTAAACTGAAATGAACTGTAAAAGGCATGGTCGGGAGGAAATAGTAGGGAGAGAAGGAGCCACAGAGAGGCTGATGCAGGCCTTACGCCGCTGATACGGGCTGATACAGCCTTTATCGTATGCTGCTCCTGCATATTTGCTGAAAGCTAAAGGACGGCTTTTCGGTCCTGTCAAGAAAGTATGCCATCCACCATGCCAAACCGTTGACTATATATAGCTGCCACTAAAGTTGGAGTGCACGCGTATTCTGACCTTTATGGTAAATGCACTGAAGCAGCCCAAGAGACACGTGACCTCTATCTATCTATCTATCTATCTATCTATCTATCTCTTACTAGCATGAGCTCAACAAAAGATAAAGCAGCACAACTTAGTTTTTCTTGTTGGTCACTGTCCAGCACTCCTCTGCTTTTTAGTATTGTTTCAGAACATTTTTTCACATTTTTTTAGTTATTGAGAAACTGGCAGCACCCTCCTTGTTTCACCCTTAAATACCACAGTCATCACAGTTGTTAAAGTCTCACTCTGCATCGTGCCTGCATGAAATAGCAGGGGATAGTTGCATCATTCCCTAGTCAAAGGTAAATGCAATATTAAATAGGATCTTCCTGTTTGAGATGGATAAATGCCACAGCAAAGATGCAGTCATCTGCATTTCCACAGTGGGTTGTAATAACTAGGATGATAAAATGAGCAAACAGCAGTAATTGCAAGACTTGGGTTGCTAATTTAAATGGGTCAGAAAGAGAGAGTGATGTGCAGTTGGACCAAGATAGCCAAGTACTGGCACAGCAACTTGGTGGTGCAGCAAAATTCTTCATTTGGCATGCCTTTGTGTGATATTTTCCAAGTTTGTTCACACTTCTGTTTCTTGACATTATGCGTCTTGTTCCTGTTGCAAGTTTTCCACTGGTCTATTGAAATTAACTGGACTGGAGTATTCTTTTTTTCTCCCTTGTGCATTTCAGATATTGTCAAGACGACTTGCTGGTTGTTCCATTCCTAGACTGTGCACAGCCAGTGGCATCCTCTTTTACAGGCGATACAGCGAACTGACAGTAAAAATCCAGCTAAGCAACTTCAGAGAAAAGCTGTCTGTTTGCAGAACAATAACTCGCTCGGAAGATAACATCTGTGGCCCTTGTACTGTGTGTTTTACAATGCTGTCGTGGGTAACTCCATGCCCCTAATAACAGTGACAGATGCACAGCTGATAGATGGTGTCAGAAAAGTGTCTGAACGGACATTCTTTTGAGAGAGATAACAACAGAACAATGCGATAACGCTGTTCTGCACTAATGTAAGTAGGATTGGGTGTCGTTTAAAAAAATCACAATACCAATATCAACACCTGTACCATTAAAGTGATACAGATGCTGACAGAGTACTTCATTTGACACCTTGTTTTTGTATGTCTTTCCCATGCCATGCCATCATGTGAATGGGTGCATTCAGTTGTGTAAAATGCCACCAAACTTTTAAATGCGTTGGTGACATCTTGGCATGCTCAACTGCCAACTGTAAAATACATGGCGCTCGAATCACAACTTGCTTGTGGCGATTGGCAAAGACAGGGATTTTTTTCTCTGTTTGAAAACATGCAGCTGCACCACAGTTACACCTCCAAAATACTAGTCAGCGTAGTGTTTCTGTGAAGGGATGTACAGTACGTTCAAACCCACCTAAACCACACATTAAACATGGCTTAACAGAGACAATTTTCAACACAAGTACACAAATCGGCTTCACTATAACTCGCAGCATCCACAGACAATCTGCTTGTCTTTTGCTAGACACATTTAGACACACAAATACAACATGCTTTTTTGCATGTTTTTAGCACAAGCCTATGGCATTTTACATTGTATAAATTAGTCTAACGGCTAGCAAACTTCTCCTCTACTCACATGAAGCCAGAGACAACAGCAACATTTAACAAAGGTAATGTTACAAAATTCTGCTCCATTACAGCTCAAAAAGGTTCACCGACGGTTTTCCAAACCAGAGGTTTTATTGTCTTCACAAATTATTGTTTCTTCTCTGTGAAACTGAAGTAAATAAAAGCTTTGTTTCCACTGAGGGAAATGGTTTCAGCTTACAAAAACAGACGGGAAGTCTGCCTGCCTAGAGGCAGGGAGGTGTACGTTAGTCTCAGCTCTAAGAAGTGTTGCTGGAAAACTTTGTCGATAAAAACAGTGTTGTCTAAATTTATATTGATATATATCGTAAATATCGCCCAGCCCTACTTGGTACTTTGTTATTTTGGTCTGAGCTCGAAACATGAGCAATGATTTGAAATGAAAAAGCATCTGCACTACTCATAAACTGGTAGGCTAAGTTAAATGTAAAAGATCAGACCCTAGACAGACTGCAAGGAGTGTGCCCTTCAGACATGTGCAGAAGACTTGCCTCAGACCAAATCATTCCAATACTCTACACCAGTGGTTCCCAACTTCCCAGCCTCAGGGTCCATATTTCTCCGTAGTCATTAGTTAAAGGTCCACACAGTTTAATATAATCAGCGTCATACTTAGATTTGGTCATGTCGTTGAGCTAGCTTGCTGTCTCTGTTAAGAAGCTGTCCGTTATTCACTCATTCTACAGCAGGAAACGGCACTTCAAAATTAAAACTCTGTGCTGGAAATTCACTGTACTTAAAAAAATAAAGTGTGTTTTTACAAATCTGACATGTTTGTGCAACACCTGTGGTCCATTCAGAATGGACCTGCCACCCCCTATTGGACTGTGATGACTTACAGAGAGGTTTCTTAAACTAAGACAGATAAGAAATGGCTTCATCCAGAAAAGCTAACTTGAGAAAACATGTGCAGACAATCTACTGTACCTGTTCTGTACTTTGTAATTACCTCAGAAGAAAGAAATCAGGCAAAGAAAAAAAAATTCATTGAGGCATTTGTGCTACCACCTACATAGCTCTCAGTAGGGATGTGTGGAGTATCAGAAAAAGACTGGCATTTCCTCTGAGCAGATCTGGTGGAGAAATACCTTTTACAAACCCTTTTCTTTTTTATTACTAAACACATACACGCAGGAACACTGGAGACCTTGCTGTCAGAATGGATCCCAACACACCCCAAGTTCACTTTTAATTTGCAATAAAATCCAATATTCACAGTCCAAGAGCTTTGCATTAGCAAAATATATGTCTTCATGCCAAGTCTATAAAGATTTTAAATTGGAACATATCTCAGACTACTCTGCAGCTTTTTTTACCCCCAGTGTTTAGCTGAGTGCCAGCTCCCTCCTTTATTTCTCCAGTGGCTGCTTATTGAGCCTAAACACCTGCGCTGATTTGCATTTTGTCTGAATACAGATGAAGGTTTCCCCTATTGTTTGGGACCAACATGAAATATGGGTTCCTATACTTTTTGCTCTTTTACACTCATATGAATTCAAGCTGATGTGGTCTGGTACTGCAGACAATTGAGACATTTAGCGCAACTATGACCTACATCCCAGTAACCCGGAGACCTACTGAACTGTAAAGGCCTAGTTCATTGTTTCAGTTTCAGCAGTGGAAAGTATTCGTCACGTTCTGATTCATCTTATCTGAAAGCATTTTTATTCCTTGCTAAAGTTGTGACACATGAATACTGACCACAACAGTTTGGCTGGTGAGTGTTAAAAAATTACCAGTGACTCAATATTATTGTTTTTTTCTGCTGGTGAGTTAAGCAAATCTATCAGCTACTTGCATATTTTACCAGATTTTTGGGTAGTGGATGCTGCTTACTTTGCTGACCTGATCACTTTGTCTACATGTGTAGTCACATTTTGCTTGTTTGTTTACCAAAGTTTTTCATTATTCCACTTATCTTTAGGTAGCGACAACAGGCACTGGTGTATCAAAATCATAGACCGTAGAAAATAATGGACATAGCTACCATGATGTCACCCATTGGTTTGTGAACTCCCGTTTTGAAGCCTTCCTGTTCCGCATTTCAGCTGTCGCCATCTTGGTTTTTGGAACAAGAAGTGACCATATTTGGATGAGAGGCTGGCACTGTGGAGGAGTGAGGGGTGGATCTGACTGAGAGCTCAAGGACACTATCAGCAGACATCCTGTCACTCAAAGCGGTCACGCTCTTAAGCATTTGAAACCAGAGCAAATTGGCTTGATTTCTTTTAAAAGCATGGGAAGAAGGCAATGAGCAAGGAAGGAAGAAATGACCTGAAAAATCATCAAGAAATGAGTAAAAAATAAAAAATAAAAACAAGAAAATTAGTTAAAAAAAATTAGAAAAGAAAGAAAGACAGTTAAAAACAAACAAATGAAAAAATGACCTGGAAAGAGGGCTTTAAAATTATAATAATTCTGTAACATAATTCTAAAATGTAATAATAATTATTAATATAGTTTTTCCCTAGTTTTTTTTGTTTTTAAAAAAAATAATTTTCTAAATCTATTATTTTTTTGCAATTTGTGGAACATTTCTTTCCCCTGTTTCTGAAAAACATTGCACCAATTTTCTCAAGATTCAAAGGTTTAAATGCTAACGAAAGGTGTCTGAAAGCCGCACACGAAAAGTGATGACACTCCAGGTTTCAAAGGGTTAATTATGCGTAACTTTAAGCCTTAATAAATGTAAACCTGAAGTTATATACACAGTCGTCATGAAGGGGGAAATTGCCTACAGAGACAAAAAGCGTGTTTTGTACCCGGCTGCAAACATGTTCATTTCTGCTATAAAGTTGGGCATTTTAACATGGGGGTCTATGGGCACTGACGCGCTTTTGGAGCCAGCCTCAAGTGGCCATTCAAAGAACTGCACTTTTTGTCACCTCCACACTGGCTTTATTTTTCAGCTCCGGAGGTTGCCGCTTGGCCACAATGAATGTGAACAATGCAGGTTTATTTTATCTTATTTTATTTTTATTGACTTTGCATATGTTTTATGAGGAAGAAGAAGCATTCATTTAGGTCTCATGAATACACAATGGGTTTTGGTGATGGCACATTAAACATACAAAATACTGAGATGATTTGTTTTTGTTACCCAGCTTTGCTATTGTGCAGTACTGAGCAGGAAATGAGCCGTGGACTTCACAAGCACCATGCACCATGATGGGTATCAGGATGGGTATTGTGATAAAATAACAAGCTTTTTTAGCTCCGGCTTCAAGTGAATCATGTATAATAGGGTGACAGGACATAATTAACTTCTTCTCTATTCTATTGAGAAATAAAAAAAAGACTGGTGGGACTAGTTTTGCTTTGTGAATGACCTTAATCAAGCAGATACCCGCTATTCACCTGCTTGTGAAATGCTTTGGCTGCTTGGAAATTGTACATTATGCAGCAAAGAGGTCTACTTGTCTCCTTTTCTACAAAATAGAAAACTGTAACTGCTCACCATCCAACAGTGGTCACAATCTGACCCTCACCAACACTGGCTGAAAGATACTTAGTGCTATATTTGATTATCAGGAAAAATAAACCAGACTCTAAACACAGCTAAAAAGTTGAATCTACACATCTACTTTGTGAAACTGGCGTCACTGTGCAGACTACAGAGTTAGTTTTAAGGTGTTTCTTTTTCTCATGCATCTCTATTTTTAAATCTTGACATGAGCCTGTATGTTAAGTAGGGCTGCACAATTGTTCAAATTATTGTAAGTGCAAGATCCAAATTGCAGGAGCTGCCATGGCAAAATGTGTCACAACATACCATTATAAATGAAGCATTTGGGTGCTAGTGACATACCCTGTTCTATAAGTTCATGCTTGTTTGGGGTACAGCCTGCAGCAAGAGAAATTACATAATCTTCTTTTTCTCCCAGTGAAAATAAAATGCAAGAATTACCATTCCCACTTAAATAGTGACTCATCTCACAATGGTAACATCTGTCAAAAATAATAGCAATATGACCAAACGTAAAGGGGCTCACACCACTTGAGAACCCTGCAGACAGAGCAGCATTTAACACACCAAGGTCATCACATTCAGATGGTAGAAGCTCAAGAGTGATATAAAATATGAAATTCCTCAATTTCTTTGAATAACACACCGTATTGCTATAATAACACACCAAAAAACTGTGATTTCATGGACTGGGCACGAATATTACGGGACAATTTACGCCCAGTAGTTCCTACAATGTTTTTTATGACACAAAAAATTGTTTTCACAGCAACATAGCCTGAGCCGTGTTGGCACATGATTACAGCTGGCTAACTGCAGCAAAAACAAGAGGGGTCAAACCACGAGCAGTGGAGCGACTTTGTAAAGGTTTTCCTTCCAATCAAAGCACTACAGCAGGTGGTTTCATTGATTGGCAGACCTTCGGCCCAAGAGGACAAACGACACAGTGAAATCAACTGGAAGAAAAGACTGTTTACTCTCATCTCTCTGTGGTACATGGTTGGATGCCCCAACACAAGGCTTGGGTACTTGCTGTGATTATTAGTAGGGAGCCAAAGCTTCGGAGGAGACTTGAGGAATATACATGAGACGTGACACAGCTCTCGACCTGCAGATTCCAGCTCTTGATTTCAGCCCACTATGTGGCTCCTGAGCACTGAGGTAATGCAAAAGAGCGAAGGAAACACAGGTATGTGAATGGGTTCATGTGACTGAAGTCACCTCACAGCTACTTGTAAAACTCTATCTGGGTTGGAGGGACATTAAAGAGGACAGTGGGAGGAAGGAGGGAGGACAGAAAGAAGGGAAAAGAAATAAGGGAAGATCTTAACTCCCCCCCAAATCTCATTTGGGCTAAAACAATCAGGCCGGTGAAATCAAGCAGATCTGTTAAATGCAGAAGGCGCACAGTGGACCTCCAGGGACACCGTTATCAGTACTCTCCTCCAGGCCTGTTGTTAAGATATGGCTTAAACTCCCAGCAGAGCCCTCAACAGTGGAAAAACATTATGACATAATTATAAATTAAATGGGATTAGAAAGTAACAGTGTGACCTTGTTGTAGTGTAAAGTGCAGACCTACTCAGTAAAGTCTATGTAAGTAGTGCCAGCTCAGGGCTGGGCAATATGAAGATATTATATCGTTACCAAGATATCTGACTATGTATCGTCTTAGATTTTGGATATCGGTGTATCATGATTTGGCGTAAAAGTTTTCCCCTCATTTTAAAGGCTGCATTACAGTAAAGAGATGTAAATTTATCAACTTACGAGATCTTTCTATTTGTTTTAACATTGTTACATCGACATTATTGACGATTATTGACAAAAGATCTCTCTGTGTCGCTATTTTTCTGAAAATTCCTACAACATTCCTTCAACTCTGTCACATCGGAGAAGATATTTTGTTTAGAAATATCATCATGTTCAATTTTGTCTCCCAGTTCTAGCATTAATGAAGTACTTGAGGAGATTTAAAAATATTGAGATATATATCGTGTATCGAGATATAGCCTGAAAATATCATGATATAAATTTCAGGACATATCGCCCAGCCCTTTGCCAGCTCCTTCCATCTACACATGTATCCATTAGTTTTCTAAACTGCTTATTGTGTTTAAGGTCACAAGGCCTTTCCCAGCATGCTTTGGGTGATTTATGGTTTTTAAATTGAGTTTTTTGTGGCCTGCAAGCTGCCTTGAGCATAACTGTTGCCTTAAGCCCAAATTTTAAACAGTTTCTTTTTTATTATTATCATTATTTTAACTCCGCCTACTATCAAGTCAGATACCCTCAGTGTGGAAGGATGTGTCTGAAATAACCTACTACAGCTAACAAGATCACCCTTAATAAAATCAATCTGATGTATCGGTGCTGGGGCCACCATTTTCCAGTTAAAACTAGTACAGAAATGTTATAAGACAAACTTCATGACTCCTCATCCACCATTTTTAAGAATTATTTTATGTTTCTCTCATTAATTTTGACTGTTTGTTCCTAATGTATTCCTTTATCCAAGGATCCATCCGTCCCATTTGGTCATGACTCAGGCTGCAGCTAACAATTATTTTCAAAACTGATTATTTTTTGATAAATGGTCAGATCTTTAAGATGTTAAAAAATTCATGAAAATGCTCATCACCATTACCCACAGCCCTGGTTGATGCCTTTTAACTGTTTGTTCTGTCTGACCAACACTCAAAGATATGTTCCCTATGCTGAAATCAAAGAGAGAAAAGCAGCAGATCTTCACTTTGAAGACAGTGAAGTCATTGAATGTTTTGCTTGATAAACACATAATGATACATTTCTGTCTATTGATTAAACGACTAATAATTTCAACAGTTATGATCCGTGAAGCACTTAGTAAATTGCTTCCAAACCGCCATTATTATTATTGCTATTATCATTATCAGCTATCTTTCACGATCATCTGTTTTGTTAATGTAGTCTCATAAATTATTTTAACACAACCATGAGGAGGCTGGACTGTGTTACTGTAACCAGAGATCCTGAGGTCAGTCATTGCTTCTGACCGATCACTCCCGAGGTTCTGAGGAGATCAATGTGCCAATGACACCTCAGAAAAATGTTCCTTTAATGATGCATTCGAGCACAGCTACACATGACTTAGATAAGTACAGCTGTGACCAGACTTCAATTCTCCGTAAGTCAACCTTGCCCTTTTTGTATGGTCAAAATCTTCAAGTAGAGCGTACACTAGCCCAATAATCTCATCGTCGATAATCTATCAAGCTGCACAGTGACATACACTATTACTCTTGTAATCATTCCGGTGTACAACTAATCAGCTCTGACCTCTGGCGAGATTGTCTCCACTAGCCTCATTTCATGGACGAAGACTCTGGTCATCAGTACATGTCTTAGCCCCACACCCTCACCAGTTGCCTCCTTGTGGGCTTCCCCATCCATCACCCAGAGGATGTTGGCCTATTAGTGGTGCTGTTAAGCTTCCATTGTCGACATTAGCAGATGCACTTAGACAGTGAAATGCAAAAAGATCATTACAGTTTACACTCAACTTTTCACAGGGACCCTGGCCATTAGTTTAAAGTGTGATGCACTGGCAGAGTTCCATGGTTAAAGGGACAGTTCACCAAAATCTAAAATACATACCTCTTACCTAGTGCTCTTTATTAATATAGACTGTTAAGGTTTGAGTTGCTGAACATTAAAGATATCAGCTGTAGACATGTCTGACATCTCTCAAATATAACGAAACTACACTTGGCTTGTGGTGCTCATAGCACCAAAGAGATACATTAAAAAAATTAACAGCAATGTCTCTTTCCAGAAATCATGGCCCAGTTACTCAAGATAATCCACAGGGAACTATGAATGCGTATGTACGTTTGCATGCAGTATGCACACAGTCGGGACCCTCTTGCTCATATATCTGTTACCTTGGTGATAAATGAAGCCATTCCCTGAGTTCGCTAGAGACAGAGCTCATCCTGGAGAGTGCTGCTGTTTTTACTTTACAATGTTTGTAGTACAGTATACATTGTAGATTCTAACATATTATATTGATGACAGTAAAATTACATAGGCTATACATTTCTCTGTCATTGTTATGTCCTTCTGTTGTTGATATTATATTCAACAAGTAATTCAACTGGTCACTTTAATGTGCTGTCATCCACCATTATGACTTCCGCCAAGCTGTCAACGAGCTGTTGTGCTGTCATCTGACTGCGGCTCAGTCGATGTATTGCATCTACTGCTGCGCAGATGACTGTGGGTCAGATTAGCCAGAGAAGCATGCTGGCTTGCAGCCTTGCATACTGCAAAATCCGACCAGATGCAGTGGAACGTCCTGGTATTTTTGGCATACTGCATTTGGCATACTATGTAATGGGACTAGAGCTTAGATTCTCTGCCCGAGCCCGAGCCCGGCCCGACCCGGCCCGCGGGCCCAAGCCGGGTCGGGCTGGGAGCCCCCCTCCCTCTGACGGGCCCAGGCTGGGCCTGGTCAGATATGACGTTTTTTTTTTTTTTAAAGCTATGATTTGATAATGTTATAGGCTATGTATTGTAACGACCCTGCAGTAAATGTTCTCTTATAATGTAAATGTTCTGTGAGTTAATGGCATATTTGGGATTGAATGAGGTGCGGGGATGAGGAGGGCTGTGTGAGTGCGCGTGCTGGTGCGTGTATGAGCGAGCTGGAGGAGAGAGCAGGAGTGCACAGATGGAGTTGTTTGTTGGTTGTTTTGGCGTGGTTACGTCCAACAGTAACCTGTACTGTTCAGTAATAAACAGTGGTTTAATTGCCGAATAACTGCATCATCCTTTCCACACGTCCTGGCGGACGCTACAGTATTATAAAAAATAAAATTAAACCACACTTTGTATGACACATAGCCTAAAGTTACAACAAACTTATTGCCGAATTCACAAAGAATGAACTGCGGCCACTGATAGCACCTTGAATTGCACTTCATTTGCACCCGCAGTTTGCTCCGTCTTAACATCCTATTCACAAAGGATATTGCGCTAATGATATACCAGCGCAAACACGCCCACAAAGTTTGGCAGCTGAGTGCAGTTTGCCCCTGATTTGCCCCTGATTGCAATAAGCCACACATGGCAAAGTATAAATGCTGGCTTTGCGCCAAGAACACCGTGGCAGAACAATGGCAGACTTAGTTTGGCAAAGTACTGAATACTGTATACCCTCATGAAGTGATGTCTGCTGGTGAGTCAGTCTAACAGTGTCGGATGGGCTGAGGCTGTGGATTTGACCAAGTTTGACCACTTTATCACTATTCCCTCTCACTTGTAGCTGTTTTTTCGTTATCTTTTGAATTTAATATGAATTATGGAACCGTTTTTGTTCAAGTTTGTTTCCCCCGTTTCGTAAAATAAATTATTGAAAGTTGCTTTTGAAGCGCGTGACAGAAGTGCGTTTTGAGAATGACCGCAGACTGTCACCTGTACAACACATCAGTATCTTCTTTTCGATTTTCGAATAGTCGTTTTATTTTTGAAAAATCGATTTTTTAATGAGACTATTACTATTCGCCGTCTTATTTCCCCCCCTTTATTTGACATGCAATTCAGCTCCTAACCGCACGAGGGCAGTCTAGGATTACTACAGTGGTGTGAGATGCTCTTCTACAAACAGGAGAAACATGCAAAGACTACTACTCCGTGAGGAATGTCCGCAGTCATTCGGGCTTTCATAGTCGAGCGCACTTCCGCGTTGTAGTTTCCTGTAAAAATGTCCGTGAAAAATCCCCGCGATGTGAAAAATACATGCTGAGCAGTCACTGGTGTGCACGCACAGGGCTTGCGGACGTCCGCTTTGAGTCCGCGCCGACCTCCGTGGAGTCCGTTCCGCCCCGGGGGGGGGATTATTCGAAAAATTGTCGAATACTTGCCACGATTTTCGAATAGTGTTTTTCCTTGTGTTGCCCATCCCTACTCTGGATGCCATTAAAGTAATAATGATTATAATAATAATGTCAAAATATTATTTACAGACTGATTTAACAGACGATCACTGCTGCCACGATCACTGGAAAGTCTGGGCGAGAGGCTTCCACAGAGGAGCGCCCAGTTTGCACCAGCTTTCTAAAGACGTTATTTACTTCACTCAAACTGCGTGTGGCTTTTAGCGCTGGTGTTAGTGAATTAGATGTTGTTTATCAATGAGGCTCATTTGCATAGAAAGGGGCAATTTTCGCGCTAAATATATGCATATTACCTCATTTAAATACGTGCAAATAACACCGGAGCACCGAGACGCAATCTGCTTGGCAGCGCAGTTAGTGGAGCATTTCACCCTCTGCGTGTGCTTTGTGAATTAGACCGTATCTGTTTGCTCCGGCCGGTCCTGGACATAACGTGCATGGGCTCGGGCCGGGTCGGGCTGGATTTTTTGGGCCCGATCTAAGCTCTAATTGGGACATACTAAATCTTTTTCTGACATACAACATAGTATGGTAGCATGGGTATTGGAATGCACAGCATTTTCTTTCTACCAGACTACGCCCACCAACCAGATAACTGCACAGATAGACGCATGGTCACCTAGCATCACTGACCTAGCTAATGTTACAGCTCAGCTGAGGATAGGGCTGTCAATCTTCCCCCAAAATCAGATTCGAATTTTTAATGTTTTTTATGTTAAAAATTCGAATAATATTCAAATTTTTCCTTGGTATAGGCTATAGCCTAGGCCTATATTTTTTTGTGTTATGATGACGTTATTTTAATATTTTGCATCACATGCAAAAGTGAGCGTCTCCGACTTGTCAGCGCAGCGGTGTCGGTACCGACACCGCTGCGCAGCCGAAGACGTGTTGCTCCTCCTCACTTCAAATCGCTGTCATTAACTTTTAACCTGCAAAGGCGACAGTGCCGCAACATTGTTGGAATTTATGAAAGCCCTTGTGAACATTTCAATAGTTACACATTAAAACAATATTTATTTGCATTTACTCTATTGAACGATCCCGAAGCATGAGCAAACGGGCTGTGTCACTTCGGATCAAAGAGATGCGCCTTGTCACTGTCAGCGCAGGGCTGACAGGGCACCCTCCGCTAAGAAGAGAGAGAGGAGAGGAGAGGAGAGGAGAGGGATTGTAGGTCTGTTTGTAAACGGGGCTTCTCTGACAGTCATGTATTTCCCCAAAAAAACATCTCTTAATGCACGGTAGAGCGCCGTTTTTTCTTTCTTTTCTCCAAAATATTCGAACCTTAGTTTCCAACTTCGAATATGCTTATTTTTACAATAATTCGAATTGTTTCCGAATAGCGAAGTTTGTTCTGACAGCCCTAGCTGAGGAGAACACCATTAATGTTTACATGTCATGTTGCCACAAGCATGAGCCTCTCATCCATGAAGAGATGGGCACTTCCTTTAGCACAGTTTGTAGGGTGTGGTGTGGTGTGGTGGTGTGGTTATCTTGAGTATCCTGGTCATGATTTCCAGAAAGAGACATTGCTGCTGAGTTTTTTAAATGTATTTCTTGGTGTTTGAGCACCACAAGCCGAGTGCCATCTGGTTCCATTATATTCAATAGAGGGCTGACATCTCTACAGCTGATATCTCCAGCACTCTACAACTCACACCAAAACAATTTAGATTGATAGACAACACTACAGGTAAGAGGAGGAATATGCGTTTTTGATGTTAGGGTGAACTGTCCCTTTAAGTGTGCATTGGTTAACTTCCTTAACCAATTGAGAATTTGTGAGTAAACCAGACATGTGGAGGTAATCTATTTCTGTAAGATATTTACAGTCAGAAAACTGTATGTCTTCGGAAAATAAGATATGCACCGTGATGTGAGCAAATTGAATTTTTTAGAGTGTGAAATACCACATTCCTTTTGACAGCAACAGCTCCATAAAATACACCATTACACACAAATACTGCAAATCCTATCGCAAAAAAAAAGGATTACAGCACATTTGCTCTGCGCAATGATTAATTACGCTAAGGTAAAATGTCACACTCTAAAAGGTCTCACTGAATACACTTGGACTGACGTAAATTGTGACAACATTCTGATTATTTCAAAACCTGCACACAGTGAAAATAGACAATGTTTTTGACAGACACCAGCTGACTAATTCTACCTTCACAGCATGAATCCACTCAAAAAAGCCAGAATTATCAATGGCTCAAGCAGCATGTAAACATTTCATTTTATTGTGATGAAACCGTTGCAAATCCAAATGACGTGATAAGTAGCTGGCTTAACAGAGAATGAAAAGGGAGAGGGGGGGAAACATCACTCAGTTGGGTCTTACGCAGCATGTTTAAAGTGTTAAAGAGCTTAAATTCAGACTACTGGATGTTATATTTTCACCTCACAAGTCATACTGTACATACCATGGCTCCAGCTATGATAGATCATGGTCTGAAATATATGTTTAAGGAAGTACTTTGGACCACCATGGTGCAAAATAAACATCACATGAAGCTTTCAGTTTAAAACAGATATACTGTAGTTGTTTTTATAGTATTTTTATTGTTATTTTCTCAGTTTTATATTTATGTTTGTTGACTTTTGTTGTATTTGCTTTTATTTTTAATTTCTCTTACTATGTTGTAATGCATTAAAACACCAAAGCACATTCATTGTATGTGAAAGCCTACTTGGCAATATACTGGATTCTGATTCAAATATCACAGACAGTGAAATTGATTTTTTAATTTACTTTTCATGTGTAGACTTTTTTGTAGATTTGTAGATTTTTTTTAAATTGGTGAGGCATGGCTCCTCTCCATCTGTTTTATGCATCCCCTTCCTGTCTAAATGCAAATACGTAATGTTTACTCTCTGAGAGAAACTGGATTCATGTGATTATATACACTAAATGGACTAAATGTGCACTCACTAGAGTAGAGTCAATCATTTTGAGCAGTTTTGGGTGGGATCCTTCATATCAAAGTGCAGACTATCACGCCTGCATAACCACAATTAGATTTTTTTTTAAAATTGAAAGCATACTGATGCACTCAGGAGAGGAAGACTTCATAACCTGCGTGACTATTAATTCTACTGGTAATTTAAGATATGACCACAAATCTGTTATTCCACTCTCCAAATAGCCACAATATTACTGTGGATATTGAATGAACTACCATATGCTTTGCTCAAATAATATAAATGATACCCTCAATGGTTTTCTTGGAGATGATGCACAGTCAGGATAAAAGCAAACGGCAAGTCTATCCCTTATTAATGTTGAGGGAATAGAAGAGAATCGTCCTGATGTTGTTCAATTTCAAACAAGTTTGTATTTTTAAACCCCCCAAAGTGACAAATACCTTCAGTTCCAGCACCTGAAGCTGGCACACGCCACACACCCCCTGCTATGTTTGTAACGCGAGATCAAAAGAGCATCTAAATGTCTAAAACGTGACCTTTAGGGCAATTCTACTACACAGACAACTCCAGGCTGAGCTGCAGTCCCTGGCTCTATGATAGCGCTTACTGCATTCAGCATGAGTCATGCAAACTCTTGACTCTCATCCTGAGCTAGTGACTCCGTCTGAATCCAAATGACATGTGTTTTGTGAAAAGACTGTGACATGTTTCTGCATGTGAGCAATGCTTTTGTGCTCTGCACAGCGTGCTACTGTGTGCCAGGCCCAGGCCCGTACCCACGTGATGCAACAACAATGATGTAACAACAATGACAGGGCTCCCCGTCCATCATTACGGCTTTGTCTTTGACACGGACATGAAACAAACAGGGTGCAGGCATGCAGCACAGCATCAGAAATTGTTTTACTTAGACTGATTGCTTTTGAATTGCCTGATGCATCTCCTATGCGTCCTATAGCCTCATGAAACACGCATTAATCTTGTTTTCACTCACACACAGCTTTTAACACTAAAGGTGATTTAAAAAATCTAGCTGTTCTGTCATCTCTTCACTTGATGTAACAACACATACACACATACACACACATATCCACCTTTGCTAATAAGAGATAAAATGTTAAAACTCACCTGGTCCCACTGCTCAAAGGATTACACAGAACACTGTCAATACATCAATACATCATTCCCGGGAGAGACAGAGATACTGGACCTGAATCTAAAATCTGCACAAACAGCAAACTCAGGTCCCATCTGAACTCAGCACTGGGTATGTATTCCTTGTTTTACACACAGCAGCTTGATCTAGTATGACTAGCAGCAGGTGTTTTAGTATCCTACTCTTCCATTTCACTCACAGTGAGTCTGCTGCAGCAACAGCAGCATCAAGCCAAGCTGTGGCACACAGCCGGTTGGTTAGAGCCTCTTTATTTTCTATCACAGTCTCTCCCTGAGAAACCTCTCCATCTATCACCACTGTAACTGAGCTCAAAAGGAACATTTACTTTGTCTGGCAAACATGTCCATGCACACAGACTCAGGAGGGAGCAGATCTTAGAAACTGGTTTGAAAACAAACGTGAGAAATTCTAATCCATTATCATAACAGAGAAATACAATTCCCAGGTCTTACGGGTGCTTGAGTTAATATGCTGCTGCTGCTGCATCGGTCAGAGGAGGTACGTTTCAAAGTGATGTTTCAAGTGTCAAACAAACACCCTCCTTGTACAAAGGTCATTGGGCAAAGTTTGTTGTGTCCTCATTCTCAACTTGACCTCTGCAAGTTATAGTAGACTCCAAAAGTGTCCAGTTGTTCATGCTGGAAAAAGTCAACATCAAAAGGTCCACATAAACCTAATAAAATCATCCTCATCTCAGAATGTGCCAAACATTTTCTCCAAAAACTGCTCCAAAGCTGAAGTATTCAGCCATATCATTGTGAAACACCATGAGGATATGCACGGACAGCAAAGAATTCTGCAAGGGTGGTTTAAGAAGCTTCTGTGGACATTTTGCTTTGAAAATATGTCACTAGTGGGATCCATTTAACTAACAGGCACCTCCCAGCCCTACAGAAAGTGACTGCTCTCGATACTCAAAAAGACGGATTTTGGGTAGAGCATCACTTCAAGCAGCTTTGTGTTTATTATTATAGTTTAAACAGATCTATGACAGTACTGCCACCAACAAACAACAGGTGTGTCTTCACAGGTGCGCACATTAAGTCTGACACTAAAAAAACAGTCTTGTTGTCTTTGAAATAGGGGAAGCCGTGCCGGTGTAGCAACATGTTTTGTAATCTGAATCACTTGATTGAACAAATATGAAACATTGTTCCTCTTTTTGCATCGTCAAGTGTGTGTTTTTATGGGTGTCCATCCAAAGTTGGGGTGCTCTGCTCCGATGCACTGAGCTTCACCTCATGACAACATTTCTTGTCAAGTTATGCATTTCCTATGGTGGAAACAGACATGATGAGAGTGGAAGCCTTTCACAATGGATGCCTCAGACAAATATGCCATCCTTCAACTGTACAAGAAAACAGGTAGCCAGAGCATCACCAAAGAAATCACACACAGATGTTTGAGATGTCCAGGCCATGTGCTAGGAATGTAACAGGGCCGCATCATGAGAGTCGTCTTAAAGGGATAGTGCACCCAAAAATGAAAATTCAGCCATTATCTACTCACCCATATGCCGATGGAGGCTCAGGTGAAGTTTTAGAGTCCTCACAACACTTGCGGAGATCCAAGGGGAGAGGAGGTAGCAACACAACTCCACCTAATGGAGGCTTACCTCGCCCCAGATTCAAACGTCCAAAAACACATAACTGAAACCACAAAATATCTCCATACTGCTCGTCCGTAGTGATCCAAGTGTCCTGAAGCCCCGACATAAAAAGTTGTTTGGAAAAACATCATTTGAACTCTGTTTTTAGCCTCATTGGAGCCTGCAGCTCTAACTGCCTCTCTGTGCACTGTGTTCATGTGTGTTCACGTGCTTTCGCTGGTCTCGGGAGCAAGCTATGAGTTGTGTTGCTACCCTCTCTCCCCTTCGATCTCTGCAAGTGTTGTGAGGACTCTAAAACTTCACCAGAGCCTCCATCGGCATATGGGTGAGTAGATGATGGATGAATTTTCATTTTTGGCTGCACTATCCCTTTAAGATCAACGCCACCAGGCAAAAGAAACCCCAGAAGGCCCAAAACCACCTGGCGCAGAACTATGACACTGGAGTTAGAAAAGATGAAGCTGTTAACCAAGGACTGAATGCAATGGAAGGAGCTCTTTGAGCCTTATGTTCCATAGGGGATGAAGAGGAGTAAGTAAGTATGGAGTAAATGCATCCTACAAAACTACATTTCAAAACTGCATCTATATTTAGCCACCAGATGCAAAACACTCGTGGACATGCTTCAACAATCAGTAGGGGTGTGATCCTTTACTTGCTCCTAGTTAAACAGCGATCACTCTTTACGCATAGTGACTCTGAATGTCAAATATCAAAGACAGCAGCTTTTGCTTGCACACACGTGGTGAGTAGAGAATTATGTGTACAAAGGTGTGTCTTACAAGTCACATGAGAACAGACTTCAGCTTTCCCTTCAGCACCTGATAACATCCTGGATGCATCGGACATTCGCTGCAGCATGTTTAGTTTCAGCAGGATCTCCTGTGTTGATCCATGGGATGGTGCTTTTATTTGGGGAATAAAAAATTCATGTATTTTAAAATAGCTGGGGCTATGTCTTAATATTATTTGTGCTGTAAGAGAAGCCTTATGGACACACAGGTATGCAGTGTCTCCACTGTCCTGCAGGTAGCTTGTTATGGTGTCAGAATCAATAGGAATCAACATGAGAGGAACAATACTTGCTCAGGGGGACAGTGAAAGTAGACTGAAGAGGAGTTGGCATGTAGTGAGGTGATGGGCACAATCCTATACAGACAGGCTACTGAGAATGTCTCCAGAAAGCGCTGAGGTTATGCCTGGTTGGCATGACGCTCATGACTGCAGCACAGTCCCAAATCTCTCCCGTCTCCTCTGCTCTCTGTCATACATCCATCTGCTCCAGTCTCTCTCCTTTTCCGCCTGGGTCAGTGTTACACTCTGCTTAGATCAAGATTCTCTCCAGCATTTGTCACATCCCTGGCTCCGCTCCTGCTGTCTCTAATGATCCTGTCTCTTCCTATTCTGTCACACCACAGCAGCACTCCATCCATCCTAGAGCATCTCACCCATCTCCTAGCTCCATCTCACCCTCTGCCTTTCTCATCTTCTGTCTTCCCATCCTCATGCTCTCTCCTTCTTCTCCTCCTACCCACACACTCATTCAGTATTCATATTTTAGAGGACATTTATGAGCATGAAACCGAGCGTGTGCATCTGCACCATTTTCGGTGCAGAGGAAACCTACATTTTCTCCTCGAGCCTTCCCCTGTCCCCCTCCTCTTCCTTATCTAGCTAATCCAGATTCTGGTTTTGGTTTCGTGTTGCTCATCTTTTTTTAGACTGAAAGCCATGTGCCACTCACTCCTACTCTCCCTCTGCCTCTTTCTCCATCTTTTTCTCCCACTGCCACCCACTCAATCCCTTTCACCTCTTCCCACTCCATTTTCTCTTCTTTCAGTTGATGTGATAGTATGTGCACTGCAGATTGCATGTGTGTGTTTGTGTATACATGAATGTTTTTTTTGTGCTGGGGTGGTAACATATGTGCTCTGCCAACCTGTCTGTGGCACGCTGCCACAAACCATGTACAGATCTGTTTGTCACTGTATCTGGTCAGATACTGAAAATAACCGCAGCAGTTTTCGCCGAGGCAACGCGTCCCTGCAGCCATAGGCTTTCAGCAGTGTGGTGAATCTATTGTGGTGCTTTAAATTGGCGTTTTCACACATTTGTATTTTTCACACGGCTGTCCATTTGTGGCTTCGCTGCAAAATCAGATGATCTGCAGCGTGTAGGTTTTGAAATACGTGCAAGTGTGTCTCGGAGGGGACACACATCCGCCTGCAAAGCACATGGCAGATCATCAATACTGTCTCCTGGGTATTATCACAGAGTGATGCCCTTTTACATATGGCTTATTTGGATCACATGTCCCATGATGCACTGTTAAAAACAGCAAGTCTAAAATAGGTCTGGGGAATGAGGAGAAAACCGAACATCCTGCTATTTATGACCAAATACCTCCGTGTTGATATTGTGATGATGATACTATTAGAGACTAGTAGTGCTTTCACAAAATATTTACACAATGAAATTCTTCATACACAATCATCAGTAATGGGGATATGATGACTAAGTGGGTAAAGGCAAATAATAGCACAGCTGGAGCAGCCTGGGAATTTTAGAAAAATGACTTTCCTTTTACTGTAATGCAGCCTTTAAAACCAGGAAAAGACAAAACAACATACAATAGACAACATTTACAACAACATCTAGTCTCGTATCACAATACTGATATGATAACTATATTTCCTTGCCCTAGTCTAAAATTAAGGGGCATGCTATGATCTCCTCAAGACACGGAGACGAAGACCTTGCGTAAATCAAAGTCTTGTATGTGCATTGAATATAACAGAAGGTCATTAGCAACTGTAAAGTTACTCGCCTCCTTTTATGCTGATATGTAGGCCTAATGCGCACACAGAGGACAAAATGGACCTCAATTTTTAAGGGCCCATGAAATTATACATTCAAAGTGCCTCATTTTGTCTGGGTTCATTATCTCAGACAAAGAATTATGCCTGACCTGAATATTAAGACTAACTAAAAGTGTCTAAAGTTTCACTCAGATCACTCCTCGTTTTCGCTTTTTATGTGTAAATATACCAATAAATGGTGGGAAGTTTCCCTACATGAGTGAGAACAAGTGCCTCTGTGTTTTTTTTAAGTGTCAAAAAGTAAGAATGTCCTTTCTTTTCTCACAAGCACTCACCTACACTACAATACAGATGAGCTGCTGAAACAACACAGGCCGACAACTTTTGATACCAAACTTATATTGTTAGTTTATAAGGCTGCTGCTTATTTATTCCTTTTACAATGTGTTTGTTACACCATAGAAGCACATATACTGTGTGTAACATGGGTTTAGGATTACTGTGGCTACATATACATATACACAAAAACAAAATACGCATTGTATTAAGCCATGTTCAAGAAAATGGCCAGAGGTAATCACACGGCTCTGATGTAGTGTTACTATTGTCCTAAATACATATGAAAAAGGCCACACTAGTGGGCATTTAAAGCAATAGTTACAAATCTTGAAGCCTTATTATGTATTTTCACATAAAGTCTTATTATATATAGTTTAAAAATAAAGGCTTAAATCTTTTATTAAAGCACAAACGGTAAAAGGAAGAGGAAGTTGAGGATGAAGGGCTGAAAATCAAATAGGAGCAAACTCAGAAAACTTCTAAAAAAGGCACCAAACTCTGGCAAAAAGAGGAACAGAGAGAAACAAAAAAATAGTTTAATCAAATAGCAGCCTGAGCATTTATATCTCACAGGACTTCCTTCTGTTTAAAAAGGAGTGACTGCAGATCAATAACTGTACCTAAGTCTTTGGCCATGGTTTAGTGGTGTTATATTCCCATCAAAGCTGAGCAGTTATAAAAAGATAGCATGCTGTCAGTGGTTCTTTCGCCCTTTACTGTAAACATACTTACTGTTCTTGACCCTAAATCTAAACATCCCTGATTAGTGGACTTCATACGTCAATTTAAAGCTGTTGTAAATGAGAAAAGGCACAAATGTGAGAAATTAAAGTTGTTTCAATACCGATATCACTTTCAGAAATGCCTCCAAACTGCCTAAAATTATGGATCTGCTGTCAGCAAGTACTTAGGTCCATGCACCAATCCCATACCACATCATTTAAATGGAAGTCTTTCCGTAAATCAGTTCTTCTTTGCCACTCTAAGACACTTTAAGCCACTGGCAACTACTGTTTTAGAGCAGCCAAGACTAACTGATCTTGAGTAAACAGTGCACTGTTAGCCACTGGCAAAATGTCCAATTAAATAATAAAAGAAAATTCGATGGCAATCATTCGCTGTATGTTTTTGTTTGTGTTTTATGAAAGGTTTAACCTGAGTTATGCCATACAGCAATGACAGCAATCATTTCACATCCATACAGGCTTAGCAGTGCACAGCTTACATTTATTTTTTCAATACTATGGTATTGGATTGGTACTTGGTATTGGCCGATACGCAAATTCAGCTATTAGAATCATGTTGAAAAGGAAAACAAGTATTGGAATATCTCTACGAGAAATAAGTGATAATCTAATACATCAACATGCTTCCTCCCAAAGCAGTGTAATTCCTTGACTACCTGTTAACACCCAAACACCAGCATTAGGCCCTGCTCAATCAAATTATTCAAAATAATTTCAATCTTAGAGCAGAGGAGAAAGTTTTCTGGCAAAAAGAGAGGTCGCACATTGTGAGTGTGTGCTTTGGAAAACAAAGAGACAACATACTCTATCTGCCAGGACTCCCTGGAGGCATTTGGTTTCCACTAGGGTTGCAGCCTACAGGGATGCCAGTGAACCAAGTGTAAACACTGGTGTTGATGCAGCCTTACAGGGCTGGGCTTTGGTTGATTTTTTATTTAAATTTGATTAAAAATATATTGTGTAAGCTCGTCTGTATTCGATAGGCTTAAGGTATGAGGCGGGCAGCAGTGCAGAAATCAGTATAGAATAAGAAAGATGTCAATAGTAAAAGCTGGGATATAGTCCAGTACTCCTCTGGGTGCCGTAAACACTCAGTGCTTCTGCCCATAACAAACTTCTCTGGTGTCTTAACAAAGAACAGAAGACTACAGCTGGTCTAGGTGACTATATGTGCCATTTTGTGGGTAATAACATCCCCTACATCTTCCTCATTCTTTCTCGCTGAACTCATACCTTGTTTTGCTCAAGAACTGTACAACTCTCTTAGACTAGATTATCATATTATTATTTTTCAAAGCCCTTAGAGGTGTTCATTATCCTCGTCTGTACAGCTCGGCACTCCCCAACTGACACCTCTGGTCATCTATGCTGAAACATTGCTTAATGAAGGCGTTCTCACTTTGAGTGGCATGAACATAATGACAATAGGGAAAAACAATATCCGCACAGCTGGAAGTCGTGAGAAAAGGAGGATCCAAATTATCAGTGAAATATTCTGAACAGGTGTGACATTCCCCTTACTGTTGCTGTGAGGGGTCCTTTTCTTAGAAAGGAAACATGTCATCTACTGCCCAACCAAAAGCACTGTCTGGATCAGTGGCTCTCAACCTTTTTTATGTCAAGGTCCCCTAAACTGATACACATTAGGTCATGGACCTCTATTTGATAAGATTTCACTTCAGGGGCCTCCATCTGAAAAGGTTTTGTTTGTTACATCTGATTAAGACCAGAATTCTGGCTGTCTAGAGTTGAGGAGATAACCATAGACAAAGTAAAACCCAGAATCAATATTGACTCTTAAGGCCCAGACACACCAAAGAGACATAAAAGAACTCGTGGCGCTGAAGGTTGACTGTTATGTCGCCTCACATTGCCTGTGTCTCCACCACAAAGTTGCACAATGAAGACTCTGCAAAGACTGCATCCAATGGCCAACCGGCACGTTCTGCGCTGGCAGTAGTCTGTATTCCTCATTCAAAAAGCGAAACCGGGAGACCGGCATGATGGATTGAAGACACTTCTTAGCCAGTTAGCAAACAGTAACGAACTGTTTCTGCTAAAGAGCTCATTGGCTGATGAAATAATCCTACCTTGTATAACAAGTTTGTTTCAATCTCATGCCCTCTTTCTTGACTTTAGCCATTTGTTTACATCCCTCGCTTCTGTTTCTCTTCTCCTGCATTGAGCTGAACTGCCAATCAGAGTGATTACTCACCGATGGGCTCGGCCGTCTCCGGCATCTCTTCAACATTGGCTGAAAAAAAGCTAGGAAGGACCGACAAGGGCCGATGGTGCGGGACACACCGCAAAAACTGGGGTGACGACCCAACATTAACCATCAGCCAACCACTAGCTTCGTGTGTCAGGGCCCTAACACACATTAGGCTCACCTTTATAGTGAGGTAGAGCGGGTCGTCTTCTAATTGGAAGATCAGCAGTTCAAACCCTGGCTCCTCCTGTCTGCATGTTGAAGCATCCATGAGCGAGATACTGAACCCCAAATTGCTCCTGATGGCTGTTCCAGTGTGTTAAGAACTGAGTAGCAGTTGGCACCTTGTACAGTAACCTCAGTCACCAGTGTGTGAATGGGTGGATGTTACTTGTCGTGTAAAAAGCGCTTTGAGTGGTCAGATGACTAGAAAGGCTCGACACAAGTGAAGGTCACTTTACCACCTGGAACTCCCTCAAGGACCCCTGGGGGTTGCCGGACCCCTGGTTGAGAACCACTGGCATAGATGATGCATAGGCTAGGGTTGTGAAGCCTGCTTCTAATGAGAAGACGTGGACTGATCTTAAAGCTACTAAATAAAAATAAGAAACATGAGTCAACACCAATATTTGTAATAGTGACACTGTGCACTAATTCAGCTGAGTACTTTGGAGAACTAGCAGCTATAGATTAAGAGACTGTCACATCATTTTGAGCTTTTGTAACTTGTGATTGGCATTTACCATATTTTTTGTCATTTTATAGCCACACATTGACTAAAATAACAGACAAATGCACAATAATTGAAGCTGAACTACAGTTAGCTGCAGCCCGGGGTGTTTATCTGTGCAACAGCATCAAAATGTGTGCCTCCAACAAGTAGATCAGCAGCAGCGGCGGTAGTGTCTAATCTCATTTAATCGGGACAGCTGCTTAAGGTGGCATCCTGCGGGCCTAGCTAACGGAGATGTGGCCTAAGAAATGTGTCTCAAACCAGCACTGAAACACGGATTAAAAAGCCGGGTCACGCTGTCCGAGCCGCAGCTGGCTGGCTGTCCTGCATGTGCACATAGCTAAAGGCAGGTAATCAGTCAGATAGTCGGTGCCTTCATCCCGCCGCTCACCTGTATTTTGACGATGCCTTGCCAAGACCCACTGCATCGGTTCCGCTCGCTCTCCCATATCCCTCCGACTGCCGACCCGCCTCAGCCGATCTCCCCGACACCGGCTCACGGCTGGGGTGGGGTGGGGGGGGGGGGGGGGTGAATTCACAAATGTCTCACCGATAGAATTATAATACCCGTACAGACGTCATTACAACGCGAGGATGAATGGATCCAGGGACATCAAAGAGCCGGAGCCTCCTCGGGTTGTGTGCCAGCTGTCAGGCAAACCTCGTACATGCCATGAAAGGACCGTTATTAATTACACGGTGGTTTTCAAACCGCTGGAGACTGACGGCTTCTCCGCTGAACTTCAACACGTCGTCGGCTGTAGCACTTCACTGACTATGGGTCATTTTCGTGTCCCTCCGTCGGAGCTCGGCATGATGGGTTTTATCCACAAGAAGGCAGCGCTGCCTCGGCTTTCACTAACAAGACGAGCCCTTCGTTTCTCACGCTGTAGTCAGTGGCTGGTGTGAGCCATCAGTCGGACAACTCCCGAACCCCCAGCACGGAGAGCAGCTAAACGGAGGCAGCGTTTCCACACAAGCTGGCCCATCCCCTCGGACATTTCTCCCACTGAGGGAAAAATACGTACGTATTCCCCTTCCGTGTTTGGCTGCGCAATTCCCGTACAACGCTCTGTTTACGCACACCTGCCTCGCTTTTGTAACTGGCAGACCGCTGACACTTTGCGGATCCTGCGGAGAAAGGGCGCCACCGGTGGTTTCTGAATTTCAAGGAATCGGCAGCGGAATCAAAGATGGCAGTGTTCTCTGAGAGGCTGCACCTCCTTTGTGTGAAGTCACACAGAAAGACTCCGTGAGGCTTTGACACGCTTTCCTTTGGTCAGTTTGCCATTACTTTAAGGAAGCCCTTTTATTTGAAAGCTAAAAAAGATAGCATTAAGGTACATTAAAGGCGACAAATGCCAAAAAAGCGTATTTGATTAGACTCGGTTGTGCCGTGGCGCATGCGCAGTTTAGATTTTTCCCAAACGCTCCTTACAGGAAGGAAACTGGTGCAGGCAGAGATCAACTTGACGTTTCATTTCTGTTTGTTTAGAGAAACTGTTTTATTTCCTGTCAGCTGCTGCATTAATAAACATTCAACAAGAAATGCATAAGAGCCCATTTAAAATGTCAGAAAGTGTGTATAGCCTATTTGAAACTATTAAAAATTAATGTTATGTACTGAATTTGATTTGGAACCGAAGCATAGGCCTTACACAGTGTTGGGGAGTACTGGGGGATTACATGTACTGAATTTATGAAATTAAATTACAAAATAAATGTAATTGTAACCAGTTGCAGTTACTGAGAAAAACATATGCACTTAAATTACAAAATATTGGTAATTACAATGGGTTACATCCCATATTTTTTTTTTTTGTCAGAACCTTATATGTAGAATATAACATTCATTCTGTTGCTCTGCATCTTATTGCCTTCTTGTGGTATATTTCTGGGCAATGCATGTCAGCAAAGCTAATTTGAGTGCAACATCTATGCACTTATGTTTTTCTAGGACGTTTCAGCTTTATCACACAGTTTAAAACATTTGCTAGAGAAATAATTAAAGAGTAATCAAATGTAATAATTAAATATTTTACTGAAGTAATGAAAACATAAAGTCAGCTACTTATTATAATTTTTAACAGGGTAACTAGTATTCTTGGCTTATATCCTACAGATGGGCTATCTTTTCATTATTGCAAAAATGTTTTTAGTGAACGTGTGGTATCATAATTTTACGTTTTGTTTCTAGTTCTTTCCTATATTCAAGGGCGTAGATTTTATTTCAACATCATATTGTGCCTATGTTAATAATTTACATAGAAAACATAAACGGATATTTCAAATACATATTTGATGAGAAGATATTCCTCTATATAGAGAGTGAATGGAGACTGGCAGATTTTTTTTAATTATTATAATTTATTTATTTATTTATTTATTAACCAAGCAAACTTCTCTCATCAGCGTTGTGAACGATGGTGTCTTTTACGTCACCCAGTACGCATTTCACCAACAGCTCCCTACTGCACCGATTACTATCTTGACACACTACAATCTTTCCTGGATGTACGTACACTGGGCGTGGATTAGCAAACGTCATAAAATATACTCATACTGTCATCTGTCAAAAATGCAGGCCAACAGTCGGAAGATGTGCCAACACTTTATTAAGAAAAATAATAAAAGAGGCAAACCCTCATGAAAGCACTTCTTCGTCCAGTCACAGGCACTTCTCACTCTCACACATACTGCTGACCTCAGGTCTCCTGGTTATGTGGCTCATCTCCGTCTGCAAATAGACTCAAAGCTGTGTGTTGTTGCACTGATAATTGCAACAGAATTCACTCTGCATATTTGCAAAGTAACATTTCCCTTTGATATATAATACATGTATAGACAGGGAAAACGTGATGTAGGGTGACTCCCCTTTCAAAAGCTGCATGACTCATTTCTTAATAAGATGATTAAGTCCCCAACCATCTTATGGGAACTGAGAGAAGATGATGCTGAGGGGTGTCACTAGGGCAGGGTGGTGGGGCCAATGAAAATACAGAAAAAAAGCCTTTACAGCAGTTTAACTCTGCGGGGAACAAATGTCATAAAAATGATTTGTTCTTGTAGCATTTGTGACCTCTTGTGGTGCTGTATAATTCTGTCTGAATGTCTTTTACTTTATATTTGACACTCCATCAGAGTGTATTAAAGATAGTATTAGATGAATTAATTTGCAATTAATATAGTTATTATCTACACAATGCACACTGTATTATATGTTACAGCACACTGTCTTTGATATGAAACAATGAGACTAAAGCTCTGATTGTCTGCCTTAATTTGGAAGGTGTTTATCTGCTCTTGCTCTGTCAGAAAATATGGGGACTGTGTATAAAAACAGTATCACTGTCAACATAAAACCCTCAAGTAAACCCAAAGGTGAAAGTCAGGAGTTTAACTTAAGTTACTGAATTAATAATGAACTCCTACTGTATTGTATCTCAAAAACAACCCGACAAAATCATTTTCACATGATCCTATTTGCAACATGTATTGATAAATGTTGAAATAATCCAACACTAAGATTCGCTATCTTGAAATAACCCTCAATGTAGCCACAAAAACTCACTTGATTAAGAATATTCTTCATTAAAAAGGCTCTATAACCCAGGATGTGATAACAAAATAGACTCCCCCTGTTATTGAGGACTAGATGGTACATCCCAGTCTCTCCTCCTCTCCCTCTCACATTCTCCTCCCTCCTGCTTTCAGTGTCCTCCATCTCTCCGCTTTCTCTCATTTTCTTATATTAAGGACATTCTCAGATCCAGAGACTGCTGCAGTTCCTCATCCATCTGTTTCTTGTAATCTCTACCGAGCTGCTGGAGAGGTACGTAACGTCCATATTTCCTCTCATGACATCACTGTAGGATTTAATAGGAGGCATTTTTGTAAATATGTGTCCAGCCTACATTCTGTGAGGTGCCAGCTGCTATGATGCGTTAATTCAATTTCACACTTGTTTACTCGTCTTCATTTTCCCCCCTCATTTGCATTACACTGATTGCTTCGCAGTCACTGTAGTCCTTATTTCTTTCCTCCATCTTGTCCTCCATTTATAGAACACATGACTCATGCAGTTTTATAGAGAGAAAACAGAGAGCAAGACGAGAGGAGATTAAATCCAGACATTATTGCATCTGGATCAGGCTCTTGTCAGTGCCACAGAAATAGAGATTCAGTCCTTGACTCTGAGTAATCTGTGCCGCTGCAGTACCATTCCCTCTGCTTCCATTACAAACCTGATTTTCCCATGAAAAAAGCTTTACACAGGAAGCTGCCGTAACATTGCTGTATTTTCTCAGTGGACGATTATGTCACAGCTGCTGTGACCAAAATAAACTATTCCCTGTCCTCTGAGCATCAGCGTGCTCCCATCAATGTCATCTTTTTCCAAGGTCACATTTAAGGCCCCACCACCACATGATAGCTTCAGCGCCGTACAGTGACTACACAGATCTCAAGGGCTCTTTCATATGTCAGCGTCTCTACATTCAGCAGAGCAGATAACATGATGTCTGAGCCTAATTTAGAGGGATAATCTGGCTGTGTTTGTTTGCTGTGTTTCCTCCAGTGAAGCAGCACAGAGCTGCCCTTATAAAGACTCCTCCTGACCAGACCACACCTCTCTGTCCCTGAGTCCATGGAAGCCAAGGCCAAGTCCGGGGCTCCAGCACCCAAGGCAGCAACTAAAGCAGAGAAGAAGGAGCCGCCTGCCCCACGCAAGGCCGACCCTGCCCCTGCAGCACCTGAGCCCGAGCATCCTCCTCCCCAGGATGGGGCAGCAGAGGCTGAAGGAGCAGCTGACGAGGCTGCGGCCTCTGGCACAGACTCTCTCGAGCACCTGAAGCCCTTTCTCATCGGTGGTGCTGTTATTGCTGCAGGAGCCATCTTGCTGGGAGTGTTGCTACTGGCGAGGAGAAATTAAGAAAACCAAATCATTATCTCAAATTAAAGTATGTATCGGTTGATGAGTTAGAGCGTTGTTGCTGAGTGGTTCATAGACTATACGGTACAAACGGGGGATGGGGAGCCACTGTGCATCTTATGTTTTGAGTTTTCTTTTGGCCTGCTTTCACATGTAGAAAATCAAACCATTCAAGTTTTGATAACGGCTGTATATGGAGTGTAATTACACATAATATATGCATGAAGTTGCTTCAATACTGCATCTGAACTGTAATAATCAGTTCCTTCAAAAAAAAAAAAAAAAAAAAAAGACACACTGTACTGAGCTAAAAAGTTTGAACTCTCTAAAGCTTATTCAACTGCTTTATCTTGTTTAATCCAGTTTGCACAAATATTGACATGTACTTGCAATATTTGTACATTCTTGCACCGGAAATCAGCTTGGTTCACTTTGCTAAAAAGATCATGAAAAACTCTATTCATAATGTTGAAACTTATAACTCTGGCTATCAGAGTTGTTCCAGGTTTTATTTTACTTTTAAATAGGACAATTGAAAGAGTATGCCTGAAAACAGATGGAAATATACATTGTGATGTATTGCACATGCTGTGGCTAAATCAATGCCTGAGTAGAGGGATCAGTTCAGAGACAATGAATCCCTGCATACCCCCCAAAAAAAGCCAAATAGAGAAGGGCACAGTGCAATTTCACAAAAGCAACTTTTTCTGTGACAGAAAATATAAGCATGCAGTGGTTTAGGAATGGGATGTAGGAGACTGTAGGAGATAAAACATGTACAGTGTGTGTCAGAGAATTGTAGTGAAGTTACCTCTTGCTGTAGAATAAGAACGAGTTTATGTTACTGTCAAATGATGTCACAAATCAATAACCTTTCATGTCTCACACAACATCCACTGTCGTGCTGGTTCAACCTGTTTACATCTTATGGTAGATAATTAGCTGTAGCAGGCTGGATGGCCATTAGTGTTGCATTATCAGGTTTAAAGCCTGCGTCCAAAACATTATGTCTTCACTGTGCTCCCCTTATGTGGCTTTAGGAAAAAATTTAAGCCGCCTATAGGTTGCTACTGCACTGAAAGCTGGGTGTAGATGAACTTCTGTTGCATAGGTTACTCAACAGGGGGAAAAAAGTCAAGCATTCACAGTTTTATTGCAACAAACACTCACCTGTACAGCTGTACACACTTGTGTCCACTCATCTGTAAAGCTTGTGGGGACGTTCCTGTTGCATAAGTAGATAGCAGAAAGACAGTTCTGATACACACCATTGTTTGAATTCAGTTGTAAGGGTACGTACTAATTTCATGACACATTACCGGCCAAAAATATTGTAAGAACATGCCTCATTCACCACAAGTCCACACCCCAAACACATCCAAAAGATGGTATGCCAACACCAAAACAAACTTCACCTTACATTGTACAATACAGTGTACCAAAAAAAGAGAAATCCTATTTTCATAATTTCAACAGCGTATAAATGCAATAATTCAGATAGGACTCCTCATTTAGCACATGTGCTGTAGCAAGTTAAATTACATAAATGATGGTGTGATAATAGTGTTGATGATGATGATGTCAGCGATGGCACTGATGGTGATGTTACAGGTGATGATGATGATGGGAATGATGATGTTTTTCATGGTGACTGTACGGATGATAACGATGGTTATGATATATTTTTGATATATTTCTAACATATATTCCTTATGCACACTCCCCTCTGCTCCCAAACACCTAAATGTAAAAAAGAAAGAGGTCGTTATCCAACCTTTATTAAAGACAGTGAACCAGCCCAAGTGAGTATTTCATTATTTGCAATTATTTGGAATATGGGAGAACACAGGCCTTCAGCTTTATAAAATTATTAAAGGTGAAATTGTCTTTTAATTAAAGTGATCATTCATTTGAGTTGAGCAATTAATTTGTACTGTCGAGACAACATAATACCCATACTTTTTGTGTATTAGCATGCTGGAGCACCCCTTTTCTGTCCTCATATTAATTTTACCCTACTAAATCTTCACTTTAATTTATGAATTCTGTGATATATGCTAAATGTCTCTTGTTCCCATCTACATTTCCAATTTTGAAATACAAAGTCCAAGATTTGGTGATTTTCAGTTTTAAAATTTTATGAAGTGTTACTATGGCACTTCTATAGGTTTTTGAGTTACATGAACCTTTGAACAGAAAATCCTGTACACTGCTCTTGCTCAGCATTTCAGCCCTCCTGAGCTTCGTCAAGAGTGTTCAACCAGGAGGACAAAAATGTTAGTGTTAACAATAAGTTGTGATGCTGAGCAAAAGTAGTGTGTGGGATTTTCTGTTCAAAGGCTCAAGTGATATTTTCCAATGCACCTCCATCTGAGACAGTTGGATATGCGAATACCTTTCTTCAAACTAGGAGTTACATGAACAAAAAGCACTATTCTCAAAACTTGAGGTTGTTTTTCGAAAATGCTTCTAAGTTCACAATTTTGAGGCACAGAAATTGCATTTAAAAACAGCAGCTCATCTGGAAAATACACCCACTGTCAAGTTAAATCTTTTATGCTCATTAACACTCAAACAAAGCAGTTTGACAATACCTATATATTTACCGTATCTTTGACTACGTTTAGAGTTCAGTCATAAAATATCATTCATCAGCACTCATTTGAGGAATACTACTACTACTAAAATATTTATGTGTTTGGTCCCAATGTGTGATGTTGTGGTTACTTTTACTCTCGATCTCTAGACTGGCTTACAACAGACAGTTATCAGACTTCTGCGCTCTGCCCAAAAGAATATTTATTTATTCTGCCTGATTAAACCTCTACTCAGGTAGAGGCTGTGTGAAGTGTGTTGGGAGCAGGGTCACTAAAAGAACACACAAAAAATCATAAAGATGCAGACTGAGACTTGCCACAACAGGTGCAACAAAACTCA
Organism: Epinephelus lanceolatus; assembly: GCF_041903045.1. Taxonomy (NCBI): domain Eukaryota; kingdom Metazoa; phylum Chordata; class Actinopteri; order Perciformes; family Serranidae; genus Epinephelus; species Epinephelus lanceolatus. The sequence continues at coordinate 22,617,362 of NC_135735.1, read as the reverse complement.
CAAAAGTCCATAGATTTCAATAAAGCATGTACTATCTGTACTTTACTGGCTGCAGTTCTGAGATCTGTCCAGTCAAAATGAGTAAAAACACCACTGCACAGAATGGTAGGATGGTTTGTTTTGGGCCATCTGCAGTTTGTCATACACAGTTACAGAGAGGCAGTGCTGGGCTACTAACTGGGGTTTTTGTGCTGAATTTACACCCAGTTGCCATTCTGTTAGGTACCCCTGGTTCAAAGTAATGCAGTCTAATCCAACAACCTGCCACATAAGCTTTCATTTTTCTAAATTTGATCAGTTTGTGTTCATGCTGTGTTAGGGAGTTGAGTAAAATCTATGAGTCATTTAAAAGCTGTAGTTTGTTGTGCTCTTGAAATGGTCTGTGTTATTCTATGTCAAACATTTTTTGTCCACACAAATCTAATAAACTGTTCAAGTTTACCTTTGTGGAAGTTGCTCTTTTATTCTGAAAGATCCAGGCCGGAAGCGGTAATGTTGTTGCGACTGTAGAGAACGAGGGAAGCTCGAAGCTACCAGCACTTTCTATCAGAATAACTTAACATTGAGCTTTAGGTAATATAAATTGTTGACGGTGAGTAAATATTTCTTTACATTGTGAAATTTTGACATTCTTTAAAATTAGTTTTGACTGATAAATAACTAACCATCGTTAAATGTTCCTAACATATTATTGGCGGCTAATGTTAGCTAACAGTTTACTGTTGTGCTAGTCGCGTGGCTGCAGTCTGTGGGCTAGCTTAAACCTATTTACTGAGCTTAGCTAACATTACACCTTAATTTGCCAACTGACTGGGACAAGCAGCATCAAGATAAACACCTCTCGGCCCAGTGTAATTGTTCAGAGACAAAAACTTATGTTAACGTCAGTATAAACGGAAATGGCTTAGTTAACATTAACTAGCTGTTTGATGCTAGCTGCGTAGCAATCTAACTAGCATTACAGTTTATTCCCAGGTATGAGTGTTAAAACTGTGATGTGCCTCTGTCCCCAGGTGTCTCACAATGATTATCCCTGTCCGGTGCTTCACCTGTGGGAAGATCGTGGGTAACAAGTGGGAAGCATACCTCGGTCTACTTCAAGCCGAGTATACTGAAGGGTGAGATACATACCTGCTGGTTTCTGTCACTGTATCTCCAAAGGTGGGCAGTTATAGTGGTCTATGGCTGCATATTACTTACAGGTTCATTGTGTAGGATTTAGGGGATATATTGGCAGAAATGGATTATAATGTGTTATAAGTAAATAATAACTTGAAAATAAGAGGTGCTATGTATTTAAGTTTATTTACTTTATTAATTCCCCTGAGGGGAAATTGTCAATTACACACAGGTCCGAAAGACACACACATGCACAAACAGGACCTATACATGCACAAAGTGGAGAGATGTCAGGGTGAGACAGGGAATCAAATAGGCGACCCTCCGGTTCCCAACCCAGGTCCCTATGGACTGAGCTACTGCCGCCCCCACCTACCTTACCTTACCTTAGAATGAGCCGTTTATATCTACATAGGGAGCAGGTCCTTGTCCAGAGATCTCCATGATGCACTATGTTTCTACAGTAGCCCAGAACAGACAAATGAAACACTGGCTCTAGATAGGGCCATTCATGTTTTTACATCAGCCACTAAAGTTAGCAGTCCCTTTGTTAGTTTGTTTTTTTATGGTGAAACTGCTTTATTCAGTGTTTCTACTGGTTCATTTTGTCTGTGGAGATAGAGAAACCTGCGAGTAATTCTGCTCCTGATTTTAAAACCTCCTGAAGATGATCATTAAAGGTATTCTAACTGGATTAAGTTTCAGCTGGTTGGAATATGCTATCCTCATTGCTAGATGCCAGTAAATCCCCCTTAATCTTAAACACTGCTCCTTTAAAAGGTGTACTGTGTAGGATTTAGTGGTTTCTAGCGATGAGGTTGCAGACCTGAAACCACTCTCGTGTGTCAAGCGTGTAGGAGAACTATGCTGGCCGGCCCTATCTGAAAAACAGTGTTTGGTTCAGCTGATCTGGGCTACCATAGAAAAAACTAGAGTTGTACCGATACGGATCCCAGTATTGGAAATGCCTCCGATACTGCCTAAAATGCGGTATCGCGAGTACAGCCTATGACCAATCCAGTACCATGTAATGCCTCACGTCATTACGCATTCACATGCTGCAGGCAAACGAAACGGAAACCAAGCGGAGTTTAAAAAGCATTCTACTGTAGCATTTAAAATGTCTTTTTTACCGAATTGTGTGGCTGCACTTTAACCTGTGTCTTGATCTGTATCAACACTGGATATTAATGATAAAAAAGTTTTATGGCATTCATTCTACTATTATGTATTTATTTCTTAATATTTTACATAGAGTTTTAGGAGTTGAGACATACAACAATTCATATCCCATCCATTTTTTTACGCGCTGGTATCGGATCAGTACTCGGTTCAGGGATCGAAATCGATATTGGGAAGGAAAAAGTGGTATCGGTACATCTCTAGAAAAAACATGGTGGAGTCTGTGGAGGAGGACCTGCTCTGTTTGTGGATATGAATAGCCCTTTCTAAAGTAACGAAAAGTATTATTATTAAAGTATTATTTTCAGGTAATTATACACTAATGAAAACGTAGTTGTGAATATCATATATATTTGCCAAGAGATGCCCCTGAATCCTATACACTGGACCTTCAAGTAAAAACACCCAAAATGTACATATGCAACATGCATGGGAGCAGCTGTGCAAAAAGAATTTTCTAGAAGTAGTCAAGTAGTGGTACACCACATCAAAACCTCTTAGCCTATTCAGTTGTCACAGGCTATGCTCATTTCCTCCAAGGTTTCAAGAGGTCTATACACAGGTTGATGATGGAGTGAATAATAGCAATTACCTGAGGCCATTTGCGCAGCTATCGTTACTATAGTCTGCAGTAATGTCCATTTACTTTACTTATTCATTCAGTCATCTGTGTGCCGTGCATTAGGACTAACATTACTTCCTCTCTCCCTCTTAAGTGATGCCCTTGATGCCCTGGGCCTGAAGAGATACTGCTGTCGGAGGATGCTCCTTTCTCATGTGGATCTTATTGAGAAATTGTTGAATTATGCTCCACTGGAGAAGTAATTGCAACTGGCTGTCTTCAAGAGCGGCAAGGACATTATGGGGCTTGGGGCATGGACAGATTCATGTTATGTTATGTGACAACAGATGGCAACTACAGGGGTGACTTTTGGAACAGTCATTTGTGCACCTATTTGATAATGCATTTTTTTTTCTAAATAAAGCTGTTGAATGACATAGTTACCAGTATTACTGTTGTATCCAATAACCACAATCTTTTCACCAGAACTGTAAGGTGAATGAGTTCTCACACTTGTAATTTCATTTAATTTCTCATAATTCAAGATACCAAATTCAGACCTTTAGTAAATTTGGGTAAACAACAAAACGTATTGCAGTGCATGTGATTCACTACCTTGGAATGTGTAGCAATCAGTAGCAATAAAAGCATCATGTTGCAAAGGTATTTTCACTGCTTTGAGATAGGAAAACACAAATATAGGTAATTATTAGCTGATTTCTGGTTCTCAGTGAACAGATGTGTCCAAATGTAATACAGCGTAAATTCCTAAATGAAAACACAGCAATTATATTTTCAGGGAATGTGTTTTTAATCTGCAGATTTAATACAAAAGAAAGTGAATAAACTGTTACACTGTTTTTCTTAAGTTATTATTAAGAGGTGTTCCTATGCATGCACACATTGGAATCTGACGTCCCACCAACAAATCTACAACCACATTTTTCTTAAAACAGGTAAAAGTCCCAGTATGTACAAACGACTGGTGAACAAAAAAAAAAGTACATTTCAGACTTTTGGAGATGCATCTTCTGTCTCACCTTAGATTCCCCCAGATTTTATGCAACTTGGTGCAAAAACAAAAGTCCCATCTTCACTTGTCTTCACACTTAAACACTCCATCAGTCTGGGGAGAAAAAAAAACAGAGTTTCAAAGCCATATTTACACATGAAATATGGACCGTATTAGCGGACAGCTTGATAAAACAAAAGCCTGTGAGAGGATGTGGGTTAATTGTCCTTACAAACGCAGTACTATGTGGTGACAGTTGCCAAATACTGCAATTAATGAAGCTATAGACGGCTATAAACCTTTGTTTTGACAGCAAATCTTTGACATATCACTCTTCAAATTATAATGCATATGTCATTGAGTTAAAAGCCACATTAGGTCTATTCATGGACCCATACTGACATGAAGGCTGAATATGTGATGGTTATGTATCAAGAGTCTGGTGACATAATGGGTTGTAGACTTTTAACAGGTCATTGCACAGTAAGAACGTTGTACTAAAAATAACCACTTCGCTGACCTTCACTTCATGAACCGTAATCTGTCAAAAAGGTTTTGGGGGTGTTGAATTAGCACTAGGAACCAAAGGCTTGTAGTTCTTTTAACGGTTTATCAGCTCAAAACAGCTTTAAACCTTAAAATAAACCCAGTGATCAGCACTCTTTAAGCCATATAAATTAACATAGGGAGGAATACGGAAGCTTTATTGAAATTAATCCCATGCCCAAAACAAGTCTTAGACTAAAACTATTCTTTGGCCAGAAGTGCACACTTGAAAAAAATGTTAATGACACTGAGCACAGAATAATTGTAATTTAGTCAGTCACAATTACAAGATCATTTTACCCACTTGATGTCCTAATGAAATAAAATGTGAGGCATTATGTTTGTTGAAACAATGGATATACACAAAATCTTTATTTAATCAGGTCTCGAGATAAAAATCTGTTTTGCAAGAAAGACCCAAGTATATCAGAGGAAATAATATGGAGATAAGACTCAACAACACACAGCCAGTCACATAAACAGCATCAGAAACAATCACAGACATGGTGAAAAGTACTGACAGGCAGTCTGACATTAATAAACAAAAATGATGGTGTTTTTTAGACTATGAGCAATACTATTACACTGAAGGTCAAATGACTGGTACTCATTAACTGCTATTACTATATCACTATGCATTATTGGCGTCGCTAGGCAAACAAGCTAAAAGATGTATGAGAGACAATAACCAACATCACTATATCACTCTTTGATATTAAACTTCCATTATGTGTAGAAATTGCTGGGCAGTCTCTTCTGTTGTGGTATTACTGTACTTCAAATTATATAAGCTCAGTATCATAGTGCTGAATGAAAGAAACCAAACGGAGGAACTGATAATAAAACACGCCAAATAATGATAGGGTCTGATGGATGAAAAAGTATATACACATAAAGTAGGTTTAAGTAATAGGCTTGGGTGGTTTTAAGTCATTACAGTATCCCGAAGGTAGGATTTTCAATACCGACAAAAATACAGACACTCCTCTCTCTGTTAAACTGATATGGAAATGCTGTATTCAGGCGATGGATTGTAGTGCACAACAAGCGCCACCAGAGGTCAGTCTCTGCTGGTGGAACATGCGCCTGAGCTAACAGGCAGCTGAGCTAAGAAAGATGGCGACTGCCAGTGCTGGGGCTGGGAGTATTGCCACCTATAACGTTATCTTGGGATGAATTCCAACTATACAACAGTTTATTACCACCATGATATTAATTAGCACATCATCTCCGTGTAACCCACTGATGTGTCTGTATACCTGGCAGCAACAAGTGTCATCGGGTCCCCCCCAGGAGTGGTGCTTAATTAATTTCCTGTCTATTCATTATTCTATGGGCCACAAGTAAGTAGGCTAAGTACTGCACTGAGACAACATTGTATACTAGAGATGACAGAGATGCTACAATGACTTCTATCACCAGCTGCTCAGGTTCTTCTTCTCCTATTTTTTTTCTTCAACACAAAAACCACCATACAACATATACCCCAGTGAAGGTATGAAAAAATAGATACAGCACAGGTCTAATAAGTGAGTATATAAATTAGAGGGAGGCTTACCAAGTTAGCGGTATCGGTCTCTGTGATCTCTGTGATCTCTGTGATCCCTTTGATCTCTTTGATCTCTTTGATCTCTGTGCCGTTCCCGTGAGCGTGCCTTGTCCCTGTCCCTGCTCCGGGAATGATCTATGTGTCTCCGAGACATTCCCACACCGTCCCAACCAGAAGAGTCTTCTCTGTCACGATCCCTATCACGCTCTCGCTCTCGCTCTCTGTCACGACCCCTGTCCCGGTCTCTTTCGTCATCCCCAGAACGACTGCCACTCCTGCAGAGACGTGAGTATTTCTGTGACACTGACTCAAGAAAGATTATGCTGTTACATCCTCACCTTCAGTTTCTGCTTGGAGGCATAATTACACAAACCTGTAGCCGTAGTTGCCCTGGATAGAGACTAGACAGTCTTTGAGTGAGGTGACCAAGGCTTGGCAGCGTTCATCTCCGTACACTCTGGACTGCTTAATGATGGCAATGGCGGTTAATAGAGTCTCCATGGCCACTCGTAAGTCTCCTACATTAGCAAATGGAGAAATTAGATATTAGACACAGTTGCTATTAAGCAATTAAAAACTTTAAAGCTCTTAGGATTAAAGGGATAGTGCACCCAAAAATGAAAATTCAGCTAGTATCTACTCACCCATATGCCAATGGAGGCTCAGGTGAAGTTTTAGAGTCCTCACAACACTTGTGGAGATCCAAGGGGAGAGGGGGTAGCAACACAACTCCACCTAATGGAGGCTTACGGCGCCCCAGATTCAAACGTCCAAAAACACATAATTGAAACCACAAAACGTCTCCATACTGCTCGTCCGTAGTGATCCAAGTGTCCTGAAGCCCTGACATAAAAAGTTGTTTGGAAAAACGTCATTTGAATTCTAACTGCCTCTCTGTGCACCACGCTCACGTGTGCGTGCGAGACCAGCGAAAGCACGTGAACACACATGAACGCGGTGCCCATGTCTCACAGTCTCGCGCAAGCGCGCACACGTGAGCACGGTGCACAGAGAGGCAGTTAGAGCTACAGGCTACAATGAGGCTAAAAACAGAGTTCAAATGACGTTTTTCCAAACAACTTTTTATGTCGGGGCTTCGGGACACTTGGATCACTACGGACGAGCAGTATGGAGATATTTTGTGGTTTCAATTATGTGTTTTTGGACGTTTGAATCTGGGGCGCCGTAAGCCTCCATTAGGTGGAGTTGTGTTGCTAACCTCTCTCCCCTTGGATCTCCGCAAGTGTTGTGAGGACTATAAAACTTCACCTGAGCCTCCCTCGGCATATGGGTGAGTAGATAATGGCTGAATTTTCATTTTTGGGTGCACTATCCCTTTAAAGGTTCATTAAAAAAAGTTTTTTAACATGGATGACATTTATTCCCCACGTACAGTACAGGCAAAAATGTCAAGCACTCACATCAATTTGGGCTTACGCTACAAAAGGACTGGAAATAAATATCAATAAAGGTGAAAAATATTTTAATCAATCACACTGCCTACATCTTCCACATCTAGAACAAACCTACAGTGACTTCAGTCAGTATTTGGACTCCATCTTTGCCACATTTTGTTAAGTTGTCTTGTGGCTAATTTGAATGGGATCATTCTTGGCAACTATCTATCCACAACACCCAACAGGCAGCACGAAGACGAGAATTTTTTCATATAATTGCAATAACCACTGCTAATTCCAACATTTCCATGTGTCCAGAGCTGTTAGAGCCACACTAACAATTGAGAACAGATGCATCCTGTTTCTTCTGAGCATCTTTTGGATGTGTTTAGAAAGCTTTACATTATATTCTATACATTGTAAAGGTACCATGTTTTGTTTCAATTTTATATAAGATTTAACTCAGCAAAATACTAAAAAAATATGGTATCAATTTAATTTCAAAGTCCACTTTAAGAGTGAGAGGGTGAGTAACTCATTTTCTCCCCATATGTCTGGGGTCCAGTCCTCTGTCCACATGGCTTATTAAGTTCTGTGTTCTTGACAGAATCTAATCAGCTGTACGTACCAGCTGTTGCTCCAGACACAGCCTTGCTGATGGCGCTGCTGGCAACTGCTTTATTTCTGTTCAATAGCTCTTCAAAGTCTCCATCTGTCCTTTGAGGTGTATGTCTGAAAAATAGATTGTTGACAGGATTATTCAACTATCACCGCAAATTATCACTGCATCCTGGTCTTTTGATGATTTGAAGATTCACTTTCCATGACAACCTTATCAAGTATGTTAAATGCATAAACATATTACTGTGTATGTTCTCACTTTTGTTGGCTGTAAGCTTTGCTGCTGTGCCCGTCTTGTGCTGGATTGAAGAAAGCTGGATTTATATGCAGACTCGGAGGTGGTTGGCTGGGAATATGGACTGGATGAGGAGGGTACAAATGGGGGGGCATGGGTGGAGGGATGTTTGGTGGCATATGTGGAAAGGGAGGAGGTGGATGACTAAGGTAAGGGTTGGGTAATGAGGGAAACCTGTTTGCGAGTGGATGTGATGGAAGAAGAGGAGGTATGGGGGGAGGGCTGGACTCCTGTGATAATAATGAGGGAATCTTATTCGAAGGATCGGTGTCCTTAGAGTCTTTGGAGTTAACACGCAGGGGTATACCTACAGAAAACACATTGATTTAGTTAAGGATTACAGTATTACTAACATTTTGTAACATCATGTAAATTCAATAGTGTTTGAAGATTATAGTGCTCTTACGTTTATTTGCCATGTCCTCAAACACAGACAGGTTCTGGCGAGTGGCAAAACGACAGTCTACTCTTTCCCCATTGATCTCACATTTGGGGATTTTTTCCAACAGTAGTTTAAATGACTCGTCTGAGGTAACCACCACTTCGGCAAAGCTGTGTTATACAGAAGAAGAAACAACATGTGTATGGGCAGCGACACTCAGACATCGAAGTAAATCAATACAATACAATACAAGAACAAGATCTGCAACCGCTCACCCTCTTGACTGGCCGTTAACTTTGTTCTCAGCAAATTTAATCTCTATGATGTCCCTCACACCCAGTGTTTGAGCCATGCATATGATGTCCTTATCGGATGTCCACTGGAGGTTGTAGCAGGTACCGAAAAAGAGGGTGAAGCAGTGACAGGAGGGCAGACAGTTACTCGTGATCTTGAATGTGAAAAGTGAACAATTTTCTCTGTTCTGTTTCATGTACACAGTGTTCTGCATGCCCACATAGATAAAACAACCTAAGTGGATTTGGACAACACAATAAAAATATTTTCAGCATTAACATACAGACGGTGGTACTCACCCAGGGAAAATTCCCAATATATAAAGACAGTTTCCTCAGTGAGTTTCTTCCTTTATTGTTTACCACTTTTGAGTTAACCTCCTCTGTAGCTGCTGTTGTTTTCGGAGGTGCCACATCTGTAGTGACTTTCTTATCCCGGTCAACTGAGCCAGTCAGAACAGCATCAAAAAGTTCATTTGCTTCAGCAATTCTGTCCAAATCCTGTGTTGGAAAGAAAAAAATACAAAGAAGTCATATATACTGTCATGCTGTGTGTCTCAATGTGCAGAGCATCACTGAACAAAACACTGCAGCTGCAGGGAGCGTGGCATGACATGGGATTATACCCATATTTTCTGGCATTGTCCAATACTACAGATATTTGGCAGAGCATAAATATCCTACTTGACTCAGTGCGTCTTCTACTCTGGGGAAAACCAAGTAGTAAATGACCAAACATTAACTTTATACATACTCTTACTGGTTGCCAGTACTGGTAAAATAATAATTTTACACTGGGTGAAAGTCTCACTGATTGTACCTCAGCTGGCTTGAATGCTGAAACAAGTCTGAGGATGGAGATTTTTCTAAGAAGATGGATTTGTGTGATCGTACCTGAAGCTATGAACAACCACATAAGAAAACACGGACTGTAGTTTAACTCAGATTGCAAATATGAGTGTTAATCAACCTATAGGCCTCCATAAAACCCCATTTGGGATGCATTTTAGCTTGTCCTACATTTAGGACTTATTAATTTCCAGAATCAGGAAATGGGCAGGTAACACCACTGCAGGTCCATCACACACTGGACACAACTGTTCAAACTTCTCCCCTCTGGTAGGCATTATAGGAAACGGTCTGCCATAACAACCAGAAACAAAAACAGCTTTCCAAACTGATGAACAGTTAACATTAGTCATATAATGTCAACTGAGTAACACCAAACATCCTCTGTACTCGACTGTACCTGTAAATCTTAGATTTTTATGGTTTATACAAACTGTTTTTCACCATGTAAATATAATCACTGTCATTATGACTATAAGTATGCTGCCAAATACAACTTGTCTGTGTATATAAAGCCACCTGTTACATTAATAAATCCATATCTACACAAACACGCCATTTTGTTGTTATATGATTAGAGAGACGGATAGATTTGTTGTCCTCGTTTTTAACTGTAATGTCTATTTTCTGTGCAAGTACATTAAGACACATTCCTTGATGTGCACACATTATCATGGCCAATTAAGCAGAAATTTAATAAACAAAATAGAAAAACTGTCTGACCTTCTCTTAATAACACCATACCTAATATAACACAGCTCTGCTGTTATGACAGAGACAGTGACAGAAATACACAACATATACACATGCACCTTTTGATCATTCCTCAACCATGACCCTCCCCATCTCCATGAGAACTCTACTGTACATGTACAAAGTTTACCAAACGTGCATTATAGAGTAAAAATAAAGACACAATATAAATACAAATTCGTTTATTTTTTCTAGCTGAGTACCTCCCTCCTAGCCTCAAGCATGGTGTAACCTGCCCCCTTTATCCTAGCAACAGAGCTCCTCAGATTAAAATCTCTATTAAAAGGTATTTCCACTGATGAATAGAAAGACTGCCAACAAATCTGATTCTGAAAAAAAAAATGCTAGTAACTCCTGAAAAGATGCTTTTAACTCCTCCACTGTGCCGACAACTTCACATCTTAACCCCTGAACTACTCTCACTGATGCATTCGCTGCGCTTAAAAGAATATGTAAACGTCAGACTCACCTCTTCGTTTTGATTGAGGTCCCCGTAAAGATCTATGAGATCCTGCTTGGAGGTACTTGGTCCGGCTGCAGGTCCTGCAGCAGCCATCCCGTGGGCCTAAGGTGATCCAGTTGGTGGCACTGCAGCTAGTTACGTCTTTTTTTTTAGTTTTCAGTGAAGTTCGCACATGCACACTTTGCAAATTACCAGTGCATACCGACAACAGGTGCACTGACAGAATTTGTGAATTACTATTAACGTTACGCCTTGTTTCCAACGTTAGCTAACGTTTACCAAGGTTTCGCTCGCTCGCATCTACAAGATGATACTCAGCCGTTAGCAAAAACAAAATATGATGGTAAACCGAGAAAACGACATGCGGACACACGTCAAGCATTAATACACATCACAGACCATGCATTTATTCTTAAAGTTTTCAATACAATTAGTTAACATGTGAATACGAGTGTTGCGAGCTCGCTCTTTGATCAGCTAATGCTAATGATGCTAATCGTTCGGTACGTGAACACATAGGTGCGTCAGGAATAAGTTACCGGTTCACAACAACAAACAATATTTTTAGGTTCCTACAGTCAAGCCTCTTTTAAATTTTGGTCGCAGTGGTCATAAAGGACATCTGAAAATACACCAATTAAGTAACAACCCTTACGTATGCCATGTTGGGGCTATTTATGTTTTGCGTGGCTGGCTAAACATTGCCGTTACCTTAGCAATATGGCGTCATGTGCGCTGCTACATCCGGTCCCCTTCGCAAGTGCTGCTGTGACGTGAAACCTCCCTGTGTTTAGTGTCGGACATTCACATCAGTGAAAGAAGCAGCTCACCAAGAAGTCTCTCTGCGTTACGAGAAAGAGGATTAAAATGCTGTCTTCTGTTCTTGCGAAAAGAGTGAGTCATTTTTGTAAACGTAATATTTATTTCTACGTTTGCTGGTTGAGGTTGAACGCTAACGTTTCAGCAGCAGGACTAACTGACAGATCTAGCCGTTGACTGTTCGTGAATGGATATAAGGCTAATTTCAGTCATGTTGTATGAATTAATATTGTGATGTAGGAACATTATATTTATGCTGTAGTTAAACAGCTAGCGTGAACCGCTCAATTTTGTCTTTTGATGTAGCAAAAGAAAGTGTGTCCTACTGGAGGACAGTTGTACAACCCAGCAGTAAACAGTTGTACAACAGGGCAGCGTGAGATGTTACGTAACTCCCCTTTTCTTTGCTCTGCTCTCTTCTTCGGTGCTTTTAAATTAAAGCTCACAAGAGGAAAAAGAAAAAATACAGATTTTAAATGTATGCATGGGGTTATGGTAGTACTTTGTAAATGTATGCTTCTTGACTCGGTATTTCTTTATTCCACTGTTTTCTTTCTTTTTTTTGCACAGTCAGCCCAATACACCCAAGCCACAAACAATTTATTCGCTTATAAACACTCTTCAACACAGCAAAAATTCAGTGCAGAGAGGACCCAAAATACCACAGAGAAACACAGAGATGCAGAGCTGCAACAATATATCATTTAGTTGTATAGCCTATTATGAATTAAATCTGTAAGTAATTTCATAATCGATTAATCAGTTTGAGTAATTTTTTAAAAGTCAGTATCCTCCGATTCCACCTTCTTATATTTTAGTACTGACTGTTCTTTGGGTTGTCAAGACATTTTAAGGTCATCATCTTGGGCTTTAGATAACACTGATTGACATATTTCATCTTTTTCTTACATTTTATAAACCAAACAACTGACCAATATATCAAGAAAATAATCAACAGATTAATCGACAGTGAAATATTTGTTAGTTGCAGCTCTAATGCACATTTATCCACATATGATAGGATATATTATATATGTTTCTTTGGAAGGAAATGGAGGGGGAAAATTATAGCAAAAAACTTGAATGTATACAAAAATGTTTATACAAAGAAATTAACCTAAATTGATATGTACAACTCGTTAGGTCTGAGAAAGTCCTACTGAGGAGGAATGTCATGTCACAGTAAACATGAAAGAAAAAGAAAAATCCAACTAACAGAAGGTACAAATCAAAACAGTAAAACACAGTACCTAAAACATCTAATTACCATTACTTATAAGCCTCCATTTTATAGCTTTAAAGCTAAGTTGTCCGCTCAACAATAGTACTGCATCTTTCCACAGATTTTAAATAGATTGCTTAGTGACTTTTTTGACCCATCACATGTATTTGATGTTGCAGTACCACTCAAGCACTAATATTTGTTGTCTGTCAGCTGGTGACAGGGATGTGCGGGGCAGCATGGAGACCAGTAGTCACAGGGGTGGTATCATCTCGTGGTTACCGTGGAGATTCACCAGATGACACCAGGGGAGACCTGATTGAGATCCCTTTGCCTCCTTGGGAGGAGAGGCCCGGCGAGCCCACTGACATCAAGAAACGACGCCTGCTATATGAGAGTCGCAAGAGGGGCATGTTGGAGAACTGCATTTTGCTCAGGTTCTTAAACTGTACTATTTCTCTCATCTGTCTGTCATCCTGCCATATTGGTGATGTTTTTTGATGTCTTTTACTTTACTCATACACTTAAAAGCATTGGTACAGTACAGGTGTGTTTCTTTTGTACCTTTTAGGAGTTTTTACATTTTGTCCACTTTCTCATTTAAAAAGTATCCTGTGCAGGAATTTCCTAAAAAACAATGAAAAAAGGTAGTACCCAGGTGCCAGACCATAAGCAGCAGGCCTCCAAGAGACCCGAGACAAGGGTGGCGAGAAGTAGGGGTAAAATTACGAAAGAGCAGGCAACAATGAGCACAATGACAATTATACATAGTAATCAATAATCAACAGTGCACTTTTTATTATAGGAAAACATCCTACTCGTCATTGTGAGCAGTTACAGCAGGTAGTGACAGTTAAAGATGTACTTAAATCATGCAGAAAATATACAGTAGTAAGACGATACAGAGAGGGTTATTAGAGATCATTGTGCAAAGTATTTTAGAGTATAGAGGTAGTGAGGAGGGCCACCAGAGGGCAGAGGGCTGCCTTTTTGGAGCCACTGGACTAATTCAACAAATATAGAGAAAAAGGACACTGACAGGGACTGAAACCAGAAGGAGGCAGTGTTGCAACGCGAAGCAACCCAAAGAATCAGAAGCTCCCTGTGTGCAGTCCACTCACCAGCCGCTCAGATAATTACCAGTAAGCATGACTTTCCATTTAGAGAAAATACTCAAATGACTTCTCCATCTCTCCTGCAGCCTTTTTGCAAAGCAGTATCTGAACACTATGACTGAGAGCCAGCTGCTGCAGTACGACCGACTGATTAATGAACCAAGCAATGACTGGGACATCTACTACTGGGCAACAGGTGAGAGAATAGTTTCTCCTCAGACATGTGATACTGCCTGTCACACAGCACAGTGGACGTAATACATTACAATCATTAGTTAGAGAGCTGGTAACAGATAGACTCCAGTCAAGAGACATTTCAGACACTAAAAGGAATTTGGATACACTTTAGATTCTCAGTGCAAAACACTTTAATAATTAATGACAACAAAACATTTTAGGTTTGCAATATTAATGTTTACACAAACGGCAAATAACAAATATTTGGTTTCACTTGATGTTTTGTGTTAACAGAGACAAAGAAATCAGACTTGCTCATTTTAAATTCAGCCTGTAAAACAACAAATTGTGCAAAACTCCAGTGGGTATAATAATTATAAAAACCCTTGTTTTTTAACTGGCAATCATTCATGGCTGATGATGCTGAAGTAATTAAATCACTGCTCTGCTTACAAATGAACATCAGTTCTGTAACTGTTTTTTTTTTTTTTGTTACCGTTCCTTTTGGCTCGGACTTCATCCTGGGAGCTCGTTCGCTCTCCCAGTGTAACTTACCATGTTATTCATCTAATTTTCTCTAATTTGATTCAATTATGTGTCTGTTTTGTTGTGTAGAACAGCTGAAAAACAGAATCAGTGTGAGAATAACGTCAACACGTCCAATTGGCAGCACCACTCTGGAAAAACAAACAAAAACTGTTGCGGGCAGGCTGACTTCACTGAAACAGATTCTGCATGAATACTTTTTTACTCTGAAATTATTAACTGAAATGCTGTCCATCTTGAAATTAATAAACAAGAGCATTTCAAAAGTCTGACACAACCACTGAGAGGTTTGGAATGAGCCTTGTAGGAGACATTAAAACTACCAGGTGAAACCTTAAAGGTCCAGTGTGAAGGATTTAGGGGGATATATCAGCAGAAATGGAATATGATATATTAAGTATATTTTCTGTAGTGTACAATCACCTAAAAAATAAGAACTGTCGTGATTTAGTTACCTTAGAATGAGCTGTTTTAATCTACATAGGGGTCCTTATCCATGGAGTCTGCCATGTTTCTACAGTAGCCCTTAAGGGACAAACCAAACACTGGCTCTAGATAGGATCATTTGCATTTTAGCGCTTACTGTGGACATGGACAGTCAACATGGTGGCGCATGTACATGCAGGGGCTCAGTGCTCTACATATCAGGGCTCTTTAATTAGTTTACTGGCGGTTTACTTTTTACTGAGCGCCACGTATGCACAGGCATGTGTAAAATACAGCTGCCGAGAACTGCTTGCCATCGATTCGAAGCCCAGAAACTTTATTTTCAACTAGGAAGACCCCAGGCATGACATCCCATCGGAGCTTGTTAGAGCACCAGTGTCTCCATGGATTCCTTTCCCAGCCAGAAAGCGACAGAGGCAGCGTGGAGCGATGAAGCAGAAGCGAAGCTGTCAAGCTGGGATATGAGCTAGGCTAAGCAGAGACCCGCACAATCCTTCGCTGCCGAGCCTCTTCATCACAAATGCCAGATCATAGTCAGTTTGTTTTGGAGAGGAGGAGACCTCTCTGGATGTTAAGTTTTCAGAGAAAAAAGGTAAACACACTTTAGCAGGTGCTGGGCTAGCAGCCCATCTACAACATGGCCAAATCGCGCAGGATAATAATTCAGCTCCCAGTGAAAACCTCCTTTCCAAAGATCACTGTATGAATTCTAATCGGGAATTCACCACAAGAAGCCACTAAATCCCCCTAAATCCTGCACCCTGGACCTTTAAGCTGAACAATCTAATGTCCTCTGCAGAGATGCTATTGTCTTTTCTCATTATTACAATGTGAAACAAATATAAATGTTCAGGTGTATTGTTTGTCTTTTCTGAATTATAATCAGGAGCAAAATGTGTTGAATCAGTAGACGTCAGCCTTTCAGTTCTTATGTTCCCAACTCGTCCTAAAATAGATCAAGGTGATGTCAGAAAGGCTCCCCTCTGTGCGCTCTTTGTTCTCTAGCCATCTGTCATAATTCAGCCCGCTCTCCTTGTTGCTCACAGAAGCTCAGCCCACCCCGGACGTTTACCAAGGAGAGGTCATGGATATGCTGAAGGAGTTCACAAAGAACCACAACCACGAACAGAGGTTAGATGCACCCAGCTTGGAGTACCTGGAAAAGGAAAGCCAATGAGGTCCATGGCCCTTTGAACCGTCTCAGAGACTCATTTTTAGGTGGGGCACTGGGTGAAATATCAGTGTCACAACCCACTGGAAAAATACCTCAGAGGTCAGCTGTGTATTTCCAGTTACACACACTGAGGATGAACAAAATTGTGGAATGGAAAATATTTAGTGCCCTTCTCTAGGAAATATTTTTGCCATTATAGGGAGAGGAAGATTTGTGGAAGGAGCAAACGTTAATGCAACACAACATTAGGAAGGTGTCCTGAATATTTAACATTAATTGTGTTGTAAATTTCTGATTCAAGACTGTACATTTAAACTGCAGAATGTGTGAGATGCATACTGATTGAACCAGGTTTGATAAATAAGGTACAAGCTGATAATCAGTTTCTATGTAAGACAGTTAAACAGAAACATTGATTCACTCTTAGCTTGTTGAAGTGTCATGTTTTGGTTTCTGTTGTATGATTTTACCGTGCCTATTACAGACATTATGGGTTATTTAATAAATGTTGATGCTCTACTGTTGTTTGATGCTTGTGTTACATGTACTTCTTTCATGACTATTTCCACATACCAGAGGGTTAAATAACACACTGGAGGTGAACAGCGTTGTTGCATAATGAAGGTTGCCTGCAGTACCAGTACATGAACACCAGATGGAAGCAGATCACCTTTTTACAGTGACTATCAAATTGAAACACCTGCTGGTCTCAGTATCTCTGTGACAGATTGTTCACCTGCAAACCACATTATATCTCACATACCTCATTTTTCATGCAGGATATAATGTGAGTATATCAGTCCACAGCTGCCACATATATCCATATATATATATATATATATATATATATATATATATATATATATATATGAATGCTGAGAACCTTATTGATGATAACTGAGGGGGAAAATCCCTGAAAAAATCACATTACTGCATATGAGGACGAAAAGGATGTCAGCCACGGAACAGGCGGTTTGTTTTTATTACAGTTTTTATGAGGCAAAGCATCAGTGAAATTTTCCGTCATGCCAAGTTTCCAATTAAAGCACATATATTTTCGCTTTCAGCCATGTAAACAAGGTTAAAATTCTCTCCTCCACCGCTGGATCTGTGTGTGTTGGCTGTGGGGAAAATTTCTTGCCTGGCTGTGTGTCATGTCGGTTCAGTGGAACCTTGTACTGAGAGCAGAAGGGAAATGCCCTCCGGCCAGGAGATGTGCACAGAATCTCAAAACAGATGACAAGCCTGCTTGTGTACGCCCATAGAATCGTAATGTACACATGATCCGTGGCCGAGGTGTTGCACAAACAAGGCAACATTTACCCGGTATTAGGTATTATTTCAATGTATGTTCCTTTTCTCATCACTTTAAAGGGAAAATATGCTGAGAAGGAATCTCTGCCTTTAATGTGTATGTTCTCAGTTTGTCCTAAAATAGACCAAGGTGATGTCACAAGGGTTCCCCTCTGTGTGCTCTTTGCTCCTCCACCATCTGTCTCACCATATAGCTCAACCAGCAAGGGAAAGTACATTTACTCCAGTACCGTACATGAGTACAATTTTCTTTGTACTTGTACTTCCCTACATTTCAGAGGGAAATATTGTACTTTTTACTTTCTTTGTTCTGGAATAATGATTATTTTCTTCTTGTAGATTAATCTGCCCATTATTTTCTTGATTAATCGATAATTGCTTGGCCTAAAACATGTCAAAAAATAATAAAACATGTCCATCTAAGTTTCTCAAGTCCAAGGTGGTGTGTTTAAATGTCTTGTTTTGTCAGATATTCAGTTTAATATGGTATAAAACAGAGAAAAAGGAGGAAATGTCCATATTTGAAAGACTGAAAACAGCACTTTTTGCCATTTTTGCATGAAAAATTACTTTAACGGGGGTGGCACGGTGGTGTGGTGGTTAGCACTGTCGCCTCACAGCAAGAGGGTTGCTGGTTCGATCCCGGGTGTGGGAGCCCTTCTGTGTGGAGTTTGCATGTTCTCCCCATGTCAGCGTGGGTTCTCTCCGGCTTCCTCCCACAATCCAAAAACGTGCAGATTGGGGACTAGGTTAATTCATGACTCTAAATTGTCCGTAGGTGTGAATGTGAGCGTGAATGGTTGTCTGTCTCTATGTGTCAGCCCTGCGATAGTCTGGTGACCTGTCCAGGGTGTACCCTGCCTCTCACCCGATGTCAGCTGGGATAGGCTCCAGCCCCCCCCCCCCGCGACCCTCAAGAGGATGAAGCAGTTAGAAGATGAAATTACTTTAAAGATTTATTGAAAACAGTTGGCATTGTTCTTCTATTGATCAACTTATTGATTAGTTGACTAATTGTTGCAGCTATACTTTACATATGTTCTTTTTTTAGATTATATTTTATGTTAAAAAACATTAAAATATGCTTATAAAATACAATACATTAAACCGCTTTATACATTTATATATATATATATATATATATATATATATAAATGTATATATACATACATATATATATATGTATATATCCCTTTTTTCAACAAAAACAGGAAAGATGAGGGAAAAGTACAAAAGGTGAATACTCACATGCACCAGGACATTTCTTCTTCTTCCCTTTGACATAAATCGTCTCATGACCTCTCAGATTTATTTTATGACCCTTTGGAAGGGGCCTGACCCTTAAGTTGGGAGCCACTAGTCTCAATTGCCTAACTATATGTTAAGTAATTTAAATAACTCCACCTCAACTGGCTACAACCATAAAATGCTGCTTACACATTGATGTATCCACTTTAACTATCTAATGATACCGTGTATAATAATATAATGTAAGAACACTTACAGTGGCCTATGTTTGCAGAATGAGTATTGTATGTGTGATTATTTAAAGGTCTAGTGTAGTGCTGGTATATAATTATTTAAATTATTAATAACTATGTTTTTTCATTAGTTTATAACCACCTGAAAATAAGAATTGTTGTTGTTGTTGCCTTAGAATGAGCCGTTTATGTACATCATGATGTATAAAGAGAGCTAAGACTTTGCTAACTTAAATAAAATAATTAAATCATGCTGCTCTTCTAGACTTATGAAATGTTATTGGATTGAATGGATCAAAAACCACTAGTGAAACAAGTTACTTTGCGGACTTTGTATTGCTCAAAAAAATGTATCCTGTGATTCATCCTTATATGTCTTTCCCCATGTAAGTCAATAGGAAAAGTCTTTTTGGGCCCAGTGGCATCACATAATGGACCTGGACAGTTGTAGTCACAGGGTTTGGCCACTATTTCAGACTAGCTTTAAAATCCAACACACTTCCTGGGGGCCTGATCAACAAAGCTGCAGAGAGCAGAGAGCAGGTCCTCTTCCACTGAGTCCACCATGTTGTTCTACAGGAGCTTTCACCGCTAGATGCCACTAAATCCTACACGCTGGACCTTTATGTACACTTGGTGGCTACTTCTGTACTTTCATTTCAGTAGGGATTTGAAAGCAGGACTTTCACTTGTAACTGAGTTGTTTTACATTGTTATATGGACACTTTTATGTGTAAGTAAAGAATCGGAATACTTCCTCCTTCTTGATCTTAATGCATAAAATTAAACAGGAGCTTCAAAAGTTAGAATCAAATTCTGTCACTTAATTATGCCTGTGTTAAAATGTTCCGTGCTTCACACGACAATTCATTCGGCAGTAGTTAAATCTGAAGCTCGCTGGGTGTCCCATTTCCCAGCTTTCAAGAGAAAAGATGCCACCTGTGGATCCCACATGCAGGGGGAGTACAAATCACATCTTTATTGCTCTGAGGCTTGTTTGGAGTGTATATTCATTTGTTGCCCACGCACACCCACTGTGCCTATCTGTAGCCCTGCGCTCCTGTCATCCTCCACTGCTGCTTCCTGTGTCGTGACAGCTCTCTGTTTTATCCTCAGCCCTGCCGTCACCCTCTGCTCCCCTGGAATTTCATTCCATCTCGTGTTCTCTTGTTTCCTCTTTCCACCACCACCACCACTGCCACCTCCACAATCATCCCCAGCCTTCATCTTGTCTTCCCATATCTGCTGGAGAGTCGTGAGCAGAGCAGCGCTAAGGGACACTGCTCTCACTGGTACAAGTTACTACTACTGCCAGGTTTAACTTTGAGAGTGGAGGTGTTAGATAGCTGGAAAATTAAACATACCCTTTCTCAACATTTCACACACACAAAAACAGGTTTTGGGTTAGATGTTATCTTGTGTCGAAGATGCAGTGAAACATAGCGTGTAGGAGGCAGAGCAGGCAATTTACTTAATTCTAGAGATCAGCATCAATTCTGAGGATCCGTGTTAATTACCCTTAAAATCTAAGTCCCAGGCTTGAAGAGAGAGGGGGGATATAGAGAGCAAATGTGTACTTCCAGCAGTGCCTGTAATAACCGCAGCTTTATCAGTTGCTCCACGCATTTGCAATTAAACTTCTACAAAAGAAGTTGATGATATTGACACCAAATCAGACTGAACTGGGATTGACAGGAAGTTAGCGGCAAGTCTCTGTGACATGACAAACTCAGATCTTCATAGTTTTATATAAAGCATTCTTGGGTTGTAAGTTGAGCTGCATCAACCAGTGGAAAGTAACTAAGTACATTTACTAAAGCGGAGCAGAGAGATGGCCTCTGGGGCTTCAGCCCTGAAAGTTTTTCGAAGGGCCCCAAAACTTTTAGGTTTTAAAAATAACTTTGTGTCATTCAGATAATAAAAGCCATTGTTTCTTATCCTACAATGTAGACCACATTTACTTGGCTTTGCTGGGGATCCTTACTTTGCAATGAGAGAAGCCCAGATTATTATGGTATGGATTTGTCAGCCAAACATTACTCTGTGAACTCTTCTCCAGCATAGTATAACAAAAATAGGTTTCAAATTAGTAATGCTGTTTACACCAAGTTCCTACCCTACCTTTATTATGTATCATAAAAATAATATCAGACAGTTTTGGCTTCTTTTTAGGTGGCAGGAGTGAAAATTAGTCATCTTCAATTTGTTGTGTTGTGGTTTCAGAATGATGAAGACAGCTGGAGAACAAATAGATACAAAATGGGATGAGGGCCGTATGATTTTTTTTTCCAACTAACATGTTTTTCCCAAATGATATACTGATTTTTAGGGATTTCAAATGACTTGAAAAATATTGCAGATAGCTGCCATATATGGGGAAAAATTACCTAGGGCAGCCTGCCCACGGCCCCTCTCAGGGTTTTTTAAAAGCACCACAGCCCGCCTGATCCACAAACGTGTCAATCAGTGACCCGAAACTGACCCGTAAACCTGCAAACTGGAGCTGAAAGTTTCCGCTAATGACAATCGCTCATAACAACCTACTTGCTGTTGGCTATACTGTGTCATTTCCAGTAAATTTCACAATATAAAAGCTGTGTTTCCTGTTTATAAAGTACAAACGTAGGATGACAGCAAGTACTCACCCATCCTCAAAGTAGTTACGTCTTACGTTTGATCTTGAGCACACAGCTGAGATCCCACATGGTTTGTTTACACGAGCACACAGCTAATTGCTGCAGTAGTACAATTGCACAATATTTCTGTAGGTTATTATAACTTACTAAGAACACTGCTTTGCCATCTATGAACCACCTGCCCAAAACCTATGATATTTTTAACAAGCTTACCAGAATCATTAGACCTGTGGGCTTAGGTTGACCTGTACATCGGTACCCTCAAGGTTTGTGTGAGCACCGAATGTTTACACTGTCTGGCTTTGCCCCTGTTGAAGTACAGCTTTACTGTTTTATACTTCTACTCCTCCACTTTTCTCTTTACTTCCCTAGATTTACTTGACAGCTGTAGTTACTTGTTACTTCTCAGGTTAGGATTCTACATTAAAAAAACATGTAAGCCTATAACAGTAAAATATAATGCGTTGTTTGAAATTAAATTACAGGTTTCCTCTTTTTTGGCTTATAAAAAAACAGTGTCTAGTTCAGAGACCTTGGTTATAGCTGATCCTTCTGTATTTTTACTTAAGTAAGATTTTGTTTGCAGAACTTAAACTTGGGATATTTTTATAATAATGTGTGGTGCTTTTAGTTCAAGTTCCAGTGTGTAGGATTTAGGGTGATACATTGGCAGAAATGGATTATAATATTCATAATTATGTTTTCATTAGTGTATAATCACCTGACAAAGAGATACGTTACCTCACAATGAGCCATGTATTTCTATATACAAACCTCCAGATCTCTAGATAAGGCCATTTGTGCTAGCCACCCATAGTGCTACCTGGCTGGCACACTGGAGGAGATTCACTTGGTTGCAATGTTGCACCCTTGCAGCTAGATGGCGCTAAATGGCACATTAGACCTTTAAGTAAAGGATCTGATTACTGCTTCCACCTGTGCCTTTGAGTAGAACTCTACACTTTCAATAAACCTTTTTCTAAAAAAATAATAATAAAAAGCTTTGAAAAAATTCAGAACAATACCAGAAGTATCTTTGTTTTATATACACATTTATATTTTTATATACACTGTACACGTTTCAAAAAAATAAATGGTTGATATTTAACATTGTGCACCCCACGGATGTGTAACTACAAAGAGAAAAGGGAGTGAACGAGGGGGCTGAGTGATACCAAGGACAGACAGATATCAACAACCCCAGTAAATACTGATGATATTTTTTTCATTTTTTTTCATACAGGACACTTCACAATCATTTGTACAGTATATAAATTAAAATGTTGCTGGTTAACCTCTCTTTGTCTCAAGCAGTCCCCCAAGAGAATGCCCTAAATCAGAAATGCGAGCTTGTCCAGTAAAATTTACCAGTTTATGGTATTTGGCCAGTGACGAGTAGGCAGACAAAAATCTAGCTCGATTTCTTACAACTAAAATATACCAAACCCTGACTGTTATTCAACCAATATTGAAATTGCATTGATTAAAGTGACTTTCACTAAGCCTTTGGAATGTAATGCTTTGTCAGCAGCACTGAAAATAATGCCTTGTTTCACACACAGGGCCAACAGGACAGACAGATGACTGTGTTCCTGCTTATTTTGGGATGCTCCGAAGCTCTGCTCTGACCTGAGACGTAGCTAACAGTGATGCAAAGAGGTGATGATTATCTCCTGTCTCACCTTTTTTTTTTTTCCTCCCCCCTCCCTGACACTTGGAGAGGGAGCACATATGGTGAAGAGCAAAGGCGTGGCAGGGTTTATAAGGCACACACAGAACACTTTGTGCCAGAAAGCATGTGTGCACGACGGGGGTGTTTTGGGGGAACGTCAGCTGTGGTGTTAAGGTGCCACCCTTCATTTTTTGGTCTCTGTAAATCAGATCCGAAGGACGGATAGGACAAAATGTTGGCAGCTGCTTCTGTCTGAACTAAAAAAAATCATGCATGATGGTCAAAGAAAACAGGTTTTTATCTGTTGTAAAGCTTGTTCGTGACATTTTCCCACTGACCTTCGCTCTCAGCTCATGTACAACAGATTTGCCTCCCTCCCTCCCAAGCCAAACGTCCCTTTTTAAAAACCACACGCGAGAAAAATAACCCTGCTATGAAGAGAGGTTTGTTCCAGCATCGTCGTCAACAAGTGCAGTGATTCTTAAAGAAGTGACAACTTTTAAAAAAACATACTTCTTTGTACATTTGGATTGTTTCATACAGAATAAAAACGGTAAACAATGTTGTTCTGTATTAAACTGGCAAAATAGAACTCAGTGCAGATATATACACACAGAAGGACTCACAGGAAATACAATCACACAAACTAAAGCTCAAATATTGACACTCACACACACACACACACACACACACACATCCAGTAGACAAAAACGAACAGTGGAATGTAAAAAGACTTTTTCCCCCCAGATATTATTACTCCCATTTGTTTCATAAATGTCTATATGGGACTTGGGGGAGGTCACATTCAGGCAGTGAAGCAAACAACTGGAAGACTGACTTGTTCTTCAAAAACCCCCAAAACAGCTAGGTCTAATGTCGTCCTTGGACTCTGTGATGCCAATTCCAGGTTTAACGCACAGATAAATGCAGCTCATTGGTGACAGGGATAGTACGTTTTGATTTATTCAATCTACATCTGATTTCTCAACATGTTACCAACATTTGTTACCCTGACAAAGCCATTTACTGCCCGCTTTCAGTTCACCCAAATCACAAAATACTGAGAGTATCTTTTATTTATAGTGTTTTCCTTTTGACTGCATCTCACAGGCCTCTTCTGCAGATGGAGTTTGCGCAGTTCAATCCAAGATCTCACTGTAAAAGAATCACAGACCGTTCGATTCCTGGCTTACACAAGTGGCGCTGCATCAGAACTAGAGCTGGGTATTGGTTCTCAATACCTTCAAGGTATTAACCAAAATAACCCACAGCACCAAGTGGTATCCAAACCTCTGCAGTCAAACAATACCTGCATTCTTCATCATTTTTGTGTCCAGATCTAGAAAAAATACTTCTTGTAATTGTATTGTTTTGCTCACTGCTACAAGCATTCCTTGATTAATGCTATGTGATTGGTTCATTAATGCTTGCCTGGATCCAGATCTTTGAATCTGCCAACTGCACAGAGTTGCCTTATTCAATCTGGCATGGTGACATGACACAGCAGTTTCTTGGTTAAAATTAAAAACACCAATGAGTGTTGTGGGGGTGCTAACAATTAGCCAGTGAGTGTCTAAGGCAGGACCAATACTGGAACCATGAGGAGTAATAACAGCAATGGCGAGCACAGTGGATAAGATGGACTCTGCTATCAAGTCGACATATCTTCCTAATATCGCCTGACATCATAGTTTGTTTAACTTCACTCGGCTCCACTCTTAGAACCCTGGCAAAACCACTATGTTGGTGGGGCTATGCACCAGCGTGGACTTAAAATGACATTAGATTCAGGCAGATATGTAAATTAATTTCCCCCTCCCCACTGAAATTGGAGAGAGCGGATGCAATGTCAGACAGACTGAAGATGCAAATGGAGCGTAACGAGTTGACAATTCTGTCTGATATCAGGCAACACTTTCGCACCAGCTGCAGCCCATACTGTCTGTGAAGTGGTGAAGATAAGCATTGTGTGTTTGACTTTGTTGTCAGTTCAGCATGCTGAGATGCCACCAACATATTAACGCATCTGGTGGCATTTGACGCAACTGATATACTTTCATTCATATCAAAGGTACTGAATTAAATAGGGAAAAAAAGGGATCAAGTGAAGTGCTCTGTTGGTATCAGTATCACATTAAGGGTACTGGTATTGGTACTGGTATCATGGTTTTATAAACAAAACCCATCCCTGATTGAAACTATTTGGTCCCGTCACTGATGTCTTGGGCTTGGTGTGCATTGGTGCGATGCCACTGTGTGCATGTGGGGCGCTGAGCAGTCTGTTTACCACCAGGTGATCCTGGATTCAACTGAGCAAACTCCATCTGCTGAGAAAAATGTGAGCTGTTGCAAAACCCTAAGCAGTAAAAAGCTAGCAAGGGGACCTTGAGTTAAGATTTATGTGTGTGTGTGTGTGTGTGTGTGTGTGTCATGGAATCGAGAACATGTTTTGCCCACATACCCCTTGTGGTATCAAGCCATGCAGAGAGTTTCAAACCTCTCCCACCACTCAAATGTGACAGAGGTATATTTTACTTGGCATGCTCAAATAACTGATTTTTTTAATGGACATTAGATAATGTGTAAATACCTGGGGGCCAGCTGCCCTTCGCCTCATATGAGTTATTAAAAAAGATTTTTTAAAAATGACATACGCAGCAGCTCTTGCGTGAGCCACAATTGGACACGCCCATGTAGAGGACAGATGTTGTTGCTGTTTTCAACGATTTCTCCCAGTCCCGGTGCAAACCGTTCATTGAGGGTTTTGTGGATTATCCGATTAACCTGAACATTGTTTCTGGAGAGACAGGCAGCTGTTGAATTTGACTGCAGTGAGCGCCTTTGTACTTGGGGTGGCAGCAGTGACGTCAGAGGATCAAACCTACAACATATACATCTGGAGCAATCAACCTGGCTTGATACCGCTACAGGTATGTCAGAAAATAGTGTGTACATGTTTGTGATTTGGGTGGACTGACCCTTTAACCCCAGTGACCTCCCCACACCTTCATCTAACATCAACACCACAATACCTTATATTCAACATCATTATCAGGGGCTGTTTTCAACAATATCTTAAGTCTTATCTTAATTTAGCTGTCCAAATACTCCCTTATTAACACACACACACACACATACATGCACGCAAACACGCCCATTAACCCGCACCTCCACGACTGGAAGCTGGCTTTTTGCTTATTTTCTGTGTCTGGAAGAACAGGTTGATTCTCTAAATTCTTTTGAAAACCGAAAAAAAATAAAACACAACATTAATCACGTTGCTCTTTTTTCTGTCCATTGGGATTTCTCTTCAAAAAAAAAAAAAAAAAAGGAAGGATTTTTTTTTTTTTTTTTTGACACTCGCCCTATGGGACCAGTGCTAAATGTTCATGTTCATATCCGTTTTTTCTTTTTTTTTTCCTTTTTTTTCTGTTGAAGATCTTCATTTGGGGTTACAGCACATCACCCACAGCACGCACAGACAACAAAGGGTTCCAGCCAAGGGAGAATTATTACAGTGGTGCCAGAGAAAGAGTGAAAAAGATCAAACATGAGTTGAGTGACAGAGTCCAATTGCAGTCCAATTCCGCTTTAAATACAGCCCATCACTCTTCCATTTCCTGTGTCGGTTTTCCTGATTTTTCAGGCGTTTTAAGGGTATGGAGGAACAGTGACGGTAACGGAAGAGGACTTGAACGAAGAGGTGAGAAGCAGAGTGGAAGATTCCTCACTGCAACACCATGTATAGGTGGTAAATGTGTCACACACATAGGTGTCATTCACGCTCAGGTGCATGTTTGAATACAGGCCGTCTTGCCGCCACAGAGGATGGTTGGAATATCAGTTTGATCCATTTTTGGTTGGTAGTTTGAGCTCATGGGTGGCAAGAGGTACTGCCCTGATGCTAAACACTGGGAATGGTTGACAAGGTGGACGAAAGTATCTTGAAGAAAAAAAAAAATCTCATAGAAAGAGGTCACAAGGAGGAAGTGAGTCAAGACATCAAAGACATTTTTAAGTTCAGACAAAGAGATGAGACGGGGGTCAGGTGGGAATGGGAGCTTGACGAGGGTGAAATTTGACGAGGACTGAGGGCAGAGGATATCAAAGAGGCCTGAGAACAAAGAGATGACACACATTGTCTGCAGCCCAAGACTGCAGTTAGGGAGCAGGGGGGGAAGATATGTGCTGAGGGGCAGGGGGCTGAGAGACTGATGCTGAATTTCGGAGGGGGAAAAACACTGTAGGCAGGTTGGTTGCTGGGTCCCTCAGGCCTTGAGAGCATGCCACTGGGCCACAGCATTACGAGGACGACCCATCATGTCTTTCCAGTGTTTTACCTCCGCTGGGCCGCTCTTCCACGAGAGATAAATCTGTGAGAGACAGAGAGTCAGTGTAACCCGAGTAATGTCACACAGAGATTGATGTTGTTTGTGAAGCGCCAAAA
This sequence comes from Epinephelus lanceolatus, assembly GCF_041903045.1. Taxonomy (NCBI): domain Eukaryota; kingdom Metazoa; phylum Chordata; class Actinopteri; order Perciformes; family Serranidae; genus Epinephelus; species Epinephelus lanceolatus. The sequence continues at coordinate 22,589,289 of NC_135735.1, read as the reverse complement.
AACAGGGTATTAAGTAAAAAACTGTGAGTCTTAAGTCTAGCCCTGCTTTCACCACTAAGCCTGCCACTCTAATCAGACTTTAACTCAAATCCAGGGCAGAAAAAGAGCCATTAGAGGAAGAGATTTCACTCGCTGAGATACTCTGAGAAAGGCTAATGCTGACGCTAATGAAGATCAAACGCCGAGTCTTTAAGTAATTCTCATGCAGAAAGAAATCTCCTGATCCGCACATGTCACAGGAAGTACTGCTCAAGTTTTTCATTGTCCTCCGACCAAGTTATTTATGAGTGTGGTTATAATAGGCAACATATTATTACCGCTGTGTGTAGGCAGATAATATATGTGGTTAGGGTGGCAATTACTGGAAATGCATATGACTGACAGAGAGCACAGTCGCTCATCCATGCAGCACGCAGCTCAGCTCAAAGATTATTCTTACAGTGTGTGAAGGATTTGATTTGAGCTTTGAGGTCTTTCTGGTATTAGCGGAAATTCTACATGTAAGAATCGTGTTACAGCTCTATTCTCCAGTGTGTATCTATAGAGGTGGGTATTTGGTTTAAAATAAACAAAGTCAGTATGCACAAGAAGTTGGGAGTGATGTGATTAGAGTTCAGTTGTGTATTGATGGGCACTGAGGCCAGTGCTTTATTTAAAGGGTCTGTTAAATCCTAATAATTTTCTAACACACTTACTGAAGGGAACATTGTAACTTGGCAATAATTACAGCTGAAGGAGAGAAAATGTTAAATTGGTACAATTCCAATTAATTCCAATTAACTCTTACGCTAGCGTGGCCTCGACTCTTTTAGTCCATCAGCTGAACATGCAAAAAGAGGACTTTGTCTAAAGGAAACAACAGAGTTGAACACGTGAAGGATAAAGTCTCCAACAGAGGTGGGACCAAGTCATTGTTTTGCATGTCACAAGTACGTCTCAAGTCTTTGCAATGTAGACTCAGGTAAAGTCACAAATCCAGACAGGCATGTCCCAAGTCAAGAGCCCAAGTCCTTAACTTTAAGTTTCGAGTCCTAAACAGGTCATAATGCACTCTGACTCTTCAGTAATTATGTCATTTGAACAACTGAGTAATAATATATTAAATTTGCAGAATTAATTTAAAAGTTGTTCTTATTTGCTGAACAAGTTTGCTGGAGGTTGCTGCACCTCCATCTGTAATATTTGCCTTCCACGTGTTGCATACCACAAGTCGTTTTTTGTTGACCGTAGATTTTGTACTCAAACAAAATTGTCTTTGGTATTATTTTTTCAAAGGGCGGTAGGTGGTGCAATAGTTAACATTATTGCCTCACAGCAAGAGGGTTCCCGAGGTGGGGGGTTCGAACCCTGAGGTGGGGGAGTCCCTCTGTACAGAGTCTGCATGTTCTCTCCATGACAGTGTGGGTTTTCTCTGGGTACTCCAGCTTCCTCCCACAATCCAAAGACATGCAGGTTAACTGGTGACTCTAAATTGTCCGTAGGTGTGAATGTGAGTGTGAATGGTTGTCTGTCTCTATGTGTCAGCCCTGTGATAGTCTGGTGACCTGTCCAAGGTGTACTCAGCCTCACACCCAGTGTCAGTTGGGATAGGCTCCAGCCCCCCCATGACCCCTAACAGGATACAGTTACAGAAAATGAATGAATAAATTATTTTTTCCTACTGGGGCTTAGTAATGTAACATTAGTTATTCATGTTTCTCCTCTGCAACTTGACTGGATGCTCTCGGATTGGTTCAGACAATGTGGATCTGGGAAATTAAGTACTAACTTATTGGGAATGCATAGCACTAACGTTAGTTGATTCATGAAATGAAGGGAAATGAATTATTTCATGGCCCACTTTTTAAATAACATACTTTTCAATCTTTGGGCTTGGGGGAGGGTATTAAGTATTTTCATGTCAAAAGGGTCAAGTCCAAGTGAAGTCACGAGTCATTGGTGTAAAGTTGAGTTGCAAGTGTTTTTGTCAAGTCTTATAGGGATAGTGCACCCAAAAATGAAAATTCAGCCATTATCTACTCACCTTCATGCTGAGGAACGCTCTGGTGAAGTTTTAGAGTCCTCACATCCCTTGTGGAGATCAGCGGGGGGAGCGGCCAGCAAACCTAATGGCAGACGGCGCCCCAGACTAACGTCCAAGAACACAAAATTGAATCCACAAAGTATCTCCAACATGCTAATTCTGCAGTGATCCAAGTGTGCTGCAGCCATGACATAAAAAGTTGTTTGGAAAAACGTCATATGAACTCTGTTTTGAGCCTCACTGTAGCCTGTAGCTCTGACTGCTTCTCTGTGCTCCGCGCTCACGTGTGCGCGCTCAGGATGATCGGTGATGCACGGTCTCTGAAGAGCAGCAGTCTCGTCAGTACTGATGTCCAGATTTTCAAGTGCAGGCATCGCCAATTCCCAGTCTGAGCAGCAAAGACTTTCCTCATCCGTTGGCATTGCTTTGCATTTGAAACAACTACACCACCAGGTTTCCAGTGCTCGACTCTGGTATTCTGTGGCTGGCTGAGAGTTAGGCTCATGAGCTGCGGCGGCTGCTTTGTCCAGTAGCCTGAGTTCCGCGTCCGTATACTCGGGCTCAAACAAATACGGCTCAACAAAGAAATGCTGGTCCTCCTCAATTTCAAAGTCTTCAGACATGTTGGGCTGTCCTTTGCTAAAAGACAGTAGTGCAAATTATCTTTTAGCTTTGTGGTTATGTTGTCTCCCCCTGCGGTGCACGTGTCACGTCTGGTCTCACCCAAGTGCGCGTACGTGAGCGCGGAGCACAGAGAAGCAGTCAGAGCTACAGGCTACAGTGAGGCTAAAAACAGAGTTCATATGACGTTTTTCGAAACAACTTTTTATGTTGGGGCTTCAGGACACTTGGATCACTGCGGATGAGCATGTTGGAGATATTTTGTGGCTTCAATTTTGTGTTCTTGGACGTTAGTCTGGGGCGCCGTCTGCCATTAGGTGTGCTGGCCACTCCCCCCGCCGATCTCTGCAAGAGATGTGAGGACTCTAAAACTTCACCAGAGCATTCCTCAGCATGAGGGTGAGTAGATAATGGCTGAATTTTCATTTTTGGGTGCACTATCCCTTTAAGTCATCAAGTTTGTGACTTGAGTCTGACTCAAGTCCATACCTCTGTTTTCCAATATTAAATAAATAGAAAATTTAATATTTGTTTGTGTTTAAATTTGAGCAGTTCTTTCAAACACATTTTTTCAGAAAGCATCTAACTAACTTACTGACACATTTATCTTAACTCAGTGTTCTCCATTATTAGCACCAACTTATTGTCAGAATGAGAAACTATTATGAAATAGCAGACTATTACTAACCAATAAATAAATAAATAAATAAATACATAAATATTATCTACACAACAACCGAAACATTCAAAGGTGTATTTGCCTCTCTTAGTCTCGGTGTGTGCAACAGGTCCTTGAGAAATTTGAACCAGCTGATTTTCTCTTCAGGGTTACAGATGTGTTTTTCTTAGATATAAGCAGATCATTTGCAGATGAATCAGAACTGCAATGCTCAGACAACAGTGGCCAATAATACATACGCCCAGTGTTGGGGAGTAGTGAACTACCTGTAATTAAACCAGTAGTTTAACTGCATCTTGCAGTATATGGCTGGTACCATTTTTTTTGTAGTTAACTACTGAAACTACAAACATTTTTGGGCAATAAGAGGAAAGGAATGATTTTTTATTTTTATTTCACCATTGCTTCTCTAGTGTAATTGAACTCCCTTTGACCAAAATTAGTCACAAGTATTAATTATTGTTATTTATTAACAAATGTTTAGTGTTTTTCTGGTTTCTGTAAGAAGTGTAAACAAGTGGGCACACTTTGCAATAAACTCAACTGGGTGGCATTTTTTTTTCTTGGCTGTGACTTTTTTGTATTATATTTTGTTTTAATTTCAAGCATGTACACTGCCAATTACATTTTTTTTTCACAAAGTAGTTTGAGCCACTGTTTTAAGTAGCTTAAGTTAACTAAAGTAGATTTCTCTCTAGGGTAGCTTTGCTGTGGTTCAACTTCTTCCAGTGTGAAGTAACTGGTAGCTTGTAAAGCTTTCAAAGATGTATCAAAATGCATATTACAGTTATAATTTGGGGAGTTTGGACACAACTTAAAGTGGAAAATGTACATTTTGGTGATTTAATTTATGTGTAAGAGCATGCCGCTGCATGTTATGCTTATTTGTTTTTGGTGTAAGTCTAAATAAAAGCAACCTATTCACAGCATTCACAACCTGCACGTTCCAGCAGGGGTCAGTAGAGACTGGCTCAGTGATCAGCAGCTGATGGTCTGTCACAGAGTCAGGAAATCACAGAGGAAGAGAAGAAGAAGAAGAAGAAGAAGAAGAAGAAGAAGAAGAAGAAGAAGAAGAAGGAAGAGGCGAAGAAGAGGGAAGGAGATACCTTTCCAATGACATCATTGCGACTGAGCCTGTCCTTGTCCATGACGGTGATAATTATGGTAGTCTCCCTCAGCACGTGGGCAGGCACATCGAAGGGGAAGGACTCGTTGAAAACAGGGTTCAGACAGCGCTTCATTACCACCGTCTTCTTCTTCTCCACGCGCTTGTCCTTGTGCATCAACCACACTTTTACATAGGGGTCTGAGGAGAGGGAAATATGTTTACAGTATCTTATTCCTGTGTACCTCAGTTTAATGTAATGTTGTTTTATGTGCTACTGTGGATTTGAAATCATTTCCTAGTTGTGAACAAAAAATATAGTTTTCTCATTTTCATTTTGAAGCAGCAATGATGTAGAGGGGCAACAGCAATAAAAGGACATGGGAGATGAAGGAGCATCTATACCAGAAGTGCCTCCAATGTCCATGGCTTTGAGGTTGCGGGCTTTGATGATGCTCACAGTGATGGTATTGGCTGTGGGGTTGTAGCACAGAGACACCAGCAGATCCCCTCGACTCCCCTGGAGAAATCACACACAACAACAGCGAATTGTTTACTTTTTTGTTTTTTTAATCCCCTTTTCATATTGTTCTCCCTGCTGTTGCTCACTGTGTATTTCTTCCTCTGGCTGTCTGCGTTCTCTCCGTCTACCTGTCAGCCCCTCCATATTCCCTTCTTTCTCTTCTCCCACCAGCTCGCTGCCACATTTCCCCTGAGAGCATCACGGCAGCCAGGAATGACATCACCCGTTACATTCTGTCCCATCCTCTCTTTCCCCTCCTCCCTCTCCTCCCTGTTTCTCTACCTCTTTCCTCTCCTCTCCTCCCTCCCCCTCTTTTCCCTCTTACTCACGCTGCCATCGCTACATGGTTTCAGCTCCTTCCAGAAAGTCTGCATGTTGGCCAGATCCAATTTGTTGAGGGGGATGGACACCTCTCCTATGGGGTCATTCCTGCTGAAGCGGTCGTAGTCGAGGACCTGCAGGTATAGAGTCCTCTGGACCACCTTCTCATACGGGAACCCTGAGAAACAACACAGTCCCAATAAGTCATAGTGATGCACACAGGAAAAAAAAACAGCTTGAGTGCCTGCATGTGCTGCGAACACTAACTCCATGTATTATGTATGTATTAGAAAAGCTTCCTCCTTCAAACCTTCAAACAGGAAGGTCTCGTTCCAGTGGGGATTCAGATTCTTCCTCTTGACTTTGGTCTCCAGTTTGTGCTTCTTGTCTGGCAGTAGGTAGAGTTTGACAAACGGATCAGAGGTGCCGGAAAAGTCCTTAGCAGGCAAATCTTGGCCCTTGAGGATTTTGACGGTGAGGGTGGAGTCCTGAAAACTGTAGCCGACGCTGAACTGAATACGACCCAGCTTCTCACACACTGGACCCTCGTGTTCTTCTTCCTCCGAACCAGGAGACAACTGAGAGACAGAGGAGGAAGAGGAGATAAATGCGGTGTTATCTTTTTATACAACTCTAGGTGTTGGATATGTTTTAATGACACTGTAATGGAGGGAGTATTTACTGGTTCTTTCTAGTTCATTACTCTATTTTGAAACAAGATATTACAAGATATACATTTAGTGTGGTTCATAAGATACGTACATTAAATTTCCAGGAGCACCTACATCCTCAGAGGAGAAAATGATCCCATCTCTCAGAGAGTTACATTATACACTAAGACCAAATTGTATTTAACTTGAGATTAGTTTGCTCTGAAGATAACAATTATTATTTAATTACAAAGTAAACAAGAACAGAAATTCTTCAGTCATCACTTTATTGATCACCTTCTATGATACAGCTAAATGATGTGGACAAAATATTAAAAACATCTCTCAGCATAGCGCTATACAATCTTCAGCATCGCCAACTGCAGCCTCCAAAATGACCACAGAAAAAGTAGCGTCCATGGCATGTGCACTATGTTCTAATCCTACTGTGCAACGTAGTGCCTGGTATAGATGAGACAAATTACAGTCAAGCAACCAATGTTGCAGACAGACAGCCCAATTTAACCCCTGGTCATGTCTGTCCGTGTGTATGTGTGCACACGTTCTTGCACTTAGGCCCAAGAAACACTATTTGTACGGGAGCAAATCACCATTATGTTATACTGCTGTGACAATACATCTGTCAGTGATGATGCACAATGATGTCTGAAAGCTTAATTTACTGCTCCCTGTAGAGGAAACTACAGTGTCTGTTACATCAATGGTTCCGAACTGGCAGGTCGCGGTCAAAAGTGGGTCGCAGGTCAGTTCTGAATGGACTGAAAATTTGTAAAAACACAATTTATTTTGAAGCACAGTGAATTTCTGGCACAGAGCTTTTATTCTGAAGTGCTGTTTCCTGCTGTGGAGTGACTGACTAACAGACAGCTACTTAAAAGAGACAGCAATCTAGCTCAACGACATGGCCAAACACAAGTATGATGCTGAATAGATTAAACTGTGTGCACCCTGTGGCTGGGGAGGTGATTTTGGATGCAGCGCTAGAGTTCTTCAGAATCATGGAAAATTTGAACATCTACCACTCAGTAGCAACTGAGCAGTTCCTTGATGAGGGCCATGTGATACAATCAAAACCTCCAGAACAAGTGTGCAAGTGAATGAACCTTGACTTGTGATTGTTTTGTCAGCCCCTGTTTCCAAAGTTGAATAAACTGTCAAGCTTGACCGTGAAGTCGCATCAACACCTCTAAAACTCTGAAGAAGGAGCTGAGAGGTGGTATCTCACTACATAGAAATCTTGGACTCCAGTCCACAGGGGGCACTAATTCTGCACTTCAGCATTAAAAACCCAGCTCCTAACTGGCAAGCTAGCATAATATTATGTCACATGGCTGCTGTCTGCTGTGCGATAAAGGCAGAAATTGTCCATGGCTGTGTGCAGATGAGAGGCAGATTATCTGTTGGTAGACAGACCCTCTGACTGATGGTGGCGTGGCCTGAAGGGAGGGAGAGAAATCCAGTTTAAAAAGTGCTATCTGATGGGGGAAGAGCTGGGGGCATTACTCAAGGAGCAGTTCCAGAAATTTAATATCCAATTCTGTATTCTCCCACATATTTCTGATGGTGCTGCTGAGCCTCATTCTCCATGCTGAATATGATCACTTTTCATTATGCAGTCCTCCACCCTACAGCTGGCCTAAATTGCTTTTCCCCATTTTCTGTGTTGGGCGCTCTCTCTTTTTTCCCCGAGTCCTCCCTTCTCATTCAGTTCTTAAATTCTCATCTCTAATTTCTTTTTTTCTGAAACCCAAACATCCCACGTGCAATAGATGCAAATTCTACTGGAGCACAAAACATGGCTGGGTCTGAACAACACTTTAAAAGTACTGTCTGTCTCGCTGAAGCTTGATACAGCTTATTCTTCTGTGTCACTGACCTCCATTGTCATGCAAAAACTTTTAAAACTTAAAAAATGAGCCACATTTTGCACTGGCTGACATGGGTACTGTAATTTTTTTTAAGTCAATCCCACATACATATAGCTGAAAATAGTCCCCAACAAGTGGATTATCTACTACTGTTTGGGTAACGTGCTAAAACCTACAGTGCCTTGATGTTTTAGGTTAATTACTTAGCCTTTTTTAAAAGTCAAAGTATATATCTGGAACCAGTTTCTAAAGATCTATGTCCTCTGTATAGGCCCACACACACCAAACTGACCAAAGAACCAGTGGCGATGAAGCTGGACTGTTGTGTCGCTGTGTTTGGGCCAAAAAGTTGCCGTTCAACACCCCAGAAAGACGACAGCCAATCGCCAATTAGCGCGTACATTCTGCACCTGTGCGAGAGAAAATAACTCTCCATACAAGCAAGGGGCGATGTTCTGTGTTCGTCACTCGAAAAGGGAAACTGGAAGCTCTAGGACTGCAGATATCCAGAACAATGTTATGATACACATGAAACAAAGCAGTGTCAAACATTTTCACACCACTCTCACTCACCACTTAGACGGTCATCATGAAAATATTCATGTATTGAGATGATCAAATGAGATCAAGATGAAAAATGACAAGAGCCCTCGGTGTGTGCCTGCTTGACTTCAGTTGCTTGTTTGTTTTCATCACCTTGGTTTTCCTTTTCATGCACTGATTTGCTTAAGCCAATCAGAGTGATGTCTCTCAACAATGGGCTCCACCAGCGATTGAACATGCTCAATCAGCTGAAAAGCCACTGACAAGGGTCGACTTAATATGCACATTCAGCACATCCAATGCATCAAAACATTGTTTTCTAGTTGGAGCCACACCTCGTTTTCAAACTGTATGATTTGACTAAAATGAACAATGATAGCAATATAGTCCACGATGACCAGCGCTAAAACCAACCTGCGTAGTTGTCCCTCCATTGTGACATTAGAAAGTGTCACATTTATCTTGCAAGTGTACTCTTCTTCAACGTTTTGTTTACTTCCTGGATTTTTCCCACATGGAAATTCTGACCACTCAAGAGCAGCTTTCTCGCACAAGACGTTTTATTTGGTCTGCTTGAAAATGCTGCCGTGAGAACACGAATCAACTCTAGGCAGTTATGCAGATTTGTAGCAAAATTAGTCCCTGATTCGGACCAAAGCAAGACAACTCTAGGTCTGAAGGCACCCTTAGAGAAAACGCATGTGTTGGGAAGTACTGAGTATGTGAATAAGACTTGGATTATACTGCAGGAGTTGTGTGAGTGTTTGGAAACAGATGTTCAATTCATGAAGAATGTTCACCCATGTGAAAAAACGTTGTTGTTTTTTTACAAATTCAAGATAACACATGGTGAGTAACTGATATGCAAATGCTCATTTTGCAGGTACAGTATTCCTCTGTGCTAAGTGCCACAGATACTGTACTGTAGGCTGGGGATGTCAAAAACTACTGAGAGACAGACGAACGCAGTGCTGGGTTTGGTCTTTCTACAGAATTTGTTGACAAATCATATATAAGAAAAATAGTCTGTCGCCAGCCTCCTTTAAACAAACAAAACACATACAGTAAAACCTCTGCAAACGTGTGGATGTGTGCTGACACAGAGGCAAAGACACCTTCACACAACACTATCACTGGCTCTGTGAGCGTCTCAAAAAATGAAAGCAGTGTCAGAGTACATCCTGATAAGAACCATGTGATGCTGACAGGAGCCCCACCCGTCCTCGCTTGAGAGGGGTGGATGTATACACACTCTGACATGCAAAGCCATTTCTCTGCATCCTTTGTTCTCAGGATAGTCTATGAAATACAGTCTGTATATTGTACCGCCACTGCTTTTTCCACAACAGCTCAAGTGGCTCAAAAGTGCAGGATGGGTATTTTCAGCATGAAAGGAGGGTTGTGTAATATATAGACGCCTTTGGCAAAACTGCCCAGAATGAGTATTATCATTAAGCACCACCGCTGTGAATTCCTCAGACACACCATGAGACCCACATAATTACACACTGCTCATACCCATCTCTGCCATATTCTCACAGCACCCACAGCACTGTGTGTTCTTTCACAGCTAATTACCGAACCTCGCTGAAAAAGGCGCACGTTCCCTCCTCTCCCAGTGTCTCACTCTGGGGTGATGATTACTGTATGTTTCAGTTAGCTGAGATACTGTATGGCAATAACTACTGTATCTGTGATGCTCTACAGGTGGGTGAGCTGAGTGGGATGAGGACGGTACTTTTTGAGTGATGAAAGACTTGCGAGGAGGAAACACTTCTCATAGGACTCAAATTGAGCTGAAGTGTGTAGGCTTTCTTTTCTTACTTTCTCCCCCAGAAGCGACACAGTGTATTGTTTACAATAAACACATCATGCCAAATGACTTTAAGGGATGGTTCTGGTTTATTAAAACTTTGTAGTTTTGGTCATCATTTATATTACTTATGAAAACAAAACATTGCATAAGTAGGTCAAAGTTAAACCAGAAGTTTAGACTCTAAAGAGTGACAGATGTTTACAATGGACTTTTTTTCTTCTTCTTACAAATAAGTTTGAGGAACATGTGGGTTGGCTTGAAACCCACATGATTTTTTGAATGCTTGTGTTTCTTGCCTTCATGGACATCTTTTCAGAAATGCTGCCATGTTTCCAGATCTCGGCTATTAATTTTAATCAGTAAAATTATATTATTTCTGACAAAGGTGATGGCCAAAACTTCAAGAAAAGAACCTATGTTGTAAGAAAGTGGAATTACAACACTAAATACTTAGGCCTTGTCATCTGCACATATATTTTTTTTTTTGTTTTGTTTTTTAAGTATCTACTCAAGAACTGTAATAAAAATAAAAATCTGGATCCCAATGAAAACACAAAAACACAACTGAAGCGCTGTTAAGAGCACCCAAACCAGCAGGTGGCAATATAACACTAACCCTAAGGCCATACAACAACAGAAGAAGATGTTGGCCAATGAGAAGCCTGAAAAAACTTTACTAGAAGCCTACCTTGAGGAGTGACCTTCGTGGTGCCTCTTTACGCCTTTGTTCCTCAGAACAGCTGAAGAGTAACTGTACATTCATGTGCAGACATGTAAAAAGTCCTGTCAGCAACAGTAGAGCCAGCACTATTTGGCCAGGTTCGCCACTGCGAAAAATGTTGCATCAATTGTGATGCCTCACAAAGGACACCTTTGGCTTCCAGATAAGTTCAAAATTAGCCTCCCACAGATACTATAATGGGATATATGATAAACTCACTGTCTTTGGTGTTTAATTTTTAATGATCCAGGGTGCTTTGGTTGGTTTAAGTGTTGACTGATTTGGAGGATGTATGAGGGGTTGCAGGATGATGCTATGAACTGATTGTCTTGACTGCCACATTTAAAAAATTAAACAAAAATCCCCAAACAAACAGGCCTTTACAAAACAAAGTTCCAATCAATGGGGTATTAAATGACTTCTTCAAACAATAAAAACAAAGATTAACCAAACAGGCAGCGGTTAAAGACTGTAACCCTTCCACGGTCCACAGTCACTTCAGCACACCTGTCTTAAATTAAAGGTTCCCAAGAGACCAGCCCTGCGTTCCAAATCGCATACTTCTACTATATACTTTTAATATGTACTACAGCTGCCCTTAAAAAGTATGTAGTGTAGTATGCAGTATGCATGCAGTATGCATACTATTGGGACACACTACATCTGCCATCACATCGCTCCCTGAACTCCGACCCTCTTGCTCACTTCCGCCGTTGTTGTACTTTGGAGATACAGCAAATCTCCTCTTGTCGAGCTCGCCAGAGTCGTGCATACCGTTGGAGGTGCCGGAGAGCTCTGTTGCTGTTATGTCGTCATGTATGTTGTTGTTTCTAATAAACAGTCCCAAGCCTATTATTAGTGACCTGTCTATTGAACTAGTCACCAGTAGGCATATTAACCCCCTTCACACACAGTTCTCTGTTGCTGGCAGATATTTGTTGTTAAATATATTTACAGCTATGCAGCTGCTGGCACTATATTCTGTCTGCACGTGAGGCAGCCTTACATTCACATTACTTTTATTTGTAGTGTAACATACCTGCACATTCTTACTACATTACTTAATATGTGTTTGACTTTTACTATTCATATATTTACTAGTCTATACTGCTCATACCTGGCCCATAGTGTATTCATATTTAGTCATATTCATTCATTATTTATGCCACACTTACACCACTGCCTGTACTGCTAGAATCTTCTATATTGTAGTCATAGTTGAACCCTAACATTGATTATATTATAATCACAGTACAGTTGAATGTTGTAACCGTGTTCTTGCAAAACTGTATGATATGTGACAGTATATAATCAGATCATTGCAGTCCTAATATGTAGTGTCTTAGTATCTCAAATTAAATAAACCATGTATGAAAGGAAGTGTGGGCGTTGGTTGTACACGCAGCTCAGTGTGACGTAACTTCCGCTGCGCAAAGGATTGTGGGTCAGAATGGCCAAAGAAGCATGCTGACATGCATACTGCGAAATGTGACCGGATGTAGTAGAACATCCTGGTACTTTTGGCATACTGCATCTGACATACTATGTATTGGGACACACTAATTCTTTTTCTGGCATACTAAATAGTATGGTAGTATAGGTATTGGAACGCAGGGCAGGTTAGGTGGCGCATAAAGTGTCTCAAAAAATAATAGGAAACTAGGACTTGCTAGAAAACAAACATTATGGTGCACACTGACATCACAGGCCAAAGACATAGACTGTATAAAACAACTAACGCAGCTACTGTGACGTCACCCATTGGTTTGTGGATTACCATTTTGAAGCCTTGACTTTGGTAAGAGAAGAAGTGACCAAATTTGGACAGAGGGTGGAGCTGTGGAGGGGGGGGAGGTGGATCTTACTCATAGACTGTAGCTGCGCCTTGCAGACAGCCTGTCACTTGAGCAGCCCTGCCCTTTTATCTGCGTAACTTTAAGCCTTCATAATATTTAAACAGGTGAGTTTTATAAAATTTGTACAGCTGTCATGAATGTTGAAATTAGCTATAGAGATCAAAAGAGTTTTTGTGCCAGGCTGTAAACATGTTGTAAAGCTGGGCATTTTAACATGGGGATCTATGGGGATTGACCTCCAGTGGCCATTCAAGGAACTGCAGTTTTTGGCAAAGTTTTCACTCTTGTCAGGGCTTGACAAAAGATCAATTTTCAGTGACCTAAAATGCTGTTTGTGTGTGGATAAAAGGCCGATCAAACATTTAGAAAAAGCTGAGTTTTCAGATACATCCGTGTATGTGTAGATTAAGCCTTAATCACAATCACAAATACTGCTGTAAAAGTGAGTTAGAAGTAAAGGCACTCAAGGAGCTCTCAACAACTATAAACATAGGTCTGACAATACCAACATATAGCTACCACATCGGGAGGAGTTTGGGGTGGAGGAGGAAGCTGTGGCAGCACCCGCTGGTAAAGAACTTGTGACACAGTGAGTAAGTGGATCTTAGTGGAGATTGTTCTGTCAACTGCTGTTTCCAAGGTCAAGAACGAACCACCAAGCTGTGCATTCAAACTGTATCCAACAAGCGGATCAGCTGCTGTATGTGCTGCTCAGTCTCATTCAAGATAACATAACCTGCTTTTCTGTTTATATGGTGATTAATTGCTAATTACTTTAAGTTCTATTTTGAGTTTGTACATTATTTTGTCTCCCTCATTGATTTGTCTTCCACTTCCTTGCCTCAAGTCCTGCATGTAACTTTCATCTTAGATTAGGAAAGATGATCTGGACGCTCCATTTGAGTCTCTCAGCTGTCTCATCTATTATGATTTAAAAGACTTTGTTGACAGCGGTCCTCCTCCTCTTCATATAGATGAGTTCAGCAATGCAGAAAACAGAGGCCGCAGATGAATTAATGTTGTTTCAGTGAAATGTGTCTCATGGGGCAACAGATGTGCTGATATTGTATGTTACCATGAGCATGTCACTGGTGACGGAGTTGGCCAAGTCAGAGACAGAGGAGTTGGCATCATGGCGGCGTCCGGTCTCGTCTGGGGTCTGACCTCTGGGGCTGCTGCCTGGTTTGTTACCCGGAGTCCTGTTTAAATGGACACAAACACATAAACATGTTCGTAATTAGGAACAGTCCTTCCTCTGTGAGCACAGAGAGGTCCATAAAGCGAATGTTAAAGAACGTGACCTCAATCCCATTCAACGCTCTCTGGATGAACTGGAGCTCCAACTGTGAGCCCGATCTTACAGCCAAACATCAGTACCTGACCTCTCTAACACTCTCGTTGCTGAATGGGAACATCCTGGTTCCAAAATCCTGTGGAGGTGGTTGCAAAAAAAATGGAGACTCTTGACAGCCAGCTACAGCCTGCAGGGCAAGGGTTATGTATCAGAAGGAGTCAGCTGAAAGGATATTTTTCTGTAGTCATTCAGAGTTGAGCTGTTTGAAGTCAAAAAATGGAACAAGTGGAGAAGCTCACAACACGACTCTACTTGATAAATCTGTAAAATTTTCCACAGTGAAAGGAAAAACACAGATTCTGTTCTTTAATTCTGGCAAAGCATTAACTTATTTCTGTAAAATATGTAGGCTATCAATGCAAATATTCAGCAGCATCTTAAAAGCATACTTGAGGAGATCGATGCCACTGTCATGTCCGTATGCCAAATATGTAGCTGGAGCTAGCATCCAGTTAGCTTAGCCTACCATAAATACTTGAAACAATGTCTGACTTGGTCCAGAGATTACTAAATCCACCTACTAACACCTCTAAAGCTCAGTTACTTGCATGCTACACCTGGTGTGTTTAATCTGGAGAAAGCAAAAGAGGTAAAAATAACATGTTGTGGTTTTATAGGTGATTCCTTGGCTTGCAGACCAGTGACTTGGGGTCTTCTGGCAAGTGCTGTGGAGCCATGTCAAAATTGGCAAACCCCATTAGTCGAAAAATGTCCCATTGAACCAAAAGCCCATTTCTCAAACAGCCCTGTGCCTATTGTCCTATTCCTCCAAAAATACACACAGTTTCAGTTTCCAAGAGGCATTTGAGCCACAGGTCGCCAAAATATCCCTGCTTTGCCAGTGACTTTTGTGCCATTAAAAGTGCCAAAATAAGCCAAAATATGATCTCCTAACCATACCCAGGTGTGTTTATGCCTAAACCTAACCACACATTGACCACAGATGACAAATGTAACATACCTGTGGTTTGTAGAAATGAGAAATGCGAACATTCTTTCCGGCAACTGTGTTGTCTTACCACAGAGAGTGTGCATTTTCCGAGAAACAGTACTTGAGAAGTGGGCGTCTGTTTTCAGTAAAACGGACTGTCAGAGAAATGGGCTTGTGGTCCAATGGGTTATTTTTCGGGGGGCATAACAGGGCTTTGTTATGGTGGGCCGTTGGAACAATGGGCAGTCCCCACTGCTGTTTCCCTTCTATTTCCAGCCTTGATGCTGAATGGCAAACTATCACTTTAATGATAATGGTTTTGTTCAGCAGTTATGCATGAGTGTAATGTTTGCACATCCACAACTTTTGGCCATGTAGTATATGTCTATCAAACAACAGGGGCTGTGGCGAGCCTCACTGATGCTGCCTGCACCAGTATTGGATTAAATAAACATACAAACAGTCATCTAGATGATTTATTGCTGAATTTGTGTATAATCAAAACTAAACATACACCACTGTCAAACCTTTTCCGTCATCACTTCACATTCTCGGGATTTTCCATGCACAAAACAAGTCCACCAAAACCAAAAGTCCAGGACAAGACCTTTAGAAAATACTAAAATTAGTCAAGGGTATAAATTGCTCCTGGATCTTATTATGTAACAATTTGGTAAATAGGGAAAATACAAAGATCTGATACCAGTCTAGGCGTATTGACAAATAAGACTAATGAGCACTTATCGCTGTGAGAGAGACAACCCAGAAAGCAAAAACAAAGAGTCAGAGAGACGGAGATAGCGAGCGAGGGAGCAGGTGAGCTGTAAAACACAAAGGCAAAAGCAGAAGAGGGATTAGAGGGAGGTGTTGTGGGAAATATGATCTGAGATGGAAAGATACATTTGAAGATTTATCTGTGCACAGAGGTTGAGAAAGAGTGAAGGAGAGGATTTGTCTTTGTTAAGATTCGGAGGATTAATAGAACGAACAAAGTGAGGTTCCCCCCCCCCCCCCCACACACACACACACACACACACACACACACACACACACACAAGCTGAAAGAGAAATTGAAGTAAGGAAAGGAGATGGGATAAAAGCCTGGAAACAAAACAGACCAGGTTCGGTTTAGGTGAAGAGTCAGATACTCTACAGCAGAGGAAAGGAAGCAAACTGGCACATTATACGGGCAAGAAAAATAGAAGAAGGCTGGAGACGGAGGGCTGAGAGATGGACAGGGTTTGTACGGCAAAGAGACAAGTCAAAGCAGAGTGAGAGGGAGCGGGAGAAAAGGATACGGTGTAGAAGAGAAAAGAACTGATTCGTCACTCCGCATTTATTTCCTGTGATCTGCAGGTCAGAGCGCCAACAATGCAGCGCAGACTTAATTCAAAATGTAATGGTTTCTGTTTCAGAGGCTTAACAAATACAGCTTACTATTTTCTGTATGGGCTATTAAAAACATTTGAAACATAACTGTGTTATTTCTCTAACAGGTCAAACTAATGTATGCAGAGAAAGCTAAAAATGTTCAATTACAGCTTCTAATATTAACCCTGAACACATCAGGGAACAATGTGTTGCCTTAAAACAATTACATAACACCTGGCTGTCTCACTGTGCCACTGACTTGACTCCCATCTGTACTGTGGTGCTCTGTGTTCAAGGACCATACCCACTGTCTTCGCTATTTTAGCCCTTTTACTTTAAACATGTGTAAACTTGCAAAGCATGCCCGAACATTTTAGATAAATTGTCTTTCTTCCAGGCAGCCTGCAAAAACTGAAATTGATAAATGAATTAAGTTTGTTGTTATCATCATCTGTTGTTTGTGTGCATCTGCAAATTCAATTATTATGATGAGTCTGTTTTTGCAGGAAATGACTTTGTCCAATTAGTTTGTCGACATTAACACAAAGATGATCTTAAAGAAGCATTTCCCCGCTGGAAAGATGGTGGTTTCATAATTATGGGCTGTCTCTGAAGTAGGAAGATGGAAATACTTTTGAAATTGGTGCTGCAAGGCCAGAGAAAACAGAGGAAAAGGATTGTGGAATTTGCTTTGGCTTGAGAGGTAGAAACCTACAACTACCTGAATTCACTGCACTGCACCGGACCAATAAAAGCTCCTGCCAGTGGTGGTTGCAATTCAAGCTTGCCATTTTGACACAGGAAACAATATGGAGGCCGGGTGATAGCAAACCACCTTGAATTACACATTAACGGGAAGCTAAAATGAATATTTTCTAATAACATTTTAAGCAACCCAGTCTCAAGTCTTGCTTGGGCAATGACTTACGGCGTCAGACACTGATGAAAATGCTGTCCTTTAACATTGGCATGATACGCTTGTAGTTTAATGGCACCCGGTGGCATCAGGGGGAAACACGGTGGGACACGAACAAAAGTTAAGGCGACGAAAGTCCGAGTAGGGTAGGTGAGAGCGGTGGTGGATGAGTCCAACAAACAGCGACTTTCACGCGACAGAGTGGTGTTTGCATCCTGAAAGATTCTAAAGCCAAACCTTGTTCAGGTCAAAAAACGTCAATTTGCAGTGTTGTAACGAAGTAGTGCCTTTAGTTTGAAAGACACTGTATGTAAATGGCAAATTTCCTGTGAAAACAGAAGTGTATTTTGGAAGACAATGCATGTGACAGGCAGAACTTGACACAGCGTCCCAGGACGTCAACATCCAACGCACCCAGGGTACCTTTCACATGGTATCTGGACGTGGAAAGTCCTTCACCAAACGTCGATATGTGACGAGATTGGAGTGAGAATGTGTTGTTAGGTCAGAAATAGGCAGTGCAGTAACAGTATCATATTTCGTATTTGACCAGCACGGCCTAGTTTAACAGTTTGGTCTGAGTTTGAGAGAGAGATAGAAGCGGTTTGAGAGAGAGCCACTTCTATATTCTTTGTGTCTGTGGTTGTGGGCATTCAAACGTAATGAAGTACAAGTTGTAGTTCGAGCATCAGCCCTAGAGCCAGAGAAAATCCACCAGATGATGTGATTTTCACTAAATTAGGAGATCTGTTACAATGTGTTCAGGAAGTTAACATACATACACAAAAAGTATATCACGTAAAATTCACATTATCCTTTTCACAGTGTGTATGCCTGATTGGCTGTTGGCCTCACAGGTAGATTTTATGGCACAATAGCAACCATGTGATATCTAAAACTTTAATTTATAAAAAGCTCTTAAATGGAACCTTCAGTACTTTTTAACCTGAACCCTATTTACCCAGTGTTTTTGTGTTAAAGTGACTATTGGAAATAGCAATTTTTGAAATTGGTCCAGTATTGAGTGAGAGTGCTGCAGCCAGCAGAGACAAACCTTTTTGTGCAAGATTAAGATCCTTTTTGTTCAACCAAAGACAGCTTGAGTCACTTTAGCATGTACAGAGCCAAAATATTTTCATATGTAACTGGGTAAATTAAGGTTTTATTTCACCAAAGCTTTTGTGACTTTCATGTTGTTGAAGTGTGTTAAGCATTGATAAACTGGCTGCTTCTTCAAATAGAGTCTAGTGGGTTTGGCGATGGTGATTTTGGGGCTGTTTCTGGTTAAGCAAAAATGATCTTATTACTTAACAAAAAGGGCTGTAATTGTAGGAATCCTTTCCATAAATTGTCAGACATACAGAATAATAATCTGAGCATGTCAGGTGCAAAAGAAGCCCTTTTATTGGACATAAAATGATGGTGTGAACATGACCATTGCAGAGTATTTTGCTACTGTTCGCTGAATTCTACACCAATTTCAAAAAGTGTTGTTCCCATTAGTCACTTAGACACAAACACATGGGAAAGTATGGTCCAGGTTGAAAAATACCAAACCTATCCTTTAAGATTTTAATAAAAATGTCCCCTTCTCTCCTCTCAACAGTTCAGTTGTAGCTCAGCTACATGGATGAGCCTTTCAAGGCATTCCCCACTTTGACTATGAGCACATAATATCAGCCTGTCAGCTGTGTCTCTACAAAAAGGGTCTATAAATGCTTACAGTAATTCTAGGAGGGGTTGGCTCAATGACAGCCAATTGAACCCTCCCTTTTCAACTCCCAACACACAGGACAGAGACCACATGAATCTTCAACAATCAACCGAAACACAGCCGGGAATTTTTCTCCATTTCATTCTGCTGTGCTACTGTGGATATTTGGCTATAAATCATCCCCGCCATGCAGAGCACATGCAATACTTTAACGAAGTGCATATAAAACTGTTGTATTTAATGCGGGCCTGCATATATCATGCAATTTTTTCCCTAACTGTAAACATGTTTACTGCTCTGTATACCCTGTATAAGGGAGCACTGAGCCAACTAGGAAGTCTGACTGTTTTCTAATATTTACAGAGGTTTGATGCAGCATAAAGTCAAAGACTGCACCACTAAAAAAAAGTGTGTAAGACAATAAAAGAGCAGAGCAGATATTATAAATCTGTCCTTTCTATCTTACCTGAGACACACAATTAGGTGCTTAGTGGGCAGGCTGACACAGGACAAGAGTTAAGTGATCAAAAACTGTGTTAGAGAGAAGATTATACATCCAAACTGGCAGTTAACCAGGTGGAGACGACACCTGTCATAAAGTTAGAGAATGAAAGCTAGAGAGAAGAGGTTTTCTAAGAGTAACGGGAAGCAAATCAAAGTGAAGTAATACCCTCACTTCAGGTTGATGACCTAATTTAACAGCTAAAAACACAGTATCATTAATTACACAGCTCCTGTCTCTTTACAACACAAGTACATTTCACTGACTCGTCAGTGTCAGCTCAGACATTTAACTGTCAGAGGGTGAAACCACAAATATGAAGCAGCAAAATTAAACCAAATTATTTGTAGTAATGTGAGAATATGTCCTGTTTATTTGTGTAACAGCGATGTGCTACATTTCAAGAGGCCCTAAGAGCAAACAGGTGCACTTCTCCTGAATTAAATTTTAGTTGGGTGCTCTGCCTTGTCAAAAGGACAGCACTATGTATCTTGATTTAATTGAATATTTTCCTCTGATTTTCTGTCCTCCTGCAGTGTGGATCTTCTAACAGGCATAAAAGCACAATTGTTTTCTTCTTGTTTGCATGATGTTTATTTGCAGTGCCCTTTTCATTTTGTGTTTTTCATCTTGGGGCAGCAGTAGCTCAGTCCATACGGACTTGGGTTGGGAACCGGAGGGTTCCCTGTTATATGGAGTGTGGACTGGTGGCTGGAGAGGTGCCAGTTCACCTCCTGGGCACTGCCGAGGTGCCCCTGAGCAAGGCACCGAACCCCCCAACCGCTCAGAGCGCCTGTCATGGGCAGCCCACTCTGACATCTCTCCACTTAGTGCATGTATAGGTCCAGTTTGTGCATGTGTGTGTTTGGACCTGTGTGTAATTGACAAACAGAGTGAAAAATTTCATTTCCCCTCGGGGATTAATAAAGTATATAAAATTAAAAAAAAATGAACAAAATAAAAATTACTGGTATATCACAACATGGACAAGTCGCCTGACAACCATTTACGCTCCCATTCACACCTATGTCCAGTTTAGAGTTACCAATTAACCTAATGTCAATGTCTTTGGACTGTGGGAGGAAGCTGGAAAGCCTGGGGAAATCCCACACTAGCCCTTTGCAGGAAAGCCCAATCAGTCTTCTTTCAGCATTGGCAGTATAAAAACAAAATTGGGGAGTGCCTACTTTTGTTTATACAGAATGCGCCGTTTTCGGGGCAATGGGGGGCATGAGCAAGTAACAAAACGTTTAGCTCGGCGTGTGACATAAACAGTGATGTACTCGAGGGAAGCTGCGGCCAGTCAGTCCTTCAGCGATTCTCTCATAAATCGGGCCATCATTCACCGTCCCCGTCATCTGATGGTTAATGGCCTCTTCGTTTGCGAGGACAAGGAGGGTGCGCAATTCCTTGTCTCCTCAGTTGCTCATCTTTACAGTGTCTGTCAGGTTTGTGTTTCCCTCTTGCTACTAGCTGCTCATTCCTGGTATCAGCTCTTTCCTGTTTATCCACCGCCAGTGGGTCGCACGTGCGGCGTCATCAACAGCTCTTCCCACGGTCTGTTTAAACTGAAAGGGTTCCGCCAATATGACTACCCTATGAGGTGGAAAATTGGGCACCTGGATCAACTTGCCAATCCGGCTCTGTGTGTCTAAATGCTCGCAGCTTGCTGGCAAAACGGCCCAACATTTGCGGAAAATCTGGCCGTGTAAAGGGGGCTACTGTCATGGGGAGAACATGTGAACTCCGTGAAGAAGGGCCCCCACTCCGGGGTGTCGGTGGCTTAGTGGTAGAGCAGGCGCCCCATGTACAAGGCTGTTGCCGCAGCGGCCTGGGTTCGACTCCAGCCTGTGGCCCTTTGCTGCATGTCTCTCCCTCTCTCTCTCTCTCCCCCTTTCACACTTCACTCTCCTATCAATTAAAGGCAAAAAATGCCCTTAAAAATATCTTAAAAAAAAAAAAAAGAAGAAGGGCCCCCACTCCAGGTTCGAAAACCCCTCCCTGGGTTCGTACCAGGAACCCTCTTGCTGTGAGGCGACAGTGCTGACCACTGCACCAATTTTGTAGATTCTCCATTCACCACGGGGGACATGCAAGAACTAGAATTAATGACGAAACAGTGACGCTGACCTTTGCCCTATTGGATATAAATTGTCTATATCTTATCCTACTAGACATTTGTGTTAAATTTTCTTCATAATTAGCGTATGATTTCTTGAGTTATGGCTAAAAAGATGTTTTGTGAGGTCACACTGACTGTGATCTTTGACCACCAAAATCTAATCAGTTCACTGATAAGTCCAAGTGGACGTTTGTGCCAAATTTAATCTTCCTTCAAAGCGTTCTTGACATATCGTGATTGGGATGGACAACCCAAAAACATATTGCTATTGCCAGCGTGTGGGCATAAAAACAGAATTTTCTTCATAAATTCAAGGTAACACAAGGCAAACATTTTAAATACAAATGATTATTTTTTGGGTGAAGGATTCCTTTAAATCAGACAAGTACAGTTATGGTGTTTGTTTATCATAGTCACCACAGATTAACATATGGTGGCATGAAAGGCAAAAAAAGGACCTGCAGCTGCACAGAGTATGATTGAATCGTGACTGTTGACACGGCAATGGCCTGCGGGACATGGAGCAATTGGGTGTGGTAGTGAGGTGGGTTCATCCATGCGTGTAAATATACATATTTACTCAGTGTCAAATACACACACACACCTGCACGCACACACACACGGGCTGCAGCACGGCACTGGTGCTGCATAATATCTCCACCAGACATGATAACAGCCTCAAATTAGCTTTCTGTCCAAAGATATAAAGAAAATTATGAGACATGTGGCACAAATACTGTGTGACACTGAGTGAATTATTCTCACTGCAGTTACTTTTTTGATTCATTAAAAAAACTAGACAGAAATTCAACATTTTTGCAACTGTTAGGAGGTGAAAGTGAGTGTACATGTATCATGCCACGGTGGTGAACTTTGGAATTTGCCCAAAAGGGAGGAGAGATATCTGTGGCTGTGAGTTGCCCCGTTCTGCCTGCTGGTGACTATCTCGTCTAAAAAAACCAGTTACATAATTCATTCTTTAGAGGTTGTTGTAACCATGACTACTGAAATGTGTGCTCCCACTTAAGGTTGTACTCACTACCATCATGTATTTTACACGGGGTTGCAGTAACCATGGTAACAGGAGCCTTCAAAAGAGGGCAGCAAAAAATCCAAGGAAGTTCCAAAGAGAGGGGCACATATTGAAAATAGCAAAAAGCCCACAGGGCAAAGGGACCAAACATTTAGAAAGCCTTTGAAACACACTCCTGGAACACACTCTTCCCTTATACCTACACTCCTCCAACCCCTGTGACCCTGTGAAAAACACCACAGCAAACACTGCTGTGTGAGCTAATGCTGAAAATGGCTGATTCATAAATGCCAAAAAAAAAAGTGCAGAACAACCTCCAGCCATGATACTCAAAACAACAGGCAGTGACAGAAATGAGCAATTATGGAGTTACCTTCTTCCCCTGCTAATAAAACAGTCTGGATCATCAGACTGAAACAGGCTCCGGTCTCACTCCGCACTTCACTTTTTCGATGGGAAATGCAAATGAACTACCGGCAAGTCTATAAAACAAAACAAATGAGCACAGACACAGTCAATCCTCTCGGAGGTCGAGGGCAACGTCCCTAGAGAACGACCACTTCGATCTGACGCATCGAAACTCAAAACCCTGACTTTTGACCTCATGGCCTCAATCTGGGACTGAGCTGTAAGCCATCATCTGTGTAATTGGACAAAGCAGGTCATTACATCCCGGGGGACAGTGCAGAGACATCTTATCTCCTCCTATATCACATGTGTATTGTCTGCTGGAAAGTCTGTTCAACATCGATTAAGAAAGGCTGAATAAATGAAAAGAACATGCTTCATTCACCCAGTGGTGATAAAGGCATATCATGTAAGCAATTACAGGAGAAGCAAATGGATAAGAAAAAAAAGAAAATTGAATCAGAGGTCTCACAGCAAGGAGCACGAGAAAGAGACAATGTGCAGCCAGCATACACTGGACGACAAAATTTTAATCGGTGCATTCACGCACACGTCATGATCAAATCTTTGCGACCATATTGTCCCGCTGCATGCCTCCTCATAGCCGGGACACAAGCAAACTAACAGGGTGTGTGTTGTGCATGCACATCTAGCTGCCATCTGCTTGCTTTGAGATGGCACTTAAGTATCTGTGTGCACACTTAATGAAGCAGGCGTGGAGTTTTTATTTACTAAATATAACCAGTTTGCGGGGTGAGAACTGATTGGAATAAAAACTCTATCAGATGCTGAGCAGTGGAACATTCAGCAGAATCTGTCTTCAATTATGCATTCGAAGCACTTTGCTACATAAATGTGCTTATGTGTAGGTATATCTCACTTTAACTCATCTAAATAGTTTTTATTTAAGTGGTGGTACGTCAACATTTTAAAGGGGACCTATTTTGCTCGTTTTCAGGTTCATACTTGTATTTTGGGTTTCTACTAGAACTTGTTTACATGCTTTAATGATAAAAAAGACAAACACTGTATTTTCCTCATACAGTCTGTGCTGGTACATCTGTATTCACCCTCTGTCTGAGATGCTCCATTTTAGCGCCTGTCTCTTTAAGGC
This sequence comes from Epinephelus lanceolatus, assembly GCF_041903045.1. NCBI lineage: Eukaryota > Metazoa > Chordata > Actinopteri > Perciformes > Serranidae > Epinephelus > Epinephelus lanceolatus. Next base: position 22,565,077 of record NC_135735.1, on the reverse strand, counting down.
CCAATTCCAATACCCCCCTTGTCCACTACCCCTTAGCCCTTGCCCACTACCCCTTGGCCCTCGAAATGAAGCAACGAGGGGTAGGGGTTGAAATCTTTCCCTAGGAACTGGGACACCACTCACAACGTCACCGCGTCGGTTATGTTCACGCATACGTAACTATTTTAAACAGGAAGCTGCGAGCCATCTGCATTGCCAACCGGCATCTACAATGTAATGGTAACGTTAGCTACTATTATGCTTGCTACTAACGTACTATTAGAGTAATAAGATATGTACGACAGGGGACTTCTGCTAGCTAGCTAACCAGCTAACGTTATGAGGCAGCATAGTTATACTAGGTGGCGTGTTATCATAATGTGAAAAATCCGACAATTATGCAGAACAGGACAGATGACAGACGCCAGATAGTGTGAGCTAGCTAGCTAGCAAGCAACCTGATGACAGTAACATTAGCTAGCTGGCTAGCTATCTGTCAACTCCAATCTAGACATTGTGAATAGCAATAAAAACTTTTTTCCCCATCTCTTGCTCGGTGGTAGCCATGGCAACGTCTACCCCTCGCTGGCAAGTCAGCATCTGAAATCCCTCGCTCCAAAGGGCTAGTTTCATACCCACTAAAGGAATGGGGACCCTACCCCTCGCGGGAACGCACAAATCTAGGGGTAGGGCTAAGGGGGTGTATTGGGATGGGCCCTAAGTCCCCTCCTGAAAAAGCCCAGTCTGCTCTGATTGGTCAGCATTTCCGGGTCTCCTGTATTTCAGCATCTCTGCACCATCATTACAGCTAGAGAATGACTTACACGGGAAATATGGCTCTTTCTACAGTTAGAAAATTTACAAATAAAAGCTTCTAAACACAACCAAACATGTTCCAGCAGTAATATATCCGAAACTGGGGAGTATTTAACAACAACACAAACCAAAATTACACTTTTTCTCACTGTTAATATGTAGCTACATGTAGCAACGATTGTGAAAGAGCGGGTCGTCCACTAATCGGAAGATCAGAAGTTCGATCCCCGGCTCCTCGAGCCTGCATGTCCAAGTATCCTTGGGCAAGATGCTGAACCCCAGGTTGCTCCTGATGGCTGTTCCATCGGTGTGTGAGCAGGAGTGAATGGTGACTGGGTAGCAGGTGGCACCTTGTACAGTAGCCTTGGCCACCAGTGTGTGACTGTGTGTGTGAATAGGTGAATGTGACATGTGGTGTAAAAGCCCTTTGAGTGGTTGGAAGACTAGAAAAGCGCTATACAAGTGCAGGCCATTGACCATTTTACTTGTAGCTGTGGCATGACTGTGTGTTGCAGCACTTGCTCTGGTTAAAACCCACCAATAAAAACTTATAAACACAGCTGGGAATGAATACGATGCAAAATTTGGGGGAAATTAACAACATCGCCATGCTACCCTGATGTTAGCATGCTACCCTGATGTTAGCGTGTAGCTACATGTAGCATTGTAGGCTACGGTATGTTAACAGCACTGTGGAGCAAATAACCGTATAAAGAAATCCCTCATGAGCTGACATCCCCTTGTCTCAAAAGTAGTATTCAGAACGGTCTGAAGCCTGAGGTTTTTGCTTTCAGAGATTGCTTTTACATATGTTTACATATGCTCCCGGTTTGAAACTTTGGTCATGTTTTATATGAACATCTGACGTTGTAACATTATGTATACGACAGAAAATAAAGGAAAAGCATATTAGGCCCCTTTTAAAGGAATGAGTTTTTTTTAGTTATATGATGGATAACATCTTTACTGTTTGCACTGTGAAATTTTACAACAGGAATTATGTTATTATTGTTTTTATCAACATAATGACAGCAAGTTGAAAATCAGTCTTGGTGACAATGTATTTAAATTGTTTTCCTACAACATGGACTTGTAGTAGCTGAAGGATGATAAAACTCCTCATGGTTATGTTGAGGTGCTCACAACATTTGGGTAAGTTTAGGGAAAGATCATGGTCTTGGTTTGATACGGAAAATCAATGGTAACTTGAAACATGAGACAGAATGTGTTTGCTTTATTAACATTTATCTGAAAACACAATCTTTTCCTAACTCGAACTAATGTGCTTTTGTTGCCTGGCACAAACCACATATAGAACTCGGATAAAAATGCAGGGGACAGATTAGATTAGTCTGATGCAGGTTGCACAGTTTCACAAAAATAAAGACCCATTTTAAGCCTACAAAGTTCAGCCACCCAATCCCAAGGCTAACTCTGACCCGAGAGCCATGTTTCCATGGTAATGATCACTTGCTGACCAGTGGCAAAAAATGTTAAAAAAAGAGGAAAACATGACTCATAATTTGTGGTTTGTTAACAATATGGTGGAGGAAGTAACAAGAGGGGAGAGAGTTTTGGAGGCTTGGAAACACACACCAATGAGGACACCGTCAGTCGTTTGCCTAGAGAAACTGTCCTGACTCTGACTGACAAGTTAGCAGAAGTAATGAGCCCTGCCACATTAGGAAGCCGCAGCATCTCAGCTCTGCCACAGCTCTGCAGATTTTATGATAATAGAAGACTCAGTTCTTCAGTGGATTTTTATAGTAAAATGTTCATGTAACTATTGAATACTTTCAGAAAGCAAACATTTTTTTCGCTGGAGTGAGCAGAGCCGAGCGGTGTGAAATGGGTTGCTTAGTCAGCGATGTTTTTAAGTTTGGAAAAAGTCTTAATTTACCACCAATCCATGGCAAATCAGTCCTACTTAAATGTACAGTGTTGATTTAGGGGACTATGTTGGCAGAAATGGAATATAAAAGGTATGTTTTCGTTAGTGTATAATCACCTGAAAATAAGAATCATGTTTCTGCTATGAGCGGTAAATATCTACACAGGGAGCGAGTCCTCATAACGCTGTTTCCACTGAGCAGTATGGTATGGTTCAGTTCGGTATGCATTTTTTCCGTTTCCACTGTGAAAAGTTGTGGATGGTATCAATGGAACCATTTTGTACCGTCCCCATATTTGGTCCCCCCTCTGTTAGGGTACACAGATCTGGTACTAAAAGGTGGAGCTGTGAACACTGCAGTCTGTTGATTGCTCAGTAGCGGATGGTCACTCTGCTCAGGGCTGAGTTGTGGCTGGTTTTGTAACCACTGTTCATACTACTCTTGCAGCAGCTGTAGTCTGAGGGAAAAAAACTTAATTCACTGGGCCAACTGCTTAGCCTGGTTCCAGACCATAGACCACGCCCACTCAGCTGAGTAGGCTTGCATCTCTGGTCTGGCATACTGCAATGAATTTGCAATTTATCTCGTCCAAACGATGGACGGACCAATGAACGCCGGGGGTGGGGGCGGGTCGAGCGATTAGCCGGTCAGTGCCATGCTGGTGTCAAGCTGTACGCCGGTGGGTAACTGATGGCGACCGCTACAGATCCTACAGACCACATTAATGATGCTATTGAGGTATTTCGCCACTACTCGCGTTAATGGAGGACCAAATTAAGGAAGCTGCTAAACTGGATTTAACGGCGATGCAGCTGGGCGTGCACGACGACAGGGACATTTTAAATGGGCAATGCTCGCTTGTTTTCGGCACCCCCGAGGCATGGATACTAATGATGTCAGATTCTGGGTGAGTCGTTGATCTCTACTGATTGGTTAGGGAAAAATCAAATTCCTTCCCCCTTGTAAATCGCCTTCAGTGGAGGCAATGTCAGACTGAAGGTTCTGGGAGCTTCAGTCTGACACTCAGGCTACCAACTGCTGGCAACTCTTAAGGTGGAAAATTTACTTGTAATGTCATTTAATGCATGAGTTGATGACGTGAATCAGCACACTTTAAATTTCAATATGACAACTTTGATAATTACTTTAGTTGTTGTTTTTTGTCTCTCTTGAGTAACACAGACTTTAAGCAATGAGTAGATCTTCAAATGTTTTAAAATATGAATATTAATTTTGACTGGATTATGTGAACTGCAAACATTCTAATCCGCACTTGGAGAAAAAAAAGCATCACAGAACATCGTTTCTGTGGGCTGCGACCGGCTACACTTGCCTGAGAATGGCTAAATGTACAAACCCACTATTTTTAAATATCCCATAAGGAGAGGCTTTCACTGCAGCCTGTTTAATTTTGTTCTGAAAATGTCGGCGTGCAACCCCGTTCTGCCGTCAATAAATGAGGTGCAGACGTTCCATCTATGAGGAAATACAGGGAGAGACAACAACCCCGCCCACATTTAAGAGTACTGTTTGCAGTGGACACACTAAACTGACCTGGGGTCTAGGTACCATGTCTGAAGTGTTACTTTTGTTTCCAAAGGTACCATACCGAAAGTGTTTGATGGAATTGGGCCTCATGTTGCACCTCTATGTTTCTACAGTGGCCCAGAACGGACACACCAAACAGTGGCTTTATTTAAGGCTATTGATATTTTCGTGTCGGCTACTGTAGTTGGAAAAACACCAATTTTTGAACAGGAAACTCTTTTATTTAGTGGTTTTACTTGTTTTAATCACCTGGTCAATTTGTTTTGGAGAGTAAGAGACCTCTGTGGACAATTCAGCTCCAAATAAATATCTCTTGAACATTGATCACTGAGGGCATTCTACCTGGAGAAGTTTCAGCTGGTTGCAATCTGCAATCCTAACCGCTAAAAGCCACTAAATTCCCCTACGTTTTACACACTGGACCTTTAATAAAGTCAAGACCTGACAGCTTTGTGTAACAGACAAATTTAGACATCTATATGAAGTCGTATTAGTTTGACCTAAACCTAAATCAAAGGTCTCCAGTATCAAAGTCCTGTGCTTTGAGCACCCATCATCCACCCTGACTTCCTCTGTGTGACTAAGGTGCCATATAAAAATGTAACACCTCCTCCACAGGAAATAAACGTCGCCATTGAAGATAATATCATAATGTTTTTTGTCAAAATCTAATTGCCAAATAAATTAGTAGTACAGAAATGTAATATCTAAGAAAAGGGGTCGAATGAGAAGACTTTTCCCTATTTATTCTCTGTGCCTATGAATTTAATAATAAAAAATGGGTCCACTGTGTACTAGGTGACTAAATACTGATCACAGAGAGAACTACACCTCTAATAAAAAGTGGATCAGAGAGCTCATTTGAAAAAGCTATTTTTGTTGGTATTTTACCCTCTATCAGTTTCAGTTATTATTCTCTACAAGTCATGCAAAAATAATTAAGATAACGTGCCTTAGGATATGAGATAAGTTATAAAGTGACAAAGATTTATTGCATTTATTTTCATAGCTGGTTCATGTGGGAAAACAATATGAAATAATATTGGCTTTTATCATTTAGGCGAATTAAACGAGCGAGAAAAAGAGCTGAGGCTGGGTGAGTATAAAACATTTGGAGCCCGGACTAAAGTCTTAACACTTGCTACTAGCACAGACATCTAAAGGTGATAGAGGGGTGTTACAGGAAGCTCATGAACGTGTGAGCAAATACACTGTATACCAATGCATGAAAATAGCCCACAAGGAGCAGATTTATCAGTCTGGTTGAGCTGACAGTCATCAGTGCTGACAGTGGAGCGTTACTGTGACATCATGCCATCACAACGCCAGTCAACACCCTCAGGAAAGGGTGGATTAGGTGAGTGAAGAGATAGAGAGGGAGGCAGACAAACTGGCATAACAACAGCGCAAAATAAGAAAAAATGGTTTAATAGATGCAGTTAAATAAAGCGTGGAGGTGAGTCTGAGAGGGAAGGCAGAGGTGGAGAGGGACTGAAGGAGAGATGAGGAGACATAGTCTTATTGAGAAACAAAATGAGGGCTGCAGAGGGTAGAGAGGAAATTGATGAGGTGATGGGGAGAGGAATGGGAAGCAGAGGGCGAGGGAGGGAGAGTGGATGGACGGGTGAGAACATGAGGAATGAGGGTTACCAGCAGGGCCTGGATAGGAAGTGTGTCTCCATAAACATTACTGCATCTGGGTCTTGCTGATCATACACTAGCCCGAGGAGACCATGAAACACAATATAGGTCCTACGTCCCATGATGGATGAGGCCCTGGCTCCAGTGTCAGCCCACTCAGCGCTCCCTACCAACAGGGACAAATCACCCGGCCACCGCCCCCCTCAACACGCAGCCTAATACAACTAATGGAGCCATCTACAGTGTTCGACGGGCTTGATGCTCTTTGAATGGACTTCTGCTGCCTTGTTCTTGAGATTTATCCAATGGGAAGTTGCTGTTTTTGTAAATCACACTCTGTGCATAAAGAACCCGTAGTGACGCCACATCCTCCTCAAAAATAGAGATAAAAGTCAATAAAATGTGTCAGATGACTTCACGAAGCTTTTGTTTCTTCTCTTCCACTACTCACTGTCACCTTTGCTGTGACGTCCCCCTCACTTCCCCTTCATGGGCTCTCTTAAATCAGCTCCATGCTCGTGGCCACAAGCAGCAACCAGGGAAATGGTGAATGAGCTCCAGACTTAGATCTGACAGGTTTTTTAAAAAGATGCCTCGTTTGTGCTGACCTACATCGCTTTTTCTTTCCAATCATCTCTCCTCCCAGGCCACTGCCTGCACCAGAGGCTGCCACGGGGAGCAGTGGCCAGCCTAGAGAGTCATTAGGAGGCTTGACTCACTGTGATTGCTGGCTCAGACATACAACTGAAAGAGTCGGATATGCCAGCTGATAAAGAGTGGCAACAACTTCCCGCTTGATTAATGCTGTACAGTCTGCAGTTGTGCAACTCAGCTTGTGCAAGATGAGAACTCTGATTCTAAAGCCACGACCAACAAGGTATACGCCCAGAGTTTGAATAACAGCACATGTTGGTCTTTACGTGTTCATTCTCATCCACAAATGACAATTTACTAAAATGTTTCCATTCAGCCTTTGGGTCTTTAATTTTGTTAAAGGTGTAGCCATTGAATTTTTTGGCCGCTAGGTGGCAGTTTAACAAGCTGTTAACACAACACTGATGTATTATCAATTGGTAAATTTGTTAAGGTGAATGTGGTCTGGCTCACAGGATGTAGACTTTGGTTATAAGCCTCAATTGACACTTTGCAAAGTCACGCCCTGGACGCAGACTGGCCAATCAAAATGTAGCATCAGGCCGGCTCAGACCAGGGTCTGACAACATCACAGCCCTAATGCAATTGTTTCAGATTTCCTTCATTTTCCAGGCTGGTTTTGTGGATTTCGAGCTAAATGAACATTGTTTGACTTCCCCAAGAGATTCCTGTCCGTCCAGCGACAGAGGTCCGGGTGCTGGCAGCGGCATGGGGGTGAAGCCAAACATCATTCATCTGCACACACTGTGATGCCACACAGCTGGTTCAATATCAGCAAAGTTTCCCTTTATATTCATTGTCTTCTGTGGCGATCAGCAGTGATGTGGTGGTTCACTTTTACACTGTGATCTGTAGCCTATAGTTCGGCTTTAGCTTCTAACTATCTTTGTCTTTTTAACCTGTTGTTGCTGCTGAGTCAGTTTGACATCCTGGATATATCCTTCAAACACAGACTGTAGACCCCTCTGTCTGCTTCTCTCTGGAATCACTGTTTCATTTTTCCAAAAAATACGATAATACTGTAACTGTTACAGTGTGAGCTCCATGTTTACTATGACAGCTTGTTGGACCATCACAAAGGGGCGGGGCTTAGCGAAAGGTCAACTGCTGCTTATTTCAGATATTTCTCAAAATCCTCATAACTACATAAAACTAGTCTCACATAGCCGGACCAATCTCCACACTTCAATTTAGCCTTGTGCGTTAAACAACCACCGCAACCTCTGAGCTAGCAACCTACTCGCTAAAATGTCTTTTAATGTTTTACGTGGCTTTTTTGTGGGGATTTAGCCCTATTAATGCCAAGGGTCACACCCCCATGTGCAAATGTTCCACCAACACAAGTTCCCTCAATCCTGGGCTTCACACCGCCCAAGATGATTGAGATTTGGTGGCGTTCTCTCCCTTTGTGCAAAATTATGATGGGTTGACTCTTAAGCTGCTAAATGCTCCCACACACCTCCCTTGTTAGATCAGTAGGAGGACAAGGGAGAGATGAATGACTTAAATGTCCACCACATTGTTTTGGAAATGAAAACAAAGGTTTTGCCCACTGATATCCAAACACACATCTCTTCCCATCTCTCTTCATATTGCTCTGTTAGCGACTACAATCCTGACTACAAACGGTGAAGTGCTGTTTTATATGCGTGGTACCACTAGCTCGTCGCTAAAAAGTCTCACTTTTTTGTAAACTTTTGTAAACGCCCCTGAGTTCAGGATGAGTCTTCAAACAGATGAAACAATTTAATCTGGTTTTACAAAGAAGAAACAGTAAAATTTTTACTCTTAACTTGTTGTCCATACAAATGCACTGTTTGAAATAAGGCGTGCAAAGCTTTTTCATTTTTCATTTTCATTTTGTCATTTCTCTCTTATTCCTTGTGACGTTTTTCCAAAGATGACGTCTATTAGGTTTGTCTCTTTCTTCCCCAGCAGAGCTTCAAGCTTCTCAAGCGTGTATATATATTTTTTTGTGGTAACATGGTGCAGGTTTCTCATTTAAAAGTTATGAATGGTCAACCGCACTGAAAGCGCTTTTTAACACCACACCAGGATATTCAGCAGTGATGAAAATGTGACAAATAGCTCAGTATCGGTGAATTAGAGGGACATGATCATCAACTGTGAATACAAAAAAGTGATAGAGGATATATTCTAGACCGAACTCTGAGTGCTCCACAATCTGATATTTGAATGCCCCATCATTAACAGTCTGTGTGGGCACAGTGTATTCTCGGTTTGTACTGAATGGAAGCAGACTTTGATGTGCTCCATTTCAGAAACTGTAGCACATTTTACAGCTTTACAGACTCAACGTTCAGCGTGGAAGTTGTCTGGGGCCAGTAAGCTCTTTTGGGTTTATTCATATTTATTTCCCTGTTGCGTCTCTGTGTGTGGTGAATCTCTGAGCTCATTAAGATGCAGCTCTGCCATGCAACAGCAGCTTTCTGAGATGATAATAACACAAACAGCTTCGGAGCTTCCATCATAGTTATCTGCAGGTGGGTGATTATGTCCAGTCCACCCCAGGGCTTTGGCCGGTCTACCACAGTGACCCACACTGACTTACATAACAAGAAGCTCCACATAAGAGATTACATGACCCCTAACGCAGAGCCAGAGAACACTGGCTTTGTCTGTAGATAACAGATCAGCGAAAAACAAAATGTGTCCTTTGACAATAATATAATTAACTGTAATCACAGCTGCATTGGTGGGATTTTATCTTCGAGATCTAATAAGTACAAGACAGCTTTTGTAGGCAACAGCTTCGGCTATTTCTGCATCCCAAATCACAGATTAACATTAAACATCTCACACAACACAACACGCTGGTGATAATGAACACTGTAAATTTGTTTGAGGATGATTTAACTGTCACATCACCTTCACCTCTCTGGATACGAGTTCAGCTGCCTTCAACTAAAACAGGCTCCTCTGCAAGTATTTAGTGTTTTAAATGAGTGACAGCAGGCGGTAAAAATAGATCATATCTCAGTGTTGTGTTGCGAGCTTTGATGAGTAGTTCTCAGCATCTGAGTGCACACTGCTACAGTATCTGCTTGTATATCATCGTTGATTTACAAACCCGCAATACTGATAGACAAGTCATACATCTCCTCACTTATGTAAGCATATTTTCCTTTGAATGAGAACTACCGCACTGTTTTATGAGATAATTATGATCCTTGACTACAAGTTCCCTGGCGAATGTGATGAAGATTAGAGACCACTAAGTGAATTCTGAAACACATTAAAGTGACGGTTCAACCTAAAATCAAAAATACATACTTTTATTCTAACCTGTTGTGTTGTTCATCAATCTAAACACGGGATATCGGGTGCAGAGATATCTGCTGTCTTTCCAATATAATGGAACTACATGACACTGAGCTTGTGGTGCTCAAAGAGCCACAAAATGCATTTCAAAAACTCAACACCAATGTCTCTTTCCAGAAATCATGACCCCGTTACTCAAGATAATCCACAGACCTTGTTGTGAGCAGTTTCATGTGAGAACTTTTTTTCCTTTCTACCAACCTACACCCACAAACCATATCACCGCACAGAGGGAAGCATGCATTTACTCAAGGACGAGAGGCTCTTGCTCGTGACAAGATGCACACATTAATGGCGTCCTCCTCAGCTGAGCTGTAACGTTAGCTGGCACAGAGGTGCTAGTAGTAGATGCACGCCTCCTACTGCGCAGTGATATTGTTGATGGGTGGAGTTTGGTAGAAAGAAAATAGTTCCTACATGAAACTGTGTATAACATAGGTCTGTGGATTTTCTCAAGGAGCCAGGTCATGATTTCTAGAAAGAGACACTGCTGTTGAGCACCACAAGCTGAATGCCATAATTTGGGGGCAAACTGTTTCTTTAAAGCTGCACTGATCAATATTTTTTCAAATCACAATGGATCAAAAGACTGTGTGTAATGTAAAAGAGATCGCTCATAGCCATTACCTGGATTATCACTACCACTGCAGTTTCCTTTTCAGCCTCGTTAAGCTTTAAGTTTTAGTGTTACAGTCCCACAAATTTATTGTTTTGGCTCAGTCTCACCGCTTTCATCAGTCTTGTTAACAGCAGCAGCAGCAGGCAGCTGCTTTCGGCAAAAAAGCTCTGATAAACCAACTGCACACTATCTGCCAACACCAAACGGCTGACAGACAACTAGCTGGTGAACATGGTGGAGCATTTAGTAGCTAAATACCCAAATATTTTACTTAAATTTGTTAGGTGGACACAAAAGTCCTGTTTCCACCAAACACTTTGGAACCAGAAGTAACCCTTCAGACATGGTACCTAGACCCTAGCATTTCCACTGCAAACAGTACTCTTGAATATGGGCGGGGTTGTTGTCACTCACTGCTCCGTCCAGCCGTTGATGTATTTCCTCTTCACCAGTGACACAGATGGACATCTGCACCTCGTTTATCATCCATACAGTCTCCCTCCATGGGATATTTAAAAATAGCGGGTTTGTGCATTTAGTCCTTCTCAGACAAAGGCAGCCTGTTTTTTTTTTCTCCAATTGAGGATTAGAATATTCATATTGAAATTGAAGGTATGTTGATGGATTCATGTTGTCAGCTCATGCACTGAACAACATTACAAGTTAAAATTCCACCTTAAAGGTTGCTGGCAGTCAGCTGAGTTAATTAAGCTACTATTTATCAGTCTAAAGCTGCTGCGAGAGACAGCAAATATAATTTCATTTTATAGTTATAGTTTACTAATGTATGGAAAACTCCCCACGGTATGAACAGTGGTTACATAAGTCTCAATACCAGCCACAGCTCAGCCCTGAGCAGAGGGACCGTCGGCTATTGACCAATCAACAGACTGCAGTGTTCACAGCTCCACATTTTAGTACCAGATCTGTGAGCTAGGTACCCCAACAGAGGGAGGACCAAAAATGGGGACAGTACGGAACGGTTCCATTGGTACCATCCACAACTTTTCACAGTGGAAATGGATGGAAAAAATGCGTATCAAACTGAACCATACCGTAATGTTTGGTGGAAACGGGGCTATATGCAACACGTTCACCATAACAACGTCCATGTTGCGTTTACAGCTTGTTCCGCTGCCTCCAAGAGCCCCCCCCCCCCCCCCAAAAAAAAAGAAAGAAAGAAAAATTCAGTTGATGCTGCTTTAAATCTAAATCTGTAAATATCTAAAAGCAAGGGTTCCACTTGGTCTGCTTGTTTACTGTCCATATTTAGTTTTGACGTAATACAAAGCGCACACAGCTTTTATCCTTTCATTTCTCTATTATCAGATTTGGTGTTTGTAGATATTTGTGCTGCCAGCTGTATTTGATTTCATTAATAAACCAACGCAATCTCAAACCTCTATGGGAGTGCCTATTTTTATCTTGTAGCATATTTCTCTCGAAAGCTGAGAGCAAAGGTGTCGCGCTCTTTCTGTCTCTCTTTCACTGTCTGACAGCATCTTGTCTCGTCACATATATTCTTGGCCGGATCATCCTGTTCCATCGTTCTCAGTCTGCTAGGCTCCATGAAAACGGCCGGGAGCGGGCCAGCAGACGGGTGCAGGGAGCTTACAGGGTAACTACAGAGACACAGAGATGAGAGAGACGGACAGAGATGATGATGGAGAGCTGTTATTAGTTGTGGAAGGACACTAGACGACTTGGCCCACGCGACCCCTCGGGGTAGAGGCTCGCTGGCTGGCTGTGATTAGAGTAAGGTGCTTGACAGACCTGCAGACGGGGAGAGGGAGAGAGGATGATGGGGGGGACAGGAGGTAAGCTGGTCTCATCCCCCCACTGACTCCTAGAGATTTTAAATGAAATTTCAAAAGCATAAAAAGGTCATAATTGTTGCAGTAACATCAAACACAAGACAAATGTTCTTTTCTTCCGAGACAGAAAGCTATTTTTCATCAACCAAAGATTCACAGATGACCTAGTTAGAGCGGCACACTTGGATGCACTGCAGAGAGGATTGGAGAAAACTCCTAAAAATCTATACAGCGTTATGTGGGACTACACCCAGGTTTTTGCTCAGCCTGCTGGTGTCAAAACAGTGGGTTAAGCACTTTATCCCTCAAACACTCTGATGTGATAAGAGGGTAGCCGGTCTAGTCCTTTGTTCACCAGCTGAGAGATTGTGTTAGTCTCTGACAGCTGCTCTGAGATCACTGGTAGATGAGAGGTTAGCATATTTTTAGACGAGTGTTTCATGTGAGGAGCCTTACTACTAAATAATGAGGGTGCCCTTCTCCTGTGCCACCGACTCGCAGATCAAACAGCAAAGAGCTGCAGACAAGCAGATTTACAAAAGGTCTGGATGGAGAACACAGAGGACATGAGAAAAACGGGAACAAGAGGACGGAAAATGTGAAGTCGGGAAGAAAATGTGGTGAACCAAAAATCAAAAGGAAGCAAACGTAAGGAAAAAGGACTAATCCAGAGTCTATAGCTCAGTCACACAGTAACATTATAGTTCATGGTAACAGTTTCAAACACGACCACAGCTACCATTGAGAACACCAAGGTCGTGTCCTTTGTATTGTTTCTGGGAATGTGGGGGTTTTAATGGCCTGAGGAAGACTTAACATATAATTACATCAACAGTAGATTACACATGATGATATTTCCACCAGAATTATATTTCTGGCAGTGCAGAGAAGGCTTTGATACATCTAACAGTTAAATAAATAAAAAAGGAGGATAGTTAGATGGGGTAGGTTGCCATGGGGACACTCAGGACGTCAGTATTACTAAAATCCTGGCTACAGCCCTGGTATCAAGCCATGTTGATATTAGATGTGAGTAAAATATTTTATTACACTTTAACTTCTCTCCTGATGATTGTAAAATATCAGTGGGAAGGGACAGTATCTTCCAAACTGCCAAAAAGTATTGAGCTTAGGCAAACCAGAGGTAAAGGTGCCACTGTTTCAAAGGACACATTCTCTAAGGCCCTGTCTACACATATACAGATGATAACTGATATTTTCTTCTCCTTTTTGATAACTCTTGTCCACATGCAATGGAGGGTAAAACATGTAAAGTTAAATGTATGAGGTTTAGTGTGGTTTGCAGAGGTCCACTGGTATTGAATGGTATTGATAACACTGTAAAAAAGTCATTATCTGTGTCTGTTTTCAAAAAGAGTCTTAAGCGGCAATTACTACAAAAATATGTTAAAGCATGAACACCCTAATGGCTGGGAAATTCTTCACCAGGGTAGAAATTCTCTGCCATCCAGGTCATGGTAATCTTAATATCGTAGGCAACTAGACTTAAGTTTCTTGAAGACCTTTCACTTCTCATCCAAGAGGCTTCTTCAGTTCTAACAGACCACTGATAAACAGAGGAGGTGGCCTACGACACCACTTATCACCCACCTACAATGCAGTCTTGCGATCCCTCCCCAAACAACTTAACACCCATTCACACCTGGACCCATCCAACCCTAATGACACACATGATGGCCAGTTGGTCATCGTTGAGGTCACATGTGACTCTCCTCTGCTTAGGAAACCTTGTTGAGGTCACACGTGAACTCAACAATTCTATAAGGGTTCACACCCACACAGAGTTTGAGGTCCCGTTTATACGACAACGATTTCAACTGAAAACGGCAAGCTTCAGTTGCGTTTTGGCCGATCATTTACACGACAGCAGTGTTTTGGGTGCCTGAAAATGCAACGTTTTGAAAACGGGTTCCAGAGTGCAATTTTTTGGAACGGCAGCTTCTCCATTGTCATGTAAACTTGCAATATGCAGTTCCTCTGAAAACAGAGACTTTTCGCACATGCGCATTACAGTTACAGTCATTAGGCATGCGCAAGAAAGTCAACCGTCACAACAACAAAGCTGAGCTCTGTTTGTGCTGCTCACCCTGTTGATCTGAAGTGAAGTGTAGATCTGTTACTGTAGCGACTCCACCTCGTCGTCCATCCAGACAAAGTTATCTGTGCATGCTTTCGCAATTGTGTCTTCTTTGTTTTGGTTTGTAATCACCGCGTTGTAGAGGAAGGCGCTTCATAAATTTACACTGCCACCCATTGGCCTGGCATGCATACTGCAGTGTTTCCAGTCGATTTTGCGGCTCCGTGTGAACAGGGATCGTTTCAATAACGTCGTCATATAAACGCAGAAGTTTTTTAAAATGCAAAGGACAGACTTTTCTGTTTTTAGAGAAACCGTTGTCGTCTAAACAGGGCCTAAAGCCTGCGACTCCACACCAGTCAGTCAGAACTGAAGAAGCCTCTTGGATAAGAGGTAAAGCGTCTTCAAGAAACTCAAGCAAGTCAAGCTGCCTGCGATATAGCACTTATGATGAGTAGGTTACAAATGTTACTGCATATTATGTGCAATTTTTTCCCCTAAATTTTAAAATGTGTTCATAAACACATTTTAAAATACAATTTGCTGCATGTCCCGGCCCCTATTCTCAAGCTTTCAATAGCTAGCTTTCAATAGTGTACTTGTATTTTTTTTTTGTTTCTGATAATAAAATTGTGAAATCTGAATCTGAAATCGAACAAAGTTTTAGGTCACTAGAGTAGATTTTTCAAAACACCTTCTAAGGTGCAGATTTTTCAAAACTCCAATTACTGTGAATCTGTGGGGACGAGTAAAATAAAGCATTTGGAAACTGACTATCAGTTTGTTAATGTTTTCTTAACGCTGCATGGTCCAATGACAACTTTACTTTTCTACTTACGAACAAAGCTTTCTGCTGCACCTAGTGTTTTGCTCCTCCTCAGCGTCCATGCTTTATAGTGTGCCGCAAACAGGACCAGATGGGCGAATGAGCAGATGGTGGGACACTTTCCAGAGTGGGATTGTTGTCGGTGAGGATTGGATGGAAATCTTTTGCATGTCCCGAGCATCAATTGTATCTTTAAGTGAGCTCCTTCATCCCTAATCAAATGGGAATCAATGGTAATAAGATCTCTAGTAGGTGTTCTGTAAAAGGCAACGTTAGCCTGTTCACTTTTTGACCTTTGTGACGAAGGGAGACTGCTGAGGATGGCTAACACCAGCGAGCCCCTGGAGTTGTTTTCGGTTCTAGTGTGGACGGAGATATTTTGTAAAACGAAGGCCGTGTGAACAGAATTATCTGTTGTAAAATATCTGTTTTAAAAAATATCTGTATGCATGTAGACAGGACCTCAATTTTGAAGAACTGTCAATAGAAGTGAAGTCATAAGAATAAGCAGCATTTTAAGCAGCTAAGATTTTTTCTGTTTTTGAAAAGAGTAAAATTAAACTTACTTCACCATTTCAGACTGAAACTTTTTCATCTTTCAGGTCACCCTACAGTGAAGACTACTACATCAACACAAAAGAGATAAATAGTCTTGCAACACTTTAAATTGCATGTCATTACATCATTATGTACCTCTCCGCTATGACAAACAGCCACCTCAGCTACTGGCCAGACTAATCAGGTCTTATCATCACTCTTCTCTCTCTTTCTCTCATTACCTCTTTTCTGGTGTGGTTTCGTTCTCTTTGCTTGCCGGAGCTTCCTGTAGATCTGGGAGGTTGGCAAAGTCATCCTGTTCAGCCAGCCCGATTGCTAGAGACAGAACAACCATCTTCCCCTCACTGGACACACAGACAAACAAGACATCACCAGACCACACAGGTGTGTAGACAAATAGGCACAGGGACGGACACACACACATACACACAAAAAATACAAACGGGCAGTGACAGAAACACACGCAGCACACATTCATTTCACGTACAAAGAGAGAGTGGGAGAAAGGTGGTAGACTGTTGTGAGGACACTATTTCATCTTAACAAATGTTCAGTCTTTACACTGCAGTGCATCTCAACCAGACCTGTGTGCTATGGAGTGAGTTAAAAATACTACACAGGTTTTGTTAATCTGACACTTTAGTAACACTTTATTGCATGCACGTCTTGCCATTTTGTGTACCAACTATTTCACTGTTTTATTTAAACAGCTGGTTTAATGTTAATATCGGTGATGATTATTACTGTCAAAACATTGGATTTCATTGCTTTATTTCCTTCCCTCTGCAGGGGATACAGTTGGAGGGTGTAGTTTGGTTGAAAGAAAATAGTTCCTACATGAAACTGCTCACAACAAGGTCTGTGATTATCCTGAACAACCAGAGGCCTGTACTACGAAGCAGGATTTGGAGTTAGCGAGGTAACTACAGGGTTAACTCTGGGTTTTCAGTGCTATGAAGCTGGTTCTCTTTTTACTCGTTTACACACTAAATTCACAAATTTAGCAGGATCTTAACACATGCAGAGTTTATTTTAGTCCCCAGTGATAGTGTTGATATTTTACACTCTGATTCCATCACTGCAGCTCAAAATAACATTAGACATCTGTGTTGTGAGAACTGTAAAAAAAAAATAAATAAAAAAAAAAAGATAATATTTTATCAGTGAAATAATCAACACACCGTTAATCAGCTCCACTTAGTATCAGTGCAACATTTCGGTCAGATAGTCCTCGTCAGTCATTAACTAGTCTACTTTTCTACTTGTTCATTTGGTAGCATTAACCTGTCTGGCATTACTTTAAAGTGTTTTATGTGACATATTCATTGTCACCTAAACAGCAAAAAATACTCTATACTAATGTCACTTATAGTCTAGTGATACCTACACATAATTTAAGACTCGGCCGATGTTTACATTTTGGATAACATTTTCAATATTTCTACATTTCCGTTATAAGATTACAGAATATTGTTCACATCACAGACGGCAAGGTGATGTGATGGTTAGCACTGTCGCCTCACAGCAAGAGGGTTCCTGGTTTGATCCCAGGAGGTGGCCCGTCTGTGCCGAGTTTGCATGTCAGTGTGGGTTTTCTCCGGGTACTCCAGCTTCCTCCCACAGTCCAAAGACATGCAGGTTAACTGGTGACTCTAAATTGCCTGTAGGTGTGAATGTGAGTGTGAATGGTTGTCTGTCTTTATGTGTCAGCCCTGTGATAGTCTGGTGACCTGTCCAGGGCGTACCCCACCTCTCGCCCAATGTCAGCTGGGATAGGCCCCTCCGCGACCCTCAAGAGGATAAGCGGTTATGAAAATGGATGGATGGATCACACACCATTAAGATTTTCAGTACTTTTTCATCTCATATCATATGGAGTAGCCATATGGTGTCACTCCTCTATCACATGAACGTGCTCATGGCTGGATAGGAAAACCCAGAGTGACTGAACTTAACTTAACTTAACCAGCTTTGTAGTACCAGTTATCCAGACAACGAGTGTTAGTCAAACCAGAGAACAAAAAGATATCCTGGGTAAGCTGAAACGGCGTAGCATTTCATAGTACAGGCCTCTGGTAATGATTTCTGGAAAGAGACGTTGCTGTTTGGTGTTTCAATTTTTTTTTTTTTCGTGCTTTGAGCACCACAAGCTGAGTGCCACCTAGTTCCATTACATTCAAGAGAGGACAGACGTCTCTACGGCTGATATCTCCAACACTTGGCAACTCACACCAAAAAAATCTAGACTGTTAAATAGCATTATATGTAAGTGGAAAAATATGTATTGTTGTTTTGCGTGTGAACTGTCCCTTTAACACTAATACTAATATGATACTTTTAAGTAATTCAATGAAAATGTTCTAATCTGGCACATAGATTCATATAATCAGAAAACACAATCTGCCATTGCCATCATCAGTATTCTCCTTTACACAAATAATTCATGCACAACCTTCAGCCGTGCGGCAAATTTTTTCTCTTTTCTTGTATTAGAAACTAAGACTACATTAGAGGTCAGAGGAAAATAGATTTGCTGTCACAGAAACGAGATCTAAAGACTGTTTTTTTCCTTTGCCACCACCTTAACCAACCCTCTCTGAGTGTGCTATTAAAAGCCATCCAGCCTTTGAATTACTACAAAGTCTTATTCTTACATTTGGGATAATGCGCAGTGCCCATCATGACTTAATGTTCTGTATGCTGTAGCATTAGCATGAGCAGCTTCTGTTGCAGAATCAGATGATTTTGCTTTTCTTTAGTTCTTTAACACTGACATGATGCTTTATGGGTCATAGCAGAGTACCTCATGCATTCCTAATATTAATAGTTTTAGAGCATACTGTGTCTAATTAAAATACAGGGGATGACACCAGGGATATTCATCATGGGCTAACCTTTGATATATATAACCTGTTACAAACATACATAAGGTGCTTCTTATTATAATTCATTGCCACAGTGTGTAAGGTTATATAATGCATTAGTGCACACTGTGTACTCACAGGAACGCACTCATTTTAAAGTGTTTTTTAATCCACAGTAGATACGGTCGTCATAGAAATGTGTTTGGCTGAAATAAGCATCATTAACAGGAAGGCTTAGAACCACTGATGCCTCCATGGCTTTATCATCCTCTGTTATCTGTTTCCTAGACAAAAAATAAATGTGGTAAAAATAGAAATGCAGAAACCTAAAAAAAGGATTGGAATTGTTTCCGAGAGGAAAAAAATAGAGGCAATCGAAATGACATGCAGGGAAAAAAAGGAAGAAAAAGCAGAAAGAAATCCATGAAAATTGAGGTGGCCTTAACAAAAACCTGCAACAAAGAAACATATCAAGTTGATTTTCAGCTGTTATTCTCCCTCTAAACATGCCTGAGGTCATTTAAATTACGTCTCACTGAAGTATGCTGCACCGTGAATTCAAGAGGCCATGCAAACGGTGACCTTAACAAATGAACATTTGCCCACAACTAACCTTGTAATTCACAGTCCTAAAATAACAACCCACATGTAGGCACATATTGTACACTATGCTGGCTTCTCATACTGTCCTCTTTGCCTCCACAATGCTCTTTTCTTTCCTTTGTACAGTCTCTAACATAGCGTGCTGTTCCAAGGACAACCTTTGTGTATTTACTTTACCACAGTCATTTCTTAAAGGGCAATTCAAACATGATTTTTCTCATTTCTTGCATCCGTAAACATCAGCTGGCTGCCAATTTTAAGGAATAATTAAAAAGCAGTTATCATGATTTTCCATTTTTATCTTGTAGATTCTGGTTTAGACGTTGGTTTGACCAGGTTATGAATGACAGAGGGTGTGTTCTTACATAATCACAGAGAATGGAGATAATTCCTCAAACAAAAAAACAAATTGAGACATAGGTGTCGCGTTCCTTGAACCGTGTGTCAATATGAAACACTAATAAAACACAATCAAAACATCTTAAACCCTGCCAAGATTAACCAAACACTAGGGTTGGACCAATGTAAAAATGTTCAGAACGATCTGATATTAAGCCAAACATCACACTGGACCGACATACTGAATTTTGCCATTAGGTGTTGCACAGCAAATGAGTGTCAGACTATTGTTTCCCATTGTGTAAAATCTGAGCTCTCTGTGTACACTGAATTCTTTCAGTATGTACTTCTGTTACATCCTGTAAGCAAACAACATTCCCATCAGCTGTGATCAGACTTGAGATGTAACTGCTTAAAAGATGGGTGGGTAACCTTTTTGCCATCTTCCATGTTTTATATTGTGATATTTACTGAAAATTACATACTATATAGCCAACAGTAGTCTTGCGTGTTATTAGCGAGCTTTGAGCTCCCTGGCAATCTCCTTCCAGCCAGCTGCCACCTAATCTAAGATTTTGTAATGAAATGAGTCGGTATTATGTAGACAATTCCTCATTTCTTCATAAATCAGCTGTTTGTGGCACTTTCAAAGCAAGCGACAGGAATAAATAGAAACAGGACAAAAGTCGCATCATGTCGCTTGCGTCCAGTTAGGACACCTCTTTTATCTGCTTCAAATTAACAATGTTGCCATTTTATTGCAGTTTTACTTTTCTAACTCAGCCATGTCTCCTCTTGCCACCCCAAAAAACACACAACCTTTCTTGTAAACAAATACAATGTGCTCTTCCCATCTCTACTGAAATTTAATCTCCTTCGAGTTGCTGTGCTTGGCTCATGGCCTGTCAGACACTAGTGGCTCCATAAATCTGTTTGTAAATATATAAAGCAACACATTCTCACTCCACCCTCTTTCCACATCCACATACAACGTGAAAGGTACCCTGAGTGCGTTGGTTGTTGACGTTCTGGGACGCCATGTAAAGTTCTGCCTGTTACATGCATCGTCTTCTTTCAAGATACACTTCTGTTTTTACAGGAAATTTACATTTACATACAGTCTCTTCAAGAATAAATGCACCACGTCAGTACAACACCGCGAACCGCCTTTTTTTTCCCCTTCAACAACTAAAGCACATGGTTGGGTTTAGGAAATAAGAACAGGCTTTGGCTTTATAATCTTAAGGGATGCGAACACTGCTTTCCAGGGTGAAAGTCAGTGTTTGTTGGACCTATCCACCAGCCATCCCACCCTCTGACTTTCACTGCCTTAACTTTCCCCCTGATGCTGCCGGGCGCCATTGTACCTTAACAGCGACTGGCCGCGTATCATGCCGAGATTAGAGGAAAGCTGTTTTTGTCGATGACACCGCAAGTCACTGCGCAAGCGCTGGATTTCGATTTCAACTTCGGAGTGAGATCAGTTATAAACATACTACAATGTTAATCACGTTGTAACACTGCTTTTTACTAATGCAATACAAGTCGGATTTAACGCTGTGACTCTGTTGGCACAGGTTGCTGATGTAGGCTACTTTTCAATTTGCAATAATATGTCATCATGGCAAATGTTGGTTCAGCTGGTTTGCATAAAATCAAACCGGTTTAAGCTCATACACCAGAACAGACCAGCAAAGCTGGAAATCGACCCATCTCTACCAGATACTAAGTTACAATACGATTATAGAATAAATAGAATCAGATAGCAAGAGGATCACCAACAATATGTCGTCCTTTTTTGCTTGTGACTGATTATTTTTTTATCAGTTTCTCCATATTTTTCTTTAAATCTTCTTCCTCTCATCTCTCCATATCTCACACTTCTGATTTTATTTCCCAGTCTGCATGCACTTTCTGTAGTGCATTCCCTCCTTAACAAGAGGCTGTTTGTTGGAGCAATATCGACAACAAGAGGAACACATTAGCACTTGAGAGACCACTGGGGATGTGTAAACAGTAGCAACATGAGGCTCGTCGATAAGGTGAATGGATTTGTATAGATGTCCAAAAAAGACACGCGCACTCCAACCGGAGGGCTCTGAAATCATTACCACCTACAGCGCCTGTATTGATCTGAAATGTACGCGGGGAGGCTCAGTTGCCACAATGTGTGACAGGCATGGACACACGTGGAAGGTGAAACTGCTGCGTTCGGTTGTTCATACCCCACTGATCACACGATATCCCCTCTCACCACAGTGTGTTTCCCCCTCGGGGTCAACAACTGACGTGTTTGGTTCAGTGAGATTCATGAGGACAGGGACGATGGGCAATGCCACCTCCCTATATATGTGCCCAGCCTTATTTGAATGATGATTCACATAGGCAGGGAGGTCACTGGCCCGGAGACACTGTTAATGGGAAGACACGCAAAAAGTGCAGGAGTGTGGAGCTGTGTGCGTGGATGTGTGTGAGTGTCTATGTTCACGGGCAGGAGGGGAGGGGGGCGGGGCGTTTACGTGATGGTGCTTTGTGGAGCACATCATCTGCAATCTATCATTCAAGTCAAGCGGAGGAGGAGAGCTCTCCGTGCTTACCATCTCAAAACAATCAGTAGCCTTCGCACACCAGCAGCCGTCCTACTCAGCAGTGGATGAATTGGAGAATCACTGGTGTCAGAAAGACTGTAAAGATCTTTGCTAACTGTGGGGTGAAACAATACTTCTTCTGAACCCTGGTCAGTTTAGTTGTGGTTATTTTATCATGTGTTACTGAACGTTTTTTGGATCAATTCTGTGTCATGTAGAGACTTACAGTGCACTAACTGCAGTTTAAGTGTAAATGCAGTTTATTTAGCTATTATGCTTCATGCATTTTTATTCAACAAGTTCAATCTCTTTAGGAATTAGCATTTTGACAACTTTCCAATGCTGCCCAGCAGTTTAGAGTCCTAGTGAAATGGACATTAGAACATCTTTAGCTTCTATACTGTGATGTATTTTCCAATGAAATGGAATATTTGAGCAGTGTGCAGTTACAAGAGGGATTTAAATCAAATCCTTTGCATTTGATTATACTATCAAAAATGGGCAGGCTTAGAGTTTAGCAGGATATGGAGCAACAATGAGCTACACCTCCCTCACCATTAGACCAAGAGGATAACCAGTAGGAGAGATGGATAAATGAGATTAATGAGTGAATGAATTAGACCTTGGCTCAGCCACATTGTTTTGGAAATTAAAGCAAAGGTTTGATCATTAAAAAGTGGGTGTGTCATAACATTAATGCCCCAATGGTCCAAGAGACAGAATAGTGGTATCCATCATTGTCAATTGTTTGCTCCATGTAAGTTAGTGGCTGAGGCTGCTAAAATGCCTTGCACATAATCTGGAGCAGACTTATACTACTTTCCTCAAGTGGATAAATTCTGACCCATGGCCCATAATGATGGCATTTTGGGTAAATGAATACAAACTGAAGTAGCGTGCTAGCTCTAGCTCCATACAGCTGAAACTTACAGATTGATTGATGGGTGGACGTCATGATATTATTGGTTGAAAATGGTTGGTCAGTGATTTTTGTACCCAAGGCACCCCAAAGGGCGAGCCAAAATCTCAAGGCACACCTGTACTTATATCTGTACAAAATAGCTTCTATAATGTGTGTTATCACTACAAGTCCATACCCATTGAGTACAGCATACCATACCATGACTTAGTCATACCAAAAATTAGAAAAAAAACAACAACATTTGGCCACAGGGGGAGCCACAGTGATCGGTCTCATTTTAGCCATTTTTAAGCATTTTTCTGTTGTTATAGTGCCACCCAGTTGCCAATTAGAGTTAAATTTCTCCAGTCACCTTGAGGCGTCCTGTTCTACATATCTACCAAGTTTAGTAAAAATCGATATGGCGGTTAGGCCTAGATAAGAAATTAGCTCTCTAGCGCCCCCATTTTGTTTGATGGGGTCAATAATGGAGGGGTCCCCTCAGATTATGTGTGGTCATATGCCTACAAAGCTGCGTGGTGATCGATGAAACCCTTGAGATGTTAAACACCTTTATGTGATGAGCCACGCCCTCTGCAATATTCATTGCCTTATAGAAGCTCAATTTTTGTAAGTTTCCCAACTTTTGCCAAGAGGGAACTTTAGATATTGGTCCCTAGATTATGTTCACCGAGTTTCATGCAGATCAGTCAAACTTCTTAGGAAGAGATTGATTTTAAGTGTTTCCCAAAAAATTCAAAATGGCAGAAAATCTGATATGGAATCTAATGTGTTCCTCATGAGGAGAGGCATCTCTGTGCAAAGTTTCATGTCTCTACGACATACGGGGCATGAGATATGCCCATTCAAAGTTTGCAATTTCAATCGGTTGCTATAGCGCCCCCATTTGGCCAATTGAAGTAATATTGCTTCATTTGCATCCTCCCATGACCCTCTACTGCTGTGCCAAATTTCACACTCTTATCACGCCATAAGAAAAAAAACAGAAAAAATAAGACAGGTAGCTTTCATGATTCTGTCTACTGACATTTTTCTTTTCTCTTTTCCTCCGGTGGTAGGATGTCTTCGCTGGAGCTTTGCTGTAATTTGCTCTGTACAATAAAGGGATCCATTGTCACATTCACAGCTTTCTCCTTTTAAATGTTATCATCCCTCACACTGGCTGCCTATCAGGGCTTTTGATGTGTCACACACTTATAATTCCCATGCTCAAGCAGTAACAAATATTTCCCTGTTAAGTGTTTTTTTTTTTTTAAATAACTAAAAAATAAATAAAAAAACTTATATTAAATTACATATTTTAGCTAGGGTTTGCCTCTTTACTAGGAAATCGGTGCACACAACATACTGATACAGTCAATTAAAAATTCGATCATAATTTTTTGTATAGGCCGAGTTGCATATTGCAGTGATAATGTGGGGTTATAACAAAATCCCACGGCATCACAGCACACCACTTGAGAACCAATGATATAAAGAAATGGATTTTTTTGTGTGTGCACATATGCAGTTAAATAGGTGCACAAAATTTCCAGGTATATGATCTTAAAGGGTTAAAAATGTTTTTTTTAATATTTCATCTTGACTTTAAGTTGTTTCATGGCTCCTCCATACTGCTGTATTGCCATGAATATAGACACAAAAGATCCACAAAGGGAAATAACCTTACAACAGCACCTACATGTTACTGCAACTGTGCAGTCCATGCATGAATGCTGAGAAGATGCACGCATGCAACAGAGGAGCCATTTTGTTAAGGCTGGTTTCACGAAACCTTTTTAAATTCACTTTAATTCATGAATGCACTTTCGACAAGTTAAACCCAAGTTTGTGTTTTTTTCAGTCAAACACAGGATGAGGACTGCTGGTATAAGTATAAGCCTGTCATTGGCCACCATTTTCCAGATGAAAACTCCTCCTGTTCTGCCATCTGCACGTTACCATTTTTAAAATCCCTGTTGCTACGTGAAACTAGCTTACATATGTAGACCTATCTTCATAGTTTGTTTTGGTGCTGCATGTGAAACTTCCGAGCTAATGTTTTATGTGACTTTTACTTTTGCAGAGTTTTTACAATGCCAGGGCTCACTTCCCAAAGAGAAAATGTTTCACCAAAACAAGTTCCCTGCCAACAATGTTTTACAAGGGCACTGTTGCTGCATCTTGGGCTTAACTGCACCCAAGACAATTGTAATTGGTTTAAAGAAATACAAACAACCCAGAGCGTTTTTTTAGTGCAGACTCCTGATGGGTTCAGCCAGACCTTTCTCCAGCACTGGCACAGCGGAGGTCTGGCTATGTGAGACTAGGTTTTCATTAGACCCTCTGGAGTTACTCAGTATTTGCAATATATACAATACACGTTAAATATATGACATTATTCAGATGTAAGATCTACACCTCTGCATTCAGTGGTCTGTTTTCAATTGCCAGTGTGCACAAACTCAAACAAACATACACACACAGACACAGGATGACAAACAGAACTGAAAGGCCGTCCAAAAATCACTATGCAGCATACTCACAGAGAATATAGAGTGTCTGAGAGAGAAGACTGCTACTACTGATGGCAGACACACTGACATGACTAGCTATTAATGCGCATAATGTGAAAAAATCTGACACATCTGACACATGCATCACATGCTACACCCTAAAAAATGATCATAGCTGATTTGAATCAATGTCTCGGGCGCAGCCTCAACAACTTTTCACCATTTAAAGTTTTGCAAAGGTAGTGTCTCCTGTCACGTTTTTCTCATGCAACATTTCACAGAGCAGAAAATGTCATGACACTTACAAGAACGACTTGACATCCAGCCCTCTGTTGCGGATCTGCTCCATCATGTGATCCCAGCTGCCAGGATTTGACCTTGACCGGCCTGCCCCTGTTCCTCTGTACCGGGAGGCTCCAGCCGGACTCCCCCGGACCCCCCGCGGGCCCCCACGGTGGCCCCCGCCGCCTGGGCCTGTATGCAGCTGGCCCAGGCTCTGTGAGGTGACTGGGGGGTCGTTAGGGCCCGGAGGAGGCTGGTGAGTGAGGGGCTGTTGGAGGCTCTGCTGCCGGACCAGGGGCCGAGGGCGCGCCACGGCTGAGGACGGGATGTGCTCCAGGGTGGAAGCAGACGAGAGGGAAGCGTCCCCAAAACTGAGCAGACACATGGGAGCAGCGAGGACAGAGATGGGTACAACAAGTAAGACATTGGAGTTAGCGATAACATGAGACACACAGGACAGGGCAGGTCGTTTTTTTAAGGATTTAGAGGAGATCAACGTAAAATAAATAAAACGAAAATAACACATGATCATGTTGATATCAAACGGAAGACGCAGAAGATAAAAATGGCAAAAACATATATAGATACAGCAGAGATTGAAATGTGGGAACACAGTGTTTCAGTGGTGAATATCCAAGGGAGAGAAGATCAAGAGAGAACAAACAACAAAGAAGATCAGTAAAAAGAGGGAGAGAGGAAGGAGAGAAAGAACAGAGTTGTCAAAAAAGCTTTAGATTACTGTTCAACATCTGTATAAAAAACAACTGTGTAGGATTTCAAGCTTATGCTGCATGACAGTGTGCGAGTGCGTGGATGGGCTGGCATGCAACGTGTAAACATTCAATTATTCTTCTGCAAACTGGTGTCAAAACAAACCTCTGCAGTGAAAGTGCAATTAAATTCAAGCCAAAAGTATCAGTATCACTCAAGTTGAGTCTCCATCTGCAGCGCTAAATTGTTTCTGTATGTTACCTCTCCCCCTAATTAGCCTTGACCTACTTCTCCCCTCAGTCTACCTCTAAGGTCCTGTCTGCTCCTGCTCCTGTTCTCCCTTCCCACTCTTCCCTTTACCTCCGCGCTTCTTAGCTCAACTGCTCTCCATCTCCTCTGTCCATTCATCTTTTCTCCACCCTCAGCCCTCACATCAATCTCTCTCCACACCACCTCCAATCAGTGTTCTTTAAGTCCGCTCTCTAATTACCGGTCTGCTACTCTTACAATCATGTAATAATGCTTCACCGCTTATCCTGCCTTCAATCTCTGCCCTGCCTGATAACTGTAAGCTTGTGCTAAACAGCTTCTGTCTGGAGCTAATGCTGCGAGGGAGGATTTACTGCCTGGACTTGAGTTGTGTTAGCGCTCGCTCTCCAGTATTAACTCAGCTCTAACTCTGCTGGAGAGCCAGGAGACAAGCCCCCTGAGGAGCAGAGCAATGCTGGATCAAGTAAATACAAGGCAGAGCTCATATACATGCACCCATGCATGCAGGCTTTCTCTCATACACACACACACACACACTCACAGACACACACATATTGCACGCCATTAGGTCTTTCCCGAGGACAAGCTTTGATGAGAGTGTTTATTTACTTGTGCATAATATTCTAACTGAATAAATGTAAATTAATGTATAAAAGTCTGGATATCTGTTGAGCAGACGTGTTACAGAGTTTTGAGGCGGGAGGAGATATTTTGGGCATTTAAGGTTCCAGAGGTAAAAGTTTATTTTCTGCATCCAACGCTGCACTTTAAAGGCTCGGATGAATCCAAGTTGAATCATCAGTAGAAAAGATGAGCAACTGCATTTAAAGAACATCTGATTATTTAATAAAAGACAAAAATATACAAGCCTATGTACATAAAAACTGAACTAGAGATGTTAACTATGACTCCTAAGATGCATTTTCATAAGAAACTTTAAATCTTATTTATCTGATCGTTTTCAATTTGTTGACGTTCATAATGAATCATCCGTACGTACCAAAGTTTGTTTTGGAGTTCCGCAAGGTTCTGTGCTCGGACCAATCCTATTTACTCTATATATGCTTCCTTTAGGTAACATCATTAGAAATCACTCTATAAATTTCCATTGTTATGCGGATGATACACAGTTGTATTTATCGATGAAGCCAGAAGAAAGTAATCAATTAACTAAACTCCATAACTGCCTTAAAGACATAAAAAATTGGATGAGCACCAATTTCCTGATGTTAAATTCAGACAAAACTGAAGTTATTGTTCTTGGCCCCAAACAACTCAGAGACTCTTTATCTGATGACATAGTTTCTCTAGATGGCATTGCTCTGGCCTCTACCACTACCGTAAGAAACCTCGGAGTAATATTTGATCAAGATTTGTCTTTTAATTCTCATTTAAAGCAAACCTCACGGACTGCATTTTTTCATCTGCGTAATATTGCGAAAATTAGGCCTATCCTGACCCGAAAAGATGCAGAAAAATTGGTCCACGCTTTTGTTACCTCAAGGCTGGATTACTGTAACTCTCTATTATCAGGTAGCTCTAGTAAGTCCTTAAAAACTCTCCAGCTAATTCAGAATGCAGCAGCTCGTGTACTAACAGGAACTAAGAAACGAGATCATATTTCTCCTGTTTTAGCTTCTCTGCACTGGCTCCCTGTAAAATCCAGAATTGAATTTAAAATCCTACTGTTAACTTATAAAGCTCTAAATGGTCAAGCTCTGTCATATCTTAGAGAGCTCATAGTGCCATATTATCCCACCAGAACACTGCGCTCTGAGAACGCAGGGTTACTCGTGGTCCCTAAAGTCTCCAAAAGCAGATCAGGAGCCAGAGCCTTCAGCTATCAGGCTCCTCTCCTGTGGAATCATCTTCCTGCTACGGTCCGGGAGGCAGACACCGTCTCCACATTTAAGACTAGACTTAAGACTTTCCTCTTTGATAAAGCTTATAGTTAGGGCTGGCTCAGGCTTGCCCTGTACCAGCCCCTAGTTAGGCTGACTTAGGCCTAGTCTGCCGGAGGACCCCCCTATAATACACCGGGCACCTTCTCTCCTTCTCTCTCTCTCTCTCTCTCTCTCTCTCTCTCTCTCTCTCTCTCTCATCCTATTACTGCATCTTGCTAACTCGGCCATTCTGGATGTCACTAACTCGGCTTCTTCTCCGGAGCCTTTGTGCTCCACTGTCTCTCAGGTTAACTCATATCACAGCGGTGCCTGGACAGCGTGACGTGTGTGGTTGTGCTGCTGCCGTGGTCCTGCCAGATGCCTCCTGCTGCTGCTGCTGCCATCATTAGTCATTAGTCATACTTCTACTGTTATTATACACATATGACTATTGTCACACAAGTATACTGTCAGATATTAATACATACTTTCAACATATTGTACCACAGTAGCCAGAACTATAACTATAATATTATTACTTTCATTAATGTTGTTGTAAGCTACTGTCATTACCTGCATCTCTCTCTCTCTCTCTCTCTCTCTCTCTCTCTCTCTCTCTCTGTCTCATTGTGTCATATGGATTACTGTTAATTTATTATTCTGATCTGTTCTGTACGACATCTATTGCACGTCTGTCCGTCCTGGAAGAGGGATCCCTCCTCAGTTGCTCTTCCTGAGGTTTCTACCGTTTTTTTTCCCCGTTAAAGGGTTTTTTTTTTGGGGGGGGGGGGGGGTTTCCTTATCCGCTGTGAGGGTCTTAAGGACAGAGGGATGTCGTATGCTGTAAAGCCCTGTGAGGCAAATTGTGATTTGTGATATTGGGCATTATAAATAAAATTGAAAATTGATTGAAGAAACATCCTATTAAAACTATATTGTGTACCTCTAAAGACATGTTAAAGCAAAAGACTGCACTTTCAAACAGCATTTTTTATTCTAAATCAGTTTTGTTTTGGGTTCTTTGGCAATTTCAGCACAGTGTTTTGTTTTCAAAATCACCAACAAAGTGTTTTAAATTTGCTGCAGTTCTGATTTGCACCTGTGACAGGCTTCTTCTACACAGTAAGTGTAGCTGAGGCTTACGGTTATCATAGTATTTAGGGCAATCTGCTGTACCGAGCTGACAGAGAAGGTATGATTTCTAAGAAACACAGTTGGAATAATTACTTCTGATGGCCCTAAAATGAACCTATGTGATCAAAAAGTAAAGCTGAAATTAATATTTACAGCAGCTCCTCACACTCTGAAATCATTTTCATTTTTTCTCATCATTGATGGCTGTGTGCATGTACATTTGGAGCTGACTCAATTCATCTTCATGCTCAAGTAAGTTGAAACACTTCATTGTTTCAAGTCATTAATTGGCAATCATTGAAAAACAACAAAAACTCTTGAATTTAAAACTAACACAAACAAATAGTAAGGTGGATATATTATCCTTTTTATTGTGAATCATGAGTGTGAGTTTTAATGAACTCAAGATCTTAAAGCACCCAATGTAAATGTTAAAGTAGGACTGCAGCTAATTTATTGTTACTGATTAATCTGCAGACTATTCTCTTGATTAATTGTGTCCATTAAATATGTTGTTTTGGGCAACCAACATTTCCAAATCCCAAAATATTAAATATGGAAACGCAAAGACACAAGTTTTGTTTCAACATTTGGGGCACACACACACATGTGAAACAGGGGTTCTGGGGTCCTTCACTAAAAAAAATGAAAGCACTAAAGAGTTATTTTTCTGCATTCTGGTTAATTTTTATGCACAAACTGTCCCTTTTCTGCATCAATTTATGGTGGAAATGTCTGAAAGTTCTTAAAAACAAAAGTCCTCTGCTACTTTCATAATTTATTAGGAACAAATGCACATGTTGTAAATATTGAGGGGGACGTGACCCCTGTATCCCTCCTGAAATCTATGCTTATAAGGGACTGTCACATTTTGGCATTTTCAGTGATTAATAAAACTGTTGCCCATTAACTTTCTGTCAATCAAATAACTGATTAAATGACTAAATGCTGCAGCTCTATTTTTAAAGTTTACCTAACAACAAACTATTTTTAAACTGTAATATGTGCTATACATGTTTCCATTTTGCTAAGATCACATTTTCCTGCCACATGATGGATCGCTCCTCAGGTGAAATCACAACACTTGTCATGTGCCACGAGGACTGGTGGACAGAGGTGAAATGAAATGCTAGAAAAATAAAAGGAAAGGCACGAAAGCGTAACAACACACCACACAGAAATTCTTTGTTTTTGACCATCTGGGCATACAAACCAAACACTGCAGCTATGGTACAGTCACATGTGGATATAAAGAATAAATAGAGAGAATCCAGGGGCACACATAGAAACTATATATTCAGAGTATTTCTGGGTCTGGCAAACATGTTATCATAACTGACATCATGATAAATCAATACATCTGGCTGGATTCATGGTGGCATTAGGCCAGACAGCTGGGAGTCAGTCCATGTGCTAATAAATCTTTCCAGTCTGTTCGGTGTCATAAACTTGGCCAAGAATTTACTCATTTTAAAAATCTGAAGGCTCCACAACACAAGCAGAGTCCCTTCCTTGGTTGTTGTATGTGCGTGCGCTTTCGGGTGCTGTACATCTTTATTGTCTCCTGTATACGTCTGCTCGGCACCGGCACCAGTCATTCATATTCCCTGAGCATGGGCCCTCTTTATCTGCTGTATCCTATTACTGCCTTAGAGGGTTATTTTCACATTTCTTCTTGCTTGAAAGTCAATTAAGATGACTATAAACCTTGAATGATTTTGTAATTAAGGAAAATTGAGGAGGGTGAAGAACAAGGAGACAGTGTCAGAGCGAGAGAAAAAAAAATACCAACAGTGAAGACTGAGCAAGAGCGTGAGAGAGAGACAGACAGGGCGGAGAGGTAAATGCCCAAAAATAGAAACCAATTCCAAAGGAGAAATGGAAATACAGGTAGATCTGAAAGGAGGAGTGACAGGAGTGACGAATAACACAATGCGAAATCAAGTCCAAAAATTATTTTGCAAGTCTAATTGTCGTGTTGTTAAAAAGCCACACGCTGTATCATTAGAAGATTTACTTTGTTCGAAGCAGTCAAACACCAAGAATGATTCATTGATTGTGCGTGGAAGCAATTTATAATCTCTATAAATATCAATTCTGAAGGCAGAGTATTGCTCTCTTGTTTCTAATCAATCTACTGTATAATAACAAGGACACAGTGATGTAGATACAAAGCTGAATGACTGCATGAATGAATGAATGAAGGGGTGAATGAATGAATCTACACACCACACTTGTTTATTAATCTATTCCACTATGTTTTGCTCTGGATTTATTAAACAAACTGCTCAGGCGATTCAGTACAAGAGACTGTTTGATTATCTGGGCTACGATTTACGTACAGAGATCTTACAGTGTATTTATTATTCATTAGTCTCTTCAGTGTGCTAATGTTGTCTTCCAAAAGAAAGCAGCTTCCAATAACTGCCATTTGTTTTAGCATTTCTATACCCAACTCACACACAAGGCACAGATTATTATTTGAATACAGAGCATGTATACAGCTGATATTGGGATCTAGGCTCTGAGCTCATCACTGCGTGCGAGCATACGTTTAATGCTCAGCACAGCTGGAGATCAGTTAGTGAAGATAGCAAACACTTGAGTTTAGACACTTGTTTACTCCAGCCATTTTGCTCTGTGTTACAATACGATTGTGTGATTGTGCTGTGATCAGTTGCCCAAAGTTTCCAATAGTAAGAGCTGGGCTAAACCATATGGACTGGAGTGGTGCTTTCCAAGATGGCGGTTGTGACCCCCAAAGGGTGTCACATATTAAAGTTGATTGGTCATACATGATATGTGGGTAAGGATTGGATCAAAAGCATAAACTATTTTGTCAGTTTTGTCGGTTTTTCTACAATTATTTCTATTCCTTTGGTGAAATACTCAATACTTTTACATTTATCAGGGACCTAAAGCCCAGTTCAGACCAAAGATTTGCAACAAGACGAAATTGTTTTAGAAAGTTGCACGGGAAAGTTGCAGTGGTGTGAACTGACCCATCTCAGCTTGACTCAAGTCGATCAAGGGTGTAATCTGCGAGTTAGTCTGGCTCATCAGATGTAGGCTAAAAGCCTGCCATTGGGCCACTGATTTTGGCCTCCTTCCTTCCGTTATCTGCGTGTTACTGTTTTAGAATCCCCTTCGCTACAGGAAACAACAACAATCACCTCCGAGCTAACACCCTGCACGCTGAAAATGGCATGCTTTGACAAAAATTTGGATTGTGCTTTATGTTGATCTGTTTTCTGACATGGCTAGTCGCAGGTGACTTGCCACATCTTTTAACTCTGGCAGCAGCATGCGCCAGTGACAGTGACTTCACTAATGTACCAATCTGTTCCACGTCAAACAAGCTTCTGTGATACTATCGTAACAATGATATGCTTGAGCCACAAACAGCCAGCAAGTTCTGGGATTTTAATGTGTCCAGTGAGCTAGAGCTTCTGGAGGAGAAAGGCCATTTTAATGACAATATTCGCCAAATGTTCCACCAAAAGAAGTTCAACCTCGGCGCTATTTTGCAAGAGCACTGTCGCCACATACTCAGCTTAGTGCCCGATAGCAAGACCATAACACAGCGTCTGGCTACGCAAGACTACCTGCGACTCAGCTTGTCAAGTTCAACAGCCAATCGGCTTGTAGCAAAGTCAGCTGGCCAT
Source organism: Epinephelus lanceolatus (assembly GCF_041903045.1). Classification (NCBI taxonomy): domain Eukaryota; kingdom Metazoa; phylum Chordata; class Actinopteri; order Perciformes; family Serranidae; genus Epinephelus; species Epinephelus lanceolatus. The sequence goes on along the minus strand of NC_135735.1, from coordinate 22,531,534 downwards.
GTCAGTTAGGCTACAAATTGTCGGCAGACGGCATGTTTGCTTGTTACGTTTCCATTGACACCAAGCCTGTCTCATTTACACACCTGCAGCTGCTGACACTTAATATTGGTCTCTACCTTCATGATGTGTTGGTATTGGAGGGCGAGTCGCTGCTGCTGCTGCTGCTGCTTGCTGTAAGTGCTTATGTCCCATACACATACTCGCTGACTGATTAATCTGCACTGCTTATTCACATTATTGTGGCGTATTTACTATGAATACGGTCCATCTGAAACTCAGATCGTTTTTTTATGTTTTTGCCTTTTCATTGCTACTAGAAATGCAACAGCATCATCTCACCATTACTAGCTTCATTCATATTTTAAGAGGCACAAATTGTATTCAGGTACTAAATCAGCCCAAAAAGCTAAAAGTTAGACCAGAAGTACAGAGAGTCATTGCTAGTCATATTGGTGTAATCTGGCAGGTTTTCAGAACGTTGAAGACCAGCGCATTTTAAGTAGTCCATCTTAATATGAATCTTGGTCTGAATTGGGCTTTCAAGTGAGTGCAAACAACTGCTCACCACTGTTACATATTGTATGAAATCTAGGATGAGGTCAGAAGTGGAATCTGTTTTGTTTTGAGTATCAACAGTAAAAATGTCAAATTTTAATGGGATTATTTGATTGTGTTTGCAGAGGTTGATAAACAGTGAAATTTGGTTAAAATGTAGCTGCGCTGAATCATGTTTTAGCAATGGGTTTCTTTTGTATCAGTGGTCTAATAAAACTGCTCCCCTGCTGTTCATGCAACCCACTCTAAATTTAAAAAGCTGTTACTTCGGATGAACAAGCACGCCATCTTTGAAGATTTTCTGCAAGCATCTGTTTTGTTTGAAATTCTCGAAACTGTCACAGCCTTCAGTAAATTGGAGACTGCAGAGAAACAGCATGACTGTGTGGATTCACTTTGTCTGAGACTGTCCTGACATCAGCTGGTGGAGGGTTGGCAGCTGACATAAAAATGGTATTTGTTTATGAGTGACAAAGCTCTCTGTAGTCGAGGGACTTCAACCAGCAGTTACTCATGCATCACAGGTGCACTCCACAAAGGAAGCTGGCCTTTCTTCCAGCCCGTCCTTACATTACCTCCATCTGCATGGTGTCAAACATTCCTTCTCTTCATGTCAATCTTTGAGTGTACATGCAACAGTGCCATTCACTATGTTTATACAAGCTCACACTCTGCCTTGATATCCACTCCATGCTGTTGTTGTGCCCCCTGTTGCCCCTCATGCGTGCCCCCTGTCACCATACGCCACTCACTTGCTAAACCGTAGGCCTCCGGCATGCATGTGGCTCTGGACCGTCTGCCAGCGCCCGGCCTTGCTGCCCCCGGTCACCATGCTTCGAACGCTGTCACTGCGACTGGGCCCCGCCCCAGTCCCAGAGCAAGCACCACCCCCGCTGTCACTGGTCCCCGGCGAGGGTCCAGCACCGCCCTGCCCACCCTTATCCACGGCCCCACTGGGAGGAGCAGCGGGCCGGATCAGAGACAAAGAAACACCGACAGACAGGAAGAAAAAACCAGGATACAAAGAAGAGAGAGAGACGGACAGACGAGAGACAGACGCACAGACGTACAGAGCCGGAGGGCAAAAGATTCATCAGTGAAGTTAGTCAAACCGGTGAGTTAGACACTTTGTGAGCTCTCAGATCAGTCTCAAGTGTCCAGTATACAACAACAACAACAACAACAATCCTGAGCAGCCACTGCTGGTCGGCAAGACAGTCAGTAAGTAAACAGTGAAGAGGTCTGAGCTGAGATTTACTGTGTAACCCTGTGAGTAAATTGGAGAGCACAGTTGTCTTTTTGTGTGGACTGAGACAAACACATCTCTTCCAAAGTGCAAAGGTTTTGTCTAAAACTGCACTGAATTGATGGCCATTGGATCACTTTATAAAGACAAATTATAATGCCCAATTCATCTGTGTAGTACTAGCAAAGTAAAGAGATTTAATACATTAGAAATCAGTTTGTGAAAATATTTCAGGTGAGAAATAGGCCACAGAGTTTCAAGAGTTTGGAGATGCAGCAGGTCGACCTCATTTCCCTCCACACAGGGGACAGCGAAGACAAATCTGGCTCTGTGAATTGGGCATAATTGCTGCATAACAATGCAGATGCATCATCTTCAGGTTTTAAGATGCAGGTGATAATAGCAGAACACAAATGTCTCTCGTCTCTCAGCAACTCAGCTGCACATCCTTAGTAAAATCATGCCACCTAACCCACCCCAGCTGACCTCGACTTAAGACGTCACAGAGACGAGTACAGACAGAATGTCGGCTTCAGTACAGGGACCTTTCACTGACTGAGGACAAACCACACAACACACAGCTGCACAACAGGACAATGTCTTCAACAACATTTAGACATCAAGTGTAGGCTGGCGGTAAAATGAATGATTTCTCACCAAACAATTCGATATTTTCTGGCTACCTGTTGTGATTAACATGTCAATACTACTCTCAAAAGCAAGTTATCAATACCCTAAAAGCTGTCCGGTGCATACAATTCATTTTTCTGCAGCACTTTTGTTCCTTTGTCACCCTGACTCCTAGAAATTACATTTATATAAAACCAATTTGCAACAAATACGCTTTGAGGAAAACACAATGCCGAGCAAATTATGGTTTCTATTAACATAATGGTGCTAATGTTGCTAGTTAACGTATCTGGCAAGGCACAAAACGTTGATACTGAACATATCGGCAAAGTGTTAACTGAAAATATATTTCAGTTGTTTTCTGACAAAACAGGCAATCTTGTAATACAGTATCTACTCGCAGTGACTAAAGAATTTTTTTACTACCTTTTAAATTAACATCTAACTAAATTCACAATCTTTCCCTAAATTAAAGTGCATCCTCCTCCCCAACTACCTCCTTCCAGAGCCTCAGTGCATAAATGTAGTGTTTGTTGTTAAGAAATGTCTCTGAACATTTTCCAGGCAGCAGTTACGTTGCCACTACATCGCAAATGACCCTCCGCTAAGTCCCCCCCCTCAAGCGCAGACTGGCCAGTCAAAGCGTAGCATTAGCCAGCTCCACCAAGTGTCCGACAACGACATGGCTGTGCTTCACAGACTCTCAAGCAATCTAGAATTTAGAATTTAGAATTTATTTCAGTCTGCAAATAGAAATAAGAGCATCATGTATTAGTCTACAAATTTATGTAAATGAAGTCGCACCCTCTCACAGATGGCTAATACTTAAATAGTACAGTGCAGAACATTACAATGAAATAATTTAACATAATGTAGACACTTCTATCTATTCACATTTTCTTTATTTCCTGGCTTGTCTTGTGGATATCCAGCTAAACGTGTCTGGGACACCGGTAATGATGATACTTGCTACCTGGAGAGGTTGGAAGAAGATAAAGGTATCGTCACTGTTCCAAAATGAAACTCAAACCCTGAAAAGTGTAGGGTTAGCTAGCTAGCTAATAAAGGTATAGCCTAATGAAAGTTATACACATACTTCCTTCCTTTTTAATGATAATGTAAAAAGGCCTACCCTGCTCTATAGGAACCAGTGAAGTGAAACAGGGAAACTTTATCAATTTTCAGCCAGCTATGTGTCATTGCAGTGTGTGCAGATGAATGGTGTTTGGCCTCCCTTAGAGCTCCTCGCATGTCCACCAGTGGAGTTGCGGGCGCTGGCAGCACAGGGGGAAGCTACACATCATTAATCTGCATACACTGTAATGACACATAGCTGGTTGAAAACTGGCAACGTTTTCCTTTAATTTCATTGATGTCTATTTTAATCTCCAGTGATGTGTTGGCTCACTTTTATACTGCGATATGAAGCTTCAAGCCTAACTATACAGAGGCCTTACAGAAGCTATAGTTTCTAACTAGCTTCATCTTTTCAAACTGCTTTTGCTGCTGAGTCAGTTTGACATCCTGGATATATCCTTCAAACACATATTGTAGACCCCTCTGTCTGCTGCTCTCTGAAATCACTTTGTTGTTTGTCCAAAAACTCTGATGACATTTTTTCAGGGAGTGCAGTTAGTTAACAGTGTGGGCTCCATGCTAGCTCCAACAGCATGACAGACCATCACAAAGGAGTGGGGCTTAGCGGAGGGTCAATTAAGAAAGCAGTATAGTACCATATAGACTTAATGTCTGGGAGACAGTGCTGGCATTGTAACTGTTTATTGATTGTATTTTCCTTGTGTGTTTTAATGTGGTTCTAATGGATTTCCTCAGGTTATGTAAAGCACTTTGAATTGCCTCCGAGTTTGAAAGGTGATAAACAAACAAACCTGCCTAAAAGCATCATTATCTCGACAGAAAGGAGTAACATATTGTTGACTCACTGATCTGCTATCACATTTCTTAGAAATGCCGCCATCATCAGCCGATTAAATGCCACTCAAATATAGATAATTATCTCAATAACGTAATGCAAGGCAATCACAACAGCCGCTGCTGCTCGCTGATTTTACAATAGTTTCAACATCACTGCACAGATGCAGAGTAATTGATCACCCTGCGGTTCTGAAAGAGTCAAGTGAGTTGTAATTAGAGGGGATAAGAATGAACAGGTTCACTTAATGCCTCAGTGACGTGTGAGATGCATCTAAATGATGGAGTGCAGGTTGATACGAAACAGACGCTCTACCATCCAAACACTTAATTGCTGTACTGTACACAGCAGAGACGGTGTCACTATTTTTGGAATAGGGCTCAGTAGACCAGACTCAGGAGGGCTATCAGGCAGCCTTAAACCACTTACAGTACTATGAGTGATGGTGGGAGTAGTGACAACAAATGAGCAGAAAACACGGAGCGAGTGGAGGAAGAGGTGAGGGGAGTAAAAACACACACACACACATATGACTTTAAACACACAAAAACAACACAACGGTGAAAAAAGTAGAACAGAAACCACCCCATTAAAGGAACGGTTGCACACTTTGGGAAATGCACTCCTAAGCTCTCTGGCAGAAAGGTTAGATGAGAAGATTGACACCACTCTCATATCTGTCTGTTCATCGTTAAGCTGCAGCCAGCTGACGATCAGCTTAACTTAGCACAAAGACTGGAATCAGTAAACAGATGTTTGAACATGACTAAATCTGTCTGAGTCTTAACACCTCTTAAACTCACAAATTAGCAGGTTGTGTCTTATTTGTTTAATCAGAGGTGTCAAGCACGCAGCCCCAGGGCCGGAACTGGCCTGCCTAATGGGTCCAAACCAGCCCACTGGATGACTCTGCATAACTAATATTGGTGTGCTTTATAAGGCTAAGAGGCACCAGACTTCAGGAGCAAGTTAAACAGTGAGTAGCCTACTTTATGTAAAATCCTGCTTCAGAGGCTTTTCCACCCTGGCCAGAATACAGTCCACTGAAAAAACATTGAATACTCAATGTGGTTATATTTAAAGACATTGAACATTACTGGTCCAGCCCACTTGAAATCAAATTGGACTGTATGTGGCCGATTAATTAAAAGGAGTTTGACACCCCTGGTTTAATCCGTACAAAGAAAATGCCAGTTTAAAGTGTTGGTTATGTGCTGGTCTATTTCTTGGCAAGGTGCAGTAACTTTCTGGAGTTTCTGCTAGTTGCCTGGCAACTGGTCCAAACCAAGAGATAGCCCGATACATAACCAACCCAGTATAACAGCAAATGTCATTTTTACACTTTGGTTTTTGTACAGAATAAAGAAACCAGACATAATGTGTTAAACAGCGGGCTTCAGAGGGGCTGGTAGGTGGCTTTTGTTATGTTGAAAGAGCCAGGCTAGCTGTTCCCCTGTCTCCAGTCTTCATGCTAGCTACCACATTATAGACCTGAGATTTAACAATACAAAGTGAGAGGCAGAAAGTGGTGCTGATTTTCCCATCTTACTCTCTGCCAGTAAATATGCATACACCCCAAAATGTCAAACTAACCCATGAGTGAGAAAAGGTAAACTAACAACATGCTCTAACTCCTAAGTCGTCAAATGCCGCTGCTTTGTCAGTGGACCTTTACAGCAGACACCATGGCCCACTGGGTGGCGGCTGTTTCTGATGCAACAGGCAAAAACTGTGGTATAAAAAGCAAGAACGTCTGCATGTTTTCACCCACGAGACTGCAGTTTGTTTCCTGTGTGAAACTAATGTAACATTAGATTTATTTTCATGAGGCCGTATCCAGTAGATTGTCTTGTTTTTCTATGTTCGTTATTTTTCATCTACATAATTCAATGTTGAAGAACTACATTCTTATGTTAACATATTTTATTTTGCTCTTACGTTAAATTTGGAACTATTTAACATTGCGCACCTTACGTGCACGTAATGAAAGTTATGATCAAATTTGATCAAAGTGATGTATATAAGATGTGAGATGCCACTATCGTCTATGTTCAGTTGTCCTACATTCTTTTTTGGACATGTATGTGTAGCTGGTGACAACTGTAGCATGACATATGTCACGTGATGTTATACTACATTAGTATCAACCAAACTTATTTTAGGCCAAATCATGATGTTTTTTTGCTAAATGAAACCACAGACTTTTGTTGCCAAACTTGGAAAAATCAACCTTAAAATTAAGTTTTACCTATGACTGACTGTATGCATTTAACGTGGAGAAACTGTATCTTTCCTGTGAAGGAGGAAGTGTATTTTGAAAAGAGGCATTGCTTGTTATAAGTAAAAATTTACGTGCCATCCCGGAGCGTCCAAAACTAAGGCAGGAGGGTATATTGCTCTTCATATTTTGGCGTATAGGTCCACTGATGAAGTGGCAGTATTTGACGAGTAGGAATGAGAACATGCTGAACCTAATACCTTCAAACATAAAGAAATATTTTAACATCAACAACAGTCAACCCTCTATTGAAACCTCTTACAGCTCAGGTAAGTATATATTTAAGTCTGCTACAGTATCCTGCAGAGCAGATTTGATTACTTGGACTTGAGAGGCTTAGGTGTATAAAAGGGAGAAAAGGTTCAGATGAAGCGGCGAGATCTCTATGGTAACATTCCATGGGCTACAGGTGAGAGGGTAAGGGGATCTGATGAGGCTAGCAGGGCTGTAGGGAATGGGGCTATCAAACCTTTCACTTGTACACCCTGTACACTGCTAAAGCAAACTATTCTCCAGATTTGATTTTCTGTGTTTTGAGTTTTTCACTGTAACAACCAAACCAGACCCAAAAAGGAGGGTCTCTAATATAAATGTAATTCTCTCTGTAATCCTCTATCTCATAAACATTAATGATTTAAAGACTATTTTCTGCTTTTAGATGGGATGCATCCATTAATTTCGTATGGCTATTGGCAGACAGAAACGCTGTCTTTCCATCTGAAAGCGATCATTTGGAAAATGGTCGTTAGGGCAGTCCTAGGAATCACAGCAATATTGAGGGATGCTGCTGCACATTTCTATCAGGTGCTGCATGGCCAGCAGTGCATACTAAACACTGCCTCGCTGTCGACATGCCTGAGAGCAAAAACATGAGGATTACCAGGGATGAGGGGAGACTCCTGTTAAAAGACATGTGACCAGACAGCGTTACAAAATGCGGCTCTCTGCCCCCCTTCAGGCTATTAAATGTGACCTTTTCATTGCACAGAGTGATATATTGATCAGCATTTGCCTCTGAGCATTTTTGTGTTATTTGTCAGGTACCTACACTCAAAAAAAGCCACAGGCTACACTTTGTTTAATCTTTAATTTAGTGTGCAAAACACATCTTTACTGTGTTAATAATGCCCAGTTTTTATTACGTCAACTACTTATACAGCTTTGTGGGAGTTCTCCCAGGTGCACACTAGCCCCTGTTCATTACAGCCCTGCCCAGATTGAGGGGTCCCTTACCAGCCATGACTGAGACTCACTTGGGCGTGAGGCGAGGGTCTCCATAGGGAGCGTAAGGAGACATGTTTAAGAGGAACTCCTTGGGCGGGTAGGAGCTCCACCTCTGTTGCACATTGCTGCTGTCATTGTTATTCCAAAAGTCTCTGTCTAGATCACTGTGGCTAGAGAAAGAGAAGGGGACATGTGAGACAGGTAAGAGCAGCAAGCAATCAAAGACAGTTAAAGAGGAACAACATGACAGATGAGGGAAGTGTTGAGAGAAACAAAAAACTCAAAAAGAGTGAAGTTAGAATACTTTCTCATAAATCTAAAGGTCAGAGAACGATTGTTAATAAATAGGAAAAAGTGATAGTGTCAATGCCTATAAAGTTATATTCTAAAACTGGGCACAGTTCTTTAAACTAGATACTAGATGTAACTCATACACTCATCGGCCACTTTATTAGGTACACCTGTTCACGCAAGTAGCTAATCAGCCAGTCACGTGTTGGCAACTCAGTGCATTTAGGCATGTAGACAAGGTCAAGACAACCTGCTGAAGTTCACACTGAGCATCACGATGGGGAGGAAAGGTGATTTAAGTGACTTCAAACGTGGCATGGTTGTTGGTGCCAGACGGGCTGGTCTGAGTATTTCAGAAAGTGCTGATCTACTGGGATTTTTTAATGCACAGCCATCTCTAGGGTTTACAGAGGATGGTTTGGAAAAAAGAAAATATCCAGCGAGTGACAGTTCTCTGGGCGAAAATGTCTTGTTGATGCCAGAGGTCAGAGGAGAATGGCAAGACTGGTTCAAGATGATAGAAAGGCAACAGTAACTCAAATAACCACTCGCTGAATGAACAGCACGTCAAACCTTGAAGCAGATGGCCACACCGGGTGCCACTCCTGTCAGCTAACAATAGGAAAATGAGGCTACAATTTGCACGGGTTCACAAATATTGAACAACAGAAGATTGGATAAATGTTGCCTGGTCTGATGAGTCTCGATTTCTGCTGCAACATTCAGATGGTAGGGTCAGAATTTGGTGTAAACAACATGAAAGCATGGATCCATCCTGCCATGTATCAACGGTTCAGGCTGGTTGTAGTGGTGTAATGGTGTGGTGGATATTTTCTTGGCACACCTTTGGGTCCGAAGAGTATTGTTGCTGTCTTTGTCCATCCCTTTATGACCACAGCGAACCCATCTTTTGATGGCTCAGATCATTTCAAAGTGGTTTCTTGAACATGACAATGAGTTCACTGTACTCCAATGGCCTCCACAGTCACCAGATCTCAGTCCAATAGAGCACCTTTGGGATGTGGTGGAACGGGAGATTCGCATCATGGATGTGCAGCCGACAAATCTGCAGCAACTGTGTGATGCTATCATGTCAATATGGACCAAAATCTCTGAGGAATCTTTCCAGCGCCTTGTTGAATCTATGCCACCAAGAACTAAGGCAGTTCTGAAGGCAAAAGGGGTCCAACCTGGTACTAGCAAGGTGTACCTAATAAGGTGGCCAGTGAGTGTAGTTCCACAGGATAAAAGGGAAGTCTAAGATATGGAAAAGGATCTTTCTCTTTAACAAAAAGCTCTGTCTCAACAATGTTGTCATACACTAGTAACAACAATCAGAGTCTGTCAAAGGCAAAAACAAGCACTTTAATGCACGTAATCGCCCTGAGTAATAATATTGCAGCCTGTTTGGCAGCAGCCAGCCGCAATGCTCCTGCTCAACCTTGGACAAACTTCAAAATTTTGTACCCATTAGTCACAAAACATGGATCCAGGTTGAAAAATAGTTACCCTTTTAAGTTGTAGATAACACTGTTGTGGTGTTCTGTAATAATGTGTGACTACAGCATTTAAATTTCTGTGTTTGTATTTTCCAAACTGATTAAAGGAAATGTCATTTTGAAGTAAAGCTTATTTATTCATAACTTTGATTTATACAAACAGAATATATATATATATAATTCAGCCTCTTTGATAAATGAGAAATATACCCATATAACACTGTCTTGAGGGCATCATTTCATGGTGGACATTTTAGACCGTGTAAGGAAGGAGCTACAAGATTAGCTTTCCAATCAGAAACGGCTGTTAAAATGTGATACTATCACCACATCATAGATCATTTCCATACGCCTCCATCTAAACCCTCCCTGACACCTACTTGATGGCTTTATTTTCCCCTCGACCTCGCACAGAATCTGGAGAGCTGGCAGCCTCCACCCCGGGCTTATTCCTCTTCCCCTGCGAAGAGACAAGAGAGAGACAGAGACGGATCTCAGAGCCGTGTCTTGATCATTGTTTACAAAAGCATTTTTGCAAGTGAAGTGCACATTACAGAGGCTTTAGAGGAGCATCAGGTCCCAAACATGTTGTAAAATATGATAAATGAAGGGAGAGGAGAAATTGGTTTGATGCCAGGACTACAGCCAGCTTCTGAGGATCAAAACGTGACGGGGGACCACTTAACTACAATGAGATGCAAGAACACACTCCTGCGTGCACAAACATCACAAACATCTTCACACACAGAGCCTACTATACAACGCACTATGTAAGCTGTGTGTCAGACACCATATGAAATCAGGTTCATTAAGACACATACATCTACAGAGAAATTTACATACATATTATTATTCAAAAAGAGAAGACTACACATTTATTAGAAGCGAACACTTAGAACCATATCTCATGCAATAAAAATGACTAAAGGTGTATTTATAGTTGTGTGCTAAGGGGTTGGAGCATAGCTACAGAGCCCAAGCACAGACATAGTGGGTACGTTGCTGCAGTTGTTATACTCCACCTCACAAATGTGACCACAAATCAGGGTTACAGCAACTACGGTTATTCAGCTTTAAAGGCCACAGAAACAGTACTTAAGTTTGGGCTGCGTGTGTGTTCTCAAATTTTCCAATCCATGTGGAGATTGTGAAGATTGCAGCTATACTTTATGGGTTTTCAACAAGGCCTATGTCGCTGTGGTGTGGGGGGGTTGTGCAGGGCCTTCCCACTGTGCTAGCAGTGGGGGCTCTTGTGTCATGAGTAAAATTTCCCCACATTTTGTGTCATCAGGGGGACTTTGACTGCCGGACGGGTAGGAAGCTGGTGGCCCCGGGGGTGCCACAACATCTGCACACACTCCACACACCCTGGCGACACAGGCCTGGTTAATAATTGGCAAAGCATTCCTTTAAGTAAGCTGAAGATAGTCTCAGTAGTCTTCTTCCTTTCAGTAACACACATCAAGCAACACAATCTCTGCTGCAGATCTTCTGCTCATCAAACCTTGCTCTCTATCACAGTTAACAAAAGCATGAACATAATTACTGTGGATGGGGCTGTACCGAGTGTCATTGTTTTACATTTGAAGTTTGTGTTGAGGTTTTTGAATGAGGCTTCTGACGACTGCCGTCATATTTCATGATATTACACCCTAAATATTTTTTTTAAATCCTACAATAAAAATCCTCAATTTGAATAAAGTGATTCATTGGATTAAAAAGTTGGTCTGTTTTCATAAAATCAAAGCTCTTTAATGAATAAATGTAATTTATGGAGCTGTTAGATTGCCATTTGGCTGTGCTGTGTTATTTCAGATGTGTGCCTCCCTTTGTGTGCCACAGGCAAACAGGTTTTTGATCAAGTAAAATCTTTTGTTTTTGAAAGGCTGAACGCCAACAAATAAGGCAGAATATTTTGTTAATGATAAAAACATGTTTTAATATGATTACATCTATCTTTTTTAAGATATTTTTTTCTTTTGAACTTTACAACACTCTGGAGTTCACAAGAGTCAGAAACCATCCTACGCAGCCACAACTGGAATATAATTTTACAAATAGTATAATACTAATAACCCTGATCTTTAAATGCAAAAATCTTTATCTGCAAGAAATACTATGTTTAAACAGAATGAATAGACATGAAAAAAAAAAAAAATAAATAAAAAGGGCTTATAACTCTCTGAGCAAAAGGCTCCTAAATACCATTCACCTGAGAAACAAACATCATGTATACAGGGGTATGACTTTCACACAGCATTAAAGCAGGATGTTCAGTTTAATAGTGCTGGCTGTTCTCACAAATTGCTTGTATATTTTCCTGCAAAAAGTAATGCAACCAATGAGCTTACAGGAGTAAACAAGGAAGCAGTCCCCAGTGGTCTTGTGAGCAGGAAGGTTGAGGCGGTGGATGGGTCACAAAAACCTGGACTTTCCCTTGGACTTTCCCCTGGAGTCGCACACTTGGAACTGTGTGAACTTTACTTGCCTATTCTTAACAATCATTATTTAATGTTAATTATGTAACTGTAAATTAGGGATGTGACATAATTCGCGGGGCGCTAATTCGTAGGACATCATACAACCAGTTCTATGAGATCACGTTGTGCAGTGACACTCACATAATATATTAAATAAGTGCACTGTGCTAACGATGGATTGGAAATGTGAAACAACATTTTAGATATCAAACAAAAGCCAGAGACCGTTTGGCATTAAGTTGCTGTGAGCTGTAAACTCACCACCTCTTAGCAGAAGGCAGAAGATAACGTTATCTCAGAGCCTGACCAGGCAAATCCTCTCCTCCTCTGGGGAGCTACCTCTGTGTTTGCAGCTGTCTGTGCTGAAGAGCAAATTGAAAGTGAAGAGCGCTCACTCTGCAGCAAAAACTGGGAACCAAAGTGTTCCCTGAAGTAGCCTACACTGCACACTGACTAGCAAACCAACAAAAAAAAACTTGCTTGACTTAAGGGGCCTCTGACTTATGATTCGAGTCTCCAACTTTCAGGAGGAGCCCTAATGTTTATTCATGGAACTTCAGGCCCAGTTAAATATGCAACTCAATTTTATACAATATACTGTATCTAGTAGGGGCGAGGGTCCTCTGCTCCGTCTCTCTTCCAGCTAAGGGGTCCTTGGCTTGAGAAATGTTGAAGACCCCTGATCTTCAGTAGTGTTGCAGTGTTGACATCAATGGGTGAATTCTGATGCAGAACTATATATCAAAATTCTGTGGGTATCTACAACAGGACTGCCAATATACCCAGGCATCAAGTCTAAATCCATCTTAAGAAAACTGAACTCCTCCACATATGAGATACTTTACTTAAAGCAGACAAGTGTCTATCCAGAGCTCTCTAAGGGAGAAACAGGATCATTTGGAGGGGGGGGGGGGATTCAAAAATATGCATATTTCTATTGTTATATATTATAAAGCTTACTTCACCTCGTCCCTGCACATTTCTACCACTTAATGGATCGTGCTTTCAGCAGAGCAATATACACTAGTTACAGTTATTGACCTTTACATTTTATTGAACTCTGTATTTATTGAACTCTTGAGGATGATAACACTGAGCTCCCTCCAGCTGAGTCACACAGACCCTCTCCTCTTACATAATGTTTTTCCATCCGAACCTCGCAATGTGGACATGAAGAGCACATATGCCGTTAAATGTCGACTAAATAGAAAACACCTCTCTTCATCTCTCAACGTGTTTTTCGAGCGAAGCTTTATCCATGATCAAGGCAACAACATTTTGGACTTGATCCCTTTTGGAGATCTCAGCTACATCACCATCTGTTGCTGTAGATAATTATCATCATCATCTTGACTTGGGTTTGAATCACATATGAAATATTTTGATAAAATATGCAGTACTTCGAAAATGACTCCTCCATGTTAGTTATAGAGACCACATCACATCGTGCTAGACAGACAAATAAAAGGAAGATTCAGAGCTCAGAACTCCAACATACCAGTCAAGGACTTTTCGCCAGTACACAATGTGCCTGGATGAGTTTATGAGTTTTATATAACATTAATTTCAAGTCGTGCAGAAGAGAAACCATTATTGTTTGTACTTCCAGAGAGACCTGCTAGCCTTGGCTATTTCAGGGGTGATGAAGGTGTGTCATGTTTCCCTCCTACACGCTCAACCCGGCTCCTTTTGATTGCACAAGAACCGTCAAATATAGAGGGTACACTAATTCATATTTTCACTCTTTGAAGTGTCACTTTAACTCCTTCCTTTTTCCTCAAAACTGAGATTTTTCAGCAGCACTCTCTGCATCAGCAGCCACTAATAACCAGTTGTGAAAAGCTCAAAGGAGAGAACAGCAGAGGGTATGAAGATGCTAAAATTAAATTGAGGCAATCTGCCATCGAATGTTAATTGCGGAATTAAATGTCACAAGAAGACAAAGAAATAATGTCTTTTTATTGGTGGGTTTTATATTTGGTTTCCATTCTGCTTTCTGTGAAGTCAGAGGGGGCTATTTCACAGTGGTCACTTTAACGGTCCCTTTATTTTCACAAAACAGTGCAATGTGCTCATCCTATTGCTCATGCTTTTTCTTGTATTTTAAAGGGTTTAGCCACTGCATCAGAAACACCAGGGAGACTTTGGTGTGCAGTCACACGGTCTGCAGTATATCTGTTTCACATCACATGTTATAATTGTTTAATACAGGCTATTTTTAGTTTTCACTTCCCCTGACCTGCATGGAAAAAACTGGAGGGACCAGTGCACAGACAGGGAGAATATACTAATTTAAAAGCCCCAGCTGCGCAGTCACCAGGTTCAAACAGAGGACCTCTGCCTTGCAAGTGATGGTGCTAACCTATGCAGCCATGTGGGAGACAACATAAAGTCTCAAAATGAGGACAGTCTGTCATCATGATTTGCTGAGCAGACTGGAATTGTGTTCTTTCAATTATTTATGATAGTTAGAAGAGTCACATAGGAGTGCCTGTCGCTGACTTCAGATTTGCTAATAAAAAATATAAACCCACTCATGATATTATAGCACCTTATAGGCATAAGAGTGAAAACATATTATATTTATAGAACCCTTGACAAGAAACATCACAGAGGTTTTACTAGAACCTCAATTAAAGGCTCTGAGTGGAATCAGGTGCTTTACGTATGGATCATTTTTGATGCAACCTTATTAATGTTTAAAGGCTGTGTGAAGGAACACAGAACAGATGGTTCCAGATGCAGACGAAGAACACTACGAGTTTCTAGTTTCCTCACACCTAAACAGACAAAATAGGTCACCTGTCACTGTTGTCCACAATGACCCATATGATTGTTCCAAATGCAGATCATGCGCATGTCTTCTGAGCTACCACCTCTGTTGTTCAGATTTGGTCAACTTTTAACTAAAAAATATGAGATATTGTGTTAGATTCTGGATATAGTAATATGGTAACAGGTGTCTTTTCCTGATTTTACAGGTTGCATCACAGTAAATTTGTTGTTTTATTTGTTTTCAAAGCCATATATAGACTGGCACCCCAGTGCATTGCTGAACTTCTCTGCCCCTACTCCAACTCTCGACTTCTTAGATCCACAGAACAATGTCTTTTAACTGTCCCACAATCGAGGCTGCTGGGTAAGGGAGATTGTGCCTTTGTGGTTGCTGCTCCAAAGCTTTGGAACAGCCTTCCCCTCTCAGTCAAATGCTCCACCTCCATTGACACTTTTAAGACAAATCTTAAAATGTACATGTTTTCAATGGCCTTTGGTTGTTGGTAGTGGTTTTAATATTTTATGATCTTTTTATGTATGTAATAGTTCTTACTGGTGTTATTCTGTTTTATATCTGTGTACATGTTATATTGCTACATATTTGTGTGCTATTCTTTTAATTTGTACAGCACTTTGGTCAACTGCAGTTGTTTTTAAATGTGCCATATAAGTAAACTTGATTTGATTTGATAGAGATGTAATTTCCTGAACTTACCAGACTGTTCTTGCTGTTGTATTTTTTTGTCCTTACCCTTTCAGTCATTATATACAATCAACCCTACAATATTGTTGTGATCTTTGATTTTCTCCATATCACCCAGTCCTAATACATAATTTGATATGGGTGAGGTAAGGAGCCTATTCCATTTGGATATTCTGAATTTCCCATTAAGACATGTGTGACATATCATTCAGGTTTTAGGAGCATTCTTTGGACATGTATACAGTGCATTGGAAATATGGGTCTCGGTTGGGTTTTGACCACAGTTTGCGACACTGTTTATGGTCGGCCCAGTGCATTGTACACAAATCAACCAGCCAACAGGTTGTGAAAAGCCCACATTTCTAGTCAGAAGAAGAAACACACCTTCTCTTAAACATTAATAAAGACTTGGATATCAACAGGACTTTGGATAATTGCAAATATGATGTTACATTAATCAGCGTATGCATGGCTGTTTGTAAACAGGAATATTAGGGGAATATTCATTGTCATTAGCCACGGATACAGCTTAGTAGGAATATTGTCTTTTTTGAAATAAGAGTAGAAATAAATATTTTCTGCAAGTAAACGCAGTTAATGTCATGCTACTTCTGCTTTGACTACAGGATAGTAATTATTGTCACCACCAGGAGGATGTTGCTTGTCAGGAAAAGATAAAAATACTTGTCTGGGTCCAGACCTTTGGATCTGCCCACTAAACTGAGTTGGAGTTGAGTGTTTCCTCTGACATCATGACATGAAACAGCAGTTTCTTGGTTAAAATAAACAACAACCAATGAGCGCCACGGTGGGACACAATTAGCCAATCAGCACCCTGAGTGGGACTGACGCAAGCTGTTATCAAGTCACGCACCAATGAGGAACAATAACAGACATGGCAAGCCCTATGGACACGATAGAGGCTGTTATCTAAGCTGCTCATATCTGCTCATATCGTCTCAATATTGCCCCACATTGTAGTTTGTTTTTACATTGCATGGCTCCATTCTTAAAAGCCAGTCAAAATAGGTTATGTTGGCATGGCTATGCACCAGTGTGGGCTTAAAATGACGTTAGATTCAGGTGAACATGTTGGTCTCATGACTGAATAGTGAAAATATTTACTGATGTACATTATATAATTTGTTGAGATCAAAATGATGTAACAACAGTCAATGGAAACCAAAATCATCAACCTTTTGAGGGCTGGATTCAAAATCACTAGGTAAGGTAAGGTCTGACAGTCGCTCTGAGGATTTCATCCCAGTACCTAACAGCAGTCAGGGTACTGCTAGCTATGACATGGAGGTCTTTACAACCCTCCAAGGATATGCCTCATCAGAATATCACTGACCCACCACCATAACTGGTCATTCTCGATGATGATACAGACACCTTTGATGTTATAGACTCTTTCATGCCTGTCACATGTGCTCAGTGTGAACCTGCTCTCATCTGTGAAGAGAACAGGGCGCCAGTGGCGGACCTGCCAATTCTGGTGTTCTCTGGTGAATGCCAATCGAGCTGCACGGTGCTGGGCTTGGAGCACAGGTCCCACTGGAGGAGGTCTGGCCTTCATGCCACCCTCATGGAGTCTGTTTCTGACAGTTTGGTCAGAAACACGCACACAAGTAGCCTGCTGGGGGTCATTTTGTAGGACTCTGGCAGTGCTCCTCTTGTTCCTCCTCTCACAAAGGAGCAGATACTGGTCCTTCTGCTGGGTTGATGCCCTTCTACGGCCCTAGCTTTCCTTGTGTAATGGCCGGTCTCCTAGTATCTCCTCTATGCTCTGCGCAACCTGATTGGGCTGAAGGTATTGTCTCGTGCTACCAGTAGTGACAAGGACACTGCACCTGTTGTCACTTTCATTTGCACCAAAGCAAGTGAAACTGATTCACAATCACTTGATCTTCCTAAATGGACAGATTGATATGCCTGAAGTTTAACTGACTTGGTGTTATACAGCGAAGATTAAGTGTTCCCTTAATTTTTTTTGAGCAGTGTAAATTGGTTACTATGGATGCAATGTCAGACTGATGATGGACACAAAGTGTAATTAAAGGTGATAGGCGATAAAAATACAGTAAGTTGTTTTAAGGTTTTCAGTAAGTTACTGATGCTGTGTTTTTTCTGGTAATGAAAGTTTCTTCAGTTCTGTAACTTCCTGCAATTTCCTTCTACTTTGAAAATACTTGCATTCTTGAAAAGGGAAAACAAATGCCTATTGCTGGTGCTGATGTCTATTTGTTACCTGAGTGACTTTCTTATCAGACATTGATAGAGGATTTCTTTGGCTTTCTTTGGTTGAGAGATTTGTTGCTCAATTTCAAACTTGATGATGAATGCTGTATTTGTACCCAATGAAGGATTTGAAGCAGCCTGGAGGCTTTCAGACACAGCACAAAGCTGCATGTTTATCTGAATGCAGCTTTCAGTGTCCCGCAGACAGGTGGCCTCTTTATGAATTCTACTGTCTCTCTCTCTCTCTCTCTCTCTCTCTCTCTCTCTCTCTCTCTCTCTCTCTCTCTCTCTCTCTCTCTAATGCATCCACCATACACTGTATTATTTATCATGTCACATCTCATGTGTCCAGCTCGGCACAAACATTTTCAATAGAGAGAGCAGCTTTGGGGGCCTGACCTCATCTGTACCTTCATTCAGCCACTACTGTAAACACACACATACTGTACAATGCATACACACAAGACAGAATGATATTAGATTCTGGGACTCAGAGAAGGATAGATTTCTAGCAGTCAAGAATACGCTATCAAGTGCAGCTCATCTATCATTAAACAGAATCATAAAATCTTGAGGAGGCTGTGGAGGAGAGGGTGGAGAAGGTACAATGTTGAGAGAGTGTGGGTGGATGTGAGAAACAGACGGGAAGATCGAGAGGACGGGGGAGTAACAGGAGTACGACGACAGAGTAGAGGGGCAAGTGAGAAACACAAAGGGACAGGATAGAGGAGGTTTGAAACAGAATCCAGCATAATGACGGCACCGTAGCTGCGTGCAAACGACTTTAAAGACGGCACATGTGATGTACTGGGGATGTGAGGAGGAGGGGGGCTGAGGGGGATTCCCAGCTCAGAGCGGTGTCGACCTGCTTCCCTCTGGAGTATTTTTCAAAACCCTGCTGTCATCATGTTTGTCACACACCTGGATGTTCAACATCGACCAGCATCACCTTCTCTTCTTCCCTGCCTGCCTGTCTGAATGCCTCTGTGGCTGTTTCTGCCTCTGCCTCTCCCTTCCCTCCTCCTCCCACTCTCCTCCCACCTCCACTCCCATAAAACAACCAATGGCATGAGACCAGTTCCAGACAGCTTCATCTCTCCTGGAACGAATGCTCTCGTATGAATCCTTTTCTTTCATGGCCAGAAATGTACCGTTCGTATTGATGTGATTCATCAGAGGAATAAGTGAACAAACACACTTCACCAACACTCTGTCCTAGAAATTACATTTATATACCACTAATTTGTTTTCAAAATTATAGTTTGTACAAAATATAATTGCTGCCTGGATTGTATTCAGTGGAAACATTTAGGCAGCAAAAGCACTTTGGCTGAGGAAAAATTGTGTTTTTTGTTTAAATGTTAATGAGTAAACCAAAGGCATAATCACCACAGGAGCTAGGGGGCCACATCTCCCCAAAATCTGAAATATCCTTCTGAGAAATGTCTATTTCCCCTCTGTGGGCGACATGCAGCCTGCTTTCATTACCAATTTGTCAAATTCCCTCACTGTGTCAGTGATTTTGGCGTCAGACACCAACGCAAAAAGGAACCTTTGGTGGCAGTATGATGTGCCACCAGGCGGTGTCAGTTTGCAACACAGCATTTACATAAAGAGACGGAAAGTCCCTGTAGGAAGGGATGGAGGGGAGGTGGACAGAATCAACAAATGCTGGACTTTCACCTGAGAGTCTGATGTTCTCTCCCTGTGTAAATGTTGAGCCAAAGCATGATGTTTTTTCTAAACTTTGCCACGTGCTTTTGTTGCACAAGGAAATAAACATAAAAAGGTGTTTTACCTACGTTGCAAATGTATTTTAAAAAAGACTGTATGCATCTACAAGCAGACACTGTACATTTCCTGTGAAATGGAAGTCTATTTTGAGGAAACACAATGCATGTAAAAAGCGTCAATTGACATGCCATCTTGGAACGTCAACAGAAGATGCAGGAGGGTACCTTGCGCGTCATATTTAGACATGAAAGTCCACTGACAAAGCAGCGATATTTGATGAGCTGGGATGAGAATGAAGCCTTTTTTTAAACACCATACCAACACATTCCTACTCCGATGTCGTCATATATCGATGTTTGGTCATTGACCTTCCATGTCCAGATACGACATGAAAGATACCCTGGGTGCGTTGGATGTTGACATCCTGGGATGCAGTGCCAAGGTCTGCCTGTTACATGCATTGCCTTCTATCAAACTACACTTCCATTTACACCGCAAATTTGCCGTTTACACACTGTCACTTTCAAAATCAACACACTACATCAGTAAAACACCGCAAATTTGCGCTTTTTTGCCTTCAACAGCTAATGCACGTGGTTGGGTTTAGGCAACAAAAGCATGTAGTTAGGTTTAGGAAAAAAGAACAGGGTTTGCTTTATAATCTTATGAGCCATGAATGCCGCTCTCCCAGGTGAAAGTTGGCGTTTGTTGGACCCATCCACCACCACTCACACTCCCACCCACCCTACTCAAACTTAGTCGCCTTAGCTTTTGTTTGTGTCCCACGGCATTTCCCCGTGACGCTGCCAAGCACCATTAAACCAGGCAAGGCAAGGCAAGGCAAGGCATGTTTATTTGTATAGCACAATTCAACACAAGGTAATTCAAAGTGCTTTACACAGACATTAAAAGCAACAAGACACAATTTAAAACAATAAAAACAGTCGATTAAAAAGGGGAATAGAAATTGAGAATGATAGTGATAATAATAAAATACAGTAACATAAAATAAAAACAGGCTCAATACATTGAACAGTCAGGATAAGAAAAGAAGTAGAATAATAAAAGGCATACATCAGTGACTGGCCACGTATCATGTCGACGTTAAAGGACGGCTTTTTCGTCAGTGCCCAAGCGCCAGATTTTGATGACTTCAGAGAGACTGGATTGACCATACATGTATGAGTCTGGATGTATTGTGAATACCACATCCTGGACATTTTCAGTGATGTATTACACATGAGGGTGTGACCAACAGAATACAGAAACGTCTTTTCAAAAAGGGAGGAAAGGGAGGAACACATTTTATGGCAGTAAGGGAGACATCTGATCCATTTTATTAAGATATATTGTTTCTGTTCTTCATCTGAAGATTGTTTTTTAATTTTATTAGAGAGTCTTAACTATAGCTTATTCTATAAAGATTTTAGGAGGGTTTGTTCATTTTAAGCCTTTTAAAACACATATTCAACCCATGTCCTTTGAGGGGGACAGCAAGACTCGCTTCTTCTCATTTTCTATACTTCAGCAAACAGGGAAAACCCCAGAGCCAGGCAGTAGAGCAGGGTGGTGAATGCTCAGAGGATGACATATCAGCTGAGAAGGAGCCTAAAGAAAACATTATTGACACCCAAGTGCCCATTTTAGATTAGAAGTGACACGTAAACTAGGGGTCTGAAGTTTTAGCTATTAAACACACACTCAAGGAAGGATAAATAGAAATTATTTACAGAGAAACATAAGCATACCCGCTATGTATCACCAGTCAGATGCACAGTACCTTTAATATTAGATCTCTTAAAAGTGAATTTAATTATATAATGTACTGTAAGGTACTGTTATACACATGTCTATGATACAGATAAAACACGGTCTCATTTGGAGCACCGCTGATGCACATGTTGAATATAAACTAGTGAGGTGCTGCTGCTGTTGACGAACATCTGGCTGGGTGTTTCAGTGTAACAGACTGGAGGATGAACCGAGTTTAACTGACTTATTTGCCTTTTGAAAACTAGGACAGAAAATTAATTAACAGCTGTTTTGAAAGTTGATTATTTATTTATTTTTTGAGCAACAATGTCAAACATGTTCTTTTCCCAGCTTCTCAAATGTGAGGTTTTGCTTCTTTTCTTTGTCTTATATGATAATAAATTTGATATCTTTGAGTTTTGGACTGTTTGTTGGACAAAATAAGCAACATGACAATGCCAACTCAGACTCAGGGAACGTTTGACATTTTACAGGCAAAACCATTCATCAAAAAATTAACCAGCAGATTATTAGATGACAAAAATAATCATTAGTTGCAGCGATATTACTGACATTTTTATATTCTCACATCTGGCACATCGCCTCTGTTCTTTACCTGTAGGTGTTTATTTGTTTAACCTTTAGGAGCGTGACACACAAAACAAACAAAAGATAATAAGGAAGATGAAAAAAACAGAGACAAGGACTATGAAGGGGAAACTACAGTGGCAGCGGAGAGACGAGAGAGGAGCGGGACAATCCTGGAAAACGAAATCAAGTGACATTCTGACAAGGACATGGAGATAACGTGACAAAAGGACGAACAAACCAGACTGTTCCATATAAAAGGAGAAGGAGGGTGACACAAAACAAAGACAGAGACATAGATAACTTGAGGGTAAACAAAGATAAGAAATGGGTTTGTTTGTCAGGTTCAGTGGGTTCTGCACTCCAAAGCAATGATAGCTATTTAGATTTTAAAGAGCACTTAACATACTTTATAAGTCTAGTAAAAAGTCATAAATGTTCCCTGGAAAATCATGTCATTTAGTTTGGCTGTTTTTCTTCTGAATAGCCGAGTTAACTCTCAGCCTGTGTATGTTTGATCAGCCGCCGAGCTGCAATCATTCCTCAAACAGAGAGACGGACAGAGATGAGAGAGGGGACAAACGGGGGGGGGGGGGGGGGGGTTTGGGCAGAGTGTAGGAAATGCCAGAGGATCAAAATGTATAGGAGGAATTACAGTTTCTCCAGGAGCTCAGAGTGATGCTCATTAGCATATGAATCATTAGCATGGCACTGGAGGCTGGAGGCGAGCAGCCATAATGCACAAAGCTCAGAGAGCACAAAGCCATGTTTACAGAGTGCACGAAGGTCTCTGATCGTGTTTGCTGTCATGGCCAAACATACAGCCTCTCTCTGGCTCCCGTCCCACACAGCACAGCAAGCGAGACAATATTATACAACAACGGCTTGTAGCAGACTAATCACAGTATACATCCAGTTCAAGGTCACAGTAGCTATGTTTCCATCCAAAAGTGATTTGAATCAATGGGAAATGCGCATTAAAACAAATACGAATCCTGTGTGTTTCCATTAAATGTACGGACTTTGGTGAAAACTACGAATTTGTGCGAGTTTTCCGCAGAACCAGAAACAAAACAAGTCTCGCATTCTTCTTCTTCTATGTTTTCTGGTGGTTGGCAACCAGCTTGTAAATGCATTACCGCCTTCCCGACCTGGAGTGTGGATGTCACCATGGAGAGAGGTGCGCTACGTCAGACTTAATTCGAACATAACTGTTTCCATCCCCCATTTTGCAAATCAACATTTTTTCGAATCAACCAAAACCCGGCTAAAGTGAGCGTATTTTAGTTTGTGCGAATCAGGGGATTTTAATTCGAATTTTGGCATTTCCATCACAATTTTCCAATGCTTCCGATACTTCTAGATGCGCATCCAGACAGGCTGGTGGAATCATGGCTATCAAAGGAAAACCTGACTGTTATAACTCAGTTATGAACTAAAACTGGGTGTGAGAAGACATTTAAAAACTAAAATGAAAATTAAAAACTAGACTTTAGAGAAAAAAAAAACATGAAACCAAGTTGAAACTTTTGCAATTTTGTAACTTATGAGGTGGCATGGGTGCATATGTTTACAGAGACTGGGGTGGCGACATGACTGTATTGTAATACCTATTCTGATCTTCTTAAATGTTTCCTCTGACAAATACCTCCCATATTACAATAACAGAAAAACTAAAACTAATCTAATAGGTTATAATATTCATCCATCTAAAGTGCTCAATTCTACCTTGACAGACGTGATCAGCTGTTTCCACTGTATTTTCATCAATGAATCCACTGATTAAAGTCTTGATTAATTAACTGATAACTAATCATTCAATTAATTATTACACAAATACAGAAAATAATTAAAAGTGCCCATTAAGTCGAATGTGACGTCTTTAAAAGTCTGTTTTTTTCTCCCGGTCAACAGTCCAAATCCCACAGATAACAATGTATAAAGCTATAACTCAAAACTAAAAAAACAATTTTTATTGGAGAGACTTATACCAGGAAGTGTTTGGCATTACTTAAATGAGGAATCAATAATGAAAACAGTCAACCAATCGATTAATCAACTAATCTTTGCAGCTCTATTTTGGTATCAAGAACAACTCAGTTATCAAATCAGCGCTAATATTAAAAAAAAGTGACTTATTTCATCTGCACAGTGGAAAGAACTTGTTTTATTTGCTAAATTTTTTGTCCAATAAAAGACGATAACTACATGAAACACTTTGACGTTAATGCACAAAAACTTGACATGAAGGAAACTAGGCTCCAAACTTTTGTTTTAAAATATTTCAGTAATTTATGTACACTTATTGAGTGTCATCAAATTCTGAATTTGGCACAAGAAGAATTCAGCCAATAAAGAAATTATATGACCAGTTGTACCGATGTCAGATCATTATTACATCATCATCATCTGCATATACTGCTGTAAATATTTTAGTGCCTGTTTACCCCGTCTTCGTCATGACCAACGTGTTGTGGTTCATAAGCCTGTTCTTATTCCCAAGATGTCAAATATCGGTACTTTATAATCAACGCCGTGTCAAATCGACACAAAAGGAAGCCTGAAGCATTTTTATGAGACACAATGGGCTGTCAACTAACTCCAATGTTAACCCATCTGCGGTATTCGTAGATGCTAAGAGCAACTGATGTAGTATAAAGAGTGAGAAAGTCCACACAAGGTGAGATGGAGGGGAGGTGCATGGATAAAGCTTTCAGCCTGGAGACAATTTTTGTCCAGTATGAAACCAAAAGCTTATGTTGTTTTAAGTTACCATTGGGCAATATACGTATGGCTTTTGTTAGAGTTGTACCGATACCGATACCAGTATCGGAAATGCCTCCGATACTGCCTAAAATGTGGTATCATTGGCGAGTACAGCCTATGACCAATCCGATACCACGCACGCTACAGGCAAACGAAAAGGAAACAGAGTGGAGTTTAAAAAGCATTCTACTGTAGCCTTTAAAATGTCTTTTTTACCAAATTGTGTGGCTGCAGTTTAACCTGTGTCTTGATCTGTGTCAACACTGGATAATAATAATAAAAAAAGTTTTATGGCATTCATTCTACTATTATGTATTTATTTCTTAATATTTTACATAGAGTTTTAGAAATTTAGACATACAACAATTCATATCCCATCCATTTTTATTTTACGCACTGGTATCGGATCAGTACTCGGTATCGGCAGATACCTAAGGTTCAGGGATCGGTATCGGGAAGGAAAAAGTGGTATTGGTACATCTTTAGTTTTTGTGCACTGATGTCACTCGTGATGTTTTTATGTCATGTTACATACTTCTTTTATCTCAAAACATGACTTTTTTTCTGAACCTTAACATAGTAGTTTTGTTGCCCTAACCTAACCATGACCATTTCACAACATTAACATCGTGTTACAATGTGTTTCAGCTCTGTGGCCTTCACATTGCTGTGAGATGCAGAGGGGGCGTGACAATTCATCACTATTTGACGAACTAGGATGGGAACTTGTTGGACCTTGATCAGTTAGGGATTCAGTTAGCACATCATTCTCTAAAACATTTTAAATATACATCAACATGAAATGTGAATAATAAGCACTGTAACTTACCAGTTTCCGTTGACACCAGGTGCAGACGCCACATAGAGCTACCAGCCAAACGGCACATACTACTGATGCGACAGACACCAGGAATACACTGAGGGACACTGAGCCTGAGAGAGAGACAGAGACATGGAGACAGAGAAGGGTGTTAGTGGATTTACACTTGCCCTGCTGAAGTCCGCTGCTGAAACTCCCTACAAGGCTATGATTGAGTTGAAGTGCTCCCTGTTTTCGAGGGAACGTATAGGTATAGTCAGGAGCATTGCCCTGTAATGTGCCTTTCTTCCTTCTCCCATTTATCTTCTTCATCTGGCGTCTGTCATCAGTAAGACACAAAGAGAAATGTAACAGGAGTGTGAGGGAAATGACAGAAAGGCACCGCAACAGCTTCATGCTCACTGCATGTATCAATAGGAGAGGCGCACATGTCAGGAAGAGATAATATCACGGGGGGCCAGAAGCCATGCAATTACCAGCTTCCGTTTTCTCTCCTCTATCTCGTAAATCCTTTGGCAACTTTGTTCTCATCTTGACAGATGAAAACTTCTCCCACAGCCTTTTATTCCTCATCTCTGTGTCTTTCAATTATTGCCTCTCAACGACGCCGTTCATTCAGTCCTCTGCCACCTTGTCTGCCAAGTAATTCAAAATGCAATGGCACGCTGGCAAAACAATGTCTGCAAACAATGAGCTCATAACTGCTACATCCTCTTCCTCAACAATGCAGGAGATTTATTTTCTGAGTCCCTCTCTACCTGAAAAATTCATCCGACTGCTCATTCTTCTCTTTATCCCTCCATTTCACTTCTCATCCCTGCCTGAGTATGTTCAGCATTTATATACTTTTTTTTCGGGCCAACAAACAGAGGAAGTGGATTAGCTAAGCCAACTTAATCATCCTTATCCACCCTCTTCCTTCACATTTTATTAACTTCCTCTCTTTGTCTCCTTCAGGTGTATTATTCACCTTTTCAGCGACGTTCTGTACGCTGCTATTCTCTGTTTACATTGTTTTTTGCAGCATCAGTCACACATAAGATCAATAAACATAACAAAAAGTTCAGAAAGCTATTTAAAGTTGAAAAATGTGGCCGTTATTCACAAACATTTCTCACGCACCTGTTATTATATGGCATTATTGTCTTGTTAACTTGGAGGCTTCCTGGTTTGTTGCATCTCGCCTCACTTTTATCTCTCCCTACTGTCAGCTTTGTAATAAAAGGTATAAAACGCCAACAACATTCAAACAGAAAAATCAGTGTTACCTTGTAAAATGCAAAAAAAAAAAAAAAAAAATCAAAAAGAATGAAAAACCTGAAAACAAGGTTACTTGAAGAAAAGTTTGAGCAGCTGGAGGCACATGACATTGGATAAATATCATTAGCAGAGGAGTTTAGAAACTGATTTCTCGTTGTTCACAGACGAATTAACTGCAAGGCCGGCTGCTACAAGCTCACACTGAATCTATCCTTGTACGTCTCCCAGAGGCTTATCCAGCTTACATTTATGCAGAGGTTTCGTACCCTTGCATTTAGCGCTGTGAATTCATCCAGTTATTAAAGTGTCAGCTTCTTTTTACCCACTAGCCTCACCCAAATTAAATTCTACTCGCCTGTTTGATAAGCTATCTGATTTTAAATGGTGAAATATTAAACATGGAAGAATATGGTGGCAATTAAGATCACGGGGTTGAATGTGTACTTGCGCTGAGTCTTTCAGTGTGGCGGCAGAGGGTTTGTTGTGGTAACATCGCTTTCAAAAGTGTCTCATTGCTTACCAGATAAGTGGTCTCAATCTTACCAGTGTTTCCTTGCCAATTTAGAGCAACACAGAGAGGAAAAACAGAAAGTTACATCTGTTGAAACAGCGAAGGAAGCTGAAAAACTCTCCAGCTGGAGGGCACACAACCAGCTGGAAAGAAGAAAAACTTTCTATTCAGGTCTTTCAGAGCTGCCAGACCTCCGTGTCTGGACACACAAGTGTAACAGTTTTTCACCTGGTGGGTGTTATCAGCAGGGGGACTTCATGATATCAGACACTAACCCACTGGAAAAGTGAATTTCTCCACCAGCCCAACTAACATGATATGTATAGTCCTAATACCAAAGTTTAACATGGCAAATCATGATAAACAATGATTAAATATGCAATAAAAAAATGTGGTTTCGTTGCTTTTGTAGTTTGTATTCTGTGATTGCCTCTTTATACAATAGTTTTCATTGTTGGGGGGGGGGATCCACCTTTGCTGCACAGGATTCAAATGGCGGACCAAGTTCAAGGGACTGATGCATGCACATACCTGCTGGACTACACAAGATAAAAGCCGGTGCATGCATCCACTTCAACAGGTGTCCAACAATACTGACTGTCTCAAAAGAGAGATGACTGGTTGCTCTGTATACACAAAGGTAGATCAAAAACTCGTGTCGGGTGCAGGATCGACAGAAAGGCAATTCAGGAATTCCAAAAAGTACAGAAATATGAGGAAGAAAATTTTAAAAAAGCCTTTATTGTAATTGCTAAATCATTGAGAGCCAACATGTTTCGACCACTGTAGGTCTTTGTCAGGGCTTCTACAACATACAACACAGGTATGGCCCCACCTATATAGTAGCAGGACACAATCAGAGGCCATTGAAATGCCATGTGATGGTGGTTTACCACTACACCACTACATTTTAATATTTCCTTTCCACGTTTTTCTACATCTTTTAAATCCAGTGCCTGGATTGTTTTCCTGTCAATACTGACTGTCTTAGTTTTTTCTTCTTCTTCCTTTTTTTTTGGTTTTAAATTAAATAATTAATTCCCTCAGTGTTAAGTTTTTTGGTGCACTTTAAAGTAGGGTTGTTGGATTATGGCAAAAATCATAATCAGAGTTTTGTTGGTCAATATTAAAATCACAATTATTTTTATTCAGATTTTGTTTTTGGCATTTTTGCCTCCATTAGATAAGTTCTGCGTGAAAGGGGAAGAGACAGAGGTGCTGACATGGAGCAAAGAGCCGGGGTATGAATCGTACCTGCAGCTGCTGTGGCAAGGACATGGCCTTTGCACACGGGGTGCCCGTTCTATCAGCCCCAATATCACGATTAGTTAACATGATTACTTATTGAGTTGTTGTTGTGTTGTTTGTAACACTTCAAATGAAGACTAAATTAAAAGAAGAAGCAATACAGCCTTCTAGTGTGAGGTGTATCTGCTTATTGACCATCATTCTGATGTTTCCTGCCATCACCTGCACCAAGTTGTAAGGACTGAGCACGCACTGTGTACAAGGCATGTGCTTTTGAATGACTTGATTACTCATTGACTTGCATTTATGCATCATGCATTTATTAAAGTTTATGCATAGAAACGTTTTGACTCTGCGCATAAAATAAATGTGCACGCAAACTCACCATTGGATTCACATATCAACCAATCCTAGGGTAAAATTTTGAAAAATCAGAACTGGCAAATTCGCCACTGAGAGTCAGCTGCACACTCTTGTTTGCCAGTTGAGGCAGCTTCTTTTCTGAAATACTTATAACTCAATGGGACTAGAGTTCAGCACCGTGGACAGCATCCATCCCCACTGGCCCTCCACCCGCAGGCTAAAGTGAAGTCTGTGCAGCTGGTGAACAGACTGGGCAGAGCTACAAACGGAGCTCAGGACCATCTTTGCTGTCCTTTTTTGTTATTTTGGTGTTACTGTAAACACTAAAAAAATCAAGTCAACTGGACAAATGTCTGGTTCCCGAATCTATATCTCCCAGTAATGCCTGCTTTGTATCCTCTTGACACAAAAATGATTGCACGTATGTTTTTTTAGGAGCATCTTTCCCGTGAGATAGAGGGCCAACAACCTTGGTATAAATCTGAATACATGTTTGCAGATTCCTATTTACATTCACAAATAACACATACAAATTGATTTACAGTTTCACAACTCTCCACACACATACTGCCACAGTACTCCCCCATACCTACAATAAAACCTCGTTTAGAGTCTCGTCCTTTGTCTTTTGATTAACAATGCGGGCTGAATGTTGCTTTGTGGTTCAGGCTGTAATGGTTGGATGCAACACTCGTATTATCTCAGCTGCTGCGCCCCAGTAGCAATCTGTATTATCTCTTTTACCCTCACTTGAGAACAAGATCTTTGCCAAGGAGTGAGCTCATATCCTCCAAAATCCACTACCCGCTGTGACCTCTCTCACAAAATGACCCACTGAGCATCTGTTGCAGTAACTGGCTTCATTAAAATGTAATAATCCTTGTTGGGAAGTTTATATTCTACTGGGAACGATGGATCAGTGGTAATGATGTCCAGTCTGACCCCATTTTAAAGCTGCTATTGCTACCTTAAAAAGAGTGACATATTACACTGTGCCTGTTTCTTAAATAGCTTTGACTGTGAGGTGTACAAAACAGTAAATAACACTAAATAATTTACAGGAAGACTCTAAGTAATCTAAAATTGTTTTAAATGACGTTACATTTTAAAGACAGTCTGAGTTTCTAAAGTACTTTTAAGGTCATTAGAAAAAGTGCAATTAGTGGGTTTCCATACTATATTAAAGAAAAGCCATCAGTGAATTTGCAGTGAACTAATTATACATTATGCTAGAAAATTATGACCAAATTCACAGAGATAGATGGCAGAGGTCCACATCAGTGGAAGCAGCAACTGGACACGTTAACGTTAACAATTTATGACAGGGTGAGGAGCTCAGTGAACCAAGAGGACCTCTGTGTCGAGCAACTGCTCTTCCACTTTGAGATGAGCCAGCCGAGGTGGTTCGGCCATCTGGGGAAGAATACCTCTGTTTGCAGTTGTGGCCACAACTTGCTTAGGTCCAGACCTTTAAATCCACTTGACAATTCTGTCTGATATCAAGCGAGCCACAGCTGACTGGAGGGAGACCACAGGACAGGACATGATGGACATCTCCCATCTGTCTGCAGGAAGCTGCTCATTGGCTAGCCCAGTTGATTTGGAGCTAAATAGGATGTAATCTAGATGAATTA
Organism: Epinephelus lanceolatus; assembly: GCF_041903045.1. NCBI lineage: Eukaryota > Metazoa > Chordata > Actinopteri > Perciformes > Serranidae > Epinephelus > Epinephelus lanceolatus. Next base: position 22,501,003 of record NC_135735.1, on the reverse strand, counting down.
AGCAGCTGATTACTGGCATTAGGAAATGTTATCTTCTTCAGTGGATGGAGTTTGCTCAGTCATTATGGAGATGGATATGTTGAGATGCAAGTTTAGTGGCTGTTATGATTTAGCACTTTTGCAACCTCATCCACTTGAACAAAAGTTCATGAAAAGCTGTGTTAGTTTGTCTCCTTAGCTGTGTGCAACAGCTAAGTTCAGCCCAATGCGAAGCCCTCCTGGCTACCTGCACATACTGTAGTGCAAGGTGGTTGCTATGCAAAGTACTAACTCCTTACCTTTCCTTTTAATCATGGATTACTTCATCGTTTTACTTATTTCAGTTATTTATATTAATGTGTATGTTATTATTTATCGTGCAACCACTAAAAAATTGTCCAGAGTCATTTGGATGATCTTTGAAACCACCCGTAAGCTTGCACTTTTTGTTAGGTGGGGGTGTGTTGCTGGCTGTGTCAAGGGATGTTGCTGCACTCTCAGAGTTTCGATCATCAATAGTTTATTTTCCAGTTCGTTGACCTCATTTTTACACATCTCTGCATGACGTCTTTTAGGTTTAGCAGATTTTTCCACTGCAAATATGCGCTCCTCCAAAGTCAGGCCACCACAGCAATCAAAGTCAACCTTAAATATATCCATACTGTAGCAGTTAGTTAGCCATCCAATTAGTTTGTTACCAGTTTCTATAGTAACCAGGTTACATGTAGTGATACAGAATTGTGTAAAGGAATCAGAGATAATTGCCATTATATATGTTTATTATATCACGACTAACAACCAGCTTGATTATACCCATCCATTTTATAAGTTGGTGTTGGTTTAAAAGTTATAAACTCATATGTTGATGAGGACTGTGTGATATGAATAAAAGCTCAAAATAAAGTTAGTAGGTGGATTTTGAGTTGTGTCTTGAGTCAAAAATGAGTGCTTATCCAAAGTAATCTTTTAAACACAGCTTAAAAAACCTTACTTATGTTCCAAAAATGCTTGTTTTTATGTAAGAAAGCTAAAAACATGTCTGTATACTGAATCAGTTCTGAGCTCCATGGCAATAATAGATAAAGATAAGCCTTTGTTGATCACCAGAGAGGAATATTCAGGTGTGACAGCTGTCTTATTGAAAAAATAAATGAATAAATAAAATCATGGCATGCTCTTTAACCTGTCCTTAAAGAGTCGCTACATGCTCTGCTGATGTAATGATGTAACACCAGGTCATGGAAGGTCCAATAAATGTGGATTAATTTCAGACTCAGCACCTACTGTGCTGTGTTTGGTATCATACTGGGTACCTCACACGGCTCCAAGTGTAAACAACTGACCGCTTATACCACTTACACTCTCTTTCTTTTTCCCTCTATGTCATGTATTTTGGAGTAACAGCATATAGTTTGAAATCATTCTGTAATTAATCACTAAATATAATGCACAGACTGTTTCATATTTTATTAAAGGCAGAGGTGTAGTCCTGTTCGCCATATTCTCCTATAATTCTTGTCTAACAGCTTCCTATGTACACCCTCTCTGCAAACACACCATTATTTTCACTCGTGGTAATTACATAATTTGTAACACAATTGATTAAAACTGCTTATCAAAAAACAGCATTCATAAAACTGCTTTTGTCTTTCTCCTCCACATGCAGCCCCCTCTTTCATGCTCAGTCCCACACATATCATTCAAAATTTTGCAGCACTTTAGAACAAATGATTGATGACAGTTGAGTACTATTAGGTGACAGGGGGGTATTTAGGCAGGTTTTGTAGCTAAGAGAGCAAATGATCTTGTTAAGGAAACTGAGACTGGTAATGTATATTTTATCTTCAGCTACTGAGCACAAGCTAAGTTTTAGACACTATTATCTGTTATTGTGGCACATGTCACATTAAAGTGAAAACTATTCTATCGCTGACTTCCCTCCAGTTTGATAACATTGTCAGAATGTGCCTGTGAGCTTCACTGACAACAGTTCATCTAACATTACTCTCAGTCCCCATCTTCTTCCACCAATGTAAGGTAGCCTGACCATATTGCCTAATAATAGGCTCTATATATCTATTCTGGGGAAACATGGCGGGACAAGTACGGAAGTTAAGGTGCCGAAAGTCCAAGTATAGGCGTTGCAATGCATGCAATAGCCAGAATTTGGCACGGCGTCCCAGAATGTGTTGCAATATGAGAATAGAAGAAGTGGGTGCCATACTGTTTCCTGTATTTTAACTGGAATTAACACTCAGCGGTTGTATGCCCCCGCGCACCAGTGAAGTTTTTCTTACAGTTTACATCCATGCACAGTTTCAAGTTGGGCACCCAAGACCAGTGTCACCACTTAAGTATCTGACCAAATGTGTTTCCTCCTGTTCCTGAGGTACGACGTTGAATAATGGCCAGAAAAGTGTTTTATGCAGAATATTAAGATGTTACAGTGAAGCTGACCTTTGACCTCTTGGATAGAAAATGCCATCACTTCATTATTTTAACATACTGTATAAGACATTTGTATATTTTGTCATAATTACCATATGAATTCCGAGTTATGGCCAAAAGCATATTTTGTGAGGTCACACTGGCCTTGACCTTTGAGCACAAAATTCTAATAAGTTTACTCTCCTGTCAGTGGACATTTCTGTCGGATTTAAAGAAATTCCCTCAAGCTGTTCTTGAGCTATCATGTTCACAAGAATGACACAGATGAGGTCACATAGACCTTGACCTTTGACTTTTGACCACTGAACTCCAATCGGTTCATCGTTAAGCCCCAGGTCATCCTTTGTGCCAAATTTGAAGAAATTCCCTCAAGCTGTTCTTGAGATATCATGTTCATGAGAATGACATGGATGCAAGGTCATGGCAACCTTGACCTATGACCCTTTACCACCAAAATCTGGTTTAGTTCAGTACACATTGATTCCATTGTGAACAGTTGTGGACGGTACCAATAAAACAGTCCCATACCATCCTCATTTTTATTACCCTTCTGTTGAAGCGCACTGACCTGATACTACAGGGTGAAGCTAGAGACACTGCAGTTCATTGATTGGTCACATCACTCCTGCTTAGGTGTGACTTGTGGTTGGTTTTAAAGGTTATGAATGACTGACATATGCATTAGGGAAACATATAGCCTACAGAGCACAACTAAAAATGAAGGACTTGATGTACAACTCTTTCTAAAGTACCTCACAAAGCCAATCACTTATAACTCAACTCTAAGACACAACTTCTACATTCAGTTGACAGTTAAATAGACTTTAATGTCCTCTACCTGGCTTAATGATCTGCAAATAACACCGGTGGCTAACTTCTCAGTGCTTAGACGTCTCCGGTAAGGTAGCTACAAGCTAATCCACCAGAGGGTCTTTAGTCCTCTAGTGGCCAAAAATTAATGAAGGTGGTTTTGACTCCTAAAGTGGATGTAATTTGATTTGAAGTTAAACATTGTTAAGAGCAGATGTGAGAGAGAGTGGCTGCACTGTCCTTTGGAGCCATAGCACGCCACACTGATTTTCTACTTCAAACTGAACCTAGATGACCCCCACAACAAATGCCAGAAGAGATTCTGGCATTCAAGCAGAAGTTATAAAGAATGGTGGAGAAGTAAAAATTTGGACCTCTAAATTCCCAGACTTTACTCTTTGATCCTCCTAGACTGGATCTATTCTACTTGAGTAAAACACCTCATAAAAGAGAGAGCAAGGACACCAGATTAAAAGACTAAAGTTGTGATTATTTACATACAGCTGTAGTCTAGTTTGCTGCTTTATAGAATAATGTGCTGCTCTCAATTTCATGCAGTGTTTTGTACACTATTCTCTGCTGAGTGTTTGGTCTGAAACCATCCTTAGTGAGCTTTAGAGGTGATGGTAGGCGTTCCTTTGAACTTTAAACAGGCTCCTCTGGCTATCTGTTTCCCACTGCTTCAAGTCTTTATGCTGAGCTGCATACTTAAAGGGATACTTTGCTGATTTTTGGTCAGCTTTGTATCATAACAGTGTGGGCAGTATGTGTCAATGAACTGTAGTAAACTTACCTCCATATTACCAGCACCCAGATCTCCCTGCTCACATCTCAGCTCAAAGAGATCTTTGCTAGCTCTAGGGCTGGTGCTTGAAGTACAGATTGTACTTGTGCATTTTCATATGCCCACCACCACGGACACAAAAAGTATAGGAGACCTTCCTAGCAGTGAAATACTTTTTTAACAGGCAAAAATGACAAAAGTTAAGAAAAAGTGTATTTGCCGACTACTCCTTTCAAAGTTGCTTGATGTTATATTGATGCAGGTTTGTTCCGAGGTCCCTGCAGTTAACTTCCTGATTACAGTGTTAGTATTAGAGATGAAAAGGTCAGCCAAAATTATGAAAACAAGACCAACTGTCTAACTATCCTTAAAGGCTCACCTTCTCTCTCAAACACCTCCCCGCTCGTCCTTCCTAATTCAGTCCATGCTCTCTCCCCTCATGGGCACCAGTATCTCTCTCTGTTTAATGTGGCCCTTACTCTCTCCGAGTCTCCTCTCCTTCACCTGCTGTGCTTATCTGTTTGTGCTCTGTTCACTCAGCCCCTGGTGTTAGCGACTGGCACGACACAGAGAATAAGCGCTATTAGTCACTGGAGACCTCCGGAGGAGCATCTCTTGCCGTAGGTCAGAACAACATGGAGAGGGCCGCCACCACGGGAGGTGACCCTTGATTGGCACAACAGACGTACTGCCAGCAGAGTGGCGACCAGTGGGAGGAACATGGGCATCCAATTATACAGAAAACCAAAGGGGAATGAAAGAGAGGAGAGCATGTCTCTGTTTAAAAGACTACGGCTGTATCAAAGCTCAGCATTGCTTCAAGTGTCTCTGCTTTTTCAGGCTGCTTGCTGTATGGGTTGAGCCACTAAGAATAAATGGTTCTACTCTGAAGATTACATTATTTACTCCTTGTGAAGTATCAGTGGCAGGAGGGAGGAGGAGGGAGGAAGCTGTGAGAAATTTGGCAGGTAGAGTAGACAGCCGGATCAATCTTGAAATCCCAGCAGGTGTGTGTTTGTCTCACATGTAACCACCTGACTGGCTGCCTAGTTGGCTGGAGTTCAGTTCTGCTGAACCTTGCTGTCAAAGGTAGAGGGCTGATTAGTCAGTGAGCATTTATTTACGTCATTTAATCATGACAAATGTTGTTTATCTGTGAAATTATTCATTCCAACTACATTTTATCAAACAGAATAAAGTGACTCCTTTATTTGATTCCATTTTGTGTTCAACCGATTGCACAGATCTGCTCTTTGGCTCTACCTCCACTTATACATCCCTGACCTCCCTCGAGACGTCTTGTTCCCAGCAACTCTTGCTCCAAATTTTTGTCCAAAAGCATTGGTTGCCTGGGGGCAATCTCATTCTTTCCACTGCTTACCCCCAAAATACAGCCTGAAGCATAACATTTTTACCAGACAGAGAAAAAATCAGTTTGTCTTTGATAATCAAAATAAATGCTTTAGTCAGGATATTTAACTTGTCTGAGATGGGTGTCATATCGAGGCCTCGGGGTTTTACACTATACGCTGGTGAATCTACACATTGGGAAGTGTGGGTACAATTTATGGATACTCACTGCTCACAGACCAAATACATGGCAACCTTAAAATTAATTTGCTGCAGGTCAGTGGCTGTACTGCAGCCAGACTGTGGTCGGGAACTGTGGCTAAGGCACAGTGCCGATGTTTCTGTATCTGCACGGCAGAACAGCAGCTCACTGACCTTTATTACATGTTAGAGGTTCCTGCAGTTTCATCACCTCTGTACCCAACCAGGTCACACGTAGCCTCATTACTTTTCATGTTTTCGACTCATAAACCTTGACTGTGAAGGCTCATGCACACCTTAAATTTCTTGGAGACGGGTGTTTAGAAGGTAATGTCCATATGCACGCTGTCCTTTAACTTGCAATAAACTTCATTTAGAAAAATGTTTCGCTCCTTAGACCTTGCTTAGGTAAAGCAGGCACATAAACCAAAACCAAACTGCAAAACATGGCACATTTATTCCTGCATAAAAAACATGACCTCACTGTTTTCTGATCTGCTCCAAAACCAAAAGACAGAATATCCTGAATAAAGTGAACTGATTGTAAACAACTCCTATATCAATCAGGTACAACACCTTAAGTAAACCTGACTGATGCAGTTCAAACCAACAATTGTCTGTTTGCCTGTTTGTTTCGGTTTATTTACGCTGGTGTGAAATCGTTTATTCTCTAGTGATCATCAAACAACTGGACAGAGACCACTAAAAAGATAGCCCTCTGTTTGTGATTCGAAAACAAAGTGGGCCAACTGCAGGAATTCACAACAGTACATATGTGATATTGAGTGTATTTCTAAGAACTACACTGGTAATTTATATAGTGTAGGTGTCACTGTAGTATTTGGGAGGCCTTATGTGAAATGTTAGACAACTAATTTCCTGCATTCTGGTGATTAATGCACCCATTTGTGCATTTTCTGCATCAACTTATGGAGTAAATGTCTTTAATTTTGTCAAAGTAAAAGTGCCCAGCTACTTTCATGTTTCAACTGGGCTGTCACATGCACATGTTCTACATATTGGAGGGGATGCCCTCCTGAAATCTACACCTATGGTTAATTTCTTCTGGGGATTGTGAACTGTCAAGAAAGTAGCCGTTTCAGCAGCGCAGCCTCTATTTTTGCAGTATAAATTGGTACCAAAGGTAACACACATGCACGTCAACACGTGAGTGCAGAGACTTCTCCAGTACATCAGACAGTGGAAAGGTGTTAAAACAGAGGTGTGTTGTGTCTGTGTCCCACTCTGCCAGTAGTTTGGCAGAAACTTGTGTTACAGTCTTAAATAATAAAGCTCATGACCAATTATTTCTTGAGTTTTGTGACACCAGAGAAGCCAAAGGAGAGGCTCACACCTTCTTAAAGTTTGTCTCACACGATCAGGTGCCCATGTAGACTCTTAAACAGGCTTTGCTTGCTGTAATCATTCCTTCTGTCACCAGCTATTATAGGATCCCTTCCTGGTGCACTATTAATGTAAGTGATGGGAGACAAAATCCACAGTCCTCCTTGTTTTGTGCAACTCTGTTGAAAAGTTTATCTGAAGTTAATAGTTCAGCAGTCTGAGTTAATCAAATCCAGTGGGCTTCTGCCAAAGTCTTTTTAGTATACAGTTCCGTCTTTGTGTTCCCCTGTCGAGCTGCAGTGGAAGAATAGTAATGAAAAGAGGGGATGTTGTACTAAAGAGACTGTAACTTTAGAAAATTAATTAATATTAATGAGTCTATCTCAGACTGCTGAAGCCTCGTGTTATCTTCTAACAAAAGTTAGAATGTAATTTTGGTCAAAACAAGCACTGTGAACTTATGTCCGTTATGAAATCTTTTAGAATGGGATCTCTTAATGTCGACAATGAACAGGAGGAATGATTACAGAAGGCAAAACCTGTTTCAGTGAACGCATGGACGTATTGGTGTCAGATTGAAAAATGACTGACGTGATTTAAAGCCAAACCACAAGCTTTCCCCAAACCTTACTAAGTCAAATTGTGCCCAAACCCAACAAATGGACCCTATTACCCATGTTTTTGTGTCTGAGTAACTAATGGGAATAACAACTGGTCAAGAATGGCGCAAGCTGGCAGCTACGCAACAGACTGCAACGTAATCACTCAGGGCAATTGAACACCCTCAATGTACATCCACAAAAAGTGCTTGTTTTTGCCACTGACAGGCTCAGATTATGATTCTAAGTGTCTACAAATTTATGGAGCAGATCCCTACAGAGACAGACCTTTTTGTTAAAAAGTAAGAGCCTTTTTGTTTAACCAGCAACAGCCCTGAAATTGCCATCACCAAACCCACTATAGTCCATTGAAATAAATGGTAATTTTAGTGTGTATAGGGCCAGAATATTTTCACATCTAAATGGCTAATTAATGATTTATTTCAACCAAACCAGAGCTGGCAATTGTTGGAACAGTGTAAAGATGAAACAAGACAGTTAAAATTACTGTTTATTTAAATGAAGTCTTGTGGGTTTGGCAGTAGTGATTCTGTTTGCTTCTTACTAGTTCTGGAGGGGTCCTTTCCATAATGTTTTAAGACAGTGAGAATGATGATGTGAGCCTGTCAGTGGCAAAAACAAGCACTTTTTGTGGACTTACATTGACCGTGCGAACGTGCTCCATTGCATTGCAGCCTGTTGCTATACTGCCGGCTGAAGCAGTCTTGCTCAATACTGGAACAATTTCAAACTGACATTAATCACTTAGGCTGCTTTCACACCTCTTCTGTTTGGCTCAGTTCAGCTGAACTCAAGTTTGTTTGCCCCCTAAGTGCGGTTTGTTTGGGCAAGTGTGAACATAGCAATTGCACTAGGATGCACACCAAAACATCCAGACCGAGACCTTCTTAAAGAGGTGGTCTTGGTCCGGTTACAACGGTTAATTTGTGGTGGAAACGTTTTCTGACCTTAATCCGAACCAACTGCACTGAACTGAACCAATTGTTTGGGTTAAACATGAGCATGTTACAGTCCTGGAAGATTATTAATGTGCGCCTCCTCCTGTACTGCCTTAATATGCACATTCAGCACATCCAATGCATCAAAACATTGTTTTCTAGTTGGAGCTGCGCCTCGTTTTCAAACTGCATGGTTTGACTAAAATGAACAGTGACAGCAATATAGTCCACGATGACCAGCGCTAAAATCAACCTGCGTAGTTGTCCCTCCATTGTGACATTAGAAAGTGTCACATTTATCTTGCAAGTGTACTCTTCTTCAATGTTTTGTTTACTTCCTGGACTTTTCCCGCATGGAAATTCTGACCAATCAAGAGCAGCTTTCTTGCACAAGACATTTTATCTGGTCCGCTTGTAAATGCTGCCGTGAGAACATGAACCAACTCTAGGCAATTATGCAACTTTGTAACAAAATTAGTCCCTGATTCAGCCCAAAGCAAGACAACTCTAGGTCTGAAAGCACCCTTAGGCCCAAAAACATGGGAAAGTAGGGTCCAGGTTGAAAAAATACAGAAGTTACACTTAAATCGTAGCATTGTCACATCATAAAACTGATTAATTTTTCATCAGTGATTGGTGATGCTTTTGGGAGGAACTGAAAAATGGAGTCTTGCCAATCCAGGTGACAGATCAGAGAGCGCTTCTACGTGTTTGTATAGAGGGCACAGATGAATAATGTGTTTTGTCGTTTCATTTGCAGGATGCTTATAAGTCAGACAGACCAGAACTAAAATGTGTTAGAGGTATAGAAAGTGACAACAATGTGGGTTGACTGTAAAATCTTTAGCTGTGAATGCGTAGTGGAGGAACAGCTCATCACGGTGCAACATGGCTAATGGGTGCTATACACTGCACTTCCAGTTGAAAAACAGGATTGCACTGAGCTATTTTTCAAGTTTGTGAATGAGACATAAATTAGACAAATCCCACGTGCATTCATATTGTTCACTGTAAATTCAGTTTTCCCTCCCACCTGCTATTTGTTTCCCCTCTCTCACAGGAAACCTCACATCTCCTTTTCACATCATTCCCTAACGCATGCCAGCTGACTTCATTACACTCCTGCCAAACCATCACTGTGACTCTGCAACCCTGCAACTCATTCAACTGAAACGTCAAAAGCATTCGCTCTGTTGCCTGCTTCTTAACCAAGCCAAGCCCCACAGGGGATGGGCATCAACAACACTGGCGACTTTCCAGTTTACACAGTATTTTTTTCCCCTTTTAAATAAACAACGTGCGAGTCTATCAAGAGAGATGTGTGACTACTGCTGGGATCAAACAAAGAGGGAAACCTTGGGCAAAACAAACACTCATACGTTTTCCTGTCGATCGCTACAGTGACTAAACACAGAGCGCCATGTGTTTTGTTCCAGCACATGTGAAGTGCAGCAAACAGGCTGTTGTTTGTCGTCTCAGAGGGCGGCAACACCACAGACCCGTGACAGACTCATAACCTAATACTCTTGACTGGCAGGTGTGTTTATCCAGGCAAAACATCTTAACAGTCTGCAGGCAGAGCCATCAAAGTGCGTTTCTGTAAGAACTGTGATCTGTTGTCCGTAATGAGGAGGACCCAGAGGTTTGCTGTGTGCGACAAGGCAGGCTATGGGTGAATGGACACCGCTGAAGAGTCATTATGACTCACACAGAGATGCTGAAGAGGAGCAGAGAAAGATGGCTTCCTGTGGAGAGGCTAATAACTCTCATAAAGTGGCGGAGGACTGTATGAAAGACAAATAGAATTGTTTGTCTGCCTGAAACGCTGAGTGAAAACAGATACAGTATCAGCACGGTGAGGACAAGTGAGCTTTAAAATCAAACTCTATTATCAGAGCTTCATTATTATTTACCTATTGATCAAGTTTCACACAATGTCATCTGAGACATGACACTGCAATTCCTCATATGCTGTGATCTAATAATGTGCTATAATGCAGTTTAATTGTGGTGATAATCTGTGTTTCTTATGGTCAACAAATCTCATAAAAACAGATTGATCCTACCAATAATTATTGTATCTGAGTAACCAAAGCCTGATGTGTCTCACTCCTCTGTGCCACAGACCTCCATTGTCGTCCATTAAAAATACATCAGTGAGCCACACAGTTGCACCGGTTGACATGTTCCTTAATTACAACGAACACAGCTGCTGTTGTTCATTTTGAGTCGATCACATACATCGTTCTGCCCAGTAAATAACATCAAGCACACCAAATCTGCAGCTGAAAATACTACCCAACAAATTCACTGTTTTTCCTGTTTGTTTAAAACTAATAGTGCCCAGCTGTTTTAGGAAATTCTTTATGAAACTGTTTACTGATGACCCATTTATGTCTTCAGTAGGAATGTATGGGCGTGGAGCTGACAGGGTAGGGAAGTAGAAAAGTGTTAGTAGACTGACTAACTTACTCATGCCAGCCTTAATGAATGCTGAACAAAAAATTAAATGCAACACATTTGTTTTTGCTCCCATTTGTCACAGGTTTGAGTTAAGACTTCATGCATACAAATGACTCCTCTAAAATTTTGGTTGCAACTTTGTTGAAATCCATATTAGTGATACCAAGATAATCCATCCACCTGACAGGTGTGGCAGATCAAGATGCTGATTGCTACACAGGTGTGCCGTGAGATGGTTACAGTAAAAGGTCACTCTGAAATGTGCGGTTTGACCACAACACAATGCCACGGATGTCAAGAGTTTTGAGGGAGCATGCCATATCAGCATGCTGATTGAAGGAATGTCCACCAGAGCAGCTGCCCGTTAACTAAATGTTCATTTCACTACCATTAACTGTCTCCAGTGTCATTTCTATGAATTTGGCACTACATCCAACTGCACCACACCAGCTCAGGACCTCTACATCCAGCGTCTTCATCAGCAAGATCGTCTGAGACCATCAGTTCAAACAGCTGATGGAACAACTGTTTGCAAAACCCAAGACTTTCTGCACACACCATCAGAAACTGTCTCAGGGAAGCTCATCTGCATGCTCGTCATCCTCACCAGGGTGTTGACCTGAGAGCATTTTGTTGTTGTGACCAACTTGAGTGGGCAACTGCTTACCTTCCAGTTCCTGCCACTACCCAGCAATGTCACACAACCATTGAAGAGGAGTGGACCAGCGTTCCAAAGGCCACAATCACCAACCTGATCAATCACCTGAGATTGAAATGTGTCGCACTGCAAATGGTGGTCACACCACAGACTGACTAATTCTTTGGACTAGCTATGACCCAAAAAATGCACAAGTCATGTGAAATTCTAATAAATGCCTTTTTTTCAAGATAAAGCTGCGCCTTTTAGAGTGGCCTTTTGTTGTGCCCATCCTGAGGCACACCTGTGTCGTAATGATGCCGTTGAATCAGCATCTTGATATGCCACACCTGTCAGGTGGATGGATTTTCTTGGAAAAGGAGAACTGCTCACTAACACAGATTTTAACAAATCTGCACCCAAAATTTAGAGACATATATCTATTGAGTGCATAAAAAAGATCTTTAACTTAGCCTGTGAAAATGATGGAGTAAACAAAGTGTTGAGTTTTAATTTATATTTAGTGTAACTATACAAACAGTTAATTATAATATGTGTGTGTTTGGTTTTTGTTTGTTTGTGCCCCCAAATCAAAAAACTATCATTTTACTTTTCGATCAGCAGGTGGCCACCAAACACAGTGAGGAGAGAGGAAACAAAGTACACTCAACTATGAATATGATAAAAACAAAAAACTGGATGAAATATTAAAAGCAATAATAATTATACATTCTTTAAAAGTGCTGTTTCAGTCACACAACACTATTTGAATCACAATAAAAATGAAACTATACAGCTAAATTAAGTTAAATATCATTCTAAACAAAATTATTTGAAACAGTATGTTTAAAGGTTGGAGCTTATCGCATGTTTTCCCTCAGCACATTTATTACAATAAATTCTGTGAAGAAATATTGATGAATATTATTAAGGTAACAACTTTTTCTTTTGGGTATAGCACAGTCAGTATTTTAAACATGAACAACTTGTCTCCAAAGAAATTATTTAAAACTAATTACATAACCATGTCTCTAATCTGTGATATGCAAATGTAGCACTGGAATCAGCTGCATTTACAATAAATAAGTCGACTGTGTGTATTCATAAAATGTGAATAACAACCACATTATCTCCACAGCTGTTAAATATAAAATACAACCTGATCCAATGAAAATAATCCTGGATGCATCCTCTTTAATTGCAGAATTAATTCTTCATGCAGTGTGACTCCAACAAATAGCATATGTTAAAAGCCTGGTGTTGCATTTTCGTCACATCATTTTATCACCTTTTTTTTTTGTTTTGAAAAACCATGTAAAGCTATTTACACCCTTATTTTGTAATTAATGAGCAGAATGTGAAATTTCTCCATTTTCACACATAATTTCCACAAAATCATGCTTCTGTTTGGTGAGTCTCAATTTGCGGCTGCATTCAGCTCTAAATAAATGTTGCTGTAGCGGTTCATGAATCCGCTCATCCCGGCCGGCTCTGCTGTAGCTGCGGTTCAAATGAGCGCTATTCCCTGTTGCACTATTGCCTGACAGAGATGCTGCCTTCAGCTCCTTCAGCCTTGAAAATGCAGACGTGTAAGCTGGCATGTTGCAACCTACTTGGCTGGCCCAGGCTGGAGCTTATCGTTTGTGATGAAAGGGAGCCGTCTCATGAGCCCTTTCCACTGTTTTACTCTGAAATCTTATACAAACTTTCTATGTTTTTAGAAAGTTGGAGCTGTAGATGATTTATAAGACAAAATGATCCAGCAGTCTCCTCGCCTGAGGTCTGGAGCTGTTTCGAGAATAGCTGCTAAATAACTGGCTGATTTAAACCATAGACTATATAAAAAAAGATGGACATAATGACTGCTCCCTAAAAGTCAAAATGATGGGATGGGACATGGGCCAAACTAAAAGATCAACATGTACCTCATACGTTTTTTCCCCAAAGCTGATTTCTATCATTTTAGGAGGTTCTTATCAGGCTGATGTGTGTTCATGTGTTTGTTTTTCTGATAAGGTTGGTTTTAATTAATTATTAGATGCTATAAAAAGTGGTTTGACATCATGATTGACTTGTGATTGGATTATGGGTGGAACCTGGAGACTCTGGCTCCACATGACATCAAGTCTTAGGGCTGCTGTGAAGCTGTGTCTACTGAGGGAAACAAAGACGTTTATCTTGGGTGCACCGGTACAATGGACAACCAAGAAAGAATGGCAGAGGAGATACCCGCACACCTATGCAACTGGGCTGGACAGTCACAAAAAAGGTTTGGCGGCTGAGATCGATGCCAAAAAATGTCAATTTATTTCAGACATCTGTGCACAAAAAAGAAAGGTGCTCAAAGTGCAAAAAATAATTTAAAAAGTGTATAAAGGCAGCAGTTTTTATTCACTTTTCAAACTGATTTTTGTTGCAGTTGCATTAATGTGCAGGTATCTCCTCTGCCATCCTTTTCTTGGTTGTCCACATGACGTCACCAACACAAGATGGCAGTGCCTGTATCCAGGATATTTTGGCTTGATTTTTATACAGTGGAAGAGAGTGGAAACACGTTATCCATCCTTATACTGTCTATAATTTAAACCTGCAATAATTAATTTTCTTTTTTAGCCCTATTTCACTGAAAACAGCTGCCTGCTGCTGCTGAAAATGACATGAGAGCTGTGAGAATGAACCAGAACAGTACAGACACCCAGACAGTTAAACAATGAGGTGAAACTCACTATAAAGCTCTGTAAAGCCGAGGTGAGCTGCAGATAGAGGTGGTAATTCTCTGTAGGTTTGACACTACAAGTGACACCTTTCACACTGTCACATTGTTTTCACATTGTTCTTTGATAGACTGTTTCTATGAAAATACTAATTACAGACGCTTTAAGAACAACTCCCAGAAACAGTTCCTAATTTCAGCACTCTCGGGGAATGGAAGAGATTCATTAAACATTTCACCACCAAGCACAAAGTAATTGAAGCTTGTGCTCTTTATCTCTGGATAAAACTATTCAGTATATCTATTCTCATGTGAGCAAAACCCTTAATTGTTACTCTCAAAGTTGTAGTGGAAGTTATACCAGGTAATATAAGAAATCACACTTTGCACCTTAGCTTTATGACATTCACAAGGACATAGTGGCATCGTCCGTGTAGACGGAGGGGACACATTGCCCTCAGTATTTGCCTCGAGTTGGTGCTTAAAAATTCTCCAGAATGCAGGAAATTAAGTGTTTGATGCTATACATTTTCTGGCAGATGACCCCCACACCCATCCATTTCATATGTGTCTTGGTTTTGAAAACCTGTCCAGTGAGTCTTTTTGATAAATATCCTTTAAAATGGACAGGGTCTGAAACAAAAGAGGCAGGATGAGATTAATAGCACACATTAATGTCAAAGCATCTCCTGTCCCCCCTTCCTCCTCCGCCTCCAATTCACATGCTTATTCATCTCTTGCTGTTCAGGAGCTGGATCCTCTGAAGTCCACATTTCCAGATGGGATATGTCAGGTCGATGTGGCTGTCTCATTTCAAAGACTCCTCCAGGTGTGGTCAAGAAACGCAGCTATCTGATACAACCAGCGCATCCTTTGCAGTTCTTACTTCCCCACAGTCCATGTGTGGCAGCCTTTGTTTTATGAAATGCTCAGCTTTCTAGGATTGTGATGTCGTGTGTGAATGAATCACTGGCTGCTGTAAACATTGATATGATAATGCAGCAATGTCTCCATGTGAAAGAGGTTGATGTAAATAAGTGAGGGAATTTCCAGATTTGTGGAGTAGAAAGCCATTAGCAAGCTTTTGAATAAAAACACCATTTTACAACAGCAGTACACCAGCACCTGACTGTGAAACTGCAGGAGATGTAAATAGAGATAACCTCCCAAACAGAATGGAAATTATGGACAAACACAGGTACTGTTTTACATGTCAATTAGTGGCTAATAAATGCACATCCTGTACTTTCCTAGAGGCAGCTCTGTCCTAAAATACACAAAAGCCAAATATATAAGGTGACCCTGAAACTCAGGAAATTCAATTTAGAATTTTTTACTATATAAAATCCATTTGCAGCCGGTGCGGAGAGTGCCAGGAGACTGGCAGATAGAACTGAATACATTTCACTGCAACAGCATGCAGAGAGCCAAGTTTGAATCTCTGGTGGGGAGAGAATTTGCCTAACAGGATGGCTCTGCTCCGCCTGCAGGCCACCCGCACACTTTATCTGGAAGCACCTACTGTTGTTGTTGTTGTTGTTGTTGTGTGAACAAATATCCTCTGTGATGAGGATCCACAAGTCAATTCACATGTCCCCCCAACAAACATCTTCTCTCTACTCACAAAGTGGGCACAGTTTTCACTGCAGGACCAACACATTCTCACTTCCAGCTCCTCAAATACAGATGCTGGGTTAGTGGCCCGTCATGTCAAACTATGACGCTCTAAGTGCCCCTCCTGTGTCAGTTTTGGACATTCAGGGACAACGTGTCAATGTATGCTTGTTACATGCATTGTGTATTTTCAAAATAAACTTTCATTTTCACAGGAAATGTACAATTTCCGCTGGTTAAAAACATGGAGTCTTTTTCAACAACACATTCTCACTCCGGCCTTGTCACATATCGACATTTGGTCATGGAATTTCCATACCCAGATGGGACGGGCTGGTTATTGACGTTCTGCCTGTTACATGCATTGTCTTTTTTCAAAATACACTTCCCTTTTCACAGGAAATTTACCATTTACATACAGTTTCTCTCAAAGTAAACGCACTACATTGGTTTAACACTGTATTGACGCTTTTTTCCTTCAACAACTAACGCACATGGTTGGGTTTAGGCAACAAAAGCAGGTGGGTGGGTTTAGGAAAATAGAACAGGGTTTGGCATTATAAGCTTACGGGAAGTTAACACCGCTCTCCAGGGTGAAGGTTGGTGTTTGTTGGATCCATCCACCACCGACCTAACTTTCATTCTTGTCTTGCCGCCTCTCCCCCTGACGTTGCTGGGCGCCGTTAAACTATAATTATAACGTGATGACTGGCCAAGTATCATGCTGACGTTGGTCAGTGTCGTCTGACGCTGCCCAATGGCTGGATTTTGATGACTTTGGAGTGAGACTGGGATGTTTTAAAAATAAACTTCGAACATAGGTAAAGAAAAACCTTCATTTTTAGGTTTACTTCCTCAGGTTTAGGCAACAAAAGACTCTGCTAAGGTTTAGAAAAAAGCCTCACAAACACAAAATCAAACATGGTTTGGCTTAAGATAAATAAGTTAGTTATTAACATAGGCTAAAATTAAGTCAAGTTACATATGTCACGAGCATAGTACATGTATACTACACATACTAGCACACTATGTCGTTATTAAAAAAAACTCAATTGAATTTTGGTGGTCTCCCTGGCTGAAAGTCCAGTGTTTATCTGACCCATCTGCCACCACTCCCTCCTGCCCTGTGTGGACTTTCTTGCTCTTTATACTGTGGTAGCTGCCTGAAGCATCAGCAAATGCCACTGCCTGGTACATCTAATACCACTGCTAAAGGATGCCTCTGTGAGTTGGTCCCCAAGTGTTGGGATTTGACATGTTAGGACTGAGACCGGGGTTGGCAGGACTGGTGAACTAAATGAAGTCACCACGAGTCAAGTGTTAATCCATTACTAACTTATGTATTTGCGCTACAACCTTTACAGTTATAGAGTTGTCAGCCATTAAATAAATTGCCATCTAATTTGATAATCAATTAAAAAATATTCTCTGATTCCAGCTTCATAAATGTGAATAATGTTCTCCTCCATGACAGTAAACTGAATTTCTTTGGGCTGTGGGCAAAACAAGACATTTGAGGACATCATGTTGGGCTCTGGGAAACACTGATCAACATGTTTCACCATTTTCTGAAATTTTATAGACCAAACAACTGATCCATAAATTCAAAATAGTCAACAGATCAATTGATAATGAAAATAATGAATAGTTGCAGCCCTATAGTGTACATATTATATTTACAGACTGTAGATCTTATGCAAAGACGCTGAACTGCCTTTTTGTTGACAGGCACTATGCAAATAAACTTGCCTATACCTATGCATACAGTATACATGTGTATACATGTATATATATTCCTGTTTAAATATAGCATAGTTTTTTTTCATTGCTACTTTTACTGTAGGGCTTTTACTTATTTGTCCTTGTTGTATTTCTGTTTTATTCATTTTGTATTTAATTCTAATGTACTCTCTCTCTCAAATTTATATAATTTCTATGTGTGTAGCATGGAGGGGGGCTACAAGGCTCCATGTCATTGTATAATTCCCTATTGTATAATGCTTTAAAGCTCAGCCTTGAACTTATGATGAAATACCACTCATACCCACTGATGTTCCTAAATTATTCCTACCACTCATGTACATTCTCCACTGGTACATCTAACCTGTTAAATAGAATAATTCATTATTTTGTTTCACTAAATGATGTCTAAGCTGCACAATGATGGCATTATCATGTCACTTGAAGGGTTTACATTGAGCAGAGTGAATGTTAAAAGGCTGCGTGGGGCTTTGAAATGGTTGAAACATTATTACTTTCATTAACTGATAATAAACTGTAAATAAACGCCCTGGCCTCAACCTGACTCTCTGAAATATACTTTGAAATTGAGTTTGAGACCTGCTGATTATCTAGTGTGGCAAACTGTGTCAGTGGGTTAAAATGTCCCAAATTATACCAATATCATACTTCAGAGACTGAAAATTGACTGAGGTGACAGAAGTTTAATGTGGGAACAGACGAGGCAAAGAAATGAAAAAGATGGAGAGAGAGTTTACACTGGGTTCAGCCTGCTAGTCCGCCTGCAGTGCTCACACATTCTGAATATAAAATCCAGCCTTTTTTTTTTTTCTTTGCTTTGAAATAAATATGATTTCTTGTTTTTTGGAGGATCACTGCACATAGTCCCATATATATGTGCTGCCAATCATCCCTTGGAGCAGATGGAGCGGCCAAACTACTGGTGATCTTCAGCTTAAAACATCCAGCTTGCTACAATCCTGAGAAAGGCTGCATAAGTTTCTACATCCTCCCCATACATTACTGTGACAAACATGCAGCATCATTAACCCCTGTCAGAGACCTATTTAAACGTCTGAGATAAAACATTTCTGCTTGCGCTTTTTTCCACATCAGTATAGCGTACTGTATAATTTACCTTCACCATTATAGCGTCTGTGCCCTTAATTTCAGA
This sequence comes from Epinephelus lanceolatus, assembly GCF_041903045.1. Taxonomy (NCBI): domain Eukaryota; kingdom Metazoa; phylum Chordata; class Actinopteri; order Perciformes; family Serranidae; genus Epinephelus; species Epinephelus lanceolatus. Next base: position 22,482,188 of record NC_135735.1, on the reverse strand, counting down.
GCTGTGGACTTCTGCCAGGATTCAAATTCTAATCTTCTCAGTGTAACATCACTGTGGCGATAAGATCAGTCTTCCATCTCCAGCTCTTCCGCTGTCTGTCCACTTCCTATCTGATCTGTCTTTCTCTGTATCTTGCCTTCTTTCTCTTCTTGCTCAAAGACACAAAGACGGACACACACATAAGCCCGCACACACAGCTTCTCTCCTCTCTTACACAATATACTGCATGTTGAAGATATGACTCCAGAGAGCATCCATTAAGGAGCTTGTGTCAGATGTAAAAAGAATGATATATTAACATTTGATGACTGTGGAAATCAGACATCCGTAGCCTCAGCTAATTTAATATTAATAATTTAGAGTAAATGTTAACAGCATTGGGTTTGGATTTGTTATTAGGTTACCAAGCAGCACCTCCCTCCACATCCTCTCTTATACAGACAGCTGGGTGTTATGGACCAACATGAGCTCTTAAAATGAGGCAAGCATGCAGTCAACAGTTCAACCAAAGGACAATTTCCCTCTGCCAAATAGCATATTTTTTTAGAGAACTTTGTGACAAGCTTTCAGACTAAAACATATACAGTATTTTATGTTCAGAGTCTATGGCCATGCTAGCAGCTGTGAGACTTGGCATTAGGCACTTAGGAAGTGCGCCAGGCTTTGAAGCCAATTTTCGTAATGGCCAAACAGTGTAATTACACCATCATGTGATGCCCGGAGGCCCAAACAAGCTGCAGCCTCTGAGGTTGAAAAATAAAGACAGTGTGGAAGTGCCAATAACTGCAGTTCATCAAACGGCCACTTGAGACTGGCTCCAAAACAGAGTCAATCCCCATAGACTCCCATGTTAAATGCCCAACTTTATAGCAGGAATAAACATGTTTACAGCCTGGTGCGAAAACAGTTTTGGTCTCTATAAATAATTTCAACAGTCAGGACAACTTTATGGGGGGTGAACTTTTTTTTATAACTCACCTGTTCACAGTTTATTAGTTACAGATTTTTAAGGACACAGCTGCTTGAGTGACAGGCTGTCTGTGAGGTGTCGCTACAGTCTTTGAGTCAGAGCCACCCCTCGCTCCTCCACAGCTCCACCCATTGATCCAAATGTGGTCACTTCTGGCTCCAAAAAAACAAGATGATGATAACCGAAATGCTGAACTTGAGGCTTCAAAACGGCAGTCCACAAACCAATGGGTGATGTCAAAGTAGCTACGTCCATTATTATATACAGTCTATTAGCCCAAAAAGACTTTTCCCCATAGACTAACATGGTGAAAGAGACGTCTGCAAATCAGTGGATCCATTTTTTTGAGCGTTACAACTCCTGCAAAATTATTCGTTTCACAATCACGATTTTAACCATTCAGTCTGTTAACATTTGGAAAGTCTAGAAGAGCTGCAAATTATCCTCATCTATGTTGATGCACAACAACCATCGCTCCACCCAGCTTGGTCTTGGCTTTTTCTACCATCCTCATTCAAGTTAACCGACTGCTAACTCCGAAATAGCTGGCTCAACCGGTGGGAGTCTCCTGTGCACCTGCTCTATGGGCCATATAATGCGGACGCAGTGTCGATTGTCCAGGTAATTTTACATGCAGCAGTCCATGTGCCACAGAGTGACTTTCAAGGGGCTAACATGGGCCGGCCTCCAGCGCTGTATCCAGTTCTCTTTATACATGCGTGCTTGGCACAGAGGTGCTTTGAGCTAAATGCTAACACCGTCATGGTAATGTGCTCACAATGACAATGCTGCTTACCAACTGAGTGGTAACAATGTGAGGGGATGCAGCCGATGTACAGCTCATCATCTAAAAGTTTCTGGACCACAGCCAGACTGAGCGTCATTGCTAAAGCCATGGTGGGAGCATGGCTAAAAATAGACATGATACTGATTAGCTGTTTAACAGAAATATTCTTTTCTTATCCCATACATCAACCTGTGCCTCCAGATTGATATCACAACAGCCCCAGATTGAGAACCTGGTGCAAAAGAATCTGTCAGACTGAATGCATTCAGGCTGAAAAAGGCTCCAAGAAAACATGCACCTCCTGAAGTTTAACTCTGTCAACTTCTTGTCACCCACCTACTGTTTTCTTCAGCGGTAACGTAGCAACAACCGCTCAGTAGCATACTTACTAGCGCGTGCCCTGGAGCACTGTGACTGGCATTTTTAAACCGTGCTCTCTGACTGTCACCTTAATCACATAAACAAGAGAGGAAGGTAAGAACACAGCCGAGCAGAGCCCATAAATCCCCCTAGCAGCAAAGCATGGTCACATACTGTACACTACATCATATAGCCTGGTTTCAGCCAAAGCTTGTAATGCAGGACGTGGTACACCGTATATCTATTATACACTTTTTCTTTTCTTTGTCACATTGATTTAAAGAATGTAAAGCTGACTGAGGATTAATGTCAGACAGAACATGTAGGCAAGCTGGTGTGAAGGATTTCAGGATCTTCACATTGATGGAAACACATACTGCAGGCACACAGCAGAGCCTGACCAACGACACTGATACCAACATAGATTTTTTTTTTGTATTAATTTCTTTATAATGAGTGCAGGTTTAACAGACATTGAAGGGCTGTGCATATTTCCGTTTTTGACATTCTACTGTGAAGGCTGATATGTACCAACATCAATATTTGAGAGTTAAAAAATATGTAAAAAATATCTTGTAATATTTCTAACAAGGCACTCTTAAATGTTTTTTTAAGTCATAAATTATTGCCTACTTCACAGTTTATAGGTCATTCACAAATGCTTTATAGATTAAGCCATTAATAATAAATACTTTTTGTGTTGCTCAGTTGTAAAATTAAAAAGATTTTGCTATGACCATTATGACAAAAGCCAAAATTTGAAATGAACTCATGTTATTTATTTTCATTTTTCAAACCTAAGTTGTGTTTTGTGGTATCATTGGTAGTCAGTCAAGATTTCATTGTGTTTGAGGAGCCTAATAAAGACATAATTTATAGAATGTCACACAAGAGGGCAAATTCTTGTCAATAACTCGACACTTACATCGTTAATCAGTTTCTCCAGGATTTTGCAGACTTTTATGGGGGGATTTTAACCGCCTGAAATGCTTGATTTCACAAGCAGCTTTTCTAAATAACTGTTGCAATGTTTCAGGCATGTTTTTGCGTTTAAATTGCAGGGGCAAGTGAAAATTGCAAAAACAGTTGTGATGCTGTCTCGGCTTCTGAGCCTATTGTTATGAGTATTCAGTGTTTCTAAAAGAATACAGTCATGATGGTGAGGGTGGATGGGGTCAGCAACAGCTGATCACCAGGGATCAGCAGTGAAGGACCATCTCTCTGAGCTGGCTCCTCCTCCTCCTCTCTCTGCCTAGTTAGCACGAGCTAACACGGCAGCTGCTAACTGACACTAAGCTGTCCCAACAACCTAATTCTGACACCAAAACAGCTCGACTCTATCATTAAACCCTTTAATAATGTTAACGTAACGTTAGCTGCGTGATGCTAAGAACTAGCTCTGTCACTGTGTGTGTGACTCTGTCCACTCGGGAGTGGAGCTCACACTCACTCAGCAGCAGTCTCATGATAAACAGAGAGAGAGAGACGGAGAAAGCAGGGCAAGGAGGGACTGAGTAAATCAATCTGCTGTGTAGGCTATGTGCTTTAGTGAAATGAGATTTTACCCATTTTAAATAGTCAAATATGCAGTAGTGTTGAAAGGTCGCGCAAAATTCATGGGTTGGCTAAATTTGGCTAAAATTGTTGTTAATTGTTGCAGTTGCAGCATTGCCACATCCTGAATGAGCTGGTTGATAAAGGGTCATAGGTTTCTTATTACCCAATAAGCCAGCAGTAAAAAGTGATCATAAATAAAGAGTTCTTACAGTTTATCAAGTCAGCAGCTGTAAATTGTGGTAAATTGTTAATAAATGGATTATGATGCAGGAGGAGGAGGATAAACACAACCATCAACCAAAAAGTGGCCCTTACTGTATTAACTTAATACATAACTGATCTTAAAGAGTAAATAATCTACTACTTATTAACTATTAATATATCCATTAGTTACAACATATTAACCATTTATAAATGGTGACTCATGAATGTGGTAAACAAATCTTACACCTTGAATTTGGTTATGTAAAAAAAGAGGGATCAAACTTTGGAGGACAAACATCAACACTCCTTCAGAATTATTTTTCAAATATTCCTATTTTTACAACATTAATTAACTAACTTGCAACAATGGGGATGTGTCCTATTTTGAAAATTGCAGAAAATGATGCCAGACCTCAAAACTTTCCAGTTAAACACTGCTTCAAAATTTACGTCAAACATATCTTTGCAATTTCTCTGCTGCAATTCTTTGTTACCTATCGGAGGACATGCACACTGATGCAAATACATCCTCGGTGCGCTCCAATCAAAAGATTATATGGGCCATGACAAAAAAATAAACACAATAGCTGTTTTATTAGCCACGTTCACCAGCTTAATAAGAACGAGCAGTGAACGAACGAACATGTGGCAGAGGCCTTATCAGCCCAGTCGTACAGTAACCAGTAACTGCTGGTGGCAGTCGATGTTTCTGGCAGTGTCGTCACGTTGGGGTCCCTATGTGGAGAGTTTTATGACTTCATTACTGCCACTTAGACTTGAGAACAGTGTTAACCCTACCCAACAGTGCTGTGATGGACTGCCCAGCTGAGTGGCTTTGACAGGAAGGTCTGTACTGTATGGACACACCTCCTTTAGCCCCTCTGCCTGCCTGTCTCTCTGGGGGGCTGACTGAATGGCTCTGTCACTGCTCTTCTTATCTCCACCTGTGTGGCTTTCAGTCTACTGTTGGCTGTGTTTTTTCCCCCCCAGTGACGTCTGCAGCTTGCACATGTATATATAGAAATATCTAAGTCATTCGTGCATGAAGACAGACAGATGTAAGACAAAGACAGGTTGTGATGTACAGTACAAGGACCAGTGGAGCTGGAGACAGCTGTGCAGAAGACAGAGTGATCAGAGGAGTGTGTGTTTGTGCATGATATATGTGGATGTGTGACTTTGTTGATGCACTGGTGAGTAGGTTGGACTCCAAACAGCCTCAGGAACAGATCAGATCATCAGTCAGACCGCGTCCCGTCTGTTTGACAAGAGAAGGTCTTGCTCACGGAAGAGCTGTACTGTCATCCTACGCTCTTGTTTGCACCCATTAACAAGCACCCAGGACGCCCTCATCACCCATCACATCGGGAACACTTTTAAAGATGCCAATAATTAGAGACGGCACAGCTACGAGGTCACAGCCAGAGACGGGAACTGGACCCCGCCATTGTTTTCGGCTGACCCTGATTCATTACTGCAGCGATGAGAGGTCTTTATTAGACAATCACAACATCACGAAAACTTCTGAGTGAGATGAAAAGGACATGTTAGTCTCTGACATGCGGCTTTAACCAGACAGTTCCTGTTTTTACAATGAGGATAAAATGAGGATGTGTCTTTTGTGCTTTGCTGAGACAACCTGATCACAAGAGAAAATGTAACATTTTGCAAATCAGAGATACATTTGCATGTTATTATGTAGCCAATAGGTTAAAACTTGTTTAATCTGTGGTTAGGTTTAGGCACAAAAAAATAGACAGGGGCGTAGCATCAAATTCTTGGCCTTATGCATAAGCAGTTTCTGTGGGCCCCTCGCCCTTCCTCCATCCACTTCCATCCTAATTCATTTCTCTCTGACATATCCTTTCAATTTTTTGAAGTTATTTTTTTTAAGTTAGTCTGCTTTCTTTCCATTTCCTTTCTGTCTTTCTTTTTTTGGAGCCCTGATTTCCCATTCTTGTGCATGTACATAACAGTGTACGTTGGTGCTCCAGCAGCACAGGCAGTCACTTACTCGGCTCTAGCTGCGCTTTAAAACAAATCCTGAACTGAACCATTTTGCATCTTTACAAAGTAAGAGGGGCCTCAGAGAGCTTCCACACTTTCAACCGATTTAATTAGCCAGTTTTAATTTAGTCATGGAATTAATTACTTAGAGTTTAAAAAAACTGAAAACGAAACCAAACTTTTTATTACAGGCTTTGGGGAGCACAACGCTGGCAAGAAAGGCACCAGAGTCTCGGTAAACACAATGGCTTTTCGTGCCACTATCTCTGTCAACGGGTTGCAAGAAGAAGTATGCAATCATTTGACTTATCACCTGTTGCATTTTGAGTAATTATTTGTATTAGTGTACACACTAACACAAATAATTACTCAAAATGTAGTGTTCTCACGATGACCATCTCCTAGCAGTTAGCAATAAGAGGATATTTGTGAGATGTAATAACCAAGGTGTTACTCCATGTGCTGATTTCATGGTCTTATTTTGGGGCTCACCTATACGTGACCTGTTAGTGTGTATGTGATGTTCTAGACAAGATTAGTTCTTGACTGAAAGACACATGAGGAAGTACAAGAAGTTCTTGTAAAGTAGGACTTGTTTGTTGAAAGCACCCTGCTATATTATAAAAATAGCAAACACTCCCTTGTTCGTCACAGACCCTTCTGTTGTACTGCTGTGTGCATACCAGAATACTCTCTCCAGGCTTGCTCAATAAAGAAGTGCTTGATTGAAGCATCAATCTGTATTCCCTGATCCCTTCATTTTACCACAGTAAACACTGCAAACTGAAACAGTGGGAAGATTTTTCCATAGTAACACGCCAACCACCGTTCCCTCCGAGTCAGATGACAACATCATTTTAGAAACGCTGATATTATACGTATGAAACATGCAAATGTAACGTATCCCTGGTTTGCAGAAAGATGATGTCGACATTTTCTACTGGTGACTGGGCAGCAAGTTAGAAAACCAAACTTTGGTAGATGTGAAAAAGGGAAAAGAAAAGAAAGTTGGTGAACCCTATGAAAAAGGATCCTTAGTGGGCAACTCCCATTGAAGGTGTTTTGTCGAATGAGGACCAAAAGGTTGTGTAATGCCAGAATTTTCACACTCAGCTGCAGCATCTTATTGTGATGCCTTTGACTACTGAAGCTCACCAGTGAAATCTCAATAATTTCTAACCTTGTCACTTTACAGAGCAACAATACTGTAGCTGAACGAAGGACAATCTGTTCAGCCCACTCAGCAGCTCTGCAGCTGAATTAAACTAACAAAAGGTTACGGTTCTGAAGCCACCGGAATGGAGAACGTTTCTGTCTGAGAAGTTTTATGCAGCGGTAAGAAAAGGAGTCAGTCATTAGATTAACAGAGATTCTATTAGATTTATGGAGATTGATTGCAAGAGTGATTTTATTTGCCAAACACTATAAATTCGAAGCTATTTCGACACAAAAGAGCCGCCTCACTGAAAGACAACAACAGATGTAACCTCTGAATATATTTTGAAGAGGAAAAATAAATCTAATGCCAAGACAAAATAAAACAATAGCTATTGCTCACTTGCTTGCCATCACAATACAAAGAAGCCATTTGGATGAACAGTGAAACGTCTTTTAATTCGAAAACAAAGGTCATCACACTGCATGAATAAAAGAGAGGAGTTTACACAAGGGATTTTTTAAGGGATACTAAAGGGTTTTAGGTGCTGATCATGAACTGCAATGTCCCTAGTTTGAGTCCAACCAGGGACCTTTGTTGCATACCATTTCCTGTCTCTCAATTTCGCATGATTATGGATCCCATACTTGTCTTGGAAATACAATGGGATTGTGCAGTGATCGGCTGGTGCTCATCATGTCAACGCTTCAAGGAGGCACTTAGGGTATGGGTAAACAAGGTAATGGTTTGGGCCAGCACAAGTCAATCACCAGTCTTACGGAAAAAACATTCTGTGAGTTACTTTTCAATGGAAAGCAGTTCAGCCACATCTGAACTACTGTAAAAAAAATTGGCCTGTCAAAGTACAACTATTTTCAAAAAGTACAGTCAAACTACATCACAGGAAATGATTACAATCTGAGTCTGGAATCTCATATTATTATAAGATGCTGACACTGAATAAAGTGTAGTTGTGTTTGATTTAGGGACAAGGGCAGGTGGATTGTCACCTCAACCTCGAGGATGTGTTTTGGGGAGAAGATAGGAAGAAACTGTTGGGATGGAGTCAGAAAAATGTTTAACTTTAAGGGAAATTCAAGGTATCTGATTGAGATATCTGGTGATTTTAATCAAATATCAAGTGACTGTCATAAAATGATAACCAAAGCCAGTGAGCTGTGGCACTGTGCTGAACTTTATGGCAAAATTTATCATGAGAATACTACGAATATGTAGTTTGTAATTTATGACATGAACTGCACTGTAGTGACTTTTAACAAAACAAAATGTCTGAACAAGCCACTGAGGGGCGAATGGGTGAACTTGTTCTGGACGTGTGCTCTGAGCTGAGAATATTCTTGGCGTCATCTCTTTGGATTTGGCAATCCATTTATTCTCAATACAATATACACATGCTCACCATGACATAAAAGGGCATACAGCACTATCCATATCATTATTCCATTCGGCAAATTCAGTTTTCCATGCCAATACTTCATGCTTTCACGACAGGCTTACATAACATTGTAAAGAGCAGTTTCATAACTGTATGTGTATATTAATATTTACCTTGTGTTGAAATAAGGATAAAATAGACAAAAACTATATTGTGGCTCCAACATTCATGACCTAAAGTAACAGCAATCACAGCTCAGCGGGGCAGAACTTGCCAAGAGAGGTAGTGTGACCCATAATAACGCATCATTTCCTGTCATCGCTGTACTGTTGATGATCTAATAAAGGTATAAAATGCCCAAAATAGCTTTACAGACATAAAGATGGGGCAGCAGAGGCCAAGATTTCCTGACTTACAGTCCCAACGGGTGAAGCTCCAAAACACCGCATCCTGCATAGAGTGTATAAATGCAACAGAGTGCTCCTGTAAGATTCAAGAATAGTTTAAGTCACACATTTCATACTAATATTTGCTGAAGTGAAAGTAATACATTAGATTTCTTGTAGCAGTATAATGCAGATGAATCAACATAATCTATAATCAATGCAGTGATGCAGTGTATGAATCCTTATACCAGCCTGGAAGTTTGTCATTTTCAGGAAATGTGGTGATATTGTGGGCTTTGGGAAAGGTTTTGTGAGGAAGATATTTTCACTGCCAGTCTGCCAGTGGAAGTGACAAATCAACATAGCTGGTGTTAATTGGTGTTTTGTCCAATAATGGAGATGATAACAACAACAACTAATTCCCCTGTCACTGTACTGATCCAAAAGTTTAACCACAACATTTTGGGATTTGCCAGACTTTGATGTATCCTATTTTACATTCAACTATGAGCTGATTCTCCGTTTCAGACCTTCATAACATTACTCAGAGCTTGGATCTCACACAAATCAACAGATTTTCAATATTTAATCTCCGAAGTAAAAAAAAAATTGTTTCCAGGGCAAAGGCCTATGAGTTAGCTTTTAATAAACACAAGAGACAGACAACCTTTTTTATGGTTGACTCACCTATTGGCATTTCATATTGGCTTTGCATTTATTTCGCATTCCCCTGCATTCAGATTTCCCTAGTTAAAAGCCACTTGGAGGAACGCCAGCAGGCATTTAGGAGACAGTGTTATTGCTAAGAGATAGATGAACCCAGATGAGGACAAAAACATTTAGACATGAGAGTCTCTTGTCTCATTCGATTTTATTTTTTATTATTTCCTCATCTTGACAGTGAAACTTAGATGCAATCTAAACCTAATTTAAAAAACAGAAACTTCTGAGTATTAACTGGTAGCTCTTTATTCCACAATGAAAACAAGCACAGCTGGACACTATAAAATTCGATTACCACACAAGAACAATATTTCTAATTTCATCCATGACAATGTGGCATTTTATTAAACTGAACATTAAGATATTGGTTACTCCATGGCGGTTAAAGCGGATTTTGTGCTCTTTCTTACTTTGAAGCAAAGCTTTAACCCACATTTACACTTTAGTAAGGGGAACAGAGCAGCTTGTGCATTGTTTCAGTAGTAAATGTCCCATCAAAGCAAAAGCCATGTATTATGTAGGACAGACGAGCTGAAGAGACGCGAGTTCAAAAGCAGTTTATCAAACTTTGCAGGGAGATAGATGGAAAAATATGACACTGTAGACAGAACTGTGAAATATGAAGAATGGAATAACTAATGATATGTTGGCTCATTGGCAAGACTCAACAAAGATCAATACAGACCCCAAATGTAATTTGCATTAAAGCACAGTGGCACTTTAACACATCCACTTAGAATGTAGTGTTTGAAAGGCCATAGTCAGAAATCAAATCTAGACTGTACAGACTTGTACATAAAGAGTGTTCTGACATAAAAGAGAGCACAGACACTAACTAAATTATCACAAAGCAGAAAGTCTTACAAACGCAGCCAAGTTTCGCCTACTTGTACTACAAGAGACTGTTTACTCTGCAAATTATGAGTAGTCAGTGAGGCTATGAACGGAAGCTTTAAATCTTTAAATAATTTGAAACGGAGCAGAAACAGAACAACAATACACAACCAGTCGTGAAGTTAAGGACTATCAACCAAGGTCTATGTCAAGTCAAGTCAATTTTACACTTCAGTATACCCTGTATATCCCCAAATAACAAAGCATAAAGCATATGACACCCTCTGTCCTTTAACCCTCACCTATGGTCATGAACTTTGAGTGGTGACCAAAAGAATGAGATTGCGGATACAAGCAGCCGAAATAAGTTTCCTCCATGGGGTGGCTGGGCTCAGCCTTAGAGATAGGGTGAGGAGCACAGACATCCGGAGTGAGCTCAGAGTACAGCCGCTGCTCCTTCGCATCGAAAGGGGTCAGTTGAGGTGGTTCGGGCATCTGATCAGGATGCCTCCCGGGCGCCTCCCTTTAGAGGGGTTCTGGGCACGTCCCACTGGTAGGAGGCCCCAGGATAGACCAAGAACATGCTGGAGGGATTACATATCTCATCTGGCCTGGGAACGCCTTGGGGTCCCCCAGGAGGAGTTGGAAAGCATTGCTGGGGAGAGGGACATCTGGGGTGCTTTGCTTGGTCTGCTGCCCCCACGACCCAGCCCCGGATAAGCGGATGAAAATGGATGGTTGGATGGATGGATGGATGGATATTTTTCTTTAGCCACTAAGCTCTCTAGCAGAAACATTTCATGATGGTTTGTGTTGTTGTTTACTGGAACACAGTAAATATGCTCTGTTCTTTTAGCATTGCATTGTGTTGTTATTATGCTAACTGGCTACATAGCATATGATGGACTTCCGGTTTCTCTTTTTGAATAACAATTACAGTCTGCTGGTGGGGAGAGTTATTTCCTCTCAGGCAGGTGCAGAATGTATGTGCTGGTTGGCCGTTGGCTGTACTCTTCGCAATGTGTTCAGTTCAACTTTTTGGCTGAGACACAGGCACCATGAGGCAATACAACAGTTGGCTTTTGTCTTTGATGTTGGTTTGGTGTGTCTGGGCCTTTAAATCTTTGATTTGGTTTTAAAAATCTCACAGAAAAGAAGGAAAGGGTTAAAAAACAGTTTCAGAAACATCCTCCAGATTCCCACAATACACTGTTGAGCATATAAACAGCATTCTGACTGTTGTGTTATCAGTCTTTCCACTAGTGGGGCAAATAATGCAAAGTTTATCCCTGAAGAACACCTGCAGAAAGTCAGTAGTGCCACTGAAATGAAAAGGATTTGTTCTCTCAGCAGTATGTGTTTAGTGAATTTCAACAATTTGGCCATAAGATTTTGACATTAAATTTCAAAATGTGGAAGTGATTTTTTTTCCCTCTTGATGGTAGTGCCACAGGTCACCTAAAACATTAGGATTACTCAGCTGTGGAAGATGACTATCCACAGGCACTGTAATAGGATTTCTATTCATTAGTTTCAGAGATACTTTGCCACGGATCAAGAGGTTGCCCCAGGGGGAACATTTGACGACATGATGACACTAGATTAAAGTTCAGGGAATCCCCAAAATCATGTAGAAATGATAAACATCTATACACACATTTCTCACCAAGCAAATAGTTGGACCACTTAAGCCTGCTGCCAGAAATCTACATATAACTGAGACAGGTTTCTTGGTTCAACACGGAGGCAGAATTACCTTGTCCTATCCTTTAGTCCTTTAAAGGTTGACTCCATCTGTGCTCTTCTACACGTTTTTCAAATGGAAATGCCCACTCAGGCATTAGGAAAAAGCAGTGACATAGGTCATAACTGAAAGGATTAGTTTGGATTTTCTAAAGTGGGGTTGCATGAGGTACTTATTCTGTCAGTGTATTCCCTACAATAGATGGCGGTCTGCATGCTCCCAGTTTGGAGAAGCAGTCATGAGTATCCTTACAGAAGTTAAGCAATCTGATGGAGAGCTGAAGCCATTGCATTGCTGTCCTTAAAGCCACAGACTCCTTTGACAAAAACAATAATTTTACTTCACAGAACACGGAAGCTGCTGGTCTACTGCTGCCTTGCACTCGGGATCTGAACTCACGTGGCATCCACGGAAAGACGTTGCTTAGCTTTTGTGCTGATTCGAGGGTCAGAGGAATATAGCTCATTTGGAAGATTGTTGACACAATGATTAAAGAAGTCTTTACTCAGTCATGAAGAGGCACATTAGGCATACTAGGAGGTTTATATGTAGCACGGTCGTGTAGAAACCTACGTCAGATTTTGACTGTATAAAAAAGATGGACAAGAAGACAGCTCCCCGAAAGTGAAGCCAAAACATCTCGATTGACCTGTACTGGCTGGCTGCAGTACAGGTCATCAAGCCCGTCCCCTCCACGTTAGCGGATGGGACATGGGCCAAACTAAAAAAATACAATACAAATACAATTTCCCTTTTCCCCTCCCGTTTCTCTGATAAGTTTGGTTTTAATTAATTATTTGACACTATAAAAAGGGGATGTGACATCATGATTGACAGCTGTGTGTATCAATCAATGTGCTCGTGATTAATGGCACTGCTCACAAATTGTTCAGGCGGGTGTTTAGGCAGGAACTCGACACCCCGAAGATTGGTACTGTACAGACTCTGTCTTAAAATGACGTCACCGGCACAAGATGGCAGCGGCTGTATCTGGGATACTTTGGCTTATTTTTGTACAGTGGGGGTAAGCGGAGACGTGGCATCCATCTTTATATACAGCCTATGGTTGGGCCACATGGGGAAACACTTTTAGAGGGTCTTGGGAGAATAGCATTTTGACAGTAAAACATACTTCAACCATAATGTAATGTTCAGATTTGGATACATATGAACAGCGAACACACTGGGAGGCTAGAGAATAAAATAAATGAAATAAATAAAAACAATCCACCCTTTAATAAGTCTTCATTTTGCGAGCAGCATCCAGCCAACAAAGTGTTTAATAAGCAGTCATTGAGAGACTTTGTGTGCTATGATGGTCAGATGGGATGTTTAAACTCTGCCTGGTCAGCCGAAACATTTCCCGATTGTCATAGAGAGAGCAATGTGGTTGAGGTTGGATATGGTTGGTTTTGTTGTTGCAAGAGAAGTACAGGTGCAGTCTAGTGAAGCAATTTCACCTTATCAGTGCTGAGGAAAGTTATACTGGTTGTTGATTGAAGGCCTAAATCACCAAGGAAGTAATAATGTAACGTGCTCACAACTGCAATATATAACCAGTGATATATAAAGGCAAACCTTCAGCTCATTTTTTGTGTGAAATCAGAGCCAGGTTTATTGGTTCATCAACTTGTTCAGAGAGAGTTTCATTACATCCACTGAAACTTATGAATGCTGTGCAATGTTTTTAAAAAAATCAACCCTTTGAAGATCTGAAAGGGTTCAGGGTGAGATATACCTTAGCGCTACTGCCAACCTAATTTATTTTTAGAAATCAGTAGGTGTTTCCAGTCCAGGATGGTGCACTGCAACTGTTAACAGTCTTGGAGGCTTCACAGACTACACAAGGCATCAGATGGAGTGTACCGACTTCATGTTTGTAAATCTAATATCCGTGAAGATGCTTTTTTCATGCCCTCAGTCCACCCATCTTTCCTTTCCTTGCCCATTTTCTTTCATTCCTCCCAGCCAGCTGGCTTTCTTAACGTAGTTGTATGTAGGATCCTTGTTGCCTGAGACATGCCCTCTGAATGTGTGAGCCTCATTGAGTTGTTTAATCTTGTCTAATCCCTAAAGAGGCTTGAACAGTTTAAACGACAAAAGTGCGACTTAATGCTGTTTTCTTTTTTGGCTTTAAATAAGGATGAAATTTACCACATCATGTTAGGTTGATCCTGAGTTGGAGAGTGCTCTTAAAGACTGGAGGTGATACTGTATTATGTTTAATCCATCAGTGCTGTATTATGTCAAACGGCCCTGAAATTTAAGCAGTCTTGCCAAAAGCATTTATATTGAGTGTGTTTTTTTTATCACGTTCATACACCAGTCTATTCTAAGATCTTAAACTATTCTTGTGTATCTGTTTATTGAATCTTTTTTTTACTATTACCAGCGTTCATTTTACAACCGTAAGCTGTCGACAGTATCATTTCTGTGAATTTGGCAGTCCATCCATACATCATCACAGCCACAGACCATCACCTGCAAGATCGTCTGTTTGCACAACTAAAGACTTTCTGCACAAGCTGTCAGAAACCACCCCAGTGAGGCCCATCTCAGTGGCTACTCTCAGATGATCTTGCAGGTGAAGAGGCCAGATGGGTGTTGGTTGGATGTACTGCCAAGTTCTCGGAAACAACATTACAGATGGCTTTTGGTAAAAATTAACATTCAATTCACAGGCAACAGCTCGAGTGGACATTCCTGCAGTCTGCATGCCAATGGCACCCTCCATCAAAACTCCACTCCATCTGTGGCATTGTATTGTGTGATCAAAACGCACATTTTGATGGCCCTTTATTGAGACCAGCCAAAGGGCACACCTGTGTAGTAATCATGCCGTTTAATCAGCATCTTGAAAAGAAACACCTGTCAAGTGGATGAATTATGGATTATGTTGCATTAATATTTTGTTCAGTGTATTTCCAAACATTATATTTCAATTTATATAGAAAAGAAAGGCTTTTAGGATGAGGACTATCTGATGTGTTTGGCTAACGCTATCTTGTATAATGTTAGCTGACGTTTCTCAAGGTTAAACCTCCACAAAGTCAATACAGAGGACAGAGCTGGTGACTTTACAACACATAGTGGACGTGGTGGCCATTTAACACAACATGTAATTTAGCAAACTGATGTAATCTGGTTAATTATGTGCTTCTACAACTTAGACCGTCAGTTACGACTTTAAATAGTAAGCTAATTAGACAGAAATGCTAACAGTTGCAGCTAACGTTAGAGCAGATATACATTCTGTTGAACTTTTTCCAGTCTTTATTGGTTTCTAATAAAGCGCTTGTGTTTGGGTTTTTATTAACAAATAAAAAAAAATGTTGCTTTCATATTCTTTAAATACCTATTTCATTCAGTGGATTTAATTATGGAAATAGTTTGCATGTAAATACCTGTATTAGCCTATAAATAAACTGTCTGATATTTTTGTTTGAATAAATTTTAAACTTTGATTAATATCAATAGAGAGTACAAATTTTACGACTAACCTTCACTATTTTTCAGACCTGTGCTTTATTTTTTTGACCATGTGCACTGAAGCACATGTTCATTTCATCTCCACATGCTTTAACAGGGACCCAATTAATTTAATACTGCACTGAATTTGGTCACCAGGGTGGTTACCCTAATTAATCAGGTCGACAGCCTGTAATTTGTCCAACCAACCATCAGTAACATGTCTGCTCCTGGTTTTCCTGTGGAATTAACAGATATCTTTCCAGTCTGCAATTACATTTGAATAATTAACTTCCTGCCCTGTTGATAAATATGATTTTCTGTGATGAATATGCGCCACACTGCACGCACACACACAAACCTCATTCATCCCATCCTTGTCAGTGAAAGAGCTCAATGAGCTGCCCTCCAAGACTGTGCACATGTGATACAGCCGATGAGATATTCTTATTAAGACAATGACGGTGTGAGTGCTGTTCATTTTTGTGATTATTCTGTATTATGAGCTCGACAGTGACTCAGTAGTTAGTACTGTCAACTCAAAGCCTGAGGGTCCTGGGTCTTTTCATGTTCCTCTCGTGTTTCCTCAAGTTGCTCTGGTGTCCTCCACCCTCCACTGGTTGTGCATCATCCACTTCAGCATGTACTTGTCAATTTTCCATCCACCAACCAGAAAGAACATCTGATTCTATTCAACTTAGAAATCTCATCCACCCGTGTCTTCATAAAACCAGTTTCTTAGTCAGACGGCTACTACACGTTGCCTTATCAGTACCTTTTATCCGTATATGAAGGAGCTCCACTCTTGGCACAATTATAATGGGTTTTACTGAAGCATAGCAGAAGCAAATGAAAGTAAAACTCCAGTCATGCATTATCACAATTTTATCTTTTTTAAAGTAACCAATTTGGTTTTACTCACTTATCTTCGACCTGCCTGCTGATCTGTCAAAATGTCACTTACAGAATTAGAAAAGACACAAATTGCAATTACAGTAGTCGGAATGTGAGTGTGAATGTTCATGTGGGCCCTGTGGTCATACTGGCAGCCTGTCCGAGGTGTTTTAACATCTGATGCCTAGTGCATGTCAGGATAGACTGCTGCATGGACAGAAACTCCACACTGGA
This sequence comes from Epinephelus lanceolatus, assembly GCF_041903045.1. NCBI lineage: Eukaryota > Metazoa > Chordata > Actinopteri > Perciformes > Serranidae > Epinephelus > Epinephelus lanceolatus. The sequence continues at coordinate 22,465,468 of NC_135735.1, read as the reverse complement.
TCTTGTATGGAGGAAAAACATTTGTAAATTTGTGACGACAACGAACATCACAGTTAGGCCAACTACACATGATCAAATGACGATGGTCATGTGATCACCACAGTGCTGAACTACAGTACAAATCATTAGTATATACACACCTGAAAATAAGAATCATTGTGTTTTTGTTACTAATCATTACACTACCTGCATTCAAAATCTTACTTCAATAACAGTACAAAAGTATTAGCATCAAAAAGTAGATGGGCCCATACACATGCCACATTTTTTTGCGGCGCTCTCAAATCTATTGTTTTCAGTGTCGACGCGCAGAGGGTGCGGTTAAAAGTGAGAATGATGCAAGCGTTTCTGAGCACCTAATTTTCAGGGTGTAACAAAAGCACCCTGAGATAAGTTCAACTTTTGGAACACAGCAGCGCACACACTGCATGTCATGTGAAAGGAAGAACCAATCACAGTCGGCAGAAGCCTTTCCCTTGTTCCATAAATGTCAGTCTACGATAACTATGGAGAAGATGTTGACCGTTTTAGTGCAAGGCAACCCAGGACAACACTTGGAAAAAGATCAGCTCTGCACTCTGGATTTCTGGTAAGTAGGCTATGATACGGTGCTGCTTATGGTCGTTTAACTACCTCAGACACAACCTGCCTCTGCACTCTTGTCTCAGCTGTTAAAGTTATATTATTCAATTAGAATTATTGATGCATTAATGTGTCCATCACTTTAATGTTGCAGCTTATACAAGTGGGGCTCATTTTAATTAGTTTATACACTGCTGGGTAGATTATTCTATTACTGCACATCATAATTTGATAATATCATAAAATTTTGTATTAATATCTGATTCTTTAAGTAACTAGTAACTAAAAATGTAGTGGAGTAAAAAGTATTGGCTTCCAAAATGGCAGCAGAAGTATAAAGTAGTAGGACATGTAAATACTTAGGTAAAGTGCAAGTGCCTAAGAACTGTAGTTACATACATGTACTTAGTTATCTTCCACCAGTGGAGCACCCATAGACCTGCTGCAGATCATATGTAGCCGAGTTGTGACACGTAGCTGTGACATTATGTTGGTTTATAGTGTATTATGAAGTGATGTACTGCACAGTGTGAGAAGAACATGCAGCTGCCATCAGTCAGCAGAGCAAGCGACATTATTGTTCAGCTCCAGTTACTCTTTAAATGCTGGTTAATGTTGGAAACTGAACCAAAGTGTTTGTCTTCTACATGCACTGTTTATAGTATAGTGTGTGTTGGGTTTAAAATGCCACATTGTGAGCCGTCACACAGCTACAGTAAAACTTGAAAATCACTGTTTACCTAAAGCTGTGGTTACAAGTCTGTGTCTTAGATCGGCTGTTTTATTTCCTTCATTACACAGCAAAAGGAAACTGCAATTTTCAATCAATCATTGTAACTTGGTGGTGCATAAATTTTACACGCCAGACACTCATGATGGCAGAGAATAAAAATATTGTAGGTAATCTGGATAAAAATGAGAATTACTGCTGTGCATCAAACGTGTGCAGACAGCACCCTGATTGACTGGAGTGTTGATTGGTTCATTGTCTGGAGGTATCTGCAGGCGATTGGTTACCCACAGGACATCAGGCCATGTGCTGTAGAGAGCCAGACAGACCTGAGGATGCTTGGGAAAGATTCTCATTCGTCATCTTCCAGCCCAGCCACGCTGACCTCATTTGTTGCAGAAGTGTAATTATAAAATGTTGGATGTGTCATACTGACGGCAGGTCTTTGTTGGGGAATAGTAGGGGCGGGCTGACACTTTGATGATTCTTATTCTGTCCTGTTTCCTTAGTTAGGCGGGTAAGGCGTTGCAAATTGTTTTCTTTGATGTTGTTAGGTAATTAATCTGCTGCATTATACTCCCTTTTTTGTTATGTTGCCAACTCTAAAGCTTCTTCTGTTCCGGTCTGATAGATAATACTATGATACTTTGAGACTGTGAGGAATAGGATAATTTTGCCAACCTTGAAGTCACTTGCAGGAGAAAAAAGTGGGAAACTATATGTTTAGAAGTTAAGTTGCTGTATAATCTTGAAAAAGTATGTAATACAAAGCTCGGTAATGAGAGGACACGCGGCAGAAAAGTGGTTTGATTCTGTAAAATCACGGCCCTTTAGCACCCTGTAAATAATTTGTCATTATTAAAGGTAGACCATTTTAATATTGGAAACGAGCTGGAATCCCTTGTCATGATTAATTTAATGCACTCTCTAATATATCATGTCTAATTCATAAGAGAAGTCAAGCTCTTCTCACTGAGCTCTACTTTGCAACGCCCGTGGGGCATAACAATGGTAACCTAATGCACCTTGCCATTAAGTGAAGCTTCCGGATATTAGCTATGATGTTCAGTGTTCTTTAGAGTTGTGGGTGTGTCTGAGTGGACTCCGGCACTAGATAAGCTCCATTCAGACACACAATGCCGCTAACATTGGACATACAGGAGCATAATTATCTGCCGTTTCAATAATGAAACCATAAGTATGACCTAAAGAGATAAAAGAGAAGCAACGAGACCTCTATAATGATTTCAATGAGACTACTTTGTTGAGTTAGCAGGGAAGCCGAGCCAGTTCACTGGCAAAAAAAAAGTTGTCTACCCAAAAAGTTAAACCTGGCTTAACTTTGGTCATAGTGCAGTGTCACGTCATCTGAAATGGCCTTGTGTTGGCCATTTTAATACATGGTTGAATGATTAATATACTTTAATGCTCTCTGCATGCTGGTGTCTGTGCTATCTACACTTGAGCAAAGATGGTTTTGTTGAGATACACTTGTCAATATCTTCATGACTGAAAAAAAAAAAAAAAATCAGGACTGGACTGTGTCTTGTTCCTGTTCAGAAAACACTAAGAGTATAGCAAACTGATTGTCATACACCAGTTTTAGATGGACAGGTAGGCAGCCCAGCAGCTGACGAGTGGAAATGACGGACAGCTGGCGGGAACTGTTGCTGAAATCTCCCAGTTAAACTTTTGAGCCCACATTTATGCAGTTGGTCTTATCAAGCATTGCAGTGTGAAGCATATGCTCACAATTTCCATAATGGAAGTTTAAGTTACCCTTGATACTGAAAAAGCACACATTACATTTGGTAGCCTAGGTCTTCTTATTTAAATCAATAAAATTAGGCATAAGCGGAAGGTCATACGTTTGAGTAATGGAATTTATATCTGACGATATTTCACTTTAAAGTTAAGAAACAGCAATTGAGTAAATATTATTTCTTACAGGCTGATGATGTTTACAATATGAAAGAATACAATTAACCCTCTGGAGTCGATGGACGCACCGCTACGTCCAAATCGCATGACCGATTTAAGATGACGTAGCAGCAAGACGCAGCCTCGCTTTGTCTCCGTTTCAACTTGTGTCTAAAGTGTGAATTTCAAATTATGTACCACTTTTAAATTGTGTTGATGGGCCAAGTAAAACCAGATTTATGATAAATTATTCACGCCATGCTTTTTCCTGAATATTGTCCTCAAGTTTGGTGTGCGTTAGGTGCAGGAAGAAACGGTACAAAACAGGCTTCTAAGGAAAAGTGCTGGCAAGCAGAAATAAACTTAACACCCCCTTTCCTATTGGAGGTGTTTTTTGTGATTTTAGGTCCAATGTGTTAATACAGTATGTCAAAGTGAAAAAATAACTGTAGTGTTTTTTTTAAGGTGAATTTTAAAGGTAAAATCAAAAGTAGTCAAAAACGGCCAATTATACTCTTGACCCAAAAGGGTTAAAATGTAAATTAATTGTATGATAGTGTTATGCTGTGCTTAAATGGGGTTGTATTTACCATGTTCATAAGAAGAGTTCATATGAACACCTCCCTGTTGGGGCTTTTACATCCTCGTAAGTAGAAATTTTCAGAAGTCCTGTTACTGAATGTTCACCGTTTAGGACAGACAAAATTACAAAGCTGGCCAGAGCAGTCAAAAACCACAAGACACTCACAGAGAAGTTAAACATACAAAGATAACCTGAGACTTGACGGTGGAGAAAAACGAAGTAAAACTGAGCAGAAAGGATATGGCAGTGAAAGGAGACCTACCACAGGAGGCTGTTTTTTCTACAGATATTCCACAGCATGCTGCTACACAGAAGGATGCTCCAGAGCAGGCTTTTACCCTTGAGGTGGCTCCACAGCTGGCTGCTACACCTGAGTATGTACCACAACAAATGTGTACACCTGCCAGCACTTAGGCCTGTGATGTAGTGGAAGTTTCGCTCCCAGCAGACCATGATCGCATCCCTGAGTACCAGCTTCGGCAGATAAGAAGCAGAGGGATGGGGGCGATGAAGAGACTCAAGACAGAAAATGAAGCTTTAAGAACTCAAGTGGAGCAGCTGGAAGAAAAAACCCAAATCAATAAGGCTTTCCATGATGAGGCTAATCAGGGGAGGGTGGAGAAGATCCGTGACCTGGAGCTCCAGATTTCGTTAAAGATCACAGATCACAGCAGCTAAGACTCTCGGAGGAGGCTCCTTAAAAGCAAAAGGAGAGCCAAAAAGAAGCAGAGATCTACCTGGGCCCCAGCAGTGACAAGAGAATAATCAAGAGAGTCAGCAGCTGCAGTGGCAGGAGGAGACGACCCTTCTCCTCCAGTCCCTCAGAGACATCCACCACACTCTGCATGAGAGAAGATGGGACGGTATGATGGACAGGCTTGCTGACATAGAGGAGGATTTGAAAGAGGTCGACAAGAAGCCTTAAAGACTCTCTGTGCGGAAAAGATTCCTCGAGTTATTCAAGTGAACCGGAGAACAATTTGCAACCATTCTCCAAGCTACTCACCAGCCCTCCTCTCCCTCTACCCCTGTCCTTATTTTACCATCTATCTGCTATTGCTCTCGCAGCCATCTGTGGAGAGGAGATCGCTCTATGAACTGCCTCTCCCAAGGTTTCTTTCCTTGTCTTTTTAGAGAGCGTGGGCTGGACTATTAATTAGGTCAAAACAATAATCCACAATTAAATTGACAGTGAATTTTATACTAAAACATATATTGCAAAACAGTCACTTATCATATCAAACTTTTCATTTGCAATTTGTTAGACACAAGCTGCATGAAAGCCTGTAAGTGGTCCAATCTCTTTAATCTCAATGAAACTTTTAATGGTGGTTTCTCCATTATAGATTATAGTCGTGCAACTTTTCACATATTCAAATACTTTTTCCATCACTTTGAATAAATAAGTCTTCTATCATAAGTTTGTTTATGTCTGTATTGCTGTGCACGCGTGCCCCCATGGCTGCATGTAATTACTCAGACATGCAAGGTGACTCACCAAAGAGCCGCGAGAGATGGTGAGAGAAAGTGAGTAAGGAGAAGAGACAGCGGGATGGGAGGACAGGCTGGTGACAGATTTGAGGGAAGGAAATTTAAATGATGACCTAGAAGAAGTTGCAAAATGAGAACCTGAACATGGAATCTATTGTTTGATTAGACGTTTATTAAGTTGTATGTAAACACTGGTTTGCAGCTGATTCTAAAAACACAATTAATTAGGCTACCAACTGCTACACTGACAAATAAACTATAAAACCACTGAGGCACTGAATAGTTAAACTAGCCAGATGTATCTCTGAGGGTAAAAAACTATTTGAACAAACAAAGCAAAGAGGGCCATGTGTTGTTCCCTGTGGGGCTTTGGCCACCAGTAGCACTATGGAGCAATGTTTTTAATCAAGCGGTAACCTCCGAGGCTGAAAAATGAAGCCAATGCTGTGGTGCCAAAAACAGCAGTTTAATTTCAACATTTATGACAGCTGTATGGGGTTGTGAATTTTTATGTAACTCACCAATTCAAATTTGTCCAAATATATGCTCACTTCTGGCTCCAAAAATCCAAGCTGGCGACGGCCAAAATATAAAACTAAAGGCTTCAAAAGAGGAGTCCACAAACCAATCGGTGACATTACAGTGGCTACATTCTATACAGTCTATGATTTTTATAACTGGGTGTTTACTCTAATGCACACACACAAGCATGCAGCTGACACAACACTCATTCCTGCCAATGGTTTCACACTATTCCACTGATCTACAGGTGGCGGTTACACACCAAGAAACACAGCAATGCTCCATCAAAAGAAGGAGGGAGAGAACTGTTGGCATGTAAACATGGATGTAAATAATGTAGGTTCCAAAATATGTGCCTTTGCAATTGTTTTATGGGGAAAGAAATGAACAAATTAGGCCTTAAAGATTCACCTATTTTGCTGACGTGTAAACAGTAGGGTTGGGAATCTCTCTGTGATAGACGACTCGATACGTATCTATATACACGGGTTACGATACGATTCAAAAACGATATATTTTTAATACAGAACGATTCGATACGATTCGATACAGTGTAGGAACGACACGATTCGATACGATTTGATACGATTCTATGGTTAACATTTGTTGATGTAGACATTAATCATATAAAATAAAGAAGCCAATTCTATAAAAGTGACATTCTTACAGTATTTTCAAATTTGTAAAAGACCACATCCCCAAGCATTGTTGCTGTATGGCACTGGCAAAAATAAAATAAAAAGACAAACAACAACAAAATCACACATTGTCTGTGTTTTTGTATGTATCTTATATGGACTTGAGCCTGGAATAAAGTTTAAGATAATGCTGTACTATATAAACATAAAGCAGAGTAAAATAATAACATGCAATGTAGGGGCAGAATCTGACATCTCCTGTTATTAGTTGATATCATGGACTGTGATGACTAGCAGCTTATCACTGACAGCATGTCAGACTATTTCTCTGTGTTTGCTACACTCTGTGTTTGTCATTTATAAAAAGATAAATCACTTCTATAATACATCAATGATATTTCAATGGAATAAATTACTTATTGACTTATTCATACTTCAAAAACAGCATCAATAAGTGATTAACATAGGGGGGATCAAAATAAAATAAATAAATAAAATAAAAATCAACCAGCCACCCTCCTCCCCTGACAAGTAAAGAACAGTCCCTAAAGTGCGGTGAGGTTTGTGGAAATGTGAACGGCTCGTTTCTCCTCTAACACGTCACATACCTGTGTGCTGCCATGGCTCGGCTGTTCAGGTATTTTTGGGCAGTCATGACACCGACGAAGACTTCTTGGACCTGGAGCCGGGCTTCTCGGTCGCCGGTAAGCTGTTATCTCGCGCCCCGGAGCACTATGGCCACCATATTTGACAGGAATACGTATTTCTGTCTGTGTCTGTGACCCCCGTTCAACCCACAACCGGCAGGATTCGCCTTTAGTTTCTGCTGCGGCTTGGCTGCTCCCTGGTTTATCCAACCAGCATTAGCTTCTGTTCCTCATCTCCACCGGTCAAGCTGGCACTGATGTTTACATCCATTATCGTTGTCAGTAATGCCTGCTACGGTCCGGAGCATGCTGCCGGCTCTCGCGTTGTTTTAGAGATGCAAACTGTTAAAGCCAGTCAACCGATTGCTAGTCTCGCGATACCTGATCCATGACTCTACAATCGATTCGTCTAAGGATTCATGGCAGATTCGTATCGATTGAGGAGGCTGCTACCGACGCAGCCGTATCTCTCGCTTGTCAAACCGGATATCCGGTCGTATCGGTTAATCATTCCCAACCCTAGTAAACAGAAACATTGTTTGTTTACATGAAGTTCCACAGCACGGCTTTAAGTTATTTATTAAAAATCAAGAATATGTACAAATATAAATATGTATATACACCGATCAGCCAAAACATTAAAACCACTGACAGCTGACATAAATAACATTGATCATCTTGTTACAGTGCAATGTTCTGGTTGGAAACTTGACACGTACCACCCACTCAAACTAGGCTGACCAAACGTCCTCTTATGCCCAGACATGTCCACTTTTCACGTCCTGTCCGGGGCGTCCGGGGGGTGTTTATAAATTGATGATAATGTCTGGTTTTCCGTGTGTGTGTGTGTGTGTGTGTGTGTGTGTTAGAGTGCGGCACGGGCCGCATATTTCTGTCCGAACCTGACAGTCATTCTGTTTTGTTATGTCCGAAACCGAACCAAGCCCGACATTACTTAATTACTAAAGCACTGAGTTTGTGTCACACAGTTGTTATGGTTACTGGCTATTTAACAGGCCAGGCATGTGCCGTGGGTACTCCGCGGAGAGGGAGACCTCCGTGTTTGAGACAGGAGAGATAATAACAAAATAAGATAAAATAGGAAATATAACAAAAATAAGATAAAATAGGAAAAACCTGTCTCCCTCTTTTATTTAATTTTCAGCGTTTAATCAAGGCGGAGGCGGGCGGCTGGAGGTCCGAGACTTCCAGCGAGGGGAGAGGTAGAAACAAACAGCCAATGTGTGTCTGTGTGTGTTATGTTCAGGTGTTGTCACGTAAATAACAAGCAATAAACAGGACAGACAATAGGATTTTATTTATTTTTACACTACATTTTCACTGAAAGCTGACCGAATCCAACCCGAGCCCGAATACAATTTATACATTTTTGACCGAACCTGGCCAACCCGTTGGGTAGGCCTATGGTAGGCTCGGATCGGGTAGCCAAACTCTAGTGTGTGTATGTGTCCCCTATCTATAGGGGCCTATCTGAATTTCTGTCTTTGAGAGACTTTATTTTGTAATATAACTGAATTTTCTATCCATACATATAAACTTTAAATATATTAAAATTATAAGGCATCTTTGAGTAAACTGCGAGTATCATTTAAGTAGGCTATCTCGTGGCCGGGCCAAGTGTCCTCTTTTTTGGAAATCAAAATATGGTCACCCTAACTCAAACACCACTGCTAACCAAGCAAACTCCTCATGGCAACAACACTCCCCAATGGCAGTGCCCCCCCCAGCAGGACAATGTGTCATGCCACATCACAAAAACTGCTCAGGAATGGCCCGAGGAACTTGACAAAGAGCTTAAGGCCTTAACCTGGCCTCCAAATTCCCCAGATCCAAATGTGATCGGGCATCCTTGGGACATGCTGGTACGTCATCTCGCAACCCACAGGACCTGCCGTGAAGACCCTGGTGTCAGACACAACAGGGCATCCCCAGACTTCCTGTGTCCATACCTTGACATCTCAGAGCTATGTCCAATCCCTAATCCAATCTGCTTTTCTACAATTTTTTCAATCAGCAATTTTGGTTGACAAAATATGCAGTTGGATAATCAAACCTGGAACACAAACAGTAAACAAATATGTACAACATAAAAAGATAATGTTCCAGGGAACTGTTACATGTTGGCCATTAGAGCCCCTCATCACCGTTTGATTGCACCACCTAAACTTAAATCAGTCAACATGTTCAGCTGCATTACAACATCAAGTTAAGGTCCACTGTGTAGAATTTAGGGAGATATTTTGGGCAGAAATGGAATATTATAAGTATTTTTCTTTCATGTATAATCACCTGAAAATAAAAACTGTGTCTTAATTACCTTGGATTGAGCTGATTATATTTGCATGCAGAGCAGGTCCTGATTCATGGAGACTGCCATGTTTCTACAGTAGCCAGAATGAACAAACCAAACACTGACTCTAGATAGGGCTTTTTGTGTTTCACATCGGCCGCCATAGTTTGAAGCCAATTTGTGATGAGCAGCATTGTAAAAACACTGATTTTAACACGCGAGAGAGACCTCTGTGGATAACTCAGCTCCTGGTAAACCTCCTGAACAAAGAACACTGAAGGAATCCCAACCAGGAGAAACTTCAGCATGGTTGCAATCTGAAATCCTCACCACTAGATGCCACTAAATCTTCCCAAGTCTTACACACTGAACTTTAAACATAACTTAAACAAAAGTAAAATGAAGCTTGTAATAACTGTAGTAATTGCACGCATCACTTTCAGTCTCGTGCATATCGATACACCACAGCAGAGAGAGGGCAGAAGAGCCTCTACAATTTACTTTTCTCCCAATTAACTAATGGACAGCATGCTGTGAGCCAACTGAGGCAACGTCGGTGTCTGTGAGTATTGAAACCATCTATATGATAAATGAACATGAACATTAAACACAAGTGATCAAAGCTTTTATCAGGCAAATCTGGATGGATGATGTAATAAGTTGTAACTTGTTTTGGGCCTCAGAAGAAAAGGAATGACTGATTGCTGAAGCCTGCGAGAGCCTTATTGAGACATCAGCTCCTGAATCTACATAGAAGACACTGTTTCTGTTTTTCAAATCCACCAGTATTTGCAAATTGAAGGTGGTGCTTTTAGCTTGTTGGAAGCCTTGAATATCTACATAACTCTGCAACAGAGCTACACACTGTATTCTGTATTCATACTGTATCAGTCAGCTGTGGATGAGATGTAGTTCAGCTAAAGGAAAAGAACTCATTTTTCCTCTTTGTCTATCTCAGTGTATCCTCTATAGTGTCTCTATAACCACTCCTCTACCTTTCCAACACATTATCCAGCAGGAACACCTCACAAGCCCATACACACACACACACACACACACACACAGGAACACACAGTTGCTCACTGTTTCTCTTCTGCTATTTTTTCTTTGCTATTTATCTCTGTGTCTGTGTGTCTGATTTGCGTGCTCCTGTGATCCATGCAGCACGCCATTGTTTTATGATTCGGGGCCTCGGTGCCACAGCAATCTAGGACAACATCACAAGAAGCAGACATTGCAAATACTGAGGCATATGTAGAATAGAGAGACACACAGAGACAGACAGAGAGTGGAAGAGAGAGAGGAAGAAAATTGATGAATAGAGAGATTACAGCATGATGGATTTTTTTTTGCTGGCACAGTTTTAAGACGATAGGGGACAGACAGTAGTGTGATGATGTTATCTGAGTTAATCTCCATAATATCTATCTGCTATCTGTCTGGAAATTGACTATTTTTTTACACTGAGACCCAATGAAGCCGCTCCTCCTCAGGTGCTCCTTCTTTTGAGGACATGACAAACCTGAGAGTACGCTGAAAAATTCAGGATTTGGTTTTGTATCCTCTTCTTATCCAACTTGGGAATATCCCCACGTGGTCTCTTGATGCTTCCTCTAAATTATTCAAAGCATTTATTTATAAATAAACACTGACTGGGCCTGAACCCTGCTGTCTGGTTCTCTCTCCTGTAACCTCTAGCAACCAATCAATCCCACCAAGTAAACAACCAGAAGACCCACCAACCAGCCCCCGAAAACTCTTGTTTTTTATGTCCTGCTCACTGTACCTTGCCATAAATCACACTCCCTCTGCCTCTCTCTTTCCTTCCTTTTCCAATAATTCTCTCGTACATTTTTTAGGCACGCTCGCGGCTTGGCAATGTTTGGTCTGTTTGTCAGTCAGTCCACCACTTTGCTGCAGACTGAAATATTTCAGCAAATACTGGATGGATTACCTTGAGATTTTGTGCGGACATTCATGGTCTCCAGATGATGAATCCCTAATGACTTTACTGAGTCTCAAAATTTCCCTTGAGCCTAACTGGTTTTACCTCTTTCTTCCAAACACTAGGCATGTGTGGTTTTGACTGAAATATCTCAACAACTATTGGATCAACTTTATTTATATGGCACTTTTCATACAACAGTAACACAAAGTGCCTCACAGAGGTTAAAAACAACAAAGATCCAAAACAGAAAACAAAAAGAAAAGAGAAAACCCAACCCTCCCACCCCACATAGAGATACGTAAATATACACATACGCACACACACACACACACACACACACACACACACACTAGCTATCACTAAAGAGACATGGCCGAGCACCGAGACCCGAGGCAAGGAAAAAGCCACCTCGGGGGGCCGTCCACACTGAGAGGGCCCACGGTCCACGGCCACAGGGAGTGCCGCCATAGAGACCTCCCCGACCCGGGCCGACATGAGGCTCCACACCGAGGTGCAGTGCCCTACAGCCACCCAGGTCAGAGCGGTCTCCCGACGGCACCCCCATCGGGAGACCAGGAACAACTCTCAGTGTGGTAGGCCCCCATGAGGAAACACTGGAGCTAAAAGCTGAGGGACTAAAACAATAAGATAGGATAAAAGGTATAAAAAGAACCAAATAAACAAAAAGCTATTTAGCTCATAAAACTGAGTTAATAGCTAGGTAAGAATGATCCAAATCAGAGACATAAAATGCATCAAAACTAAAACCTATAGGCTAACTAAAATAACAAAAGATAAAGGTTAAATGAGATAAGAACGTAAAAAGAGGAAGGGTAAGAACATAAAAAATAAATAAAAAATAGATAATAGATAGATAAATCGGTTATAAGAGGAATTTAAAATAGATAAATAAAGAGATCAGTTAAAAGCCTGATTAAAAAGATGAGTCTTGAGCCTCTTTTTAAAAACATCGACAGTCTCTGCTGGGCAAATACTCCAATAATACACAACAAGGTGTCCTGATTGTGAAATGAACAGTGTTCGGTACTCTTTTCAAAAGTTGTGATACCACCACAAAGGTGAGGGCAGAGACATAGGAGAACAGTAGAATAGCCTTCAATATACTGTCAATGTGTCTTGCAGTGTTGCTCTGTCACCCCTGCTCTATCTTGGTGCCACCTGTTAGTTAACTTGGTTCAGGTGTGCTGCTGCACACAGGTGAAGGGGCGAACAAAGGCTTGATTTTGTTTGCCAAAGAGGAACGGAGAATGGTGCGGGAGACCGGACAGCCTGTGTTACAAGGACAATAAACTTTAATGGACTCTCGCTTTTAGTGTTTCCTTGAACCAGTGTGTGGAGGACCATAAAAGGACTAAGCTAACTAACAAGTAGGACTGGATTTTTTCTTTTCTTGATTCCACCCCAATGAGTTTGATTCCCTTTTTTTTTTTTTTAGATTTGCATTGGTTTTTCCTGGTTCCTATGTTTTCATATACTGTAAGTGGACATTGGACATTTCTTCCTCACTGGGATTATCTTAAGTTGGACAAAAGGAAATAATTAATTATTACCTTTTTCAATTTTTTCTCCTGTATTCTTATTTGGGGAGATGAATAATATATAAATAAATCATGTTTGAGTCTATTTAAGTTTCCTTTAGTACAGCCTGAGTCAGGCCCCTTATTTTGTCCACCTCCCTCTAACCAAGTTAAGTAATCACTGCTTTTGAATTGAACTCATAACTAGGCTTTAAAGGTATGCTGATTGTTATAAAGTAATATTACTTAACTTATTAATTCGTTATTCGTTACCTTACTCTTTTTATTACTTCAGTTACACCCCACAAAATTGGTAATTATCCTCTCTCCTCAAAATTCAGACTTTGCATGTGTGTCTCTGTGTAAATGTCAGGGTAATCACCAGTAAGCGCAGCTAAGGCTACACAACTAGCAAGTAATTCTTTTTTTTTTTTTTTTTTTTTTTGGAAATAAGTGCTTGCACTTTAACATGTCATCCTTGGGATTACTGTCTCTTTCTGTCTTTAAGTCAAAATAAATCAAAACCTGGGGGTCTTCTATTACCTGTGACTGGATCTGTCTGAAAGATGGAAAGCCAGTCATGGAGATAGGCATTTCAACACATATCCAGCCACAAGCTTCATTAGTCTTTGTTACTTGCAGTCTGTAGATGTCAACATTTAAAATCCAGTTTTGTTTGTTTAGCCAGCACAGGGCCGCACCAATCCTCCTCAGCCACAGGGGGCTCACCCTTGGTGGGGTGTATTTCCATGAGCTTCATGTTGTTTTGCTGTCTGTAGCAGGTGTTTGTTTGCAGTGGAGAGCTTAGTACCACTACCTGCACAACAATGCTCTTGTCATCTTTCCTCTCAGTGAAATTAAAGTACTGGGAATATTTCCAGTCACTGAATTTAAAGTGAGTGTTTCCATCTTCCAAGCTAGCTTGCTGCTTTGTGATGTGCATAACTAACAAAGAAGTGCTTGACTGTAATATTATTGCTGAAATTATATTAGTACTTCATTACATCACTCGGTACTGGGAAAAGTAACACTATTACTGTAACACGTTACTGCCCAACACTGGGAATGAACAATCTAGATGGAGGTAAAAATTGCCATCTTGGAGACAGACGTCTGGAAGGATACATCAGATATTTTCATTGCAAATGTACTGAACCCTGGTATAAAGTATCGCTATGATAATCCTATAGCTCCTATAGCAATCCTTCTTTCATGCTGAAGTCAAGCAGTGTGTCAGATCCCTGTTAAATCCTGGTCAGGAGAATGGTCGCAAACACATGTTGGTAACATGTTGAGTCAGACTGATCTCCGACGCTGTTTTACTCCGTCTTACTGTGTCTGTCTGAGAGGGGTAAAAATATCTGGGCTTAGCAGTGCATGACGGTAGAAGTATTGCATATTTAGGGTCTCAGCTGGCCCAGCCTTGGGCTTTTTTTTCCTATTTTTCATACTCGAGATGAATGCAGAAATATTAACTCCCCTCTTCCTTCAATCTATCTTTTCTTACTCTTCAGATCACCTCCGCTCTGCTTACTCTCCTCTCCCAAATCCTCAATGGAAGTGCCATCGTTGCGCTCCATCCTCCTCCTTTTCCCTCCCCTTACCATTCTTGGCCTCTTGCCATCACTATAATTTAAGCAGTTTGAATGTATGATAGTTTTGGATGTACAGGAAAAATAAAAAAAACAATCCATTAAAAGCGGAGGGAAGGAAATTGAAGGAGAAAGGCGCAGAGGTGACGCTAGAGTATGAGAACATCAGCTTGACACTAATGCAAAAATTGATGTGGACATTTTCACACATCAATGCAAACGCAGACACACGCACATATGCATGAGCAAACACCCTCATTTACAAACGGGTTGGGACCCTCGATTTTGCTAACCTGTAAACAAACACACTCATTTTTCTCCATCTCATTCCCCTGCAGAGAGGACAGTATGGAGAGCTGATAACAAGAATATGGCAATTACATTCATCAGTGGCGGTGTGCAGGTGGTGGGCGTTTAGTTGTAATGGAAAATATGGGTGGCTCGTATCGAAAGGCTGTGAGGGTCATACCAGGCTTTTAAAAGCACTTTATATTCTATATGTGCATTTATACTTTGAGTTTTATAAATACCCTTTCTGTCTTCCCTGTGAATCCTCAAACACAAGCCCACTGAATCCACTGTAAGATACACAACACTATCTCACAGCGCCGGCCATACAAACAACAGATAATAAGAGCTGTGCACCAAGAGTGAGCAGACTACTGATGAGTGAAGGGAGGAGAGAATACATATTTGTAGTCAATAGCAGCCCTGGGAATACATGGGTATTGTACAAATAAAACATATATCAAAAGGAAAGACTAATGTGCTGCACAATCAAGAAGGAAATGTACAAAAAAAACCCCTGAAGAGACAGATGGGAATTCAGTGAGCGAAGTACATTCCAATGCAACCTGCTCAGAATTTTCTTAAATTAATGCAATGCCTCTGCAACAGCCTGTCCAGTCTGTTCTTCAGGAGTGAGGCTGAGTCACCTCCATGCCCTCCGTGCCTCGGGAGAAGAACGCTACTGCAAATCTTCAGTTGCAGCTGCTCAGCAGCCCTGAGACGGACACAGCGGCCGTGTGGTGACCAGGTGCTGAAGGCTGTAGCAGACATCATCCTCGGGGGCCTCCGTCCAAGGCAAGCCACCTCATCCAGCAATGCAGACCGATGCTTTCATCACTGGGGGACAGACAAAAGTCGGGATGTGCCAGGCCTCAGAGCAGAGTGAAACTGGCAGCTGAAGGTTGATGGGGGGGAAGTAGCTCAAATTCTCAGACAAAGCGTGGATTGTCAGGTCAGGCATCGTGTGTCTGTCTGAGACAGCGGGGAAGGCATTTGCATTCTTCAGCCGCCTCAGCTGAGCAGACAATTAGTCAATCAGCAAAAATTAATTGGTGAAAATGTT
The DNA here is from genome assembly GCF_041903045.1 of Epinephelus lanceolatus. Lineage (NCBI taxonomy): Eukaryota > Metazoa > Chordata > Actinopteri > Perciformes > Serranidae > Epinephelus > Epinephelus lanceolatus. Next base: position 22,449,615 of record NC_135735.1, on the reverse strand, counting down.
GATAATCATTTGTCATTTAAGTCATTTATCAAGACTTCAGCCATGCTGTCAGCTCTGTGAGGCTGCACTCAGGCATAATGATGCTTTGGGATGAATGCTAACTTTAGCCTGCTATAATGCTAACATGCTGATGTTAAGCAGGTATTATATTTACCGTGTTCACCATCTTAGTATAGCGTCGCAGCATGTTAATGCTTCCTAATTAGCACTGAACACAAAGTGCTGGTGAGACATTTCAGTCTCACACAACTCAAATGAGCAGAGAGGCTGATTTACTGGAATATAGCCGAAATGTTCATCGGTGGAAACAACCCAAATGGCAGAACAGCTAGACAAAATTATCACAACCCACCCGAAACACTGTTTTACCTGCCCAAATCGAGCAACATTGCCAGTAGATAAACATTACCATCCCTGGAGCCATGCCGCCAACACATCTTAAAATACCAAATATTCTCTGATTACATTTTCTCCAGCTCCTGAAATTTGAGCATTTGCTGCTTTTATATGATTTATTTATACTATTGGAAACCAGTGCCATAGTACTCAAGATTGGTGTCGGACTCAACCACATTTTTATTCAGTCTTGTCTTGGTCTCAGACAAAGAGGACTTTATTTCAAGACAGGTCAAGATCACAACTGCAGGGATTTCAATAAATTGCCTGTGTGAAAAAATGAGAGTTAAATAAAGATGGTTATGTTAATTTCAGCTCCGTAGTGTTTATTTGTATTTGTTTCTTCATGGGCTCTGCTGGAGCTTCCTACTCCTCTTAACCCCACCTGCACACACCCCCTCTGGGAACTGCCCATTGGTCCGACAGCCCATTGGTCCGACATCCCATTGTTCCGACCATATTAAACTCATTGTTCCGAAGTCCGTTCTGAGATCATCATGACGCCCTGTGGTTAAGGTCTGGTTAGGTTTAGGCACAAAAACCACTTGGTTAGGGTCAGGAAAAGATCATGGTGTGGGTTAAAATGAAAAAGAAAGTGACAAACACATAAGCCGTGAGCCTGCTTCGCCTCAATTCTTTCCCAGTTGACCCAGAGCCGGTAACGGCGCACCATCAAGGTAGAAATACGCCCGCCGGGAGCCCTTCAGCACCGCGGACCGTCGAACTAATGGGATGTCGGACCAATGGGCTGTCGGACCAATGACATGGACCCCACCCCTCTGCCCATTCTCCAGTCAGCACCTGCCGGCTTTTCCCGTCGTCCACACCTATTAGTACTCCCCATGCCTATCAGTGACCTGTCTGCCCAGTCTACCACATACCTGTTGCTCTTCTGCTGGTTCACCTTTCAGTACAGATACCAATCAGTTTGCTTTTCTTGTTGCCAGATCGTACAGTTTGTGCTTCTGCCTACTTTGTATTGCCTTTTTGGATTTTGACCCATGCCTGCTTACCTGATTTAAACCTTTGTCTGATGCCTCTGTACCTCTGCCTGATGATCTTGATTTTTGGTTTTGACTCCTGGAACTGTCTGTACTTTTGCCCTGTCTGAAAACTTCAGTAAAGCCTCAGTTTTTGTCTTACTCCTGCTCTGCCCTGTGAGTCTACGTGTGGGTCCTCTCTGGTTTATGACATGCTTGCTGATAGAAAACAAAGGAAAATTCCCACACACAAAATTCACCTTAAGATTATTGTATCAATACATTTCTCATGGTACACTTGACAGGGCTTTGGGAACTGGTGGTGGGCATTTGTCATTACACTTTATAAACTAAACAGTAAATCTATTCATCAAGAAAATAAGCAATGGATTGACTGATGATGTAAACAGAGAATTAAAGCTGTGAGCTTTACAAACACACTGTATGTTTACAATGTTAGTCTGAAAAACATGGACTGGGACCTCGCTGACCCTTGTAGCTGGAGGCCAGATCAAACAGTAAATTACAGGGAGTGATTTAAGTGACGATCTGACTTGTCTTGACTCTCAATATCCTCATACTGCAGCTAATCAAGCATGTTTCTGCAACCGCATGACCTGTATCTCACCTCGGATTTAATAGAAACCGGTTCTGGTGAATAATGTAAGACATCGCTCCCAGGACAGCTGCCCCGAGGAGGCAAAGACCTTCGACGGCCCAGCTAGTGCTACACTTATCCAGTCAGGTGCAAGAAAGGTTAACGCTGATGTTTCAGTCGAGGAGAATACTTGTCAGTCATCCATTGTACATCTTTTAAAAGCGAATACCTACGGAGTCTCTTCAGAACATGAGTGGAAGTTTGCAAGAAAAGTGAAACATTGAAATTTGTCTCAGAGCTAGCGGTGTGGTAAGTGTGTGTCCATCAAGGTGGGGTATAGCAGGTACACACACCAGCTGTCGCAACAGGCATGGCTGGATTATGAGACAATGGGCCCCAGTGTCACACAGACTTTGTGATGGTTTTGTGTCTCTTTGTAGTTGTTCCACATTTTTTGGTGGTTTTGTTTCTCTTTATGGGAAGTTTTTGTGCCCTTGTGGTTGTTTTGTGTCTCTTTAAGGTATATTTGTGTCACTTTTGGATGTTTTGTCTTTTCATAGTCTTTTGTGTCACTTTGTAGTTCCTTTACATCTCTTTGTGGTTGTTCTGTGCCCCTTTGGACTCATTTTGCGTCTCTTTTTTGTGTATTTGTGCCTTTCTTTGGTTGTTTTGTGTCTCTTTGAGGTATATTTGTGCCTGTCTTTGGTTGTTTTGTGTCTCTTTGGAGGTATATTTGTGCCTTTCTTGATAGTTAGTAACTTTTTGTAGACATTTTCTGTCCCTGTAGTTCCTTTGCATCTCTTTGGGGTCATTTAATGTTTCTTTGAGGTATTTTTGTGTCTTCTTTTGGTAGTTTTTTGTCTCTTTGTAGTTCCTTTGCATCACTTTGTGGTCATTTGGTGTCTCTTTGAGGTATACTTGTGTCTTCTTTGGTTGTTTTGTCTCTTTGTAGTTCCTTTGCATCCCTTTGTGGTCATTTGGTGTCTCTTTGAGGTATACTTGTGTCTTTTTTGGTTGTTTTGTCTCTTCAGAGATCTTATGTGTCCCTTTGTAGTTCCTTTGCATCTCTTTTTGTCATCATTTTGTGTCCTTTTTTGTATATTTGTGCCTTTTTTGGTCATTTTTGTTTCTTTGAGGTAATTGTGTGTCTTCTTGAGGTATATTTTTTGTCTTTCTTGGTTGTTTTGTGACTTTTTGTGGTCGTCCTGTGTGTCTTTATTGTTCCTTTGCATATCCGTATGGCTGCATTGTGTCTCTTTGAGGTGACTTTGTGTTTCTTTGAGGTGTATTTGTGTATTTTTTGGTTGTGTCTTTATAGTTTCTTTGCAACTCTTTGTGGTAGTGTTGTGTTTCTCTGAGATGACTTTGTGTCCCTTTGAGTTAGTTAGTGCCTTTTTTGGTCATTTTTTGTCTCTTTGGGTAATTTTGTGGCTATTTTTGTAGTCATTCTGTATCTCTTTGGCACCTCTTTGTGGTTGTATTGTGTCTCTTTTAGGTATATTTGTGTCTATTTTTTGTGGTCCTTTTGGGTCTCTCTGTTCCTTTGCATTTCTTTGTGGTTTACATCTCTCTCTGGTCTGTATGTCTTAATTTAAGTGACATATATGAGTAAAGGTCAGGGGGGCTGCTGACACTTTGGCCCCTGGGCCTGAGTCCGGCGAGCCCATTCAGTAATCCATTCATACCTGCAGGGTCCACATCTCCTGAGTATGACAGGCTTCTGCGGCTCTCAGGACTCCACATGCTACCTGGACGCAAGCCGGCGCCTGCTCTACCCCCCCGGGTGACGCTTTGGTTAGGATGTCTGATGCGCATCAGACAAAGTATAAACCTAATTAACTGCCAACTAAACATTCGTGCTACATTTAATAGTCCCTGAGAGCTTCTTTGCATTAGCTTATTTAATTATATTGCCTCTCTACTACCTGTAATGAATAATTTACTAGTCGGACATAAATGTTTTGCCGGGAACAGGAATCCAAAACTGGATCAAATGAAAGTGCAGTGCATCACTCAGGCATCAGTATTCAAGTGCATTATCATAGCATTTCAAAGTGACACAATGAAGAAAAACTGGATGGTGGATGGAGAGAGTTGGTGGAAGAGGATGAGGACTGGTACAGTAACAGAGAACTCAAAAGAAGAGGAAAACAGAATTAAAAGGGAGAGAGGAAATGACTGGTTGGGGGTGTGAGAGCAACAGAAACGTAGCCTTTTGAGGTCGATGACGCTCCCTCATCAAGACATTTACAAGTCCAATACTGTTAATATGTGGCTGTGCATGTACATACTGACTCTATTCACTGTATTGGCAGGAAGATCCTGTCTGTGTGTAGCTCTGTCTCACCATCTGTTCCTGGCTAGACTGCTGCTATCTGTTCTTATAATATCCTGTTCTCCTCTCTCAGCCTAGGTGGGGTGCACACATCTTGTATCTGGGTTATTTCCTATTCCTTGTCATCCATCCATCCATCCATCCATCCATCCATCCATTATTACAGCCTGCCATTAATCCTCCACTCAAACAATTAATTTTCGTGTCCTGTTCAATAATACAGGGGAGAGCCAAGTTGCACTCTTATTCTTGATGCAACAGTGCTCCCCTCTCTCAAGCCTCCAATCTGGGCAGGAGTACAAACCACAAATAGCCCTCCGCCTTACTCATCCTGAGAGCCTTTCAGAGTCTCACAAGGCCACCATGGCTTGAGACAGGAGTCCCAAAACATATCCGTCTATCCTCTCCTACGTATCTACCAAAGATAGAGTAATCAGCACTTTAAGTTTGTTGCTGCAGGATGTAGGTTTTCGGATAGTGCAAACCAGAGGGCCTGTGAGAAGTGTGACCTTATCCAAGAAGCCTCACTGTTCACTCAGCTGTTAGAGGAGCATGATGGGTGCCCGGGTGACACAGAGGCCAAGAGGAAAAGCTATTGTGCACCAAGTACTTGAACTGGAAGTGTCCGCCAGTCATGTTTTTGCAACCCTATCGCCAGACAGGAATATCAATACTAGACGGGACAAACACCCACATCACTGTTAATGACAGCGGATGTTTTTCACATCCAATTCCAATGTTTTAAAAGGTGTCAGTTTCTACAATGTCTGTGCACAGCAGCTACAGTATGGTTAAGGTCAGGGAAAGATTTTTGTCTTTTAAAGGTCTAGTGTGTAGGATGTAGTCGCATTTAGAGGTGAGGTCGCAGATTGCAACCAACTTCTCCTGTGTGCCAAGGCTGTGGAAGAACTCCAGTAGCAAACATGAAAACACCATTGGCTCTGTCTAGAGTCAGTGTTTTGTTTGTCCATTCATGGCTATTTTAGAGAAAACATGGCGGACTCTGTGGAAGAGGACCCGCTCTGTACGTACACAGATATAAACGGCTCATTCTAAGGTAATGAAAACACAACAATTCTTATTTTCAGGTGATTATACACTAGTTAAAACATAGTTATAGATGTTACATTCCAATTCTGCCAATATATCCCCCTAAATCCTACACATTGGACCTTTAAAATGGTCACTGTCAGATTTGTAGAGCTTGACCCTAATACTCTGCATCTGCTTTTTACATCTGTAACCTCCCGTCCACAGCAGACTTGAGACGCGCTCTTGTTGAGGACTTGGCTCAGGTTCCACTTTCTTATCCTGAAGCCTCCTTAAGGAATCTGATCCTGTTTGATTCAGCGGTGGGAACCTCTTGAGACCGCATGCCTTTGCTGACGTCGATGAGGAGGATTTGAACCCAGGACCTTCCGCATGACGAGTGCCCTAACCACTACACTACTTTACTACTAGGATATTTATCCTTGGGTAGGTATTTGGTTTTCAGTTTTGGGTTTTTAGATATCCTTTTGTTGTGTAGTGTATAGGATGGGTAAAGAGCAGGAGACACATTTTGCAAATGCTGAGACATGACTAACAGATTGTGAAAATATATTTAAATCTAAGAAATCTAAATACAAAATTTTACATTCGTCAGAGTTAGTATGCTGCTTCTGTGTTGTTGCACCTTTGTTTCACAGCTTTCTCCAGCATTGTCTGTGATTCTGAGCCTATAATTATGTGCATTTATGTAGGTCTATGATTTAACAATTAAGAAAAAATGTCACAAAAAGTGCAAAGATAGGACCTTACTGAACCAAACCCCTCAGGATTTCAAACATGCATAAAACTCACCAAACCTTTTAGAAAATATCGAATCCTTAAAAATCAATGCCATTCATTAAACCAAACACATTTTGCAGCGCTATGCCGTCTCACCCGTGATGGCTCCCTCAACTGCTCTGGCTGAATCTTTGAATATTAACTGTTTACCACCTTTTCGAATGTGTAAATCAAACGACCTATATACTAACAATTGCTTCTCATTATCTGTAAATACTACTTATGTTCTGTCTGTCTAATTGTTTGTATGTTCATGTCTTTTTTTCTTTACAGGTCCAAAATAAATATCAATATCTATATCAATACCATCAAAGGGCCATACAGATTAGGCAATTATAAACACGTACATTTTTGCCATAACTAGGCGGATAGGCATGACAGACTACAACCCCAACCAATTATAGCATGCCATCTTTCACGGCCTGTGTGTTGTCACTGGGAAGAAAGTCCCGGGATCCAAAACGATGCCATTGTATCCAACACCCACTTTCAGCCCTGATGCCAAATGTCTGGTGAGTCAAGCCTTTACCGGGTCAATATTGTATAGTCTGAATCTGACATTAAACATGTAGGTTAGAACAGATTGTAGTTAAGGTTAATAAAAAGGCAAATATTCATTGCACGCCGGTGCCAGAACATGAACTTCGGTCTCCTGCTTGAAGGTCACACAACAACAAGTGACTCCTGCTGTTTGGTTAGGGCACCTGCACTGAGGTGGGTTGGAATCTGGTCGTGATAATCTGTACCTCTGCATGCATCATAACCTCATTGCTGACAACTGACAAGAGGTGCCTAGCAACACATGTGACATATGGCCGTCTACACACTCTCCAGGAAAGAGGTGGGAACTAGCAGCGGAAAGGCACAGCAGAGAGCGGCTACTCCAGAATGAGGAGTAAATAAAAATTACACTAAAGGTAACAACCACATAAAAAGTATCTCAGTGCATTTTAACAGTTTGTCTTAATCAGTGCAGACAGAAATAAAGTGTGTGCATGTGAAGATTCAACACTCTCCTCACTGTAGAGTCAGTGCTCAAATTATTCTATCATGTATGTTAATTTTATACAGAGGCATCCTTCTGTCTCACCCCACGTGTCTTAGGGAGACATCACACTGATTATATTTAGTTGAACAAACTCTTTTTGAAGACACTTTAATGCACCGTTATTGTCGTCAGCATTTTCGCAAACAGAAGAGCTTGGAGAGCATCTTTCTCCAAATCTGTAAAGTTAAATCAGTATCAAAAAAGAAAAAGCCAAATCCAGCTTCTTCTTTTTCTTTCCTGCATCTCTCCCCTCTTTACTGTCTCTGTGTACAGTGTCTAGAGAACAGTGTTGCTTCAATGAGTCCACTGATTAAAAGGCACAGTGTATGTCTCTTTCTCTCTTTTGCTTCCTCTTCACAAGTACTCACTACTGGGAGGCATAACACAGATTTTCTCTCAAAAATCTAGACAGCCTCTCTCTCTCTGCCTCTGTCTCCAATTATCTATTTCTGTCTTTCTCCACCAGCCCCCTATATCTGCCAGTAACATTTTCAACCCACACTGTTGGTACAGTGGTAGGCTACTTTCTTGATGCATCCAGATTCCAGAATCTCTTCTCCGCCATCTCTGGCCGTCTGCTTTGCTTCATGTGTTACTACTTATCAATGATTGCGAGGCACAAAGTAAAACCCAGACACGACGGTAAACAGGGTCAAGTGAGAGGAGAGACAGAAGCCTGGCGAATGTTGAGAACAATTAGGATGCTTTCTTTAGCATGGACGGGTTGCTGCAACAGAGTTATGTAAGAGCACAGGCATGTGTAACCACACACCACTCACACACAATACACAAATATACAGTACATTTTTCAGTGAGTCTTAATTTGTCAAAACAGGTTCATGATTGAGATTCAGACTAATACATTATTTGAATGCACTCTAATATTTATCCTCTTCACATGACGGTTAACACACAACCTGAAGTTAGGGACTGTCTCAAAAGTGCCTGCAAAATAGAGCCCTTTTTTTTTTTTAGACTTTTGTGAAAAGCTTTCTCTTTTTTCATTGACAGCTACAAACAGCTTTATTTTCATCTTGACTTCCTTTAAATTGCATGCACAGCCTCCTTTATTTTAATTATGCAATATCACCAAATGCTATTAAACAGTAATGTAACACCAGACTGAAAGCTAACTGTTGCTGCCCTCTCTGATTAAATGTTTCAAGCATGGTTCACCTCAGACTTTATGTGGGATCACTGGTGGGTGTGATCAGGAGTTCTGCTCTGTTGACCTGTAACCACACCCAATGGTGATGCCACTGGGCCCCAGAGAGTATACACTGTGCTTTGGAGCCCATTTTCGTAGTGGCAAAACAGTGTAATTACACCTTCAAGTGATGCCCTGTGGTCCAGAAAGAATTTTTCTTCTTGTGCACCTGCTCTAATCACAAGGTGCAGAAGCAGTACTGATCATCCGGGTAATTTTTTTTATGTGGCGTTTGAATGAATATGACTTCATGTGCCACTGAGCAACTTTCAAAGGAATGAATGGGGTCCCGCCTGCAATACTGTATCCAGTTCTCTTTATACATCCATGGAGTACACCTGTGCATCACTGCAACAAGGTGAGAAGTTAAACCATTGGAGGTTAGCAAAGACAAGATTTTCAGGGGGTGTTAGGTTACTCTTTACGGCCATTTTTCTTTGGAGGGGACCATTGTTCCATAACCTAACCTGTGTTTATTGTAACAACAATGACATAGGTCCCGCCCCCTAACCTTAGCGTAACAGTCATTGGAACCCAAACCATGATCTCTCCCCAAACCTAACCTTTTCTGCCTTAACCTATCCAAACCATAACCATAGCATTGTCACATCATGAAACAGATTTAGATATGCAACAGTTTTGGGAGGCACAGACAAATCAAGTTATCCTGCTGATAGTGGCATCAGATCAGAAACCAGGGTTTTCACCTGTGTATTGCAAGCCTGGCGGCACACCTAAGGCCTAACACCGGAATTCCACTGGATGCGTGTCCGTTGCGGAACGGCTGTGCTGGTTATCGGCTGCGTGCACCGCCGTTCATCAACACCCAGCGGCTGCATTTGCTGAGCGGAGCGGTGCAGCTCTGCAGGACAGCGGGAGACACGAGGACCCACGAGGTCTCGCGAATTCACACATAATCACGCGATATAACAAGATGTAGTTTCTATAAACAGAACCACAAAACCAGTGGAGTAGTATGAAGACATCTCAGTGCACCTCCATGATTAACATCTCCTCGTCCATGGTGTCAACAGGGTGAAATGACGTCTGAAAACCTCTGACCTGTTGACTTCAGGCCTGCCTCCGCCCATTATGACGTTTTCAAGGTGTAGTGCAGGGAAATATGATCCGCCGTGAACACTGTGTGTTTTATTTTGAAAATTAACCAGATGTTTTATTTTATTTCTGTGCACGACTTCCTGCCCCACATGATCTGCTATGTGCTGAATCACTGTGCTGTGCTCCGGCGTCCGGCAAAAATAGAAGTCCTACGTATCTGTTGCGGAGGGCTCTGGACCGCCGCAGCGCCGCAGCTGATGGACGCACACACATTGACTAGAATTGAAATGTATCGGCTCTGCTGACATTCCGGAGCGCAGATGCAACCCACATGCATCTGGTGGAATTTGGGGGGTAAGTTGACCCCCTGCTAGGCCTGAGCATTGAGGATTTTTTAAATGTACCTTTAAGATGTTTTTTAAACTACAGTACTACTAATTCCAAATTCCGCAATTCCAGCCGACAGCAGCCTCAACCCAAGTCACTTAATAAGCTTGCCAATACAACACTAATGTTAACATTACCAGAGAGTAAAATTGCAGGTAACACTAGTTAACAAGTCAACTGACATCTGGATTTACAGTGAGTGTGCATACGATAACATTCATGTTACGTTAAAAGAAATACTATGCAGGATTTTAATAAAAACAATGTATTCACTAATTTATATGTTTGGGATATTTATGGGCGTGTACCCCTGCAACACTCAGGTGAGGCTGAGCTTTATAAAAAGGCCCAGGTGTCAGACCATTAGCAGCATGCACCCAAGAGACACAGCGTCGAAAACATGCGTATATAACGAGCAAAACTCCAAACAACAGTGAATCTGGGGTTGGCTTTTACCTTTACATTGGCTGGTGAGAGTGTTCACACACAATAACTGATCAATCAAACCTCCACAACAGCTCAAGTCATCTCTACAACATTAATCACTTGATTACTTACTACTCTTCACCTGCTGTGGGACATAAGGCTGCAATGAGATCTCTCCATCACATTTTGTCTTCAGCAACGTGCTGCGTTGTCCCTTATGACAGCTGGATTCTGTCCAGTAGAAACACCAAGGCCAGTAATAGCTTTTTACCCACCCATTCCCATCTCCACCACCCTAGTCCCCTTTTGAAGCACTCGTAAATAAACCCTCTGCATCATACTCCATATGCAAATAAATGAGATCAAATGCTACTCCGATACATTAAAAACTTATTTTACCTTGACCAAAACTAAAACAAAGAAACAAATTTAATTGAAAATTAAAAGATTTTTAATTCGGCATGGTCCACGTTCTTTCATTTAATAGCCCTGTGTCCGTGATTTCATTATCACAGAAACTGCAGGGTCCTACCTCAATGCAGCCGTTAGTCTGTCGCAGGCCTGAGGCGGGAAGATATTTGCCATCAGGCCAAACAAGTGTTCCAGGGGAAACCCCGAGGAGCTGTACGTGTCGTTCTTGAAGGCATGGACAAACAAAGTATTTTGTCATTTAATTTGGAGAAATGACTTGTCTGAAAAAAAGGCATTCCCACAGTGACAAAAAACACCACATTTTTGGCAATTTTATTCAAAACTCAGTGGATCGACAAAATCTGCTGACGTGTTTCGACATGATGTCTTCATCAGAGAATTGTTTTTGTTGATTCTTTCATTTCAGATTGTACACCATGAGGGAAATCGTTCTGACAGTTAACTGAAACTAAAGAATGTATTCATTCAGCCTGCTCGCCACACACACACCCATTTTGCTCTCAGTAACACACTGTCTTTTTTGCCCCCCCCCTGACTTTTCTATTCAGCTATCATTTAGATGTGATCGCCTATCATATCCCTCTTTGGTTGCAAATATGTGTGCGGCTAAGTAGAACAGAGCAATATTTCCCCTTTCATGGCCCCAGCGTCTCGTCCCTTGAGTTCGTAAATCTAAGTGGCTTGCTTCCTAACATTGTGGCTCAGAGTTAAACAGGGAATATAAATACCTTTGTTTCAGATTTTATTAATTACTGCTCTGTCTCTCTTTCCTTTCTCGCAGCTTGTCTCAAACCACTAATAAGATTCCAGCCCATTAGTTTTGAACCATAACATAATTAAACGTTTCCCTCTGAATCTGAATGCTACTAATATTAAGCAATTATCTCTGACTGTTCACGTGCTGGATTAATAATGATTCCCTGCTGCACCTTGCATTGAGGCCTACTTGACACCTGACATTTACACCTGCGCTGCTTTGGAGAGTTTCTCTGCTTGTGCTCCACAATGCGGTCCTTCCTCTCATTCATCACACATTTTTCGCAGAGATACAATTGACTGTGCTCCTCTAAAGAAATACATAATAACACCCTTTAGATTGCAGGTTGTGTAGTCTACTCTTACTACGTAGATTTGGACAGCCTGATGAATGAGCTATTCAGAAACCACAAAGCTAACATTGCAGCACTGTGGCATCAACATTTAAACCAATTCACTGACACTAACACAAATGAGGCCAGGAACACTAGAATAAATAATTACACCATCAAGAGCTGCCAACAGTTACATTTACTGTCTTTTTATGATTCATTACGTGGCAGCTCCAGATATGACGTCAAGGTGAGAACCCATATCCGATCCACACATACAGAAAAGCTAAATTGCCACTGGCTAAAAAGGGAAAAACTTTTCAGAAATCCCTCCACCTTCTGACCTGTTTATCCTGTGCAGGGTAGCAACGGGGGTTAAGAGCCTCTCACAGCTCACAGTGGGCAAGAAGCAGGATCAAATTTGAACAGGCTGTCAGTCTGTCACTGAGTTAACACTTGCAGACAGACAACCATTTACTCACATTTACACCTGCTGCAATTCACAACCACCAGTTAAACTAAACTGCACATTCGACCCACGTTAAGATCAGTGCAATTGTATAATTGTGCATTTTCGCCATCGGTTACATTGATTCAGTCATGGAGACTCAGTTTTTAGAGACATGTTACTTTAAAATTCCACACAGCGCATTTTAAAGGGCCAGTTCACTTCCAAATTAAAAATACATCTTTTTCCTCTTCACTGTAGTGCTGTTTCTTAATCTCAGTTGTTTTGGTGTGAGTTGCCAAGTGTCTGAGATATCAGCCGTAGAGATGTCTGCCTTCTATTAAGCCCAGTTCAGAGCAGAGATTAGTGACAAGATTAAACCATTTTAAAACGTTGCAGAGAAAAGTTGCAGCGGTGTGAGCTGGCCGTCTGAGCTTGACTCAAGCCGACTGATGGTATCACCTGCGACTCAGCTGGTCAAATTGCCAGCGGCTGGTTTTCGAACGTAAAGCTCGTCACCTGTTTTTTACGGCCAGTCGGCTTGTAGTGAAGTCCACTAGTCGAGTCAAAATGACCACAGACGGCGTGTTCGCCTGCTGCGGCAGGTGCTCTGTACCTGCTGAGCCCTCTGTTTCTGTCCTCAGTGTGCCGGTGTCGGACAGTGGGTCGCTGCTGCTGCTCACTGTATGTGTCCATACAGTCCATCTGATGCTCGATCCGTTTCTGTTTTCACTGTTTCATCACTACTACAAATGCAGCTGTAGCCAGTATCTCACTATCACTATCCTCATTCACATTTTAAGAAGCTACAAATTATATTCAGCCACAAAATATGCCTGAAAAGCTGGAAATCAGAACAGAAGTACAGACAGTTGCATAGAGATGATACACCATCTCATGTAGTTGCATTGGTGTGAACGGGCAGGGTTTAAGAACGCTGCAGAACGGCACATTGCAAGTACAGTAGATGCCTGTTTCAATTCCTCTCATCGCGAATCTTTGGTCTGTACTGGGCTTTAAATATACTGGAACCAGACGGTGCTCAGCTTGTGGTGCTCAAGGCGCCAAAAATACACTTGAAAAACACAATATCAATGTATTTTTCCAGAAATCATGACACATGACTAGTCACTCAAAATAATCCACAGACCTTGTTATGAGCAGTCCATGAGGAGATACAAATATCATTTGGCAAGTTATATATATGTTTTGTGGGTGTAGTTCGGTAGAAAGAAACTAGTTCTTGAAACTACTCACAACAAGGTCTGTGGATTATCTATAGTAACCAGGTACTGAAGTCTGGAAAAAGACACTACTGTTGAGTTTTTCAAATGTAGTTTTTGGCACTTTGACCACCACAAGTCGAGCACCATCTAGTTCCATTATATTAGAGACATCTCTATGGCCGATATCTCCAACACTCAGCAACTCACAACCTCACACCAATCTAGATTGATGACTTGCACTACAGGAAAGAAGAAAAATATATATTTTTCATTTTGGGGTGAACAGTTCCTTTAAATTTGTAAAAAAAAAAAACAAAGCATAAACTGGTACTCTGAATGAGCAGATATCCAGAGTTGAGCTATCAGAATCGATACCAGGAGAGAAAAAGTATAATCTGTGCATCTTTGTTTGTGCTGTGAGGCAATAATGCTTGTCACAACATCATGTGTCACCCGATGTACAGTACAGAGATGCCCCAGGAAACTGATTCTGCTGCATGAGCGGAAGCATTGAGGGAAACATGGTGTCAAAGCAAATGATGACTAACAACATCCAACCAAGTAAGGCTCAAGCAAAACTAAAGCTCTTTGGTATTTCCAGAGACAAAAGGTGCGAAAAGAATCAAGATTTTACTCACCGGCTAAAATCTACACAAACACACTGATTTTCACGCTCAGAATAACCACTTGTGTATTAATTACTCACTGTGTTAGGCTGAATTCATGAAGAAAACTTGACTCAGTGGTGAACAAAGGATCCTCAAACTGAGAAAATGCTTGATGAATCAAAGTTAGCATAGATACATTTCACTTTCAATTCAGTTTCCTGTTGGAAAGGGCTGCCTGTTTGGGAAGTGCTGAGCATTAGAGTGGATAAATAAGACTTGGATATACTGCATGAGTTGTGTGAGAGTTTGCAAACAGATGTTTTGATATAGTTTTTCTGTTGTTAAATGTGGACTCAAGACTCAATTCATCAAGATTTTTCTCCGCTTTTGGATCCATCATCCACCGTGGAGGCATGTGAGAAAAAGCTTTACTTTCTGGATTCAAGGTAGCGTGGGGTGAGTAATTGATATACAAGTGGTCATTTTGGGGGGTGAAGTATTTCTTCATGTTTGAATAACACATCTTTCTGTTTTCCATGACATTTTTGCTTTATTGTAATAGTGGGAGAGGCAGGGATAAGGGAGGGGATGACATGCAGCAACTCAAACCCTGGGCCGCTGCAGTAAAGACTTAGCTTTAATGGCACACGCCCACCCAGTGAGATCCCAGGGTGCCCCATCACTCTTGTTTTTAACATAAGTATGAATGTTTCAGCAAATGAAAACTTTATTCTTTCCTTACATTAAGCTTGAAATAGATTGTTTTTTAAATGGATTTCTGCATCGTCTTAACCACTGGTTCCCAACCTGGGGGTTCCAAACCCCCACTAGGCAGCGCCGAAGCTTCATGGTGGTCTTGAGGCCTTCTTGATTTTAAGGGATGTAAGAAAATTGTTCAACAAAAAAATATACAGTAGGCCTACATCTCAGTTCATTCATTCATTCATTTTCCGTAACTGTTTATCCTGTTAGGGATTGCGGGTGTGCTGGAACCTATCCCAGCTGACACTGGGCGAGAGGCAGGACAGGTCACCAGACAAATAGAGACAGACAACCATTCACACTCACATTCACACCTACGGCCAATTTAAAGTCATCAATTAACCTGCGTGTCTTTGACGTGGGAGGGAGCCGGAGTACCCGGAGAAAACCCACGCTGACACGGGGAGACATGCAAACTCCACACAGAGGGGTACTCCCACCCAGGGATTCAAACCAGGAACCCTCAGGCTTTGAAGCAACAATGCTAACCACTGTGTTTTACTCATTTCTGTGAAGAAAACTAAATGAAATTATTTTCTAAAATTTAGTTTATTACTCAAGATACAGGATGAGGGCACAGTGAAGACCTGAACACAAGCCTTAGTCACAGAGCCTTCACTCTCTGCTAAATAGCCTCATCCTGCACTAGAAAAGTTAAGAGTTAAAGCAACCAAAGAGCTAATAGCACAGCGGCCAAGTGTCAGGAAGAGGAAAACATGAAATCTGTCAAAAAAAGAAGCGTATTGACTTTGATTGTTAAAAAAATGCATAAAACAAACAGAGAATTGTTTAAAAAAGTTCCTAAAATAATGAATAAAAAATGTGATCTGCTCGAAATTCATCTAATCGCTCATTTTACACAAACTTCCTGTAGTTGTTGCAGTCATTATCTGGATTAATTGTACAGTTAATTAGTTGCTCTGCACTGTTATTGTTATGCATTGAACAAAATATGAATTAACCATACAATATGTCACTTAGTCCGCAGTCGTCACTTTACTCAATGACAGAAAAGGGGCCCTTAAGGACAAAGGTTGGGAACCACTGGTCTAGACTGTCCTAATCTAACGCAACATGACAATTAAAGCTCGCGGCTGGGGATATACATTTTTTGATAATGAATGTGAGTTATTGATCTGATTCAGTCTGACACAGCAGACAGCCTGTGAGCGCGAAACACCATCTGTCTGGGTTGAGGGTTTAAGTGGTAAAACAGGCTATAGCCTTACAGAGCAGTGAAGAACTTCAGGCATCTTTAATGTGTCACACATGATAAGTTACACTGTTCAAACAGCTGTTTGTCAGAGTTACAGATTTACAGTTTAAAGACGCATAAAATCTCAGCTCAGCTTAAAGTTTTTTATGATTACTGTTTGTTTTTGTTTCATCATCATGTCACTTTTATGGAAGATATTTAGGCGACTTGATGGAACATGTCTAATTGGAAGAAAGGGTTTACCACAGTGTGCTAATGTGAACATTTGTAAAGCTAAAAAATGTTAACTTCAGCACTTTTTAGTATTATGCACTTTAATTATTTACTGTATACTTCATTGAGATGCATGTTTTCGCTCTACTTTTTTAACCCGCTGGGGAGATATTTAATTGAATCAACTTAATGAGGAGATGTTTCCCGGAATTTCTATTATCATAATTATTGTTGGCTACTGTAATGCTACAATTTCCCGTTGTGATTAATGACATATTCTATCAGTCTATCTGTGTAATTATTGTTATTATTATCCATAGTAGCAGCAATGTTGTCACTGTTATTACTTTTTCATGTGTAAAAAGTTGCTTCAGCTGCACTTAGAGAAAACTTTTACATCAGTATTTTTAAAATATAAAAGCCTGTGCTTCAGCTTGGCTGTGCTCTGCTGTTATATTCACCTTTTCATCAGTGCCTTCTGACTTGCACACCTCTCTCCCTCTCACACATTCCCTCTCACTTTCAGACGCTCACACTCCCTCCCTGTCTCACCGACACACGCACAAACACACACCTGTCATGTAATCATGAAATCACTTCTAGTTGCAGATGGTGACTCATCTTTGGTCCCCGGTGAAACCATATCTGGCAATGAGGTCGTAAGACATTTTGGATGAGGGACGACGCAGAGTGCCACTGTGCAGAGCGCCACTCGCCGCATGGGGAACTCCTCACTAAACAGCATGCTTTACAGCTGGTGAAAACAAAGATATTAGCCGGCCATAAAGCTTGACAGCTGCACATAAAAAAAATGAAATGTTGTATTCCCTCGCCAGCAATATTACATCATTATCAGCATGCTGCTCAGATGTGAGTTTATAGAGAGATTTCTAACACTTACAGCGTGGTATAGTGTTTTTAACTTTAAAAGCATGGGGTTCTGCTCAGAGCTGCACTGCTGGCATCTCATTTATTTTACATTTGCATAGTTGGAGAGCTTTTTTTAACATTACATGCAATAATTGGTGAATCTGACACAAGTCTCCAGGTTATGCATGTGTCAGTCACACTGTACATAACATGATGCTGAACTTACTCCATGTGGGTGTGGTGGACACAACACAAGTCCTATTGGTGTTTATTTAACAATGCATAATAAGACACAAGCTGCGTCATGTCGACAGACAGTCAGAGGCAAATCTCCTTCAGCATCAGGTGTTAGTCAGTGACCTCGACCTCAGTTCAAAGATTGGGAGTAAAAATACCCTGCATGGCTCTGGCAGAAGCATCAGGAGCTATTTACTCCATCATTACTTATCCTGATGGAGGGGTTCGTGTCATTACACACCGTCTGCTCTCTAATTCTCCCCTCCGACCACAACGGAGGACACACATCCGTGGCGACTCAATTACAGACAACAGTACAAACACACGCACCTCGCGGCTACACCAACACGGCACGTTGCTCATCAGTATGACCGAGAAGGGATGACCTTGTGCATTTACGCTCAGGTCACCTCATGCGAAAACGACCGAATCGGGCACAACAAGCGCTCAAGTGGCTGTCTCCCACAGACAGTCCCCACATTGCCACCTTGGGGTGTATATGCAACAGCCCATCTCGCTGCCATGCAAGGCTTTTTTGGTGAAAGGCAGACAGGCAATAACAAAACCACCACAGCAGCAGTTACCATCAGCTTGTTGGAATGACCCCCAGCATCATTACTTGACATCAACATGACACACTCAAGGGCATCTGGCAACCAACGCGAGAGCTTTGAACTATACAGAGAGTCTGGATTAAAACCATCCACCGATGGCCGCTGAAATCTTTTGCTCACCTTTGCTGTTATCTTCTTCTCTGTTGAGATGCATGACTCTTCTTACCATGTACTCATTTAGGCTGTCTTTGTTCTTGTAGCAAAGCTGTGCTCTTTTTCCCAAAGAGTTCTCAAGATAAACTCTTATTCCAATTTTGGATCTGTGGTTCCTGTTTGCCCGCTTATTGTCTTGTTCGGCTGGCACGCATGGACGCGCCTGCACTTCTGCGTCCTCCTCCTCCTCCTTGTTGTGCTGGATGGAGCAGGTAGTCTAGGTGATGTTGGGGAGTCTGCGTGTATTTTGTGCTCTCTCTTACACACACACACTTTCTCCCTCTGTCTCTCTCAGTCTCTTTTTCCCCCCTCAGCCCAGAGTCGCTCAAAGGGATGGTCGCAGCGAAGGTTTTAGGGAGGAGACGGCAGGCAGACGGGCGGGGTGACGTGAAGTAAGTCGGTAGGAGGTCGTCTACTCAGCTGAGGCGAGGAATCCGTGCGCCCTCAGTGTTGTTGACCGTTTCATCAGAGGCTCCAGAGAGACATTTTGCACACACTTTCACTCCAAAACTGCACATGACGAGCAGCTCATGGTGACAATTGAACAGAAATAAATTGGGATATACACAATTCGTATTTTTATACAGGCCATTATCGCTCATGTTTACAAAAACGCCCGTGGTAATAAAATACATCTCTCAGGCTTAAAGCAGCCACCCATTTTAATATTAGTGACAATTATGACAGACAGCCGGATCTATTGATCTGTGTACAGTATAGTACAGAAGCCTGTCGCTGCTCTGTGACATGAAGAGCGCAGGTGGAAGCAGAAGTATAGAGAAATTGCTGCTATTGTCACCAGAGCTGACATGAATTATGTTTCCCACAATCAGCCCTGATCATCAGTCATACTCATACCGCTTATTTCACTGTGGAATCAATAATCAAATGAATTCACGTGTCAGTCTCTGCGCACAGAGATGCATTTTTACGCACAATCCGCCGAAGTTGTGACCTACACGTTTCATCTCTCGCTCACGTGTTGAGTCTCTATCGGGCTTTTTGTCAGTGTCAGTGTCACGAGCTGCCTGTGTGCTTTCATTATGACCATCATACCATCACAGCCAATAGGCCCATACAGTCGATAAGGCACATTTACTCACCATTCACGTTCGCCCAGAGCCATGCGCGTAACGTGGCTCACTGGCGGTCTCTAGTGTTACACATCAATCAGTGGCAGTCATCTGGGTGCTGATAGCGGGAGCATTTGTCACATACATCATTACAGACTGTTAAATGTATAAAATTGACCAGACCTAGTGGTCATTTTAATTATTTTTTCAACTTTGAATTTGCAGATTGATTGATTTTTTTAATGTGTGTCATGCGCATTTACATGTGTCCAACTCTCATGGGTTTACAAGACACCATTACAATGACGGTGCAGTAACAATCCAAAGTACATGTTATTTAACTGCTCAGTCAGGACACTCTGCCTTCTATCCCAGGCCTGACAAAGAAATTTAGCAACAAAAAAATTCCCTTTCTGAAACAAAATTCAAATTTTTCATGCTCATCCATCCAGAAAAAATCAACATGAATAGAGGTAATCTTGTGTCCTCATATACAGGACAGTTTAGATTATGCTTCACATAAAGTTCTACACAGTAGCTGTTATTTATGAGACAATGAGTTTGTAGTTTTGGTGTATATCATATAGCAACATGTCATTTTCCTCTAAACATGCAAAATATTCCACTCCTAAGCTCCTGAATATCACAAAATAACCTGTTCTGGAAAATAAATGACAAATTGTTCAAATAAAATAATGATTTTAACTCATCAGCCCAGGGATGACAGCTGGAGGTGTCCCTATTAAATATCTTTTTAGTGAGTCTCTGACCATCTTCACAAGTCTATTCCAAAGCCGAAGCATTTGACATTTACGTCTGATAAATTTGAATTGCTCTATAATGCACTTGTATGTTCTTGGAAACTCCAAACACCAGAGGCATAGTCAGACACAAGACACACACGGATGTTTGATTTGTACAACTACAATGTGACTTCCATAAAGCTGGATAGAAATTCTTTTCCATCTCACTGTACTCATGCTGTGTCTAATGTAAGTTGTGTAACAGGATTCATCATCCCTGTTTTTTGCAGGTATGGAAGAAGTCACTAAGAAAGTTCTAAAAATATTAAAACTAAACTTTCTGCACTTTGGCTGGACGCCACTGAGTGATTTGGGTCAACCA
This sequence comes from Epinephelus lanceolatus, assembly GCF_041903045.1. NCBI lineage: Eukaryota > Metazoa > Chordata > Actinopteri > Perciformes > Serranidae > Epinephelus > Epinephelus lanceolatus. The sequence goes on along the minus strand of NC_135735.1, from coordinate 22,429,284 downwards.
ACCCTTTAATGCTTTGTATTGTATTTTCCTCAGGATAGTAGGCTATTATATACTGCCAGGCAACTATTGTTGGTGCACAATTCAATAGAAATACAGCACACAGAACTGGCTTAAATGGTGAGCAATTGTACTACAAGAAAATCCTCACCACATTTATCTACTTCAGTACACCTTCTATCTTCCATTGCCCTGCATGTGGTTTCTTTATTTCCCCATTAAAAGAATATTTCTTCTGTAAAATCACCATTTGAATATCACTTACTCACCACCTGTCACCTTGATTCCGTGAAGAAAACTGTTTTACTGGCAGGCCTCCATGGTGAATGGAGAATCCAGAAAAGCCGAAAATTCTCCATGAACTGAAATAAACATGGACCACGTTTAACAGCAGCAAAACTATATCAAAACATCTGCTTATAAACTCTCACACAAGTCAAGCAGTTTAATTCTACTCTCATTTGTATCCTCACTTCTTCCCAAACACATGCATTTTGCGACAAGTCACTATAACACACTTCCGCCTACAAGCGTGCCCTGAGCGTGCCTGAGGACATGCGTGCGTTTGAACTCTGCCTGAGCAGAGTTCAAATGCACATGACTGACAAAATATGTACCAGACACTGATAAGATCCCCTATGGATAATGAAAGTATAGTATGGTAACAGATGTAAGACAACTTTGCAGAGACGAGACAGGGTTCAAATCAGAGCATTAAGACTGTGTTTAGGAGCTCCGAGAACAACCCCAGTAAATGCTCTGCCAGGAGAGGCCAGTGGACTAACACTACATCTTAGATGAGGAAAATTGTCAGTGGCATATTGGGTTTGTTTAAAAAAAAAGAGAGTTACTGCCTTGCGCAAGAGAGTTCAAATATTTTGGGGTCTTGTTCATGAGTGAGGGCAGAATGGAGCGTGACATGGATCAGCGGTTTGATGCAGCTTCCCCAGACCATTGTGGTAAAGAAAGAGCTGAGCTGGAAGGCGAAGCTTTCAATTTACTGGTCTGTCCGCATCTCAACCCTCCCCTGTGGTCATGAGCTCTGGGTGGATCACGGATACAAGCAACTGAAATGTGTTTCCTTCGTGTGTTGGCTGGGCTCAGCCTTAGAGATAGGGTAAGGAGCTCAGAGAACCATCGGGAGCTCGGAGTAGAGCCGCTGCTCCATCACGTCGAAAGGGGTCAGTTGAGGTGTTTCAGGCATCTGATCAGGATGCCTCCTGAGTGCTTCCCATTGGAGGTGTTCTGGGCACGTCCCACTGGTAGGAGGCCCTGAGGCAGACCCAGAATACACTGGAGGGATTATATATCTCATCTGGCCTGGGAACGCCTTGGGGTCCCCCAGGAGGAGCTGGAAAGTGTTGCTGGGGAGAGGGACATCTGGGGTGCTTTGCTTGGTCTGCTGCCCCCACGACCCGGCCCCGGATAAGCGGATGAAAATGGATAGATATACAAATTTCCAAGAATCCTGATGAGATGGGCATGTGTGAGCTGGTATATATACATTGCAGAATTTTATGTTAATATATATCAGAAATTGATAAATTGTCAGTGTTCTCGAAATAATCGCAATCATTTTGGCCTACAGTGGGTAGAGCAAGTACAGCCATTGAGAACAGTTATTTGCTCAGACTCAGCAGCTCTCAGAGGTCTATCATCAAGTCAAAAAGAGGATCTTATGATGAAAATGTGCATTTTATTGTCAAGGTTACCAAGGATGGGCTTAGACGTACAATTTTGTCGGGTTCCAGCTCACAGGGGTGTTAACAGCAATGAACAGTCGGATAAACTGGCAAAGAAGGCTCTCAAAATGAATGACAACAAATTGATAAAAGTAGCATAGGTAGGGGAGGGGTGATGTCACTTATCAGAACAATAATGAACGTGTGGCAGAAGTAATAGGATACTGACAGTAAAGGGAGACATTATTAAAATATTCAAAAGTCAGTTCTTGTCCACGTTATATATATAAAATGAGAAAAGTCAATCAAATCTACGTCAGTGGTGTAACAGCCAGGAAGATGTCAAAGACATTATCATGCACTGCAGTGAATATAATTCAGAGAGGGAGATTTTAAGGAATAAAGTGCTCGAGGCAGGCAAGAGTGGAGCTTTAAAACATTACTGAGAACAAGGAGGTATGGACATGCCCAGGCTACTCAGTGTCCATGAGACTGTACTGACGTTTTAAATTGTAATGTTTTAGTGAAAATGCATGTGTTTGTGAAGCACTGAGTCAAACGACTGATAGAAAGACTTATACTATACAAGATGTGTTGTGAGAGTTTGCAAACAGATATTTTGATCAACACATTCTCACTCCAGCCGCGTCACATGTTGTCTCTTGGTCGTGGACTTTCCAGGTCTACACATGATGTGCAAGCTACCCTGGGTACATCTGTTGTGTATGTTCTGGTACACCGTGGTAACTTGAGTCTGTTACATGCATTGTGTCTTTTTGAAAATTCCATTTTTACAGGAAATGTACAGTTTACATAAAGTCTCTTTCAAAATGGCCGTACTACGCCAGTGCAACACTGTAAATGGATGTTTTTTTTCCTTCAACAACAAACACACATGGTTCCGCACAGCCAACACACGCACGAGGTTAGGTTTAGGCAACAAAAGCATGTGGTAACAACGGTCTCCCAGGTGAAAGTCAGTGATTATTGGACCTATACATTGCCCCTTCTGCCCACCCTACTCTGACTTTTACCCCCTTTATTTTACATTGACTGCGTTTCCACCTGATGCTGCCGGGTGCTATTACATGCTCATGGCACCTGGCACTGTGCCATGCCAACATGAAAGGGAGGCTTTTTTCATTGGTGTATTATGCCAAAGTCACTATTCAGTGACTTTGGAATGAGACTAGGTTGTTCTGATATCGTTTTGCTGATGTTAAATGTGGCCCCTGTGTAGGTTTCCAATCAGTGAAGCCATAGCTTGATGCTCTAATCACCCCCTTTGTCTTGATCCACACGCAAAAAAATCCACTGGACCACTCAATACAGTTTAACAATTCACTTCAAAACTCAAAGACGGTACAGAGACAATCATCCATTTCCAAATCCAAACTTATCCAGAAAAAAGAGGTAAAGAATAAAGGTAAAATGTATACAAGATAGGAGGTCAAAAAACTGTGTTAACCGTCTCAAATCCAAAAAGCTCCCCCTATTGGCAAGAGTGTAAAAAAGGGCAATTAAAGGTATGCTACAATAATAGGACCCTCGTCTTAAAAGTTACAAATGTAAAAACTGCATTTAGGCTGCTACACCCTGTTTACTGCATTTCATGTAGAATGTTTGCTATTTTTTGAATCTGTGTTCACCATGGAGACGTGCGAGAAAAACAAAGTTTTCTTCACAAATTTAAGGTAACACACAGTGAGTAATTGATATACAAAAGGTCATTTTGTGGATGAAGTATTCCTTTAAAGGTCAAGTGTTTAGGATTCAGTGGCAGGATATTCATTGCTGTGTTTACTTCAATGTATGATCACCTGCAAATAAGAATCCTTGTATTTTTATCACCTTAGATCGAGCCATTTATATAAAACTGCGCAGGTCCTCTTCCACAGAATCCACCATATTGTTCCACAGTAGGTCAGAACAAATGAACCAAATATTGTCTCTAGACAGGGCCATTTGTGTTTTTTCGTTTTTACATTGGCCACTGTTTTTCTCCTACACGCTTGGCACACAGGAGCAGTTTCAGTTCTGCAACCTCATCACTAGAAATAACTGAATCCAACACACTGGACTCCTAAAGGAGGTGTATAGAGGGTGTCATGCATGGTTTAACTTGAAAACTGCTTTGAGCCAAATTTGTGATTTGTGATTTTGGGCCACAAAGGCAAAAATTGATGCAACTTCATTTCCATAAATTGCATTGTAATTAACTTGCTACATAAGATATGGAATATGTGACAAAAAGCTTCAGTCATTTATATTGGAGCATCATTCTTCTTGTTACAGATGCAGTTTAATAGGAAGTATTAAACAAGGTTTTGATTAATAATCCACACACTTTCCACAATAAGAGAAGCCCATAACATGCTTTATAGATCTTAAACTCAATCTCTCTGCCTGACTAAAATAATTTTTTGACTGTTTTACTTTATCTCAGAACCAGTTCAGTTCTCTGCTCTGATGAGTCTTTGTTCTAGCTCTGTATGTCTGACGCCTTTCTTGTGATCGCACCTCCGACATCTTGTGTGATTTCTGTGTATCTGTGTAAAGCAGATAGTCCTCCGGTATAGCCTTGTTGGTTGTGCTTTACGGCAAGTGTGGAATCTATTTAATCTACTGCATACAGAATACATTCATTCCTGAAAAATGATCAGACACAAGACACAAACTGTTTTTCCTGTTCCGAGCTTCTCATTGCATCAGCTTTCTTCCTCGCCCTCACTTTCTCCTCACACTATCTTTGTGATGAATATTTATTAGCCTGTCACAGTGTCTTCTCTGAGCTCAAAACAACACATTCATCAACACAACTCGAGCCGTGCTTTAATCCTCAAGGGGTTTTTCGATGATGCTGTGTAATTTCTTCACAAAGATTTGCTCAGTGTGTGGGATGCTGTTTTTATTTCAAACTATAAAAGAGAGGTTCATGAGCACTCACAGATTCCAGGTAATTTTAAAGCCATTATATCACAATCAGCTCCATTATTGTTATAAGCATTAAAGCAACCCAGCTGAGAGCAAGTGCGCAGCAGTCGTGCTGTATTGTTACAGCACTTTTATAGGCCTCAGATATACACAAGTCAAAGTCTGAACTAAATAACAGGTGGGTCAACGAATACGAGAGTGTAAAGGATTTTATACATCACTGTGAGGCTTAGATGCTCAGTATTATTGATTATTGCTATCTTCAGAACAGCTGAAAACATTCAAAGTACTCAGACAATTAGTGTATTTTTTTAAGAGTGTCATCTTTCTTTCTCCAAGGTCCTCAGCATTTGTCTGAACTCTGAGAGATGAGCGCATTTCATACACACCTCTTGATGAGTCAGTGTTTATCCCATTAATAAATTGCACAATGTCAGGGCAAGAAAAACAGACTGGAAGACAACCTTTCAACCTTTCACCCATTTCACCCAGAAAGCCACTTTTGTTCTTTGAAGGTTTGATCTTCAAGCATTGTATGGTACACAAGCAAATTGTTTGATATTAATCATCCTTGAATTACCTAGGTTGTTTGGAGAGGTCTCTTCCTGGTGGAGCAAAAGGCGTGGCCGAGGGCTGAGGACTTTTAAATCCTGGGGCCAACTCATTGGATCAAACCATGTGCTGCCATGTCATGGGGGGATTGGGTGTAGTTAGTTTTACTTTGTGTTTAGTTGTAGCTGCCATCCATTTTGGTTACCCGTTGTGTGTTATTTGGTTTGGCCAAGCCTCTATATATGCTCCCTCATGTGTCATTTTGACAGGTCGGGGAGCTAGGAGAGGAGTCACAGGAGGGAGAATACAGTGAAACTAAACGAAAATTCGGTGTTTGTTGACAGCAACGCCGGAGAAAATCGGTGGTTTTTGGCATAATCTGGACTGTGACTGGAGCAGAATGGCAAGTAGTAGTGGTGGTGGGTCTGATGAGGAGGATATGGAGATATGGAAAAAAGTTCAGAGTCAGAGGAAGACAGGTGGAAAGGAGAGCAGTAGTATGAAAATGTCATCTAGTAAACGCTCTCTTACTGATGATGAGGAAAGAAATGATATGCGGAAAAAACACATGACAGAGGAGTTTAAAGTAATTATGAAATTCAAGACAGGACAAGAGATATCATCGGTGAGTCCGATCACGCTGACGAATTGTTTGAGGAAAGCACTTGGAGATATTGAAGTAGCGAAAGTCTTAAGAGACGGCAGCCTGTTTTTGAAATGCAAGAATGCAGGACAAAGGGATAAGGTGCTCAAGCTACAAAGGGTATGTGAAAAAGAAGTTGCTGAGAGGAAAGTAGTTGGAAGGGAGATCGGCGCCAAAGGAGTGATCTCAGGAATACCCTTGGGAGAAAACCTAGAGGAGTTAAAAAAAATGATCAAGGGAGGATCAGTTAAAGAAATTAAGCGCCTGCAGGCATTCAGAGATGGGGTGAAAGTTGACAGCATGTCAGTGATGCTAGAATTTAAAGATCAATTTCTACCAGATAAGGTCATGATAGGATATACGAGTTTTAATGTAAGAGCATATGTTCAGCCTCCTATCAGGTGTTACAAGTGCCAGAGATATGGCCATGTCGCCACAGTGTGTAGGGGAAAGCAGAGGTGTGGGAGATGTGGAGGGGAGCATCTGTATGGGAAATGTGGAAACAACAACCCAGTTAAATGTTGTAACTGTGGAGGAAATCATACAGCGGCTTATGGAGGGTGTACAGTGAGGAAACAGGCTGTTGAAATTCAACAAGTCAGGGCAGAGCAGAGGGTGACATACGCAGAAGCAATAAAGATTGTGAGCAAAGAAAAAAGGGTGGAAGAGATGGAGGAAGCAAAGCAGTCAAGTGTGTTAAACCAGCAGACGGGACTGTCAACAGAAAAACTAGTACTTTTTCTTGCATATGTCATAAACTGCTCAGATCAAGCAAAAACTAAAACAGAAAAAATCAAAATAATTGTGAAGGCAGCAGCAAAATTTCTGAATATGAAGGAGTTATCCTGGGAAAAAATACAAGCAGACCTTAGTCAGGGAGAAGGGACATCAGCAAGCAGCAGCCCCTACATATCATAGTGTACATACTCCAATGGAATGCTAGGAGTCTCATTGCAAATGGACAAGAGTTTAAGAAATATATCGGCGAGTTAAAGGAAAAACCAGATCTTATTTGTGTACAAGAAACATGGCTCAAGCCAAATTTGGATTTTGTTATAAGTGGATACTCTAGCATTCGAAAGGACAGAACAAATGGAAATGGTGGAGGGTGTGCAATATTTATCAGTCAAGGTGTGAAATATAGACAAATAATAACATCACAAGAATTAGAGGTAGTAGTTATAGAGGTCTGGACAAAAGAGGGATGCATAAAATTAATTAATTTCTATAATCCATGCAAACAATTAAAAAAAGAAGAAATGGAAGGTATTCTTGATGATTGGAGAGGGAAAATAGTCTGGTGTGGAGACTTTAATGCACATAGCACAGTGTGGGGGGACCAGGATGACTCAAATGGGGAAGTAATAGAGGAAATACTAGATGACAAAGGATTGGTATGTTTAAATACTGGTGCAGGCACAAGGGTGAATTTGGCAAGGGGCACAGAGTCATCAATAGATCTCACATTGGTTTCACAAACTTTGGCAGGGAAAAGTAATTGGGAAGTATTAAGGAGGAGCACAGTGGGTAGTGACCACTATCCAATATATATACGTATAGGAATGGAAAGTGTGATTGATCAGAGCAAGAGAGAGGGGAGATGGAAAATTGGGGGAGCAAACTGGGATAAGTTCAGAATATTGAGTGAGGGTAAATTGAGAATGATAAATGTAAATACGTCGGTTAATGAACTGAATAATGAAATTTGCAAAAATATAATTGAGGCAGCAAAGGAGTCTATTCCAAGAAGCAGTGGGAATGAAAAGAAAAGATTAGTACCATGGTGGACAAATGAATGTACTGAGGCAATAAAAGCTCGAAACAAGTCCTTTAAGGTATTGAAAAAAGCTCTTAGTTTTCAGAATTTAATAAATTATAAGAAACAACAGGCAACAGTGAGGAGAGTAATAAAAAGAACAAAAAGAGAGTATTGGAGAAAGTACTGTGAGTCACTTGGTAGGAGTACACCGTTGGAAAGAGTGTGGGGTATGATCAAAAGAATGTCAGGTAATAGGAAAGAATATGGATATCCAGTAATGAAAAATGACAGGAACTTTATAATAGAGGACAAGGAAAAAGCGGAGCTATTAGCACAAACCTTTGCTAAGGTACACAGTACAGAAAATTTGAGTAACAAAGAGAAAGAAGGCAGGGAAAAAACAGTAATAGAAAATATTGAAACGATACAGGATGAAGAAGAATACGGAAATGTAATTAATATGGAGTTTTCAGTGACAGAACTGAATAATGCTTTAAAAAAATTTGGAAAAACAACTCCGGGAAAAGATGAAATAAGCTATTGTATGTTAGATAATCTTAGTGATCAAAGTAAAGAGGTGTTATTGAAATTGTACAATAAGATATGGGAAGAGGGAAACTTACCTATTCAATGGAAAGAATCTATAATTGTTCCTATTTGTAAGCCAGGTAAGGACTCGAGTTTGCCAGAGAGCTACAGGCCAATAGCTCTAACATCTCATATAGGCAAAACTATGGAAAAAATGATTAATGAGAGGTTGAATTATTATTTAGAAACAAGGGGAGAATTAAAATGCTATCAAAGTGGATTCAGAAAAGGAAGGAGCACGGTAGATCCTGCATTATGCTTAGAGCATGAGATAAGGAGAGCCCATGTAAATAAAGAAAGTATAGTGGCTGTGTTTTTCGATGTGGAAAAAGCGTACGATATGATGTGGAAGGAGGGGGTGCTTATTAAATTATATCATATGGGAATAAGAGGGAAAATATTTAGATGGATCAAGAATTTTCTAACTAACAGGAAGATATCAGTAAGGGTGGGTAAAAACTTGAGTGAAAACTACACAGTTGAGAATGGAACCCCTCAAGGTAGTATTATTAGTCCGATTTTGTTTTCAATCATGATAAATGACATATTTAGTAATGTATGCAGTTCTATTGGTGTTTCGTTATTTGCAGATGATGGGGCTATGTGGAAAAGGGGGCGAAATATTGTATTTGTTGTTGGGAAATTGCAAGAGGCTATTGGAAAGGTAGAAGCTTGGGCATTGAAGTGGGGCTTTAGATTTTCAGTTAATAAAACAAAAGTGGTTGTCTTCACCAAAAAGAGAATACAAAATCAAGTCAATCTTAAGTTATATGAGCAAGATTTAGAAATAGTGGATTGTTTTAAGTATTTAGGGATGTGGTTTGACAAAAGGATTACTTGGAAAACACATATTAAAAAAGTAGTAGGAAAGTGTAAAAAGATATTGAATATTATTAGGTGTTTGAAAGGAAGAGATTGGGGCGCACATAGAGCATCACTGAAAACGGTATATATTGGTTTAATCAGGTCAGTATTAGATTATGGTTGTATAGTATATGAATCTGCATCAAAAACAATGTTAAAAAAACTGGATAGCATACAGTATCAAGCACTAAGAGTGTGTTGTGGTGCAAAGAAAACCACTCCAGTGTCAGCCTTGCAAGTAGAGATGGGTGAAATGCCTCTAGAAATCAGAAGAGAGCAGATATCATTGATATATTTGGCACATTTAAGGGGACATGGAGAAAACCATCCAGCTCAGAATATTTTAAAGCTGTGTCAAGAGAAAGAAAGAAGAAAGGTACAAAGTTTTGGATGGACAATTGAAAACCGGGTTAAAGAAAGTAGGATTGCTGATAAAAAATATGAGCAAAACAGTTCCACTTTCTATTGTCCCACCTTGGACACTGGAAGAGGCTATTATCGATTTGAGATTACTAAAGAAAGAAAAAGGGGAAAGTGTGAGTGTGAGTGAAGTGAACAAATATATAAATAAGAAATACAGTCAGTTTATTAAAGTATATACAGATGCATCCAAATCAGGACAAAACAGAGTGGGAATAGCATTTGTAGTTCCAGATTTAAATATTGTATTGAATGAAAGAGTCAATGATGATTTAGCAATATACACAGGAGAGCTACTGGCCATTCATATGGCATTGAACTGGGTACATGAAGTCAGACCAGGTAAAGTGCTGATAGCATCAGATTCCAGTAGTGCATTGGTGAGTATAAAACAGATTCAGTCAAATATAAGACAAGATATAATATTCGAGATAGCACATATATTACAGGAAATAAAGAGAGCAGGAGTTGAGATCAAGTTCATTTGGGTTCCAGCACATATAGGATTTGAGGGGAATGAACTGGCCGATAAGTATGCCAAGAGTGCAACAAGAAAAGAACAAATATCAATGGTTGTAACATACAGTAAAGCCGAGATTAAAAGTATAGTAAAATCAGAGATGAAGAAGAAATGGCAGACGCAATGGGACAGAGAGAGCAGAGGTCGACATTTTTACAATATACAAAGGAATGTTGGAGAAATGAGAGAATGTCAAAGGAGCAGCAAAGAAGAAGACATCATATCACGCATGAGATTTGGTCATACGGGGTTAAATAGCACATTATTCATAATACAGAAACATGAAACAGGAAATTGTGAACATTGTGAGTCAGGAGAAACAGTAGAACATATCCTCTTTCAGTGTCCAAAGTACCAAACACAGAGAAACACACTCAAAGCAGCATGTCAGAGAAATAAGATACCATTTAATGTAGCAGATATATTGAGAAGAAACTCAGGGGATGTTGTATTTGGAGAGATTTTTAGGTTTTTGGAAGCAACAGGGCTTGTTAAAAAAATTTAATACATAGTATATTCTGTTCCACACTCCAGTCCAGAAGGTGGCGGTAATGCACCTGAAAAGTTGTTTGCCAAGTGCCATAAAAAGAAAGCAGAAGAAGAAGAAGAAGAAGAAGAAGAATTTTGACAGGTCAGATTGTTCAGGTAACACCTTGTTGAGTTATTTTGCTATCTTGCGTATAGTTATGTAATGTTATGTTGACCACTTTTATAGATCTAGTTGTTCATTTCTTGGTTTGCAATATTTCAAGCATTTATTGGGGTAAATGAAAACCCACCATTTGGTCAACAACTCCCGTGTCCTTGTTGCCTCACTGTTTGGTCCCTAACATGTGATATTTATCCTTCCCATTCCAGTGGACGGGGAATCGAAATCAGAACTGCATATATATTTTATGTTGAATATTTGTCTTCACCACTCAAAATATCCTCAATATCTCTCTGGAGAACAAAGTTCAAAATCTCCTAGGATTAATTTTCTGTGTACATCATTAATAGGATATATTATAAGCTGGTTGTATCATTAGAAAATCAAATCAGAACAGTATTCGGGTGGCTTCTGGGACGCCAGTCCAGTATGTTCTCTAAAAAGTCCCAGATCTTTAAAGTTTTTAAAATACCTTAAACTTTGTGTCATTTAGATAATTTATGCCCATGTTGTTTATTCTACCGTGCTATTCCCTAAAGAAATCTAACAAAGTAAATGTTCTTCTGTTGGCCTAATTTTCACATCACAGTACTGAAGGTTATCACTGTCGCCTCATATTGTGGCCGTTTCAACATATACCTACGTTTCTGGGCCACTGAGTCTGCAAGGTGTTTCAGTTTTGACTCGTGTCCCAGTTTCTTTTGTGAAGATCCACAGTACTCACACAAGGCAGGGAAAAAAGTTAAATGAGGTTTATTGAGAATACAAAAAAGAGAACAAAACGGCGGGTCCTTCCAAAATTACATCTCGTATGGTCCACAACCAAATTGATGTCCTATTTCTGTATATTCTCACCATATTGCCCATTATTACACACTTTTACGCTGCACAACTCCATCAAAAACTTTCTACGATCCAAGCCTATGTAGTCTGTCTTCCTGCACAATGTTGTAAACAAGCTCCTTTTGCCATGCTCACTGTATGCCTTATGGCACCATACCTGTCATGACTAACTTTTGCCTGCATTCTAACACCGAAATAAAGTAAATATAAACATAACCTTAGCATAGTCCACTGCTTTACACTATTCAAAATATACAGACACTGTTGTGTAAACTTAAATAACATCAGAACCTCTGTGACACGTCATATCAAAACAGACATTTTTACCAAATATAAATATGTGCTTAAGTGGCTCTTACACCTCACAGCATAGGATGTTCCAGGTTTGAACCCTTGTTGTGGAGTTTGCATGTTCTCCTTTTGTTATCGCAGCTTTTCTCCAGGTCTTTCCACTTCCTCCCACAGTCAGTAAACATTGAGGTAAGGTTCACCGGTGACTTTAAATTCCTTTAAAGGGTAAATAAATTACACTCTTCGGTGTGAATGTGAGCATGAATGGTTGTCTGTCTCTATGTGTCATCCCTGGGATAGTCTGGCGGCCTGTCTGAGGTACCTCTCCTGTCACCCAATGTCAGCTGGGATAGGCTCCAGCTTCCCCGTGACCCCTAAGAGGATAAGCAGTTACAGAGAATGGAAAAAAAAGTATTGAAGACAACATTTAGTTGGAATTGTTGGGGATCCTTGATTTGCAGTTAGAGCAGCCCAGATTTTATGCAGCAGATTTGTGCAGCTACACATTTTGTGAATTCAACTACATAACAAAAATAGGTTTAAAAATTTGTAATTCCCTACCCTTTATGTAACTAAAAAATAGTAACATCAGACAATTTTTGCCTCGTTGTGAGTGGCAGGAATGGAAATAAGTCATCCTCAACATTTGTTGTGTTATGGTTTCAGGATGCTGAAGAACAATTAGATACAAAATAGGAAGTAGGTTCTACAGGATGATTATTTCCCTTGGCAACTTTCATGTTTGAAGTGCAGACTTTTAGGCATTTGATCATCTCAAATGGCTTGAAAATAGTGCATGTAGCTGCCGTATATCTCCTTAGTAGTTTATTTCCCCTTACCCCTCTAGGTTTGGGCTGTGCCCTGAATTTTTACAGCTTCAGGTTCCACTCCTGATGCATTTAAAGTACGTGAGATATGTGTTATAAATGATCTGAAACATGTCTAACTGGAGAGGAAAGTTACACTGATGTCCAAGGTTCCACTGCTAAGTTGTGCTTTACAATACTTACAATCCTCAAGTAAGGTAAATATGAACCTTACAAACATTTAAAGTCTTCCCTCTTATATTAAATCTTTATTCAGTCCAGGTTACCAAAATGATCTGCGCTCAGGGAAAATGTGGGCTCTAAAATGATCCAACAAATCCATAACATGTGACCTGCATCGAACTTTGCTGCAAGAAAAATCATGCAAATGCAGAGGAATTTCAACTATCGAGCGAAAACTGTCAGACAAGAGATTGTTCTCTGATGAAAAGAAAATCACTGTTTAAAAGCTCAGGGAGCTAGTTCAACATCACAGCTGCAGAAAGAGCAGCTTCAGTGAGGGAGTGATAAGAGGCTTAGAGAGTACAGACAAGTCAGCACTGTCAGTCAGGCTGCAGTTTCAGAGGGTTACTGAAGGGTCATAATGGATATTAATGTGAACTCTGCCCTGACACTTGTTTAGGCGCAGTTGATAAACAAAACATGCCATCGGTCATGCATTTATTCAATGAGATCATAAACTTTCTCTACAATACTATTAAATTACGATCATAATTGGAATGACAGTGAATAATGATGCTACTGCTATTGCATCACAATTTGATAATAGTACGCACATTATGGTGTAAAAAATTGTTCTTTTTTACACTATGTCCCCAGAGTTGGATTTTGAGAGTCACAGTTAAGGTTTTTGTACTGAAACTATTCATTGTTCCTTTCAAACTATTATTTCTTTGTTATTTTTCTGACATGTGAAACAGTGCAGACATTTCTACAGGCTAAAGCGTTATAATATCGCATAAAATGAAACAAGAGTGACAGAATAATCGACTTCATCTGGATAAATGGATAAATTGGATACATTCTGCAGTCAGTCATATGCTTAAATGAGAGAATAAATACACTGCAAGGTCAAAGGCATCATGTATAATACATGTGGCATGTACTACTTTGACCCACACACCATTTAGCTGCTTAGTAAACCTTGACTATTCTATCAGTTTTATATGATGTTTTCATATAAATCTCTAAATATGTTTGATATTAATGTATGTACATCTGTTCAAAATGTTAAATGAGCAAAATTATTATTATTTTTATTTCTTTTCAGTGTTGTAGTGCTCCAAGGACTGAATTACAGTCTGACATCTCCTGTTTGACAAAAGTCCAATACTCTGTCACAACTGAGATAAGGCTCCAGAGAGATTGGGTTTCCCACAGAGCAACTTATCCTTTATGCTTAAGTGTACAGGCTTTGAAAACATGCCATGTTGTGTTTCTTATCTCAATAAACTCTGCTCTGTGTTGTAATAATTTTGTTGCATTTCAACAACACTGGCAGTAGCAAAGCTTCTTGAGCTAAAGCACTGAATTCAGCATAAAATTAAAAAATATAAAATATTTATCATGACTTAGTTATCATTATCACCATTAATCAATATATTAAATCAGTCTAATACATTGTAATTGCTTAACATAGTAAAATGTGGGTTTGTAAAAGTGAAGAGAATTCATTTGTCAGGATCTTCTTCAGCTCATGAACATTGTTTTTATGACAACTGGGTTTTTTTTAAGTGATGATAACACAAACTCTTTTTGACCAGGAGCTCATGATATGTAGCACAAAAGCTGAAAAAACCCCTCATAAAAAACAATAAATCATTTCCATTTATATTGAGAGTGCCTGAAAATAAATTAGTTGTACTGTAACAAATCAATAATTTCATATTGATGAATTCACATACCAATGAATTATTTCCAAAATATAATCCTAAAATATCATATTTGTCCTTGCTAAAATTATCCGAACAACACTGCAGCACAAACAGCATATAATATTACACACATAAGCATAACCCTACATGTATTTTTTATGATGTAGATCTGTCTTTAACACAAATGTCTGTCTTGCTAGTTTCATAGATGTTACTGTAGAGCTGACTGATGTTTATTCTATAAATTCTGTTAGGAACTGTAACATTCAGGTCCATCCGCAGCAGCTCACTACTGCCACCTTTTGCTTTGGAGGAGCAGCACAGCACAGACCTCTAACTTAGCATGTTATCATTATTTTCGTTAAATCTACAATCAAGTGATATAACACATTCTCTTAAACACTTTAAAACAGTGAATATACAGTATATACATACACCTATGAAAATATCAAACATAAATGCTGAGATAGTTTCGTTTTTTTGCTGTGTATGTATGTGGGTCAAGTAGTGCATCCTAAATATATTGTCTGTAATAAATAAACCATTTATAACAATGAATACTTCTGTATTTTAGTTCAAAAATCTTAATTGTGACCCTCAAAATCCAATTTTATTAAACCCAAGGTCATTGTTTAAAAAGGAAAATTTCCCACCACAATGGTACCCACTTTCTCCAAATTGTGATGCATTAATAGCATCGTCATTTCCAGGTCTATATTTTTCAAATTATTACTATCATTTTTATGCATTCATTCAAATCCAGATTCTTATTTATCTTCTTTCTCTGTATTGTGTGTATATCTAAAGGGTTTTTTTTCCCAATAAAGTTAAAAAGAAAAGTAGTTATTGTTAGTTGACTGTATATAAGAAAATAATAAATTACAAAATAACAGAAAACTATGTGATAAACTAAGAACAAAAAAAAAAGTACATTTTAATGTTCAACCTCCTGCTAGTAACTTTTTGGTCTGGGTGTTGGAATAATGTGAAGAACTATTAAAGTTCTTATCAGCTCTTATTGCACCCAAGGGTGAGCTCTATTTTATTGCCTCTGAAAAGATTTAATTTGACTTGTAAAATTCGGGGAGTTTTTCTCTTGTCTTCTTACAAGAAACGGTTTCTGATGTGGGCAAATAAAAATGTATTTAATCAGTTAAATTGTCTGAGGACATATTGTTTCTTGCAGTAATAATGGCTGGTAGTTAAGAGGCGTGAGATCAGAGATGTGTGGTAACAACAAACACAACAGAACAGTTACACCGGGGTAAACTCACCTGACATAAACATCTATTGTAAATTTGTGTTGTGTTCATTGTGTTAAATTCTGTAAACAGCTGTATTGTCAATAACTCCAACACTAGAAATGTCTTTCATTTCTTTCATTTTATTGTCAGGAGTTGATGACTTTCATACTAATATTTTTCTGGAAGTCCAGCTGGCCTGAAATGGTTGGGATCGTTTCCGTCCCGTCCCCACTGGTTTGCCCTCTGATCAGCAGCAGAGTCCTCAGCACCACGACCCGATGCTCCCGGCATCAACTCTCTGGCATCACTGAAAAGGGAAAACAGGCAGTGAATGTCAGCAGATGACTAAACAAGTACTTGAAAGTGCTGTAAAAGGCCCAAGACAAGAAACCCTTAAGATTAGAGAGGCATAATATATAAAATAAACAATCAATAAATGGGGATGTAAAACAATTTCAGTAAAAGCCAGGCTGTGGTTTTCTGAACTAGCCAGGTCTAAACATGTTGCACTTTTTTGTGCAAGAATACAGATCATTGCAGTTGTTCTAATTGTAAATTTGCTGCAGGAAGCAGGACTGTACCACTGATTTCATATTATTCCAAAGGCAGTGTTAGAGTACAGTCTGTTGACATGTGACAAAGTAAGTTAGTGGGAAGAGTCTGGACCTTTAATGACCACCAAATGTATCTATATTTCACTAAAGAGGTTTTGAGATTGAGCCTCATTAAGATAGGCCTGTAGAAATTATACATAGAGCTGCTTGTCATCTGCATAGAAATAACAACAGATATAATGCTTTTGGATTATGTGAATTAGTAGTAGCATATGAATAGACAATAATAAAGGGCCAAACAATGATCCCTGAGGTACTCTACAATGTACCACTGGTGAAACAAAAAGATAAACAGAGGGATATTAATGTAGAAAAATGTTCTTGGATCCATCTGCAGCTTTAATAACAACAGTAAATTATTTTTGAGAAATGCAATAGCCAATAATATACAAGCATAAAATGCTTTCCTACTTTTTTTCTCCTCACCTGATAACCTCAGCGGCCCATCTGCCCCCTGCTCCTCTCTGAGCAGCATCGTAGTTTCCTCTGGCATGGAAGTATTTATCAGAGTTTTTCCAGTTGGCCTCCCTCATATCCCAGTATGCTCGCCACATATCACCAGCTCCTGATCATGTCAACATAGACAACAAGAGTTGGTAAAATAAGTGAGATTATTCAGAAAGAAAAACATGCCATTGTCATGTGAAACACCTAATCCTGGATTATATGACTTGTGGAGACATTAGAAAGGTCATGTTTCTCACCTTGAGCGGCTTCACGAGGAAAGTTGTACCACTGAGCATTGGTTTCCACAATGAGAATCAGAGCAATTCCTGCGAGAAGCAACTTCATGGTCACAGGTATCTGAAAGAAAGACAAATGAACAAAAACAAAAATCAGTTACATATAGTTAATACAAAACTATACATACAAGTCTCCCAAACTTACTTTGCAGTTCCTGCAGAGTTTAGAGTAAGTGTTGATAGATCGTAGAGTATCTTATGAGTGAGGACTCTACTGATCTGACTCTACTTATATTCTGCTCTGAAACAAGCTGGGGTGTAGGATGTCTCAATGATGGAAATTCCCGTTCATTTGAGGGGCGGTTAGTGCTCAGAAATGTCTGGTCAACACACTGTGGATATTCCTGAGTTGTGGAACTGCACACAGGCAGGATCAGGGCCAACAGCAAACTTTATGTAAATAAAAAGGTGGACCTGATGTCTTGCTGCATGTCATGTAAAATCTGTTTCAATTGTTCACTATAACTTTGCACCTTTACCTTTTTTCGACAGAATAATTTTGTCAGAGAGGATAACTTTTGACACTGTTGTAGCTTATCCAGTATGTCGCTTCTACTCATGTGCATGTGGAACTTTTTCTTTCTTCTACCATGAATGCATCATGTACAATACATGTGGCATGTACTACTTTGACCCACATACCATTTAGCTGCTTAATAAACCTTGACTATTCTAAATATGTTTGATATTAATGTATGTACATCTGTTCAAAATGTTAAATGAGCAAAATTATTATTATTTTTATTTCTTTTCAGTGTTGTAGTGCTCCAAGGACTGAATTACAGTCTGACATCTCCTGTTTGACAAAAGTCCAATACTCTGTCACAACTGAGATAAGGCTCCAGAGAGATTGGGTTTCCCACAGAGCAACTTATCCTTTATGCTTAAGTGTACAGGCTTTGAAAACATGCCATGTTGTGTTTCTTATCTCAATAAACTCTGCTCTGTGTTGTAATAATTTTGTTTGCATTTCAACAGCACTGGCAGTAGCAAAGCTTCTTGAGCTAAGGCACTGAATTCAGCATAAAATTAAAAAATATAAAAGTATTTATCATGACTCAGTTATCATTATCACCATTAATCAATATATTAAATCAGTCTAATACATTGTAATTGCTTAACATAGTAAAATGTGGGTTTGTGAAAGTGAAGAGAATTCATTTGTCAGGATCTTCTTCAGCTCATGAACATTGCTTTTATGACAACTGGGGTTTTCTTTTTTAAGTGATGATAACACAAACTCTTGTTGACCAGGAGCTCATGATATGTAGCACAAAAGCTGAAAAAAAACCCTCATAAAAAACAATAAATCATTTCCATTTATATTGAGAGTGCCTGAAAATAAATTAGTTGTACTGTAACAAATCAATAATTTCATATTGATGAATTCACATACCAATGAATTATTTCCAAAATATAATCCTAAAATATCATATTTGTCCTTGCTAAAATTATCCGAACAACACTGCAGCACAAACAGCATATAATATTACACACATAAGCATAACCCTACATGTATTTTTTATGATGTAGATCTGTCTTTAACACAAATGTCTGTCTTGCTAGTTTCATAGATGTTACTGTAGAGCTGACTGATGTTTATTCTATAAATTCTGTTAGGAACTGTAACATTCAGGTCCATCCGCAGCAGCTCACTACTGCCACCTTTTGCTTTGGAGGAGCAGCACAGCACAGACCTCTAACTTAGCATGTTATCATTATTTTCGTTAAATCTACAATCAAGTGATATAACACATTCTCTTAAACACTTTAAAACAGTGAATATACAGTATATACATACACCTATGAAAATATCAAACACAAATGCTGAGATAGTTTTGTTTTTTTGCTGTGTAACTATGTGGGTCAAGTAGTGCATCCTAAATATATTGTCTGTAATAAATAAACCATTTATAACAATGAATACTTCTGTATTTTAGTTCAAAAATCTTAATTGTGACCCTCAAAATCCAATTTTATTAAACCCAAGGTCATTGTTTAAAAAGGAAAATTTCCCACCACAATGGTACCCAATTTCTCCCAATTGTGATGCATTAATAGCATCGTCATTTCCAGGTCTATATTTTTCAAATTATTATTATCATTTTTATGCATTCATTCAAATCCAGATTCTTATTTATCTTCTTTCTCTGTATTGTGTGTATATCTAAAGGGTTTTTTCCCAATAAAGTTAAAAAGAAAAGTAGTTATTGTTAGTTGACTGTATATAAGAAAATAATAAATTACAAAATAACAGAAAACTATGTGATAAACTAAGAACAAAAAAAATGTACATTTTAATGTTCAACCTCCTGCTAGTAACTTTTTGGTCTGGGTGTTGGAATAATGTGAAGAACTATTAAAGTTCTTATCAGCTCTTATTGCACCCAAGGGTGAGCTCTATTTTATTGCCTCTGAAAAGATTTAATTTGACTTGTAAAATTCGGGGAGTTTTTCTCTTGTCTCCTTACAAGAAACGGTTTCTGATGTGGGCAAATAAAAATGTATTTAATCAGTTAAATTGTCTGAGGACATATTGTTTCTTGCAGTAATGATGGCTGGTAGTTAAGAGGCGTGAGATCAGAGGTGTGTGGTAACAACAAACACAACAGAACAGTTACACCGGGGTAAACTCACCTGACATAAACATCTGTTGTAAATTTGTGTTGTGTTCATTGTGTTAAATTCTGTAAACAGCTGTATTGTCAATAACTCCAACACTAGAAATGTCTTTCATTTCTTTCATTTTATTGTCAGGAGTTGATGACTTTCATACTAATATTTTTCTGGAAGTCCAGCTGGCCTGAAATGGTTGGGATCGTTTCCGTCCCGTCCCCACTGGTTTGCCCTCTGATCAGCAGCAGAGTCCTCAGCACCACGACCCGATGCTCCCGGCATCAACTCTCTGGCATTACTGAAATGGGAGTTTAGACAATGAATGTCAGCAGATGACAAAACAAGTACTTGAAAGTGCTGTAAAAGGCCCAAGACAAGAAACCCTTAAGATTAGAGAGGCATAATATATAAAATAAACAATCAATAAATGGGGATGTAAAACAATTTCAGTAAAAGCCAGGCTGTGGTTTTCTGAACTAGCCAGGTCTAAACATGTTGCACTTTTTTGTGCAAGAATACAGATCATTGCAGTTGTTCTAATTGTAAATTTGCTGCAGGAAGCAGGACTGTACCACTGATTTCATATTATTCCAAAGGCAGTGTTAGAGTACAGTCTGTTGACATGTGACAAAGTAAGTTAGTGGGAAGAGTCTGGACCTTTAATGACCACCAAATGTATCTATATTTCACTAAAGAGGTTTTGAGATTGAGCCTCATTAAGATAGGCCTGTAGAAATTATACATAGAGCTGCTTGTCATCTGCATAAAAATAACAACAGATATAATGCTTTTGGATTATGTGAATTAGTAGTAGCATATGAATAGACAATAATAAAGGGCCAAACAATGATCCCTGAGGTACTCTACAATGTACCACTGGTGAAACAAAAAGATAAACAGAGGGATATTAATGTAGAAAAATGTTCTTGGATCCATCTGCAGCTTTAATAACAACAGTAAATTATTTTTGAGAAATGCAATAGCCAATAATATACAAGCATAAAATGCTTTCCTACTTTTTTTCTCCTCACCTGATAACCTCAGCGGCCCATCTGCCCCCTGCTCCTCTCTGAGCAGCATCGTAGTTTCCTCTGGCATGGAAGTATTTATCAGAGTTTTTCCAGTTGGCCTCCCTCATATCCCTGTATGCTCGCCACATATCACCAGCTCCTGATCATGTCAACATAGACAACAAGAGTTGGTAAAATAAGTGAGATTATTCAGAAAGAAAAACATGCCATTGTCATGTGAAACACCTAATCCTGGATTATATGACTTGTGGAGACATTAAAAAGGTCATGTTTCTCACCTTGAGCGGCTTCACGAGGAAAGTTGTACCACTGAGCATTGGTTTCCACAATGAGAATCAGAGCAATTCCTGCGAGAAGCAACTTCATGGTCACAGGTATCTGAAAGAAAGACAAATGAACAAAAACAAAAATCAGTTACATATAGTTAATACAAAACTATACATACAAGTCTCCCAAACTTACTTTGCAGTTCCTGCAGAGTTTAGAGTAAGTGTTGATAGATCGTAGAGTATCTTATGAGTGAGGACTCTACTGATCTGACTCTACTTATATTCTGCTCTGAAACAAGCTGGGGTGTAGGATGTCTCAATGATGGAAATTCCCGTTCATTTGAGGGGCGGTTAGTGCTCAGAAATGTCTGGTCAACACACTGTGGATATTCCTGAGTTGTGGAACTGCACACAGGCAGGATCAGGGCCAACAGCAAACTTTATGTAAATAAAAAGGTGGACCTGATGTCTTGCTGCATGTCATGTAAAATCTGTTTCAATTGTTCACTATAACTTTGCACCTTTACCTTTTTTCGACAGAATAATTTTGTCAGAGAGGATAACTTTTAACACTGTTGTAGCTTATCCAGTATGTTGCTTCTATTCACATGCATGTGGAACTTTTTCTTTCTTCTACCATGAATGCATCATGTACAATACATGTGGCATGTACTACTTTGACCCACACACCATTTAGCCGCTTAATAAACCTTGACTATTCTAAATATGTTTGATATTAATGTATGTACATCTGTTCAAAATGTTAAATGAGCAAAATTATTATTATTTTTATTTCTTTTCAGTGTTGTAGTGCTCCAAGGACTGAATTACAGTCTGACATCTCCTGTTTGACAAAAGTCCAATACTCTGTCACAACTGAGATAAGGCTCCAGAGAGATTGGGTTTCCCACAGAGCAACTTATCCTTTATGCTTAAGTGTACAGGCTTTGAAAACATGCCATGTTGTGTTTCTTATCTCAATAAACTCTGCTCTGTGTTGTAATAATTTTGTTTGCATTTCAACAGCACTGGCAGTAGCAAAGCTTCTTGAGCTAAGGCACTGAATTCAGCATAAAATTAAAAAATATAAAAGTATTTATCATGACTTAGTTATCATTATCACCATTAATCAATATATTAAATCAGTCTAATACATTGTAATTGCTTAACATAGTAAAATGTGGGTTTGTGAAAGTGAAGAGAATTCATTTGTCAGGATCTTCTTCAGCTCATGAACATTGCTTTTATGACAACTGGGTTTTTTTTTTAAGTGATGATAACACAAACTCTTGTTGACCAGGAGCTCATGATATGTAGCACAAAAGCTGAAAAAAAAACCCTCATAAAAAACAATAAATCATTTCCATTTATATTGAGAGTGCCTGAAAATAAATTAGTTGTACTGTAACAAATCAATAATTTCATATTGATGAATTCACATACCAATGAATTATTTCCAAAATATAATCCTAAAATATCATATTTGTCCTTGCTAAAATTATCCGAACAACACTGCAGCACAAACAGCATATAATATTACACACATAAGCATAACCCTACATGTATTTTTTATGATGTAGATCTGTCTTTAACACAAATGTCTGTCTTGCTAGTTTCATAGATGTTACTGTAGAGCTGACTGATGTTTATTCTATAAATTCTGTTAGGAACTGTAACATTCAGGTCCATCCGCAGCAGCTCACTACTGCCACCTTTTGCTTTGGAGGAGCAGCACAGCACAGACCTCTAACTTAGCATGTTATCATTATTTTCGTTAAATCTACAATCAAGTGATATAACACATTCTCTTAAACACTGTAAAACAGTGAATATACAGTATATACATACACCTATGAAAATATCAAACACAAATGCTGAGATAGTTTTGTTTTTTTGCTGTGTAACTATGTGGGTCAAGTAGTGCATCCTAAATATATTGTCTGTAATAAATAAACCATTTATAACAATGAATACTTCTGTATTTTAGTTCAAAAATCTTAATTGTGACCCTCAAAATCCAATTTTATTAAACCCAAGGTCATTGTTTAAAAAGGAAAATTTCCCACCACAATGGTACCCAATTTCTCCCAATTGTGATGCATTAATAGCATCGTCATTTCCAGGTCTATATTTTTCAAATTATTATTATCATTTTTATGCATTCATTCAAATCCAGATTCTTATTTATCTTCTTTCTCTGTATTGTGTGTATATCTAAAGGGTTTTTTCCCAATAAAGTTAAAAAGAAAAGTAGTTATTGTTAGTTGACTGTATATAAGAAAATAATAAATTACAAAATAACAGAAAACTATGTGATAAACTAAGAACAAAAAAAAATGTACATTTTAATGTTCAACCTCCTGCTAGTAACTTTTTGGTCTGGGTGTTTGAATAATGTGAAGAACTATTAAAGTTCTTATCAGCTCTTATTGCACCCAAGGGTGAGCTCTATTTTATTGCCTCTGAAAAGATTTAATTTGACTTGTAAAATTCGGGGAGTTTTTCTCTTGTCTTCTTACAAGAAATGGTTTCTGATGTGGGCAAATAAAAATGTATTTAATCAGTTAAATTGTCTGAGGACATATTGTTTCTTGCAGTAATGATGGCTGGTAGTTAAGAGGCGTGAGATCAGAGGTGTGTGGTAACAACAAACACAACAGAACAGTTACACCGGGGAAAATCACCTGACATAAACATCTATTGTAAATTTGTGTTGTGTTCATTGTGTTAAATTCTGTAAACAGCTGTATTGTCAATAACCCCAACACTAGAAATGTCTTTCATTTCTTTCATTTTATTGTCAGGAGTTGATGACTTTCATACTAATATTTTTCTGGAAGTCCAGCTGGCCTGAAATGGTTGGGATCGTTTCCGTCCCGTCCCCACTGGTTTGCCCTCTGATCAGCAGCAGAGTCCTCAGCACCATGACCCATTCTTTCCTGTATCCACTCTCTGCCATTACTGAAATGGGAGTTTAGACAATGAATGTCAGCAGATGACAAAACAAGTACTTGAAAGTGCTGTAAAAGGCCCAAGACAAGAAACCCTTAAGATTAGAGAGGCATAATATATAAAATAAACAATCAATAAATGGGGATGTAAAACAATTTCAGTAAAAGCCAGGCTGTGGTTTTCTGAACTAGCCAGGTCTAAACATGTTGCACTTTTTTGTGCAAGAATACAGATCATTGCAGTTGTTCTAATTGTAAATTTGCTGCAGGAAGCAGGACTGTACCACTGATTTCATATTATTCCAAAGGCAGTGTTAGAGTACAGTCTGTTGACATGTGACAAAGTAAGTTAGTGGGAAGAGTCTGGACCTTTAATGACCACCAAATGTATCTATATTTCACTAAAGAGGTTTTGAGATTGAGCCTCATTAAGATAGGCCTGTAGAAATTATACATAGAGCTGCTTGTCATCTGCATAAAAATAACAACAGATATAATGCTTTTGGATTATGTGAATTAGTAGTAGCATATGAATAGACAATAATAAAGGGCCAAACAATGATCCCTGAGGTACTCTACAATGTACCACTGGTGAAACAAAAAGATAAACAGAGGGATATTAATGTAGAAAAATGTTCTTGGATCCATCTGCAGCTTTAATAACAACAGTAAATTATTTTTGAGAAATGCAATAGCCAATAATATACAAGCATAAAATGCTTTCCTACTTTTTTTTTTTCTCCTCACCTGATAACCTCAGCGGCCCATCTGCCCCCTGCTCCTCTCTGAGCAGCATCGTAGTTTCCTCTGGCATGGAAGTATTTATCAGAGTTTTTCCAGTTGGCCTCCCTCATATCCCTGTATGCTTGCCACATATCACCAGCTCCTGATCATGTCAACATAGACAACAAGAGTTGGTAAAATAAGTGAGATTATTCAGAAAGAAAAACATGCCATTGTCATGTGAAACACCTAATCCTGGATTATATGACTTGTGGAGACATTAGAAAGGTCATGTTTCTCACCTTGAGCGGCTTCACGAGGAAAGTTGTACCACTGAGCATTGGTTTCCACAATGAGAATCAGAGCAATTCCTGCGAGAAGCAACTTCATGGTCACAGGTATCTGAAAGAAAGACAAATGAACAAAAACAAAAATCAGTTACATATAGTTAATACAAAACTATACATACAAGTCTCCCAAACTTACTTTGCAGTTCCTGCAGAGTTTAGAGTAAGTGTTGATAGATCGTAGAGTATCTTATGAGTGAGGACTCTACTGATCTGACTCTACTTATATTCTGCTCTGAAACAAGCTGGGGTGTAGGATGTCTCAAAGATGGAAATTCCCGTTCATTTGAGGGGCGGTTAGTGCTCAGAAATGTCTGGTCAACACACTGTGGATATTCCTGAGTTGTGGAACTGCACACAGGCAGGATCAGGGCCAACAGCAAACTTTATGTAAATAAAAAGGTGGACCTGATGTCTTGCTGCATGTCATGTAAAATCTGTTTCAATTGTTCACTATAACTTTGCACCTTTACCTTTTTTCGACAGAATAATTTTGTCAGAGAGGATAACTTTTGACACTGTTGTAGCTTATCCAGTATGTCGCTTCTATTCATGTGCATGTGGAACTTTTTCTTTCTTCTACCATGAATGCATCATGTACAATACATGTGGCATGTACTACTTTGACCCACATACCATTTAGCTGCTTAATAAACCTTGACTATTCTAAATATGTTTGATATTAATGTATGTACATCTGTTCAAAATGTTAAATGAGCAAAATTATTATTATTTTTATTTCTTTTCAGTGTTGTAGTGCTCCAAGGACTGAATTACAGTCTGACATCTCCTGTTTGACAAAAGTCCAATACTCTGTCACAACTGAGATAAGGCTCCAGAGAGATTGGGTTTCCCACAGAGCAACTTATCCTTTATGCTTAAGTGTACAGGCTTTGAAAACATGCCATGTTGTGTTTCTTATCTCAATAAACTCTGCTCTGTGTTGTAATAATTTTGTTTGCATTTCAACAGCACTGGCAGTAGCAAAGCTTCTTGAGCTAAGGCACTGAATTCAGCATAAAATTAAAAAATATAAAAGTATTTATCATGACTTAGTTATCATTATCACCATTAATCAATATATTAAATCAGTCTAATACATTGTAATTGCTTAACATAGTAAAATGTGGGTTTGTGAAAGTGAAGAGAATTCATTTGTCAGGATCTTCTTCAGCTCATGAACATTGCTTTTATGACAACTGGGGTTTTCTTTTTTAAGTGATGATAACACAAACTCTTGTTGACCAGGAGCTCATGATATGTAGCACAAAAGCTGAAAAAAAACCCTCATAAAAAACAATAAATCATTTCCATTTATATTGAGAGTGCCTGAAAATAAATTAGTTGTACTGTAACAAATCAATAATTTCATATTGATGAATTCACATACCAATGAATTATTTCCAAAATATAATCCTAAAATATCATATTTGTCCTTGCTAAAATTATCCGAACAACACTGCAGCACAAACAGCATATAATATTACACACATAAGCATAACCCTACATGTATTTTTTATGATGTAGATCTGTCTTTAACACAAATGTCTGTCTTGCTAGTTTCATAGATGTTACTGTAGAGCTGACTGATGTTTATTCTATAAATTCTGTTAGGAACTGTAACATTCAGGTCCATCCGCAGCAGCTCACTACTGCCACCTTTTGCTTTGGAGGAGCAGCACAGCACAGACCTCTAACTTAGCATGTTATCATTATTTTCGTTAAATCTACAATCAAGTGATATAACACATTCTCTTAAACACTTTAAAACAGTGAATATACAGTATATACATACACCTATGAAAGTATCAAACACAAATGCTGAGATAGTTTTGTTTTTTTGCTGTGTAACTATGTGGGTCAAGTAGTGCATCCTAAATATATTGTCTGTAATAAATAAACCATTTATAACAATGAATACTTCTGTATTTTAGTTCAAAAATCTTAATTGTGACCCTCAAAATCCAATTTTATTAAACCCAAGGTCATTGTTTAAAAAGGAAAATTTCCCACCACAATGGTACCCAATTTCTCCCAATTGTGATGCATTAATAGCATCGTCATTTCCAGGTCTATATTTTTCAAATTATTATTATCATTTTTATGCATTCATTCAAATCCAGATTCTTATTTATCTTCTTTCTCTGTATTGTGTGTATATCTAAAGGGTTTTTTCCCAATAAAGTTAAAAAGAAAAGTAGTTATTGTTAGTTGACTGTATATAAGAAAATAATAAATTACAAAATAACAGAAAACTATGTGATAAACTAAGAACAAAAAAAATGTACATTTTAATGTTCAACCTCCTGCTAGTAACTTTTTGGTCTGGGTGTTGGAATAATGTGAAGAACTATTAAAGTTCTTATCAGCTCTTATTGCACCCAAGGGTGAGCTCTATTTTATTGCCTCTGAAAAGATTTAATTTGACTTGTAAAATTCGGGGAGTTTTTCTCTTGTCTCCTTACAAGAAACGGTTTCTGATGTGGGCAAATAAAAATGTATTTAATCAGTTAAATTGTCTGAGGACATATTGTTTCTTGCAGTAATGATGGCTGGTAGTTAAGAGGCGTGAGATCAGAGGTGTGTGGTAACAACAAACACAACAGAACAGTTACACCGGGGTAAAATCACCTGACATAAACATCTGTTGTAAATTTGTGTTGTGTTCATTGTGTTAAATTCTGTAAACAGCTGTATTGTCAATAACTCCAACACTAGAAATGTCTTTCATTTCTTTCATTTTATTGTCAGGAGTTGATGACTTTCATACTAATATTTTTCTGGAAGTCCAGCTGGCCTGAAATGGTTGGGATCGTTTCCGTCCCGTCCCCACTGGTTTGCCCTCTGATCAGCAGCAGAGTCCTCAGCACCATGACCCATTCTTTCCTGTATCCACTCTCTGCCATTACTGAAATGGGAGTTTAGACAATGAATGTCAGCAGATGACAAAACAAGTACTTGAAAGTGCTGTAAAAGGCCCAAGACAAGAAACCCTTAAGATTAGAGAGGCATAATATATAAAATAAACAATCAATAAATGGGGATGTAAAACAATTTCAGTAAAAGCCAGGCTGTGGTTTTCTGAACTAGCCAGGTCTAAACATGTTGCACTTTTTTGTGCAAGAATACAGATCATTGCAGTTGTTCTAATTGTAAATTTGCTGCAGGAAGCAGGACTGTACCACTGATTTCATATTATTCCAAAGGCAGTGTTAGAGTACAGTCTGTTGACATGTGACAAAGTAAGTTAGTGGGAAGAGTCTGGACCTTTAATGACCACCAAATGTATCTATATTTCACTAAAGAGGTTTTGAGATTGAGCCTCATTAAGATAGGCCTGTAGAAATTATACATAGAGCTGCTTGTCATCTGCATAAAAATAACAACAGATATAATGCTTTTGGATTATGTGAATTAGTAGTAGCATATGAATAGACAATAATAAAGGGCCAAACAATGATCCCTGAGGTACTCTACAATGTACCACTGGTGAAACAAAAAGATAAACAGAGAGATATTAATGTAGAAAAATGTTCTTGGATCCATCTGCAGCTTTAATAACAACAGTAAATTATTTTTGAGAAATGCAATAGCCAATAATATACAAGCATAAAATGCTTTCCTACTTTTTTTTTTTCTCCTCACCTGATAACCTCAGCGGCCCATCTGCCCCCTGCTCCTCTCTGAGCAGCATCGTAGTTTCCTCTGGCATGGAAGTATTTATCAGAGTTTTTCCAGTTGGCCTCCCTCATATCCCTGTATGCTCGCCACATATCACCAGCTCCTGATCATGTCAACATAGACAACAAGAGTTGGTAAAATAAGTGAGATTATTCAGAAAGAAAAATATGCCATTGTCATGTGAAACACCTAATCCTGGATTATATGACTTGTGGAGACATTAAAAAGGTCATGTTTCTCACCTTGAGCGGCTTCACGAGGAAAGTTGTACCACTGAGCATTGGTTTCCACAATGAGAATCAGAGCAATTCCTGCGAGAAGCAACTTCATGGTCACAGGTATCTGAAAGAAAGACAAATGAACAAAAACAAAAATCAGTTACATATAGTTAATACAAAACTATACATACAAGTCTCCCAAACTTACTTTGCAGTTCCTGCAGAGTTTAGAGTAAGTGTTGATAGATCGTAGAGTATCTTATGAGTGAGGACTCTACTGATCTGACTCTACTTATATTCTGCTCTGAAACAAGCTGGGGTGTAGGATGTCTCAATGATGGAAATTCCCGTTCATTTGAGGGGCGGTTAGTGCTCAGAAATGTCTGGTCAACACACTGTGGATATTCCTGAGTTGTGGAACTGCACACAGGCAGGATCAGGGCCAACAGCAAACTTTATGTAAATAAAAAGGTGGACCTGATGTCTTGCTGCATGTCATGTAAAATCTGTTTCAATTGTTCACTATAACTTTGCACCTTTACCTTTTTTCGACAGAATAATTTTGTCAGAGAGGATAACTTTTGACACTGTTGTAGCTTATCCAGTATGTCGCTTCTATTCATGTGCATGTGGAACTTTTTCTTTCTTCTACCATGAATGCATCATGTACAATACATGTGGCATGTACTACTTTGACCCACATACCATTTAGCTGCTTAATAAACCTTGACTATTCTAAATATGTTTGATATTAATGTATGTACATCTGTTCAAAATGTTAAATGAGCAAAATTATTATTATTTTTATTTCTTTTCAGTGTTGTAGTGCTCCAAGGACTGAATTACAGTCTGACATCTCCTGTTTGACAAAAGTCCAATACTCTGTCACAACTGAGATAAGGCTCCAGAGAGATTGGGTTTCCCACAGAGCAACTTATCCTTTATGCTTAAGTGTACAGGCTTTGAAAACATGCCATGTTGTGTTTCTTATCTCAATAAACTCTGCTCTGTGTTGTAATAATTTTGTTTGCATTTCAACAGCACTGGCAGTAGCAAAGCTTCTTGAGCTAAGGCACTGAATTCAGCATAAAATTAAAAAATATAAAAGTATTTATCATGACTTAGTTATCATTATCACCATTAATCAATATATTAAATCAGTCTAATACATTGTAATTGCTTAACATAGTAAAATGTGGGTTTGTGAAAGTGAAGAGAATTCATTTGTCAGGATCTTCTTCAGCTCATGAACATTGCTTTTATGACAACTGGGGTTTTCTTTTTTAAGTGATGATAACACAAACTCTTGTTGACCAGGAGCTCATGATATGTAGCACAAAAGCTGAAAAAAAACCCTCATAAAAAACAATAAATCATTTCCATTTATATTGAGAGTGCCTGAAAATAAATTAGTTGTACTGTAACAAATCAATAATTTCATATTGATGAATTCACATACCAATGAATTATTTCCAAAATATAATCCTAAAATATCATATTTGTCCTTGCTAAAATTATCCGAACAACACTGCAGCACAAACAGCATATAATATTACACACATAAGCATAACCCTACATGTATTTTTTATGATGTAGATCTGTCTTTAACACAAATGTCTGTCTTGCTAGTTTCATAGATGTTACTGTAGAGCTGACTGATGTTTATTCTATAAATTCTGTTAGGAACTGTAACATTCAGGTCCATCCGCAGCAGCTCACTACTGCCACCTTTTGCTTTGGAGGAGCAGCACAGCACAGACCTCTAACTTAGCATGTTATCATTATTTTCGTTAAATCTACAATCAAGTGATATAACACATTCTCTTAAACACTTTAAAACAGTGAATATACAGTATATACATACACCTATGAAAGTATCAAACACAAATGCTGAGATAGTTTTGTTTTTTTGCTGTGTAACTATGTGGGTCAAGTAGTGCATCCTAAATATATTGTCTGTAATAAATAAACCATTTATAACAATGAATACTTCTGTATTTTAGTTCAAAAATCTTAATTGTGACCCTCAAAATCCAATTTTATTAAACCCAAGGTCATTGTTTAAAAAGGAAAATTTCCCACCACAATGGTACCCAATTTCTCCCAATTGTGATGCATTAATAGCATCGTCATTTCCAGGTCTATATTTTTCAAATTATTATTATCATTTTTATGCATTCATTCAAATCCAGATTCTTATTTATCTTCTTTCTCTGTATTGTGTGTATATCTAAAGGGTTTTTTCCCAATAAAGTTAAAAAGAAAAGTAGTTATTGTTAGTTGACTGTATATAAGAAAATAATAAATTACAAAATAACAGAAAACTATGTGATAAACTAAGAACAAAAAAAAAGTACATTTTAATGTTCAACCTCCTGCTAGTAACTTTTTGGTCTGGGTGTTGGAATAATGTGAAGAACTATTAAAGTTCTTATCAGCTCTTATTGCACCCAAGGGTGAGCTCTATTTTATTGCCTCTGAAAAGATTTAATTTGACTTGTAAAATTCGGGGAGTTTTTCTCTTGTCTCCTTACAAGAAACGGTTTCTGATGTGGGCAAATAAAAATGTATTTAATCAGTTAAATTGTCTGAGGACATATTGTTTCTTGCAGTAATGATGGCTGGTAGTTAAGAGGCGTGAGATCAGAGGTGTGTGGTAACAACAAACACAACAGAACAGTTACACCGGGGTAAAATCACCTGACATAAACATCTGTTGTAAATTTGTGTTGTGTTCATTGTGTTAAATTCTGTAAACAGCTGTATTGTCAATAACTCCAACACTAGAAATGTCTTTCATTTCTTTCATTTTATTGTCAGGAGTTGATGACTTTCATACTAATATTTTTCTGGAAGTCCAGCTGGCCTGAAATGGTTGGGATCGTTTCCGTCCCGTCCCCACTGGTTTGCCCTCTGATCAGCAGCAGAGTCCTCAGCACCATGACCCATTCTTTCCTGTATCCACTCTCTGCCATTACTGAAATGGGAGTTTAGACAATGAATGTCAGCAGATGACAAAACAAGTACTTGAAAGTGCTGTAAAAGGCCCAAGACAAGAAACCCTTAAGATTAGAGAGGCATAATATATAAAATAAACAATCAATAAATGGGGATGTAAAACAATTTCAGTAAAAGCCAGGCTGTGGTTTTCTGAACTAGCCAGGTCTAAACATGTTGCACTTTTTTGTGCAAGAATACAGATCATTGCAGTTGTTCTAATTGTAAATTTGCTGCAGGAAGCAGGACTGTACCACTGATTTCATATTATTCCAAAGGCAGTGTTAGAGTACAGTCTGTTGACATGTGACAAAGTAAGTTAGTGGGAAGAGTCTGGACCTTTAATGACCACCAAATGTATCTATATTTCACTAAAGAGGTTTTGAGATTGAGCCTCATTAAGATAGGCCTGTAGAAATTATACATAGAGCTGCTTGTCATCTGCATAAAAATAACAACAGATATAATGCTTTTGGATTATGTGAATTAGTAGTAGCATATGAATAGACAATAATAAAGGGCCAAACAATGATCCCTGAGGTACTCTACAATGTACCACTGGTGAAACAAAAAGATAAACAGAGAGATATTAATGTAGAAAAATGTTCTTGGATCCATCTGCAGCTTTAATAACAACAGTAAATTATTTTTGAGAAATGCAATAGCCAATAATATACAAGCATAAAATGCTTTCCTACTTTTTTTTTTTCTCCTCACCTGATAACCTCAGCGGCCCATCTGCCCCCTGCTCCTCTCTGAGCAGCATCGTAGTTTCCTCTGGCATGGAAGTATTTATCAGAGTTTTTCCAGTTGGCCTCCCTCATATCCCTGTATGCTCGCCACATATCACCAGCTCCTGATCATGTCAACATAGACAACAAGAGTTGGTAAAATAAGTGAGATTATTCAGAAAGAAAAATATGCCATTGTCATGTGAAACACCTAATCCTGGATTATATGACTTGTGGAGACATTAAAAAGGTCATGTTTCTCACCTTGAGCAGCTTCACGAGGAAAGTTGTACCACTGAGCATTGGTTTCCACAATGAGAATCAGAGCAATTCCTGCGAGAAGCAACTTCATGGTCACAGGTATCTGAAAGAAAGACAAATGAACAAAAACAAAAATCAGTTACATATAGTTAATACAAAACTATACATACAAGTCTCCCAAACTTACTTTGCAGTTCCTGCAGAGTTTAGAGTAAGTGTTGATAGATCGTAGAGTATCTTATGAGTGAGGACTCTACTGATCTGACTCTACTTATATTCTGCTCTGAAACAAGCTGGGGTGTAGGATGTCTCAATGATGGAAATTCCCGTTCATTTGAGGGGCGGTTAGTGCTCAGAAATGTCTGGTCAACACACTGTGGATATTCCTGAGTTGTGGAACTGCACACAGGCAGGATCAGGGCCAACAGCAAACTTTATGTAAATAAAAAGGTGGACCTGATGTCTTGCTGCATGTCATGTAAAATCTGTTTCAATTGTTCACTATAACTTTGCACCTTTACCTTTTTTCGACAGAATAATTTTGTCAGAGAGGATAACTTTTAACACTGTTGTAGCTTATCCAGTATGTCGCTTCTATTCACATGCATGTGGAACTTTTTCTTTCTTCTACCATGAAAGAAACTTCTGTGACTGGAATTCTAATTGTTTTTATAAATGCAATCATCTTTTTGTTTCCATATTTAGTTAATGTGTTCGACTCTACTAAGCCTAGTCATTGCTAGCTCACTAAAACCATCTCCTGCCTTTTGGGTAAAGCACCACAAAATTATATTTAACATTTGTTGACACAGTCAGTTTAATTATTCTGTCACCATATAGATCTTCCTCTGTTCATGTAAAACAAAATATACAGAATTACCAAAGTTTATTTTTAGATTGTTTTGTTGTTGTTTACAGCTGTAGGGGTCTAAGGATAAAATTACATTCTGATATCTCCTGTTTGGCAAAAGGCGTATAATACGTCAATAAACTTTTTTCTGAAGTGACCAATTTCCCATGGCATTAACATACAGCAGGGGTAGGCTCTAATATGCTATGTTATGTCAAATAATGATCCAAACAAAGCTTATGGTTTCTGTTTATTTTTACCAACTAATATGACTATCATTGTCCTTAATAAACACAAAGGAAGTACAAATATATAGGTGACAAAAATGCCTGGAAAAAAAGCAGTTCTTAAGTATAAAACAAAGAAGTGGAAAATACATATAACAAATATAAAAATAATTTGACAAGTGTAATGAGACTCAATAAGAATAATAATTACTACAACAAACTATTGGAACAGCATGGAAATTAAAAAGCCATATGAAAAGTGCTTTACAGCATCATTTAAAAGGGTCACAGGAAAATCAGATGATCTAATCTGGTACTTTATTAAAAATAATCAACCAACCATAAGCAAAAACAAAAGAGATTGCTAATGACTTTGATTACTTTGTTAATGTTGTCTTTAATAACTTAGCAAATGATGTTGTGAACGCAGAAATGAATGCTTTAAATTTCAACACCATCTTTCTGAAGAGGAGAAACTAACTGATGCTGCAGAAAGTTTGAAAAATAAAAATTCCACTGACTGTACTGATACTGACATGACATTAATTTAAAAAAAATTAGAGTATTGAACCCACTGGCTCATGTCTGTAATCAATCACTACAAACAGGGAAGTGTCTCAACCAACGTATCTACAGCAATAAAAAATAAGGAATATACTGTAGGGGTATTAATGGATTAGGGCATCAGTGGCTTAGTGGATAGAGCAGGCGCCCCATGTACAAGGCTGTTGCCGCAGCAGCCCAGGTTCGACTGCATGCCATCCCCAAAAATGCCCCAAAAAATATCTTTAAAAAAAGGGCATATGACACTATTGATCATAGATATAAATGAGGAAACTTAGATAAATCTGACGAGGTTGAGATATATTGTTAGAGAGATAGCATACTCTTGGACTGGTAACAGACACCAATAGGTGCATGATAGATCTGACTTAGGGTCACATGTGAGGTTCCACACGGTTGACAACAACAACAATTGCATTTTTTAGCAGTTTTCTTAAAGTCACAAATGTTCTGAATTGAAAAAGAAAACATAACCAAAAGTAATCAAAACTTAAGGCGAATATAAAAAGGAGCTTATGTGGCATGACTCATTTTTAATTTCATTACATGATGCCAGAAAATCTCGTCCACTTTTCACTTTCACTTTTAACAAAAAACTTGTTGTTGTCTTTGCCCCTTTTTTCAAACCTGCTGCTGCACAACTCAGGAATATCCTCAGTGTTTTTGCCAGACATTTCTGACCACTAACTGCCACACAAATGAACAGGAATTTCCACTGTATCATCCTGTGCCACAGTTTGTTTCAGAGCAGAATATAAGTAGAGTCACATCAGCAGAGTCCTCACTCATAAGATACTCTACAATCTACCAACACTTACTCTAAACTCTGCAGAAACTGCAAAGTGAGTTAAAAGACCTGACAAATATACATTTATATGTGTAGCCTAGTTTTTGGGAGGTTTTTGCATGAATTTCATGTAAATTTTGTTGGTTTGTTTTTCCTTTCAGACATCTGCGACCATGAAGTTGCTTCTCGCAGGAATTGCTCTGATTCTCATTGTGGAAACCAATGCTCAGTGGTACAACTTTCCTCGTGAAGCCGCTCAAGGTGAGAAACATGACCTTATTAACGTCATAACGTTAAGTTATACATCCAGAATTAGGTGTTTCACATGACAATAGCATGTTTTTCTTCCTGAATAATCTCACTCATTTTACCAACTCTTGTTGTCTATGTTGACATCATCAGGAGCTCATGATATGTGGCGAGCATACAGGGATATGAGGGAGGCCAACTGGAAAAACTCAGATAAATACTTCCATGCCAGAGGAAACTATGATGCTGCTCAGAGAGGAGCAGGGGGCAGATGGGCCGCTAAGGTTATCAGGTGAGTACCATTGTGCAGTAGCCGATCTCAGGGACAATTTTTCAACCCTTTAGTAATTTCTATTCATATGCTACCACTACCTCACATAATTTAAAGGCATTACATATGTTGTTATTTCTGTGAAAATGACAGCCAGATGTGCCTGTCTGCCTTTATGAGACTCAATCTCAAAATCTCCTAAGTAAAATATAGATACATACGATCTGTGTTCTTGCCTAAGACAATATCATCTGTTGAGACCTCGCTGGTTCAGAAAACCACAGTCTGGCTTTAAGTGAAACCGTTTTATATACCAAATTTAATAATTATTTATTTTATTTATCATGCCTCTCTAATCTTAAGGGTTTCTGGCCTTGGGCCTTTTACAGCACTTTAAGTTTTAAAAGTACTTGTTTTGTCGTTTGCTGACATTCACTGCCTGTTTTCCCTTTTCAGTGATGCCAGAGAGTTGATGCCGGGAGCATCGGGTCGTGGTGCTGAGGACTCTGCTGCTGATCAGAGGGCAAACCGGTGGGGACGGGACGGAAATGATCCCAACCATTTCAGGCCAAAAGGACTTCCTAAAAAATATTAGTATGAAAGTTGTCAACTGCCAACAATAAAATGAATGAAAGAAATCCCTAGTATTGTAGTTATAGGCATTACAGCTATAGTTTACACAATATTATGCATGATTTTACCCTGTAACTGTTCTGTTGTGTTTGTTCTTACTGTGCAAATAAAATCATCTGCTATCGCATTTGTTTTGTTGTTCAAATTAGTAATGATCGTCTATATATTTTAGCATACTTGACAACATTGCCAGATCATAAGTTGCTTTTTTCAGTGTCAAGTGAAAACCATTTCTCTGTCTGTGAAATAAAGTTGCCTTGCAAAGGGATTAAGTCTGGTTCTCATAGTTTCATTTATGGATTTGAAGTGTCAGGTCTCAGCCCTGCTCAAGTGTGATCACGCTCTCACTGCTTCATTCAGCTGTAATGTTAAGACATGGCCACAGTGTAGCAGTGATGTCCTCCACCTGTCATCTGAGGCTGAGGCGCTTTATCTTCTTAGTGATTCATACATTTGCTTTAATTTATATAACAATACATGCAAAATTTTCATCTCAGCATGGATGAGGTAATAAAGCACAGAGCTGATCAGTTTAGGTGATGAATGAGATTACAATTAACCTCCAAAATAAACAGAATAGTGTCCATGTCTTTTCACAAACAGGTTGCTGTTACTGTGTGTAGGAGCCGTATTGTGTCACTGGTGGATTATTCGTCTCTTGATTTGTTTGGTCTGGTTGCCACGATGATGCACAGGGCTTGGGTCACGTGGGCACTGGGGATGATTGCCGTAGGTGATATAGGGAGCTGGTCTACCTGCACGGGGGAGGTGAGAGAGGAGTGTAGGTAGCCGCAATTTTTGTTGACCGCCTTTGTTCAGTTCATTGCTTTGTTACATATTCGCCGCCAGTGCACGTTTACCATCCTTTAGGCGTGTGTAACCTGAAAGCCGCTGAAGTAGCTGTGATGTTTTTAAGTATTAAATGATTGAAACCTTCCTGGACTCAGCGTGCTTATGAACCAGCAGCAGCGCGTCACACAAACATACAGGACCTCATCCTCTCAAACGACTTTAATGACAGGCAAGTCGTTATAATTTGTCAACAAAAAAGGCAACAAGAAAGCGACCGCTCACAGCGCAAAGGCATCAACAGGACGCTCAGTAAGTACAGCGGTGTCAAACAAAGACAAAGCGCCACATCACATCCGTCATGGAGGACAGGTAAGCTTACCTGTGCATGTATGTGGGTGGAGAAGGAATCCGGATTGCATCAATGTCGAAGTGTCTCCGTTTGGAACAGTTGAACAAAGGGATGCTGGTCGGATATGCGATGTCTGTGCATATGTTTGCTCCGTGCGCTGAATGACGCCTGTGCTTTGTTGCTTGTGTATGCGAAAGTTTATGATGTTACAAGGAGGAACGCTGATGATGCCTCGTTGAAATGAATTGCTCTGATTGATTGTGCATTGTGGATGGATTTAAATGTCACAGTTCGCTGAAACTGAATGAAAAAAAATGAGTCAAACAAATGACGGTGCCTCGTGCTCTGAGATGGAGTCTGGGAAAAGGGAGAGGAGACTCACTGAAAAAGCTCTGTTGAATAAAATTGAAAGCCTGCAAAATGAACGTAAACGTGTTGTGGACAAAATTAAAGGGTTGATACCACAAATGAAAAGGTTCATGAAACAAAGGGAAAATGTGTCTCAAGTGAAACAATGTTTGGGGGATATAAATACACTTTGTGAAAGTGCTACAACCTCACACAATGAACTGTTGCCTCTACTTTCGGAGGATGAACTCAATAAACAAAAGAAATGGTTTTCAAGCATTATGAGCTACAGCAATACATTTCAAAAGGACACTGAAAAATGGATTGTTGAAACTGAACAAAGAATTTCTCAGAAACAACAGGATTCACCAGAAATACCATTACTTTCTGTGGAAATTAATGAAGCAAATGAAAATGAGGATGACATTAAACCAAGCGACAGTGTTTCAAATGTTGGAAGCCACAAAACATCTCAGTCACAATGCTCTTCAACCTCTTCTGCACGTTTAATGGCAGAAGCCGAGCTGGCAGCCTTAACCATGAGGCACAAA
The DNA here is from genome assembly GCF_041903045.1 of Epinephelus lanceolatus. Lineage (NCBI taxonomy): Eukaryota > Metazoa > Chordata > Actinopteri > Perciformes > Serranidae > Epinephelus > Epinephelus lanceolatus. Next base: position 22,390,794 of record NC_135735.1, on the reverse strand, counting down.
TTATTAAAGGAAAAGCACGCTTTGGAAGAAGAGGAACAACGCCTGCGCAAAAGAAGAGAAGAGCTCAAACTGAATACTGAAATTGCAGAAAAAATGGCAACACTTCAAATTCTCAAGACAAAAAGCACAACAAGTGGAAAAGGAACATCAAAAGTTTCGGATGGAATGAAATCATATTTTGAAAAGGCACAAGCTAAACAGTCACTCAATGTCAATGCAGATGAATTTATTCCAAAACAAACTGAAACAAATAAAACCATGAATACAACTTCATATGAACAAAACCAAATGCAACTTCATATGAGCCCATTCAACACACAAGACTTACATGGACAACAAGGAGTGGATCTGGAAACCAGCAATGACGTTCTTGGCATCATGAGGAAACAAAACGATATAACAACATTGCTAATGCAACAGCAATGCCTCTCAGCCCTACCTAAGAGAGAAATCCCAATTTATGATGGTGATCCATTAAAATACCACACGTTCATTAAAGCTTTTGAGAATGGAGTTGAGAGGAACACAACTAACAGCTGTGATCGTTTACATTTTTTGGAACAGCACACAAAGGGTCATGCCAAAGAACTTGTGAAAAGCTGTCAACATATGAATCCAGAACGAGGATACGCAAAAGCAAAAGCTTTATTAAAGGAGCAGTTCAGAAATGAACAAAAGATCGCCTTTGCTTACATGGACAAAGCCCTCTCATGGCCTCCAATTAAATCAGAGGACACAAAGGCCCTGCAGGACTACAGTCTCTTCCTCAGAGGCTGTTGTAACGCCATGGAGGACGTGCAGTATCTTTTGGATATGGATATGCCTTCGAACATGTTGAGCATCATTAAAAAACTGCCCTACAAATTCAGAGACAAATGGAGAAACCGTGCATGTGAGTTGCAAGAACGACACAACCGAAGAGTTAAATTCACAGATATTGCTGATTTTATTGAAAGGCAAGTGAAAATTATGACAGATCCTGTGTTCGGCAACATACAAGACTCTCAACCAATAATGATTAGAGGAACAAACAAACCTAACCCAAACAAGCCACAGTTTCGTCCTGGAAACAAGGGGAGCAGTTTCGCTACCACTGTAGGCCCTCTGGAGAACAAACATCAGTCTGCAAAGAAAGAAAGGGAAATTAAACAAACAGGAAGGAAAGTATGCATCTGCTGTGGAGGAGGACACACATTAGATGTATGTGTACAAATGGGGAAAATGCCTCATGAGAGGAAAATAGGCTTCTTAAAGGAAAATGGCATCTGTTTTGGCTGCTTGTGTACAGGACACATCAGTAAGGATTGCCGTAAAAGGATTTCCTGTTCAAGATGTAGCCTTAAACATCCCACTGTACTTCACAAGGAACCCGTTAAAGATTCTGAGCAGATGGAGGAGAGGAGCCCAGAGCTGCATGTTGATAACACACTAATGTCAAGTGGTCTTACAGGGGCTGGAGACCAGGACTGCAAACTGCCTATTGTGCCGGTACAGGTTAAATCTAATAAAGGAACCAAAATTGTCGTCACTTACGCTTTCTTGGACCAGGGGAGCACTGCGGTGTTTTGCACTGAGAGCTTAATGCAAAAGCTCCACCTCACAGGGAGGAAGGGCCACATTCTCCTCCGAACCATGGGCCAGGAGAAAGTTGTAAGCAGCAATATTGTGTCAGGACTGGAGGTTGCTGCACTGGAGGGGGACAATTTTCTCGAGCTGCCAAGAGCTTATACGCAAGAGTCCATGCCTGTGAACAGAGGAAATATTCCGACTGAAAGGGATATTAAACAATGGTCATATCTGAAAGACATTCACTTACCTCAGATTGATGCAGGAATAGAGCTTCTTATAGGAACCAATGTTCCTAAAGCACTGGAACCGCTGGAAGTGGTGTGCAGCGTGAATGATGGACCATATGCTGTCCGTACCATGCTGGGCTGGACTGTCAATGGTCCACTGACTGGAAACAGTGGAGATACAGTAAGCTGGGAGCATCCACAAGTATCTGTCAACAGAGTTTCAGTCATGAACCTGGAGGACCTCTGGCAGCAACAGTTTAAGATTGACTTCCCTGAAAGCAGCATTGAAGAACAACCTGCAATGTCAAGAGAGGATCAAAGATTCTTGGAGTTTGTCACCAACTCAGCAAAACAGGTGGAGGGGCATTACCAGATTTCATTACCTTTAAGGAACATTGATGTCAGTATGCCAAATAACAAGAGAGTTGTTGAGCAGCGTTTGTGCTATTTGAAAAGAAGGTTTCAGAAGGACTCAACATTTCACACTGAGTATAGCACCTTTATAAATGACCTGTTGGCTAAAGGCTATGCTGAAAAGGTGCCCATAGAGGAGCTGGACCGTGGTGATGGGAAAGTATGGTACATACCACACCATGGCGTTTACCACCCCACCAAAGGAAAGATCAGAATTGTGTTTGACTGTGGAGCAAGATACCAAGGTACATCATTGAATGCTCAACTTCTACAGGGCCCTGATCTTACCAGCTCTCTGATTGGAGTGGTGACCCGATTTAGGCGAGAACCAGTTGTGATCATGGCCGACATTGAATCCATGTTCCATCAGGTACAGGTGTCTCCTGATGACAGAGATCTCCTCAGGTTTCTCTGGTGGCCAAACGGGGATATGGAGCAACAACCTGCTGAGCATAGGATGAAGGTGCATTTGTTTGGAGCAACATCATCCCCCAGCTGTGCCAATTTCGCTCTCAGAAAGTGTGCAGAGGACTATGGACATCACTACAGTGAGGAAACGGTGGAGAAAATATTGCACTGCTTTTATGTTGATGATTGCCTCATGTCAGTGGCCACGGAGAAGGAAGCAGTGTTGTTTTACAGGAATCTGGTCTCTTTGTGTTCAAAGGGTGGATTTACTCTCACAAAGTGGTTGAGTAACAGGTCTGGAGTGCTGGAAGCCATCCCAGAGAATCACAGAGCAAAAGGCGTTGAAGGGTTGGACATGGAGCTGGACTCATTACCTGTGGAGAGAGTGCTGGGTGTGGAATGGAGCATTAAATCAGACTCCTTTAAGTTCAAGATCGTACTTAAGGATAGACCACTTACCAGAAGAGGAATCCTCTCAACCGTCAGTTCCATTTTCGACCCCCTTGGAATGCTGAGCCCTGTGGTTTTAATAGCAAAAAAGATCCTGAGAGACCTGTGCAGGAGAGGGATAGGCTGGGATGATACTGTGCCTGAGTCTGTCTCAAGGGAGTGGCTGGAGTGGCTGCAACAGCTGCATCTGTTGGACAGATTTGAGGTCAGTAGATGCATGAAGCCACCAGGCTTTGTAGAAGTGGCTTCAGCACGGTTACATCATTTCTGTGATGCCAGCGAACACGGGTATGGAACAGTCACTTACCTGCTGTTGGAAACAAAGAACTCGGAAATACACAGTGCTTTTGTGATGGGAAAGGCTCGAGTAGCACCTTTTAAAATGTGTCACAATCCCCAGGATGGAGCTTGTCGCTGCAACTATGGCCAGCCGCATTGATACACTCTGGAGGAAAGAGTTACAGATGGATCTACTGGACTCTGTGTTCTGGACGGACAGCACATCTGTTCTGAAATTCATCAGGAATGAGACTTCTCGGTTCAAAGTTTTTGTTGCAAACCGGGTCTCACAAATCCTCAAGGTTTCCTGTCCGGCCCAATGGAGGTACGTGGACACCAGCAGCAATCCAGCGGATATGGCCTCCAGAGGTGTGAGAGTTGATGTGTTTGTTGCTGATGCTACATGGGTGTCGGGGCCTTACTTTCTTTTGCATCCCGAGAGTGAATGGCCTGTTGAGCATGAAGACCTCAATCATCTTTCACCTGGTGACCCTGAGGTCAAAAGTGTTGCTGCAGTGAGTGTTGTCCAGGCCATGGAAGAACCTGTAACTCACCTTATTGAATACTTTTCCTCTTGGACAAGTCTGAGGAAAGCAGTGGCATGGCTCTTGAAGATTAAAACCTTTCTCATGTCCTGTGTGAAGAAGAGAAGAGAGTTACACCTGACCTATGCACAGTCTGACATCACCAAAGAAAAACAGACATTCTCTGTGGAAGAGCAGATGAACAATTTTAAGAGGACAGTGGCACAGAGGAGTCTTACAGTGGAAGACTTGGACCGGGCTGAGCTTGCCATCATCAAGTTCTGCCAAAGGAAAAGATTTCCTGAGGAGGTAAACAGCCTGCAGAAAGGGCAGCCTGTTAGGAAGTCCAGTCACCTCCTTAAGCTCTGTCCGCAGCTGCAAGATGGAGTCCTGAGAGTTGGTGGTCGGCTCAGTAGATTGTCCATGCCTATGGAGGAGAAACATCCAATAATCCTGGCAAAAGACCTCCATATCTCAGAGCTTCTACTTAGACATGTACACCAACAAGTTGGACATGGAGGCCGTAACCATATGCTTTCTAAGTTGAGAGAAAGGTATTGGATTGCTGGTGTGAGTTTAGCCATCAGGAGAGTTTTGTCCAGGTGCATCACCTGTCGTCGCCTGAATGCTCTGCCAGTTCACCAGCAGATGGCAGACTTGCCCCACGAAAGGATTGTCCCAGATGAACCACCATTCACTCGTGTGGGTGTAGACTGCTTTGGACCTTTCGAGGTTAAGAGCAGAAGGAGCATGGTAAAGAGGTATGGTGTTATTTTTACTTGCCTTGCCATCAGAGCGGTGCACATTGAGGTTGCATCATCGCTGGACACCGACTCCTTTATTAATGCACTTAGGCGTTTCACTGCCAAGAGAGGTCAAGTGCGAGAGCTGCGCTCTGACAATGGAACGAACTTTGTAGGAGCAGAGCGGGAGCTGAGAAGGGCCATCGAGCAGTGGAATCAGGTGCAGATCCATGATGTCCTGCTTCAGAGGGGAATCCAATGGAGCTTTAATCCACCTGCGGGCTCACATCATGGAGGAGCTTGGGAGCGACTGATAAGATCTATTCGAAAGGTTCTCAACTCGACCTTTAAAGTACAAAACTTGGATGAGGAAAGCCTTCATACAGTGCTTTGTGAGACTGAAGCCATAATCAACAGCAGGCCAATCACCAAAGCTTCCATGGATCCGAATGACCTGGAAGCATTGACACCAAACCACCTGCTACTGTTGAAGACCTCACCAACGTTACCACCAGGGGTATTCGAACCCTCAGACATATATACACACAGGAGGTGGAAACAGGTTCAATACATGTCTGATTTGTTTTGGAGAAGATGGGTGAAAGAATACTTACCTCTACTGCAGGAGCGTCAGAGGTGGACCGGAGTGAAGAGGAATCTCGTCGTGGGAGATCTTGTTATCATCATGGACAGCACGGCACCTCGAAACTCTTGGCCTGTGGGACGAGTCATACAAACCTTCCCGGATTGGAAAGGATTGGTTCGTCAGGTGCGGATTAAAACCCGGAGCAGCTGCCTGGAGCGGCCCATCACGAAGGTTTGCCTGCTGCAGGAGGCTGAAGCCACTTGAGGCTTTAGTTGTGATTTTGACTTTTGGACTATTATGAGATTCACCTTGGTTTTTGACTTTGACTGGTGAAACTTTGGACTTTCGAGTCATATTGATTCAAGAAGAAAGAAGATTTCCCTGTGGATTATTGATGGACATTAATTGTTGATCTTTGTTGTGGTTGAAAGTGTTTTGTTTTTTTTGCATGTGCACGTCTCCTACTTGGTACTGTATGTGAGTAATTATGATTAACTCCATAATTAGGGGCTGGGTTGTAGGAGCCGTATTGTGTCACTGGTGGATTATTCGTCTCTTGATTTGTTTGGTCTGGTTGCCACGATGATGCACAGGGCTTGGGTCACGTGGGCACTGGGGATGATTGCCGTAGGTGATATAGGGAGCTGGTCTACCTGCACGGGGGAGGTGAGAGAGGAGTGTAGGTAGCCGCAATTTTTGTTGACCGCCTTTGTTCAGTTCATTGCTTTGTTACATATTTGCCGCCAGTGCACGTTTACCATCCTTTAGGCGTGTGTAACCTGAAAGCCGCTGAAGTAGCTGTGATGTTTTTAAGTATTAAATGATTGAAACCTTCCTGGACTCAGCGTGCTTATGAACCAGCAGCAGCGCGTCACACAAACATACAGGACCTTATCCTCTCAAACGACTTTAATGACAGGCAAGTCGTTATACTGTGAATAATCCACACACCTCACAGTGAACGGCAGGGCTCAACAATAAGGATTGCCCGATTGCCCGGGACAAGTAAAACTCACAGTCGGGCATGTAAACTAACAACTCACTTGCCCGATCGGGCAAGTTGCTAAAAAATAGTAAAAGTTAATAACTAATTGTTAAAATAAATGTATTTTAAAACGTGCTCCTTCGGCTCTGATGCAGCGGTCTCTCTGCCTGAAGTCACAGGCACAGCTGTGTAACAATGTCCTGCCAACAGCCCCCATTGATATTATTTTGCGCGACGGACGCTTCATATAATAACATAACAATATACTATTTATGGTGTTATGCCATCGTGTCATTTCTGTCTCTATATGGTCACGCATTAACAATTCTCCTCTGCTCTCTGTATCGCGCACGGCGGAGTTCCGCCACACACACAGGTGAGCACGCTAGAGCAGCTCGGGCCGCATTTTCCTGACCAAACCTGACCCCGAGCCCGGTGCAGTTTGTCAGCTGACAAAGCTTTTGAAATGGACAGTGTGTAAATAAACATCAACAGACTGCTGTTAGGCACAGACAAACACGCTGCTCGCACAGCAGCGCAGCACGGCACTCATGCTGAGCTTGTGTTGCGTTCAGGTGTTGTCACGTAAATAACAACTTCCAACACTTAAATAGGTCATAGCACAAAACAGCAGCATGTCAAGTGACTTTTTCTTTATTATATTCAATAAAATTGTATGATCCTAAATCTTGAGACACCTCATATGTAAGCTAGACAGACATTTCACCTGCTCATTACTGTGCACACATGTACTGTATGTACTTAGTCCTAAAGAGCCCTTCTGGTGCCAGTAGATACACAGAAACATCCCAGCAGGCTATGCTTAGCAAGCATACAAAAAAGTTTCATGCATGTGAAAATTATTTTTCATGCGTGTGCTTCACCTCCGCTGCTACAACTCCATCCTAGGGGAAACACTGCTGTGTGCGTTTTGTGCAACATCTGGATGTGGTAGTCTACTGGTAGAGTAGAGAGAGAGCTAAGTAGCGTTGAAGTAGAGTAGAGCAGGGCAGAGATGGAAGCAAAATATATTAAACCCGGTGTTAATACAGCAGAACTGGAGAGAGGGGTGAAAAATAAATAGAGGTGGGCATGGCTCAAGTAGGGCGCAAAATTATAGACGGAGAACGATTGACAAATTTTTCACTTTAAGCCCTTTTTGTGTAGGAATTAAGCTACAATACATGACATGTGTTGGTTTAATTAATAAATACAGTGTGAGGGCGGCACTGTGGTATGGTGGTTAGCACTGTCGCCTCACAGCAAGAGGGTTGCCGGTTCGATCCCGGGTGTGGGAGCCCTTCTGTGTGGAGTTTGCATGTTCTCCCCGTGTCAGCGTGGGTTCTCTCCGGGCACTCCGGTTTCCTCCCACAGTCCAAAGACATGCACATTGGGGACTAGGTTAATTGATAACTCTAAATTGTCCGTAATTGTGAGCGTGAATGGTTGTTTGTCTCCTGCGACAGTCTGGCGACCTGTCCAGGGTGTACCCTGCCTCTCGCCCGATGTCAGCTGGGATAGGCTCCAGCCCCCCCGCGACCCTCAAGAGGATGAAGCGGTTAGAAGATGAATGAATGAATGAATACAGTGTGAATAAAGATTATATGACATAAAAATAACTGCAGTCTTTGTTATTTGATAGCCGCTTACATTAAACAATTTTTATAGGGCAAGTAAAAACTGACTTCGGGCAAGTAGATCTCTGACCAACTTGCCCGACCGGGCAAGTGAAAAAAAAACCTTAGCGTTGAACCCTGAACGGTATCACACTGCATTTTAAAATGTAATATGTCAGCACTTTGATGCCACATATTATATCAGTCTCTATTGTGCTGGGGTGAACAAAGAAATGTGAGCTGGATATCTCATAATCTGCTGCACAGATAACACTCAAGGTGAAAATGCATGCTTTTCTGACGCTTTCAAATTTCCCACAGATAATTCTACAAAACTTGCTTCTATGACATCTTGAGATTCCTCAAAAACGTTGATATGATGGGAATTTGCCAAATTAAACCTCCCAATAGGTAAATAAAAGGTGAAAAATGTCCCTACTTAACAGGTGTACATTAACAGTCATGATGAAGATGTCAGTCGGTTTACACCAACACAGTCCTGAGGATTGTTCTGATCAGGTAAATAAGTGACAACTGTGAGGGTGATGAAGGCTGAGTTGGGGATTTAATAAACAAACAACAAAAACAACAAGTTAGACTTTTTTTAAGACTTTTTCAGGCTGAGACACTGGCAAGAGGTTTTCCATGACAGTTCATATTTTTGAACTTAGTTTATAATTTAATTTTCTAATAATTAAAAAAAGAAAAAGAAAAATGTATTATTTCTCAAATGAAAAAAAAGAAAAATACAAACATTGCAGACATGTACTTAGAATGATGGTATTTTTGTACTAAATCACTGCAGTACTGATTCTTCCCCCAAATTATTATTATTATTATTATTATTATTATTATTATTATTGTTCATTGTTGTCACTTTTTTGTTGTTTTGTATTTTGGGGAAAGTTGTGAAATAGCACAGAGATTTCTACAGGATAACGCTTTTCATTATTACATAACAAAAGAGTAACAGTATAACTAACCTCAGTGGCTGGGTAAATTCTGCAGCACAGTGGTGTGCCCCCTCGTGGCCCAATTGTTGAAAAACTCACGCTAAAGTGCCCTCCTGGTTGGCAAAACACACTAAACTGCCCTCTTGGCTGGTTAAAACATGACAGAACCAGTTTGGATTATCTGGTGCTAATATGGTGTTAAAATGCACTAGAATACAGGAAATGGCATCTACTTAATTGAAATTGTTCTGGGGGAGGACCCCCACACCCCCCCAGGGATTTATTTCCTTCATACATCCATGTCTCTGTGTGTTCTTCACAGTCCAATGTTGAATCTACACAGTTCTTGTGGATGCTGATCCTAACTACAAACTAACTTGAGTAGTCTGTCTATTTAGTCTGTTTTAAGGCTATACAATGTGCCATTTGTATAACATATAAACATGTCTAAAGTGTCCTCAAAAACACACGGAACTTAGTGCCCTCTTCAGTGGCGAGAACGCACTGTATGTGCCCTTTTTTTTCTTTTCACCCCTGCACTTCAAAAAGTCTGTGCACGCCACTGCTGCAGCATAAACAGGTTGGTGTAAGATACTTTAAAAAGGATTGCAGAAGGTTAAAGGCATTTTGTACAATGCATCTAGGATGCACCACTTTCACCCCAATACTCTTTTGCTGCTCATGAAACCTTAACTATCATAGCACTTGTGTGTGATGTTTTCAAAGAAAGTACAGTACAGGCCAAAAGTTTGGACACACCTTCTCATTCAATGCGTTTTCTTTATTTTCATGACTATTTACATTGTAGATTCTCACTGAAGGCACCAAAACTATGAATGAACACATGTGGAGTTATGTACTTAACAAAAAAAGGTGAAATAACTGAAAACATGTTTTATATTCTAGTTTCTTCAAAATAGCCACCCTTTGCTCTGATTACTGCTTTGCACACTCTTGGCATTCTCTCCATGAGCTTCAAGAGGTAGTCACCTGAAATGGTTTTCCAACAGTCTTGAAGGAGTTCCCAGAGGTGTTTAGCACTTGTTGGCCCCTTTGCCTTCACTCTGTGGTCCAGCTCACCCCAAACCATCTCGATTGGGTTCAGGTCCGGTGACTGTGGAGGCCAGGTCATCTGCCGCAGCACTCCATCACTCTCCTTCTTGGTCAAATAGCCCTTACACAGCCTGGAGGTGTGTTTGGGGTCATTGTCCTGTTGAAAAATAAATGATCGTCCAACTAAACGCAAACCGGATGGGATGGCATGTCGCTGCAGGATGCTGTGGTAGCCATGCTGGTTCAGTGTGCCTTTAATTTTGAATAAATCCCCAACAGTGTCACCAGCAAAACACCCCCACACCATCACACCTCCTCCTCCATGCTTCACAGTGGGAACCAGGCATGTGGAATCCATCCGTTCACCTTTTCTGCGTCTCACAAAGACACGGCGGTTGGAACCAAAGATCTCAAATTTGGACTCATCAGACCAAAGCACAGATTTCCACTGGTCTAATGTCCATTCCTTGTGTTTCTTGGCCCAAACAAATCTCTTCTGCTTGTTGCCTCTCCTTAGCAGTGGTTTCCTAGCAGCTATTTGACCATGAAGGCCTGATTCGCGCAGTCTCCTCTTAACAGTTGTTCTAGAGATGGGTCTGCTGCTAGAACTCTGTGTGGCATTCATCTGGTCTCTGATCTGAGCTGCTGTTAACTTGCGATTTCTGAGGCTGGTGACTCGGATGAACTTATCCTCAGAAGCAGAGGTGACTCTTGGTCTTCCTTTCCTGGGTCGGTCCTCATGTGTGCCAGTTTCGTTGTAGCGCTTGATGGTTTTTGCGACTCCACTTGGGGACACATTTAAAGTTTTTGCAATTTTCTGGACTGACTGACCATCATTTCTTAAAGTAATGATGGCCACTCGTTTTTCTTTAGTTAGCTGATTGGTTCTTGCCATAATATGAATTTTAACAGTTGTCCAATAGGGCTGTCGGCTGTGTATTAACCTGACTTCTGCACAACACAACTGATGGTCCCAACCCCATTGATAAAGCAAGAAATTCCACTAATTAACCCTGATAAGGCACACCTGTGAAGTGGAAACCATTTCAGGTGACTACCTCTTGAAGCTCATGGAGAGAATGCCAAGAGTGTGCAAAGCAGTAATCAGAGCAAAGGGTGGCTATTTTGAAGAAACTAGAATATAAAACATGTTTTCAGTTATTTCACCTTTTTTTGTTAAGTACATAACTCCACATGTGTTCATTCATAGTTTTGATGCCTTCAGTGAGAAACTACAATGTAAATAGTCATGAAAATAAAGAAAACGCATTGAATGAGAAGGTGTGTCCAAACTTTTGGCCTGTACTGTATATGTCTAAACGTGTTTGATGTATGTATGTATGTATGTATGTATGTATATCCAATGTTTAAAGTGTTTAAAGTTTAAAGTCATTTCCCTTTGGCAGCACTTCAGATCATCATTAAAATAAAGTATATATAGAATAAGCAAAGTTTAAGGCGAATATAAAAAGGAGCTTATGTGGCATGACTCATTTTTAATTTCATTACATGATGCCAAAAAATCTCATCCACTTCTTTCACTTTCACTTTTAACAAAAAACTTGTTGTTGTCTTTGCCCCTTTTTTCAAACCTGCTGCTGCACAACTCAGGAATATCCTCAGTGTTTTTGCCAGACATTTCTGACCACTAACTGCCACACAAATGAACAGGAATTTCCACTGTATCATCCTGTGCCAGTTTGTGTCAGAGCAGAATATAAGTAGAGTCAGATCAGTAGAGTCCTCACTCATAAGATACTCTACAATCTACCAACACTTACTCTAAACTCTGCAGAAACTGCAAAGTGAGTTAAAAGACCTGACAAATATACATTTATATGTGTAGCCTAGTTTTTGGGAGGTTTTTGCATGAATTTCATGTAACTTTTGTTGGTTTGTTTTTCCTTTCAGACATCTGCGACCATGAAGTTGCTTCTCGCAGGAATTGCTCTGATTCTCATTGTGGAAACCAATGCTCAGTGGTACAACTTTCCTCGTGAAGCCGCTCAAGGTGAGAAACATGACCTTATTAACGTTATAACGTTAAGTTATACATCCAGAATTAGGTGTTTCACATGACAATAGCATGTTTTTCTTCCTGAATAATCTCACTCATTTTACCAACTCTTGTTGTCTATGTTGACATCATCAGGAGCTCATGATATGTGGCGAGCATACAGGGATATGAGGGAGGCCAACTGGAAAAACTCAGATAAATACTTCCATGCCAGAGGAAACTACGATGCTGCTCGGAGAGGAGCAGGGGGCAGATGGGCCGCTAAGGTTATCAGGTGAGTACCATTGTGCAGTAGCCGATCTCAGGGACAATTTTTCAACCCTTTAGTAATTTCTATTCATATGCTACCACTACCTCACATAATTTAAAGGCATTACATATGTTGTTATTTCTGTGAAAATGACAGCCAGATGTGCCTGTCTGCCTTTATGAGACTCAATCTCAAAATCTCCTAAGTAAAATATAGATACATACGATCTGTGTTCTTGCCTAAGACAATATCATCTGTTGAGACCTCGCTGGTTCAGAAAACCACAGTCTGGCTTTAAGTGAAACCGTTTTATATACCAAATTTAATAATTATTTATTTTATTTATCATGCCTCTCTAATCTTAAGGGTTTCTGGCCTTGGGCCTTTTACAGCACTTTAAGTTTTAAAAGTACTTGTTTTGTCGTTTGCTGACATTCACTGCCTGTTTTCCCTTTTCAGTGATGCCAGAGAGTTGATGCCGGGAGCATCGGGTCGTGGTGCTGAGGACTCTGCTGCTGATCAGAGGGCAAACCGGTGGGGACGGGAAGGAAATGATCCCAACCATTTCAGGCCAAAAGGACTTCCTAAAAAATATTAGTATGAAAGTTGTCAACTGCCAACAATAAAATGAATGAAAGAAATCCCTAGTATTGTAGTTATAGGCATTACAGCTATAGTTTACACAATATTATGCATGATTTTACCCTGTAACTGTTCTGTTGTGTTTGTTCTTACTGTGCAAATAAAATCATCTGCTATCGCATTTGTTTTGTTGTTCAAATTAGTAATGATCGTCTATATATTTTAGCATACTTGACAACATTGCCAGATCATAAGTTGCTTTTTTCAGTGTCAAGTGAAAACCATTTCTCTGTCTGTGAAATAAAGTTGCCTTGCAAAGGGATTAAGTCTGGTTCTCATAGTTTCATTTATGGATTTGAAGTGTCAGGTCTCAGCCCTGCTCAAGTGTGATCACGCTCTCACTGCTTCATTCAGCTGTAATGTTAAGACATGGCCACAGTGTAGCAGTGATGTCCTCCACCTGTCATCTGAGGCTGAGGCGCTTTATCTTCTTAGTGATTCATACATTTGCTTTAATTTATATAACAATACGTGCAAAATTTTCATCTCAGCATGGATGAGGTAATAAAGCACAGAGCTGATCAGTTTAGGTGATGAATGAGATTACAATTAACCTCCAAAATAAACAGAATAGGGTCCATGTCTTTTCACAAACAGGTTGCTGTTACTGTGAATAATCCACACACCTCACAGTGAACGGCAGGGCTCAACAATAAGGATTGCCCGATTGCCCGGGACAAGTAAAACTCACAGTCGGGCATGTAAACTAACAACTCACTTGCCCGATCGGGCAAGTTGCTAAAAAATAGTAAAAGTTAATAACTAATTGATAAAATAAATGTATTTTAAAATGTGCTCCTTCGGCTCTGATGCAGCGGTCTCTCTGCCTGAAGTCACAGGCACAGCTGTGTAACAATGTCCTGCCAACAGCCCCCATTGATATTATTTTGTGCGACGGACGCTTCATATAATAACATAACAATATACTATTTATGGTGTTATGCCATCGTGTCATTTCTGTCTCTACATGGTCACGCGTTAACAATTCTCCTCTGCTCTCTGTATCGCGCACGGCGGAGTTCCGCCACACACACAGGTGAGCACGCTAGAGCAGCTCGGGCCGCATTTTCCAGACCAAACCTGACCCCGAGCCCGGTGCAGTTTGTCAGCTGACAAAGCTTTTGAAATGGACAGTGTGTAAATAAACATCAACAGACTGCTGTTAGGCACAGACAAACACGCTGCTCGCACAGCAGCGCAGCACGGCACTCATGCTGAGCTTGTGTTGCGTTCAGGTGTTGTCACGTAAATAACAACTTCCAACACTTAAATAGGTCATAGCACAAAACAGCAGCATGTCATGTGACTTTTTCCTTTATTATATTCAATAAAATTGTATGATCCTAAATCTTGAGACACCTCATATGTAAGCTAGACAGACATTTCACCTGCTCATTACTGTGCACACATGTACTGTATGTACTTAGTCCTAAAGAGCCCTTCTGGTGCCAGTAGATACACAGAAACATCCCAGCAGGCTGTGCTTAGCAAGCATACAAAAAAGTTTCACGCATGTGAAAATTATTTTTCATGCGTGTGCTTCACCTCCGCTGCTACAACTCCATCCTAGGGGAAACACTGCTGTGTGCGTTTTGTGCAACATCTGGATGTGGTAGTCTACTGGTAGAGTAGAGAGAGAGCTAAGTAGCGTTGAAGTAGAGTAGAGCAGGGCAGAGAGATGGAAGCAAAATATATTAAACCCGGTGTTAATACAGCAGAACTGGAGAGAGGGGTGAAAAATAAATAGAGGTGGGCATGGCTCAAGTAGGGCGCAAAATTATAGACGGAGAACGATTGACAAATTTTTCACTTTAAGCCCTTTTTGTGTAGGAATTAAGCTACAATACATGACATGTGTTGGTTTAATTAATAAATACAGTGTGAGGGCGGCACTGTGGTATGGTGGTTAGCACTGTCGCCTCACAGCAAGAGGGTTGCCGGTTCGATCTTGGGTGTGGGAGCCCTTCTGTGTGGAGTTTGCATGTTCTCCCCGTGTCAGCGTGGGCTCTCTCCGGGCACTCCGGCTTCCTCCCACAGTCCAAAGACATGCAGATTGGGGACTAGGTTAATTGATAACTCTAAATTGTCCGTAATTGTGAGCGTGAATGGTTGTTTGTCTCCTGCGACAGTCTGGCGACCTGTCCAGGGTGTACCCTGCCTCTCGCCCGATGTCAGCTGGGATAGGCTCCAGCCCCCCCTCAAGAGGATGAAGCGGTTAGAAGATGAATGAATACAGTGTGAATAAAGATTATATGACATAAAAATAACTGCAGTCTTTGTTATTTGATAGCCGCTTACATTAAACAATTTTTATAGGGCAAGTAAAAACTGACTTCGGGCAAGTAGATCTCTGACCAACTTGCCCGACCGGGCAAGTGAAAAAAAAAACCTTAGCGTTGAACCCTGAACGGTATCACACTGCATTTTAAAATGTAATATGTCAGCACTTTGATGCCACATATTATATCAGCCTCTATTGTGCTGGGGTGAACAAAGAAATGTGAGCTGGATATCTCATAATCTGCTGCACAGATAACACTCAAGGTGAAAATGCATGCTTTTCTGACGCTTTCAAATTTCCCACAGATAATTCTACAAAACTTGCTTCTATGACATCTTGAGATTCCTCAAAAACGTTGATATGATGGGAATTTGCCAAATTAAACCTCCCAATAGGTAAATAAAAGGTGAAAAATGTCCCTACTTAACAGGTGTACATTAACAGTCATGATGAAGATGTCAGTCGGTTTACACCAACACAGTCCTGAGGATTGTTCTGATCAGGTAAATAAGTGACAACTGTGAGGGTGATGAAGGCTGAGTTGGGGATTTAATAAACAAACAACAAAAACAACAAGTTAGACTTTTTTTAAGACTTTTTCAGGCTGAGACACTGGCAAGAGGTTTTCCATGACAGTTCATATTTTTGAACTTAGTTTATAATTTAATTTTCTAATAATTAAAAAAAGAAAAAGAAAAATGTATTATTTCTCAAATGAAAAAAAAGAAAAATACAAACATTGCAGACATGTACTTAGAATGATGGTATTTTTGTACTAAATCACTGCAGTACTGATTCTTCCTCCAAATTATTATTATTATTATTATTATTATTATTATTATTGTTCATTGTTGTCACTTTTTTGTTGTTTTGTATTTTGGGGAAAGTTGTGAAATAGCACAGAGATTTCTACAGGATAACGCTTTTCATTATTACATAACAAAAGAGTAACAGTATAACTAACCTCAGTGGCTGGGTAAATTCTGCAGCACAGTGGTGTGCCCCCTCGTGGCCCAATTGTTGAAAAACTCACGCTAAAGTGCCCTCCTGGTTGGCAAAACACACTAAACTGCCCTCTTGGCTGGTTAAAACATGACAGAACCAGTTTGGATTATCTGGTGCTAATATGGTGTTAAAATGCACTAGAATACAGGAAATGGCATCTACTTAATTGAAAATGTTCTGGGGGAGGACCCCCACACCCCCCCAGGGATTTATTTCCTTCATACATCCATGTCTCTGTGTGTTCTTCACAGTCCAATGTTGAATCTACACAGTTCTTGTGGATGCTGATCCTAACTACAAACTAACTTGAGTAGTCTGTCTATTTAGTCTGTTTTAAGGCTATACAATGTGCCATTTGTATAACATATAAACATGTCTAAAGTGTCCTCGAAAACACGCGGAACTTAGTGCCCTTTTCAGTGGCGAGAACGCACTGTATGTGCCCTTTTTTTTCTTTTCACCCCTGCACTTCAAAAAGTCTGTGCACGCCACTGCTGCAGCATAAACAGGTTGGTGTAAGATACTTTAAAAAGGATTGCAGAAGGTTAAAGGCATTTTGTACAATGCATCTAGGATGCACCACTTTCACCCCAATACTCTTTTGCTGCTCATGAAACCTTAACTATCATAGCACTTGTGTGTGATGTTTTCAAAGAAAGTACTGTATATGTCTAAACGTGTTTGATGTATGTATGTATGTATGTATGTATGTATATCCAATGTTTAAAGTGTTTAAAGTTTAAAGTCATTTCCCTTTGGCAGCACTTCAGATCATCATTAAAATAAAATATATATAGAATAAGCAAAGTTTAAGGCGAATATAAAAAGGAGCTTATGTGGCATGACTCATTTTTAATTTCATTACATGATGCCAAAAAATCTCATCCACTTCTTTCACTTTCACTTTTAACAAAAAACTTGTTGTTGTCTTTGCCCCTTTTTTCAAACCTGCTGCTGCACAACTCAGGAATATCCTCAGTGTTTTTGCCAGACATTTCTGACCACTAACTGCCACTCAAATGAACAGGAATTTCCACTGTATCATCCTGTGCCAGTTTGTGTCAGAGCAGAATATAAGTAGAGTCAGATCAGTAGAGTCCTCACTCATAAGATACTCTACAATCTACCAACACTTACTCTAAACTCTGCAGAAACGGCAAAGTGAGTTAAAAGACCTGACAAATATACATTTATATGTGTAGCCTAGTTTTTGGGAGGTTTTTGCATGAATTTCATGTAACTTTTGTTGGTTTGTTTTTCCTTTCAGACATCTGCGACCATGAAGTTGCTTCTCGCAGGAATTGCTCTGATTCTCATTGTGGAAACCAATGCTCAGTGGTACAACTTTCCTCGTGAAGCCGCTCAAGGTGAGAAACATGACCTTATTAACGTCATAACGTTAAGTTATACATCCAGAATTAGGTGTTTCACATGACAATAGCATGTTTTTCTTCCTGAATAATCTCACTCATTTTACCAACTCTTGTTGTCTATGTTGACATCATCAGGAGCTCATGATATGTGGCGAGCATACAGGGATATGAGGGAGGCCAACTGGAAAAACTCAGATAAATACTTCCATGCCAGAGGAAACTACGATGCTGCTCGGAGAGGAGCAGGGGGCAGATGGGCCGCTAAGGTTATCAGGTGAGTACCATTGTGCAGTAGCCGATCTCAGGGACAATTTTTCAACCCTTTAGTAATTTCTATTCATATGCTACCACTACCTCACATAATTTAAAGGCATTACATATGTTGTTATTTCTGTGAAAATGACAGCCAGATGTGCCTGTCTGCCTTTATGAGACTCAATCTCAAAATCTCCTAAGTAAAATATAGATACATACGATCTGTGTTCTTGCCTAAGACAATATCATCTGTTGAGACCTCGCTGGTTCAGAAAACCACAGTCTGGCTTTAAGTGAAACCGTTTTATATACCAAATTTAATAATTATTTATTTTATTTATCATGCCTCTCTAATCTTAAGGGTTTCTGGCCTTGGGCCTTTTACAGCACTTTAAGTTTTAAAAGTACTTGTTTTGTCGTTTGCTGACATTCACTGCCTGTTTTCCCTTTTCAGTGATGCCAGAGAGTTGATGCCGGGAGCATCGGGTCGTGGTGCTGAGGACTCTGCTGCTGATCAGAGGGCAAACCGGTGGGGACGGGATGGAAATGATCCCAACCATTTCAGGCCAAAAGGACTTCCTAAAAAATATTAGTATGAAAGTTGTCAACTGCCAACAATAAAATGAATGAAAGAAATCCCTAGTATTGTAGTTATAGGCATTACAGCTATAGTTTACACAATATTATGCATGATTTTACCCTGTAACTGTTCTGTTGTGTTTGTTCTTACTGTGCAAATAAAATCATCTGCTATCGCATTTGTTTTGTTGTTCAAATTAGTAATGATCGTCTATATATTTTAGCATACTTGACAACATTGCCAGATCATAAGTTGCTTTTTTCAGTGTCAAGTGAAAACCATTTCTCTGTCTGTGAAATAAAGTTGCCTTGCAAAGGGATTAAGTCTGGTTCTCATAGTTTCATTTATGGATTTGAAGTGTCAGGTCTCAGCCCTGCTCAAGTGTGATCACGCTCTCACTGCTTCATTCAGCTGTAATGTTAAGACATGGCCACAGTGTAGCAGTGATGTCCTCCACCTGTCATCTGAGGCTGAGGCGCTTTATCTTCTTAGTGATTCATACATTTGCTTTAATTTATATAACAATACGTGCAAAATTTTCATCTCAGCATGGATGAGGTAATAAAGCACAGAGCTGATCAGTTTAGGTGATGAATGAGATTACAATTAACCTCCAAAATAAACAGAATAGGGTCCATGTCTTTTCACAAACAGGTTGCTGTTACTGTGAATAATCCACACACCTCACAGTGAACGGCAGGGCTCAACAATAAGGATTGCCCGATTGCCCGGGACAAGTAAAACTCACAGTCGGGCATGTAAACTAACAACTCACTTGCCCGATCGGGCAAGTTGCTAAAAAATAGTAAAAGTTAATAACTAATTGATAAAATAAATGTATTTTAAAATGTGCTCCTTCGGCTCTGATGCAGCGGTCTCTCTGCCTGAAGTCACAGGCACAGCTGTGTAACAATGTCCTGCCAACAGCCCCCATTGATATTATTTTGCGCGACGGACGCTTCATATAATAACATAACAATATACTATTTATGGTGTTATGCCATCGTGTCATTTCTGTCTCTACATGGTCACGCGTTAACAATTCTCCTCTGCTCTCTGTATCGCGCACGGCGGAGTTCCGCCACACACACAGGTGAGCACGCTAGAGCAGCTCGGGCCGCATTTTCCAGACCAAACCTGACCCCGAGCCCGGTGCAGTTTGTCAGCTGACAAAGCTTTTGAAATGGACAGTGTGTAAATAAACATCAACAGACTGCTGTTAGGCACAGACAAACACGCTGCTCGCACAGCGGCGCAGCACGGCACTCATGCTGAGCTTGTGTTGCGTTCAGGTGTTGTCACGTAAATAACAACTTCCAACACTTAAATAGGTCATAGCACAAAACAGCAGCATGTCATGTGACTTTTTCCTTTATTATATTCAATAAAATTGTATGATCCTAAATCTTGAGACACCTCATATGTAAGCTAGACAGACATTTCACCTGCTCATTACTGTGCACACATGTACTGTATGTACTTAGTCCTAAAGAGCCCTTCTGGTGCCAGTAGATACACAGAAACATCCCAGCAGGCTGTGCTTAGCAAGCATACAAAAAAGTTTCACGCATGTGAAAATTATTTTTCATGCGTGTGCTTCACCTCCGCTGCTACAACTCCATCCTAGGGGAAACACTGCTGTGTGCGTTTTGTGCAACATCTGGATGTGGTAGTCTACTGGTAGAGTAGAGAGAGAGCTAAGTAGCGTTGAAGTAGAGTAGAGCAGGGCAGAGAGATGGAAGCAAAATATATTAAACCCGGTGTTAATACAGCAGAACTGGAGAGAGGGGTGAAAAATAAATAGAGGTGGGCATGGCTCAAGTAGGGCGCAAAATTATAGACGGAGAACGATTGACAAATTTTTCACTTTAAGCCCTTTTTGTGTAGGAATTAAGCTACAATACATGACATGTGTTGGTTTAATTAATAAATACAGTGTGAGGGCGGCACTGTGGTGTGGTGGTTAGCACTGTCGCCTCACAGCAAGAGGGTTGCCGGTTCGATCCCGGGTGTGATGCCTTCTGCCTTCCCTCGATGCCTTCTGTGTGGAGTTTGCATGTTCTCCCCGTGTCAGCGTGGGTTCTCTCCGGGCACTCCGGCTCCACAGTCCAAAGACATGCAGATTGGGGACTAGGTTAATTGATAACTCTAAATTGTCCGTAATTGTGAGCGTGAATGGTTGTTTGTCTCCTGCGACAGTCTGGCGACCTGTCCAGGGTGTACCCTGCCTCTCGCCCGATGTCAGCTGGGATAGGCTCCAGCCCCCCCGCGACCCTCAAGAGGATGAAGCGGTTAGAAGATGAATGAATGAATACAGTGTGAATAAAGATTATATGACATAAAAATAACTGCAGTCTTTGTTATTTGATAGCCGCTTACATTAAACAGTTTTTATAGGGGAAGTAAAAACTGACTTCGGGCAAGTAGATCTCTGACCAACTTGCCCGACCGGGCAAGTGAAAAAAAAACCTTAGCGTTGAACCCTGAACGGTATCACACTGCATTTTAAAATGTAATATGTCAGCACTTTGATGCCACATATTATATCAGCCTCTATTGTGCTAGGGTGAACAAAGAAATGTGAGCTGGATATCTCATAATCTGCTGCACAGATAACACTCAAGGTGAAAATGCATGCTTTTCTGACGCTTTCAAATTTCCCACAGATAATTCTACAAAACTTGCTTCTATGACATCTTGAGATTCCTCAAAAACGTTGATATGATGGGAATTTGCCAAATTAAACCTCCCAATAGGTAAATAAAAGGTGAAAAATGTCCCTACTTAACAGGTGTACATTAACAGTCATGATGAAGATGTCAGTCGGTTTACACCAACACAGTCCTGAGGATTGTTCTGATCAGGTAAATAAGTGACAACTGTGAGGGTGATGAAGGCTGAGTTGGGGATTTAATAAACAAACAACAAAAACAACAAGTTAGACTTTTTTTAAGACTTTTTCAGGCTGAGACACTGGCAAGAGGTTTTCCATGACAGTTCATATTTTTGAACTTAGTTTATAATTTAATTTTCTAATAATTAAAAAAAGAAAAAGAAAAATGTATTATTTCTCAAATGAAAAAAAAGAAAAATACAAACATTGCAGACATGTACTTAGAATGATGGTATTTTTGTACTAAATCACTGCAGTACTGATTCTTCCCCCAAATTATTATTATTATTATTATTATTATTATTGTTCATTGTTGTCACTTTTTTGTTGTTTTGTATTTTGGGGAAAGTTGTGAAATAGCACAGAGATTTCTACAGGATAACGCTTTTCATTATTACATAACAAAAGAGTAACAGTATAACTAACCTCAGTGGCTGGGTAAATTCTGCAGCACAGTGGTGTGCCCCCTCGTGGCCCAATTGTTGAAAAACTCACGCTAAAGTGCCCTCCTGGTTGGCAAAACACACTAAACTGCCCTCTTGGCTGGTTAAAACATGACAGAACCAGTTTGGATTATCTGGTGCTAATATGGTGTTAAAATGCACTAGAATACAGGAAATGGCATCTACTTAATTGAAAATGTTCTGGGGGAGGACCCCCACACCCCCCCAGGGATTTATTTCCTTCATACATCCATGTCTCTGTGTGTTCTTCACAGTCCAATGTTGAATCTACACAGTTCTTGTGGATGCTGATCCTAACTACAAACTAACTTGAGTAGTCTGTCTATTTAGTCTGTTTTAAGGCTATACAATGTGCCATTTGTATAACATATAAACATGTCTAAAGTGTCCTCGAAAACACGCGGAACTTAGTGCCCTTTTCAGTGGCGAGAACGCACTGTATGTGCCCTTTTTTTTCTTTTCACCCCTGCACTTCAAAAAGTCTGTGCACGCCACTGCTGCAGCATAAACAGGTTGGTGTAAGATACTTTAAAAAGGATTGCAGAAGGTTAAAGGCATTTTGTACAATGCATCTAGGATGCACCACTTTCACCCCAATACTCTTTTGCTGCTCATGAAACCTTAACTATCATAGCACTTGTGTGTGATGTTTTCAAAGAAAGTATATGTCTAAACGTGTTTGATGTATGTATGTATGTATGTATGTATGTATGTATGTATATCCAATGTTTAAAGTGTTTAAAGTTTAAAGTCATTTCTCTTTGGCAGCACTTCAGATCATCATTAAAATAAAATATATATAGAATAAGCAAAGTTTAAGGCGAATATAAAAAGGAGCTTATGTGGCATGACTCATTTTTAATTTCATTACATGATGCCAAAAAATCTCATCCACTTCTTTCACTTTCACTTTTAACAAAAAACTTGTTGTTGTCTTTGCCCCTTTTTTCAAACCTGCTGCTGCACAACTCAGGAATATCCTCAGTGTTTTTGCCAGACATTTCTGACCACTAACTGCCACACAAATGAACAGGAATTTCCACTGTATCATCCTGTGCCAGTTTGTGTCAGAGCAGAATATAAGTAGAGTCAGATCAGTAGAGTGCTCACTCATAAGATACTCTACAATCTACCAACACTTACTCTAAACTCTGCAGAAACTGCAAAGTGAGTTAAAAGACCTGACAAATATACATTTATATGTGTAGCCTAGTTTTTGGGAGGTTTTTGCATGAATTTCATGTAACTTTTGTTGGTTTGTTTTTCCTTTCAGACATCTGCGACCATGAAGTTGCTTCTCGCAGGAATTGCTCTGATTCTCATTGTGGAAACCAATGCTCAGTGGTACAACTTTCCTCGTGAAGCCGCTCAAGGTGAGAAACATGACCTTATTAACGTCATAACGTTAAGTTATACATCCAGAATTAGGTGTTTCACATGACAATAGCATGTTTTTCTTCCTGAATAATCTCACTCATTTTACCAACTCTTGTTGTCTATGTTGACATCATCAGGAGCTGGTGATATGTGGCGAGCATACAGGGATATGAGGGAGGCCAACTGGAAAAACTCAGATAAATACTTCCATGCCAGAGGAAACTACGATGCTGCTCGGAGAGGAGCAGGGGGCAGATGGGCCGCTAAGGTTATCAGGTGAGTACCATTGTGCAGTAGCCGATCTCAGGGACAATTTTTCAACCCTTTAGTAATTTCTATTCATATGCTACCACTACCTCACATAATTTAAAGGCATTACATATGTTGTTATTTCTGTGAAAATGACAGCCAGATGTGCCTGTCTGCCTTTATGAGACTCAATCTCAAAATCTCCTAAGTAAAATATAGATACATACGATCTGTGTTCTTGCCTAAGACAATATCATCTGTTGAGACCTCGCTGGTTCAGAAAACCACAGTCTGGCTTTAAGTGAAACCGTTTTATATACCAAATTTAATAATTATTTATTTTATTTATCATGCCTCTCTAATCTTAAGGGTTTCTGGCCTTGGGCCTTTTACAGCACTTTAAGTTTTAAAAGTACTTGTTTTGTCGTTTGCTGACATTCACTGCCTGTTTTCCCTTTTCAGTGATGCCAGAGAGTTGATGCCGGGAGCATCGGGTCGTGGTGCTGAGGACTCTGCTGCTGATCAGAGGGCAAACCGGTGGGGACGGGAAGGAAATGATCCCAACCATTTCAGGCCAAAAGGACTTCCTAAAAAATATTAGTATGAAAGTTGTCAACTGCCAACAATAAAATGAATGAAAGAAATCCCTAGTATTGTAGTTATAGGCATTACAGCTATAGTTTACACAATATTATGCATGATTTTACCCTGTAACTGTTCTGTTGTGTTTGTTCTTACTGTGCAAATAAAATCATCTGCTATCGCATTTGTTTTGTTGTTCAAATTAGTAATGATCGTCTATATATTTTAGCATACTTGACAACATTGCCAGATCATAAGTTGCTTTTTTCAGTGTCAAGTGAAAACCATTTCTCTGTCTGTGAAATAAAGTTGCCTTGCAAAGGGATTAAGTCTGGTTCTCATAGTTTCATTTATGGATTTGAAGTGTCAGGTCTCAGCCCTGCTCAAGTGTGATCACGCTCTCACTGCTTCATTCAGCTGTAATGTTAAGACATGGCCACAGTGTAGCAGTGATGTCCTCCACCTGTCATCTGAGGCTGAGGCGCTTTATCTTCTTAGTGATTCATACATTTGCTTTAATTTATATAACAATACGTGCAAAATTTTCATCTCAGCATGGATGAGGTAATAAAGCACAGAGCTGATCAGTTTAGGTGATGAATGAGATTACAATTAACCTCCAAAATAAACAGAATAGGGTCCATGTCTTTTCACAAACAGGTTGCTGTTACTGTGAATAATCCACACACCTCACAGTGAACGGCAGGGCTCAACAATAAGGATTGCCCGATTGCCCGGGACAAGTAAAACTCACAGTCGGGCATGTAAACTAACAACTCACTTGCCCGATCGGGCAAGTTGCTAAAAAATAGTAAAAGTTAATAACTAATTGATAAAATAAATGTATTTTAAAATGTGCTCCTTCGGCTCTGATGCAGCGGTCTCTCTGCCTGAAGTCACAGGCACAGCTGTGTAACAATGTCCTGCCAACAGCCCCCATTGATATTATTTTGTGCGACGGACGCTTCATATAATAACATAACAATATACTATTTATGGTGTTATGCCATCGTGTCATTTCTGTCTCTACATGTTCACGCGTTAACAATTCTCCTCTGCTCTCTGTATCGCGCACGGCGGAGTTCCGCCACACACACAGGTGAGCACGCTAGAGCAGCTCGGGCCGCATTTTCCAGACCAAACCTGACCCCGAGCCCGGTGCAGTTTGTCAGCTGACAAAGCTTTTGAAATGGACAGTGTGTAAATAAACATCAACAGACTGCTGTTAGGCACAGACAAACACGCTGCTCGCACAGCAGCGCAGCACGGCACTCATGCTGAGCTTGTGTTGCGTTCAGGTGTTGTCACGTAAATAACAACTTCCAACACTTAAATAGGTCATAGCACAAAACAGCAGCATGTCAAGTGACTTTTTCCTTTATTATATTCAATAAAATTGTATGATCCTAAATCTTGAGACACCTCATATGTAAGCTAGACAGACATTTCACCTGCTCATTACTGTGCACACATGTACTGTATGTACTTAGTCCTAAAGAGCCCTTCTGGTGCCAGTAGATACACAGAAACATCCCAGCAGGCTGTGCTTAGCAAGCATACAAAAAAGTTTCACGCATGTGAAAATTATTTTTCATGCGTGTGCTTCACCTCCGCTGCTACAACTCCATCCTAGGGGAAACACTGCTGTGTGCGTTTTGTGCAACATCTGGATGTGGTAGTCTACTGGTAGAGTAGAGAGAGAGCTAAGTAGCGTTGAAGTAGAGTAGAGCAGGGCAGAGAGATGGAAGCAAAATATATTAAACCCGGTGTTAATACAGCAGAACTGGAGAGAGGGGTGAAAAATAAATAGAGGTGGGCATGGCTCAAGTAGGGCGCAAAATTATAGACGGAGAACGATTGACAAATTTTTCACTTTAAGCCCTTTTTGTGTAGGAATTAAGCTACAATACATGACATGTGTTGGTTTAATTAATAAATACAGTGTGAGGGCGGCACTGTGGTGTGGTGGTTAGCACTGTCGCCTCACAGCAAGAGGGTTGCCGGTTCGATCCCGGGTGTGATGCCTTCTGCCTTCCCTCGATGCCTTCTGTGTGGAGTTTGCATGTTCTCCCCGTGTCAGCGTGGGTTCTCTCCGGGCACTCCGGCTCCACAGTCCAAAGACATGCAGATTGGGGACTAGGTTAATTGATAACTCTAAATTGTCCGTAATTGTGAGCGTGAATGGTTGTTTGTCTCCTGCGACAGTCTGGCGACCTGTCCAGGGTGTACCCTGCCTCTCGCCCGATGTCAGCTGGGATAGGCTCCAGCCCCCCCGCGACCCTCAAGAGGATGAAGCGGTTAGAAGATGAATGAATGAATACAGTGTGAATAAAGATTATATGACATAAAAATAACTGCAGTCTTTGTTATTTGATAGCCGCTTACATTAAACAATTTTTATAGGGCAAGTAAAAACTGACTTCGGGCAAGTAGATCTCTGACCAACTTGCCCGACCGGGCAAGTGAAAAAAAACCTTAGCGTTGAACCCTGAACGGTATCACACTGCATTTTAAAATGTAATATGTCAGCACTTTGATGCCACATATTATATCAGCCTCTATTGTGCTGGGGTGAACAAAGAAATGTGAGCTGGATATCTCATAATCTGCTGCACAGATAACACTCAAGGTGAAAATGCATGCTTTTCTGACGCTTTCAAATTTCCCACAGATAATTCTACAAAACTTGCTTCTATGACATCTTGAGATTCCTCAAAAACGTTGATATGATGGGAATTTGCCAAATTAAACCTCCCAATAGGTAAATAAAAGGTGAAAAATGTCCCTACTTAACAGGTGTACATTAACAGTCATGATGAAGATGTCAGTCGGTTTACACCAACACAGTCCTGAGGATTGTTCTGATCAGGTAAATAAGTGACAACTGTGAGGGTGATGAAGGCTGAGTTGGGGATTTAATAAACAAACAACAAAAACAACAAGTTAGACTTTTTTTAAGACTTTTTCAGGCTGAGACACTGGCAAGAGGTTTTCCATGACAGTTCATATTTTTGAACTTAGTTTATAATTTAATTTTCTAATAATTAAAAAAAGAAAAAGAAAAATGTATTATTTCTCAAATGAAAAAAAAGAAAAATACAAACATTGCAGACATGTACTTAGAATGATGGTATTTTTGTACTAAATCACTGCAGTACTGATTCTTCCTCCAAATTATTATTATTATTATTATTATTATTATTATTATTGTTCATTGTTGTCACTTTTTTGTTGTTTTGTATTTTGGGGAAAGTTGTGAAATAGCACAGAGATTTCTACAGGATAACGCTTTTCATTATTACATAACAAAAGAGTAACAGTATAACTAACCTCAGTGGCTGGGTAAATTCTGCAGCACAGTGGTGTGCCCCCTCGTGGCCCAATTGTTGAAAAACTCACGCTAAAGTGCCCTCCTGGTTGGCAAAACACACTAAACTGCCCTCTTGGCTGGTTAAAACATGACAGAACCAGTTTGGATTATCTGGTGCTAATATGGTGTTAAAATGCACTAGAATACAGGAAATGGCATCTACTTAATTGAAAATGTTCTGGGGGAGGACCCCCACACCCCCCCAGGGATTTATTTCCTTCATACATCCATGTCTCTGTGTGTTCTTCACAGTCCAATGTTGAATCTACACAGTTCTTGTGGATGCTGATCCTAACTACAAACTAACTTGAGTAGTCTGTCTATTTAGTCTGTTTTAAGGCTATACAATGTGCCATTTGTATAACATATAAACATGTCTAAAGTGTCCTCGAAAACACGCGGAACTTAGTGCCCTTTTCAGTGGCGAGAACGCACTGTATGTGCCCTTTTTTTTCTTTTCACCCCTGCACTTCAAAAAGTCTGTGCACGCCACTGCTGCAGCATAAACAGGTTGGTGTAAGATACTTTAAAAAGGATTGCAGAAGGTTAAAGGCATTTTGTACAATGCATCTAGGATGCACCACCTTCACCCCAATACTCTTTTGCTGCTCATGAAACCTTAACTATCATAGCACTTGTGTGTGATGTTTTCAAAGAAAGTACTGTATATGTCTAAACGTGTTTGATGTATGTATGTATGTATGTATGTATGTATATCCAATGTTTAAAGTGTTTAAAGTTTAAAGTCATTTCCCTTTGGCAGCACTTCAGATCATCATTAAAATAAAATATATATAGAATAAGCAAAGTTTAAGGCGAATATAAAAAGGAGCTTATGTGGCATGACTCATTTTTAATTTCATTACATGATGCCAAAAAATCTCATCCACTTCTTTCACTTTCACTTTTAACAAAAAACTTGTTGTTGTCTTTGCCCCTTTTTTCAAACCTGCTGCTGCACAACTCAGGAATATCCTCAGTGTTTTTGCCAGACATTTCTGACCACTAACTGCCACACAAATGAACAGGAATTTCCACTGTATCATCCTGTGCCAGTTTGTGTCAGAGCAGAATATAAGTAGAGTCAGATCAGTAGAGTGCTCACTCATAAGATACTCTACAATCTACCAACACTTACTCTAAACTCTGCAGAAACGGCAAAGTGAGTTAAAAGACCTGACAAATATACATTTATATGTGTAGCCTAGTTTTTGGAGGGTTTTTGCATGAATTTCATGTAACTTTTGTTGGTTTGTTTTTCCTTTCAGACATCTGCGACCATGAAGTTGCTTCTCGCAGGAATTGCTCTGATTCTCATTGTGGAAACCAATGCTCAGTGGTACAACTTTCCTCGTGAAGCTGCTCAAGGTGAGAAACATGACCTTATTAACGTCTCCACAAGTTATACATCCAGGATTAGGTGTTTCACATGACAATAGCATGTTTTTCTTCCTGAATAATCTCACTCATTTTACCAACTCTTGTCGTCTATGTTGACATCATCAGGAGCTCATGATATGTGGCGAGCATACAGGGATATGAGGGAGGCCAACTTTAAAAACTCAGATAAATACTTCCATGCCAGAGGAAACTACGATGCTGCTCGGAGAGGAGCAGGGGGCAGATGGGCCGCTAAGGTTATCAGGTGAGTACCATTGTGCAGTAGCCGATCTCAGGGACAATTTTTCAACCCTTTAGTAATTTCTATTCATATGCTACCACTACCTCACATAATTTAAAGGCATTACATATGTTGTTATTTCTGTGAAAATGACAGCCAGATGTGCCTGTCTGCCTTTATGAGACTCAATCTCAAAACCTCCTAAGTAAAATATAGATACATACGATCTGTGTTCTTGCCTAAGACAATATCATCTGTTGAGACCTCGCTGGTTCAGAAAACCACAGTCTGGCTTTAAGTGAAACCGTTTTATATACCAAATTTAATAATTATTTATTTTATTTATCATGCCTCCCTAATCTTAAGGGTTTCTGGCCTTGGGCCTTTTACAGCACTTTAAGTTTTAAAAGTACTTGTTTTGTCGTTTGCTGACATTCACTGCCTGTTTTCCCTTTTCAGTGATGCCAGAGAGTTGATGCCGGGAGCATCGGGTCGTGGTGCTGAGGACTCTGCTGCTGATCAGAGGGCAAACCGGTGGGGACGGGACGGAAATGATCCCAACCATTTCAGGCCAAAAGGACTTCCTAAAAAATATTAGTATGAAAGTTGTCAACTGCCAACAATAAAATGAATGAAAGAAATCCCTAGTATTGTAGTTATAGGCATTACAGCTATAGTTTACACAATATTATGCATGATTTTACCCTGTAACTGTTCTGTTGTGTTTGTTCTTACTGTGCAAATAAAATCATCTGCTATCGCATTTGTTTTGTTGTTCAAATTAGTAATGATCGTCTATATATTTTAGCATACTTGACAACATTGCCAGATCATAAGTTGCTTTTTTCAGTGTCAAGTGAAAACCATTTCTCTGTCTGTGAAATAAAGTTGCCTTGCAAAGGGATTAAGTCTGGTTCTCATAGTTTCATTTATGGATTTGAAGTGTCAGGTCTCAGCCCTGCCCAAGTGTGATCACGCTCTCACTGCTTCATTCAGCTGTAATGTTAAGACATGGCCACAGTGTAGCAGTGATGTCCTCCACCTGTCATCTGAGGCTGAGGCGCTTTATCTTCTTAGTGATTCATACATTTGCTTTAATTTATATAACAATACATGCAAAATTTTCATCTCAGCATGGATGAGGTAATAAAGCACAGAGCTGATCAGTTTAGGTGATGAATGAGATTACAATTAACCTCCAAAATAAACAGAATAGGGTCCATGTCTTTTCACAAACAGGTTGCTGTTACTGTGAATAATCCACACACCTCACAGTGAACGGTATCACACTGCATTTTAAAATGTAATATGTCAGCACTTTGATGCCACATATTATATCAGCCTCTATTGTGCTGGGGTGAACAAAGAAATGTGAGCTGGATATCTCATAATCTGCTGCACAGATAACACTCAAGGTGAAAATGCATGCTTTTCTGAAGCTTTCATATTTCCCACAGATCATTTTATAAAACTTGCTTCTATGACATCTTGAGATTCCTCAAAAACGTAACACGACCCTACACACCCACACAGGTGATGTCAGTTATTCTGACTGATTAGATTTCAGCTCAGTGAGGAGCTATGATGGGAATTTGCCAAATTAAACCTCCCAATAGGTAAATAAAGGTGAAAAATATCCAGGTGTACATTAACAGTCATGATAAAGATGTCAGTCAAGCACAGTCAGTTTACACCAACACAGTCCTGAGGATTGTTCTGATCAGGTACATAAGTGACAACAGCTGTGGGGGTGATGTAAGGCTGAGTTGGCAATTTAATAAAACAAACAACAAAAATAACAGTAAGAATCACATTTTTAATCCATTTTACAAGTTAGATTTATTGTTTTTTCAGGCTGAGACACTGGCAAAAAGTCGTCAATGAAAGTTTACATTTTTGCTCTTGGTATATCAATTAATTTTCTAATGTTTTTTATTATTATTATTACTTTCTTTAATGAAAAATGACATATACAAACATTGCAGACATGTACTTAACATGATGGTACATAAACAAGAATATGAATTTAAATGAATAATTAAAAGCAATAATAAACTTTTGTTGATTTATAATTATTAGTATTAGATACTTTAAAAAGGATTGCAGAAGGTTAAAGGCATTTTGTACAATGCATCTACAATGTCTCCCTAATCTTAAGGGTTTCTGGCCTTGGGCCTTTCACAGCACTTTTGGTTTCAAAATGACTTGCTTTGCCATCTGCTGACATTCACTGTCTGTTTTCCCTTTTCAGTAATGGCAGAGAGTGAATAGGAAAGAATGGGTCATGGTGCTGAGGACTCTGCTGCTGATCAGAGGGCAAACCAGTGGGGACGGGACAGAAAGGATCCCAACCATTTCAGGCCAAAAGGACTTCCAGACAAATATTAGTATGAGAGCCAATGTCTATCACAATAAAACTAATGAAAGAAATTTCTATTGTTGGCATTACTGATTGAATAAAGCTACAGTTTGCAGAGTTTTACATCACACAAATTTACAATAGATGTTTTGTCATACGATTTTACCCTGTAACTGCTTTGTTGTGTATGTTGTCACCATACGAATGAAATCATCTGCTGTTGTTGGTGAGGAGGAGGTTCAGAAGGAGAGGTCTACTATCATGAGCATCGATGAGTATGTCACTGAAACTTTCCTTTAGCACACAAAGACACCTGAGTTTGAATCTGAGAGAAACAAATGCAAAATTAGAACTTGAGTCAAATTAAACAAATGTCCATCTTAATAAGGATAAATAATGCTCAGTTAAACTAATCATACACAGGACAAACTAAAGAGAAATTAATTGCTAACCAGCACTGTCACCCCATGTGGTGATAAAGACAGAATGAGTGAAATGGTGTTCAGGGTTTAAATAAGGGTGAACAGGTGAACTCAACCGGGTTAATGAGTGAACAAAGAGTGAAAGGAACCAATCAGTGCTAAAGAAAGGGGAGGAAAGGAAGTGAGGTAAAGGAAGTGAGGCAAGTGAGGAAAAGAAGTGTCAAAATAAAGAAAAATAGAAATATTTCTTACAACTATTCTATTTGTTTTTAGTTTTATTTAACATGTCTGCAATCAAAATGCCAACATTTTCAAATTATTATTCATGTTCTCGACAAGCATTTGTGGATTTAATATGTCAGGTTTCAGCCCTGTCCATCTTACTATATGACAAAAACTGGGTGTGGGTGTGTCTGTGTCTCTGTTCCACGTTTTTCTCCTGACTGTGAAATTTGGCACAGTGGTAGAGGGTCATGGGAGGATGCGAATGAAGCTATATTACATCAATTGGCCAAAGGGGGGCGCTATAGCAAACCGATTGAAATTGCAAACTTTGAATGGGCATATCTCATGCCCCGTATGTCGTAGAGACATGAAACTTTGCACAGAGATGCCTCTCCTCATGAGGAACACATTTGTCTAAGAACCCATAACTTCTGGTTATATAGATTTTCCGCCATTTTGAATTTTTTGAAAAACACTTAAAATCGATCTCTTCCTAGGAAGTTTGACTGATCTGCATGAAACTGGGTGAACATAATCTAGGGACCAATATCTAAAGTTCCCTCTTGGAAAAAGTTGAAAAACTTACAAAAACTGAGCTTCTATAAGGCAATGAATATTGCGGAGGACGTGGCTCATCACATAAAGGTGTATAACATCTCAAGGGTTTCACCGATCACCACGCAACTTTGTAGGCATATGACCACACATAATCTGAGGGGACCCCTCCATTATTGACCCCATCAAACAAAATGGGGGCGCTAGAGAGCTAATTTCTTATCTAGGCCTAACCGCCATATCGATTTTTACTAAACTTGGTAGATATGTAGAACAGGACGCCTCAAGGTGACTGGAGAAATTTAACTCTAATTGGCAACTGGGTGGCGCTATAATAACAGAAAAATGCTTAAAAATGGCTAAAATGCGACCAATCGCTGTGGCTCCCCCTGTGGCTGAATGTTGTTGTTTTTTTCTAATTTTTGATATGACTAAGTCATGGTATGTATGCTGTACATAATCATGGAAACTGTCAGTGTGTCATTCTGTCAGTCAGTCATTCTGTCTGTCCCACATTTTTCTACTTACTGACGTGGTCAATCTATGTGAAACCGCACATACGCATTAAGGATTGGCGTAGGTAGAAGGTGACAAAGCTACCAATGGGTATGGACTAGTTTATGATAGTTCTCATTGTGCAGGGGTGTCAGACATTTGGCCCAGGGGCCAGAA
This sequence comes from Epinephelus lanceolatus, assembly GCF_041903045.1. Classification (NCBI taxonomy): domain Eukaryota; kingdom Metazoa; phylum Chordata; class Actinopteri; order Perciformes; family Serranidae; genus Epinephelus; species Epinephelus lanceolatus. Next base: position 22,357,795 of record NC_135735.1, on the reverse strand, counting down.
CTGGCCCACCAAAGGGTCCAGTCAGGCCCACTGGATGACTTTATACAACTAGTTAATAATCAGTGTTGGGCAGTAACACCTTACTGGTAACATGTTACAGTAATAATATTACTTTTTCCAGTAACTAATTACTAATGAAATTTCAGTAATTTAATCAAAATTACCCCTAAACCAAACAGTTGTTACAGCTAATCACATAACTACTGACTGCTGCGCACACACGTCATAAAGCAGCAAGGTAGTTGGAAACTCTTACCTTAGTGGCCGTGGACGTTCCCATCACTTTGATTTTGTCAGGAGGAAAGATGACAAAAACACTGTTGCTGCAGGTAGTCGGACTAAAACTCTTTCCACTGCAAAAAACACGTCCTCAAACCCCCGGTCTGAAACACCTCGGCTATACAGTACAGCAAGGTGAAGCTCCAGGAAATACACCCCAACAACCAAAACTGGATTTTAGTTGTGGACAGCTGCAGCTACAAAGAAGTAGGCTAATGCTTGTAGCTGGATATGTGGTGGATGAAATGTTGCTCCACGAGTGACTGTCTGTCTTTTAGGCAGAGTCTTGGGAAAATACCGGTCACAGGTAACTGAAGACCCCCAGGTAAATAAAAGCTACCTTGTCTTAGCTACACTTAGCCTACCAGCAGTTACCCTGCCATTCACAGAGGAACACATCTGAATTTTGGGGAGATACGCAATTACAAATTTCCTGGGGTGTACCGGAAAAGTAGTATAACGTTGGCAGGGAGTAATAAGTAGGCTAAAGTAATATTATTACCTTTGAAAAGAGTAACAAGCTATGAGTAATAAATTACATTTTTAGAATAAAGAGCCCAACACTGCTAATAGTGACGCACTTGTGAATGCTAACAGGTGTCAGGTTTCAGGAGCAAGTTAAACAGTGAGTAGCTTCATGTAAAATGCTCCCTCAGAGATTTTACCACTTTGACCAGAATACTGTTCACTGAAAAAGCAGCACATTCTTATTGTGGTCATATTTTAAAGATATTGAACGTTGTGCAAAATATTGTCAACCAGCAGCTTCAGTACAAACCAGTCTGTGTTATACTAATATCTACAGTTGTGGTGTAACTGGTGTAACCCTATTGCTAAGACACTGACAAAACTTTTGATTTGTAAGGCAGGGGAAGAGTTAACCTGCTTCCTTAATAGTTTCCACTTTAATTTGGTGTGGTGATGCCAGCATGACTACACAGGAGTGGAAATGTTTGGAAAATGCACATGTTATGACAGTGAGTATTTGACTCACTGAATGTGGAAAAACTGAGACGTAGGCCTATTGGTAAAACTAGGTGTAATCATCCAAAGAAATCACAGGCTGTTTTTCATCTGTTTCGTAAATGGATTGGTGTTTTTAAAATGGACGCCAGTAACAGAAAAAATGGTGGTGTTTGCTATTTCTCGGATATTATGTAATGGTTTTACTGGTCCGGCCCACCTGCGACTGCGTGTAGCCCGTGGACCTCTGTCTTAGTGCTTCATTCAGCTGTAATGTTAAGACATGGCCACAGGGTGGCAGTGCTGTCCTCCACCTGACATCTGAGGCTGAGGTGCCGTGCACCCTTGTGATTTTATTTCTAAGTTAGCTTTAATTTATATGACAATGAAAGCAAAATTTCCATATCAGCATGCATAACATAATAAAGCCCTAGGCTGATCCATTGCGGCTGATGTTGCTGAAACAGAGATAATGAATGTGATCATAATTAGCAACTAAAATTAAACAAAACAGTGAAATGTCTTCAGAAATAGGGTTGCTGTTGTTTTAGTTAATTCACAAACCTCAGAGTGGACAGTTTTTACAGATAAAACAAACCCTGTGAAAACTTTTTGTGCTAAGAGACATTGCTATTAGGTCAGGGGTGTCAAACATGTGGCCCGTGGACCAGAATTGGCCTGCCAAAGGGTCCAATCCAGCCTGCTCAATGACTTTGCTAAGTGTAAAAATTGCAGAGAAGTCATTTATTCCACTTCTTCAGTTAAATGCACTGCTATTCCTATTTGTCCAAATAAACCAGTTCCTACTTCTTCACAAAGGTTAATGGGAAGCCAGTGTGCTTGGTGTGCTCAGAGCACCTTTAAGTGCTCAAGGAATCTAATTTTCAGCACCACTGTCAAACTCATTTTGGGGAAAAATACAACACCTTGCAAGGACAACTAAGAACAGAGAAGATAAATGAATTGTTGGCAGGTTTCAGGGTAACATGAGTCTAATTTGAGTTTTACCCGAGAGATCAGCATTGCAGCGGTGAGAGCTAGCTGCTTTATTGCTGACAAAATACCATCAGCATCAAAGCCAGACTCTGAGGGTGAGTTTGCTGAATAACAGACATTGTTGAAATTGCATTTATTCTTCTATCCTCCTTCAGCCTTCATCTCAGGCTGTTCATCATTTGGTTTGAAAATGGACTGTTCATTATTTGTGAATGCTTTCAGAATGTAAGCTACCTGAAACATTCCTTCTTTACAATAAAAGTTGAAGGCTTTGCTATACAGGTTATTATGCAATGGTTTTACTGGTCTGGCCCACTTGAGATCAAACTGTGCTGTATGTGGCCCCTGAACTAAAATGAGTTTGACACCCCTGTATTTGGTTAAAGTGCAGGGGTGTCAAACATATGGCCTGGAGGCAAGAATTGGCCCGCCAAAGGGTCCACTCTGGCCCACTACATGACTTTGCACACTTCGTATTAATACGCCTGTGAAGGCTAAGAGGTGTCAGGTTTAAACAGTGAGTAGATACTTCATGTCAAATACTGCCTTTAGAGGCTTTTCACCCCAACCCAAATACAGCTGTCAGTACTAAAGTATCAGTACCAGACTTCTATCTTAACACAATATGGGTGGAGCCCTGTTCAGTGCCTGATGTTGTGTTCACACTGGGCATGAATAAAACGGTTCTCGCGAGTGAATTACATGTAAAGTGAATGTAAAGATGTGATTAGATGCGAATTTCCACCAGGCGTTGCGATGAACATGGTGCAAATGATGCAAAATACGTTAATTAAACGGCGCAAATGAAGCGAGTAGCGGGATTTCGTGTCATATGCTTAATTACAAGAGTTAAAGAATCTGAACTTCAGCAACCGAGTATCACTGTTACAGTCAATCAGCATTGAGATCCTCCAGGGAAATATGACGTTGAGGATGTACTGGCGGTAGTTTATTCATCGATTCACCGATTTCATGCACCTATGAAGCAAGTCAACACAAAATATTCTAGCATTCAAACTCGCCCAAGTAGCATGGTGTTGGTGTGAACACAACGTTACACTGACAAAGACTGAGCAAAGCATTATTTCAGGCAGGACACGATGTCAAGCTCAGCTCACATCTCAGCTACATCAGCTGATCTCAAACAGCCAATCAACTGATGGAGCAGCTGATTGATGGAAGGGAGTCAGCTGATAGATCACATGATTCCTTTATATGCAATTATTGGCAAATCTCGTTCAGGGCGCCCTAAACTGCTCTGGCCTGCCTACTGTTGCTGCTTCCTCTGCAAGCCGCTTTGCAACCCGCCTCCACCCCAGCTCCTCCTTTTCATGCTGTGTCTGGCTTATCAGTGTCATTTCTGTTTGTCACTGATGCTGCTCTGTTCTGTCGGCGATTCTGTGGGCATCGATGCTGCTGCTCTCCCTGCCTTAGACTTTCCATGTAGGTGCATGGAAGGGCAGGGATGTTTGCTTTCTCTGCCTCAGGCTTTCCTCATTTGCACGTGGAAGGGCAGACAGGTGTGCTCTCTCTGCCTTAGGCTTTCCACGCAGGCACGCAGAAGGGTGGAGAGGTTTGCTCACTCTGCCTTATGCTTTCCATGTAGGCGCGTGGAAGAGGCTTTCTGCGTAGGCCCGAGGAAAAGCGGAGGGCCCCCAGAACAGAGCCACACTGCCAAATATAATACTGCAATTGCAAAAAACCTTTGACTAAGGTCTTGTTTACAGGACAACAATTTCAACCGAAAACGGTAAACTTTAGCTGCGTTTTGGCTGCTCGTTTACAAGACAGCAGCATTTTGGGTGCCTGAAAACTCAACGTTTTGAAAATGGAAATGAATTTTTTTTTTTGGAAACAGCACTGTCTCCATTGTCATGTAAACTTACAAAATGCAGTTCCTCTGAAAACGCAGACTTTCCACACATGCGCATTACGGTTCCAGCCACTAGGCATGCGCGAGACAGTTGACCATCACAACATCAAAAGCAGACTCCCGAGCTCTGTTTGTGCCGCCCACCCTGTTGAATTTATCAGCGCTTCTCCAGCAAAGTGTAGACTGTAGCAACTCCGCCTCATCATCCTCCCAGACAAATGTTTGTGTGGTTGCCATTTTCGTCACCTCTCTGTAGAAGGAAGCACATTTATGCAGGAGCTGTTGTTTCATTACAAAGTCACACCGCCAACTACTGGCCTGGCATGTATACTGCAGCGTTTTTGTGTGCACGGGATTGTTCTCAAAACATTGTCTTCTGAATGCAGAACTTTTTTCAAAATGAAAATGAGAAACGATTTTCGTGTAGGCCTAAATATGGTCTAAAGTGTTCCTCACTGAACTTCCGATTGTAAATGGTTTGCTTCTTTGATAGCTTCCAACTGAGTGGGAAATGATGAAAAAACTCACATGTAATGAGAGTGAGTAGTCGACTGACAGAATGTGGAAAAACTTACTGTTAAATTTGCTCATATTTTTCTGAGGATATCACAGGCTGTTCATCATTTGATTTGTAAATGGATGTTTTCAGAATGAACTTCTTTATGCTAAAAAGGGATAAATTTGAAGGGCTTGTTATTTATTGGATTATGTGATGGTTTTACTGGTCTGGCCCACCTGAGATCTAAGTGGGCTGCATGTGGCCCCTTAACTAAAATGAGTTTGACACCCCTGTGTGAGTTTATAATGTCAAGTGAGTGCAGCAAACAACAAAATGCACAACAGCACTGTTTTAATATCGACTTTGTTTTTTTATTTGTTAATACAGCCGATGGGACTCTGTCATATTTCCCATCACTGTAGTGGCCGAGTAACGGATTACTCTTTGTCTACTAACGGTCGAGCTCGTGCTGCACGGGTGGGGTAGCTGGCTCTCGTGCAGGCGGTGTATTCACCGACCAGACAACTGCAGTGGGCTCGTTTTATCTTATGCTCGTTCCGGGGCGCCGCTGTCAGGCACTGTGCACCGTACGCTTTCTGTCGGTGAGACACACACTGAGTGATGCGCGACCAGCCAGCACCATCCCTCACAAATCCCAAACGGAGGTGACTTGATCAGCATATGACATTCTCCAGGTAAGACGTTATTTAAATGAATAAACATCGATGCTCCGTCAGGGAGGCTGTAGTAGTAATCTTCCTCCAAGGCATCCAGGAGGAGCGGTGGAAGGATGCTGATCTGCCTCAGCCTGTGGATGTGTCCTCAGCATCAGTGTTAACAACAGGGCGGTGAGCTTTCACGGTTCCTTGTTTTAAAAGTCAGGCGTATAATTCAGGGAATATGTATATCTGGGGCGACTCAAGTTTAAATACTGGAGGTGTTTGCGCGTCTGTTCGCACCTAACGCTACAGTTATGGGTGATTCATCCATGCGCAGCCCAGTCTACGCCTAAAATTATCGATTGTAGTTATATTGCTATAGGCCTTTAGTGTCTCATGAGATGCGGAGGGTCATTAATTTTTAGATGTCCTTAATGGTCCAATTCCTTTCCTGCATCATTTTATTAAACGGCACCCCAGGCATGTGCAGGCTACTCTGACTTCTGTTTGTGGAAATGGCAAATCCAACCCTGATATCCGCTCATATTTCTTAATATACACCCAACTACTCCACACTTGTCTTACACTTCAAATGCTCCAGTTCCTCCCATCCTTGGTGCTCAAAGTTGAAAACAGTGTGAGGTAGAGTACACTGCTGCGTCTCCTCCTGCACTCCTGCATCTGATACAAGTTGTTTAAGAGCTAAATGTGAAATGCTTGTCTGTATTTTGGGTGTTTGGTGGAGGACTTGTATATCCTTAAGTGCCTGCTGTGTACCACTCTGTGCCAGTCCTGGCCACAGGGGAGGGCATTGCTGACAGGCGTAGTGTCTGGCTGTTCATTGTTCAGAGGGAGCAGGGGACAGGCTTGCAATGTCTGCTTTGCAATTTTATGTCCTTAGCTTTCTGTCCTCACCCAGGCGTGCAGAATGCATTTCAGCAGCCATCATCCACTTGTGTGATAACTTCGGGCTGTCTGATGTTTACAGGACAAGCCCTGTTGGTTTCTAACACAACAGCAATGTTGTCCCAGGAGTTGAAGGCACAGTGGAATATACCACACAGTACAAGCTGCATTAGGTGCAAGCCTTATAGGTTTTACTTTAAGACTTCCATTCAGTACTTGACTGTATTTCAAATGATTCAATGTGATAAACCTGAAAAAAAAGATTCTATTCCATTAAAATGAAATTGGAGGTGAACATTTGGATAGTAGGTTGCTGAGATTGTGGTGGAGAACCTCTGTGATTAAAAACATTAGAAATCACAAACCATGTAGCTAAGGAAAAAGACACAATTACTCACATCTTATCTTTCATAACTGATTTACTTATCAGAATATGTGTGTAATGACTAGATGCTTCGTGACAACAAGAGGAAAGCTGATAAAATGTGTAAAAAATGTCTGTTAAAGTGATGCAAACAAAGAAGTTAACAGTGGTATGGAATAAAAATGGAAAAAGGGGGTGTGAGGCGTAGAGAACAATGGCTGTGCTGCAGCTAAGGAAGAGGGTGATGACCACTGTTGTAAAGTAGAGTAATGCATGGCTATTAGAAAAAGTGAGGGGCCCCTGGAGAGCCATGGTAGAAACCTACAAGGTCTTGGAGGATGCATGCAGCATATTGACTCGTGATGTTGAAAGTGGGAACGCAAAGTTTTCATTTTCCATCTTTTTCCTCGAGATCTGAGCTCACCGGTTCCCCTGCTTTGTTTCCACATCTCTGTATAGCCTGGGATAGTTGTCTGTGTTGCACCTGCACTGAAGGACAAACAGCCTCCCTGCAGCCTGCTGGGATCGTATTCATGCTGCAGCCAGAGGATACTAAATTGGACTCTGGGGGAGGAGAGAGAATAGGGCAACAGCTTCCAGCCTTGCTGCACAAATTATGAAAGATAATAACTATTTGGAAATGTGTGATGAAGTTATTAGCCAACAAGACAATTAATCTAAAAGCAGTTGTTATGAGGCTCGGCTACATGAAAATATTCCTTTAGCTGCCCCAGCGTCATGGATGGCAGTGCCACAGGGAAATCGGTTATTATTATATAATATGTATAATATCTTCTTAAAAGCTTTGCTCTCTAAGCTATGGATTTCACATACCAAAGATTTACGTTCTCTGCTCTGTTCATAGCATTGATGTGGGTGGAGGTACAGTAACAGTCTATTGTGCCCTTTGGCAAAAACAAAATATTCCATGATAATAAAACCTATAGACAAGGCTACAGGGTGGGTGTTGATTTTTATGTTGCATAAAACTGTTGGAAATCCAAAAAGGCAATTGAAACGATGATTTATGATGAGGCTTTTGTGAGATAAGTGGTGCTGCAGCATTGTTACAGACAACTGTATTGCTGTAGAAAAGCTTTGTGCGAGCAATTTAGCCAGCAAATTCCTGTTGGAGCTTGAAGAGGACGGGCCGTGAACCATACTGCTGCTCTGTGTTAACTAGCAAACAGAGACATGCTGGGGAATTACAGATGAGGGGGATAGGCATAAATAACACCTTAGCGCTTGTTGTAGGTTAATCTGCTGGAAATTAATTTAGGTGAACATAATTTTTAACTGGAACTGACCACATGTTATGCTGTTTTGATTTCTGGGTACTGTAGAGATGCATCTGATGGATGTTTTTCTTATTTTTTACTGTATCAAGTATGAGCAAATTGCTGAAAAAAGCCTATCGTCATTTCTCAGAGCCCAAGACTATTGTTAAAATGCTTTTTAATCACACAAACACTCAAAAATCCAAAGATGTTTAATTACAATCATATAAGAAAGGAAAGAAACAGCAAATCCTCACATTTAAAATGCAGAAACCAGCCATCAGAATTGTTTTCCATCAATTTTCTGTCGCTGAACATCGACTCATTGCTTCAGCACTATTTTAGACTGTAGAGTCGGTATCTACAAACATAACTAACTGTCTCCATTAGGTGGAAATCAGTGCATCAATATTTAAATATATGATGTCATCAGGCAACATTTCTCACTTGGTCTCACGTGCCAGCAGACCCATATACGGTTGTTTTTATGTGAGCGTAGGGTGCATAGCAATAAATCAGAAAATACTCCTCTGTTCCAGTAAGACCACTATGGCTGCTGTCATATTGTCCCATGAGTTGCTCCATTATTCACCGTCTGTGGAGGATTTATCTCCAGATGACATCATCACTACAGTCAGCCTCTCTGCTGCTCAGCTTCACACGCTATGCAGCCTGAGCTGTGCAATATTAGAGAAATCTGATACGTATGAATCACATATATGATTTCTAACTGAGTGGTCATGTGTCTGACTCACTTTCATTTCATGTGCATTTCCTTCTCATACAAAGGTGTCATGTTCCCATACAGGATTCTCCCCCAGACATCTGATCACCCTGTCTTTGTTGGCTCAGATCTAGATCCAGATGCAGATAGAAAGAAATATTAATATTTTCTACTTTTATGATACACAGTTTTAGAGATTGTGCAGCCTTGGGAGCAGCGCAGCATGTGCTGTTTAAGTGCTTTGTCGCTTTATGTTGCAGTCAGCCATGTCAGGCTTAATTCAGAGGCAAAAACTTTGTTACGGCCAGCTGAAGTGGTCAATAGCGAGGAAGAATTAAAAGCTGACAGAAGCATTCCAGCTCTCCATGCGCTGATTGGAAAAATGCTGAACGTTTCTATCCCGACTGGTTGTGTTTCATAAAGTAATCTGAAATAGCACTGTAACCTAATAGATCGACAGAGTGTGTACTTTCGTTCCTCATCATCCCCCCTGCACTGCTTTGCTGGCTTTTCTATTTGCACTATAAGGACTTTAATGTTTTTGGTTTCCAGCTTGGCCAGGAGCTGTTTTGCTTTTACTTTTTCTTCAGGGTTCAGAGACTAATCATGGTTCACTGTTCGTCACGAGAAGGCATAGTTTCCTGGTTCGCACGTGGGCTTGATTACAGCATCAAAACTTAGTCAGAGCTGCAAGGATAACTGACTCACTATCACATTTCAGATGATGATGTTGCTCCTTAGAAATATCCACATTATGTATTCAGCATTCATCCACAAAGTTGACCTTTTATATTCAAATTTGTATCCAGTGATCATGGCACACAGGGATGGGTATCGTTTAAAGTCACGATACCAGTGCTGATACCAGTGCCTTTAGAGTGATACGAACCAGTAGAGCACTTCATTCAATACCCATGATGTGAATTGAATGGCGTGTTTGCTTTAGAGATTTTGCTGAATTTAGGTTGTGACATCTAGTGATTGAAGACATTGAAGCTGCTGGGTGTTAGCTTCGCACAGGGGGGTGGTTGTGAGAGTTCGCCCTGCTACACACACACAGTGACAGGGCTAACTGTTAGCATCACACTGCTTTTCATCTCTGGGTTTAATAACAGAGTCGAGCCATTTTGATGTTGTAGGTTCGTTGGGATTATTTAATGGCATGACGTTGGATGTTAGCTGCTGCTGCTGCAGCTGTGTAGCTCATGCTTACCGGGCAGATGTTGAGCTGACCATCACTGAGAGGTTAGCAACTCTGGAGATGGCTGTAAGAGAAAGTCCGCTGAGCCGGCAAGGAGAGGACGCTCCAGGATCAGACCCTTGGTGCAAAAAGGATCGAATGCAGGTATCGTTTGACTGGAGATGTCTTGATACTACTTGGTACCAAGTTATTTCAGTCGATACCTTCAAGGTATCAAGTACCGATACCCAGCTCTGATGCCACAATATATGAATGTGATGCTGGATTGAATCATATTTCTGTAAGCTTTAGCAATCTGACAAAGATACTGCTTTTTAAAGTTGTGTCTCTAAGTGACATCTAAAGGACTGCCATGTTATAACCACACAAAAGGCCAGACTCTACAATATTTACAGTCAGTTGTCTGTAAATAAAGCATGAAAATCCTAAAGGAGTTGGGTCAGCCCTTGTTGTCCAGCTTTTGACATTGTTCTAGTATCACACACATGAATATGACAGCCATATCAGTGCTACTCAAGTTGTTTTGACAGCGCTGTCTTATCCGATTTCAGTTTTTCCATGAAAGTGTGATCTGTGTTTCTGCCTCTGTCATGCTTTCTTCTGAAACCACACTAGACTGCTTTGATTCTGAGACAGAGCTATCGCCTATAGCTTTCATCCACTGGTTACTATTGATCTGAAGTGGCTTGATCGCTCTTTGAGAGGCTAAGCGTTATTCTTGCTGACCCTTGGTCCAGGGCATATTGTGCTACTATTGCGCTGCACTACCAGGGAAAGGAAACATGCAGGAATCAAGGTCACACTCTGTGTCAGGCATGGTGAAGGAGGCACCGTTTCAACGTTTGTCATTTCATTGTTTGTGACAGTTCTCAGAATGGGAGTCTTTGAACTGATGCTTCAACTGGTGTAAAGAGTGCAAAGTCACTTTTAACATACTTTCTTTTCAAAGAAAAAGGAAAAGATTATCTCCTCTGTGTGGGTGATGAAGCTGCAGGATAACTTCCACAGAAGCTGCCTTCGCTATGCCGTGTTATTTTTCTTTCGATATTCCCCTCTCATTGTCCGTAACGACTCTCCGCCCTGCTCCTCTGGTCCTGCTGTAAAATCTATTAAAGTTTGAGAAGTCAGTCCTAGAATTCATCAAACACTTGTCTTAACTCCCTCGACACTCTCCAACACATCAACGACCTGCACCTTCAAGTAATCAATATCGAAGCAGCGACGAGTTAAGGCATGAAGAGGTCTGGGAGAGATGTTGAGAGATGCAGACCAGCAGGATGTGTCGTTTACACTTTACCGAGTGTTCAAAAAGACACAATGCTGTGATGGCCAAGGTCACATTGCCTCTAGCTAGATGTCCTTAAAACACACAGGTAGTGACCTGGTGAGGCACACAGGGAATTAAGGCATATAAAATATGTTGATTAAGATAAATGCCACTAGCACACATCTTTTAAGTTGTACCTTTTATCCACTTTGCAGCCCCCCCATTTTACCTCTATTATAAACCAGCTACATAATATACTGTTTAAATGTTTGGAATTGCCTGCCACAAAAGCTTGATTGGCTGTAGTCAGATGGCTGAGAGGACCACTCCATGTTATGAAGGGTCTTCCTTGCTTTTAGGATGTAGAAAGACCTTTTTACAAATAAATGTTATTTTGCATGAAGAGTTTTGTACATGGAGCGCAAAACGCTGTACAATGGTTCAACCAGACTGACAGATGAAAGGGCAAAATGAGACAAAGGTACCTGTTAAACAAGAATATATATATGAGTAAGTAGAAGCTCAGCACAGTAATGCCTGTAAAGAGCTGGTAATAACAGGTGTGTTGCGTTGTGTGTTGCGTTAGCAAAGCAATTCTTTGAACTTAACAGCAGAAACAAGTTAGTCAAGGGAAAGCACTATTGAAACTAGATCACAGTGTAAACCTTTTCAATCTGACCACTAGTCTGTAGAGATTCCAAAGAAGAATGGGCTACTAAAATATTTAGAGCCCAACATGCGTGTTTGTGTGTGTATTAAAGAGAGAAGGAGAGCTGATGATGATCAGAGCCGTTAGTCATGCCTCGTTTCCACTTACGTATGTGACTGGTGTCTGTAGATCTGTAAATATACAGATGACACCTCTAATGTCTAACGCAAGGAAGTGCATTGCTTCACAGATGGATAGAAATCTGATAGAAACTACCTGTAGTCATGGGGGAAAGGGGAAATTTTTCAGTTTTTTGCCATCCAGTAGTTTCAAGTATGCACTTGGAAAATTACCATGACAACAACGGGCCAATATTGCAGGGCAACAAAAAAATTAAGATGTCAGCCTGTCAGGCACAAAGCATGTTTTGTGAAATAGTTAATTAAAAAGACATATGAATGGCTGAACGAGCCGTAATTTAGTCAATTTAGTCGCCTGTGTTGATTTTCAAGTAAGTTTGTATGATTAAAAAGAATTAGTTTTAACACATTGTGAATCTGAGTAATGTTATTCCACTAAAATATGATTATATGTACATTATATACATGCAGATTGTCATAACGACTTGTTCAGCTGTCCATACATCTTGCAGGCCAACATCTTTACTTATATGTTGCCATGCAATTTTGGTTCTGTTATTGTCCTGGTAATGTTCTAATTGAATATTCCAAACTACTGTTCGACGAAAAATTGACAAAATTAGCCTTTCCCCCATGGCTACAGGTCATTTCTATCAGGTTTCTATCCATCGGTAAAGGAATGCACTTCCTTGCGTTGGACACTAGAGGCATCATCTGTATATTTAGGGATCTACAGACACCAGTCACATGCATAAGCAGACACAAAGCGTCAGTCTCTCATGTGGATACAAAAAACCTCCAGTTTTCCTCTGGGTATAATACTAACAGTACGTTTACTGGATTAGTATTTCTAGTGCAGACTAGTGAGGGTAGTGACATTTAATCAACTAGTCGACTAATCACAACAATACTGCCCTGACATGCAACACTGACAGAATATTGACTGAATGGAAGATTTAATTATTTAATTCTTCTTCTTTTGGGGCCAAAACTACCATTTTTAAGATAGCTATTACTAAAGGAAAAAAGAAAAACATCAGTATAAAAGGTTATTCCAAACTTTTGAACAGTAGTGTATTTCATTATGTCAGCATGGAAATATGGAGTGGTACTTCACGGTATTACACGAAGAACGTGTTCCTTCATGCTATTCTCTACTTGAATTTATGAATAATGAGTCTGTGAATATTATAGTTTGAACTGCAGATCATTTTTTCCAAGTGCGGTGGTGTCCCCTAGAATCAATGAGGTGATGCGTACACATCATTTCACCTCTCTTTATGGCATTAGCATGTAAATGAGTCGAAATCAGTTTCACACTCTGTGACTAAATCAGGTCACATTGGGAGGAAAGCAAAATGGCTAAGAAAGAAAGAAAGAAAGAAAGTGAGAGAAAGAAAGAGCAAAAGAAGCCCTTCTCCCATAGTGCTTGGTGAAAGAGAAACCCATTCATAGCTGCATTAATCATGGGTAGCACCAAAGAATCGCTCTGAGGCGACACCCAGAGAGAGACGGAGAGAGAGAGAGAAGCATTGAAACAGCATTATTCGTTAACTGATTCTGTCTGAATCAGTCTGCTTTCCCTTCACACTTCTGTCCTCTGTGATCTGGCTCAGTATAATTTAAACATCTGACTGTAGTTAGGTTCAGCTTTGAACATTTGTAGGTAACTAAAGTTATAAATGACTACAGTTCAAATGTTAGGTTGATATCTGTGATGACATTTAGTTGGCTGTGAAAGTACCTACAGTTCCGTAACAAGATGAATAGCATCAGATATGAAATGTTAATTAAATATGCCACTGTCCTCTCTTTAGAGTGGAGTTTATTGTCTGATAACATCATCTGGTTTATTTCCTCAGACTGTAGAAAGCCCCTTCCAGACTAACTGTCTCTACAGGGCAGGACAGAGTAACACTCCTTGTAACAAGTAAACAAATCTGTACATGTAAAAATTGTGGAGTGCCCCTTTTCGAGCAAGAGCAAGAAAAGATAAAAGATTAAATAAAAGAATACTGAGCTTCATAGCTTACCGTATCTTGACTTTTTCATCAGTATGGATCGAGCCCCAAAATGGAGCCCAACCCTAATATTTATCTATGACTTTAGTGCTACAAGACAACAGGGCGCAGGAACATGAAAAATATAAACCATAAAGCTGCAAGCAGCAGTCCAGGGCACCAAGCCAGAATGTATCTACCAAAATAGATCTCATAGATACAGAGAGGACATGCCAGTACTGAGAGGGCAAGCTGCAGGAGGTGTACCAGGTGTTGCTGACATGAACATGACGCCCATAGATGCACACTTTTGCATTTATAGCAACATGTTATAGAGTCTGAAGTACAATCACAGGATCTTAATGTGTTTTTCACATCGGCCTCCTGTCACCCAACAGCCATTTCTGTGCTCACTTACGACCACAAAATTGCTCAGAACAGACCGAGCAGGCTTTAGTCCTTTTAGTGACACGTTTACCCTTGATCCTTACAGTTTAATTTTACAGTCATAGCCATTTTAATCAATGGTGCATGTTGTAGTTTGCCTGTAGAAGTGTTTTCAAAGCTGCACTGTATTTGTGCTGAATTCGATGTGTACTTTGTTAGAGTTCCCAGCATGTATTTTGCAAACTTGTAATGTCAGTGTTCATGAACATATTTGTATCCACTTCACAGGAAGCATAAGGTAGATGTCAACATTTGTCATGTTAGACAAGGTTCAGTCTTCCTCCAGAGTTTACCTTTTTATGTTGTAACATTTTGAGATTTATGCAAACAAAAGAGAAAGATGTAGGTATTTGATATGTATATGATCTCATTAGAAAACCTGGAGTTTCAGAGGAGCTAGCCTTTGCAAACGGTTGGTATGTTAGTTTATAAGGATATGTGTGTACTGTACGTGGGTTACTGCTAGTGTATTCATGCATGACCTTAATATACCCATTTCACCAGCCCTCCTGCTGCGTTGTGAGTCATAACAGGACCCCTCTCCCTCAGTATGCTGTCACTTATGTCATTACTTGAGCCTGAGATGCATTCACCAAGCCTGCTCATTAGCTACCGCATTTGTTTGAGGAGCAGCATGACATTAGCATTTAGATGTACAGAGAGCCTCACCTGCTGCTGTCATTGTTGGGATGCGCAGCCAAATTCACATCTGGTGAATTTCTCCTCTCAACAGTGAGGGATTGCTGCTATTCAAAGAAACAATGTTGTCTATAGGTCCAGAGGTAAATGTATTTCCATATACAATGCAGGGTGCTGTTGTTAATCAAGCATGGCGAATGTAAATCAGGCAGAAACTTGAATTGTTTCGGAGCAGCAGCCTCCGGGCAATTATTTCTATAGCCAGACATGTTTGTTGATTGACAGCACAGATGATTGTTTATCATTTGTGTGATAAAGCTGATGGAGAGCAAGCAGATGGTTGTTTTATTGACAGTGTGAGAGTTGCTCAGGGAGGAGCAGGAAGAGAGGGGAACACACAGATGGAAATATAAAAGGGTATCACGAAGAAAACAGCGGGGCTGCCCCCTGAAAGTTGAAGATTCAAATCATCAGTCAACTGAGATTCTTGAGCACTTTTTATTTTGATTGTCAGTCAGTGTGCAGTGTACCTCTGGGGCTCTTTCGGTCCCTGGATTTAGCTGCAGAGTGACTAACTTGGCTTGTTCATTATATTACCCTGTTCAAACTCTCAAAATCTGTATGGAGAAAAAAGAATGGATAGCTGAATATCTGTATTGAATAGCTAAATCTAATTTGACTGACATAATGCTCATTTGGGCACAGCCCTACAAAAACATTTAATTCAATAACGTTTTCTGTAAACCATAGGGGCTCATATATTTTGATGATTTTCAGCACACTTGATCCTCAGTGATTCTCAGTGAGATCAGCACCACTAGCAACCCAGTCACTTTAAAAAGTGTTGATTGATTTTAATGTTGATATAAAAAATATGGTATATGCTTGATGCTGCGTATGGCCCCAATCACACAGAAGGCGTTTGAGCAGCTGGTGGCGGCTTTTTGTAATTGTTTTAAATGAGAATGAAGCTTTTTGCACAGGTTTTTTGCATTGCGACACGCCTCGTGTTTCTGCGCTCTGGATGCCTGGCATTTTTGCTGGAGCGCTCTAGACTCCTCCAACTGAAAAAACTTCAACTCAAAGCGGAAAAGCGCCCTACGTCATCTCTTTTCCCCTTGTCCAATCGATTTGAGAGGCGGGCCTTCTGTGGTGGTCATGACAACAGGTTTACAGTTGGTAAACAATAGAGGAGAAACTGATGGTAGCCGTTGCTGGACACCCAGAGCTATACGGCCCGACGATAGACAGCAGGTTGTCAAACTGCCCCTGAGTCATCTTAAATATGCCTGGAAACAGCCATCATGGAGGCGAAGCTCCTGGACCAACTGGTGGTTCTCCCCGTGATCCACCCTCTTTATTAGGGTCTCATGTGCCCACACAGATCTCTGTTTCCCTGTGCCCAACAAACTATTTATGTGATGGGGTGGTTGCCTGGAAACCATAAAAAGGTGCAGCAAGAGTTTTTTTTCACTAGTGGCATGCAATTCTTTAAGAAAGGCAGTTTGGTGCACCTCGCATTTTGCAATCTGCAAAACACTTTCTGTGTGATCGAGGCCTAATAGTGCCTTAAACCTAAATCTTGATGAACGATACACATAGATTTTGACCCTGTAGATTACAGTTTCACAGCAAGGATCAGTAAAAATTTGTCGTAGATGCATTCAGCTACAGAAGATCTGTAGCAGTTGTCGACAGTGAAGGGAAAAAAACCCTGGGAGTTGAAGCTGAACATCAGAAGTTATTTGTTTGTTTGTGTTGCAATGCAAAGTTTCAGTTGTGCAGTTTTGATTATAGAAAACAAGTGACGCACACTCTGGCTCCATATGCATATCTTATATTTTGATGACGTTGCGGCCTTTGTGCCTTCTTCAACGTCAACAATTATATTGAGACACAGGTACACTGACCTGTTATACAGGCCACACCTTTGTCACACAGCTGCTAACGATTAGATGATCATGCTTAACCATTAGGCTGAGCAAGTCACACAGTCACATACACACAGTCACACAGCTGACAGTGGTTAGATCATCATGCCACACCATTAGGTAGAGCAAGACCCTCAGCAAATCATGACCTTTAAACCAAACAGTGTCAGAAGCTACAGCCGATCACAAGTCATCAAAACAAGTGACAACAGCCACTGCATGTCCTACCACATTTCAGTTTAACATACATTTTTCATACACATACATATTCAAAAATGTTAAAATGCAGAAGTATTAAGTGAATTACTAATAGAGAGATAGCAAAAGTTAAGTCATCAGCTCTAAATGAACATCATGAACAACTTGAACTATATATCCACTGATATATTTAACCCATGGAGACGGGGTTCTCAGACGGTGGACCAATAGTGTTCTCTCCTGGAAAGTAACACATCCAAATTACATGCTCTTGGTGGGAGGGTTATCTTCTAAATCCTAATATATCTCAGAGAGGAAACAGGGTGATTAAATTCAACAAAATGTGCTGCTACTGGATTATTCATGTTTTAACATCTAATTGTACTTCTATGTTAAGCAATACCAGTTTTCAGTGCTCAACTGGTCTTTCAACATACGACTTACCACAAGGGCAAGTATTCAAGTAAATAACGGATTTAGTGGACCATGTTGTAATTCATTTTATAGGGATCTCTTCACCTGTATGAGGATGTTTGAAACTATTACAATGCTAAGTATAATCACATTGCCGTCACATATAGGTGCTAAAATACCTTGAGCTGGTACTGATTGCGGGGAAGGCAAATATAAGTGAACGAGATGGTCTCTTTAATTTTTTTACCTCTTTAATATACCATGAGTGGTTGTACTTTGAATACACAGCTGAGTTCAGAATCAGATTCAAGTATATGCCAGTGTTTCATTATTCCTTTTATCTGTTCTGCACCGTTAGAATACTCAGTTGTAAATATACCATGGTTATTTGATTTCACTGTAGGTTTACGTTTTAAGAGATCCAACCTGGATCTATCTTTTATTTCAGTAGCAGCATGATGTAGGACAGATTTCCTGTATCCTCTTTGTTGAAATTTTTTTCATTCCCCTCATATTCTTGTCAAAATCATCAATTTTCTGGCAAATATGTTTTAATGCAAAAACTCCACACACAAGATTAGGTGTTACTGAATGAGTATGTTGCGTTTGTTTGAGTTCCAGTTCAGTTTCTTTAAGACAGATTCAAACATTGAACGACTCCACCTGAATGTGACGGTGGGTGGTTGTTGCAGGTTTCATTGCAACACTGACTTGTGCTTTTAAATTATTGTAGAGCAATGGCATTCAAGTTTCATTTGATCTAACTGCTATGACATCTGGGTGCGCCTCCATAACAAATGACTCTCCGAACCTCGGACAGCACATTAGCATAAACCTTCTGACCGGGGGAAAGATGGTAAGGTTGTGTGAGGATATAGCCAGTCAAGCAGAGACTGATGTGCAGCATCCATCTATGCTGCCATGCTGTTATGTGTTCTGGTGAAGGCTGATGAAAAAATGTAACACCCCAGAAACCTCAGTAACACATCAAAGACCAGACTCAGCAGGTACCTTTTTTATTGCACGGCCAAACCTTCCTCTTTGTTCTGTGGTGCTGTTATATAGGCCATCTTTCTATTGCCATTACTCACCTCATGGGTTACAGTATCAGCAGGAAGGATCCTATAACACTTCAGCACTGTCAAAAAGCAGACATTGAGGATGTGCCTTCTATTTGTGGGTCCATTTTGTTGTTTGTTGGTTGGCTATAAGGATACAACGTCAAACATGGATGATGTAACAATATGTGATATTTCAAGGGCAGCGTCAGTGGTGATATATTTTAAGAAATATCTGGGGGTGGAATATTAGGCACTAAAATACTAAGTGCACAGTAGATACACTGGAACTCGCTCAAAAAATCTTTTATATTCCTGTATTTTCCATCAATTTTTTATTAGTCAGTTATTTAATCAATTAATGGAGAGCACCAACTGTATGTATTAATCTTATCTATTACTTTATTGTTGTTAGTAAGTCACTGAAATTTAGTATGTTTCATATGTTGGCACGAAAATCAGTACAGGAGCGACAGGTCTGTGTCTAGGTGGCTGTGGTGATTGTCCGAATGAGTGTCTTTATGTGGACGTCAATATCCAATCATTATTAGAGGCCTTTTATTGAGCTTGTGCATATTAACATACAATGTACACAGTGGCTCTGTGCTTTGAAACCCTGAGGAAATACCCAGGGTTTGCTGACTTCATTGTGGCGAGTCGATTTTCCGTTTGGTGAGTAAATCACAGAGAGCTACCCGCCATACTGGTGGCTAAATGTTTGTACCAAAATAGATATGTAATAAAAAAGGATGATGAGTCTCTACCCCATTTTGGTGTCATTTAGGGACTCACTGCTCTGTGGCTTCTCTGCTGTTGAAGTTTCACAGAAACACACGCACACTACAGATGTGTTTTATGAGTATCTGAATGGTACCACGAGCTGATTGTCTTGAGCACTCCTAGATTTGCGGCACTGTTTACTGTAAGGGACATCAGCTGATCAAGTAAAATATCACTTGCCGCCAATCTGGTGCTCGCTACAGTGATGCTACTGGATAGCAGTGTATTGTGAGTTGCACCCATATTTATGACGGTAACAAAATAATAACAGAGGCTGTGTAGTCTGAACAAAGATGCCAAACAGCTTCACTCTTTTCATTCTTACCTTCCAGAGTAAAAACCATAGGCGTACAATGTGTCAATGCTAACCAGATGTAACTTTTTCACATACTGTATTTGTGAGGAGTTGTTCAATATATTGAAATTGTTTTCTGTCAGATTTCTGTTTGACCTCTTCTCTAAGTTTCTATTGAAGCTAAAACCTTATCATCTCAATGAAATGTATTGAAACAAACGTACATGTGACATGAAAAGGCAATTTATTATTTTAGTTGGTAAAAAATATGCTCAACAGGTGGATTTTTTTCATCTATTAGCCCAATTGGCCAGTGATTCAGACAGTAAATTTTGGACACCGCCTGCCATAGATGGACGTGCACCTCCCCTGAGATGTAGCTACACTTAGCACGTAGCCAGGCAGACCTCCTGTTTATTTTTTAACTGACAACTATTTCCCTGAGTGGAAACGTGTTGTTCTCAGTTCTCTCATGAGAGTAGAGGAGAAGTCCGCTAGCCGCTAAGTTATGCAATGGGAAATGCCATAGGCTCATGCTAATAATGTTAGCATGATGTATAAACGTGTCTTGCAAAACACAGTTGTCTTCTCAGTGAACCTTTTGAGTTACAACTGAGCTGAATTTTGTACCTTTACTTAATGTTGTTGGTATTAAGTCATGTTTTATTTGTGTTTAAGGTGTGTTAGTTTAATCAGTTGAACTTCACTGCATTCCACAGATACTCAACACAATGACATAGAAACCCCACTGCCAACTAGTGTTTTGGTGGTGTAACTGCAGAGTGATCCAGACACACCACCGCTCACAACTGTGTAGGGGCATTTACAGGCTGTGGCGTACAACTATAAATCAGCCTTTAAAATGTGCACACTGTTCTAGAGGGTACGCATCCACACAGGGTCAAAACAATGCTAAATATTGCTTACATCATCAGTAGTGCTGTCTAATGTTAGTCTGTATTTTAAGAGTTGTTAATCAATTTGGGAGTTATAGCAGGCTCCAATCTACTTGTTTGTTGTGGTAGTAGGCATAACCTGCTATTTACATTTTGATCAGGGATTGCACCTTTAGGGCTTAGTCTAAATAGCAGAGAGAATCAAAGTGCCACCTGTTTTGTTGTGTTTTACAACACAAACAAACCTAATTACAATAAATAAGAGGTGCTTAAAGCGATATACACAGTTTACATTGTGTAGTAGTGTGCAAATTCTAATATCTTTTAACCACAGCTAACAACCCAACAGAAAAAGCACAAGTTTTAGGTTTGCCATGTATTCAGACCTTTCTGTGAGGTACTGTGCATCTCTAGACACATTAACACACAACACTGAACATGTAGTACACCGCATAAAACTAACTGCAGAAACACTGCATCAAAGAGTTTCACGTTCCTTCTAATTTGGATCCAGGAGGCATTATTAGGTCAGAATAGAGGTTCCACACCTCAGCAATAAGCTAATAAACAGTCGGTTGATTTGGTCGTACATGCCAAAATTGGAGCCGTCTGTGCTGACCTCTCAGCCTGGGATGGGTTGAAGCTTGCTGAGGAATACTAATGAGAGAATTAATAGAGGTGGGTTTGAATTGAATAGACAACGACTTTGAAAATAACGACATGAGTTCTTGTGTCAGTGCACACAACACTACTTTATCACTCCCCTGTCGTGATGTTCTACACAATATTATGCATCATATCCTTAACTCTAAGAGCATCACTGGAATAATGTTGTGTAGATGTATTCCTCTAAACACTGACTGCTAAACAGCGCTCAGGGTAAAGCTGAAGGTCAGGACATCCTAACTGGACTGTTAGCAGCCAGCGGCCTGTTTATCTCCGCTCTGCCTTAGAGCCCCCTCATTTCATTCTGTGCTCCATCTTTACGTGCCTCAGGTCTGTAATTCAGAAAAGAGAGCTTAGTTATTGCTCTGGGACAGGAGATCACGACAGCATGGCAGTGAGCAACCTTGTAAAAATGTTGACGGGGTGTAAAATACCATGGAACAGCTTATGCAAGGATTTTGAGTGAACAGGGTACTGTAAGCTTTGCCTGCCATGACATTCGAGTGAGGGATGGACATCAGTGTGGATAGATTTCCTGCTGGAGATGGGCTTTGATGAGTTGAGGTGTAGGTGTGCATACAATTGTTTTGTGCATCTGTCAGCTTGTTCTAACTTTATGCCTGTTTGCCCAGTGTGTGGGGAAGTCATCATTGCATTATGTTTTTCCCCTCAGACAAAGTCTATGCTTTTTTCTTTTAGCATGTACTGCAGCTATCCTTAAAAAGTACTTACTGTTGCATGCAGTATGCACACAATTGCGACACACTACTTCCTAACGTTATGCCTTAAATGAAAGTCAACCCTGGGCAGCTCTCATGTTGTTATTTTGCAGGAAGTAATAACTGTACATATTGTAGTTTCTAACAGATCATATTCACGTCATCAAAGTTACATAGGGTATGCACTTCTCTGTCATTATTGTTTAATACTGATACCCTTTTGTTGTCGGTTATACTTCTGATTATTAAATTAAACAATTAATATTCCAATTTATTAATAATTGAATGGTCAACAGTCACCTGAATGCGCTTTCATCCATCATTGCGGCTCCAAACAGCTGTCAGTGAGCTGTCAAGCTGTCGTCTGTTTGCAGCTCAGTCGATGTGATGTATCTTTAGCTGCGCAGATGATTGTGGGTCACGATATCCAGAATATGGCATACTATATAGTATGGCAGTATGGGTATTGGAACGCACTGTATATGTTTAAAAAAAATCTGCTTCGCCCCCTGGTGGCTGGCTGCAGTATAGGTCATGAGCCGATGGGGTATGGGCCAGACTAAAAATCAAAGAACACATCAAATAAGTTTTTCCCAAAGATAGTTGGTGACATTCTAGGTAGGGCTTAACATGCTGAAGTGTTCAAGTGTCCGTTTTCTGATGAGTTTGGTTTTAATTAGTTATTTAATGCTATTTAGAGGTTGTGTGCATCATGGTTGACAGTTGTGTGTGTCAGTTGGCGTACTCACGACTGAGTCAGGCTAATGGTGCTGAGTCGGATGGATACATGGGCTGGCACTCGATTTACTGCTCCACTCCCCGAATGCTACTGCACAGGCTGCTCTCCCTCATTTAGAGATCCATAATCTATGAATATGCAGATGCTTTGGACACAAGATGTCTCCTTCTTCACTCTAAAGTCCATTATCAGTGTTTGTGTCCTGCAGGTTTCAAGTTTGAAAATCACTCTAGTGTAAATTGCAGAGCTCTAAGGTGAGCACAGAGAACCTCCCCCCTTTTGGACATATTCATAGCTCACCCACCACAACATGAAGGATCTGTATCAGCAACAGATGGAGGGTCTTTTTTTTCCTCCTGTTTAGTCCAGTCTCTTTTTTCCATTTCTTGTCAGATAGCATCAAGTACTACTGCTCTGTATTGGCACTGAGTAATATGGCACTCTGCTGGCAGTCTGCTGTTTTTCTGAGTGACAGTGTGAGGCACAAGTTAACTGTTGAAGAGTTTGCACATTTAAAAATGTGGTATGATGATAACCTACATGGTGTTGTCTATATACAGAACATTTTAGTGCAGAGCCTGGGGACAAATACATGGTATGTAACTACTCTGATTTGCCCTGCAAAAATAAAGGATGTCCTTTTTAATTGCAGATTATGCCCATTATCAGCATCTTTTAAGATTGCTGGTGTGGCTTCTTGAGGCTGGTGTGGGGGGAGAGAGTTACACATTTTCTATTTTGTATTCAATCACATGCTCATGTGAACTCTGATTTGCCTGTCTTTTTTTCTGGGTTGAATGCTCACAGCTAATTGTTTGTAGCACAGTACAACCACTCTTGAAGACTAGTCAGGAATGATCTATGACAATGGTAAGGGAATTTAGGAAAACAGACGCAAAGGCAGCTCTAACAGTTAATGGTACAAAAGAGAGGAATTTATGTAGGTTAATAGAGAAGCTGTGATAAAATGGTTTGCCATGTTTGCTTCACATTATCTAAGATAAAACAGTGCTGGGAATGAGGCAGTACAACAACTCAAGATTCCTAGATTGCCTAACTCAAGTATCTCTTCTTTCTAAATGTTGTCTCCCTTTGGGTTGGCCGTAAATGTGATCTGCTGAGTGTTTTGTCTCAAACACTGTTTCGCTGCAGTGTGCTGCAGTGTGAGTTGGGCCTGTGGGACCAATACAAGCCTCAGGGCTGTTGGCAAGTAGGAGGAGGGGAGCCATGGTGAGCTAGAGTGGTGGTTAGATAGGAGAGACATTGTCATTGTGACTACTTTGAACACAAGCTGTGGGTGTTGTGTATTTCCTAATTTGTGGGGACGAAAATTTGCCATCGCTTTGTGGGGACTCACCTAAAATACGGTCCCCAACAATGTTTTAATGTAAGGATTTAGACTTAGTTTTTAGGTTAAGGGCAGAGTTATGCCGAGGATATGGTTAGGACAAGTGTTGCAACTGAGCATGTAGATGTGGTTTGAGTTGGTGCATACCTTCAGGGAAAGTCAAAACAACGTTGTCTTGGATATCGGTTTTGTTTTAGGATGTTTGAGAACAAATGGATGGAGAAGTCAGCATATTCTTCATATACTGTGTATTTACATTCTATGGATAACATTACCACCCTGATTTTCTCTACTATAGTTTTATTATGTTGGTTATTCTCTTCCGTTCTGTTTCTCTTTATCTGAATCAAGGGTCCAAGGACAGAGTATCTCGTATGCTTTACAGATTATAAAGAAGCATAGTTGTAAGTTATGCATGATTAGGGGCATGGCTGCTCTAAGTGACAGGCTGAAAAAAACAAGATGGCGACAGCTGAAATGCAGAGCTTGAGGCTTCAAAACGGGAGTGCGCAAACTAATGGGTGACGTCAGAGAGGCTATGTTAATTATTTATACAGGCTATAAGTGTAAAGCCCCTTGAGGCAAATTTGTGGTACAAGGAAATATGAATATAATTGAATTGGCTTGACTTAAAAACCTATCTTGTTGCTTTCCTTTCAAATGAATTTCTATAGCTGCTTTCTTCTTACACTGATTCTGTGTTCACACTACAACAACACAGCAACGTCCTACAAGTCACTCTGAAGATGCAGTGAGGCGTCAACCAGTCATTAGTGTTTGTTTCTAGCTGTGGTACTGTGTTATTTAGCTTAGTTAACTGACACTATGCTAGCTTTATGTGCATTGCCGTACAAACAAGGATGCAATGGGGCGGCGAGATGTGATGTCAGAATGAGGATCAGATGTTGATCAAAGGCATAGATATTTATTTGACCCAAAAGAAACTTGTTGAAACTCAGTCAAGTTGGTTTGTGGCAAGTAGCAGACACAAACAAGCCCGTCACGATGTAACTGCATTAATGAGCGTTTGAGCAACACGAAGCTGGTCAGGCTGTTGTTGTGTTGCTCGTAGTGTGAACATAGCATAAGGTGTTTGTCATCTCTTCTTGTCCTGTCTACCAAACTTTGTTTTCCCATTCCATGAGTCAGCGGGTGTTGATCACTTGCAGTCCAGAAGGCTATTTTGCTATATTCTCTCTCTGCAGCATTTTACCAGATAAGACAATAAAACTCTGCTTAGGTGCAGCATAAGTTGTTTTGACTACTTGCTTAAAGCCAGCTGTTTTTGAAGAAAATTTTCATCTGTCAAATTGATCATTAGTTACTGCAAAGCTAAGTGGAAATCACTCGATCTCTTGAAATTTTTGATTTTTGTATAATTAGCTAATCATCATGACAGATTAGGTATTTTGCCATCTAGCACATAGCTGCCACCGCTGCTGTCTACATCACATCCTGCACCTACTTCGTTTTTTTAGCCCCCTTTTAACCCCGCCACTTCACTCACCACTACCCCTGCTGGCTGTTGGAAAAGGGCTATCGAGCTGACACCGACAGTGTGTATGCTGCTAGTGTGTTTTCTGGTTAATCTGATCCAACTGCTGAGTGGGGACAGCAACTTGAGGCTGTCACAAGGGGTCTCAGGCTGTGAGGATGAGATATGACACGTGGCCTTGGCTCAGTGGCAGATGGTGAAACCCTGCTGCCAGAGTTTTGGAGAGTGTTGTTGAGCAACAGTAACATAGCCAGTTTCACCAGGTTTACTGTAACCCCTACTCTGAAATTCTGCCGCTGGCCAGTCGCTCTCGTTAGACCACATCTCCATCTCAAACAATTGAGGCATGACAAATTCCTTCCATGAAAAGTCTTGGGTTTGGCACTGGGTTTGGTTTAAAGTAGGATCTGATCACAACTCCTGGAGCACATTTGGCTTCAACTCTGCCAGAAGTTGAAGCTCATTACACTAGATGCAGATAAGAGCAGATCAAATGTCAAATGTTATTTGCTGTTGTTTGCATAAATTCAATTACAATACACTTTTACAAGCGTTGGTTTGATATTTTCTTTCTGAACATTTAGTAGATTTGTATGAAAAACATCACGGCCAATCCAACTTAACTTTCAGCTTCACTTCATATAACATTCTTGTATTACTTTCCTATAACAATATTATAGTTATAATAATAATGTATAATTGTTATGTAGAGAACAGTGTCCATTTGGATCTATGTCAGGAATCTTTGCACAAGATTTGCACAGCCCATTTTCATCCTTAGCATAATGCAGTTGCAACAACTTCTGTTATGAATGTGGGTCTTTGTTGATGCCAGTGACAAACAGCCCACAGCATCACTCTCAGTTTTGTGAACTAAATATGCCCAAATAATCCCATTTCTCATCATCGCCCCTTGTACCTTCTGCACATCTAGGCAAGAGGAAGAGATCAAAACTCAGTCTTCACGTTGAACTGTGTGTCTTTCATGTGGGTTGTCAGTTTGATGCTCAGTTTGACGCTCTCTCCCCTTTTGTGTTTTAGGTCATCGCCTGGAGCAAACAGTAGAGCTGCTCTGCCTACCTACGGATATCAGTGAGTTGGCTTTACTGTGCCTTGGCAGGTTATTACAGTATACTGAAGAGTGTGGGAGGAATTCTTATAGTGCCACATGAGAAGCTGACAAGTTCTCCCAGATTGTGGAGACAGTTCAGACTTTGCAAATGTACCCAACAATAATGATAGATTGACCACTGTCCAATGTTGTGTGTGTCTGTGTACTGGTACACTCAGACCTGTTGCTGGGCACTAAACAGGCAGACACAGCAACCTCTGAGCCCTAGGGAGCTCCTTATCCTGCCTGGCTGTCCACTGAGTCATGCCATTGGGGCGTAGAAACAAAGAAGGGATGAGATGAGCAGATGGAATAATAACTAAAAGGATGGAAGAAATATGGAAGGGAAGGGTCAAGATATTTTTTGTGTGGAGCTTTATTAAGCAAGGTGGCAAGGATACTTTTTAAGGGTGCATTAAAGCTCACATCTGTAATGCTTTTACTTCATATCTCCGTGGTGGAGCATTGCAAAACAGATTTTGTGCTATTTAATAATGCTGGCTTTTAAGACAACTGCCAATAACCTTGGTTCCTGACAGAGCAACTCACACACTTCACACTGTGTTAGTATTTTTACACATTATGGACAAAGCCTATTAATTGATATCACACTTCCCTAACACGCACATTGTAATGCTTTGCAATGGCTGACTGAAAAACATCAAACTACCACACAAACCTTCACAACATCTCTGCAATATTTGTTCACTTTCACATCACTCCATATACCTCTCACTGAGTTACTGAGTTTGGTGGCATAACTAGCATGCACTGGGGCGGTTTGCAGCCGAGCGTGAAGCGATCAGGATGAGAGTCAGTACCTCCTTGTCAGAGACCATGGTTCTCTGCCAGAAACGGTGGATTGCCCCCTCTGGGTTGAGAGAGAGTTGCTTCCCAAAGTGAAAAAGTTCAAGTACTTTGGAGTCTTGTTCATGAGTGAGGGTAAAATGGAGCATGAGATGAATAGGCGGTTTGGCGCAGCATCAGAAGTGATGCAGGCACTTCACCAGACCGTCATGGTGAGGAGGGAGCAGAGCTGGAAGACAAAGCTTTCGATTTACTGGTCCATCTACGTCCCAACCCTCACCTATGGTCATTAGCTTGGGGTAGTGACCGAAAGAATGAGATCGAAGACATAAGCGCACAAAGTGAGTTTCCTTTGTAGGGTGGCTGGGCTCAGCTTAAGCGATAATGTGAGGAGCTTAGACATCCAAAGGAAACTTGCTGCTCCTTCGCATCGAAAGGGGCCAGTTGAGGTAGTTCAGGCATCTGATCATAATGATCAGGCACATTCAACCGGTTGGAGGCCCCAGGGCAGACCCAGAACACGCAGGAGGGATTGTATATATCTCGTCTGGCCTTTGAACACCTGGGATCCCCTAGGAGGAGCTGGAAAGCATCGCTGGGGAGAGGGATGTCTAGAGTTCTTTGTTCAGCCTACTGCCCCTAGACCGAGCCCCGGATAAGCAGATGAACATAGATGGAGGGATGGATGGACGGATTAATGGATAGATGAATGGAGTGGCATATCTATCTTAGTAGAATGGACCTGCTCTGTTATTAGGGTTGGATACTGTTCAGAGTAGATCATTACCGGTACTGGTTGTGGTTGTTGGCATTTGGTACCCAATGGTACCTTTTTTCTGTAAGGTACGTTTTTACGTAGCCAGACCTAGCGCTGTTTTAGCACTAGAGAAAGGTCTGGAATTACCGATTAGCTTTCTACTAATCTTAGAGATAGAGTAAAGAGCTCGGACATCCGGAGGGAGCTCGCACTATAGCTGCTGCTCCTTTGCGTCGAAAGGGGTCAGTTGAGGTGGTTTGGGCATCTGACCAGGATGCCTCCTGGGCCCCTCCTGCTGGGGGTGTTTCGGGCATGTCCCACTGGATGGAGGTCCCTGGGCAGACCCAGAACATGCTGGAGGGATTACATATCTCATCTGGCCTGGGAACGACTTGGGGTCCCCCAGGAGGAGCTGGAAAGTGCTGCTGGGGAGAGGGATGTCTGGTGTGCTTTGCTATGCCCGCTGCCCCTGCAACCCAACCCGACCGAGCGAATGAAAATGGATGGGTGGGTGGATATAAGGTAAAAATGCCCTGGTTTGTGTTGTTACTTTAAAGAAATCAGAGTCACCTTGGGCAGCATTAAGCCCATGATGCAGCAATGTGCTGTTCCAAAATAGTGTCGAGTGAACTTGTTTTGGTGGAAAATTTGCATGTGGGGAGGCAAGCATTGTCATTCAAATGGCCCTACAAAAGAAAACGCCACAAAAAAGGTTAATAGATGGAAGTTGACAGTGCAATTCAACTTTCAGTGATAAAAATGACAAAGATAATTTGAGCTCTAGAGGTGAAGCCTGACTATACCTAAGCTCTGGAGGAACTCACTAGACCTTTAAAACCCCAGACAGTTTGCAGGCTATAAGTGGCTCCAGCAGAACATTATTATGACGGTAACACAGAAGCTTGTTTAAAGTGGAACGCATCGATGCGATGCTGCAGATCAGTGCTGCAGCTGTAATTTTGGCTGGCTGGGAAGCCGACAGAGCAGGTAAGGATGGCGTCCTGGCTTTAATGCACTTCTGCCTCCTCTATGAAGTTGAACCCGGTGGCTCCACAGAGCTCTGTGGCTGGCCGCAGGGCACTTTGTGGCACTTCTGCCTCTTGTCTAAACTCGGTGTTCTCACCCAGATGCACTCTCAGTTACCAACATTTGGCACAGATGGATTGAACGTGAATTAATATTGGGTAGCACTGACGTGATTTTGGCGAGGGCCTTCCTACCTAACCCTATCACACTACATTTCTAATGACAGTTATCTCATTTGTGAATATGTATTAACAGAACTGTCAGTCACATTATTGTAGTACTGTGATAGATACATGTACGCATCACTCAGCTCTTCATAAATACAACAACAGTACAAGGTAAGAAGTCAAAAATAAAATGGAGAGGGAGGAGCACGTGAGGAAAAGGGCAGTTTGTATGCTGATGGAGGAGGAGGAGGGAGCGCATCATGGGAGAACCCGGCTGAGGACATACTGTACCGGGGTGGAGGAAGAGGATGCAAAAACAACAGTTGAGCAATCCAAAGTGTTGTGAGCCTCTCAACACTGCCTCCCCTCATCATTTATTAATATCCTGCTAGAATATTCATCCACCCCTGTACAGCGCCATCCTCCTAGAGAAAGAGAGAGAGAGAGAGAGAGAGAGAGAGAGAGAGAGAGAGAGAGAGAGAAATTAATAGAGCTCTGTATCATCCCGACACTCAACAGTGCATCACAGCCTTTGTTAGTGTTGTCACTTGAATATCATCCATCATCAACCAACGCCTCCCATCCAATCCACTTGTCTGCTTATTTCATGTTTACTGTTAATTTTGACCACATCCTTTTTTTATAAAGGGATTAAAGAGAGACAGGGCAGGGCTGCTCTGGCTTTCAGACTTTGACCCACAATGTGGTCTTTAAGGAGCTGGGACTCCAGAACCAGATCACAGACATAAGCCTCACAGCCATATTCGCACTTGAGTAGGTCCGCAAACAGCTTCAGAATAGGTCGCCATCCATCTGCATGTCACTGATATGGAAAATCCACAGCTGTTTGGATTCATAAAGGGAACTTTAGCGGTCGACTAGTATTGGGGATGGCTGCGTTTGGAATTTGACTGAGCCAGTGCAGTGCAGTGATGTGTGCTCAGTCTGCCAGCTGCTATGCGTCACTTATTCTGATTAAATCCTTTGAAGATGAAGGGAAGGACAAAGAATCAGGCATTCCTGTAACTTATTACAAATCATCAAAAGCCGGAGCAGCTACATTAACGTGTACACTGGTTCTGTGATAGCACACTGTGAATGTAGCGATAAATAACCCTGAAGTCACGGTGGAATTCGATGCCACGCTATGAAGTCGGTCACATCTGTCATCACATATGCTGTTAACTTTGCGAGGAATCATCTGTACTTTCCCTCTCCTCTCCTTTCTTTTGATTTTCTAGGGGATTGCAATTTTATGAAAGCTTAAAAGAATCAACAGTCTTGTGTGTAAGAACTATATGAATGTGCGCCCATTCCTGCATTCTAATATAGCATGAAATTTCTTCCTCTTACTGCTGTTTAGTCAAATTTGCCAACCCACCGGCACGAAATATATGAGGTTGCCATGAATGTATGAGTTCTTCTGAGTAAGCCATGAACAAATTTAATATTTTACACCCAGCCGTTTGTCTCTCCTTCCCCTGCTCAAATGACAGTCGCTGCCTCACTGTGTAGCTCAACTATAGTGCTCTGATGTAAACAGATATAATCCAAGTGATTCCTGTAAACGTCTAGAACCAACCTTGTTATTATGACCTGACACACAAAGACCTCCACAGTCAATATGTGGAACATTTGATAATCAGTTTCTGCACCCCTACGTTCACCTTTGGGGATACCCCACCTATAAAAGGGGGTGTCCCGCCTTGCCTCTCCCCTTTTGCTGTTGTACTCCATGGATGAGGAGCTTGAGTTAAATGGTCATAATTGACGGAGGATTTTCTTTTTACCTCTTGCTGTCAGAGTTGTCAGGAATAAACAGAGCTCTCCTCCAAAGATTTCCACAATGGGCTTCTTCATATCAACACAAAGCAGACAACACTAGAGTCCAGCAGTTACTTAGACTCATACGGAAGTAATCCCATCAATCATCACTTGTAACCCACCTGAAGTGTGTGGCAGTGTATTTTTCTGCAGAGACTCTGCTCTCTGCCTGTATTTTACTGTTTTCTTCTTGTTTTCTGTATTTGGGACATCTATGGGCGTGTACCACCACAGTGCTTAGGTGAGGTTGGGGCTTTATATAAAGGTAACGATCAGGTCCCAGACTGTAAGCAGCAGGCACCCCAGAGACACAATGCCAAAAAAACAACACAAATATAGCGAGGCAAACGCCAAATGAGAGTGAATTTGGCATTGGCTTTTACTTTGACTTTCGCTGGCGAGGGTGTGTACAAACACTAACCGACAATCCTGCACCTTTAACTTAAATTAGAAGTTTTCTGCTGTATTACCAATTTCCTAGAAACTATGTCTGGTTGCAATCACACGTGTTCAGCAAAGACTGCGCAAATCATTCTTAAATGTCTAAAAATCAGGCTATTATTATACAGCTCTTCATCTCAAAGCATTTGTCAAAGTTATTCATAGAGATTTAATCAATATATCTAATCAACAATCAGTAATAACTTGAGGAAATAGAATATTTTGAACTCTGCAATGATGTACTCATAATTCCTTCCGATGGTGTGATGATAATATCACCGCTTCATTCACTCCTGTAGGTCGATAAGAGATGGTCAGAGTGCAGGGTCAAATAGCGAACACTGAATCAGGGCCCATGATGATTCAGTGTCATGCTCAGAGAAACCTCAGCAGGTGAACTTCCAGCTGAAGGGCAACCTTTTTATCCACAAGGCCACAACACTGTCCCTTAATGCTACAGGGACTAAATAGGGGAAATGTCCATGGTTTTAGTTTTAGAGCCGAGTAGAGAGACCAGATACAGAGTGATGTGATGTAAGGGGATTCAAATGTGAGCTACAATAATCCAGATTTCTGTCGTCATAGGATGAGTGCTGCTCTTGGCTCTGTTTGGTCAGCCAGTGCCGCTGAGCCCCATCAGACCCTTCTCTGTCCTTGCTGTCTCTTATGATCCCTGGCTGCATCCCAGGGGACAGTGAAATTAGTACTCAGCACATCACACTGAGATGACTGAGGCAATGTATCTACAAGCTGCCATCTTTGGCATTGATTTATTTCTCCTCAGATCTGACCTTTCATAAAGTAAATACAAGCATGACAGTTCTCTGAGTGAGCCATTTGTACGTAGTGATGGAACATAAACATCATCAGTGAAAATATAATCCTACATTTACATTGAAAGTCGATATTTTTAGATAGCTTTGGGATAAAATTATAGCTTTACTGCAGACATTCATTGCAATTTCAATTTCAACTGTCACTTCAGTGAAATGTCTTTTCAACACAAGTCATTTTTATCTATACGGCCAAAATCACAAGTGAGTGTCAGATGGATTTGCAGTCTATACAACGAACAACACCCTCTATCATTAGACTCTCAGTCAGGATAAGGAAAAACTTTGCACACACACAAATGGTAGAAATGGAGGTGAGAATCATGGACTAACTCACGATACAATACTATCATGATGCTTTGCCCAACATAACACTCATATCACAATACAGTAATTATGATATACTTGATACTTTGCAAAGATAATATGCACATACAGCGAGCATCTGTCATTGACCAGCGCACTTCCAATCCAGTCCAATCCACTTTATTTATGTAGCACATTTTACAAACGGAAGTTTCCAAAGTGTTGCACAGAAACAGAAATAAAATACTAAAAACAGTAATATTATACATATAATATATTAAAAACAATAAATAAAAACAAATAAAATCATTAAGAAAATCAATAAAAGAAATTAAAAGACAACAGAAGACCACACAACTCTCATGCTACTTTAAAAGCCAGAGAATAAAAGTGAGTCTTAAGACGAGACTTAAAAGTTTCAACTGTGGGGGCTATTACAGCAATCAAATTTTAAAATCAATCCTAAAACTACAAGCTGATTGGCTGTAGAAACAGGTGACGTGCTTTTTGTTCTAGAACCAGCTGCAGGTGCGGGTGACACCATCATCCAGCTTGAGTCGAGCTTAGACGGCCATTTTACACCGCTGCAGCTTTTATCTGCAACATTTTAGAATGGTGTCATCTCGTCACCAATCTTTGGACTGAACCGGGCTGTAGGAGCTCTTTAACACACACACAGTGTGTTCATTGAAAGCTGATTTTAAGTTGGGGCAGCCTGAGTGGTTTGCTCCACAACGAGATCAGGATGATGACAAATAAAGTGGTTATGTATGTTTGTTGTGTTGCCAGTGCACCTAATTTTCATGAGACAGTTTTCATACATTGGGTAGTCTTTATCGATTTTGTGTGTCCCATCTGTGTTGTAAAAGCTGAAGTGGGCCCAGACTTTTTGACTTGAAAGACGATGGTGCCCCTCTGATTTGTTTTGCCCTGCTGTCCGCACTGTTCGCCATTCTCCCTCTGAGAGTTTCTTCTTCACTGCAAGTTAGTTAACTTCTGTTCCCTTTACCTTCATTCATCTGATAAACACCACCGCGAGGAGTCATGACTTAGTGACTCTGGTAAGTCAAATTGGCAGGGGAATCTGTTAAGAGTGGCTGCATGTATTAAAAAAAATGACATTTGGCACCAGTGTATCAACAAGAGGAAGTAATACAATGCCTTCCAGTATCGATATTTTGTCCCACCTCTAGGTAGAAACCTTAGGAAGAGCAACAAAGAAGGGATCCAGGCCTTAGAAGGGTGTTGTAAATAGCAGTAGCAGTAATACAGTATGAAAAAATACAAGCTAAATAAAAGGCAGATGTGTTTTCAGACACTGTTGTTTGAACTGCAAACCAAATTATTTTTGTTCAAGTGACAGATGAGGAGCAGAAAAAGAAATGTAGTCTCCAGTCATACCAAGTGTCAACAGTGTTGGTTTGCACTTAGTTTAATTACTCATGACTTTTGCTGCATGTTGTTTCATCCATTTCATAAACTTGAGAGCATAACAACATAAACGCCTCATCGTTACAGCCAAGAAAGCATCAAAGTCAGCAGGCAAATGGACAATGTGTTTTTGTGTGTGTTTTGGCTCCATGACTGTTAGACCCAGCGTTCATCTCCTGAAGCTACAACTGTTGTAGTAGCTGTTTGTATTGTTTTCTGGGATCTGTTTCTCTAACCTGCACAGTCTACTTTTACTACATTAGTTTATATTTTGTTCCCTGTATTTTTACTGATGATCTATTTGCCTGTAATTTTATATTCCACTTCCCTCGGTTTATGCATTTCTTGATTTTGTGTTTTACGAATGCAAAAAACAAATAAATTTTTTAAGAATGCAGTTATTACTGTAGACTAGTGCAACGTATGCTCATGTAACACTTCACATGATATCTAATGAATTAGTGCCCCACAAATTTGACATGTTACTTACATAATGTTAAGTTATATAGGTTAGGCTTAGAAGAAGAAACACAGTGACGATGTACCTTAAAATAATTCAAAATTCACTTTATTCATACAGTCCCGAACACCAGTCCCCTGTGTTTGTTTTACCAATCCACCACCTTTACCTGCCTCTTTACTCCTTCCAGCACATTGTTCTCAGCCTCCCTGATAACATGGGTTATATTTTATTAATTAATTATTGGCTCATGATAATGTGGGTTTGTTGTGGACCAAGCAGTTAAAGCAAATGACTAAAGGTAACAGAATTGGAATTATAGGGCCCTAAAAAGAGGTCAACAAAACATAAAAATAAGGCTAACAAAACAAGACATTATCTCA
Source organism: Epinephelus lanceolatus (assembly GCF_041903045.1). Taxonomy (NCBI): domain Eukaryota; kingdom Metazoa; phylum Chordata; class Actinopteri; order Perciformes; family Serranidae; genus Epinephelus; species Epinephelus lanceolatus. Next base: position 22,322,827 of record NC_135735.1, on the reverse strand, counting down.
ACAAACAGACCTAACAGAACTAAACAATGGAGCAACATATATACTGGCTGATCAGACCAAATTAAACACAAGGGGGAGAACTTACATCGACAAAAACTAAGACCAACACAAAGAATCTTAAACTAAACAAACTCTTGTTATATATATCTGAAGTGACTGCAAATTAAATGAATTAACTGTGGACGAGTATGGGAATCATTCAACCTTTTGTGTGGCTGTGGGCACGGCCATCACAGGGTTATATATAATTGTGGTGCATTAGTTTTTGTTGGTATACGTAGGAACAGTGCCTGAGAAGAGCCTGGTTAGTGACATGTATGATACATTGATTTCCTTTAATTGGGTGATACTGCTCTAGATTCATTTGCACACACAACAACATAGGCTAATTCAGTAGTCCCCTTTTAATTTCCTGGCATGTTACGGCAGCATTTATTTCTGCCTTGCTGAAATTTTAAAGATTTTTTTTGGCATTTGTGCTAGTGGGCTCCCCTGCCCAGCTAAAATTTTAACAATCTCGGATTCCATCTTTTCATTTGTGATGACTTACTATTTTTTTCTGTCTCATGTAAACGTAAACTGATTATCTTTAGGTTTTGGGCTGTAGGTCAGACAAAACAAGACATTTGAAAGCGTCACCTTGGACTCTTGGAGATTTTAATCGCCCATTTGTCCCAATTTTTGAAATTTTATAAACTAAACAATTAATTGGCTTATCAAGAAAATAATCAACAGACTAAAAAATAATAAACACAATTGTTGCCCCAGCTGAAACACAAGACTGGGGAATGCAAACCAATTCTTTTGATTGTAAAATTACATTAAAATTACATACTTGCACCTGTTTGAGGTTGAGATTGAAAGCAATTTTCACAGCAGGTATATTGACACAATAAACAGCTTTTTAGCCCTGTCAGCAATCAGGTAAAATACAAAAATACAATCAGATCACTATGAAAACTAAAAAAGAAAAAACATTAAACTAGTAATAATTTGACCTTTAGTCTGCCCTCCTAGTCACTGATAAAAAAATAGCCTGGCTGCACCTCAGAACCTCATTGTAGCTCTATTTTATTCTTTGTTCCCTGTTTTAATTTGACTGAGATTCACAGTCATAAACGCTTCATCATCGTAGTATTTCATCTGAATATTTTGTGCCTTTTCAAGTGGTATTAGTGAGTTTTAATCATAAAATAGTGTTCTTAACTGCCTATTTGATTACTGTATTATCCAGTTTATCTTTTGCCTAGTTGTGGATTTACACTGAGATTAAAGAGAAAGACAAAAAAGAGATGTGTCTAAGCAGAGATGATCAGGATGAGAGCTCATCTTGGATTCCTGCTCGTGCTGCCTGGACATTTACTATGTAAACCAGGGCAAATAGCACAGACGCAGTGTAATGACGCCAAATCTGAGCAGATACATGTTCTCCACCTTGTCTAGGTATAACACTGAGACAGCCTCATTACCAAACCCAGGCACCGACTGTGTTCCTGCTTGGCACAGTTTCCACTGAGCAATGTGAGCGAGATTTCCCCAAAGAAATCTAGGTTTAGCAATCCGCAATCTTAAAATAGCTTTGAATCATACATTATTACATAGCAGGCCTGCTCCTCTGTCAAACCGCACTTGCTGCTGTGGTTATTGTCTCCTTGTTTTCTCCAAGCTTCCACATCTGAAAAGATTCCCAAACCTCATTAGCATAGCTTTATAGCTGATATGAAGAGACTCACAGATGGCTTTTCTTCCTCTCAGAAGTAAATGCACTTAAAAAGGGAAAACCCTTTGTAGATTATGCAACGCAGATGAATAGATATTGTCATGTTTTGACTTTTGAATGTATAAAAGAATCGTTGCTGGGGAATACGGAAAACATACAGAGCTGCTTGTGGGACACGAGCATGTTGTGTGTGCACGTGTGTGTGTGTGAGTGTGTGTGTGTGTGTGTGTGTGTGAAAAATAGAGTGGCGTGGAGTGGGCAGATTTCAATCTTCCAGCCTGACTCAGTGTGTTTCCCTTGGGTTCAGTAAAGCATAAAGGATGCTGGGAGGTGTGACACCCCCTCCTGAACCTGCCACTGCTTCAGGAGGATTGATGTGACACTTTCACACATACACATACGCACATACACAAACACACAGGAGAAAATCTTGGCATCAGTTGTTTCTGCAAACCACCAATACGTTACATTTGCACGTTTCTGTAGTGACGTACTATATGAGCTCACTTTGTCATTGGGAGGTGGACGGGATGGTGATTAGCCTGGGTAAAATGCCTGCCAAGCTGCAGACCAATGTTTGAGATAAAAACCAACAAAACTGGTTGTTTTTTAGGCTCAAAATGTGGGTGTTTTGTAGCAATCCATCTGTGTTTTTCCAGCAAATTTTTAGGCTCAAAAACTGGGTGTTTTGTAGCACCTTGTCTGTGTTTTTCCAGCAGCTTTTTAGGCTCAAAATGTGGTTGTTTTGTAATTATCTGTTGGCATTTTTCCAGCTGCTGTTTAGGTTTAAAACATGGGTGTTTTGTAGCAACCCATCTGTGTTTTTCCAGCAGATTTTTAGGCTCAAAACATGGGTGTTTTGTAGCAATCTGTCAGTGTTTTTCCAGCTGCTGTTTAGGCTTAAAACATGGATGTTTTGTAGCAACCTGTCTGTTTTGTCTAGCCACTTTTTAGGCTCAACTCATGGGGGTTTTGTAGCAATCTGTCAGTGTTTTTCAAGCTGCTGTTTAGGCTCAAAACATGAGTGTTTTGTAGCGACCCATCTGTTTTTTCTTGCAGCTTTTTAGGATCAGAATGAAGGTGTTTTGTAGTTAATTGTCTTGTCTTGTTTTCCCAGTGATGATAGTGCTATTAAAAGCACTTAATTTTTTTTTACCGAGACATTGCTGCTTTTCTTGCAGGTATTGTGCCCTCAAACCTCATATTTTTAGCCAAAACATGATCTTTTCCTGACCACACATTAACCACAGGGTTGTTGAAACATAAAGTGTCAACATATCTGCTATAAAATAACATGCAAGTTTGACATATTTGTGGTTTGCAGAGGTGTTTTTCTGGTGATTGTGTTCATACACACAAATGTGCACACCACATATAGGCAGTCAGATGCACCAAAGTAGAGCTAACTGCGTCAACTATTACCACACACTGTTGTAAGGGTCAGAGACACAACTACACACATGCGCACCCACATCGCACACACACGGATGTCCGTTCCACACAGAGACTGGTATGATGACCAGCACGAAGCCTCTTTGTGTCCGTCTCTCTTTTGTTCCTGTCAGGAGTGGTGCTTCTCCTCTGCGTGGCCGAGCAGGCGCTGTCTGCGTGATTAATCCTCAGCTCTGTCAGCTGGCCAGCAGTGATACTGAAACCAAACAAAAACTCACACAAAGCTTAGCAGTGTGCACGGTCCATTTTAGGATGTGCAGACGTGTGCAGGTTGGGATCGCATCACTGCAGAGCAAAGAAGAGTAAAAAAATTCAACCCTGTTGTGTTTTTCAGGTGCAAACATTGACACATGGGGAACATGAGCGCCAAGACTGCTTTACTTTCAGTTAACAGTTAATTATAGTCAACACTTTGTTGTGTTGTTTTCGAGGCATTTCAGTGCATGTAGCCTAAACACGTATAGATGTGGAAAAAAGGAGCCCAGGATTGATTGAGTGTGCACCACAGCGTGTGTGTGTATGTGGGTGTGTGTATTCCTTCTTGTGATGTAGAAGCTGATGAATATTTTCCTCCTGTTTTCCCTGTGGGGTTGTGTGATTGACCGAGCCCAGAAGTTATTTCATGTGCCTGCCACCAAACTGCATTAGCGGGCTGGGCCGTTACCGCTCAGCCTGTCTGTCTCTCAACAAGATAAGAGGATATTTCCCGGCCCAATATTGTTTGCACTGTTCTGTGCTGTCACTGAATACAATGACCATCACCACATTCAATGAATATTATTAGCATTTTTCCTCAGGATTCTGTCAATGTGGAAGACAGCTTTGTGGGAGCAGAAGTACATGCTGTTTTTGCCGTGGTCTGATATCCGAGCTGCCTCTCGGAGAATAGAGTTGATACTGCGGTGCATTGTCCAGTCTGCAAATGTAATTATGAGGCAGCTGTCGAATGTCCATTATCACCAGTCATTAACAAGAAGTTACCTGACTCAGCAGTTTCAAGCTGCTGCCGTTGTTCTGCTTTGAAAGGACTCGACAGAGGTTAAGAGAATGAAATAACTGCTGTTGATTAAAAGTTGACAAAGAATGAGGATTAGAGGCTTGAGAAGGGAGCTGTTTTTGGAGAGGGGTCAGCATGAAGCAGGATCGTGAAAGACCTCTAACTGAGGGATCAGGGGGAGCATTGTGTTGGTCAGGGAGCAATTCTCACCTTCATCTTTCCAGACTTTCAGTAACAATTCAGTAGGAATGACAGGTCAGTGTAGCAGAGCAGTATGGATTAGTGTTATTGTCCATTCCACTCCAAGGCTGTTTGCAGACATCCAGATAGTATATATATATATATTTCTTTATGTGGTTTTACTCATTCAGGGGTTGGAGCTAATGTTAAGTTGAAGCCACAAAATCCTATTCATATTTTAACTGAAGACAAAAAACAGGATATGATGAAGACGTGCCAAAATAGTGACAACAGTTCAAATTATTTTCTGGAGTACTTAACTTTTTCACAATTAGTCAAATTAGTCCTGAGGGTGAAAATGAAGTTTCTTTATTCATACATTTATCATATGATAGGACAGGATATTCACAAATCTTTTGAATTTGATGCATCAGACAGCTGATTTCTGCCATGTCCAAATTGACACCATTTGACCCAAAGGAATTGCTATATTTACAAGAAGGGCTCAGTTAAAATTTACTGGTAATATACTGGTGCCAACACAATGCCAGACTTTCTGGACCAGCTATGATATTGATATATACCCAATATAATAACTAAGCAAGGTGTTTACTGAACAAATTAACCTGTCAAAATAGTTACAGTAGTAACCTGCGTAGATATAAAACTAATGAGTTTAAAGAGTGTTAATTGGGAAAACATTACCACGTGTGGCTGTGACCATCACAGCGGGCATATAAAGTGCAGGAGCCAGACACCAAATTCGGGGTCACTTCAAGAATCCTGTCTTAAGTTGAAGTTCAAAGGCACTTTGGTTAGGATGAAAAAAAGGTCATTTAAAAAATAATGCTGTAATCTTTACAATTGGATGCTGTATTGCAGGATTGCCTCTTTGACAGAAAACAACTTAAATACATTATCAGTGAACATTTGGTTGATACATTCTGTGTCAGCCTTTTTTGTGACTTGACAGGTATGTTAATTAGCAAATTTTACCTTACAGTGTTAGTAAAAAAAAACATAATTTGCCTCGCAATAAGTTCCCTCAAAACATATTTGCTGTTTCAAATTAGTTGTACATCATTTCTAGGGGACAGGGCTGTACTTTTAAGGACTATGCTTTCTACAAAGCAGCATTTTCCATGTATCAAAAAAAAAATCAAAATAAATGTTAATAAGGTGACACAACTGTCAGAATCTGTGTTATCATTGTTTGATGATGTGGTGAAAATGCCTGTTGGTCAGCAGCAGCAACAAAAGCAAGATTAATGACTGTGTTTAACAAATTTCATTGGAGAAATCATGAAATAATCAGACCTGTTGCTCATACTGTCAGCTGTCTAAAAGCCTCCTAACATCGTTAGTTTATGACTGCACATCACGGCAAGAAGTTTGCGATTCCTTCTAGTTACTAATGCTGTAACATTGTTGTGGCTTCTTTAAGAACTCCTACACCAAAGTACCGTCAGCCTACATGATTAGTCACATATTAGTTTTAGATGATAGAATAAGTATAAAAACAAAAGACTGTACACAAATAATACATCTTCTCCCAATTAAAACTTGGATCATAGAAGTGTCATTGACGCTGATTATTTAAATCACCAATGTGAAAGTTTCATTAAAAAGTACTTTTTGCTTTTCAGATAATTTTTCAGTCTCCCTTCTAATTTCCTGAGATTTATGTGCTCTGTGTTATTTTTGTCAGGATACACACAAAAAAATGACTAATCCCCTTTCAAACAAAAATAAAAAGCGGATCTGTTTTTCGTCCTGCATGCTTTCACTCCATATTGTATCAGCAGACTGAATAAACAGCCATAGTTTTTAATTAGCAGCATCTCCATAATCTTTATTATCTCCCTCCTTTTTTATTTGGCTATTAGATTAATACCCATTTATTTTGTTGTCAGATTTCCGCCTGTTTGGGGGAGTGTGGTGTGGGAGGATTTCTCATTAAATTCAAAACAAAAATGTTTTCCCTGCTCCTGGCGTGTGTGCAGTGGTTGCAGTCCCAACAACGAATGGGTGTTTGTGTGATGTCAAGATTGCTTTTACTGTTTTCACCCCGAAGTTAATCATTTTACATATTAAAATAACTTAATTGTTTTTATCTGTCTCGCTCTCTCTAACGTTGCCTCTCATCAGTAACCAAACCCAGTTGACAGCTTCAATTAAACCCTGTGAAATTGCCCCAGTATCTGTCTCCCTCTGGGGCCATTTAGCTGTGTTTAGCTCTCTGCAAGCTGGGCTTGTTGCCAGGCAAACTTTAGAGAGTGTTTCATGTTCCTCCTTTAAAATGTAGGCCAACCTAGCCCCCATGTGCCACCTGGCCAACCTCAGACCCCACAAACTAAAGTATGTGTTCACACTGTGAGTTAAACCTGGTGAAAGTTTGCTCTGGTTGCATTCAGTGGCCACATGCAACAAGTTTTAGAAATGCACAATGTGTATTATACTGGTAATTTTTATTACTATAAATACTTTCTTTCTTGCTGATATGTTTGATGACTTTGTTGACTCAAAAGCCAACTTGTAAAAACCTTGCATTGCCTTGCAAATACTGCAGCCAGCAGCCAATTGGTCAATAAAATACACAAACATTATACACTTAGTTTTGCAGGTATTTGATCATAAACCAAAGTATTGGACAAATTGAAATTCTGCTCTGATGATGGCACAAAAGGAAAGTCAGAGAACCACCAATTTTATAACAGTTTATCTTGAGGGAAATATGAACGTCTTTCACGGCGATCCATCAGGGTAATCCAACCAATAACTGTAAAGATATTTCAATCTGGACCAAAGTGGTGGACTGACTGGATTGCCATCCCTAGATTTCCTGATATCAGACAGGACTCATTACACGTTTCCATCTTCAGTCTGACGTTGCATCCACCTTAATTGACTTTCCCTAACCAATCACTAGCAACTCACATGTCTGCGTGAATCTAGCATCACGTTAAGCCCGATATACACTGTGCGATTTTGTGCTGTCCCAGATGAAAGATGACCAATTTGACAGTAATGTGGCGATATCTTTGGTCGTGGCTCTAAAACGGTGGTCCTACGTAACACAGTGAGGATCAAGGATGGCCGTTGTCACAGTCTTGCGATCAAAGACAGCTTTGGGCTCACCATCCCACGATGACACAGGAAGTTTGGGGTAAGGAGGTAATGGGGTGGCTGCCTGGCAACAATAAAAAGGCGCAGCAAGTGTTTTTTTTACTAGTGGCATTCAGTTTTTTTTAAAAGAGGCAGTGTGGTGCACCTCGCATTCTGCAACCCGCAGAGCGCTTTATGTGTAATTGGGGCCTCAGTTTCGCCCATTGGGCTGATTGGTTGACTGTTAGTACCCCGCGGCTCAAATTGGTTGTTTTTTATTTTAACTGAGAAACAGCTGTTTCATGTCACAATGCCACCCAAATCAGTCAACTCAAACACAGTGGAGTGGATGCATTCAAAGGTATGGACTCAGGCAAATCGCTAGAGCTAGCTTGGCTAAAAACGATGAAAAACAATGTGGGTTTACATTTCTTTCTTTATCATTTTAAGTTTTATTCAGGTTTTAAAGTGCTGTGTTTGCAGTGAAAACGATCAACTTTTCCTTTTTTCCTGGGGAAGGTCTCCCCTTTAGTCTTGTCGTGGACACCATTTTACACTGCTGTGAATGTGTTTGTTGCTTGTGTTCCTGAAGCTAACTGATGCTGGGCCACACAAAAAAGAAAAAAAATGTCCATCTGGTTGTTGTTAGGGGGCAAATTTACTCAAACCAGCTGATACTAAAAGTGTTGCTATTACGTCTGTTACAAAACTGTTTAAAAATATGCTATACTAGTGTGAATAATGTGTGTGTGCTCGTGTGTGTGTTCTCTAAAAGGGGTGATTTGATGATTGGCTTAGACAGTCCTTCTCTGAGAGACTGCACTGAAAAACAAAGAGTTGCCATGGTAACAGTCAAGGGTGAAGGAGGAGGGTGTGTCTGTGGTGTTGTGCTTGAAGTGGCGAGATGGACATTGGCAGGCAGAATGGCGGGGGAGCGAGCGATGCGTTCTGTGGTCCTTTGCCATTCCTGCTGCTCACCAAGTCTCTGCTTTCCTTCCCTTCCTGTCTCCCACTTCGCTCTCTTGTTGTCGTCCTGAGGCGAGTGGGAGGCTGTAAGGAGAACAAACGCTGCATGTCAATGAGACAGCTGAGAGGAAACTCATTTTCTCGCTCTGTCTCTCTCTGATAGTGCCTTTATTCTTTATTTACAAGCTGCATAAGTCAGCATGGTCGGGTTATTACATGATTTATCAACATATGTTTAACGATGTGGAAGTGCTGTAAGGGTAGTTTAATGTTATACAGTTAAATGTTTACAAGATCATGTGGTCAAAGCTGACCCTAATAAAGGTGACGGATGGCAGCTCCACAAAGGGCAGCACAGAGCATTTCATGGACCACAACATTTTCAGTTTAACACTCTTAGTATCGCAGAAATTCAAATTACTCTCCATTATACTTGAATTTACTCTTACTCCTTACGCTTTCCAACAAAATGTAAAACCAACAATTTTAGCTCAGCTGAAAGAAGAGAGAAAAAGAGAATTTAAATATGGTATCTAAGAAGGTGGGTACTTTACAGTTATACTGCAACTAGTAAAAGGGAAGGTAGGATGATTAATGATGACTAATGACTGCATCTACATTTTACAGCACAAAGTTTGTTATGTTTTGTTATGTGCTTGTGAACTGCTTGGGTTATCGTGGCTGCAAACCTTATGTTCCCCAGTGGGATTATAAAGCTGAATTGAACTGAAGTGATTAATACAGTAGTTAACCCACAGTTCATACCTACAGTGCTATATACCTTGGCTGACTCAGTGACCCTCTACCACAGGTTAAAACTCCTTCAAAGATGAATACAGTTGAATAAACTTTACTAAATGTTTTGCCTTGTAATGAGGCTGTATACTGTATCAGCTACTTTTTCTGGGGTCAAGATCATTGACTGAGTCCGATGTGGTGTCACATCTCTAACCATAGATGCCATGAACCAATGAAACAGATATCAGTATGATTAAAAAGGTATTTCACTGGAAAGATTATATGATACTCTTTGAGCCTGTGGTGGCGAGCATACGAAAATGTTGAATACAATCTGTAGTTTGAGCAACAACCATAGAGCTAGCAATAATCTGCTGGATGATGCATTTCATGCTGGATTTTGAGCAGGGAGCTCTGAGAGGTAAAGAGGAGTAGTATAAAAATGTGGTTTACTAACACTGTAAATGCAGTGCCAGTTGGAATCTAAATTTAAAGACAACTGTTGAGTTTAGTGGGGCTTTTTTTTAATAATGGTTCATTTCAGATGTCTGTCTTGTGTTTTGATCTTTTTTGCTTTAATTGAAAATTAAATGTTAAATAATATAAGAGATACTTTTATGCTGACAGCATGGGTTAGAAGCAGGACAGCAGTAATTTCAGTACAACCACAGCTAATGTTTAAGGGCCCTGACACAGAAAGCCAATGGTCAGTTAATGTTGAGCTGTTGGTGAGCATTTGTCACTCTAGTTGGTGTGGTGTGTCCAGCACCATTGGCCCTTGTCGACACTAGTCAACTTTTTTCTGCCACTTCAGCATGTTGAATTGCTGTTGGTGATATTGGAGGGTGTCACTGAATGAAATCACTCTGATTGGCAGTTCAGCCCAGCGCACACGATTAGAAACGGAAGTGAGGAAAGTAAACAAACAACTAAAGTCAAGGGGGTGTAAGACAAAAATGAACTTGTTACATAAGGAAAGATTGTTTTTCTTTAGCCAGTGAGCTCTTTAGCCAAAACATTTCATGATGGTTTGTGTTATTGTTCACAAGCGCATGATAAATTCACTCTGTTCCTTCAACATTGTATTGTATTGTTAAGGTGCTAACTGGCTAACTAGCATCAAGAAGTTCTTCCGGTGTTCCCTTTTGAATGAGCAATACAGAATACATCTGTCTGCTTGTGTGAAGAGTTATTTCTTCCCATGCAGGCACAGAAGGTACGTGCTGGTTGCAAATTTGCAAAACCTAGGATAGTGAAGGAATGACCCATCCTGTGCTCCCTTTGATTGGCTAGTATTTGTTACCTTCGTTGGCTGGATTGGTTAGATTTAGGTAAGAACGTCAGGGTAAGCCAGTCAGAGGCAGAGTAAGGCAGACCATTTCTTTGATATCCAAGGATTCACAGATTTATGTGCTGGTCGGCTGCTGGCTGTAGTCTTTACAGTGTGGTCATGTGCAAATGTTTGGGCTGGTCACAGGTGATGTGAGGCAACGCAGCAATTGGCTTTTGTTGCTGCTAGTTCTCCGAAGTTGGTTTGGTTTGTCTGGACCTTAGATCCTGCCTTTAAAGACTCTATGTTTAGTGACTTAGACCATTCAATGCTAATATAACGTCTACCATGAATTTATATAAGCCCTGAAGAATGGGTAAATTTATTCTGCACCTATTAAATGTGGTTTAACTGAGTTGAGCCGAGAATATCCTCCATTAGATCTCATTACATGTAGGCATTTGTGTGCGTTATCAGACTTTTAATACGATTTTTAAGCTATAAACTGTTCCATCTGACACTCTGTCTATATTTTTCTCTGCAAGTCTTTGTGTCTGTTTGTGCAAAATAGAGAGAGCACCAAGCAGAAAGCACACTTCAATTGAAACAGCAATTTCCTCTGTGCTGAGTAGCAGCAGGTAGCCAGGCCTCCATCTTTAAAAGAAATGACATGGAGAAGATTTTTTCTCTCTTTTCTCACTTTCTCCCCGGAAACTCTGTGAACTCCTCCATATCCCATCCTTGTTTTGTCTCCTTTTAACTCTAAATCCAGCAGATGTTTTTTTCCCTTTCATTGTGAAAAATGAGCCGCAAGCCGAAGTAAGACTTAACCCCAAAGACATCATTTAGACTACAGTATATGCACATTCAGGCTCCCACACAGTGGAGCAGAATGATTTAACAGTTACCTTCTCGTTTTCAGTAGGATTGTATCATCAGCCCAGAATTTAGCATTCAGTTTGTGCGTTTTTAATGCTTGTTACACCAGCTTAAAAGGCTGTAAACAAAAGATCAATTATAATATCATGCAATGCTAGATTAGAGCCAGATGCCCCGCACCTAGCAAATTTGAATTTGCTCTGCACAGGGATCTGGCCCCGACGAGCAGAGCCTGTTGAATCACCATCAGACCAATCAGATCAGTCTGTCTGACAGAGGCGGGCTCTGGGCGGGCGTAACATGATGACGACAGCGCTGCGGCGTAAGAGTCTAAAAGTAAACAGCCAAGGTGGCAGCTGTCGAAGGACTGCGTCCATTCAATTTAGCTTTGGAAGAAACGCTAAACCAACTACATATCTTTTTCCTTGAGACAGGAACAGAAGACTGCTCTAGAAGCCTTCATTTCCAGGAAGGAAGTTTTTGCCGTTTTGCCGACGGGATACGGCAAAAGCATAATATATCAGTTAGCCCCACTGGTCGGCAAACCAATGGGGCTTAGTGCAATGAATACGTCACCTTGTCTTTTGCTCTGATTGGCTGTCATGCTATCCAATTGCGTGCGGCGGCATTTAATATGCCTCAGTTAGTGCCGCCCCTTGGGTAGGAAGGGTGTATCGGTGAGGGCCATACTCAAAATCTTTCTAGATTTTGTTGTAACATTTAAAAAAAAAAAAAGACAGAGAAGTTGTAAGATAACCAGATGACCATTTTATATTTGTGATCAAACATGTAGTCAGTCAAACAGCTGCGAGATGCAACATGTACTATAATAAAGCAGTCCAATCAGGAGAGAGACAGAAGAGTGAAGTAAAGGTAATATTTAATATGAAAGATGAGTGTACAGATATACATATTATTTGTGCTGATTAAGATTTAACATAAGTGATTGAGGGACATTTAAGCGGCAGCAGGATAAATCTCTCTATGGACTTGAGACACTGGTGGTGGTGGTGGTGGTGGCTGATGACTCTGAGGCTGCTGAGGCGAATTAGGCTGATGAATCCGTAAAGACCAGGTGGTGATGAGTAGGTTGAGGCTGTCACAAGGGCAGCAAGAAAGAACTACGGCAGAGAACGAACCATATTTGAGGAGCAGTAAGATGATAGGCTGACAGAGAAGGTGTGTCGCTGTGCTATTGGTTGATAGTGAATCAGCTGATGACTCAATTGACAGACCGAGACAATGACACCTAGAGATAGTCTCTGAGCATGCGTGCAAGGAGTTAATGGCAGAGTGCAAAAGAAAACTTAAAGCCTGAGCATGAAAAGTATCTTTGGCTAGAGTTTCATTTAGCTATGTAGACTGAGGCCTTCAACTTTGCATTGGCTCAGCTAATAATAAAGTGTTCGTTAAAGTAGGTCTGCCACCCAACAAAATGAAAAGAACCCACTTATTGTGAATTGTACGTATTACTACTAATACTACTACTACTAAATAATTCAGGGCCTTGTTTTGTTACATTTTAAACAAAAAATAAGAGGGTTTTTGTGGTTTTAGAAAGAACTGTTTTATACTGACTGTATTATATATGTCAAGAAGTGGATATCACATCCTTACTAATCCTTGTTATTTGGCTAGATCTCAGGAAAAAAAAGATGAAAAAGAAAGTAGAAGCAGAAGAGAGACAACATGAAAGCTTTATGGCTCAGACATGATTCAGTCATATTTTCCAGAATTTGCAAAGAATTTCGTAGCTATGCAGTAAGATCAACAGAGTCAACTGCAGGGTAAACAAATCTTACAAAAAGGTCAAATACAGACAGAGTGAGGCACTCATAATGCTGATGGTGTTTACCACTGTGGTAACTGCTACATGCCATGCAGCTGCCTTTTGCTTGTGAGATCACATCAGTATTGAAATGAACTCAGAACAAACGAGAACACGATGCTCCACCTTCCCAACAAGCCACTGCCTCCACTCCCACTCCTCAGAGCTCACATATAGTATCTGTCCGTGGTTAAATGAGGATCTTTGCAGCTTGTAAACAGCTGAGCCTGCAGCAAACATGTCGAAAAATGAGGTTTGAACAAATGCAGAAAGTAAGAAGCACAAAAATGTCTCCATAATGCAAGAAAACTATATTTTTACTCTGTGAAACATTACTGAATCATGACTGGCAGGTGTGAGAGATTGGTCATTGCTGTGTCATGTTTTCAACTCTCCATGTACCTGAACGTTGGAGACCTCCCAGCTAAATACCTTCGTGATTTTGATCATTACTGTCCCACGCCCTGAAAGGATCTGTCCATTCATCTGCTAATGGAATCAACAGAGATACTTATTTCTGTCTTAATTCATTTAAAGGAGACTTGAATAGCTATGTCACCATTTGGCTGATTATCTTTTGTCACAATAGTTCTTTCACATATTCATCTGTCCCGTCTTGCCTCTTCTTCACTGTTTGAAGCCTAACAGTCTAATTCACTGGAGTGAACAGAGGTCATATCTTAAAATTCAAGGCAGAGAGACATTAGTATTCCCGAGGCCCTCACTCTGACTGAGCCATCTGCTGCTTTCGGACTGCTCCTCTCGCCCTCTGTCCTCTCCCCAGCCCTGCTTTACCTCTGCATACACACGATTCACACAAACACACTCACACAAACACACACATACACAATTTCAAGACATATGTCTGCCAAACAAGACTCTGAGGGTAATTTCAGGCTTTATGTTACTGTAGATGAGGTGCTGTGTGGCAGACATGAATAGGTCTGTCCGTGGAGACCGTCCGGCACAAGTGGTGCCCAGCTGCAGCTCAAAACAGACAACTGGGATACTGCAGGCAGGCAGGCAGGCAGGCAGGCAGGCTGGTATGCTGCTCTTAGTACTGCCAGTGTGTGTGTGTGTCTGAAGCCTTTTTTAGTGATGAAGGTAATAGCTTGAATCAGTGCCTACATTTCAGCTCATTTATGTGGGAGACGGATATTTTGTGTGCGTGTGTGTGTATGCAGGTGGGATGTAGAAAGAAATGTACAGTGATTGAGCCAGCTGGATTCTGATTTCTTTTTGCACCAATCATTGGTTCATTTTCTTTAGCCACTCTATTTCTATTCAGGTTTCCATGGGGCTGGAGCATATCCCTGCATACATTAGCCAGGAAGAAGGCAGAGAAACAACCTGTCCTGGAGAGACTAACTGGGAAACAGTCTTTTAAACTCACATGGGCAAGTTAGAGATCTTGTAGGAGGAAAACAGAATACAAACACATCCGCTTCACAAAGGGCGTCCTGGTGGCCTAAAGTATTAGGTGCTGACCAAGTTATGTCCTGAACTGGAGTTTAACGAATGTTCTGACAAACTCTCAAAACAGCTGGTAAAGAACAAACAAATTAATGTAGCTCCTCAAAAGGAAAGGGTGAGCATTGACGGTTCTCATACCGTGTACATCTGGCTATCTACATCATTAAAAAGGATGCAGCCAGACAGATCATCTCACCTTTATTTTGTTTATTTCCAAATAAATTTTACATGTACTTCCATCAAAAAACTGGTCTTAAGTTTCAATTAAAATAAGGCGTTTGTTCAACCAAAGAAAAAAATCTTTAAAGGACATTGAAATTGATAACATTATAATTTTTTTTTTTTTATACCGTATACCACGAAACCATGATATTTACTGAGAGTTATCCTACCATGAAAATCTCATACTGTTGCAACCCTAGTGGACGGAGACGGGGGAAGAAAAGAAACAACCTTCAGAGAATTTAATTGAGATTTAAGTAACAATCCAAATAAAATTGCCTGCAAATTTTGTCATGAATTTATATCAGAAATTTACTGTTAAGACCCTAAAATTACTGATCTATGACCTGAACAGATGCCAACAGATTTTAGTTAGGTCTGTGCTGTGAGAAATTAGATGACAGGCATGGCCAAAGCCAAAAGACGACTGTGTTGTCTCACCAGTGGACTGCAGATATTGACATACATTCTCAGCCTGCATTAGCGAAAATAACTCACCAGCAGTCTGGATTTACCTCCATATAACACTGCAGCCTGTCCTCTCCTGCAGTGTCTCCTCCTAATCTACTTGCCAAAGAAATTTGGGATAGTTTTGTTGAGCAATAGGCACCATTTAATGAAAATTAATATTCATCATGTAATTACAAATAAGGTGGAACTCTTATGAAAAGCCATAATTAATGCATAAGGAATGCATTGATTGTTTAGGGATCTTTGTGAGCTTCAGTGCCAAAATAAATTCCCAAAATGTCAAAAGAAATGTAGAAGTATTTTGAAGCAGATTTGTGGTCATGCAGTTTTAAAGTGGGGGTTATGGATCAGTTTGTAAACAAAACATTAGATAAACAAATTGAAAGATCATAAATGCAAATACATACTAGCCTCATGACATGTAAACACATCCTGTATGTGTAAGCACAGTTGTACCATGTGTCAATATTCATTATAAATCTTTTCTATTGGTACTAAACAGGCTCGACAGATCCCCTGTGTATCTTGTGATGTACAAATGCATGCAAATTCAAAAAACACAGTCAAATCTAAAGTGCATGCCAGACAAAGCAGATTTGGGAAAAGCCACCTGGCTATAGGGACTTATAGTTTGTTTTCTAAATTTCTACAGCAGCTGTAATGAAACTCAGGAAATTTATATATATATATATATATATATATATATATATATATATATACATAAAAAATCTAAAAAGCAAAAAACATATGAATGACATGATATGAAACACAAATACAGACACATTCACGCAACACCACACAAAAACAGGAGGCCTGTGAGTCTAGGAGGCCAACAAAGAGGAGGTCAAAGGGTATCAGTCCCTTGGGGATGCAGTTACCCATAGTTACCAATCCTTACCCTCAGCTCTGGGGGAGTGAACGCAGTGGGGCTGGGTCTCTACAGGAGGATGCTGGGATATAATGTGCAGGAAGAAAGAGGGTGGAGTCAGGGAGATGCATGCTGTGTATTAGCTTGTGGGGGGAAGGGA
The DNA here is from genome assembly GCF_041903045.1 of Epinephelus lanceolatus. Classification (NCBI taxonomy): domain Eukaryota; kingdom Metazoa; phylum Chordata; class Actinopteri; order Perciformes; family Serranidae; genus Epinephelus; species Epinephelus lanceolatus. The sequence continues at coordinate 22,306,498 of NC_135735.1, read as the reverse complement.
GGAGCGAAGAGAGATGGGAGGGTCAGGCGGAGGGAGGATGGGGCCGTTGTTTGAGCAGATCCCATTGCTATTGTATACTACACCCCAGCTCCAGACCTCAGGTAAGAGACACAGTTAGTGCATATGGTTTCCTGTAGATGTTAACAAGCTGAGGTCATTTTTACGTTAATGGCAAAAGTTTGGAGTGAAAACCTTTTTGAGATGTTTTAAATAATGAACAAAGTGCTTCAGTAGATGTCCAGAACATGTTGCTATATTTCATCATTTGTATAGTGTGCACGTGTCTGTGTGCATTAACAGCACAAATATTGTGGATCAGTGACCTCCATGGAAGTGCTCTTATGTATTTATAACATGTCTGTGCCATACAGCAACAAGAGCCAGTCAGCCTAGTACATAAGCTTTGTGTGCACATGTAATCTTTGTCCCCTGACTTGGCTACCTGTGGAACAACCAACTGTGTGCATGTGTTTCTGTGTGTGTGTGTGTGTGTGTGTGTGTGTGTGTGTGTGTGTGTGTGTGTGCTCCTATCTGTATTGTTTGTGTTTTAGAAGGGATGTGTTTGTGCCAGGTTGTGCAGAGCTAATTAACCGGTGTAAGCTCTGGTGATGGAAAATGTAATTATGGTGAAGGGAAAAAGGGGGGAAAGCAGCAACAACACCCCTCTGAGGGCAGTTGTTCATGGCAACTGGATGGCACAACAGTGGGGATGGCGACAAAATGGATGACAGGGTACAAAGGGGCATGCTTGACAGGAGGAAAAAAATACCCTGAACTTTTTTGGTTGGATGTTAAAATGCAGTACAGCTAATGGTAAAGTGCTTTTATGGCTCTCATCCTGGAATCTGTTTGTGTGTGTTGATGCTGGCCTGCATACTTGTGTACTTCTTTTTTATGTCTGTAATAGGATTCATTCATGATTTATAGGATATCCTTTATCTTGTTTGTGTTCCTTTTTTAAAATAAGATCCATTTTTATAATGGGGAAAGAAAGGCTAATACTTTATACCGATCTGTTCTTGTCACCATTGCAGTTGCCTCTTCTTGGTCGCTCTGAATATTAAAATAACTGATGCTAGAATACCGTCTTTATCTACCAATAAATCTTTCTTCATCAAGATGGATTAGCTGTTAAAGGACTGGTGATTGTTTTTAGAGTTTAGTTATCAGGGACACAGTGATTGATCAGCCAGACATCAGTTTCAGCCGATCTTTGTCTTGCTGACTGCCTTTGGCCTATTGGCAAATAAGATGATGTCACTGATAGGCTAGCAGTGTCCCATTTTGTTCTGTTGTGTCGCATCAATTTTGGGCAGGCTAAAAAGCAGGGTCAGAGACTAACCATGTCCCGTTATTCTGGGGACAATAGAGAACATGTTTGGGACAAACAGAGATCTATTGCGGGAGGCCCTCAGGACAAAAGGGCTCGGCAAACCCAATATCGACGCACCAAGGAACATACCTTATTTTTTCCCTGATAATGCTGCATTGTGAACAAATTCATGTTGGAATTGGCAGGAAGAGAGCTAGTTAATGTCAGCTGTTAGCTCCAGCCACTAGCTGCTAGCAGCTAAGGGAGGTTGCACTAAGTTGTTATGATGTGTTCAAGTTCTCTTCAGAAAAAATGAGTGGGTAAATTATAATGTTATCATGATGCGTTCAAATGTCCATTCATCCGTTGCTTATTCGGGGTCAGGTCACGGGGGCAGCAGGCTGAGCAAGGCACCTTGCTGTGTTCAAATGTGATCTATTAGAACTTATTTTTCGTCCAGAAATGTCAACAAATACATGTTTGAAGGAGAAATTTATTGATGTTTTCAAAGCACTATTAACCGCAATAGTAACAGTGAAAAGGCTTTTGAAGCCACAAAAAGGCCAAATTAAAGGTTGTTTCAGAAATTTATATGATTACATTTATGCTCATTCAAATGTGGAGTAATGAAGGCTAAATGACTTTGAAACAGATGTCATTTTTTAATAATAATTATTTTTTATTTCCCTGGCACAAGAGTGGGAATAAATTACAACAAAAACAAAATCAACAAAGATACAACACTGGTATCGGCTATCGGCTATCAGCTATTGGCTATTAGCTATCAGCTATCGGCCAGCAGCTGTCAGCTAGCAGCTATCATCTATCAGCCATTGGCTATTGGCTACTGGCTAGCAGCTATCGGCTATTAGCTATCGGCTATCTGCTGTTGGCTATCAGCTATCAATTGTCGACTATTAGCTATTGGCTAGCAGCTATCGGCTAGCAGCTAGCAGCTATCATTTATCAGCCACCGGCTATCGGCTACTGGCTAGCAGCTAGCAGCTATTGGCTATTAACTATCGGCTATCGGCCAAATTGATATTTTAAACATCTGTATCAGTATCAGCCCAGAATTTCACAATCAATGCATTCCTATTAGTAATTGATGTTTGATGGTAACATGAGGCATTTGTTTCCATAAATTTCATTACAGTAACCACACCAGACTGAAGCAGGTAGAAGTTCAGCTTCATGATGTTTTGCTGAAATGGGAACAAACATGTCCACCTGGATTTTTTGTTTCCTGCAAGCTCTTAGGCTACTTGCTCAACACAGCAAGAAATGTTTTTCTTTCTTTTCACCTGCGCTTTATGCAGAATGAGACTTTATTGTCTCCCGGCGTTGACCATTCTCAGCCAGCAAGCTACTATAGGATCAATACAAGTTGTATGGTATCAGGTCACATGTGCAGCACCTATGTGGAGATGACCTTGATTTAACTATTGATTTCTTCTCTGGAAGGGTCCCGTTAGGTTTGTGTGGAGGCAGAATGCTTAAAACAGCTCTGCTCTTTGTCTCTATTGTTCTGCAGTTGAGCCTGAGTGATATATTGAGCCCAGTGTTGTTGTATTTGAAGCAGAAGTTTTGCTAAATAAGCACAAAGGAGTTCCTCTGAATGTGGGCAAAGTAAACCAGAGACTGTCGTGCTTAATTACAGGAATAGATTGGTTTGTCAGGCGCTGAAAATATGTTGCCGCTGTATGCAAGTGCAGAAAAAGACAAGTGGAGGATGATGCCGTGTGTTTGATAAAGGACTGCTCTACTGTGAGCAGATTTACCATTTTGATGTGAGGTGGTATAAATTTTCTTGTTCTGCTGAAGCATACAAGAAAACAGTTGTATTTGTCTTAAAAGTTCAAAAGTTTACTAGTTTAAGCCTTGAACATTTTTATTTTAATAATTTCTATTAACGCTATGCCCCTGTGTCTCTGTCTGTCTTCTAGGATCAATCCAGTAACAATGCATGGCCTCTAAGCCGTTAGCCATGGCTCATAGGAAGAGGCCGGGGACCAGTGGAGGAAACAGTATGGCTGCTCCAGGCCCCGCCCCCTGTCCCACCCCTCATCCTACAGAGTCATGTGATCTGAAAGCCCTCCCCCCTAGGCAACGCCCAGTCCGCTACCCCAAAGAGCCTCATGATCTGAAACCACTCCCCCGTTCCTGTAAGGCACAATATTCTTCCCGCAAGCCTCAAGACATAAGTCACAGTCATCCAGAAGTGGATGTAGATGCAGAGGTTGAAGTGAAGCGGTACAGCAACCAAGCAGAACCAGAACTGGAGGACCAGCGGCCAGCAACACCCTCCACGCCAGAACATGAGCATGACCAAGATGACCATGACCGGGCAGACTTCCATGGTGGAGCTGACAGCCTGGACGATGACTCCAGCTCTGACTACATTAATAACACCTCTGATGATGAAGAGGACTATGATGATGGTGAGGAGCATGATGTTAATCATGTGGATAATTAATATTTGATCAGTGTCACCCTTCCAGTATCCGTTCTTCCATTATTGACTCTTAACTTTATTCATTTTTGTTTGAGAAAATGTTGAGGGAGACAAAAGCACATATTTATTATATGTCTTTTCATCTCTGTTGAGTAAAAACTAAATTGAACAAAATAAGTAACAGCGTGTAGAGGAGAGCGGAAGAAAACAAACAGAAAGTAACAGTCGGACTCCACTGCATCAACAAAAGTAGTAATTTGCCATTCAGATATTCATACTTCAAAACATGTTGGCACTGTTGCTTGAAACCATGCTTTTGTGTGTGTGAAATCGAGCAAGGGTGCAATTTAGCAAAAAAAAATATCCCCACAAGTTCAAACATCATTTCTTTTGGCAGCATGAGAGGATCCACATAAAAATAAACTCAGAAACTTTGAGTTCCAGTGTGAAGTGACTGTGTACAACCCAGCAAACATTGAGACATTTAATAACTGTTGTTTGAATGTCCAATCAAGACTTCCTCTTGGGGTTAAAAAATAGTTCCAAAATGAAAGTTACCTGGCCTTCAGCTGGACGTTCTTCCTGGGCATCCTAGCAACAACAAAATGTGACATTAACACGACCAATTATAAACTAATGCTGACTCACACGGGACTCCAACTCCCATCTCCTAGGTGAAAATCACCCCTTTATCCACCACAGCTTTCCATCTGTGTGGACTTTGTCACTTTTCACACTACAACACCTGACTTTCTGGCAAAAGCCCTGAAGGCTGCTACTTTCATGTGCAATCAAAGACATCTTGGAAAAAAGACTTTTGGCTCTTATAAACACCACAGGCCTAAAACTATAAAGCCCAGTTCAGACCAAACATCCCAGACGAGATGAAACGTTGCAGAGAAAAATTGCAGCGGTGTGAACCGGCCAGTCCCAGCTCAACTCAAGGCGGCTTATGGTGTCACCTGAAACTCAGCTGGTCCCATTGCCGGCGGCTGGTTTTAGAACGTAAAGCAAGTCACCTGTTTCCGTCCTCACAGTGTGCCGGTGTCAGACGGTGGGTCGCTGCTGCTGCTGCTCGCTGTATGTGCTTATGCCCACCCGCACACTAATGCTCATTGACTGATTAATTGGTGGTGGTTGGCGTATTTATTATAAATACAGTCCATCTGATGCTTGTTTTGTTTAAGTTTTTCACAGTTTCATCACTACTACAAATGCAGCTGTAGCCAGTATCTCACTATCACTATCCTCATTCATATTTTAAGAAGCTACATTATATTCAGCCCCAAAATAAGCCTGAAAAGCTGGAAATAAGAACAGGAGTGCAGAGAGTTGTTGCATAGAGATGATACACTGTCTCATCTAGTTGCATTGGTGTGAACCGGCAGGGTTTTTAGAGCATTGCAGAACGGCGAGTTGCATGTAGCTGCCTGTTTCAACTTGTCTCCGGGCAGACATGTAAGTTACATGTAGACATACAGAAATGGCATAAACATCTTTTTAATATTTAAAAAAATGTGCGTTGAGTAATATTGATCCTTGGACTGGGTGGACGTCACATTGTGGCTGTCTGATCACAACCATTTCACAACCAAACAAATAAATAGTCAATAAAATATTGTATAAAAACAAAGTTAAACACATTTGCTTTTTTCTATAGCAGTCACATGATTAATAGTTACTGAATGGGCCATTATTGGATGTGGAACAACGTCCCTTTCCGTCCATCTGCCTCATAATGGCATTGTAGTTTTTGGCGTCTGATGCTACCATTTTTGGCCAGGGATATGAAATCAACTTCCAACAAATGTTTGCTAGGTAAAATTAATTGATGATGACAAATATAACCTAAATGAATCCCAGGATTCTTTACAAATTTGGCACTGGTTTTAAAAGGGAACTAATTATTGATTCCTGTCCCTAATGAGTCCCTGTTTAGTAGCTCAGTGCTTATTGTGAGTTCAACAAAGAAGCTCCAGGTATCAGGACACGTGTTTGTGATTATTTGACCCCACAGGGCTCGCAGAGGAGGATGAAGGTGTGACTTACTACATCCGCTACTGCCCAGAGGACGACAGTTACCTGGAAGGTATGGATTGCAGCAGCCAGGGAGACTGCAACCACAGCCACAGTCAGGGGAACTGCGCCAACACCGCGCAGCCGGGCGGAGCTCACACCGATGAATGTCAGGAGGCTGTGGAAGGGTGGGCCGAGGAGGGCGAGGGTGAGGGGGAGGTGAGAGAGGAAGAATGGGTGGAAGATGAGGAGGGAGAGGGGGCAGTGAGGGAAGAATGGAGAGAAGAGGAGGAAGAGGTGAGGGAAGAGTGGAGAGAAGAAGAGGAAGAGGTGAGGGAAGAGTGGAGAGAGGAGGAGGAAGAGGTGAGGGAGGAGTGGAGAGAGGAGGGCCAGGTCAGGCAGGAGCAGTGGGCGGGACGTGAGAGGCACAGGGTGGAGGAGTGGGGTGAGGGAGAGGGGGAGGTTCGCTGTGAGGTGGTGGAGCAAGATCCGGATGAACAGATATACAATGGAAGACCAGAACCCATCCTGGACCATCACCATCACCACCATCTCCACCAAACCCCCATGCAAGACACCCTGCACACCCGAGAGGAAGAGGAGGAGGCAAAGAGTGAGGAGTACTGCCCTAATGAGGAAGAAGACGAGGAAGGTGACGAGGAGGAGAGACATGGGAGGGCCTACACTGGTGACTACTATGCCCCGGAGGACAATGGGAACTCAGTGCGAGTCTCTCCGTACCGTAGCCGTAAGGTGCTGGTGGTAGAGGGTGAGACAGGGGAGGAGGCGGAGGAGGACATTGACCAAATTGTTGCAGAGATCAAGATGAGTATGAGCATGGGGAGTCTAAGCAGCGGCACTGACCAAAGCCCAGAGGAGCTGGCGCAGGACCCTGCACCAAGTGACTACCCTCACCCCAAGCCTGACCCAGCCCCCTACCCACCAGTTCACCATCGCCACGACAGCAGGCCCAAGTCCCTGAACCTGCCCTCCATGCACCACAACAACCCTGACCTCCAGAGGGGCATCAAGGCACATGCACGCTCCCCTGAGGACAGACAGAGATGGCAACCGGAGCAGGTAAGCTGTTTTTGAGAGGTTAAAGCTAGGACAGACTGAATCCTGCATGTTCTATTTTAAAACAACAATATGTGTCACAGTTTAACTTCAGGTCTCCCACTAAAGTTTACTTTACCAATACTTGACCAATACCAAGCTACCTGTCTGAAAATGAAGTCAGGTTCCCCATCTTTGCTCTCGTCAAAGTCACAAGAGTTGCTGATCTACTGTCACCTCCATCAGTTAATTAATTTTAGGGCCCTACCGATATGGATTTTTTGGGGCCGATGCCGATTCCGATATTATGGAATAAAAAAATCCGATAACCAATATATCGGCCGATTAATTTTTTATGTTTCTCAGTTTAAAAAACCCCGAAATACCTGCTTTTGATGGCTTAAATATAGTTCAAACACTTGTTACAAAGATATAAATTGAAGGAAGAACATTTCACTATTTTCAAATACTTTTATTATCAGAAATTGTGTGTAACAAGCAGCATATGAACAATTTGAACACAAAACAAATCAAAAATATGATGTGCAAAAAGGCAGTAAACCTCTGGGAAATAAAATAATCATGCAAAGTCTATATGAATTAAGACATTCACATGTATGTTCACAATACCAGAGTTCTTCTTATTATTGCCAATTTTAACAGAGGTAGGTTATAGTGCAAAAAGTAACACAAGGAAATCATTTCTAAGTAAAACACCATATTCCCTGCATTTTATTAGTGATGAAAATATAAGTGTTAACATCGTTGTCAATCGGCCAACTTTTGATTATTTTAGATTATTCTCTAATGGCTATAATCAGCCGATTAAATCGACTGGCCGATAAATCGGTTGGGCCCTAGTTAATGTGTGTTATTTTGTGACTTTGGTGAATCTGAACTAACTCTTTAAAACACTAAAGTCACACAATAATAGAAACAAAATTGACTGAGGCAGCAGTAGACAACCATCTTCTGTTCAGGGATGTTAAATCACTGTTTTCCTGAATGGAGTTTGACTTTGAAGAGAGCGATATAATGGTAGCTAAAATATATGTTGCTCCTGCCTCTATCTACAGCAGTACATGGCTTAGGCTCTGTGGCAGTATTGCTGTCTGCTTCTCTAAACTGAGGGCGTGCCAACCACCACCTATTGTAGGTAACACTGATTATGGATAAGTGCCTCATACAACCCCACTTCACAGGATTCAAACTATCACTTTGAAAAAGCAGCACTGCAGTATAAAAAAACTCAAGTGGGTTTCTATTCATGAGTTGGTCATTGCTCTCCCTTCTCTCAAAAAAGGCTGGATTTGAAGCTAATGGGGGTTTTACACAGCAGGCACTTTTTACTTTTTAACAAAAGAAGAAAACATTGTAGGAAAAGTAGTTTAATAACAGTAATGACAGGCACAATACCAGGACCCTGAAACTGTAGCAGCAAAATGGAGTACAGCAGCTATCATTATTTTTTGTTATTTTCACTTGGGCTTTTGTTTAAATGTCTTAAATGAAAAAGGCCTAAGCTTTGAGTTAAATACTAGGGAAATAAATCACCCCAAATTTCCTCAATTCAAACAGTTTTTTAAAATTCAAGTCTAGCTGAATTCCATCTTGAGGCCAATGTATAACAGAGTTCTCACTTCTGCTGTGTTGAATCAGGAGTACATTTACAGAGAGGGGCACACAGATGAAAAGACAGAACCTACCAACAGCAGCACCAACATAATAATGCTAATCTGGCCTTTGCAGAAAATGCGCTGGATATTCAGGCTGTGACGATGCTCTGTGGCAGAGACTCGTGCCACTGTATGTGACTGAAACAGCTCTGTGGTGAGAAGCTGGGGATGAATTACATGACATGTTGGTCATCACCATCCAGAGAATAGCTGGAGTCTCTCCCCTCCCCCATGTTACCTTGAGATGTCCCCTTCCTCATCTCTCACCCTCTCACAGCCCTGGATGAGTGCACACACACATACCCTGCACAGTCACATCGATAGACTCGAACACATGCAGAGCTCCCCCATCTTCTAAAAAAGTCAGATGGTAAAAGGAGAACAGAGATAGTCTCCTGTGGGCAGCATGCTGATACACACCTGCTCCACAGTGTGCACATGTTACATTTACTATGTAGCTCATTTGTAGCACAGAACTGGGTCAGGCAGTGCAACTAGATTAAATTGGAGGAATGTACAGCACACTGCAGATTCAGATGGCTCCCAAACTCACTGAGATGATTTGGTCGTCTCGTCCGCTGTTATCAAATGAAATGTTCTCTGTGCAGCACTTCAACATGACCTTTGAATGAACCAGGACAACAATGAATTCAATAAAAGCTTTGCAGCGCAGTGTGAAGTCAAAAGATTATGAATAAAAGGAGTTACAGAACAGAGGGAGGTCATCTACACACGCATTCTGTTGGCGTGATGCATTTGAGGAAAGCAAAGTATATTACACACTATTATAATCTCATTTTAAATGGCGCAACATGTTGTAACCATTCTGCAGCCAAAACATTTAAACTGCATTTCCCACAATAATGCATGCCTTCAGTCAAATGTTTGAGTTTTTTTTACTTGCTAACAGTTTGTTTTGGGCTGTAAGGACATTTTCCTGAGCTAGTCCTGAGCAGCTTAGCATTGGGCATCAAAATGTAACGTTAAAGGCTTACACTCTTGACATATTTTCTCGTCTTCCTGCATGGCGTTGGCTATACTTGTTTTGTTACCTCATTGGCTACGAAATTAAAGTGTCCACCACTTTCTCCATGTATTCTTTACACCAGGTTACCCCCAAGAGTGCAGCATTTGCTCCCAGTTTAGACGTATCTTTGCAGCCAGCGAACCACAAACTTTTAAAATCATGGCTTGTTGACAGCCATTAAGTATGTATTTAGACAAATTTGATGTATTTAACAAGGGGGACACATTCTGGTCAAAGGGTGTATAGCGTCTGCCTTCGTCCTCCCTCAGATCGCCCATTGTTTGTAATGTGCAGTGCTAAGAGGTCTCTTTTAATTACTACAGTCCACAACTTCTCTTAAATAGGTTCACTTTTACCCATCTATGTTAGAAGACTGCTATATTGTTTGTAGTATTAGAATGGTCTTAATTAAATAAAATCCTCCATGAACCACAAAATGTCTGTTAAAAACCACTGGCAGTCAGGTAAAAGGCTAGGTGTTCTCATAAATATGATATTGTTATATGTTGAGCCAAAGTTGCTGTTTGAAACACGTCTTTAACAACATAAAATGGTCGTACCCCGAAACTACATAGTTAGGTTTAGGTGACAAAACTATGTGGTTAGGTATAGTAAAAAACGTCATGGTATGGCATTAAAAAACTACTTTTGTCACTAATATAACAGTCACGTCTGTCACGTGACATATTTCACATCAAGTCAAATCAAGTTTATTAATATAGCACATTTAAAAACAACCACAGCTGACAAAAGTGCTGTACAAATTAAAAGAATGACACACAAATATGTAGCAATATAACATGTATGCAAATATAAAACAGAATAACACCAGTAAGAACTATTACATTTGTAAGAAAAAAAAAAAAAAAAAAGGTTAGAAAATATTAAAACCACTACAAACAACCAAGGGCCATTGAAAACCTCCTGGGTGAAAGTCCTGTTTTTGTTTGACCCATCCACCCTTTAGGGACTTCTTTGATGTTTGCATAACTTTGTGTGGACTTTATTACGTCACTCCCCCTCTACACCCTTAATTATTGCTTGGGCCAGTAGAGAGCGTTGCCTTACAATAAATGGAAGTATGGGTTGTAATAAGCTGCGTACACGGTAAACCTATGTGGTTGTTTCTTTCTGTTTTTTTGGCCTAAAAAGTTAAACATACTCATCAGATGGACTTTAGCCTATAAAAATTCATATCTTCAACTCTAAGGCTAAATAAATCTTTCTGAAGGTGACATGAATTGAGTTGCTGTTTGCAGTATTGCTCTTGAAATCTAATGCTTCTCTTTTTTGGTATTTTTCATGTTATTGGTATTTTGTTTTGCATTTCAATAAGATAATCTGTGGAGTTTTGCCCACAGCATAATGAAAAGAATTTATTGCTGAGGACGCCCTCAGTATTAGTACAGTAGTAGCTGTTGTGGATGGATCTGGTGGTTTCATTTAGCCGAAGATACGACATGGAGTAGTAGTAGGAAGTAGGAAACCTCACATAAATGCAGTTAAACTTGGGGCTGATTTGATAAGCAGTAGCAGGAGTGCAATATCACACACTCAATTAAAAAAAATCTGGGTAGATCTGTCCCGTCCACGTTTGCGGAAGCCGGTAGTCTTGTGAATGCTAATTCAGTTAATGGATTTAAAGTGAGGTGGTGCTGATTTATTAATGATCAAGTTCTACATGTAGCCTCGTTTAGATGTCCTGTTACAGATGAAGGCATGTTCGAGCCTGGATACTGTACATGAAGGCAGTTTTGTTGAGCATCACAGTTTAGCAATCCTTCCTACCGAACAACAACACGAGTCTAATTAATTTAATGGCTGTTTGCACAACTGAGTTGGGCAGCATGATGAATACTGATCAGGACTTTATGTTCAGCTCTCGCTTCACAAAGGAGGCCACTTATGTCATGTTTGTGGTAATTAATTTCAATTCCAGATGCAGAACAGCATGAGCTGAATTCCACTTTCTCACCGCCACACCAAGGAGAGGGAGGTTTTACTGGGAGGAGGATTTCATTCCAGCCAGTGTTATGATTGAATGTTAATGAGCAGTTGTGGGCTGCAAGATGGATATCCACAGGAATAAATGTAATCCTCCCTCTGTGTGTGTGATTATATGGATGTACTGTATATGTGATGAGAAGTGAGACAAAAGAGAACGTAACCATGTGCCAGCTTGGAACAGTTTGAACCCAGACTTCCTGTGTTCAAGAATGCTTCACCCTTTAGATGATTTTGTTTATCCTGAATTGTGATGATCTGATTGTCATGCTAGCTTGTTGGAAAGGAGGCGAAATAACACTCCAAAGTTAGGCTAGATTTTGGCAAGGGAAAAACTGGCATAGCCATTTTCAAAGGAGTCCTTTGATCTCTCACCTCAAGATGAATGATAATGGGCTCTGTGGTATGAGTCTCCCCTCTGCAGACTTGCCCCACTATACTCTAATCCCATGCAGTGTTTGGCAGGAACCATGCAGTATAAATGTGCTATTTTTGCCTATTCTACAAATGGTGTATTTAAATATTTATGCATACTTAGGTCAGTAAACAGTATTGTAAGTGTATGAATTGGGCATGACTGGAAACTAATCTCTATTGCCATTGCCATTTCATGGTAGTGGGACCATTTTTTTTTTAAAAAAAAACCTTTATATCACTGTATACAATGGCGTATTTTGACCTCTAGGATAAACACAGCCTTGTGCAACTTTACAGCCACAAACTAGAGGCCTTGAGCATTTAAAGGGTGTATGGATTATATAGGTATATTGACAACAATGGGGTTTTCTAGCAGTTCACAATCCAGTTGCTGAAAAATCTATCTAATCTATTTTTCTATGGTGTCCCTCAAGGTCTTGGTGTCTTAATAATAATAATATCATAATAAACTTTATTTATATAGCCCCTTTCATACAAGAAATGCAGCACAGAATGCTTTACAATAAGGGCAGTATAAGCACGTGTGCTTCACATGAAAATAGAATGGACATAAAGCAGACAAGACAATTCAATATAAAAGGACATTTAAAGCAGTTTAAAACATGGATTAAGTTATTCATAAAATCATAGAGTTATAAAACTATAAATCATAATATCAAGCAAGATTTAAAAAGAGCTGCAGCAGTGTGAAGCATGTAAAGAAAGAATTTTGGACCTGTATCAGGACAGTCAGAGATATTTAAAGGCTAAATTGAACAGATGTGTTTTTAGCTTTCTTTAAAAGAGATTTAGCGAGCTAGCTTCCCTGATATCTATAGGTAGTGTGATCCATAGATTTGGGGCATAATTGACAAAGGCTGCATCCCTGATCTTCTCCCAGCTGTTGCTGTGATCCTCCAGTAAACCAGCAGCAGATGATCGCAGTGTTCTTGGAGGCAAATAGTTAACAAGGGAGTTAGCAATGTAGCTCGGTCCCAGCCCATGTAGGGCTTTGTATACAAGGAGGAGGAGCTTAAAATCAATTCTAAATGTAACAGGAAGTCAGTGCAGAGTAGCTCAGACTGGCCTGATGTGCTCTCTCCTCTTGGTTGTGGTTGATAGTTGAGCTGCAGAGTTTTGAATGAGCTGAAGTCTCCCAGTGGTGTTATGCCTTAATGTGGTATATTGGAGGGATTTTAACTGTTTCTATCAATTCTTGACTGGTCAAAAATGCATTCAGCATCACATCTGTGTAACAAATTGTATTAATTTACAAATTGCAGCAACTTATGAGACATAACTGAGCACGGGGATGGCCATCACATACTTCAAAACACAAAGTTTATTACGTATTTATGACTAGAAAAAGTGGACACACTGCAGGCTCCCAGCTTCAAGATGATGTGTACCACTTCTGTGTGGCATATGCTGCTGACCTGCTATCTCCCCCTAAAAAAGACAAAAATGGGTCTATGTTGGGTCTCTTAGGGTGAATATTACTTGTAGGTCATTTGTTATTTTTAGACACACCTTGTTTGTAGCAGCCCTACCTCCACATTCAAAGCCTCCCACATATGACTCACATGATTTTTCCTCCAACCTGAATCTCAGCAGCCTGTTCCAACCAGCACACAAACAGAAAGGATTTTTTTCCCCCATGTATTTGACTTAGCTTATACAATATTAGTCTCTTGCTATTCAGTTTTATCCCCTTCTAATTCTTATCCACTCGCACCTGTTCTTCTGTGTTGACCTGCCAGGTGAGCAATGGTGCAGAGCAACCCAGAAAACAGCAGCGCTCCGACCTCAACGTTCCCCTGGAGAACAACAATGTACCAGAGGTAAGATGTTCTGTCGCAGTGTTTCCCTCATCAACATTTAGATCTGCTGCGAGGTTGTTCGCAATTCAGATGGAGGATATTCTCTTTTATGCGCGCGTGCCCGTTTGTGTACACGTGTGTGCGACTGTCTGAGTAAATGAGTAATTGTGTAATTACAACCCCAGCTCGTGTCCTCTGCTTACGGCGTGATAGCGTCCTGGTAATTGAGCAGCGTGTCTGCTTGCGGTTTTATGAGAGCCATTTTTCACTGAGATGTCTGCAGTGGATGCTTCCTGTTACAGGCTCCACCCACACTTCCCTGTCCCTGGGCAGAGTAAACTTTCTGAATGTGTAGTGAGCAGGTTAGAGTATCAAATAGATCCGGTGGGATGAGTGTATGAATCTCATGAATAACTTCACATTTCACAGCTCTTTCTCTTTCTCTTTCTCTCTCTCTGTGGCCACCTTTGTCTATAGCTTCCTCCACCCTCCTTTACATCCTCTCTCCTCCACTTCCCACAGCGTGTCGATGTGTGAAGCAGATGAGTAACACTTTGCACTCTCTCCACTTCTGCAGTGCCCTTGAGCAAGGCGCACACACCCATTTTCTGCAGCAGTGAAAGTGCCAAAGTGTAAACAGATGCAACTGTGTGAATGTGGGGCAGGGCATAACACAGTTACTGTAGTAGCAGGGCGACTTCTTAAACTGTTTTCACAACATGTCATGTCACATTTTAAGCCTCCGATCACTCATACTGTTCATTCACACGGGATTTGTTGTCAGGGCAGTTCCCAAAGAAGCAGCAGGGCATCGTGGCTTGCCAATAGGAGGGTCACCTTGCATGTTTGTGGAAGGTCAAAGATGAATCACAATCACAGTCTTGCAATCACAGATGTAAAAAGCAAGTACTTGTCCTTTCTCAATAAAAATCAGAAATGGTTGTAGAGGATTGAATGTTCCTTTACCTTAAAAGCCCCGTTTCCACCAAACACTTTCAGTATGGTACCTTTGGAACCAAAAGTAACTCTTTAGACATGGTACCTAGACCCTAGTGTTTCCACTGCAACCAGTACTCTTAAATGTGGGCGTAGTTGTTGTAGCTCACTGCTCTGTCCAGCACTCGCTGTATTTCCTCCTTTATCAGTCTGCAGCTCACTTACCGTTCACAGAACGAGGCTGCAAGCAGACATTTTCAGAACACAGTAGAACAGGCTGCAGGGACAGTCTCTCTCGATGGGATATATAAAAATAGCAGGTTTGTGCATTTAGTCCTTCTAAGGCAAGCTCTGGGATTTAGTGTTGCCGTAGCCAACAAGAACGACGCTCCGCCATCTTTTCTCCAAGTGAAGATTAGATCCACTCATTACTTAAAGTGTATTTCATCCAAGAGAGACAATAAAAACTAAAGTAATGGTCAAAGTTGTCACATTTAAATTAAGGGTGTGCTGATGGAATCATGCCGTCAACTCATGCATTGAGTAACATAAGAAGTAAACATTCCACCTTAAAAGTTGCCGGTAGTCGGCCCAGTGAGTGAAGTCTACAGCTGCTGCAAGAGGTGGCAAAACATCCTTTCATTTTATAGTTACAGTTTACTAATGTATGTAAAACTCTCCATGGTATGAACAGTGGTTACAAAACCAGCCACAGCTCAGCCCTGAGCAGAGTGACCGTCCACCATAGACCAATCAACAGACTGTAGTGTTCACAGCTCCACCTTTTAGTACCAGATCTGTGTGCTAGGTACCCCAACAGAGGGGGGACCAAAAATGGGGATGGTACAAAATGGTTCCATTGGTACATCCACAACTTTTCACAGTGGAAACAGAAAAAATGCTCACCGAAACAGACCTAAAGATTCTCTTTTTTCCCTTGTTTTCTCAATGGCTTGTATCATATCTAACAAATTAGCACCCTATTAATAATGTTGCGTACTTAATGTAAAGTTACATAGGTTAGGTTTAGAGAGAGGAATGTGGTTGGTTGTCTTCAGGTTTGGGTAAACAAAGTGATGTAGGTTAGTACTTTAAAATAGTTGCACATGGCTCCAAACACTGGTCTCCTGGAGGAAAGTCCAACCTGCCTCTTTACATGGACTTTTGGTCTTTATACTATTTCCTCCTTTACTCCTGTCAGCGCATTTGTCACATGATCACATCCTTCATGATTACATGGGTTATATACAAAATGTGGTGAAGTACTTTTCCCAGGCACACATATTCAGAGTGCATGAAAACAACCAGATTTTCTGTTTTGAAAATGTAATATTGAACTTACTCTGCTCCTTAAAAAGAATCATATAGGATTTGATGGACATGTTTGAATACAGTATTGGACGTAACTAATACCAGCAGATGTTCCCCTAGTGAAACACCTAACAGCATTCACCAGCAGAATGAAACTTGAAGGGTTTGACTGGTTTATTTATTTCTTACGACACTGCAAAACAATTCACAGCCATTTATCTGCCATCTCCTGTTTTTGTCTTCCAGCCAACAAAGAAGGTTGCATCGTTTCCCAGCTTTGTCGATGGTAAGTTAATCTGTCTGCACACCTGTTTGGTGATGAAATCAAAACATTCTAATTGCATGGAACAATTCCAAGTATGACTTCGCCTTCAGTCTGTCATTTCACAGGCCTGATATAACTCTTCCAGCGCTCTTTCCCTGCCTCTGGGCAGATGCTCGGCCTAATAATGTGTGAGGGGCTTAGCTGCTTGTCTGCTCCTTCAGATCACGACAGTGCATTGTGTCCCTGAGTGGGTGTCTGAGAGTCCACATCTACATATCACAGACGCAGATTAATCCCAACCCAGCCTCCCACCAGCACTACACCTCCATTAGCTCACAGCCAGTGGCCATCTCACTGCTGAATCCCACCCAGCCTGTTATCACCATATCTCCATCTCCAGAGCAACAGCGCTTGGCTCAATTTCTCCACACAGCACATTGACTGCAGTGATTACAATACTCTCTCCACTGCACCACCAGATCTTTTCAGTCTATCTGCACTCTGTCCTTCCCCGTGTCTCCTCGTTAATCACCGTCCTCTCTGCTTCTCCATGGCCCAGTCCCAGGACCCTGTGAACCCGAAGACCTGATTGATGGAATTATCTTTGCTGCTAACTATCTGGGCTCCACTCAGCTGCTGTCTGAGAGGAACCCGTCCAAGAACATACGCATGATGCAGGCCCAGGAAGCTGTCAGCAGGGTCAAGGTACTCAAAAACACACTGACAGACACATATACACACACAAACACACACATTTACTTTATTTTTTTACCCCTAAAATATCCATATCCATACTTCTTCTCGTCAGCAGGCCCCATTGTTTCAATCATGCTGTTTCCTCTGGAGGAGCTGCACAGATTTGAATGAGGATCTTCCACCCTTTCTTGACAAAAAGACCCTGAAACAAACCTCAGAAACTACTAGGCAGGAGCTTTCCATGGGAAACAAGAACCTTTTAACAAACTCAAGAACTTTACCTGCATGAACCAGGAGCTAAATTTAGTTTCAGGTGCAAAAGAGTCTCTACTTTGGGGGTAGTGCTTCACAAAGGTTCAGGAACTGTTAGGGTGGAGTTTGCAGGGTTAAATGTTGCTGACTGGTCAAACAGAGATCTTACAGCTGCTTTAACTTGTGAACAGCAAAATAAGGAAGTACTGTGGTGTGTCTCAAATCACATACTTCCATGAGTATACTTCTGTGTAGTATACTGTGTGCACTAATCTACTCATTGGCGTAGTGCGCAAATTTCAACACGGTAGTGTTGTCTCAAACACGGCCGTTGTGCACTCACTGGAAATGACTACCACAAATTAGCTAGTTGGCAAACTAGCATTAGCATTTGCGTTATCATTACGGACTGCTAAATGAACCCAACAGACATACTGCTGGCTTATACCTGACAACAGTATAGTGGTGCTTAGTGCAAAAAAACACGTGTATTTGTACAATGCAGCGACGTTCACGGTCACACAGTCCTTGGCCGCTATTTCCAGTTTGAAAAGTGGTCCCTCCCCTTCCGCTACGTAGCCAAGATGCCGACCATTGAGGGCGAGAAGTGTCCATAGTTCCACACTCAACTTTTTGATCGCTTTGAGTGCACCATCCGGGTACTCATAGTGCACTGCATTTTTCCATACTTCTCAGTGTGGACGCACTTATGCACTCAAAATAGTGGGGTGGACATTTTGTTTATTAACAATTAAAGCAAAGTTGTTTGCTTTCCCACTTCTTCATAAAAAGAGTGAATGTGTCAAGACAGCAGCAGCCAACCCAGAGAGGGAGAGACGTGGTCAAATAAATGAAAGACAGGGAGCGGTGATGAGAAAACAAAGAGAGCAAACAATAAAAACCAAACTTGTTAATTGTTTCATGGCGGTTACTTTTTTAAATAGAAAAACAAACAAACATGTAAACACAGTTTTCCGCATCCTCTTTGTTAATTTAATACACACGATTCGAATGCAGAAGCACAACAGGATGACCCTGTGTTGGTTTTACCAAAATTGAAATGAAAATTACATTTCTAACAGCGCCGTAGATGTTTAATTTGTCACCGGTCTAAATCGCTTAATTTTCACTTCTTCAGATGAGATGGAAATGCAAAGAGGAAAGCACAAATGGGACTTTTAGTTCCTGTTCCTGCTACTAATTGCTCTGTGCAGTCCTGATTGAGTTTGAAGAACCAGTTTTTAATTTACAGTTGCACGACTTTGAGTCAAGTTAGGAAGTCAAGTCCCTACTCTTACTTGGTTTTTAACATCAATAAAAACTGATGTTAAATAGCTGACTCTTTCAGTGGAGCAGAAACTAATTCATGAGTGTTGTTCCTACCTAGAAAGGTTCCTTGGTTCCTTGAGAAAAGTTCCTGCAAGTGAAAAATTTCCTATTTGACTGTCTGTCGCCCTCTAACTTATTCCATGCTCTTAGAGGTAAAGTTGAGATGTGTTTGTTCTCACCCCAGGAGACAGCATCTGATCAGAGCTGTTGGTTTGCCGCCCCGCTCTTAAAAAGCATTTTATATGACAGCAGTTCTCCCTCTTCTCCCTAAAAATGCCGGCGTAATGTTACAGCCATCTTGTTGTTGTTCAGGCTGCATTAGTAACACTGTCAAAATACACAGAAACACCCTGCAGGAAATATGTCCGGCAGCTTTACACGGCTAATAGTGCATGCTTAACCACATTTGTCATACAGTATCTGAATTCATTTCCTACATTACTGTACGAATGTGGAATGGAAAGTGGATCCACAAACATGTGAAACTCTGATGTTTCAGCATATTGTTTAAATGTGTCATCATTTGTACTCAATAGTTATCATGAGTTATTTTTATTTTTCATGTCTGGTCCAGATTGCTGCTGATATTTACATGGACATCAAGGCTGTTTGCGTCTGGAGCAGAACATTATAGTCATATATTAGGCATGAGTGGTCTTTTAGGGCAGCTAAAGAACTTTGCCAGATTGGGCCGCAGGGCTCGTTGTTTGGCACAGCTGGCTGGATAATGGGACTGCTGGCATGTGAACCTAATATTTCCCTTGTTGCCACTTGCTCCCTGCTGTTCACTAATGTTGTTGTGAAGATGATATTTCAGTGCAGGTTGAAAGGAATGCAGTGGATGGTACCAGTGCAGCGTAT
Organism: Epinephelus lanceolatus; assembly: GCF_041903045.1. Lineage (NCBI taxonomy): Eukaryota > Metazoa > Chordata > Actinopteri > Perciformes > Serranidae > Epinephelus > Epinephelus lanceolatus. The sequence goes on along the minus strand of NC_135735.1, from coordinate 22,287,065 downwards.
TATTTTTCATTAGCTTAATTGTTTTGTTCATCGCTGTTAGTAACTTTACAAAAACAGCAAACTCATAGACGTTTCAGCATCTTGAGTGAACAAAGAAAATTGTTTTGCGACGTGATGACATAATGCGGCACTGATGTCTTGGTGCACAGTTCCTGCCCAGACACTAGTCTATTTTCTCTCTTTCTCATGTGAACACAGGCTTGGCTGTATTTTTAAATATTAAATGAGCTGCCCATGTAGTCGTCTACTTTGAGAAAGTTACAAGTTGTAATGAGTGTGTTTGTCCAGGGGGATGTGTCAGGAATTAACAGAGTAGAGAATAAGAGACAGAAACTCACTGTACTGTGTGGCTCCTGGAAATATAAGGTCACATTTCCTGATTGAGGTTCAAGGTGCATGATATCAGCAAATGTCAGAGTTGCATGAAAAGGTAAAGAGCAGTCGCCTACAGTGAACTCCAGTCTGTGCCAATGAATGCCCTTTTATCTCTATTTAAGCCACGTCTAACAGGCTCCTTATACTTGGTAACAGTAAGTAAATAAACATATAGTTTGGATCTTCCATTAGGCAAAGACTCACATTACCGAGGCTCTGTCCTAATAATTCAATAGTCCTAGCACACAGCTCCATCCTTTAATTCTACATGCCTCACTGTAGTGTAATTTGTTCCACCTCTACTTAGGATTGAGGGTTAGTGGTCCTTGTGCTGGCTCAAAAATGAGTCTTAATGTGTATCAAATTGTGGCTGAAGAGGGCCGTAAATAGCTACTGATGCCTGCAAATATAATTATGCAAAAAGTGTCCGTGTAAAATCTGTTGTAATATGGTGTATCTCGGCTGTCTAGTTCAATGCAATACTAGAATTTTGGTACATGTAGCAGAGCAGTACTTGTTTTATTCCATTATTCGAGGAATATAAACATGTTTTTCTGCATAACCACAGATGTCAGACTTTTCAAATATTAAAAGTTGTCGAGCACTTTTTAAAGTTATTAAATCATTAATTTAAATAAGTAAGTATCTGATTGAGGTTAGCAAAACTACAACTCAGACAAGGCATTCAGTGCCGACTGCCGGTCGATACTTGGTCCCGCAGACACTTTCCAATCCATACTAAAAATGTGTTGAGTTTTGATAGTTAGCCATAATCATTATCGTTCATCCTAAACCATGAATGTGGCACAGTCAAAAGTCTGTTATGATTTTTTTGTGAGCCACTACTGGTGACTTAAACAAGTGAAATTACATTTTGTCATCAAAGATTCAACCCCGTATCCCTAAGGGAATACTTCACCCCCCAAATGATCAGTTGTATGTCAACTAGGCACCTCGTGTCATGTTGAATTCCAGAAGAAAACTATTTTACTCGCATGCCTCCGCTGTGGCAAAAAAAAGGCAAACGTTCTTGTTGGATTAGAGTAAAAGGGGACCGAGTTTATTAACAGCAGAGCTATGTCAAAACATCCTTTTATAAGCTCCGACAGTATAATCAGTAGTCTGATTTATCCAGCTGCATGGTCAGTATTTCCCAAACACATGCATTTTCAGTACAACTTGACTATTAAAAACACTTTTGCATAAACACTACTCGTCCGTGTGTGAGACTGTTAATGTCGAAGTGTTTTAAATAGGACGGTTTAAGTGAAAATGCATGTGTTTGGGAAATACTGAGCACACAAGTTTGTAAACGAATGTTTTAATATAGTTTCACTGTTGTTGAGCCCCAATTTTACTTTAATTCTTCAAGAATTTTCCCAGTTTTTGGATATGTTCTCAGTGGACACGTGAAAAAAAACAAAGCTTTCTTCAAGGTAGCACAGGATGACTGACAAACAAATGATCATTTGGGGGGGAAGTACCATAAAACTTCAATTAAAAGCCTAGTCCCAATTAAACGCCCACATGTGTGGCTACACATTTTGGCAAAGGCCTGTCTCAGCTAGACGCCTGGTCTAGTTGCCAAGCAGTTTAATTTAATAGAGGTTCTTTGGATGTATAAAACCAGGTTGTTGGCTACCCACTTACTTAGATCGCACATAGAGATATAAATGTTTAAACTTTTGAGAATATGGAGATGCTACACATCTTTAGCTCTGTTAGATGCTCCACAATTCAATCGTCTAGTTCATTTGACTGAAACCATGAGCACCAGAGAAGAACGTAAGTCAGATTTATTGGCATGATGAAAAAACAGGGTAACGTCCTGCCCCTGAAGCTGTCATAAAGTCAGAATATCTATCCATTCCTTGATTACCCACTAAGTTATTCATATCCCTTTAGTCTGTAAGGGTCCACTGATTAAAAGAATCAAAAGGGTTTTTCATGAAAATCAATCCAGTTGTGAATATTGTTTTAACAGGATCGAGTGGTGTTGTGTTGGTATGTTATTCAAAGCCTAATATAAGCCTGTTGACTTCAGTGATTTGGGCAAATAATAGCCTGGGCTACTAATTAAAGTATTCTCTAATAAGTCCACTCTGAAGGGTCACAGCAGAATCAAAGGGCATTGTGGAGCATGGTGCAGGATCTGAAAGTGGTTTGGCCCACTTGGCTGGTTTCAATCTAAAAGCCCTCTTCACCACAGTGAGGATGTCTACTAGCATCATTTCACATCCACCCAATCTGTGTTCGGTTCTTCTCCCACTCACTCACTCACTCTCTCTGTCATGCACAGTTGCCTTCCCTGCAAAAAGTCTTGTCAGGATGAAACCATGGCAACAGTTAGCTGTCACCTTTTAGCGCTTTCCCCCGCTTGGAACGGGTCCATTGAACAAGAAGTCGTCCATTATCTCCTTGATTCGTCCCTCGTGGACAAATGAAAAGCTGTAGAGCAAACGACATTTAATCTTTGACATTGAGGCGGACACAGCCGGCTGCACACACAAACCCGACCACACATGCAGTAATGTGCAGCCCTGTTTGTATATTTGCTCCGGATCAACCGGAACAAGAGCACGTGTGGTATATACAAGCACAGGGACGCATGCAGAGCCTGTAGTGCTGAACTGAGCAACACAGAAGTATGCCAGGTAAATTGTAGCAAGCGAGGCTGTACAGGTTATTTATGCAGATCTTTTTGGCATGATCACTCTGTTTGATGTAATATTTATGCAGCTTCACCCCCCCCCCCCCCCACTCACTCTTTCCTGCTGTCGATCCCCTCCCTGCTCAGCTCCTCCTCAGCAGAGCAGTAGATGCTGCTGAAAGCCTCAGATGTATGTGTTGCGTGAGAGCTGATCATGGAGGAGGAAACTTTACAAAACGAAAACCCAAAAAAGACTCTTCCCTTTGGGCTGTTTTCTCTGCTCTCTTTTTTTCTTCTTGTTACTAATACTGTCTTCGCAGTTACAGCTCTGCACAGTGACTCGGGCAAACATCCAGTCTCACACACTGAAATGTAATGAAGGTCAAGATAATTTCCTCTGGTCACTGGCAGATGGAGAGCAGGCCAGTCTCTCAGCTTGAACCTCATACAGAAGGGTTGATTTTGAAAGATTACAAAGTGCTAAGAGTACTCCAAAAGATTATCAGTGTAAGTTCGGGCCCCCGCCAAGACCAGAATTTGTGATTAACTAATCAAACGCATTAGCTGTGTAAAACTGCCTCCATGTTGATCTAAGCTGTTTAATTCCAAACATAGTGACTCGACCTTGTCATGTTTTTTTTTTAATGTATGCAGCCCAGAGAACAAAACCCCAGCGCTCAGTTTAAATCTTTGCTCTGGGCTTCATCCCCTCCCCTGCCTGTGTGAGCGGTGATTGTTCTCCAGCATGTCTTTCCTGGTAATAGTGTTTAGACTGTGACATGAACATAGAAGGTGGTAGGAGCTGTCCCCATACACAACCTGAATCATAGACTATTGTTGTCTTTGTTAGTGGTTTTAGTACAGGGAGCCTCACCATCTGTCTTTCTTTTAGTACATTTTCTGACCACAAAACTGACACTTGTAACAGTCAAGGAGCAGAGTGTAGGACTACAGATTGGCACCGGCTGACACTTCTCCCATGTGCCAAACGTGAACTCCCAGTTAGGATTCCTTCAGTGTTCATTGTACAGAAGGTTTTTCACTGGAAGCCAAATTATCCACAGAGGTCTCCTCCTCTCCGAAATAAAGGGAGCAGGCGATAAAGCCTTTTCATGTTACAAATCAGTGTTCGTGCAATGCTGTTCAGCAGGTCGCAGAGGGGCCATCAGCCCAGCGCCTGCTTATGTGAGCTCACCTTTCTTTTCTCATAAGTCAATGTGTTTCTGATCCAGATGTTTAGGAGGTGGTAACTGAGAGCCGAATTATCAGCAGAGGCTTCTTCTTCTCGATAACAAACGGACCCGGTGATTTAAACTGGTAAAAACACAGAAAAAAGCAGTTTACACTTAAAGTCAGTGTTTTTCTGACCTTGTTTGATTTTAGCCGCTACTACAAAGCATTCTCACTCCGACTTTGTCACATATTGACGTTTTTTCGTGGACTTTCAACGTCCACATACGATATGCAAGGTGTCCTGGGTGTGTTGGTTGGGTGCTGTAGCATTTTTCTGACCTCTCATTGTTCCGACCTCTCATTAGTCCGATGTCCCGTTGTTCCGATATGTGATTATACTAGGTTATACTGTATTTGTGTGCCATAGAGGATCAGCAATGCAACAAAAGTAGGCTACTGGTAGAGATACAAGTGTCATAGAGAGAAGAGAGTGAAACACCATAACCTCCTGTTATTAACTCTGGGGTCCGGGTTATGTGGGGAGCTCTCCACGGTGCTGAACGGCTCCCGGCAGGCGTATTTCTGCCTTGATGGTGCGCCGCGACTGGCTCTGGGTCAGCTGGGAAAGGCTTGAGGCGAAGCAGGCTCACAGCTTATGTGTTTGTCTTTTCCTAACCCTAACCAAGTGGTTTTTGTGCCTAAACCTAACCAGATCTTAACCACAGGGCATCATGATGATTTCGGAACAACGGAACTTCGGAACAATGGGATTAATATGGTCGGAACAATGGGATGTCGAACCAATGGGCAGTTCCAAATACATTAACCCTAATATAGATGAAGCAAAGTTTCGTCAGTGTCTGATGCTGTAAGTCACCACCCAAGCGGCAGATTTCGATGACTTCGGACTGAAACCAAATTGGCTGCTAAAATGCAAAAATGCGAATTGCCCTATCTAGAGCCAGTGTTTGGTTTGTCCGTTTTCGGCTGCAGTAGAAACATAGCTGTGCAACATTGTGGACTCTGTGGAAGAGGACCCACTCCCTCTGTAGATATAATTGGCTCAATTGAAGGTTATGAAAACACAGGTTCTTATTTTCAGGTGATTATACGCTAAGAAAACATACTTATTATATTATTATATTCCATTTCTGCCAATATACCCCCCTGTATCCTACACACTGAGCCTTTAACACTGATAACAATAATTAAACAACATCCAAAAAACCCCTCTAGACGCTCCTAATAGAGCTTTAAATGGATGCCAAGATTGCAGGAACAATGTCAGTTCATATCTGCATGCTTTTGATTTGCTGTGTTTAAAGGAGAAAAAGCAATTATTACCCTCTGTAATTGCTGTTTTGATTTGTATCTGATAACCAACACGGCTGTGCGAACGCTATCTCCACAAACACATACATACACAATCACACACACACTTTCTCTCTGTATTTCTCTCTCTGTATTTCTTCCTCTCTGTTTCTGAGAGCAGCGATAGCACACCTGCTGTTTGGTTTAGGGCTTTACTGTCTTACCTTCTTTTATTTACCTTCTTTATTTCCTCCTCCTCTTCCTCCTGTTTTTTGTGCTCCCGTATCCGCTGACCTTGTCTCATCCCAACGCCTGCCTGCCTGCCTGCCAGAGGGTACAGAAGGCTGCCAAAATCAAGAAAAAGGCGGTGTGTAATAAACAGAGCAAAAGGAAGACCCTTTGGCCACTTTCCCTCCACTCTCACCTTTTGTTTTCTCATATCATTTGTGCCTGTCTGTTTGCGTGTCTCGTCCGCCATCTGTGTCTTTGTCACATTTGTTGTGCTCGTTAATTTGGTCGAACAAATCTTTGTCAGATTTTTCCAGAACTAAAGCCAGTGTGTTTTGATTTATGTGAGTGGCTATGCATTTTGGCAGTGAGCATCTTTCATAAGCTTAAAGGTGTGTTGTGAGGCACACGACTGAGAACTGCTAAAAGCCAAATTTAACAACAGCAACCACTGTGACCACACGGTAACAGAAGACATGCCAGCAGGACACAATGGGAGAAGCTCCAGGCTGTATTTCTGCTCTGCTCTTGATACAGTGCCATTACTGTGGATTAACCTGTGCAGTACCCTGTGGGAAAGAGTTATAAGTATGCAATAACTCTAATTGTTTCATGAAATTATAAATGTATGTTTAAGAGTGTAATGACCATAGAAAAAGAATGTAGCCAAGAATGCAAAAAAGCTTAAACATAGACATCTTTTCCCATCAAAATGGCAAGTAACAGTTGATGTTTAGGGGCAGAACAATGCAAATATGCCTCCAGTATTTATTAAACATGCGGAGGGAAATGTTGCCCAGAAGCACCAAAGCTCTTGATTACTGAATGTAGGAGTGAAGGAACAGTGTGTTCACAGCTGGTTAATCAATGGAAGAGACTGTATTAGGCAGGTTTGTAAACTTTTATACATTCTAACACTTCCCATGAAGATATAAAAAAGGTAATCGTAAATGCAGAATGTTGTACATTAATACATAGACATTATAACTTAAATTTACAAATAGAAGTTAGAAGCTTTTATTATCTAAAACAGTGGTTCCTTTTCTTGAGGGACCCACATTTTTACCATTGTAGACTTTGGTGCCCCCCCGTACCTGTTACACACCTATACTTGTGATACACGTAGTAATTTATTTATTTATTTTTCAATAGATAAATAAGCTTTTAACATAACCCTTAAATTTATATGTTTTTCACACATTAAAATTATTACACCCCTTAAAATCAAGAGGGCTTTGCGACCCCCCCGTGGCTCTTTGGTGCCCCCCTAAGGGAGCAACCCAATGATGAAAATTTCATCAAACACACAGACAAAAATTAAATGTACTAAGAGCTTCAGGAAGAAAAACTGACACATGCAACTTTATTTTAAAAATTGAAGTAGTGGGACCCCAGAAATAAACACATGAAGGGATATATAATCAGATCAGTCATTGGTTGGATGGTACTCTATGGGCAGAAAAAAATGGAGTACATATTTTAAAACTGTCATATGATATAAAAGATGATCTTTATTTATATAGCGCTTTTCAAAACAGTTACAAAGTGTTTAACATGCCATTAATCAAAACAGACAAGACATGAAAACAACAACTGATAAAAACACTTTTGTAAAAACTGAGGAAATAAAAGACAGTCTAAATGAACTTAAAACTCAAATAAAATCAGGAAAGGCTCTCCAATTAAAAATATAGAAGGGACTTAAAAGTGATCACAGACTAGGCCGAACTGATTTCCTCAGGCAGATTATTCCAGAGCCTTGGGGCCCTGACAGCAAATGCTCCGTCCCCTTTAGTTTCCAGTTGAGCCTCTTGGACAATCAAAAGACCTCTGCTGCTCAAGGACCTCAAAGTCGACCTGGCACGTATGGTACAAAGAGATCGGAGATATAGCTGGAGAGAGACCATGAAGAGCCCTAAAAGTAATCAGTAAAATCTTAAAATCCATTCTAAAACATACTGGGAGCCAGTGTAAAGAGGCTAAAACTGAAGTGATGTGATCATGTATCTTGGTTCTGGTTAAAAGCCTGAAAGCTGAATTCTGAACAGTCTGGAGTCGATTAATAGATTTTTGATTCAGGCAAGAAAAGAGGCCGTTGCAGTGATCCAAGCATCAAGAGATGAAGACATGTAAATTTGTCTCTCTGTGTCTTTAAAAGTTAAAATGGATCGGAATTTTCAAATATTTCTAAGATGATAAAAACATGATTTCACAAGCTTTGTGACACGCTGCTCAAAATTTAAATTACTGTCAAACCAGACTCCAGATTTCTTGCAACAGGTTTGATATTATCCAATAGGGGACCAGCCAAAGACACGTTGTTGAGTAGCGTGCTGTGGCCCGGTGACAACAGTCTCTGTTTTGTCTGAATTAAGCTGAAGAAAAGTTTTTGACGTCCAGCTTTTAACATCAGTGCGGTAGTCATTGAGTGAACACATCATTCCAGGGTCTGTGGATCTCACAGGCAGGTACATCAATGTATCATCTGCATGTCATTAAGCATGAAAGACGGCGTTTTAAGAATTCTCAGCTCCAGTTATGTCTGTCGTAGAACTGATACCTGCTTTTTCACTCCCTAACCAAGTGCAGCAGTAATCCTCTGGTACTTTGAGTAACATAAGTGCTGTTAATAACATTTAAAGTCAAATCAACGTTCTTTTGTTAAACTGAAGAAGCTTTGGAGGATTTGGTGTTTTAATGATGGAGGATTTTTAGACAGTAGAAATGTCTAACAACTATTTTCCACTAATACCCCAGTGACAAAAATGATAAGAGAAATTGAAATATTTTGTCTAGCTTAGGTATTTTAACATGCTGAATAACCTTTCACCTCAGAGTTCAGGTCACAAACCTCTAATTTAGTGGAGAGAACACTGAGAATCATCTCCTCACCCAGTGCAGAGCTCGTGTCACCGGCTGCAGCTCTAATTAGTGCATGCAAATACTTCTCTCACATTTAGTTCTTACACTGCTGTCACCCTCAAGTAAGTTAAATTATGTATTTGGGAGATTGTGATTCAGTGCATGCCTAATTTTTGTGTGTTTAACACAGTTTTCACCAGCGAGAGCAGAAAAATTACTCGCTGCAATTTACATTTTAAACTTTGGCCAACCTGAGATAGAGCAGAGAGGAGGATCAACAACCTCAGCTATGAGCATGCATTTAAGGCTCAGCGTTATGAAAAACTAAGAAGCACTTAACAGTTCAGCACTGTTTAAAGAGATGGTTATAGAGCGCTGCAGGGATGATGTTTTTCTGTAGGCCCTGGTGCCCTCTACAGAAAAGCCAGTGGGAGTTTTCCATTGGATTTTGGATTACTGCAGAAAATAAGCTCGGTGGCAAACAAACGTTAATGATTCTTACATGTTTTCTTCAACAAGGCAAGCTTCACAAATGAACACCACTCTACACAATATCAGCCCAATTATAGCCCGACGCAGCGTTGCATTGTCTGCTCGGATCGTGAACAACAATGAGTGTTGTACGTGATAAACCGTTGTTTCATCTCGTGTAGTGTGTCATAGTAGACGACAACCGACGCCACATCTGGGATGCCTCACGAAGTCCTGACAAAGTCTAGCATGTTTGATTTTATTTTTGTTGCTCATGACTTCTTCTGTCACAGCCGTCACTTTGACCAATAGGAACACAGAGGAACATAGAGCGATCTGCTGCCGTACACAACTGTCTATCAGTAACACCCCAGCCCTTTTGATGTATCCTCTAGGGATGTTACCACGACAGAATATAAAAGGAAAAACAATGACGTCAAACAGCAGAGATACATTATCAACCTGGTGAGTTCTGCCATTAGCATCAAGCTAGACTTCTTTATAATGGAGACAAATATAAAGTAATAAAATTAAAAGACAGTGGCGGGGCTTTTACTCACCACAACTGCAGAGGCTACCAGCTTGAAACAGACTACATTAGAAATGGGCTGTTATTTATTATTCCCTCTGTAACTGCCTGTTTTTACTTTTAATCCACTCCCGTTTGCCTTGATAAAGTTAATGGATCGCGCCGTCATTTCAAACGCAACACTTCCTGTATCTGTTTCAAATTAAAAGCCCCTTATAATTTTTGTTGCGAGAATCCCTTCATTTTCTAAAAAGGCTTTCATTGTGAAACATTTGCAGGAAATTATCGTGGAGGATTCAGTGACTTGTATGTTTGCGTACAGTACTTCAAATGTAGCTCCTGTCATCTGCTGGCACTTTCATTGTTACTACAATAACATTTCAGCTGGCACAGGAACAGACACAGTGACTGAAATAATAGTAATAATAATAAAAATAGGACAAGAATAATTCAGTGACATCACACACATCGTAAAAGACAATCAGGGATGATTGGTGTGGACCACTGTGTAGTGTGTCATGTCTGCCGGCCAAGTCATGGCACGATTTTATGACTCCACAGTGGCCTAATCTCACGTAGTGACTATGTTCAGCATGATGACAGTCTGTGGTATAATTTAGCCACTTGTTAGCATCCGCCTTTTTTAAGACACATAAAAGCAAGTATTATATGTCATTGAAACAAACATGGAAGTGTCTTAAGCTTGTGTTAACCACAGATCTTATTTCAAGCATTTAAACATAAAATCCCACTGACTTTGAGTAGAGGGAACCAGAAGTGCCAAAATGCAAACTCACTTCCAGGTTTTCAGACTCATTCCCGCCCCTCTTTATTAACAAGATGCTTTACATTCATGGTCCCATTTTGTTTTTGGTTTTATATTCTGTTTTATTTCTTTTATTATTTTTTTTTTGCATAATGACATCACAGTTTAGCTGTAATTGTACACTTTGGTGGTAAACATGAGGTTTTAGTATGAGAACTGCATCCTTCTAGACTTCTTATCCTGCACTGCACCAGTCATACAGGCAGAGGTCATCATAAAAGGCTGGTTCTCATTTCTCCTTCAACAATAGCCTCTGTGGACATGTTGGATTTTTAATCAGAAGTATGGCTGCAATTATAAATGTTCACCAAATGAAAATAGACGGGAAAGTAGTTACACCCAAAAAGGAATTATATTCTTTAATCTTTAATCTTTGGGTAGTTTCCGTGCACTAAAAATGAAAGTGCTAATGAATGTTACAAGCCACAGTCTCCGTGCGTGAAATATTTAATCACAGCTATATGTTTCTGATAAATATTTTCGCCTTATTGCACAAGGCAGTTTTAATTAAGAGAAATCAAATATAATTTTACTGGTTTGCAGTACACTGTGATTAGAGTCAAATGTGTGCAGGCTTGTTCTGTGCCGAAGCTGCATTGCTCTCAAAGGCAAAACAGCCAGCTGGTAAGGGTTTAGTGTTAAGCTGTTTCTAGTTTCCCTGCCAGCTTGCCATCGCCATGCCAGGACAGTTGATGTAAACTAACACCACTGCCAAAAGCTTTCTTTTTCTGCTTTTTCCACCTCACCTTTAGACTCAACAACCTGCCCATCTAACAAGCATTCTCCTAGCTGGATCCTAAACTATACATGCATGCATTGTGGATATCTAAACTTATACTTTCCCAGCATTTAACACACATGCCAGGCAGTTGTACATTACTGTTAACCATTACCAGTCAGGTTTGGTACAAAGATCTACATTTGAGCTGACCAACTCTTTTGTTTGTTTGGGTTTATTTTTGCTGCAGAGTGCAGACGGAGATGCTCAAACCCTCACCGAGGTCGATCTGTTCATCTCCACCCAGAGGATCAAAGTCCTCAACGCGGACTCACAGGTGAGTACCAGCCAGCACACACGCGTGTCTCTGCCCAAAATGTTCTGTATCACCTGTGGGAGTAAAAAGCTGTTTAATCTGACAGCAGCTCGGCCGCACACTGAGCCAGGCCACACATCAGGGGAGAACTGTCGTGTCATAGCTGGCATAACCGGCGGCTTAACTGTCAACATAAACTGCTTCTTATGAAACCCCACAACCGATTGCTATTTGTTTAATCTCATGATGTCACAATTCTTTGACTGAGGATAAGAATAGACTCTGCAAAGCCAAAAAAAAATGCTGCATGAACATCTGTGCATGGAGGGTGACTTAGAGAGCATGTACTGTGCAAGCTGTTTGACTGCAACACACTCTGCCCTGCTTGTTTCTAGCATAAGAGCGCCATGACCACTCCTGCATTCAATTAGTCATTTGTCAAAAGTCTGTCAAAGTTACAAAATGAACTAGGTTTCCCGAATTGTTCAGACAGACAGTCAGAAAGTTAAAATCCAGACTGAAGTTTGACTTTCTGAGTCTTTATAAATGAAAAATCAAAATTTTTCTGTCAGATTTTCTCTGACAGATTTTGCCTCCACTCTTGCGGAGGCTTTGTCAAAAGTTTTCTTGGCTTTTAGCTTCACAAGGAGCCGCCGTGTGAAGCAGCAGTGCAAGTCTTCACAGGAGGAGGAGTCTTTGATAGAAGTAGAAATGCTTCAGAGAGCTTTGCAATACTTGGGATCACGAGTAGAGCTTTGCGCTCGCTGTTAAATGTATATGTGATAGATGATTCATTTGCAGTATTTCAGTCTGAGCTGCTGTCTGGCCGTCTGAGTTTCAGTGTGTGTGTGTGTGTGTGTGTGTGTGTGTGTGTGGTGCGCGTGTGTGGGCAGCCGCCTGGCAGAAACCAACGTGCTGCAATGCAGTTTATATCTTCCTCCCTTTTCCATCTGGTTGCCACTGATCCTGGCACTCTTGAGAGAGAGATTCTGAGTAAAAAAGCCTGTTCTGCAATTAAAAATGCTCGATGCAGCTTGCATGGGGTTTCTGACATTGATTCATAATAAGAACAACTCCGAAGGTGGGCTGGAACAACAACAATAATTAGGCCACTGTAATAAAAACCACCAGACACAGTTAATGAAGTGAACTAGACTGAAATGAAAGTTAACGTTTTATCATAAAACATTAACAAATGTCCCACAGAGTCCCCTTCAGAGTCCAAATCGTCTCTAAACAGCTGTTCCATCTATTTACATATATATATTTTTTACAGTTTAAGATAGCAGGGACAGCGCACATTAATAAACACTTATGTAAATGTGCCTGTGTTTGACCGTAGTCCCTCGGCAGGTGTAATGACAGCTACACAAGACACATGAGCTACATTACAGGAACAGCATACTGTACATATACCAGAGCACATTTAATTTCACGGCTGCATTCAGAGACAGCGTTTCATTATCTACATCATGACACGAGACAATTATTTGGCCGAATGAACAAACATGATTACATGATTCAAATCGCTTAGTTTTCATCAACACAAACACTCTGCTATCCAGAGTGGGGTTTTTTGGAGCACCTGTTCATTATTGTCAGATGAACATGTACTCAAAGATCTAATTCATCGGGGTGTATTGGGCCGTAATCAGATCATACAGTAGTGTTGAATTCACTGAAAAGAAGGTCTGTTGGTTTTCTATGAACAGAACTTTTATCTCACGCTCTTCCCTGAAAGGATCACGCAGCTTTGACAAAGAAAGGAATCCAGCACACCAGTGCTTTAATTTTCAGACATTAGTGATCAGAGGAAACGGGATAATTAAAAGTAACAGCTGGAAAATATTTCTCAAAGCTATGGTAGTATCATTCATTTGAAGGCATTGGAAAATATAAAGGGCTGGATAGAAACCAGAGACTCTGCAAACTCTGTGATGACAATCATATTGTATTTTATTTAAAGGTAAGAATGTAAGCTAAATTTTATTGCCCATATAGTAGTTCATAGTAAAGTTGTTTACTTTTTGTAGTTCAGTGGTTTACTTTACTGAGCCGCTCCTGCATGAAAATAGAAGATATACTTTATTAATTCCGAGGGGAAATTCAATTTTTCACTCTGTTGTGATACACACACAGGCCCCAAGCACGCCAACATGCACAAACATGACCTATATATGCATTAGATGGAGAGATGTCAGAGCTAGGGGGCTGCCAATGGGCGGATATCACGGGCAGTAGGGGGTTTGGTGCCTTCGAGGTGAACTGGCACTTCTCCAGCTACCAGTCCACACTCCATATTTGGTCTGGACAGGGACTTGAACCGACCCTCTGGTTCCCAACCCGAGTCCCTATGGACTGAGCTACCACCGCCCCCAGGGAACCACATTTTCACAATTTAAAAAATGAAACGTGAAAACAATTATTTCCATTGCATTGCTGTTGCAGTGAAGTCGATATTTACGGTCATAAACCCAGCCATCTTCATCACCTGGAAATCAGTGAATAAAGACCTGCATTGATGACATCATCAGCTTTTCAGGAGTTGGTCCAGAGAGACTGAGCCATTAAATCTCTGTGTCATATATTTTTTGTTTCAAGTATCAGGTCTTATAGCTGTGAATCCAAAATGTTTTCATATATAAAATGATTATAGAAGCTCTATATGACATTCAAAGCTCGACTATGATCCAGAGTCTGGACTTGTCTACACACAGTTCTCAACATGGAGGAGGCTGAGTCTGTGGCTAGCAGCTAACAGTGCTAACAACAGCAACAGTGCTGACAGAGCTAACAGTGTCAACCTGGGGCAACAATGCAGGCGAGCCAGTGTGTTGTGACGGCTTTATCACCCGGCCAACATTTGCCTGTGGGGCCCTTGTGGGTAGTAGAGGAGCTGAAAAATGGGCCCTATATGGGATTGTGCATGGGTTCCATGATAACCCCATGCTAGTGATGTTACGCTCGAGCCAGTCTGCTTGACACAGTGTTGATCTTTTGAAGTGGAACAGTTTCGATCCCTGCTTTGACACGCCCACAGTCACGTGAGTACTGAGAGCGAGGCCTCGTTACAGGCAGTCCTGGGGCTTTTTCAGGTCTTCCACTTAGATGCAGTTCTGACATACAGCCAGCAGATGTCACTCTTCTGACTGTATGAAATGCTTTGAAGCAGTGTGTCATTCTTGAAGCAGTTGTGTCAAAGTGGTTCACTGCTTCATGAAGCTTCGATTTCACCATCACTACCCCATGCCAATTGCCCACATGGGTGGTTTTACCTAAGCGGGTCCCTCATGGGTTATGCTCGGGCTACCTGGGTACCAAGTGGGTATGGGCCCAAAATGGATTTATCTTATCTGGCGCCCACTTGGGTGAAAACCACCCATGTGGTCAATCAGCATGGGGCCATTATGGAACCTGTGGACAATCCCATATCGGGCCCATTATTCAGCTCATTTACTACCCTTGTGGGCCCCACAAGAAATGTTGGCTTGGAGGTAGTCAAAATATGAATGCAGTGCAGAGCGTCGGTGACTAGCTAGCCAGTGGGACACACATAAACATGCAACCACTGCTGGACCTGCTTCCACAACAAAAAACAGAGGAGCTCAGATTGAAGCATTAAAGTCTCGCCACTATGTTCTAACAAAGCAAACAGTTTGCTGCTACATTAATGCTCTGAATGTCGTATAAAGCTCCTGTACATTTAAAATGTGAATTAGCATACAGTAGGCACTTCCATACATAATGTCTTGATGTATATGATTGTTGTTGTTGTATCTACAGGAAACGATGATGGACAACGCTCTCCGCACCATATCCTACATTGCCGATATTGGGAACATCGTGGTCTTGATGGCGAGACGCCGGATGCCACGCACAGCCTCCCAGGACTGTATTGAAACTACACCCGGGGCACCCGAGGCAAAGAAGCAGTACAAGATGATATGCCATGTCTTTGAGTCGGAAGATGTAAGTGCTTAACGTATTTTCAAATCATAAACCTGCTGTTAATGTGTTAATGAGAGAAAGTGAGAGCTCTACATCACTCTGGCTGCAAGCAGGTGAGAGGTCACACAAATGACGGGTGCTAAAGGAAATCACACGGTTATTGTTCTGTCATTATGTAAGGAGACTCATTTGGAAGATGAATCCTCCAACATCTAAAGATAGGAAAGAGATGACACTTGTTATTGCTTTGTAAGTGTTACTGAATTGTTGGATATTATTTCTGCGTCCCAGTTATCACAGATATGATTTGTTTTTATTGTCTTTTCCTCCGTTTGGCTCCAAGACATCATTTTATTTCTTCATACGCTCATTTGTCGCAAATGTTGCCATCAATATGATATATAGAAATTCTAAAGAAAAAAAAAAAAGAGAGAGAGAGAAAAAAGTAGTTTGAACTTTAATACCTCGGACATTAAATGGCGTAAATTGGCTGGGCATTTTTATTTTATTTTATTTTTTTTACCACACAGAGCTGCTGCTTGTCTTGTTGAAGCAGATTCAGCAAGACTTGGCAACGTGAGCAATGTTACACAGAGGAGCCAGCAAACTGAGTGTCTGTGCCAGTCAGTATAAAAGCTGGACTCCAATCTGTCCCCTCTTCGTCTAATTTTTGCTGCCAGGTTTTAAAGGCCGGCCAGAGTTATAATAGAACCATTCAGCCGCTCATCCATCAACTTATAAACTGCTTCTGTTATTGTAGCTCCGCTGGCTGCGTGCAGTGTTTGCCTATTTTTGACTTTTTTATTGTTCTGCAAAACTAATTCACAGTGTATTGATTTTGAGTGTTTGGGGCCGTTAATGTCTGCAAATTCTGCAAGAGATTTATATGCACGTATGGAATTCAATTAAAGGGGAAAATAGGGAGAATATAACTTGTGAAATGACGTACGCCCTTTTCTCTCTTGATCTGTCTTATCTCTCACAGCCAAGATAAGTTTTATTTGTTACTTCTACACAGTGTGCTGTGTAAACTTTTGACTTACTTGGCAGCAAATATCTTTGAGTGAAGATGGTGGGCGCTTTAAAGCAGCGGTTCCCAATTATTTTTGCACTCTAACAGATGAGCTCAGATCCCCTTTAAAGGTCCAGTGTGCAGGATTAAGGGGGATGTGCTGGCAGAAATGGAATATAATATAATAAGTATGTTACCTTTAGTGTAAAATTGCCTGAAAATAACTATCATTGCGTTTTCGTTACCTTGGAATGAGCCGCTTATAGGTGCATAGGGAGTGGGTCCTCATCCATGGAGATAGCCATATTGCATCGCCATGTTTCTCCAGTAGCCCAGATTGGACAAATCAAATACTGGCTCTAGATAGGGCCATTTACGTTTTTGTCATTTTTGCCATGGTAGCTTGCAGACCCTCTGCGATGAGAGCATCAGAAAAACAGCCTTTTTTTTTCCCGTGAAACTCCTTTACTCAGTTTCCCTGGAAATCCAGAGTTCTCGTGAGAGCACAATTTGAATTTGCTCAGCGAGTCACTCTGGCAATCAGTAATGATGCTCATTACCCATGCCCTTGTAGCTGAGCTGCACCAGTCACATCGGTGTATCTGATATAGGCGGGCCAGAGGCGAGCTAAACAAATGATGACAGCGCTGTGACAACGAAATCCGGAATCAGTCAGTAAACATTGCAAGATGGCTACGGATGAACACCAGTTGTTTGAAATGGCTTTGGCCGCTACAATGAACGAGTTAGACTTGGCTTTTTCTCTAAAAGAGGAACAGAAGACGGTGCTTCCTTTGCAAGAAGGACGTTTTTGCTGTTTTGCCGACCAGATACGGCAAGAGTCTAATCTACCAGTTAGCTCGGCTGGTAGCTAAGCTCTGGATACGTCACCCCGTGTATTGTTCTGATTGGTCGTAGTGTTATCCAATTGCGTGCAGTGATATTTTCAAATGCATGCTTGGTGCTGCCCCTCGAGTTGGGCCATTTTCATTACTCATAGCCAGACCCTAAATCTTTCTAGATTTGGGTCTGGATTTCCAGGCTATTACTCAGTGTGTTTACTGGTGTAAATCACCGGGTCCATTTGTTTTGGAGAGGAAGAGACCTCTGCAGGTAATTCAGCTCCCGCTTAAAATCTCCTGAATGTCTGGATTGGAAATTATCAGAGTAAAAAGATGAGCACAGATTAGCAGGTGCTAGAAAAGAGGCCTGTGTCTGTTATACCAAACAGCGTCGAAGAAACACTAATGTGTAACGTTACACTGCTTTAATAACTGCTTTTACTGGTTTTATTATCTGATCCGTTTATTTTGGAAAGGAAGACTCCTTTGCAGACAATTCAGCTCCTGGTAAAAACCTACTGAACAATGAACATTGAAGGAATTCTAACTGAGTAAAACCCAGACATTAGATAACAATAGCACTGATTTTTAATCTTTCTGTGTGTGTATTTTTTCCTTTAAGCACATCTGTGGATCAACTTCAATCAATCACAGTTTCTTTAAGTTTTTTTTGTCTTCAGTAACCTTCACTCCTTCTCACTGAAACTAGTGCAGTAAAGTGCACCTGTGTTTCTTCTTCTCTGTTCTCCTCTCTCAATCAGAACAAATACCTCATGACAGTGAAAATCAATTGATATTATGCCTTAACATATTCTTGGCAGCCTCAGTGCAGCTATTGTTTGATGCCACCGGATGCCCGTTCCTCCCACTGTATTGTTATTTATATACAACTCAGTGAAGATAAGCTTGGATCTAACAAAACAAGACCACAAACACGTTTCGGTCATGATTCCTGAGTTTTCTGTCCGCAGGCCCAGCTTATCGCTCAGTCCATCGGCCAGGCGTTCAGCGTAGCTTACCAGGAGTTCCTGAGAGCCAATGGCATTAACCCTGAGGACCTGAGCCAGAAGGAGTACAGCGACATCATCAACACCCAGGAGATGTACAATGATGACCTCATTCACTTCTCCAACTCTGAAAACTGCAAAGAGGTTGGTTTGAATTAAGCGTCCAGCGCAATCATAGATTTTTTTCTGCAGATGTTTGTTGGTTTGTGTTGATGCAGGAAAAAAACAAGAGCATAAACAGTGTGAGACTTTACATGTGTGCTGCAGGGCCATTAGAGAAACACACAAGTATACGATAGCTGTTCTAATTAGACAGATTAAGAGGCAGATGGTACAGTAAAATCTACTCAGAGCATGTCAACTCTAGCTTTTTTTTTGCTTCAGCATTTCCTCTTTAGCTAACACTGTGCCCTGAAAGCATTACTGGAGGCTTTGGGGAATTAGAAACCGTGAAACAGTTTCTGCTGTATGAGCAGAGAGGCTGCACGGGCACCACCACCACGCAGCTGCTATATTAGAGGCACATGACTCATTTTTAGTGATGGGGGACACTGGGCTATCTTTAAGCACTAACCCTTGTGTCTCAACTGTGTTGAGAATAAAATTGCTTCTCAATGCTTCATGTGTACAATAGTCACATCTGCTGGTTCAGAGAATCTTAGCAGGGAAACGTTTTCTACATCAGGACAGTGGGCCTCATTCACCAACCAGTTGTTCTTAGATAAAAACAGAATCGACACACACTCATGAGTAGTCTTAAGCCCCATTTCCACCAAACACTTTCAGTATGGTACCCTTGAACCCAGAAGTAACCCTTTAGAAATGGCGCCAAGACCCTAGCGTTTCCACTGTTGTCATTCACTGCTCCGTCCAGCACTCA
Organism: Epinephelus lanceolatus; assembly: GCF_041903045.1. Taxonomy (NCBI): domain Eukaryota; kingdom Metazoa; phylum Chordata; class Actinopteri; order Perciformes; family Serranidae; genus Epinephelus; species Epinephelus lanceolatus. Next base: position 22,267,917 of record NC_135735.1, on the reverse strand, counting down.
CTGTATTTCCCCATAACTGGTGACACAGATGGAAGTCTGCACCTCGTTTATTGTCCATAGAACGAGGCTGCACGCAGACATTTTCAGAATGAAATAAAACGGGCTGCAGTGAGAGCCTCTCTCCATGGGACGTTTAAAAATAGCGGGTTTGTGCTTTTAGTCCCTCTTAGGCAAGCGCAGGGGTTTAGTGTTGTCGTAGCCCACAAGAACGACACTCTGCAACGCATTTTTTTTCTCAGAGTGAGGATTAGAATATACGGCATTCACATAACCAGGTCAGGTCCAGATTAATAAAAGTGTATGTTGTATCGTATGTCGTACAAGTTCCACCTTAAAAGTTGCCAGCAGACGGCCCAGTGAATTAAATTATTTTTTCTCTGTCTTTAGCTGCTGCAAAAGGCAGCAAATCATTTTATTTTGTAGTGACAGTTTACTAATAAAACTCTCCACGGTGTGAACAGTGGTTACATGAACCTCAAAACCAGCCACAACTCAGCCCTGAGCAGAGCAGCTCCACCTTTTAGTAGCAGATCTGTGTGCTAGCTACCCCAACAGAGGGGGGACCAAAAATGGGGACGGTACGGGATGGTTCCATTGGTACCATCCACAACTTTTCACAGTGGAAATGTGAGCGTCTCATACCTTTGTATGGGGAGTTGCAGGATGTTAACCTATGTTAACTGGGATTAATTTGCACCCGCTGTCAATTTACGATGATAATTATGATAAAAACACAGGTGTCGTGAATCTGATGTAGACTTTTCTTAGGAATTTTCTAAAGAACAAATACAACCAAACGCAACCGTGCATATAAAAGCGACAGGTTTACAGTCTCACCTTGCTGCACACATCATGATATTTCTCGGCCCTACCCTCTGAGCTCCAGGGCTGCCGTTATATACCACAGATTTCATTTTTCTCATGTGACTGAAAAGTGAGTTTTCTACCACATATCAAAAAAGAATGATAGAGAATTCCCTACATTCTCCAGCAATTTGTAGCTGAAGCACGTGTTTCTCTGATCAGCTACAGCAAATTGTTGAGGGGAGGAAGATTTTCAGTCTGTCTTTGCACAGTTATAAGTTCGAATCAATCATCAGTCATATTGTTTTAATCATGTTCAGTTTCTCTACATTATAAAACATGAAAATGACCAACAAACTGTGTCATTTTCGCTCTCCATCTTCCTCCCTCCTCCTCCACAGCTGCAACTGGAGAAGAGTAAAGGGGAGATCCTGGGTGTGGTGATAGTGGAGTCCGGCTGGGGCTCCATTCTGCCCACAGTTATCTTAGCCAACATGATGAACGGCGGGCCAGCGGCTCGTTCTGGCAAGCTCAGCATCGGAGACCAGATCATGTCCATCAACAACACCAGCCTAGTGGGGCTGCCACTCGCCACATGTCAGGGAATCATTAAGGTACAGAGCCAAATGATAATGAAACATTGTTCTAAGCCGCGTGATTTCCATGACACTGGACGGGATTTTAATGTCTGTGTGTTTCTGTGTGTTAAAGGGCTTGAAGAACCAGGTTCAGGTGAAAATGAACATTGTCAGTTGCCCTCCTGTTACCACCGTCCTCATTAAGAGACCAGATCTAAAGTATCAGCTGGGTTTCAGTGTCCAGAACGGCATCGTAAGTATCAGTCTGGAGTCTTTCCGTCAACCAGGACTGTGCTGAATGCTTACTTTGATATTCTTAATATTAACAAAAGGTAACATTTTAAAACATAACTTAAATGTACTGCTTTGCTTTGTTTTCCTCGTGGGTGAATTGTTGACTTTGATGTTTACTGCGGTGTATTTTGTACCTGCGCTGTACAGCATGTAAATGTTTCCCCCTCCTGTCTCAGTTTAGATTAATCTGCTCATTATTTTATTTTCTCTGTGTCGGACACTGAAGAAAACTCTGTGTCAGTTGCTGCGTTGTGATAAATTGCTATTTGGCCTTGAACAGTATTTACACACCAAGTGCAATCCTTGCTAAAAAAAAAAATCCCATTATCTTTAGCAAGGATGTAATGTGCCGTTTATCAGTGTATCATCGTCCTTTAAATGTAAACTCTCTCTCCTAACCTCACAGCCACAATTCCAGATGCCATCACTGTATCACTGCAGATACTTTGCTCTTCCAGCCACATTCATTTTGTACATTACTCTGTATTTTTCCAAAAGGCCTATATGATGAGGGTTTTTCCTTGTGTGTCTTTTGTCAGATATGCAGTCTGATGCGAGGAGGCATCGCTGAGCGAGGTGGGGTCCGCGTGGGTCACAGGATCATAGAGATCAATGGGCAGAGCGTGGTGGCCACAGCACATGAGAAGATCGTCCAGGCCCTCTCGAACTCTGTTGGCGAGGTTAAACTGATGCACACAGACACACTCACACACACACACACACACACACACTAACACACATGTACACATTTGCAAAAATGTAGCACATATCAATGATTGTCTACTTATGGCCCTGACACAGCAAACTGACATCAAAGAACAAGTAGCGATGAAGACCGATTGTTGCGTCGCCTCACGTTACCTGTGTCCCAGTCAAAAAATTGCACCTGAACACACCACATAGACTACAGCTAATGCCCTTCTAGCAGGTACATTATGCGCCTGCCTGAAAGGAAATAACTCTCCACACCAGCAGGTGGCAGTAGTCTATTCGTCTGTATTTGAAACTGGAAGACCGACAGAGCAGATTCATGATGCTAGTTAACCAGTTAGCACATTAACCTTTTCTGGTTAATAGCTCAAAAAACAATCTTACCTAATATATCTCACGGCTTCTTGACTGTAGCCGTTTGTTTGCTTTCCTCACTTCTGTTTCTCATCTCGTTCACTGAGATGAATTGCCAATCAGAGTGATTACATTCACCGACGGGATCCGACATTTCAGACGCTGATTCAACATGCTGAATCAGCCAGGGGAAAAAAAAGCCAACAAGGGCCGATTAGTGCCAACAATGTGAGACACACTGCCAAAACCAGGGCCTCAGACGCTCACCGACAGCCCAACATTGACCAACAGCCGACTGTCGGCCCTGTTGTTTACAGTCTTGTGTGGCTCTAGAGACACTTTATAGAGTAAAGGCTGCTGAGTTTGAAAGATGTTGGCATTTACCAGGCAATGAAAGTCAAACAGAAGATACAGCTCAGTGGTGTTATAGGAATTGTAGGATCCAGCATGTTCAGACCTGAAAAACCCGACTGTGTATAAAAGTTTCTGTTGTTGTGGAAGGTCGGCTGGCTTCAACCGATTGAAGCTTTTGAATGGAAGTATTTGTCCGGTCATTTTCTGTGTTTGAGTCTGAGGCTGTGTTCAGAATAATTTACTACCCTCACTACTCACTGCACAGCGAACTCTGTGTGGAGGACTGTATAGTGTATAAGATTGCAAAATCAAAATGTCTGCTGAGGTCATTCCTCTCACCCAGCTGCCATATAAATTTACCCTTTTTTTGCTGTCTGCCCGCTGCATGTTGGTCGATATATCTTGTTTGGTGGCCATCGATTTTACACTACTTTTTTTTTATGTTGCACTGTGGGACAATATAGGTCTGCTGTATAAAAACCAGAACATCAACCAGGATTTACAAACAGAGAAGAGTCAAATCAAAAAAAGGACAAAGGCAGTGTTGCTTTTTGTAGCCTTTACTTTTTAACCACCATCCAGAGTCAGGACAGAAACCAGTGGTTATCAGCCCGACTCTATTGATTCACTTACTGATTCCTGATCAGTTTTCGGTGTGGAAAAAAAGAACGCCTACACAGGCTTTCAGCATCGACGCAGTTGCTTTATTATGTTGATGAAATGAGAGAATATTTGTACAGCATTTGTTTTCATTTAGATTTTCTTAGTCAAAGATAAACTCTGCTAAGCCTACCTGCGTGGTGCTAATGGTATTACAACGTAGGATATTTACCCTCGGTAATGAAAGTGCTGCTCGGATGGTGTCAAATAAATTGCATTTCTGGAATTTGAGCCCATGTCGTGTAGATAGATGTTTCAGCACATCGCTGGTGTTTTCACCCTTTCTAGAAATTATCGTTTTACAGACATTACAGTTGCACTGTTGTCCTCTTTCTTTGTGAAATAAAGCCACATTTTGGATTGTTTCTTCCTCTCCGCCATGACTCCTTCTGCTGCTGTAGCCCATCTGCCTCAAGGTTCAACTCTTTTTCAGACCATCCTCTGTAAACCCTAGAGATCGTTGTGCGTGATAATCCCAGTAGATGAGCAGTTTCTGAAATACTCAGACCAGCCTGTCTGGAACCAACAACCATGCCATGTTCAAAGTCACTTAAATCACCTTTCTCCCCCATTCTGATGCTTGGTTTGAACTTCAGCAGGTCGTCTTGACCATGTCTACATGCCTAGATAAATTGAGTTGCTGCCATGTGATTGGCTGATTAGCTATTTGCGTTAACGAGTTGAGCAGGTGTACCTAATAAGGTGGCCGGTGACACATGTCAAGACCTGGAAGAAGAAGCTGGAGTAACTAAACTCTTATCTACGGCATAGCACGTGACTTATAGGAGGATATAATTATTTTCATAAGACAATCAAGTGACAACACTGTATTGTGGACTATACAGTGACTGGCGAGCGACTTCAGACAGTGATAATGTTGAATTTTCTGAGGTTTAAAGTTACCTTTTGAAAATGTGTAGGGAAACCTCAACCAGAATAAACAATCAATCATCTACAGCATGAAATATCTATGAGTCTCATAGAAATACATGAAATGAACATGAGCTCTTTAACAACACATTATGTGGTGGTGTTAAAATTCTGTGCTGGCAGCACAAAAAACACCAATACAAAGTCAGTGAGCGTCTTTTTGTGATCACCACCACGTAACACACTCTGTAGATACAGTGTCCATGTCATGAATTTGTCAGGCTGTGTTGAAACACTCTAAATGTTTGAACTTTTAATCGAGATTGTTGTGTATTTTTTTGCCAGATTCACATGAAGACGATGCCGGCAGCCATGTTCAGACTTCTAACAGGACAGGAGACTCCTATGTACATATAAACGATGGCCAGGGACCGTTCCACAGGACAGGCCATCAGCTGTGATTGGTTATCATACGGGGCAAACCAAGCTGACATCAGTGACGGGGCAGAGGATCACTTCTCCCTGTCCTCTTTTTTTCTTCCTCTTTTCTTTGAGCTGATGACTTCAAGTCTTCATCATCTCTCCTTTGTCTGTGCTTAACATGCAATGGCCATTTTATTGACATGAGATGCTTTTTCCATCTGACCAGCTGAAGAGACAGCGTGTGTGTGCGTGTGTGTGCGTGTGTGTACGTGTGTGTGTGTGTTATTTATTTGTCTTGTCTGTGCTTTTCAGTGTCACATCAGTAAGAACATGTGGACGGACTTATCGAGTGAATGCGTCACAATTTATTTTTTTATATCCATGTAATGCAATATGATACTTCTACTATACTCCTTGTATAGTTTCATTTTCTTCTCTGTTTATTTATTTCTCATGTAAATACATATTTTGCTAATATTGCGAGTGAAGGCGGTTGAGGGGGAGGAGCCACAGCTGCATTGTAAATATTTATTGAATCTCACTATTGAATTGAAAGCGGTCCGCCATGATGGCAACGACACAATTAAATGCCGGATGTCGTAGTAGTTGCCAGTGAAAAGGGGAATGAGTTAAGTGTTTGGGTTTAAATATGCTACGTTGATATGATGTACATGTAAATCAAACCAATGCTCGCAGCAGGGGTTTATGGGAGAAACGCCATATCCTTTTAATTTCCTTCATTTAACGGCAATACACGAGTTCAACCTTCGGAGTCTTTTCTAAATCTCATGTACAAACACTCACAAACATTTAAACAACAAGCAGCCGAGTAAAACTATTAACATGCATCAGTTATGCTTTTGATATCAAAGTCACATGTATGAAAAATGAAGTTTTCTTTTGTGTGCTACTCTACTGTATGTTCATCTCTAGTGTTCCTGACTGAAACTCATGCCTACTATGAGTGGATTGTGAATGTAACTGTGTTGTGTGAGCTGTCCCATTGCCATAAGCAGTATTAGAATGTCTGTACATAAAGAGAAACGTGTCTAGTATTGTGCTCATGTTAAAACAAAAAGGAAACACACAGGTTTAGTCACTGCAAACATCTTCCCACCTGTATGTTGGCTTTCAGTCTCGAGAGGGAAAGAACAGAACTGTGAATCACACACACTGTGACAGAAACGAGCCTTACCGCCAGGTAACGCTTTTACAATGCATTGTAGTAAATTTTAACCATATGAACATTATCTGTGTGCATGCCTCGTATAGCAGTTTCATGTCATTGTGGCAAGATAATAAAATCTGAGCTAAACCTGGCTGGTTTTTGTTGGACTGGAGCTAAGTGGAAACTGGTTTTAAAGAAGGTTGGATTTGCTGTATGAGCGTGGGGTCAGACTGGAAGTCTCTCTCTCTCCTGTTAAAAATTACCTTCATGATTAGTCTGTTTTGTATGGGAGCCCTGGTAAAAGAAAACAAATAAGAATAGATGAAAAACAGTCATGGTAAAGCAAAATTTTTGAAAATTTATTGTCTTAAAATTGGCGTCATGGTGATGCAGTGGTTAGCATCGTCGCCTCACAGCAAGATGGTACCCGGTTCGAATCCGGGATTGGGGGTTGGAAACCTGGGGTGGGGGCGTGTCCCCCAAGGGCACCCGGCCTCCCCCCACCATCCACAGACATGCAGGTTAGGTTAACTGGTGACTCTAAATTGCTAGTAGGTGTGAATGTGAACGTACAGTACAGGCCAAAAGTTTGGACACACCTTCTCATTCAATGCGTTTTCTTTATTTTCATGACTATTTACATTGTAGATTCTCACTGAAGGCATCAAAACTATGAATGAACACATGTGGAGTTATGTACTTAACAAAAAAAGGTGAAATAACTGAAAACATGTTTTATATTCTAGTTTCTTCAAAATAGCCACCCTTTGCTCTGATTACTGCTTTGCACACTCTTGGCATTCTCTCCATGAGCTTCAAGAGGTAGTCACCTGAAATGGATTTCCAACAGTCTTGAAGGAATTCCTAGAGGTGTTTAGCACTTGTTGGCCCCTTTGCCTTCACTCTGCGGTCCAGCTCACCCCAAACCATCTGGATTGGGTTCAGGTCCGGTGACTGTGGAGGCCAGGTCATCTGCCGCAGCACTCCATCACTCTCCTTCTTGGTCAAATAGCCCTTACACAGCCTGGAGGTGTGTTTGGGGTCATTGTCCTGTTGAAAAATAAATGATCGTCCAACTAAACGCAAACCGGATGGGATGGCATGTCGCTGCAGGATGCTGTGGTAGCCATGCTGGTTCAGTGTGCCTTCAATTTTGAATAAATCCCCAACAGTGTCACCAGCAAAACACCCCCACACCATCACACCTCCTCCTCCATGCTTCACAGTGGGAACCAGGCATGTAGAATCCATCCGTTCACCTTTTCTGCGTCTCACAAAGACACGGCGGTTGGAACCAAAGATCTCAAATTTGGACTCATCAGACCAAAGCACAGATTTCCACTGGTCTAATGTCTCTTGTGTTTTTTGGCCCAAACAAATCTCTTCTGCTTGTTGCCTCTCCTTAGCAGTGGTTTCCTAGCAGCTATTTGACCATGAAGGCCTGATTGGCGCAGTCTCCTCTTAACAGTTGTTCTAGAGATGGGTCTGCTGCTAGAACTCTGTGTGGCATTCATCTGGTCTCTGATCTGAGCTGCTGTTAACTTGCGATTTCTGAGGCTGGTGACTCGGATGAACTTATCCTCAGAAGCAGAGGTGACTCTTGGTCTTCCTTTCCTGGGTCGGTCCTCATGTGTGCCAGTTTGGTTGTAGCGCTTGATGGTTTTTGCGACTCCACTTGGGGACACATTTAAAGTTTTTGCAATTTTCCGGACTGACTGACCTTCATTTCTTAAAGTAATGATGGCCACTCGTTTTTCTTTAGTTAGCTGATTGGTTCTTGCCATAATATGAATTTTAACAGTTGTCCAATAGGGCTGTCGGCTGTGTATTAACCTGACTTCTGCACAACACAACTTATGGTCCCAACCCCATTGATAAAGCAAGAAATTCCACTAATTAACCCTGATAAGGCACATCTGTGAAGTGGAAACCATTTCAGGTGACTACCTCTTGAAGCTCATGGAGAGAATGCCAAGAGTGTGCAAAGCAGTAATCAGAGCAAAGGGTGGCTATTTTGAAGAAACTAGAATATAAAACATGTTTTCAGTTATTTCACCTTTTTTTGTTAAGTACATAACTCCACATGTGTTCATTCATAGTTTTGATGCCTTCAGTGAGAATCTACAATGTAAATAGTCATGAAAATAAAGAAAACGCATTGAATGAGAAGGTGTGTCCAAACTTTTGGCCTGTACTGTATCTCTATGTGTCAGCCCTGTGATAGTCTGGTGACCTGTCCAGGGTGTGCCCCGCCTCTCGCCCAGTGTCAGCTGGGATAGGCTCCAGCCCCCCCGTGACCCCCAACAGGATAAGCGGTTACGGAAAATGAATGAATGTCTTACAATTTCAATCTAGTAAGATAAAGGTTGGGTCTATTAACGTTCTGTGCTTTCTGTTTGAAACACCCTCTCACCCGTTATCAGTTGATCAATTTGGCTCTGAAAGTCACCCAATAACCCAAACAAACTAACCAATCAGAGGCAGTAACCAGTAACTCTTTGTGTTGTGTGAAGTAAAATAACAGTTTCTGTCAAAGGAGTTTTGTGACTGTGGACAAGAGCAGCAGCAAAATGTTTCTTTTAGCCTCTTAAAAAAAGAGCCACCAGGCTTTGCTCAGCCTGCTGCCCCCCGCGACCCGGCCTCAGATAAGTGGATGAAAATGTATGGATGGACTTTACCTTGATGTCAAATAGCCCTTTTTGACGACAGGGAACTGAAGACATCATCTATGCTCTCTTGAAAGCTGCCAGACTCCTTTGAGGGAAACAGGAATTTTAACTCAGAGCACATGGAAGTTGCTGGTTACCTCCTGCCACAGTCATGTAGTTTGCTATTGTGTGACTTTCAGGGCCAAACTAACATGGTGTCCAAAGCAGTATGGTGGGTTTACATGTAGCAATGACATCATGGAGAAACCTACGTTAAGTCAAATGGAGAAATTGTTTATAGACAGGCTTGACAAAACAGCATTTGAGGCTAAAACAAACATAGTTTGACCAAAATTTGAATTTTTGCCACATGTGAATACATCAGGAACACTACAGGAAAACTACAGGATGATGTGAAAACTTAAATAAACTAAAAAATAATGGAGCATATCACATAATTTTGATTTACTGCCCACAAGTCAAACCTATGACAGTAAATTGCTTCATTCATATTTTTTTCCTTAGTAAAAATTTTACTTTCAGTAAAACTGAGAATTCCATCTGATACTCGTTAAAGGAGTTACTGTCTCAATTTCACGCTTCATACCAAATATAATTAAAAGAAGCAGGTTTTGAATATTTGGATTTAGAGGAGTTACCCACAGATGAAAAAAAAGAAAAGCAAATTCCAAAAGGTGAGCCAATTTCAGAGACAAAGTTAAATATTTAACAGAAAGTGTTTTAACTTTGGTGAAGTTTCCAAAGTGCATTTCCAAGTGATCGATGTCTGTCGTTGCATCATTTCTTTTAAGTACAAAACTCTACAGTATATTTACTTCTTTTCTAATAACTGCAAAACAGCACACCACAAAGAGCAGTATTTTCGATACCCGATACCATAATGCATGATAATTCTATGCAGGTTATGAATATGTTGTGCTCATGGTGGAAAAGTAGAGAAGTACATATAAAGGTGTCAGTAAACACATTAGATTTTTGAGTGTTCTGTTAAAGTACTGTCCAAATATTTTCCCACAATGCTCACAGCTGAAAAATAAATCAGTAAATTAATAATTGCAGTTGGTAAGACTCCAGAAAAACCTTGGAGAACATACAAAGTTAAATCTTTGGAGGAGCACTCTATTTCTTTCTGTGAAGTTTAATTGGCACTGGCATTTTGAAGACAGTTTGTAGTCTTGTAAGCATAAAATGATAAAGTATGTTGATTTCTTGTGTTATAATTGCAAAAAAAAGATTCATATATTGTAGTATATTATGGACTGCAACTGGGAGACACAGCTATACATTACCACTTTGAGTCTCTAGTTCCCCCTAATGCCGACAATCAGATGGTGCAGGTTCTGTGAAAATAAAATATAATAAAGAAATACCCAACATTTTATGTTCATTTTATTATTTAAGAATTTATTCTTTTTTTTTATTACAGCAGCCATGTGTAAAATGATCATAAATCTAATACAGAACAAATTATATACAATCATAAACCCCTTAAAATGTTCATTACAGAACAAAGTTGAGGAACTGTAAAATGTACTCGTACCGTTTGATTTTAGTAACATCTCTAACCAGCAGGCGACACAGCAGTTAACTCACAGTGCTATTTATTATTAGTGCATCTCTTTGAACCGGCTCTGTTATCTTTCTTAGGGTCAATGTCCAGTGTGTGTTTATGTCATGCTGAGTCACTCTCAGGCAGGTCGGCTTTGTTTCACTGCAGCAGGTCAGATCAGGCCTTCTGGTCGTTCTTGTCACACTTTAACATGACCTTTATCCCGATACCCTGACGCGTGGTCTCAAAGGCCTGGACTGCCTGCTCCAGGGGGAAACGGTGGGTGACAAGGGGCTTCACGTTCACTTTACCCGACGCCAACATGGCTATGGCCATCGGCCAGCTGCAACACAGCGACACAAGCATCTTACCTTAGAGATCAATCTCTGCTGTATGATTACTCAATGAGTCAAGCTTGATCTTATTATTACCCTAAAGTGGAAATGCCTCCAGCTTTGCTTTAAACATCTTCTTACAGAACAAAAAGGGCAATTGATGTCTATTTTCTTACGTGTTACAGTAACGGAAAATTCCTCTTATGTCCACCTCTTTTAGGGCCGCGTTGACCAGAGGAACAGTTACCATCTCAGGGGCAACACCCACCAGTGCAACCACACCTCCTGGACGTGTTGCCTGACAGGAAAAAACAATTATAACTGATTATTTTATGAGTCTGTGGATACTGAGACTCTTTGGCATTCATTCTTCACAGTGTACTAGGTATAGCATAAATAACAAACAGTGGAGGAGAGAGTATTCAGCAAGTAAAAACAGCAATACCACACTGTAAAAATACTGCATGAGAAGTTAAAATCTTGGCTTCAAAATGTACTTGAAGTATCAAAACTAAAAGTGCCACTGTGAATGTGAATGAATCACAGATGTATTGACATGTAGGTAGCATTTTAGTGTTGTAGCTGGTTAGGGTGGAGCTAATCTTAACTACACACTGCTGAGTTGTTTTATCGACAACAACGTGCATTAAAATCTTGCTCTGTGAAGTAACGACTAGCCAAAGCTGTCAGACAAACTGTAAAGCGCAAGTACCTCAAAATTGTAAATTCAGTACCTGAGCGGTTGTACTGTTGTCTATAGTTGTTCCGAGTTACTTCATAGTTCTGAATACAACTTTAAACAGAGTGGTCACATACATAGATGGCGGTTTGAATGCAGCTCTCCACACCGGTGCATTCAAGAGTAATGTGAGGCTGAGCGCCCAGCTTGTCCTGCACGGCCTTAGCCAGCTGCTGAGGTTTGTCTCCTCTCGTCACCGTCACCTGGAAGTCTGCACCAAGCTCTTTGGCCATTTTCAGACGCTCCGGGAACAGATCTGAACACAGCGAAGGTGGATAAGAGACGAAAAGAAAAGACTGAACAGAAGATGAAACCAGAATCTGCTGTTGGTGTGTCACTTCAGTTGAGACAGATGTTTATAAAATGTGTGTACATTACCGGTGATGATGACCTGTGAGGCCCCCATCGTCTTGGCCACAAGCAAACAGACCAACCCGATGGGTCCTGCGGAAAGAGAAGAAATGATCAAGATGCCTATTGTAGAGACTGCAGATTGCGAACAGCTGAAACTTCTCCCATGTGCCAAGCATGAACTCCAGGTAAGGAATCCTTAAGTGTTCATTGTTCAGAGGACACAATTTCACCTGGTAATGCATAACACAGGTGTCTCACACGTGCATTAGCTTGTTTTTGCAACACAAAGGATTAGTTAAATATTAAGTCTCTTACAAGATGTGCTATGGTTCAGTAGTTTTTCACTCACTTAAGTTTTGTTGAGTCAGGATGATTCTCACACCCACTGATGCATTTTAGATTCCTCACTTGCAGGGGCATGTTAAACAAATACTGCGCAATAACCGCCTTCTCGATAAGTCTGCAGCATGTTCTGAGACGCAGCCTGCAGAACTTTGCTTTGACTTCTTTTATTGCATGAGCTTAGAGGTGCTTAATTTATACCTGCACCACAGATGAGAACGGTGCTGCCGAGGGTTACACCGGCTCTGCGACAGGCGTGGATCCCCACGGACAGAGGTTCAATTAGAGCTCCCTCCTCAAATGTCACATTATCAGGCAACCTGGACAGTTAGAGACAGACACAGACAGAGAAAAGAAGAAGAAAGGAAAGGATACATGCAAAGGTTGAGCAAGAGAGTCAGTCAGGAGATCATGCAATTGTGAGGTAACCTCTGATGCAAAGCCATGCAATTCTAAAAAAAAATGTTACTTGTAACAGAAGTTGGCACTGTGCTTGTAGTATCGGCACAAATTTCCATCGTCGGGTGGTGTGGCACAGAAGAAGATGGTAGGAGACAAGTTGTATTTTCCGTTTTTGAAGAATTCGTCTATTTCACGGGGCACGCCAGGCTCAATTGCAACTCTGTCACCTAGAAAATACAAGGTGAAGTTTATAGCAAGGACTAAAAATTAACCATCACACTACAATGAATGCATAATGTTAAATGCATTTATGCAGGAACAGTTTGTAAAATAACCAAAGTTACAAGCAGCTAATATAACCTTTTTGTTTGAAAGCCATCTCTTTTTACGCACAGCTTTATTTTCCAGCTCTGACACACACACACACACACACATACACTACTCACCCACTTTCAGGTGCTTAACTGCCGATCCGACCTTTACCACTCGCCCTGACGCCTCGTGTCCCAACACCATGGGTTCCTTGACCACAAAGTCTCCACATCGGCCACTCTGCCAGTAGTGAACATCTGATCCACAGATTCCAACAGAGTGCATCTGCAGCAAGACATCTGGGTGCAGAACATGACACATATCATAAGGACAGTCAAGTACCGACTTATAGGAGCGTATACACTTTGCCACCTTGTCATTGAAAGACACTACAGACAAGCCTGACTGGAGACCTTGAAATCATTGCCTGCATCTTAACTTGTTTGATTTGTTTAGCAACTCAAATACAATAGAATAAAGTGAAAGAAAATAAAAATCTTTGGGCAAACTACAAACTGGTGCAAACATCTGTGCCTTGTTGGTTGACTTGCAAGTTACAGTTTTGCAGAAATAATAATAAAAAAAAACAAAGCCAAAATGTAGCCTACTTCTGACTAAAAAACAGTAAATCCATGTCCAATTTCTCTGCAGTTCAGTTTAAATTATATTTTATAGGAAAATAAATGGAGCTGAAGCAGAGCAGCCAGGCAGCTGTTGTGCATTTTACCATGCAGCAGTATTGAAACTAAAACTTAATATTTTTTGATTGATGCATAAAGTTTAATAAATACATTTGAATTACTTGATGAAGTGATCTATAAAATGTAAACTGCAGCACAAAAGTATATTTTCTTTAAAAAACATTTAAAAAGCTTCATCAGTTGAATAAATCATACCATTAGGTCCTGGCTCCGGTACAGGACGATGTTCCTGTGAGAAATAAATAAAATGCAAAATAATATTTATTTTTATCTTCATGCAATAAAAGTTGCAGTGTGATTTTAAGCACCTGTCACACGCAAATAGCCCATGCATGAGGTCGGTGTCTTACCAGGCGGAGGTCTCCCTGCGCGTGCAGCACCACAGACAGATTTTCCTCCGCCATGACAGACGCAACACTGAGCTGACAGCAGGGTGAAAATAAACCGGACAGATGAACTGAGTCCAAAGGAAGACTTCTAAGGGGTAAAGTGCAGAGAACAGGCAAGCAGCAGACTGCTCCTTCCTGATAGCGGGGCGGTACCACAACAAAGCACGTGATTGGCCAAAGCCCGGCGGAACAGTCCACTTGGTAGGGGTGTCCGCTACCACGCAAAGAAATTAAACTCTATTTACTAACATTACTAAAACTTTTACTATGGCTCTAAATAACTTTGACACATTTTCACATTACGTTGATATTAATTTTAAGTTACTATTGAGCCGTTATCTTCGTTATGCCGTGATTTCATTAGCGTCAAAACCCCTTAACATCCGTCATACTACACTCAGTCCAACACGACTGTTCAAACCATGGTTCAAACATGTTCTATTGAATAAACTGCATTATGATAAGTAATGTGATTAAATAAACTCTTTATCAAGGTTCTTAAGATATGGCAATATATTTATGTCATTATAAAGATGTCCCTCTTTTGGTGGCATCTACACTGCAGAAAAAAACTTTGTCTGCAAACATCTTTGCATAAAAACAAAGGGAAATTTACTATGTTGATCTGTTCTGTACCACATCTATTGCTCATCTGTCCGTCCTGGAGGAGAGATCCCTCCTCAGTTGCTCTTCCTGGGGTTTCTGCCATTTTTTTGCCTGTTAAAGGGTTTTTTGGGGAGTTTTTCCTTATCTGCTGTGAGGGTACAAGGACAGAGGGATGTCACATGCTGTTAAGCCCTGTGAGGCAAATTGTGATTTGTGATGTTGGGCTTTATAAATAAAATTGAATTGAATTTACTACAAGACCAGTGTGTTTCAGCTTGTCAAAAGAAAATAAAAAGCCTCCATCAGACCATGATGAAGGCCACAAGCTGAAATGCATTGGTCTTGCAATAAAGTTGTTCTAAATACTACAAGTGTTGCTGGAGTTTCTGTGCCTTTTTATTTATCTCCCGTGGGAGTAGGCGAAGATGCTCCAGAGGCCCTCACCCTGCTTCTACATGTCTCTTGTTACAATAGCCATCATTCTGTGATCTGTGGTTTTGAGACTGGAAATCAACAAGAGATAATCGGCCGTTTCCACCTGGATACACTTCATTAGTCCTGAACAAAATGCAAAGACTGTAGGTTGATGTTTTCCTGCATGTTTGTGTAATTGCAATTAACACTACACGACTGCCAGCTGTTGAGCTGAACCTAGTCTGTTAATACATGGCGTGAAGGATGGGAAGACGACTTGGATAGAGCAGAACACCTTGTGCTGTTCTTCTTACACTAAGGAAAGTACGATTCAGTAAAGTATGACTGCAGACTAAATTAAAGCATGTTGGTGCACGTTTAAATCCTTTGATACCTCTATGGGAGTGAGTCTATCCTCAGTATGCTGTCATACCAGAAACTGAACAGAAACTCACACTCTGTAACACACATTAGAACAAATTACGTAATTACAACTGTGGACTCTTTGTACTGTTTGCTTTTCTCAGAGAAGTTTCATTTCATTGGGCAGCAAAAAAATGAGGGATAATGAAATAATGTAGACAAATTACAAAATGAGATCAGCATTAGTCGTGTTATGCTGATTTATTTCATATGAGTGTATAGATCTACTCTGCATGCACAAGTGCAGATAGGCAATGCAAACATAATACACAAATATAATAACTAATTTAACAGTAAATTATCTGCAGTTTGCAACTGTGAATAGCACAGCTGCTACTTGTTCTTTAAAAGGCTTTTCTCTCATTGAATGCTTGCTCATGTGTGCGTCATGTTGCAGTGGGCTTCACAGTTGGAGCATCGGAAACATCTGGGATGGAAATCACACAGATCGCCTGTATATTTCTGCAGGTTGTCCATGCTGATGTACCCTTTAGTGATAAGTGAACAGGACAGAAAAAGGTGTCACGTTAACATACTCAACACAGAAACTTCTGCCAACAGAGTGTCTCATAATCTAAATAAGGATTCCACCAGACTTTCATTACAGATCAATAATATCTATAATTATCTTATTAGAAAAACAAGTGCAGTTATTTTCTCCAAGAACACACTGTCAATAATAAATGTTTCACCTGTGAGCGTGTTACTAGTTGGATGATGGACACACAGAGCAGCTTCACTCTCTGATGAGTTTGTGTCAGATGATTCAGAGCTGCCCAAAAGAGTAACAGGGACTTAATTAGTTTACTGGACAGTTTACCATTTAATGAGTTTCAAATCTACAGTAACAATTTGACATACTGGCTTCTGCTGACCTCACTGCACTCATCTTGGAAACCCTGTATAACAAAAGGCATCCCAACTGAATGATTTGCATGATCAGCCCTGATGTAAATTATAATGACTTATATATGTATATACCTGTGCCTCTGACTGCTCATTCTCACACTCCCAAATCAGCCTCCCAGTAACACGTCTTACCTCTTAAACGATAAAAAGAGAAACACCGTGCAAGTTATAATTTATAAAATTGGAATGCTTTGAAATGAATCAATCATTCAAGTGGTTCCTACTGTTTCTGACTCAAGTATTGACTATTTCCAACCTTCATTACAAGCTGATTATGTCTGAGATGCAAGAGATCAAATCCAGTATTTAACAGTAAAAAAGCAATGTAAAGAAAAAATGTTCCTTGTTCCCTATTGGGAAGCACTGATTTAGTATGGTTTACATGTTGATAGACACTTTAGTCCTCACCATCCTGTACTGAGGCTGGAGGCAGCACATAATGACCAATCCACACAGACTTCACACTCTGCCGCTTCTCACAGGCAGACAGGAATGAGCTGTGAAAAACTGTCACCTTGTCCCAAAGATAGTCCTTGCTCTCAAATATCCTGAATAACAGAAACAAAATTCTAGCTTGCAGGGGATTGTAGGAAAAGGATCTAATGGACAATAAATGTGCAGATTTCGAGTTCTTCATCATGCTCACCTAAGAGTATCAGGACATGTAGCATCCTCACTGAAAAGGTAATCAGCTGTTTTCCAACCAACAATGGTCCCACCCTCCGATACTACAAGACAAATATGTTATTACCGAAAAGACAGCTCAATCTACCAAAGCAATGTAGGGTTGCCTGCAAATACCAACTGTGTTTGTTACCAATTCATGTGTAGATTATTTTCTTAATTAATCATTTGGTCTACAAAACCACAAGCCTGTCAGAATATCCTGGAGCATAAAGTGACATCATCAAATGTATTGTTTTGTCCAACAAACCCTAAAATATTAGTATAGTATATTATAACGTTCAACTAAGGAAAGCAGCAGATCCTCATGTTCTGACACTTTTGGCATTTTTGCTTGAAAAATGACTCAAACGACTAAGTGAGCAGTGTGTAACATTTAGGGGATTTAGTGTAATGTAGCAGTGAGGACTGAAGATTTCAACCTGCTCAAACATCTCCTGGTTAGATTTCCTTTAGTATTCATTGTTGAGGGGGTTATTACGGGGACCCAAATAATCCACAGAGGTCTCTTTTCTGCAAAACACGTGTACCCAGTGAATAAAGCCGCTTCACATTACAAGAGAGCACATCTTAAATCTTAAAAATAGTAGTGTTCCCTGATTCAGTCATTCTGTGTTCATTGCATGTATGGCATAAAGAATAAAGGACTTCCTATATATGTTCCGACTGGCTTTAGGGACCCTAAATCGACGGCCAGACAGGAGCAGCTCAAACTGTGAGTGTAATGAATGTGAGGCACTGGCAATCATCTGTTTAGCCTTCCTGTGTACAGAATTGTCAAATATATTGCTGAGTTGTTTCTGTGACTTGCCAATCACCTTCCCTGTAATGTTGACAATCTTAGAGAGCTTGTTTTTGCTCCTTGCACTCAGGTTGCCGTACCATGCTGCAATGTTAAATGATAAAATGCTTTTAAGCATTTAAAGCAGTGTCCCTTTAAAAGAAAAAAAAAATCAGTGTTTTTCCAATGCTGCTGGTCGTGGAGGGGCTGCTAAGTATGGTGGTTGACGCTAAAATGTGAATGGTCCTATGTTGAGCTAGTGTTTAGTTTGTCCATTTCGGGATACTGTAGAAATATGGCAATGCATCATGGCAGACTCACTAGATCAAAGATGGTGGATAAACCAAGACGGTCCACTGCGAGTCAGTTTCCTGTATCAGTGTCACGTGGGGTTCGCGACCACCGCCCCTTTAGGAGACTAACAGCAGGTCCTGAGTCCATTGACTTAAGTGGGAGAAATGAACGTCATTACACATTATGGCCGATTCTTTTGCCCCATAGTCACGGAAGCAAATATTGGACTCATTTATCACAAGCCACATATCTTCAGAACATTCTGACCCCAAAATGGCAAATGTCAGACGGACAAATCAGGAGAAAATTTACTTTGTTCAAGACCTGTCTCTGTCTCAACAACACACTCTTGCGAGATCTGGCAACAGATATCTCCTCTCTGGTGCTGAAATCAGTGCAGTTTCACCAAAGATACTGGATTAAAAAAATATTTTTTCCAGCGGATACTTAGTTACAACATCATTGAGCTAGCAAAGCAGTTTTGTGTTGCTATGTGTGGTATTTATTCAGTTTTGGGAAATCACGGTGTCTAGGACGTCAGGACGTCATCTGTTAAAAGCCTCCGGATAACTACTCCAGTTAGCTCAATCATGTTGTAACTAAGACATCCGCTGGAAAAAATATTTTTTTCACAGACCGTTTATTTATTTAGCTTACGGCCAGTATGGGTACACACATGTTGACAGAAGCAAGGTTGGGGATACTCGTCTTTGATTGGTGGTTCTCCATCGTCTTTGATTGGGGTATGGGGGACAACACCACTTAGGAGACCGGAAATGTATACCATTTCATACACTGGGGGTATATTGTTGGTGGGCCATCTTGTAGTAATCCAGTATCTTTGCTTACGGCCAGTAAGGATACACACATGTTGACAGAAGCGAGGTTGGGGATACTCGTCTTTGATTGGGGTACGGGGGACAACGCCTACTTAGGAGACCGGAAATGTATACCGTTTCATACACTGGGGGTATATTGTAGGTGGGCCATCTTGTAGTAATCCAGTATCTTTGACTAGATGAGGACCTGCTCTCTATGTAAATATAAATGTCTCATTCTATGGTAAAGAAAACATGATGATTCTTATTGTCAGGTGATTATACACTAAAGATAGATTATACTCCATTTCTGCCAGTATATTCCCCCAAATCCTACACACTGGGTCTTTGAATACTTAACAAAACAACTGCAGATTACATTTTGGCCAATTGAAAAATATGTTAATTGACTGGTTGCAGCTCTAATACACAGTGATTTGAAATGCCAATGTAGGTCTAACTTAAAGTATAGCTACAGATCCCTTAACTAGGCTATATGTGTAATGTTTATGTTAATGTTGTAACTACTTCCCTCCTTTCAAAGGTGTTTAATTATGCCTAGAGGCAAATGTTAACATTATGACAGTGGCAACATTTTTCTAAGAT
Source organism: Epinephelus lanceolatus (assembly GCF_041903045.1). Taxonomy (NCBI): domain Eukaryota; kingdom Metazoa; phylum Chordata; class Actinopteri; order Perciformes; family Serranidae; genus Epinephelus; species Epinephelus lanceolatus. The sequence goes on along the minus strand of NC_135735.1, from coordinate 22,248,374 downwards.
TGTGTCGTTAACTTTTTTCATGACGTCACCCATTAAATTATGCTACTTTGACAGACATAGTTAGAAACCTTAGGTCCACTACCTGCTGCCTTGACACTATGCCTACAAGTTTTTTTAAAGATGTTTTTAACTGCATAGCATCAGATATACTACAGATAGTCAACTGTTCTCTTCAGTCAGGCCTTTTTCCAATGGCCCTGAAAACTGCAGTCATTAAACCTCTCTTAAAAAAGCCTAGTCTGGATGCCTCAGTAATAAATAACTACAGGCCCATATCAAACCTACCATTTTTAGGAAAGATCATTGAAAATGTTGTTTTCAGCAACTTAACACCTTCTTGGAGCAAAACAATTCCTTTGATGTCTTTCAGTCTGGATTTCGAGCACATCACAGCACAGAGATTGCACTTGTAAAAGTTTTAAATGACATTCATCTGAGCAGTGATGCATCAAAGATTTCGGTTCTGGTATTACTGGACCTCAGTGCTGCATTCGACACAGTTGACCATAACATACTGCTCGACAGACTAGAAAAGTTTGTGGGACTTTCTGGCACTGTGCTAAATTGGTTTAAATCTGATTTACAAGACAGGGATTTCTTTGTGTCACTTGGCAATTATGAATCTGTGCGAACAAAAATTACATGTGGAGTTCCTCAAGGGTCCATTCTTGGGCCTCTTCTGTTCAACATCTATATGCTCCCTCTTGCTCAGATTATGGAATATCATAACATCTCCTACCATACTTATGCAGATGACACACAACTTTACATAACAGTGTCACCAGATGACTACAGTCCCCTATATCTACTAAATAAGTGCATTGACGAAATCAATACGTGGATGTGCCAGAATTTTCTACAACTAAACACAGAAAAAACTGAGATAGTTGTTTTTGGCCCCAAAGAACAAAGATCAATAGTCAGTGCTCACCTTGACGCCATGACACTAAAACCTACAAATCAAGCCAGAAATCTTGGTGTAGTTCTGTACTCAGACCTAAATTTCAATAGTCACATTAAGACAATTACTAAATCAGCCTACTACCACCTTAAAAACATAGCAAGAATAAAAGAATTTCTGTCTAAACAAGATACAGAAAAACTTGTTCATGCTTTCATTTACAGCAGGCTGGACTACTGTAACTGTGTCTTTACAGGCATGAGTAAAAAATCAATCAGACAACTGCAGCTTGTCCAGAACGCTGCTGCCAGAGTCCTCACCAACACCAAGAGAGTGGAGCACATTACACCAGTGCTTAAATCACTGCACTGGCTTCCTGTGTGTCAAAGGATAGACTTTAAAATCTTGTTACTTGTCTATAAAGCACTAAATGGTCTCGGGCCTAAATACATCTCTGATATACTTGTACGTTATGAAGCATCCAGACCCCTCAGATCATCTGGAACAGGTTTACTCAGTGTTCCCAGGATCAAAACCAAACAAGGTGAAGCAGCCTTTAGTTTCTATGCTCCCCGCCTGTGGAACAAACTTCCAGAATATCTGAGGTCAGCTGAAACTGTCAACTCATTTAAATCAGGGCTTAAAACGTTACTATTTACTGCAGCTTACCAGTGAACTAGATATGTAACTTATTGTTAGGATAATCTGTAGCTATTGTTTTTATATTTGTCTGCTGTTGCTTTATGTTTGCTTTTTAAATGCATTTTCTGCACTGTTTTTCTTGCTTTTAGTTTTTGTTTTTAATGATCTATTGTTCCTTTAATGTTTTATCTTAACGTATTTCTCTTGTAAAGCACATTGAATTGCCTTGTGTATGAATGGTGCTATATAAATAAAATTGCCTTGCCTTGCCTTACGTTACTGACTAGCCAAAGTTAAATAAATATGGTTAGCATTATTTAGCAGGTGGCTAATTTAACTAGTAGGTTAACGTTAGCTTAAATTAACACATAAACACTGACATGATAATGACTTACTTACTCCAAAAGTCGTGGCATGTGTGTGGCACACTGCTTGAAAACCAGGCAGACTTGTTCCTGAACATAGTTACAGTCCACTCTTGTGAAAAGCTACTAGCTTTTAAGCTATTAACCATGCTACTAGCTCTCTTGCTAGCTTTCTATCGTTATGTTTTTCTGTTTTCTGATTTGGCGCTCAAACGGCTCTGCTGCGTTTAAGTGCTCTTAAAAACTGTCGGAAATATTTGTGACGGGCCGCCATGTTTGAAAAAGAACCGAGCACCACCTGTTGATCAAACAGTTGTAAATATCGAAGTATTTCACTTCCGGCGTTTCTTTGGGATAATTTCTCCAACACGAGCAAGGTAAGGAGTTTATCACTATAACTTCTCTCTGGTAGGCATGTGGTGCTAGAATAAATACTGCGTTTGACTTGCTGAAATCTAATGTTTTAGCTAGCAGCAAGCATTTTATCTATCTATAGATAGATAGATAGATATATACTTTATTTGTCCCGAGGGCACCCATTTACACAACACATACAAAAACACAGATAGACACAGGGGTAGAGCATTTAAGTGTGAGAATAAAAACACACAGCAGTGAAATGACAGTCTAGTCCCAGGACTACTACAGAGAGTTGTTACTACAATAGATAACTGTTATATGCTTATAATGGTAGTGCACATTTAGGTGGTGGACAGTGCAGGTATTGCAGTGTAAGGTGATGAAACTAAAGTGTAAGAGCAGTGCAGGAGTAATAAATACTTGCTATAGATAATATGCATACATTTTTTTCTAGAAGGTGCTTCAAAGCCAGGACTGTGTTACATAAGGAATAAGGAATGCTGGAAAATATAAAATGCACAGAAGGTTAAATATGATAAAGCTAAGAGAGGGTGAATATCTATATAAATAGAAATGCAAAGAGAGTGTAAATATCCAAAAGAGAATGAAGTGAAGAAGTGAAGCTAAAATATCCCAGATACAGCTGCTGCAGTCTTGCTCTAGTGACGTCATTCGGAACCAGCAGCGATCTCTGTGGTATCAAATTCCCCACCCATACACCTGTCCGACCAATTGCGAGCAGCACCACTGAACGCAAGCCCATTGATTGAGTTGTGTGGCTCACACAGTTGTCAATCAAATTGTATAATCTCTTTATATTTAAAAGTTGTTATATGTTGTTATATGTTATATTTATAACATTAAATAACTAATTAAAACCAAACTTATCAGAAAAATGAACAAAATTTATCCGATGTATCCACCTTATTTTTCACGGAAACAAAACGCAGCCAGCTTCCGTTTTTTTTTGTGCGACACTTCCGGTCCAGCACTCTTACCACTGTCTAAATGGGAATCCCCTTGTTGTTTACCTTGCTGAGTTTAGCTATATATATGTCTATATCATATTTTTCACGTCACTATATCACCGTTTAGACTAATCTGATGTTTGTAAAGTCTATAAACACAATGACTGAACAAACATTAGTATTTTCTCTGTGTGTAATTAATAACATGGTTATCGTAGATTAGCTGGGCTAACCGTTAGCTGTTAGCCATTAGCCGTGTCTGTAATAACTCACTAAACTCACAAAGTGGCCCGTGAAAAAAATATTTTCTCCGGCGGATGTCTTAGTTACAACATGATTGAGCTAATTGGAGTAGTTTCATGTCGTATCCGACAACGGGAGGCTTTTAACATCTGACGATCCTGATGTTAGCTTTGCTGCTAGTGTTAACGTTAGCTGTCCCCGTCAGCTGCAGCCACTGATGCTTTCTAGACATCGTGATTTCCCAAAACTGAATAAATACCACACATAGCAACACAAAACTGCTTTGCTAGCTCAATCATGTTGTAACGGCTGGATGGTTGATGCGTATACGCTGATTCGGGTGCTATCAGAGCCGATCCGCGCATCACTATGGCTTAACGATCAACTCAGTCAATTAAAACAACCCGTCCTGTGTTAGGAGTGCATGTCGCTGACAGAAAGAAAGAAAGAAAAGGGGAAAAAAAGAAAGAAAAGCAGCATACACCTCACATATTTATTTCTCACAGTTGCGCACACGTGTGGCTGGTATGCAGAAGCACCGTCTGTGTGTCGAGGGTGCGAGTCGCAACCTCAGCTGCTCAGGTAGAGAGGCTGTGTAGCCCGGTGTGTTTTTTCGCTGATTCGGTTCTGCAGGTTCTCTGCTGGTACACTGGAGACGGGGATCAAGCAGTTTGTCTCACTCGGGATAGACTGTGCTTTTTTGGTTCATAGTTTATGATTGACGTGCGATTTATTCGCGTTTAGAGGGAATAAATTTCCGTTATAACGGAAACGTGGGCACAGTTATCTAACGTTATACAAAATGCACAGACTAACTAACTAACTAACTAACTAACTAACTAACTGATTGACTAACATAAACAACTGAAAATTGAAAAAAAATTAGCTTGCACCGTTAGCTCCGGTAAGGGAAAGCATGAGGGAAAGCGGCTGACCGGAAGTCACGCACAAAAAAACGGAAGTTGATCACTATTTACTTCCGTGTTTGAAAATAAGGTGGATACTATGAGTTTTTCATTTGGCCCATGTCCCATCCACTAACATAGAGAGGACGGGCCTCCTGTACTGCAGCCAGCCACTAGGGGGAGATTAAGACGTTTTGGCTTCACTTTTGGGGAGCTGTCATGTCTTCCATCTTTATTGCAGTCTCTGGGATATACTGACAGTTTCAGAAAATATGACAAAAAGCTACTTTTGTTACCAATGACAGATTAAAGTCAAACTGGGTCACGAATTGTGGTATGTATCCTGCTTAACTCTTTTATTTATACCACATATAATGCTATGAGTAAAAAATATTCATTGTTCAATATGTCTCTGCAACATGACCTTCTCAGACATGTCCCCCATGGATGGATGGATGGAGAGGGGCAAAGAGGATCCAACTGATGGCAAACAGCAGAGGATTGTGAGTGGACCTGCTGCTGAAATGTCACACACAGACGTCTCTGAATGAACTGGGTGTCCAAAAGCCTAGGTATTTATTATCTGATGTAAGGTGTGTTTTCCTCTGAAAGGTCACACAGTTAAATCCAGAGAGAAAGATTAGCCAGAGCATCTTTAAGATTGTCCTTCTTTACCCCTGCCACCTGTTGAAACGAGACTTTTAACCTATAACTGACATACACCTAAAGTAGTGATAACTTTAAAAGCCGTTAGATGTTTATCAGTGTGTTTTGTAAAATTTACATTACGTCTGATGTTTCTAAAAGCACAGAGCGTTAAATACGAGAGGCCTAATGCCTCTCTGTAACTACAGTATAATCTATTATTCCTCCTCCTGACAGCATACTGTGTTGTGTGCCTGTCCTGTCTTTAGATCGATGTTGCAAAAGGCGTTCCTCAGGGATCCATTGTGGGCCCTGCTCTGTTTGCCATTTATAGAAATTGTTTTTTACATTTCAGAGATATTAATCTCTACTACGACTGCTACAATGCAGTGAGGATGGACCAAAACGCAGACACTGAAAGGCGAGGAGACAGGGTGTACTGGGAATGTATTTATTAGGGCAGGGGAAAAGCAAATGCCGGCCTGGGGAAGCTTGGGCAATAGCTTGGAAACTAGGACAGGGGCTGTATGGCTGAGAGCGAGGCTGCTGGAGCATGGGCTGAGGCTGGGGCTTGGACTGACAAGATGAGGGACAGGAGACAGGGACAAGAACCACAGCAGATGGAACAACAGGAAACAGGAGACAGGGTTAGTCAGGGGAAAACAAGAAACAAGTAAACAGGGTAAATGCAGGTGAAGTGGCTTGAAGCTTAGTATGCCGACACGTAGCACAGACTGCGGCCTGAGGATGAGTGGATGGCGAACTGTGGAGTTGATGAGTTGATGAAGGCGGAATACCTTGGCATCTTGCTTTCTGAAAAAAAATATAGAGACAAACGTGCAAGATTATCATGGGGAAATATTAAAGACAACCTCTCATTTAGTGTTTTGATCATGGTGGAGAGTGCAGTCTGACACGTTGGTTAAAAAATCTCCCATAGGTGTTCAGTTAGGTTGAGATCTGGTGACTGTGAAGGCTATAGTAAATGATCCACATCGTTTTTACTCTAATCAAACCATTTGTCACATGTGGGAGCATCTGTTACGTCTCTCCATTTATTTATTGCTGTGACCCCCCCTTAGCAGTATTTGCAGTACTTCATTTCACCACCAGATGGTAGTATTTTGTAACATATACATTAAAGAGTCATGCCTATCATACTATACTATACTATAGGGCTTATAACAGTTCAGTTTAATATTATATTTGAGGTAAAATCCTGTATTGATCAAGCTGGTAGGACTTTTTTTCCATTTCATTTGTGCAGCTGCTATTGAGTAACTCGCCGTATCTTCTAAATGTAACTACCTTTGAAATGGAAAGCTATGTTGAGTGTGATATTGAGCTGGTGACTGAGGATTGAATAGTACTGCATGCTTCAGTTGATGAAACTGCACACGGTTGGTGATGTGCCCAAGCTTTTGATTTATCCACTTCTAGTGAAGATAATTGGATTATTTTTCGATATTAGTGAGCAATATTCCAATCTAGTACTGTTTTAATTAATGCTCAGAAATCAGAAATGTTTGTTGGAGGTACATTCAGTGTCTTACAGAATAAGAAAGATGATAAAACATTTAATTTCAGCCGTTCTGTTATCGATTCTCACTTGTCCACAGTAACATCCAGTTCAGTTCAGTTCATTTTTATCAATAAAACCCAATATCACAAATCACAATTTGCCTCAGAGGGCTGTACAACATACAACATCCCTCTGTCCTCTGACTCTCACAGCAGATAAGAAAAAACTCGTTAATGGGGGGGAAAATGGTAGAAACCTCAGGAAGAGCAACTGCTGAGGGATCACCCCTCCAGATCAGACGGATGTGCAATATATGTGTCGTGTGTACAGAACAGATTGACAAAATAAAATTACAGTAATCCATATATCAACATGATCCAGGTCTGTGTGCTGGCTTGTAGATTCACTCACATATTGGACAGCAGATTTTGGCAGCATGTAGTGATCAGCGCCTCTGCTTTATGTTCTTTTTGTGTTCCAGCATCCGCGCTGGGGTTGTCTGCAGGTCAGGCGCTCACTGCTACCACACAGACACCGAACCCATTGACTCCTGTTTGCAGAGCCCATAATGCCATGCAACCTTGTGTTTTATAACAGAGGCAGCCTATTAAGGGGGGTATTGCTGTACAGCAGAATTGCAGGCATAACTAATGGGGCTATGCTTGTTTGAACTCTGAGAAACCGGAGTGTCCATCACTCTGTCACCAAAGGGAATGAATCTCAGGCTATTACAGCTCTCAGGAAAAGGGTGCATGCACAAAGGCAGAGACTCCATGTAGCATGCATGCAATGTTATATTTTGGTTTTCCTGCACATATACCATCACTGGATGGAGACTGAGTTCCCCCACTCCATACAGTAACTGGTTGAGGGGGTTCACTCTGTTGCCATGACAACAGCAAAGCCACACCCTGTTTCTTATACCCAACCCCCCAACATGCTCCGCTCAGAACAAAGCACTGAAGAGAGGGGCTGCTGATCGTACAGGCACTTAGGTTTAACATGAGCAGCAGGGCAGGAGGCAAAATTAATCATCTATCTGTTGTTGACTGACCTCAGCAGTCAACAACACCTCTGTAGAAAAATCTGAATGCCTACACATTCATTTTCCTTGCACAGAAAACTGTACGATATTACTGAAATATGGATTTTGTTGTGTGTGGAAATTATTCCAATAACCAAAACAAGATTTTCATCTAAGGATAAATAAAATACTGTAAATATTAAAGGTCCAGTGTGTAGGATTTATGAGGATATATTGGCAGAAATGGAATATAATATAATAAGTATATTTTCTTTAGTGTATAATCACCTGAAAATAAGGATTGTCATGTGTTGTTACCTTAAAATGAGCTGTTTATATCTACAAATGGAGGTGGCTCACTTCCACGGAGACCACTATGTTGTGCTGCCATGTTCCTACAATAGCCTGAATGCACAAGCAACACACTGACTCTAGATAGGGACGTTTGCCTTTTTGCATTTTCATGTAGTCAGCAGCCCCTCTGTGAGTTGGAAAACACTGATTTTTTTTTAAACATGGAACTGCTTTATTCAGTGTTTTTTTTAATTTATTTTTTTATTCACCTGGTCTGTTTTGGAGAGGAGAAGACCTCTGTGGCTAATTTAGTTCTTTATAAATACCTCCTGATCAATCAACAAGTTTAACTTGGTTGCAATCTGCAATCCTCATTACTAGATGCCTCTAAATCCCCCCAAATCACTCTGTTTCTTTCAATGTCGTGCTGAAAAAAACAGTGAATTAATTAGTGGCTTGACACACAATTTATCCACAACAATACTGATAATCGGTTAAGGTCATTTATATAACTAAAATCTCAAGATTCAGTTTTTCGGCCGTGAGGATTTGATGCTTTTATCAGTTTTATATCACCGTAAACTAGAAATCTTTGGGTTAAGATCTCACTTTGGACTCTGGGAAATTCTAATGCACATTTATTTTTTAAATCATCATCAATAATTCTTTTTTGCAAGCCTAATTAAATGGAGCGCTGAAACAGCTAGTTGATTAATTGATTAGTGGATCAACAGAAAATTATTCATCCATCGGAGATAATAAATGAAATACCTTTGGGTTGTGGATTGTTGGTTGTCACTTTAGGCTCTGTGAAACCATTTTTTTTCTGACATTAAATACACTTAACAATTAATCCATTTTTAAAAATCCTCTGATTTCCATAAAGAAAATCATTTTTAGCTTCAGCCCTAATTAAATGTTCATGTTGCTACAGAGGATGTTATTATCAGAGCGCATTCATGCTCCAACTGTTACATTTTACATGTCTCTTGCTCTTTTCTTTGACTCTGGCCCATTGTGTGTTGGTGTGTCCTCTGATGTCCAGGAATAATTCACATAATCTGAATTATGTAAAAATGACAGGATCTGTCCTCTTCCTCCCCTTTGTTTTCCGTTGTGCTGATTTTGTCCTTTCAGCTTCCCTTCTGCTGGACAGAGTAAATGGCCTGCGGTGGCAGAGCTGGCTGCCCCGGGCTCATCCATCTCCCCTCTGTCCCTTGTGATACTGTTCCATTGTGTGGCTGTAGCCTAGATTATTGTATTGCCATTGTTGTTGTACTATTGCTGTGGGTGGTAGTATGTTTTAGGGATACAGCTAACAATGATTTTTGTCTATTCATCTGATGATTCGTTTTTAGATGAACTGAATGATTGTTTGGTCTGTAAAATATCAGAAAATATCAGAAAACGCCCATCACATTTTCCTAGGGTCCAAAAGTGGCATCTTTGTCCAAACAACAATCCATAACCCCAAATGTACAAAATGTAGTATCAAGACTAACCAGCAAAAGTACACATTTGAGAGTCTGAAACCAGTTAATTTTGGCATTTATGCTTAAAAATGGCTTAAATGACAAATTCAGAGCAAACAAATAGGTCCTGTTATTGTTTTTTCAGTCTTTAATACAGAGTATTATGCAGTAAGGACGGTACAGGTGTCACTCTGTTCAGCTTAAAGCTGGACTGGCTGGACTGCAACATATAAAAGATTCTTACTGTGCATCCACACCAAAAGCGTCATGAGCGCCAGCGGTCGCTCAGGTCGCTGGCATCACACTGCCTGGCAGCTCTGGCAGGGCTTGCAGAAGGCTGCCAAGGGGCGGGGCTTTCAAGCTGCGCTGCAGATGTGTTGTGTGCATTCTAGTTAACCCACCTGTTCACCCAGCTTACATTTTATGTGCTTTGCATTTGTTTACATGGATTGACATGAGCCTATTTTACTTACCAGACAAACCAACAGTTTCAGATACCTTTTTCCAGGCATCTGACTTCTTCTGGATGTCTCTGTAAATAAACAGAGACACGTCATACAGCTCCGGGAAACCGGAGACCGCCACAATCAACTTCTCCTCCATTTTCGTCTTCTCTTTCTTTTTCTTTCACTGTCCTGCCTAGAATATTCATGGTCTGCAATTGGCTGCTGCTTGCTGCTGCTTTGGTGGCGGCACTGCTCATTTGCATAAAGTTGAGCTTCTCTCAACTTCACAGTGACGCTCCGGTCGCTGACATTGCGCTGCTTGCTGCCGCCGATGCTCCAGACGCCCTTCGTAGCAAGCGTACATTGAAAATGAATGGCTGCCGGCCGCTCATGATGCTCATGACGCTTTTGGTGTGAATGCACACTTAGGCAAATGCTTTAGTCAAGATTTTAAGCAGCATTTACTCAATCAAACCAACCCCATCTCAATCTCAATTCGATGCTGATGCTTGGTCAAGGGCCCATTGGTGTCAGACACTGACACACAGAGGCACCTTTTAGCAGCAGTATGAGACTACCAGGGCGGTGGCATTGTTGATGGTCTGGACAAGTATAAACAGCAAGTCTTCACAGGGCGGGTGAGAGTGGAGGTGGATGAGTCAAACAAGCTCCGGACTTTCCCCCATGAGCCTGCTGTTCATGTCCCGTGTGAAACCAAAAATAAATCGAGTTGTTTCAATAACTATATAGCGTGCTAGTATGTTTAGCAAATTATGCTGGTGATGTATGTCATGTACGTTACTAACAAAAGTACTTATTTTAAGCCAAACCACAATGTTCTTTAGTTGCCTAAACTTAAAGGGATAGTGCACCCCAAAAATGAAAATTCAGCCATTATCTACTCACCCATATGCCAAGGGAGGCTCTGGTGAAGTTTTAGAGTCCTCACAACACTTGCGGAGATCCGAGGGGAGAGTGGGTCCACATCAGTACGGATGAGCAGGATGGAGATATTTTGTGGTTTCAATTATGTGTTTTTTGGATGTTTTAATCTGGGGCGTCGTCAGCCATTAGGTGTGCTAGCCGCTCCCCCTGCCTATCTCTGCAAGGGATGTGAGGACTCTAAAACTTCACCTGAGCCTCCCTCGGCATACGGGTGAGTAGATAATGGTAGAATTTTCATTTTTGGGTGCACTATCCCTTTAAGGAAATAAATCTAAAAACTAAGTTCTTACCTTATTTTCTAAGTTTGTAAAAAAGACTGTATGCATTAAATGAGCAGACAATGTACATTTCCTTTAGAAAGGGAAGTTTATTTTGAAAAGAGACGATGCATGTAACAAGCATAAATGGACATGCTGTACCTGAACGTCCAAAAGTGATGCAGGAGGGGTATCTAGTGTGTCATATTTGATGTGACTGGCCACTGACCAAGCGTTGGTATATGACGAATTGGGAATGAGAATGTGTTGATGGAACAAACTGAGGAACTATTAAATCAGAGTATGGCTTCTAAGTATTCTCAGTGTGTCTGGGTCAAACAATGAATGTAATAGGAATGATCAGCTGTAATCCTGATATAGAGATGAGGTGTGGAACTTCCTGTTTAGCATGGTTTCAGTTTGTCTTTGGCATTTTCTTTACTCCAAGCTGTGGCAGTGTTTCAAATGGAGTAATGCTGTAAGAGGAGTTGTGCTACATATGTTTTAATTGGATGGTTTTAGTGAAGCAAAAGCTACACTCACAGGGGACTTCAAGCCGACTCATCTACATGTATGTAGTCTTTAATGTAACATGTTCACTTAAAAGCATAAATAATGAGCAGCATGATTAAACATTTCACAGAAACAACAGCTCAAAAGCAAAAAAAAAAACCAACAACACACTTTTAATGATTTCCCTGAGGACTGTGGAGACATTTGTGTGCTGTGGGAGATGATCCAGTACAGGGAGGTCTGGATCAAGGAGAAATGTGTATAAAATAATGTCCAGCACTCCCAGACAAGCTCAATGACAACTAGTGTCTTTATGAATTGCTGCTGGCTTTGAATTTTATATATTTATGGCGTCCAGACATCACCAGATGGCCAGTCAGCATTCTAGTACAGTACTTTGTCAGAGAGATGGAGCAGTAAACCATACTGGAGTGATATCATCGAAGAGTTATAGAAGAGTTGATTTGCAGTCCACACCAGTCTGTCATCCTTAACTTGCATTCACTTTAGTTATGTGGTAAATGAGCAGTCTATTATCTCGCCATCTCGCTCTTTCTGTGTCTCCCTATCAAGTCTCTGTCTCTCCAGCTGAACCAACAACATCAAAGGAGTGTGCTTCAAATCGCAGGTGTTGAAGGATTAAGGCCACCGCAGGATGGGGTTTTATTCTCAGCCTCATCTTTGATGTAGTGTCTCTTTCACTCACTTGTGTCTCTAACCGGTAACATGGATCGGTAGCCCAGAGCGTCCATTGCTAAACTGAAAACATGGAGTGTCTTTAGTCTCATGCAGATACATTAAGTAAGAGGCTGCTCTCGGGAACTGAAAAAGATGTCTTAAAATGATTAATACCTTGGTAAATATCCCTTTATCAGGTCATCATTGGCAGTATTGATTTTTAGCCATGCTAGTGGCTGTATGGATGGCAGCATTGGTCGAGTTGGTTGGTCCACCACCTTGGTCCATAGTGAAATACGTCAGTAAGTGTAACTCTCAGATTTTGTACAAACATTCATTGGCACCAAAATAATGAATCTTGCTGACTTTGGTGATCCGCTTAGTTTGTCTACAGCACCACCCCTAGGTTGACATTTGTGTTATTGAGTAATACATCTTGACAACTACTGCATGGGTTGTTCAACATGTTCTCATCCCAAGTCATCACATGTTAACGCTTTGTCAGTGGCCTTTCACTTCTACATATTACGCACTAGGTATCCTTCTGCCTCTGCTGCAAATGTGCCAGGATGTGCTGATGCTTGGAACAAAAACATGTGGTTAGGTTTAGGCAACAAAACCACATAGTTAGGTTTAGAAATAGCTTCTTGGTTTGGCATTCAGGAAGCAAACACCAGGCTCCCGGGTGAAAGTCTGGTATTTTTAATGACTAAACACAGCCACAAATCTTTGATCCATGTCATTCATAACTGGATTTGGAATAGTATTAACTTTGTTAATAGAACAACAGACAAAAAGAAACCATTCCAACCATACAAAGCACAAACACCATTGAAAAATGACCAAATCAACAAATTCTGCAAGCCTGCAAAATCGGGGAAGGAAAATAATCCGCTTCTGAAACTGTGGTATGACACTGTGCGGCAGACAGAACAAAACTGGGTCGCAGTTGGGCCCAGTGCAATGGTTCCTCCCAGTGCCCTTACAGTTTACAAAGAGAACAAAAATAGGGACTAATTCATCTCGTAACGTGCCTGACTTCAGTGGATCATAACATATTGGGATGGAACTAATCTGCAGATGCTCCAGTCCAAAATGAGACCAAAGTTTTCTTTGGATGTCAGTTTTTGAGCCATGATGGAGGCTAAAATGTGGCCCTGCAACAGACGATAAGGCGTGGTGTTAGAGATGTTGATTTCCAGAAAACTCTCAATGTGAGATTCAACGCTAAACGAAGATAATGAAACATAATACATGTTTAACATCAGCAAATTTCCACCAATGTGATCAAGTACATTAGCTAAAAATATGGCACTCAACTCCATTGGTTTTATACAAAATTGCTCAAAATATCAAATACATCATATGAGTATTATAATATAACATTACATTCTGTATGCTGTGATATAGGATTTCATCAGTGCACGCCATCCATAGTTGGGACCCATCAGACATTCATGTTCTTTGTTTTACTTTTATGGTGCCCATAATCTGTGTTTGTCATTAGATGTAACCTCTATTTGACTGTTGACAGAATCACAACCACCTGCTTATTTTTCACTGTTGTGTTTTATAGCCACGTCTGAGCCGATTTACACACAACCAAACAGGCAGCTGTAACAATGATGTGATAATTAATGTAATGCTGCTGTTGCCCTCTTTATGTTGTGTTTAAACAGAAAACAGGATGTAGGAAGGCAGCTGCGGCACATTGTTAGCGACTGACAGGTGTTTTCTCTGTCTGTCAGACCTGCAGAGAGAGCGTGATACAGATTCAGGCCAAAGCTCTTGAAACAGTCTCTGCGAGCCAAGTGCAATTGACTTTGAATTTCAAGCTGCTTCAAATTCAAACTCATTTTGACCTCATTGAAAACCTTTTTAATACAAGTATAGCACATTACAGCAGAGAAATTAACACATCAGCCAAAATGCTCCATTGAAATAATTCAGTTTAAATGTTACAGCACACACAACAGCCACTGTGGTGTTTAAAATTACACAGAGAAAAATTCACTCTACTCATCTTACTGGGGAAATCTCTACAAGTGAAGGTCAACATGATATTTTGGCAAAACTATGCATCCATCTTATCCTCACCTTCCTCACCTACTTAATCACATGAAGAGCTAAAAACAAATTGAATGTGAAAATGTCTAAAAAATGCAAAATATCACAGGGAAATATTTGCACACAGCTCTGTGAACTCACGCTTCTCATCTCGGTTAAAGTGAAGCAGAGGAGACAAGGAAAGTTTTCCAGAGTGACCGCTCTGGTGTTAGCTGTAGGCTCTTTGCTGACCTTTAACCCTGGTCGGGTCACCGGGGTGTGTTGGTGTGCTGAGGAGGGACAGGAGGGTACATTGCTCCCCAGACCGTTAAGAAGCCATATAGGGAAACAGCTGAGCAGCGCCTGACAGCAGGGTGAGAGGAAACGTCGCAGGCTCCACAGGCTCACCTTTAGGGGAACAGACTCACTCTTAGGCAAGCATATACTGTAGACTCATAGATGCATCACATTCACGTGCACATGCATGCACGTGTTTATACATTCGCACGGCTGCACAGAGGTATCGGTTGGGCAACACACAGAGTGAAAGATGTGTTTGAACAGAGGACACCTGCGAGACAGAAACTGCCAACAGAATCAAAGTTTTGACTGACTGCAGCAAAGTTTGTGTCTCACCAAGGACTGTCGTGCTGCTAAGCCAGACCATGTGTGAATGTTATTTGCCCTCTTAGTTACTTGGGTCCACGATGAGTCATCTTTTGGAGTTTGGAGGATGGCATCGGTAAGAAATGGCCGCACCCTGGGGTTAACACCCCGCTGAGCACCAGCCATCAGGATTAATGACCTGACTTCTTTTCTTTTTTCCCTTTCCTCCCATCATCTTCTCTAACTGTCGTCCCTAACTTTGCCCTTTGAGTTTATGAAACTACATTTCATACAGCTTTCTACGTTTTCTCCCAGGTGGACAGCAGTGGGTGACGCATTTATGGTCTTTAATAAAAGTCCAGACGAAATGACATTTTGAGAGTATCTAGCTTCTTTTAGATTTGACCTCATGGGCAGGCGCCCTGTGTACAAAGGTTTTGTCCTTGCCGCAGCGGCCGCAAGTTCCATTCCAACATATGGCCCTGCTGCATGTCTTTCCCCTCTTTTTCCCCCTTTCTATGCTAACAACTATCCCGTCAGTCAAAGGCAAAAAAGCCCTAAAAAATATCTTTTAAAAAAAGGACTCATCTCATGTCAGTTTGTGACATATCTCTGAGTGAAACAGGATAGGCAGCCGTTGGGAGGAATTTAATTTGGTTGTTAAAAAGAGGCCCTGATGGTGTACACTGACGGGATGGCAGTATCTGTCACAGCCAGAGAGAGAGGTAAAGCCTATCGTATGCTTGTTAAGCAGTCCAGTGTAAAATGGTGGATGCAAGAAACTGAAAAAGTGTTTTGCCTAGTCTCGCCCTGCTGTGCTGTGATTGGCTTGTACTCACTCTAACCATGACCTCTTTGCCCTTGCCTTAACCACGTCTGACCTTGTGACAAGTACCTCAGTAGTCAGTCAAAGCACTGTAGAGCCGGACTAGGCGAAATACTCGCTAAGTTTACATTCTACCTGCTTCTTAAAAAACAGACCCATGCAGGACTTTACCAGGGATGTGATTGGAAGATGTGAAGTGTGAAAGAGGCATTTTTCATGTCATCAAACACAAGTGATGTTTATATTGAGTGTTTCTCAACAAATTGCACTGTGTGTATTGTTGGGGCCTAAAAAACATGGTAAATGCATTTCCTTCCTCACAAACATTTGCAGAACACTTTAAAGGCTGCATTGTTTGCATACATGTTTACTTGCTGCCAGTCTTCTTCCCTGCTTTTGATGGCACGTTACCAGTACCTGTTGTTCAGTGGAAGCGAGTGAAACCATTGGCTGGAATGTATATCGCACCGCCTGCCTGCGCCTGAGTGCAGCATGTGTATCTTTGTGTGTGTGCTGCACTAGACAAACAAAACAGTGACCCACTCATGAAGAAACTGCTACGAGGGGTCAAAAACTCAGAGTACTGTTCAAAGGTATACTAAGCAGGATTGTCGGTTACTGTTTCTAAACCTGCTCGCCAGCGGAAGTAAAAGTAAAAGAAAAAATATGCAAAAATAATGAAAGCAAAATAAACATACTAGAGTAAAAGGCACAATATTTTCCTCAGAAAAATAATGGAGTATAAGTCAATCAGTCAATCATTTATTTGTTAAATGGTATTATACAAGGTACAACACCATTTAAATTTGATCCCATCAGCTCCTTTAACTTGTGCACTGTAATTTAGTCCTTTTTTTACATCTTACATCATTGGCTGCTGTTTCATAATTGTCCATGTTTCTGGATGGTTCTGGTCATCCATGGTTTGTGATTGTGGAATGATCTAACTGTCCACACATCCCGACCCCAACAAGACGGCTGCATGGTCGCTCCTCCCTGAGCACAGTCAGCCGCCTCTGTACAGTGTATAGCAGTGATTCACAGCAGGAACAGGACAGGACCTCATAATACCACCGACACACCATAGTCCTCTGACCTGTCAGATCGGCGTATAGAAGAAGAGTCACATGGCTGAATGGTGCTGTTTTGGTGAACCAAAGGATATTACAGTTCCTGATATCCTGTTGGAAACTGATGTGGCACAGAGGTCATCCAGTTTATTTTCCAGTGCCTGGAGCTACAGTGGTTAGCAGGATGCTAGTTCCTCTGGTGTCCATTCTTCTTCATCTTTCCGAGATGTTTACTGATATTTACATTTGAAAACTTTGACCTGATTAGCTAGCAGCTAGCGAGCTAGAAGTCCGCAGTGTACAGACTGGTGATTTTCTTATTCGATGAGTGACTCTCAGCCACACACCACCTCTGTCCAACACCAACTACAAAAAGCACCACCAAGACTTGCAAAATAGACCTAAGTTTAGCAAACATTTAGCAGAGCTGACAGAGACTCAACTGGGAACGTCTGCGCCCATGTCATAAGCATAAAGTAGTATAGGAGTTTTCAAGTGAAGAGCGTACTATCCACGGCTGCCCAGGGAACCAGAGAGGTATGGCTGTGTTTAATTCAGTGTACATCCAAATTTTATATATAATCAGTCACCTTGGTTTCTCTGATGGACCTGTAATCGTATCTGTCTGGATATTTGCCATGATCCTGCAGCTATTACAGTACTAATGATTAATATCCACTTAAGTGTTCTTCTTATGTTAACAAAGGTTACATACAACATCACTTAAACACAAACTGACTGGAGCGTCAGTTTTTTTCCATTTATCATGAAGTGATGTAAACAGAGAATATTATGGGATGTCTGTCTTATTTCTTAATCTGTGGGATGCTCTGGTCTGGAGACCTGTTCCCTCCTGCTTTACCAGCACAGGATGCCCCTGTCTAAACACAGGCCTGTCCTCTTCTTTTAACACACACACACACAGTCTGTGTTTTGGCAGCATCTCTCAAACTTTTATCTGTTTTCTGTTCCCTGCTGTCACAGGAAGCGAGGGACGAATCTAAACTGTATCTCTTCACTAATAGGCCATGTCATTTAATTAAGTTGTCCCCTTTGTCTTAAACTGGTACAAACATTCGGTAGGGCAAAACAAGATAATTTCCAATAGCTACAGTAGCAACAGTGTTATGAAAAAGGAATGCCCAAAGCTTACATTAAAACCAGTAGTTTAAAAATACGCTCTGGTTTGTATAAGGCTGCACATTTTATGAGTTTTCTCTTGCTTGCCAAGGCAGAATAGCAGGAAGGCTGAAGCTATCATTATTGTGGCAAATTCTAAACTGTTGAGACTAATCTGCCAGTTTGTGTTACTGTTGTAGATCTCCGCTAAAAGGCAACGAGAGCAGGGGAAAAGCTGACTGGAGTTTTACAGAGAAGTGCGCCATTTGGTGAAAGTATTTCTGACTGTTGCTGTGCGTGACTCTGTAGGGCAGGAACATGCAACGTGAGTCACTCCGCATTCAAAATCCCTGACTGAAATGGCTAATTTACCTGAGGTCATTTATGATTTCAGCAGTAACCTGTCACTCCAAAAATTTTTACTGATAAAGGTCATCAGTAAAAATTTTTGGAGTGACAGGTTACTGATGATAGAGAAGCAGATAACCTCCAGTAAGGACAACTGTTTGTTGGCATTTTACTCTTCAGCCAAAAACAGAGGGAAGGGCTCCAAGTATTTACATTATGGATTAATGTCTGGATTATTTTTGTTGATTGAAGGAACAGTCGGACATTTCTGGAAGAGAGAGTTTATTCACTTTCTTGGCGAGGGTTAGATGAGAAAATCTAAACCATTCTCATGTCTGTATGATGAATACAAGGCTAACAGCCAGCAGCTTGTGGAAACAGCAGTCTTCTTGTCACTGTGAGTTTGCCAGACGCCAAGTGGAGACTCCAGGAGAGGACCGGCCCACCCAAGAAATAGTCCAGCACTATGTAAAACCCATTGACCCATGATGTCACCCATTGGTTTGTAGACTACCGTTTTGAAGCCTCGAATTTGGCATTTTGGCTGCCGCTATCTTAGTTTTTTGGAGTCAGAAAGTGACCATATTTGGATGATGAGTGGATGTTCAAGCGTGTATGTATATTAATTTCGACTGGGTAATGTGAACTGCATATATTATAATCCTCACTTGGAGAAAAAAAAAGCGTGGCAGAGCATCGTTCCTGTGGGCTATGGCAACACTAAACCCCAGAGCTTGGAAGGGCTAAATACACAAACCTGCTATTTTTAAATAACCCATGGAGAGAGACTCTCACTCTTGGCTGTTTTATTTTGTTCTGAAAATTTCGGTGTGCAGCCCCATTCTGTCGACGATAAATGAGGCGCAGACGTTCTTCTGTCACCAGTGTAGAGCCAGGAAAAATACAGTGAGTGCTGGACGGAGCAGTGAGTGACAACAACTCCGTCCACATTTAAGGGTACTGTTTGCTGTGGAAACGCTAAGCAGACCTAAAGTCTAGGTATCATATCTGAGGGGTTACTTTTGGTTCCAAAGGTGCCATGGTGAAAGTTATGGCGGAAACAGGGCTTTAAGTGAACTTCTTCTCGATTGCGTGGGTTATTTCCCAAATGTCCATAATCATTTGTTTTCTCTAGGGTTGAGTGAAACATGTTGGTCAGAATAGAGAAAATTTGATGTGTCCCCAGTTGCTTTTTGTGTTTGACTTACAGTGTAAAACCTCTCATTTTTAATGTCCAGGGCTATAAAATTAACAGCAAATCATTCAATCTGAGACATTGGAACCAGCAAATGTGATTTGTGTGATGAACGACTTAAAGGTCCAGTGTAGGTTGGAGATTTAGTCAACAGTTGGAGACCCCTCAGTCAACTAAGATTGCTTTGATTCGAGCAGTCCCTTTTTTTATATATATAATATTATCGTCTCTCTTCTTCATGGAAGTGGTGAATTTACAGCTCATACATGTAGATACAATACACTCTCTGGTTTTTGTTTGATATATAGTGTTGGCAAAAAATGTTCTTGCACACTTGCGACCCTTTTCTAATCCTTTTCAGGTGATTATAAACTAGCTGTGAATATTAAATGCCATTCCTGCCAGTAGATGCCCCTAGATCACACACTGGACCTTTAAATGATTCATCGATAGCAATAATTGTTTCCTGTAGACTGACTGATCAGTTAATCAATTAAATGAGGTTGTTAGTTGATTTAATTCTAGTTTGTCTTCTTTGCTAGTTCGAGTGGATTAGTGACACGTTGAGGAATTTTGTAATCTAGTCTACATGAGTTTTATGGATTTAGAGAGCACATACGGAGCTGTTTTCCATGACAGCTTGTAGGAGATACTGCTCAAGTCATCCATATCTGTTCACACAGAATGACAGCTATGTTTGCTTTCTTAGCATGAAGTCAGACACATCCAGGATAGGCAGGGGAGTCTTGACAAGGGGACTCAATTGACATGTGGAGATAAGAGACATTACGGTGGCATCTCTGCTATTTGTGGATGATGTTATTCTGGCTTTACTGTAATCTCCAGTATGTGCTGGGGTTGTTTGCAGCTGAGTGCAATGCTGTCAGAAGACGACACAGCACCTCTGAGTCTGAGGCCTTGGAAATTTGACTAGTTTGATCCAGCAGCTACCCTGAGAACAGACTTCCAGGTATCTAAGGAGCTTATATGTGAGTGAGAAAAAGAGTTGGGACAGCCGGGTCCTGTGTGTCAAGGTTGTCAGGAAGTCCATCAGTGTGATGGCTGACACCTGTATTGGCAGATGCCTCAGTTATTCACTGTCTCTCTTCTTTCCTCCACTGAAACACTTTGGTTTTCTCTTGGATTGGGCTTATGCTGTGTTTATGTCGTATCAGAGTTAATTACCAGTTGAAAGTGTTCACATCAACTTCCAAGTTATAATTACTAGGACTAGGACTCTCAGACTTTTTTTTTAAAAAAAAGATCTGATATGTTCGACTTAATGACACAAAAGTTCCTTAAAACCAAACAAACAATGCTTGCCTCAGGTCAAAGTCTAAGATAAAGGTTAGGGTTAATATAATGGATGTATAGTAATTCATCCAACTCTGCAGTCATAGCACAGTCGTCAGTTTTCTGACGGTGCCATCAACACCATCACGCAAGTTGTAAACACAGGAATCTTTATCATCTCTACTGTCTGTCCCATTTGATGAGAATGTGGCATTATACTTAAGTTTGCACATCTGTCACTCATCTGTGAACTTAACATGCTATTAGTGTTACACATTTGTCTGACACACATATTTGACATTGTTTAACTTTAATTTAGTTCAATAAAATCTGTTATTGTCAAGAAGGATCGTGAGGATATGTGGATCATCTGACGCTCCTCAGCAGGATGACTGGTCTCACTGGGTCTGATAGAGTCGGTGTTCAGTGATTCAGTGGAAGCTTGTTGTTGATGCTTCTCCACATTGAGAGGGAAAGGTGATGTGGTTTGGCCATCTGCTAGTAGACTCTTGGGTGAAGTGATTATACCCTTAAGCTTTTCTGGGAGGACGTAATAACCCCCAGAAGATAAAATTCATCTGGGCTGAACCTGATCTGCATGTGCAGCTAGAGAATAAAGCAGAAGATGGATAGATCTTATCCAACTGATGGATAGAAACAGATTTATAGATGGTGTTTGTGGGAATGCAACGTGGAAATAGAAATATGGACAGACCAGCTTTAGCTGACTTCTGCTACTGTTACGTGTTTTTGGTTACAGTTATGGTTACTGTTTTCTGCTTAGTGGTTGAGATTTATTACAATTCGAGGTCTAAATCTGACTTATTTAACTTTGATGTAGTTTGGTACCTCACTAGCATCAGGCAAACTGTCATCCCCCTTTCTATCGCCAACTCTCTAAATATCAGTCAGCTCATCATATCAAGAAAGCATGGAGCAAGCATGCTTATCAAGATCAAATCCACCTTTGTAGACAGTTTGAGAGCAGCACTATATGAGAGTTATTTCTGAACTGGCAAACACAGCTGAAAATGTTTTTTTTCTGATTTCACACACTTTCTGTCCCTCATTTTACTCCACCGAAATATTTGTTAGAACCAGTCAGAATAAGTAAATTGCATGTACCTATAGCACCAGGAAGGCACTCTGAATAGAGGGGTACTGAAATAGAAAAGGGGGCGGGGACTTAACTGGCAGGAATGACATTGTAAGTGCACATATGTACGCTTAAAGGTCCAGGGTCCAGGGTGCAGGATTTTGGGGGGTATACTGGTAGAAAAGGAATATTATATAATAAGTATGTTTTCTTTAGTTTATAATCACTTGAAAATAAGAATTGTCATGTTTTTGTTACTTTAGAATACGCTGTTCTCATCCACAGAGTCCACCATGTTTCTACAGTAGCCCAAAATGGACAAACTGAACACTGGCTTGAGATAGGCCATTTGCATTTTCCCTCTGGCCACTGTAGTTAGCTGCCCTTTTGCAATGCATCGGGAAAACACTGATTTTTTGACACAAAACTGCTTTATTCTGTGTTTTTACTGGTTTAAATCACCTGGTCCATTTGTTTTAGAGAAGAGGACACCTCTACATATAATGTGGCTCCCAGTAAAAACTTCCTGAACGTCTGGATGTTAGGTTGTCTGAGAAGACAAAGTGAGCACACATTAGCAGGTACAGCCTATCTCCAACATGCCAAACAGTGTAGGAAACACTGACTTGTAACGTGAAACTGCTTTATTCAGTGTTTTTACCGATTATAATCACCTGATCGATTTGTTTTGGAGAGGAGGAGACCTCTGCGGATAATTCAGCTCCCATTAAAAACCTCCTAAACAATGAACACTGAAGGAATCCTAACTGAGAGAGGTTTCAGTCTTCACTGCTATACGCCACTAAATCCCCCTAAATCTTACACACTAGATGTTTAAGTAAACACGTTGATATACTGGTGCAGCTTGTATGCTGTCTGTGATACTGAACACCATGGCAGCAGCAAACAATGTGTCACAGCGACTCTTTCTTATTATCCATATAAGTTTTTCCTCTCAGCCTAAATTTGTCTCTTTGGCTCTTCTCTGTAAAGACTTTTTCATAAGATATGTACAAACAAAAGAACACTGTCTTGCCGCGTACATCACAGCAGCCTGTTGCACCAGCTGTGTGTATGCCCAGAGTTAACCTAGTTACTGCATACCGTAAGTTTTTACTAAAGTGTGATTCATGTATTACTTAAACTCACAATGTAGCTTTTCTTTCTAGGGTTATTTATTTTTGGGTCCTGTGTCGCAAACAGCTCCCCTGCTTCCCGCCGTGATGTCTATACCCTCTTTCAAGGTTTTACCTGATAGATGAGAACTATTTAGTGGCAGCAGTGAGTTTGGAATACATGAATATTTTACTGCGTATGATGCATCACTTTGAAAGGTGCTACCACTTTGTACATAGACGAGGAACTTAAAGTTGTCTAACTATATTGTATTTGTGTGGCCTGAATTGAAAAACGTGATAAAGATGTTTTGATTATGACTATTTCATGTCTCACTTAATTGACAATTGATTAATTGTAATTGACAAAGGCATCATTTTGCAGTGTCAACCACTAATATCATCAGTATGTGGAAAGATTCAACATCTACAGAAGGATCTTAATTGAAAAAAGTGAAGCATCACCCTTCCTACAATAAACTGTGGACAGGTTTAAGACAACATAAAATGTCTCTCGCGAGCATGAAACCTGCATATGTTTTCACAGATCTTCGTTCACACCGGCACAAGGGCAAGCATTTATTATTTCACACCCAGGCTGGGCTCTCTTGCAGTTGTTGGTTCAGGTTACTTCTGCCTCTGGCAGGAAGTAAGCCTGCTGTGACCTTGACCTTGGCCCAACAAATCTGCTCAGTGCAGCAGAATCTCTCTCTCACACGCATACACATACACACACATGTACTCCACCCACTCATCCTCCCCTATATACACTTTATCATTTTGTGTTCAATATTTTTGCACATTATAGCACTTTTTTAGCATTATGATGCAGTTAAACAGTATGGGGTTTAACCACCTGCACAGGTTTTCCTCATACATTTGATGCAGGCCGCTGTTAATGTAAGACCAGACCTCAGCAGACAGTGAAGCCCACGCTATCACACAGTCCAACAGTGGTGAAAATGACGAATTGCTTTCTGCATCTTGGAGCCAATGTCAGTATTTATCAGAGATGCAAGTGTAAATAGTTTGGAGACATTACAGCAATATGACTTTGAACAGTAACGTCTCCTCGACTGCAGAGTCCAGGAGACACTAAAGTTAGCTACACACATACCCATCCACACTGATTACACACTGACTGGTCTAATGAGGGTGCTGCATTGATCAGAATGTTGACATGTGTAACTTGATAGTGGTATACAGTATTTCAGACACCACTAATGTGATATAAACAAAAATAGCATTTGTGATATCTGTGGTTGAACAGGGCAGACTGTATTATAGGTGCAGGGAGAGCATGCTTCACTTGATTTCGGATTTTTCAAGCAAGATTTAGGCCCTGTCTACATGTGTACAGATATTTTTAATAACAGATATTTTCCCCCTTTTAAAAAAAATGTTATGCTAATGCTAATGTTACCTTGATGGCTCATCACCTATGTTGATTCCCCTTCAATATAGGGAATACGAATGATCAAGACATTCTCACTCTGACCTCGTCACATACCTAGTTTGGTCATGGACTTTCCATGTTGAGATATGACATTCAAGGTACTAGGGATGTTCCTGGCAACTAATTTCCCTGTCGACTAAATTAAAATTTTAATTAAGACTAGTCGACTAGTCTAAAAAAGGGAAACACTCAGAAAACAGTCAAAATTTAGCACAGTTTATTGTTAAGCATTTGAAACATTGTCCCAAAAAATACTGCGTGCCTTAAGAGCCCTTTTTAAATGCTGCTGAAGTACAAGACACTTTGCGCCATGCGGAGTGAATGTGACCATGAACATTCAGGCTCAAGATATTTCAATAACTTCCTGAAGCCTTTACCTTCTACAAAGTTAAGTGGGAGCATATCTTGCGAGATCATTGTTGTGATGAGCTGTGTTATCTTCTCAGACCAGCCGGGATCATGTGATTGGGTTTGGGTGCCATTAAACAATAACACTGACCGGCTGCATATCATGCTGACGTGAAAGGACGGCTTCATTTGTCAGTGTCAGAAGTCACTGACCAAGCTCTGGTTTTCGATGACTTCGGAGTTAGACCAGGTTGGAATGGTGCTGTGGTCATGGGAAAGTTTTCCTTCAACTCCTCATCGTCAATAGTCCAACAGTTGTCCCACACTCTGCTGGTTTGACAAGGCCTGATCCAGAACCATCATTTCTAACAAACCAAATAACATTTGGTGCAGTGGACATCTCTTTTCGTCCATGGAGTGGTATAGGCTTGTTAGTAGACATTGGAACGCGTGCTGCCTTGTTGCACATCATGGCTTTGGAAGACGCAGTCCCAGAGGAGTGTGTTGCTCTCTAAAGCCCATCAGCTGTGTATATAGGAGTTTTAAACTTTATGTCTTGTTATGTAAGACATGCATCACACAGTTCAGCTATAGCAGTAAAAGACAAAGGACTCTAAGATGCACGCACATACAGTGGAGACACACAGGCGCTCAGGCTTGCACACTCCTGTCTAGTGGACTTTCACAGGACTATCTGATCTCTCCCTTCTCATGTTGCATTTGTGACATGCAAACCGACTGGCCTGACTGCGGTTTGGTTTTTCTCTTCACTGTTAATTGGCTGCCGAACCACAGGCTATTATTACTTGAAAATATCGAGTACAACTTGAGTTTGTTGTGTCAAGCTTGGTTTTTTTTTTGCACTCCACCATAAAGAGAAAGATAAATAATATATAGAGCTTCTGTTCTTCGAGTTATTTTGCTTTACATGGCAATTTCAGGGAGCTGTTACAGCAAAGGTTGATACAAGAGAGTACAGGGTAGATGCAGTTAAGAAAAAAATAATCTTTATTTTGTAGATTAAACAGTTAATCACTGACCAGAAGAGACACATTAACAGAGGTCAAAATGTCACATTATTATTCATGCCCCAGTTCCATTTTAAAAGCCAGTATTTATTCTGCTACGGAGAAGCTGTGTCTAAAACCTCTGCTTAATAGTTACCTGCAGCTGGTTGTGACAATGACCCAATCATTAATAGACAGTAAATGGAGTGTGCAGAAATAAACAACTCAGACTTTAAAGTTTTGACAGGAGAGAGCTTCCTTTAGGGCAGACACCCCAGGTGAATAGGGAAAGAAATGTAACATATATCACTATGGAACTTCCCCAGTTCATTACTCACAGTAAGGTGATTAATATTTGTATTACAAGATTTTGGATTTTGGATTTTGGATATCTCTTTATCACTCCATAAATCAGAAAATACAGTCAACAGCTATGAGAAAATCCATTTGCACTATATTTTCAGGAATGAAATGTTGTTTAAATCAGGCTATGAATGATCTAAGAAGAAATCCCTCTGTGTAAACCTTCAGAATGTTGTTCAGAATAAAACTGGAATGCTGGGTGTATATAAGCTCTACTGAAGTGGAGATTTCTGGCTCAGAATATGAGAAAAAAAATCATTTTGAGAAAATGAACATTGAAAATTTGTATTGAAAAAATCCTTACATTTTTAGACAAAAAAAGGACCCTCCATGTAAAAGGATAAATATTCAACTAATAGATGTCACCATGAAACTTCCCCAGTTGATTACTTACGTTAAGACAATTATTATTTTTTTTATATTACAAGTTTTTTTTTTTAATTTTATGTTTGAATATGCAAATGACGCACTGTCTAACTAAATATGCACTTTTCGCAAAAAAATTCAGAATAGAAATCTGACTAAAATAAACCATAATGTGTAATCTGGATTTTTCTTTCCACTTGTCTGAAAGAAAACATGTTATGGAAGCAAAATAGCTGAAAATCTCTGCATGAAAGAACTGTCTTTATGTGTGTTGTTTTGCCTTAAGCAATGCAGCAGTGCAATGATATAACTATGAACCTGTTTTTTAGCTTTTGGTACTTACAGCAAGTACCCATTACACCACTGTTGTAATATAAGCTTCATTTCTTTAACTACTACTACTCTAATCTTTGTCTATAACAGCATTGTATACGTTCTACTTTCTTTGACCAGCAGCCTAAAAGTACTGGAATGTAATATTTTATCATATTTTTTACCATCTTAATTTTGTTTTATATCCACAAAAGATTAGCTTTCAGTCAAAGACCTTCTTAAACACAAATCTGAGAATGTGGTTGTTTTGTCCTTTATTTTTTAACATGTAATCTCAGCACCAGCACCACTGGTGCTAAACCAAAGTTTATTGGGTGAGAATTTATCTTTATTACTTTATTTCAAATCCACACAATAAGAAAAGAGCAACAAGCAGCAGGCTACAGCACATTTACAGCAGCAGATTGGCACTCTGTTCGCCTTGTTTACATAAATGTAGGCATACACAGATGGTGTAATATTCTATTTTCACTCTTCGCTGAGATTACTGTGATAAGATGCACAGCGACAGCGTACACAGAACACACATGTAAGACAGCATGGCAGCACCTACAGCACTGTACTGTATACAAACAGCGGACTATATGCATGAAAAGTACAGAAGAAATGGCATGTCACATGTTGGGGATTTAAAGGGACAGTTAACCATACAAATCAAAAATACATATTTTTCCTCTTACCTGTTGTACTATTTATCAGTCTAGATTGTTTTGGTCTGAGTTGGAGAGATGTCTGCCTCCTAAATGGCTCTCAGTTTGTGGTGCTTAAAGTGCCAAAAAATACTTTTTTAAAGTCGTCTCTTTCCAGAAATCATGACCCAGTTACTCAAGATAATCAACAGACCTTGTTGTGAGCAGTTTCATGTTGGAACTATTTTGCTTCTGCCTACAATTGCCAACCCTATCACTGCGCAGAAGGAAGAGTGCATCTACTGCTAGCTCACCTAGCACCACTGAGGTAGCTAATGTTACAGCTCAGCTGAAGACGACGCCATTATTGTTTACATCTCGTGCTGTCAAGAACACGAGCCTCTCATCCATGAGTAGATGCTTCCTTTTGCATGATGATACAGTTGGCAGGTGTAGTTTGGTAGAAAAAAAATAGTTCCTACATGAAACTGCTCGCAACAAGATGTGTGGGTTATTTTGAGTAACCAGGTCATGATTTCTGGAAAGAGACGTTGCTGTTGAGTTGTTTTTCAAATGTACTATTTTGGTTCTTTGAGCACCACAAGCCGAGTGCCATCTAGTTCCATTATATTGGTGAGAAGACAGACATCTTTACAGCTGATATCTCCAACACTCGACATCTCACATCAAAACAATCTGCGTTAATAAACAGCACTACAGGTAAGACGAAAAGATGTATTTTTGATTTTGGGGTGAACTGTCCCTTTATGTTAATTCATTTACAACTGTGCACTACAGAAAAGAAGCAAAGTGAGTTAAACAGAGATTCTGAAATGCAGACTGTGTCTCTGATATTTCCCTTTCAGCATTTAAAAAAATCTTTACCTGAAGCTTCAATGTGTGTGTCTGTGCAGCTGTGGGAATGTTAAGCAAAGCATCACTTACAAAAAAGCAACTATGCTCTGTCAACCTTCTCTAAGTAATAAAAATCCTTGGATTGCCATCCATTGATTTTGCCGAGTCATTCAGCAGATGCCTGAGACCCCAGGAGTGCTGTTTGAAGGTTGATCCAAGGGGGTTTGGACTAAAGACCAGAGAGCTTATCCCATAACTAGTCTATTACTTACTCTCTATTCCTTATCCTTTTTTCTCATTCTCTCTGGATCCTCTATACCTCCCAGGAGCGGCTTATTGATTTTTAAATAAGTAGCTCTCACGACTTCATGGGGTGACTTTTATTGTACTTTATCTTTAAGAGTCTAACTGAAGTTGTTAACTGGCGGTAGCTAAACTGAATGTGCAGCACGTTCTCTGTGTCTGTCCAAGCCTTTTCTAACCTTAAACCACACACTGTTTGATTTGTGGTTCACGAGCACTATGTAAAATTTATTAAAGGATTCATGCTGTCATTCTGGTAATTTTCAAAATAAATGCCCTGTCTGAAAAATGATAAAGGCATAATGTATGGCAGGGTGTACAACTGAGAACTTGAAGATATAGTTCCACATTGTGGGATATATGCCAAGTCACCTTTTTCTTGTTGAGAGCTAGGTAGAGAGGTTGAGAAAATTAATATTACTCTCCATGAAATATGAAGCTGCAGCCAGGAGTTAGTCACCTTAGCTTAGCATAAAGATGGGAAACAGACAGTCTGACTCTGTCCAAAGGTAACTAATCTGCCTACCAACACCTCTAAAGCGCATTAATGAACAGGTCATGTCTTGTTAAATCGTTAAATCCATGCAAAGAAATAGTTTTATGGAATACTATGTGCTCGACTATTTCTTGCCCAGGAGCAGTGACTTCCTGGAGTCTTCCAGTCTCCATATTACAGACAAGACTGTGTATCCATACATTTAAAGCAGTCTCGCAGTCAAACAGTTTAATAAATACTTGAAAGCTTTATGTTGAAATCCATCTCAAGGGCCATCTAATCAAAAGAAGTCCATTTGTGTTTATTTAGCTGGACAAGCTTCAGAAGAGGTTTTGTTTAAGTGCAAATTTTATCGTGTTCTCACATTTTTAAACCTTTAGTTTTAACATCTAAATGTGCAGGATGTCATCATTATCCCTACTTGTCATATCTTGCCACTTGGGCAGAAGGCTCCGGCATTACAATAGTGACACCGTGGGCTGCCTTAGTGTTGTATCTTGACATAGAAGGGGTCGGCAGTTAGGTTTAGGCAACAAGACTACTTGGTCATGGAAACTACTTGGTCATGGAAAGATGCTGTACAAAACACCTGGCTTTGAGTTGCACAAATGTGGGGTCGGCGGTTAGGTTTAGGCAAAGAAACTACTTGGCTATAGTTAGGAATAGAATAGAAAGCTTTAATGTCATTATATATTTAATATAATGAGATTACAGGAGCCAATCCATTTGTGCTTTTAAAAACGGATAAAACAAGACAACCAGCTAAACATGACATAAACATAAACACAGCTGTATAGCCATAATAACAAATGATAAAATTATAAAAACATTAAAAGACAGCAGTTAAAAATATTGCACAGTGTAGATGTTGCACATGATTATTGTTTGTTTAGTGTTCTAACAGCCCAGGGAAAGAAACTGTGTGTTAGTCTGGAGGTGCAGGCTTTCAATGACCTGTAGTGCTTGCCTGAGAGCATCAGGTCAAACAGATGATTTGCTGGGTGGGAGGAGTCATTTAGGATCTTCTGGACCTTCTGAGGCAGCAAGAGCTGGAGATCTCTTCCAAGGAGGGCAGAGGGCAGCCAATAATCAGAAGATCAAGAGAGTGTGGTTGACATTAGGCACTTGAGGCGACTCACTTAAGAGGTCGGCAGTTAGGTTTAGGCAACAAAACTACTTGGTTATGGTTAGGAAAAGATTGAGCACGTCCCTACAAAACACTCGGTTTTGAGTGGCACACATGCTGCAACCAAGGCTGTCATCTGTTGGTCTTGAACACTGGGCTCCAGGGTCAAAGCTCCCACCCACCTTGAGTGGACGTTCACGCTTGTTAAACTGCGTCTGTTGCTCTGAGCGTCTCATAATGACGCATTGGAGTTTGTGGAAAGCCAGGTGTGTCTCACATAGACGCTGAATGGAGCACTGCCAAGCGGTGTATGACGCCCTGGGTGTAAAACCAGGCTGGAGATGTATTAAGAGATAAAGTTGTTTTTATGGGGTAACTGAGGATTTGCGTTTTGGTGGATTTGGTGACACCATGTGATGACTTGTTGTCACATCAGTTGTGTTCTGAAGCATCATGCTTATACCATGCAAATTTTGTCACCGTATGTGCTTTTTTAGCAAATAAAGTAACGTTTGACTGATCGACTAGAAGGCAGCCATGTTGTATCATCGCAGTTACAGATGTCAGCTACAGAGCAGACCACCCAACACTTAGGTACTTAGTATTGTACTGTGGTAAACAGTGTATATTGTTGCTCTGTGTTACCTGTAAACACTGCTTTTTAAGAGGCAGGAGAGCCTCTCCCTCCCACAGGCTCTTTGTGCCTCAGCTCATCACTTACCTCAGCAAATGTGCGGCTACAGTGGGACACTTAGGAGAGAAAGTCTCCACCTGGCAGACTGTTAATAAAGGTGACAGTGGGAGGGCAGGTTGGGAGGAGGCTGCTGGTGTCAAACCCTGCCGACTGGAGACACAGGAGCACAAAGCTTCACTGTCAGGAAACACCGCGTATGAACACATACCTGTACACAGACTCACACACAAAGTTACCTTGAAAATTCATTTTTCTCTTCAGTTGTCGGGCACAATATCTGTTTACATGTATTTCCCCCTTCATGTGGAACAGTCCTTGTTTTCCTTCCCTACACCCCCCACACCCGTGAAGCTGCGCCATAAATCACTGTCCGTGCAGCAGCAACAGCAGTCAGTTAGTATCCACGGCTCCTGGCATTCACCTCCAGTCTCTCCCTCTGTTTGTCTTCCACTCAACCTCCAACACCTCACCACCTCCATGCTTTACCCTAAATCTGCGTGCTGCTGAGTGTATTTTAAAGAGTCTGTATCCACCTGTTACTTAGCAACAGATGGAGGGACTTTGGAGCCAACATGGCTGCCACTGAAAATTTTTTTTATCCTTGTTGCTACCCTCCTCCTCTGTAGCTTTGACCTGAGACAGAGCCCAGGCATTCACAGTATAGCGTGTGTTTTCACTGAGTGCCTTTCACATGCAATTTTGTAAGAACAACAGCAGGCACATTCACTTCAACAACTGCTCTCATTTGCATATTGCATTACCCTTGGTTGGATTCATATGCTTTATGCATCCTCTGCAGCTTCCATGTCTAGTGGTCCACGTGTGCCTTCTTATCACATCACTGCTCCCTGGCAAGTCTTATACTGTACACGTCACAGGCGGGTTTTTATCACGCAGATACAGCCATTAGCTCTACTTCACTGTACATTACAGAGTAGACCTGCACTTAATTTTTGCCATTCTAGCATCAATAATGTGTCTTTACATTTTCCCTTATCCTAAACCAGGGACAGGTGTTGCAAATAAGCCTCAGGTAGACCCCCTACACATATTACATCTGTTGCTTTTCTTCATGTAGCTGTTTTTATCTATATGGTGTCTGTTAAATAAACAAATAAAAACCACAGCACCTGCTATAAAAAGCTCTGCATCACACTACAGCATTACTCCACTCTTGTATTATACCATTATTAGATAGTCATGCATCCCAAATCAGTTTGGAAATGGACCCAGTGCCATCTTAGATCTAATTTTAGCTCACCATTTACAATCCAAATTAAAATAGGATGTTCTCCATAGTGACATTCTGTCACTGCTTATATTATTTAATTCAATGTCCCATTTTAGCAACACTTTACATGTACATGGAATAATTTTACGCCTTCTAAGTTAGTCTAAATTAAAGACAAGCCTGATAAGGTTACACATGATTCATATTTAACCTATAACCACAGCCATATACTGTATTTCATTATATTATAATGTTTAATGTTTTGCTTTCACTGGGAGGGACAGTAATTCCAGTAGCAAGAGGAAAATACGAGGGTTGGACCTGCACTCGTGTAGCGCCCTTATAGTCTTCCGACTACTCAAGTCACATTCACCCATTCACACACACATTCGCACAACGTTGGCCAAGGCTACTGTACAAGGTACCACCTGCTACACAGCTTTAACACACTCATACAGCGATGGAACAGCCATCGCGAGCAATATGGGGTTCAGTATCTTGCTCAAGGATACTTCGACATGGAGAGTGGAGGAGCTGGGGATTGATGACTCACCCTACCTCCGAGCCACAGCCCCCAGGTTGGATTGATAATCCTAAATTTAAATTAATAATCATGTTTGTGCTTATAGATTTTGTTTACCCCCGTTATATCAAGAATATATGATAGTAAGGCAGCAATTGAAAAATATTTTCATTACCAGTTCATCTAGCGATTATCTTCTTGATTATTCCATTACGCTTATATGTTAGAAAACATCAGGAAATAGTGAAAAATGTCCAAAATACTTCGCTATGGTGATATTTTCACTTTTTTTAAAGATCCAGTGTGTAGGATCTAGGGCTTTTTTGTGATCCGAACACAAGTGGACAGCCAAGACACATCACCGTTCACATCTGTGTCTATCATGCGTCTCCAGCTGACCACTTGTGTTCAGATTTTGTTACTATCTACGTCACTTACACTAGAAGGTCAAAAGCCCCTGCACAAACTTAGTGATACTCTTGCTAACTGCTGGCTAGTTATGTTAGCGATAAAGTCAGTACAGGTGGAGACATCCCTGGTGGCAAAATTCAACATGCTTTTTTTTTCATAGGGCAAAATGATGGATGGTAATGCAACACTTTTTCCAACCCGTCGTAATATTGTAAAGCAAAGAGCGGCAGCGTGCTGTCACCAAAACAACCATCACGTCCTGCACTGATGATGTAGTCCTTGTCGCGGAGGCATCAGGATGCAATAGCATTTACACCACAAAAGATATGTGATCAAATGCATCCCAGGCCACCTCAGCAAGTGGTTAGGCTCACAATGCGTCTTGGTGGTCGTTTACACTTGTATTCAGCGCTGTCCACTTGTGATCGGCTCACCCAAGATGCATGTTAATACCAGGTGTAAACAGCACCTAAGAATCGTTGCGTTTTGCCTCCAAATGAGCCGTTTATATCTACATTCGAAGTGGAACATCTTCCACGGAGTCCACCATGGGTTTTCTACAGTAGCCCGGAATGGACAAACCAAATACTGGCTCTGTATAGGGCCATTTGTGTTTTTGCATTGGCCACCTTAGCTCTCCTACGTGCTTGGCACACAGGAGAAGGTTCACTTGGTTGTAATCTGCAACCTCACTGCTAGATGCCACTAAATCCTACACACTGGACCTTTAGGTAAGAGTCCAGCACCCAGAAATATTCAGTTGACTATGATGTAAGACAAGGAAAAATGAAACTATTCACATTCATCAAGCTTAAACCATCAAATTGTTTGGAATTAATGCTTGAAAATGGACTTAAACACTTAATTGTTTATCACAATAGTTGCCAATCAATAGCTTAAACTGTGTATGATATACATTTTTGTCATACCTGTTCTACTTGCATCATTTTGCTTTTGAATATGAAAGCATATCATGTGTCAGGGCCACCTTAGCCAAGCCCAGAGCCAGTGTTGCCGTGGCGATGCAGGTCTGGCATTGAGAAATTAAAGCTCTGCAGTGGAGTGTTGAGTTACAGGATGCATACAGCGTCCACGGTGCACTGAGATGGAGAGCTGAAGCGTACAGGCAGCGTTCAGGACGGTTATAATAACCGTACAAGTAGTAACAGATAACAGGTGGATGACAACACACACGGGCGACACGGCGACTAATTTTTAGAATGACACATTTCTAGTTGTAATCTATGTAGGCCTATGTGTGTGATCCTATATGCTCAGCTGATCAGGCTGTGTGCTTGTTGATTATTTGTACGCCTCGTGCTTGACAGGGAGGCAGAGAGAGAGTGAGACAGGAGAACAGTCCAAGGCTACAGATTTAATCTGGCTGCTCTGGTCATGTGATTAATCGTGGCCAGGGGCCAGGGGATAGTGTAATTTATGGTGAGGGGGGGATCAACACATTTGGATGGTTGCTGCTCCTGAGGGAAATCTCACTCTTAAACCAATCCAGTATTCTTCTCCATAACCCACCACAATATCACGTGTGACAGCTGGGTTTTAGGTATGTTAGCCATTTATATCTGTGATTATAAAGATGGTGAAGCAGACTCCTGGTGTTGTTTTGCAAAGCAGATGTGTGAAGTGTAACGTTGCATTTGCTCACAGCCATCAAGTGAATATCTGAATGACATTTAAGTGAACCATTAAGCTAATTCTTATGTTGGAGGCAAGAAAAATTAGCACAGAAGAAGCAGGCAGCTGCTACATACTGAGCACTTTAACAGTGATATGTTACTTTAAAGACATAGGGAATCACTGCTGAGTGTCTGGGCTGATGGCGTCCATTTGCAAGTCACCAAGTAGCAGTACATTTTATTTATTACCAGAGATTAGAGCGAATATTGACGGTCTGCTGAGATCTGTGCGTCATTCACAGTCTCCACTGTCCTTCTGGCTTCAGACCATATCACTGCTGTGGTGACCTCACCATCCTCAGTCTCCTTCAGGCCACTGGTGTGCCTGTGTGTGTGTGTGTGTGTGTGTGTGTTTACTTAATCCTCTTTCCAACTCCAAGAACTGTAAATAAACATCAGAGGAGTCGGAGGCTGTGTTGACATTTTTTTGGTGGATTTTCTGTTGTTTTCAGAGCTGCCAATATCAAGCAGTGCTGATAGCAGCAGTTTCATACTGACCTTCCCCACCAGCTGCTCACCAGCTTGCCCCATCCAATAGCAGTTACCTGCCTCTACACTGGCTGTTCTGCTTGGCAATTTTATTGTGGTGGTATTCATTCCTGATAGAGTTTATATCTAGATTTACTTTTTCCGGTGCATGGCCCATCTCAAAAGGACTGTAGTTTATACACCACAGCTCTCCCTTCCTTCGTTCTGTTTGTTAGTCCGAACAAATATGTAAATACACTGACAGTGATGTGCTGTCTCACCTCACGGTGCAGTTTCATTGTCAAAAAACGTGGGACACTAACTCTCCATCTTCCTTGCCAACTTGTTTAAAGGTTAATGGTCCTGCCCAAAGGGGTTTACACAGAAGGAGTCTGCGAACGGTCTTTATGGTTACATCATCTCCTAATCACTCTAGTCTTAAAGAAAACACTATGCGGCCTCTTAGACAGAGGCCACGCTGACATAAACATACCAGCACACAGGAAGTCACTGAGATCTTTTGCACATGCATTCCTCTGATGTCCCCCTCGTCCTTGAGGACTCACTAAAGACTAATGTTTACTGGGCCTTTAAATTTGACACCGAATCAATCACTGAATTGATTAGCATCTTCAGAGACTCGGTAAACTATCAGCCCCTAAAAGGTCAGTAAGAGTAACCTGAACCTTGCATTACTCTGTGGGTTGGCAGGAAGAGATAGTATACATAAAAAACAGCAGTTAATTTATCTCTCAATCAATTTCATAATGTTGTTCAGTCTCATTATTGAAAGCTAGCGGACATGTTATGTATTTTTACATAATTATTAAGCACAGCATAAATAGATAAATGAATAAAATAAACGCGCTAAATTAATTGGATTGTTTTTACTGTTACCTTTGTCCTTTTGGCGCAGATTCTTAATGAGCTTTGCTTGGCTCAGTTTCACTGAGCCGCCGATGAGATCATGTTGACTCGCCTCCTCGTTCAGTCAAACCTGCAGAGCGGGGCTGTGTGGCTACTTAAGGAGAATGAGATTTAAGCAACAAGGTCAGTAGTTTGAGAGATGAAAACAACTCTGTTGTCCTCACAGTAGGTACGATAAATCTGTATTTATCCCAATGGAAATGTTTGTGCCAAGATGCTTGACACAGTAAGTAGAATCAATATCTCTACAGCCTGACCAATATTAGATTTTTAAGGCTGATACCAAAATAGATATTTGAGAGGTCAAAAAATAGATAATAGTATATAAGTAGATAGTGATTTTAGGGTCCATTAAATTTTATTTTCAAATAATTGTGACCAAGATACATACTGAGAGGGAGATCCTATGACAAGGTAAGATAAGATAAGATAAGACAAGATAAACAAGCCTTTATTAATCCCACAGCGGGGAAATTCAAACATTACAGCAGTTCAAGAGTCAGAAGCAATAGAGGAAAAAAATAAAATAAAACAAAAATACAAATAGGATAAAATAAAAACAATATAACATTTATATACATGTTTCACTTATACAGATACTGTATGTCTAGAATGTATAGCTGCACAGGGTAACTGTAATACACGCATAGTGTGTAGAATTTTTACTCTAAAAATATAGAAATATATATTTGTTAATTTGTTATTGCACAGTAAGAGGTAAGATATATTTACTTTCATATAATTAAATAAAAATTTTACAATTGAAAAAATAAACCTGTCAGTGCCGTCTGGTGGACAAACTATGCAACGGCTGGGGCGTCGGTGGCTTAGCGGTAGAGCAGGCGTCCCATGTACAAGGCTGTTGCCGCAGCGACCCGGGATTGACTCCAGCCTGTGGCCCTTTGCTGAATGTCACTCCCTCTCTCTCTCCCCCCTTCACGCTCATCTGTCCTGTCGATTAAAGGCTTAAAAAATGCCCTAAAAAATATCTTTAAAAAAAAACCCAAAAAACTATGCAACAGCTAATTTACTCGATTTAGCTCTTAAACATCGTACAAATACATTATACGAGAAAATATACATACATAATAAGTAAAGGTGAATAATACTAGAAGCTGAAAAAAGAACAAATGATGGTGCAACACATTAATAAACAGTATGAGATTTTCATGGTATGATAACCATCTCCAAAAATGTCACGGTACCACGGTAGTGTTATACGTACATTATTATTATTAGTAGGCTAGTAGTAGTAGTAGGGCTGAGCAATATGCCCTGAAAACTATATCACGGTATTTTTAGGTGATACACAATATATATATTGATACTTTTAAATCTCCTCAAAAGCGCTTTATCAGTGCTAGGACTGAAAGACAAAATTGAACATAACAATATTTCTGACCACCTACCATCTGATGCGACAAAGTTGTGAGGATGACTTTTTGTTTTTCATAAAATATTAACACAATTTTATTTTTTTTATCAATAATCATCAATAATGTGACTATAACAACTAAGTAGGTCAATCCAAGGAATAAAACAAATAGAAAAATCTGGTAGGTTGATACATTTACATCACTTTGCTGTAATGCAGCCTTTTAAACAAGTGGGGAAAAAAAAATCACCATTTATGCCACATCACGATACAACGATATCCAAAATGTAAGACGATATATAGTCGCGCATCTCAATAAGGATATAATATCTTTATATTGCCCAGCCTTAAGTAGTAGTAGTAGTAGTAGTAGTATCATCAGTTACAAAGACCTTTAAGGAATGACAACACAAGTGTTTTTTTGGTTGAACAAACATTTTATTACAATTAAAACTTGCATCCATTTTTTTTTAAATGGAGGTATGCAAGGAGATGCACATGCACACAGGTAAAATGCTCCATTCAATTGCATTGTTTTCTTCAATACAATAGATAAGCAAATGTACATAGTAGGATAATGATCAATTTTGATAGCACAGCACCTCTGCAATCGGAATAACGAGCAGTCAATAAAAAAGGAATCACACATGTAAAAAACAGTAGGATAAAGGAAATACTTTTTCTGTGTAATAGATTGTCTTGTTTATGTTCTTCAGACTTCTGCACAGTCTAATCCTTAAGTGTGTCTAAACCTGAGAATTAGTATTGAACTGTTGTTGTTTTGCTTCATCCTGGACTGTTAAAGGCTGCTTTGGTTTTACTGCTCCTCTCTGAGCTCCACTTTAATCACCTAAGTGTTTCCTGACAGCCCAAACCGTGATGCGTTAACTGCGCCTCGTGGACCAATCCTGAGCAAAATAACATCCAAAACGCTTCCTCCAATACAATACTGAGAAATTACTCAGCAGTAGTAGGTTTCCCCCCTCTTAAGCCATTACATCGCTGCCTCTCTTCCTCCTCCTCCTCCTCCTCCTCCTCCTCCTCTGTCACTCCCCTCTCCTCTGTCACTCCCCCCCATCCCTCTCTCTGTCTCTCTGCTTGAACACAGGCGCTCTCTCTTTCCTACCTCGCAGACGTTTGGGTGCCACCGCCGCTGCATTATATCTCTGACTCTGTTTGTCTCTTTCTCCTGACTCTTTTTACTCCACAGAGACAAAAAAACAATACAAATTTAAAAAAAGAAAAAGGAGAGATAGAGAGAGGAAAAAGTGGCCGCCACGGGGCGAACCACAACAATGACCCGGTCCTGACTAAAATTGAATGGATTAGCCAATCTATTCTGAGCTCTAATGAGATTAGAGACATGGGTCGCGGCGGCGTGGTACCTTTCGTTGAGCTCCTCGGGGAACATTTTCCCTGTCAACAGTCCTCCAGACGTGGAAATGGCGTTTTTGATCCAGAAGATGCCGCGGGTGCCAGGGGACAATAACAGACCTTTGAATGCACGCTCACCTGTGCCGCTTCTGTGGCGCGCGGATTCCTAGAAGTAGAAGTAGTAGAGGAAGTAGTAGTAGTGATAGTGGTAGTAGTAAAGGACAAAATGAAGTACCAGAAATATATCACGGTGATGCAGATGGCCATGGGAGTGACAGCCTCCAACAAAGACTGCCTCCCCGCTAAGAGACAGCTGTGGTGAGTAGAGAGGAGGAGGAGGAGGAGGAGGAGGAGGAGGAGGTGCGCGTGTGGATGGGAGCGTGTGTGAGAAGAGTGGCAAAGGTGCTGTGTTTTCATGTGGGGGTGAAAATAGCTTTGAAATTAGCCTCTTAGCTTTGTTGTCATGCCCTTCCCCTGTGTCTCGTGTGAAGTTGAAGCCGAGCAGCTGTTGGCGGAAGTCGGCTGCCTCCATCTCTCTGCGCCTTCAACAACTGTTTCATATGCGCTCCGGTGATACCCACACACACACACAGCAGGCGTTTAGCCAGGCTCTCTGTGCAGCCGTGCATGGTGCTCTGTGCGTGCGTGCGTGCGTGCTGTCCCCCTGTGTTTGTCTGCGCTTCGCACGGTGGATTGTTTGTTGTGATCCGGCTGAGTTTCACATGCAGCGGGCGGAGGAGAAGCGCACAATACAGAGCAGGTGTATTCACAACAACAATGCTGAGCGCCGGCCGATACAGTTCACTCGCACCTGCTCGCGCTCCTTGTTTCCCTCCCCGCGAGCGTGCATCTGACGCTCCTCAGTGCACATTTGGTGATTTCAGTTTCCCCAGCAAGTATCTGTTCTCAGATCTATTTCTGTGAGCTGATGTAGTAAGGAAAAAAAATGTCGGCTGGCTTCTCCACTCTCATCACTTATTCAGTAGCTTCATGCCGCCTGCATTTAGATCACCATGTGTACCAGTGATGCTAAGTGGTTTACCACCACTGGCTGCTGATGTGTCTGTGTTGTCGTATAAATGTTTCCACCTAGTTGAATTCATATCAAAGTCTGTTATCATTTATTCAGCTGCATCCACCAAACTTACCAGAGACTCCCACTCACTTTTGAGCTTTTCATCTGTTATCATCAATTTCCATGTTCATTGGTTGTACTACATTGTAGGGCTGCAACCACGTATTGTTTTCATCGTCAATTAAACAGCTGATTATTTAAACTACCAGGCTGGCACCGGAAGTGAAGTTGAACTCTTATGGACAGACATTAAATTCTGGTTGGAATGAAAATTGTCTTGACAATGTTTTAAATGTATAATGACGATCAGTGTTGCCCCCGACTAAGAATTTTCCTAGTCGACCAATAGCTGTCATTTAGGGCCATTAGTACATTAGTTGCCCGCATGTTTATGATATTATTTTAATTATTAAATTATATATTTTGGGCGGGGCAACGTAATGGTTTGAGTTGGAGGTGTGAGAAAGAATAGTATCAGTAACATTGTTAACACTGTGCTACATTATAGAGAAATACAAAACTGTACTAATGAACCTTCATTAATATAGGCCTATATTTTATCTACAAGTGCACGTCACACACTGAGCGAGCCGCCTGTTAATGACGCTGTTGGTTAAGCAGTAATGATTGTGCTAAGTGGCTAATGGGCATGTAGCTACTTCCATGCTTCAGATGATACGTCATGTTTGTAGTCAACCAAATGTTTGCCTGTCATTCACGATCCTACACTTTGGATTTCCTGCCCCACATATTATTAACTAGCCTGTGTAACAACTGCAGGTCCTAGCCCTGTAGATTAGGGGTCGTACACATGCCGCGTCTTTAAACGCCTGGAAAACTCGAGGCTCTGGGCGCTACTCTTGCGCCTTTTTTTCGTGCCAGTTTTCACTAAGCAGCCAATGAAATCTTGCCGACTAATGACCTTTCTGATCGACTAATGTTTGGTAGACCATTAGGGGGCAGCCCGAATGACGATAGAATTTCACGTTGTGTGGATGTTGACGTTATGACATTTTGCAGATGTTGGATTTTGTTCCCCATATCTCATCTCATCAACTAAATGTTGTTCAAGATGGCGTTTGCCTGAGACGTTTGGAAGATGTCGGACTTTGGTTACCCAACAACACAACTTAAAACCAACAAAATATCAACATCATTTGTCGTCAGTATTCTACGTTAAATTGATGTTGGCGTTAAACGTTGTCCCGACAATGAATTATGGTTTCCCGACATCACAACCTACCAGATATCAGTGTCTAACATTGGTGGTCAGCTGGGTAAGTGACAAATGATTTGGTCCATAATATATCAAAAATAGTTAGGAAAAAAAAGGCATCACCCAATACTCTGGTGGGGATTATGGTACCCACCATGAACCGCAATGTCTACTGTTCAGGTTTTGACCAGAGATGCTTGTTGCATGTCATTTCCCATCTCTCGATGCCCTCATTTTCTGCCACCTAATGAAGCATAAAATGCCCCCAAATACTTAAAAATAGCCATCACAAGTGCCAGGAATTCAAGGTGACATCTTCAAAATGTCTGATCTGTACAACCAGCAGTCTACAATCCAAAACAGTGGTGTAGTGAAGAGTATACCCACCTCCGCCAAAAAGCCATTGTAATATATGGAGGAGTATACCCACTTCCTCCTCAGTAACCTACCCATCTACCTAGCAGTGCACCACCTTATCAACCACTACTCCAAAAGATATTCACTTTACAGCAATATAGACCTTATAACCAGTGAGGTTTTTTTTACTGTGCACATGACAATACACTTCTTGAATCTTCAATCTGATAAGTGAGTTGTTGATAGAAAATTAATTGGCAACTGCTTTGATGATTTGGGTTTAGCTTTTCTAGCGTGAGGATTTTCTGCTTATCTTTGTCGTATTTGGGCTGATGGTTGTACTGTTTGTCACACAAAACAAGACATTTGATGGACATTTTTCACCATTTTCTAACATTTTCTACACCCAACTAGTTGATTTATGAAGATATAACTGTTTAGATGAATCAATAATAAAAATAGTTTTTAGTTGAAGACCCTACAATGATATAAACAGAGAAAGAAAAAACCCCACTTATATTTGAGAAGCTAGAAACAAAGAGTTTGGGAAGTATTGCATTGTAAGTGTCTTAAAAGATTATCTGTATTTTAAAATGCCATTATTCTCATTCATAACTTTTATGGCAGTCTACTAACAGATTATTTGACCTATCGTTTTGTAAATTTTGTAAGTAGTTGGTTGAGATTGGGAGAACAAGAGGCTGATTTTAATGCCTATAACCATATTTGGCTTGTCAACATGACAGAGGCCGTAACACCAGATGTACACTGTGGGTCATATTGTGGTAAACTCTAAGTCTCTTGCTCTTGACATTTGGAGCCTCATTAATTTAAAAAAAAGGAAAACCCAAAACATTACACAGCAGAGTAGTTTTCAGTCTAATTATAGGCTCTCATTATTCGTACAATGGGCACATTCAGTTCTTCTTCTTCTGTAATCCACATAGATAACATTAAGCTGGAGGTATAATCCTCCCAGATTGGCATTACTTTACTGTAACAAGAAAAACAGTTTATTGTAATGAACGTCCAATCTGAGTTCATCCTATATATAGGAACAAGCCCGTAGTAAGACACCTGACGGACTCAGAAGTCATCACACGAGGGGAATGGATTGGTTTTCTGCTCTTAGCTCGTGACTGCTGTCAAATGTGTTGCGAGGGACACAGTGGTGACTTGGTTTTGACACTTCTCCCTTAAGAGAGGCGCGGCAGTTTGTCTGGGGCCATCACATCATGGTGGGGGAAGGGGCACGGCCATTAAAACAGGATTACTGTATCGCCTCCGACAGCCACTTTAACGAAGGGAAGCTGAGCCAGCGTGTGCCTGCAGTGTGTGTTTCATGGAGTCACCCCATGCATTCACTTGCATGCCATGTCTGTCTTTATTCAGGGTGAAGTCAGCGGCTAGAATCAGTAGGCTTGCATGCAACACACCCAGACTGAGGTAATACTCAGCAGTGTCACATGATTTAAAACGGGAAGACTTAGCTTATACCCAAGTTTACATGAAGTGTTTGATAGTCAAGTTTATATCAAGATGTTCGGTAACATTTGAGCTAATAGTAGTAGCCCTTATCCATTTATCCACCCATCTATCTACATATCTTGCAGGCCATTTTCTTTTGAAATGCACTGCTTTGCATCAGGTTTACTCTCTAACCTTTGTGGCACATTCACAAAATGAAAACATTAAAAGAAACCAGGCTGAGCAGTTAATTTAAGCATTAAGCCACGAGAGGATGTGGTTTACATTGATTTTAGAACAGCTGAGGGGCGTTGCTAGGCACGATGCCTGAAATCCCCCAAGCTGTTGACCCTCAGGTGTGTTTGGACAGTGCAGATTTTCTGAAAGACTTCCTCCGTTCATGTTTGGTCCTGGGTGTTTTATTGTGTCCTTCTCTGTGAAGTTTTAGCCCACCCAGGAAATTAAAATTCACAACAAAATCTGATATTTTGGCTTCAAATGTGACTAAACCCATCATAATCAAGAATCGTCACTATCTGTTTTATAATCTTTTTAAATGATGAGATGACAGTGTTACATCAGATATTGTTGAGTAAATGCTCTAGTTACACATTTAAAAGTTGAATTAGTTTGTTCTCAAAAGCTGTTGAATCGCATTGGGGCAAATTTGGGAAACAACTATCAACATTTTTCATTGGTGACTAATCTGTTGATCATTTTCTCAATTAACTGATCAGTTGTTTGGTTTATAAAATGTCAGAAATTGGTGAAAAATTTCCCAAAGCCCAAGATGACATCCTCAAATGCCTTGTTTGTCCACAACCTAAAGATATTCAGGTTACTGTCATAGAGGAGTAAAGAAACCAGAAAACGTTTAAGGATCTGGAATCAGATCAGTTAGGGTTAAGCTAATCGATTAATGGTTGCAGCTCTAGTGCCAGTATACCCTCTGCAACTGGTGGTCCTTTAATCCAGAGTTGATAGTTGTGATGACGGAGATGATGCAGTGTTTTGACACAGCGTGAGCTTTGTCTGTGTCAAGAGCTACAGCAAAGAATACCAGAGCAAGAGGATTTAAACTGGCTCAGGTACACTCAGGTAATGTTTTTATAGCAACAAAAACACAAAGGAAGATGGTGTTGTTGTTCCAAAAACTAAACAAGGAGACAGAATGGAGACATCACTTATTATAGATGAGAGGGAGGGTTATGCACCAGATGGTTTCATGATCTTCCAAAACACTCGACCCCCTTGATTACAAATCTACTCCCATCCATCCATCATGTTTAAAGAGCAGCTCAATGCACAAAGCAATTAACACTTCACTGCATGAGAAATGCATTTGAAATTTACATGTTTGTGTATTTAGCTGCATTTTATATAAGGGCAAAGATTCATGTCCGATGATAGTTAGCGGTTTCTATACATATAAGTGATTACTGTACCATCAGTGTCAGTCTCCAGAAGAAAATGTTGGTATTGAACATTTCTGTAAACCATGAATATGTCAGATTTGCACATTTCATACGTATCATATCAATGCTAGTCACGTAATATATAAACTAAC
This sequence comes from Epinephelus lanceolatus, assembly GCF_041903045.1. Classification (NCBI taxonomy): domain Eukaryota; kingdom Metazoa; phylum Chordata; class Actinopteri; order Perciformes; family Serranidae; genus Epinephelus; species Epinephelus lanceolatus. The sequence continues at coordinate 22,203,819 of NC_135735.1, read as the reverse complement.
TTTGTCATCTGGAGGTGGAGCGGATAGGACAGTGGATGGTGTGTCACCTAGGAGAGACGCCTGCCAGCCATTCATCGGGACAAACAAACAACAAAATGGTTGTTTTTATTAGCAACCTGTCACAGTGTTTCCTGCGGCTTTTTAGCCCTGTAACATGGGTGTTTTTAGCAACCTGTGGCTCATTTTTCTGGTGCTTTTTAGCCACCAAATGTGGGTGTTTTTCAGTGACCTTTGACTGTTTTTCCAGCGGGGATAGTGCCTCAAAAAGTGGTTGTTTTATACTAAGACATTGCTGGTTTTGCAGAGGCTATTGTGCCCCCAAAACCAGGTATTTTGAGCCAAAACATGATGTTTTCCTAACCTAACCATATGTTAAACACAGGTTGTTAATACCAAAAGTTTCAACATATGTGCCACTTAATATGCAAAGCTGTGGTGTGCAGAAACTAAAAATGCCAATGTTTATTCTGGTTGAATTAGTCAGTGCATGCACCATACAGGTACTGTTGTGGATCATCTGCAGTAACATCAAACTGTGTTTACCTTTTGCATTGCCCTAATGTTCCAGAGGCAATAAGAGTTAACCTTAAATCCTGTGGAAAACAACAACAAAAACGATCTTGGTAGATCTTGGTGTATATAGAGACCGTATTCAGAGGGAGGCTTTCTCACTAAGTCACCTTGAATTTATTCATCTCTTTATCATAACTGGTCCATCTTGTCAAGGTGGAAATTATATTATTAAAATATAATTTATAATTATTTATAAAATAATACATGTAAATTGAAAGTGAAAACATGTGCCAAGAGGTTGAGATTTTGTTAGCCATTGTATTTGTAGAAGTTTGTGCAGACTGCCGCGATCAGTCAGCGAGTGTGAGATCAGAAATCTGCCACATTATGAGTAATAATTAACCGATTTCTACTTGCATTCGCTCGATCTGATCACACCCTTAATGCCAGATTACGTGGTTAAGTTGTTTAGCTGTAATGATATGAGTATTGTTTTATTTTGGCTATAGTGAAATGAATAGAGTTCAGATGAAGGTGCTGAGTAACAATAAACAGAAGGCTCTAAAGTTAACGACTCCATTACCCTGTATAAAACACATTGCTATTATACAAAACACACAGTGGTCTGTAATAATCTCAGCACTGTAATTAGTTTGAGATGATCCATAAATAATAATTAGCCCGATGACGTGTGTTTAAACCGGTCGCAGCTCTTCCTAACATGTGGGTGTATCATCCTGGATTGTGTGCCAGATGTCTACTCTGCTCCCAGTGACAGTCCACAGCGACAGCTCCGCCTGGTGCTCTCAGTCCACCTGCTTAATGATGCATAAAGTCAGCGTCCCTTCTTCCCCCCAACACACCACACACACACACACACACACACACACACACACACACATGCAGCAGCCCCCTCTGCCCTCTGATTTGCCTGTCCACACGTCCTCCCTCCCAGCTCTTCAGAGGCGCACACACATTCAACAACTCCTGTCCTACCCCCTCCACTCTTCCAGTTCCACTCATGGAGGCCATGATGCGTAATCTCACACAAACTGACAATGCCGCGCATTAGTTACCTCAGCAGGAGCCCAAGTCCAGGGTGGGCCTGTCATGATAATCAGTACTTTTCTGAAAAACATGCAGAAATACTGTCTTTTTTCCCTCCTCTACTCTCAGTATCTCTCTGTCTCGCCCTCCCTGAAGTCAAAAAAGCCTTTTTTCATTAAAGTCATGAAGTCTGATGTTAAAAGCACGAGTCCTGACTTCATGACAGTCTTTGGACACACTGCTCTTACTCTCCACAGTTCTTTATAGAGTATTTGCGAAGGTGCACACACGTGTTTGTGTGTGTTTTTGTATTCAGTGTTTCTGTCCATTAGGAACTCGCATGTTCTTACTTTGGCAGAACGGTTGTAATCTCCTCTCAGATGGTTTATGCCACTAAAGGGAACAGATTACACAGGGTTTATTGACTCGTGGCTCACCCCCTCTCAGAGCATCCTGTGGGTGTGTGTGTTTACGTGTTTGTTGGTGTGGGTGAGTGTGGATTTTTGGGTGTCTGTGCCAGTGTGAGTTTGTCTGTGTGTTTGTTTGTCTATGGGTTAGGGCCTTTAGTGATAACTTTTCAGGTCCAGTTTAGATTCTGATAACGGGAGAAAAAACAAACTTTTCCCAGAATGTTTTGCTTTTTTAATGGCTTCAGTTTAATGCCAAAATTTTATCCTGTGCAACCAGACGAAGAATATAGTTTTATGGTTTTCCTTTTACAACTTCTGTATACAGCGTTATGCTGTCTGCCTTGCACTGTTTTTATGTTATTATGACTGGGCATTCTTTTGTGATCAAATAATTGTGACCAAATATCTATCACTGCATATGTGACATATAGCTTTCCAAAGTTATAGCCAGTTCCACGCAGTGCTAGCATCTGCAGATAGCACTTTAAGCGACTGCTGGCATTCTACACTGGTATCTTCTTGCTTATTTCTCATCATATTTTCTCTTTGTTGCTGTTTGCTCTCTGTTTGTTCTATGTTAAGTGTAATCGTTCAGTTAGAGGCATGATTTTTGGTCATATTTGTTGGGCTGTTTTTGACACCTTGAAGGCTAAGGAGACAGATAAGTTGGATTAAAGCTGTCAAAAAGATGTACATCTGCCATATTCATCCAATCTTACACTAAAGCACAGTATCTTTGTTAAAATGTAGTCAAAACTTGTAATCAGTGAGTAATCTACAAGAATAAAATATCAGCATTGCTCAGACATATTTTGACAGACTGGTGCATGACGTCGCAAAAGAGTTAGCATGTCTTGTTTTTTTTATTGGCAACCTTTCCCATCTCCCAACTATGCTAGCTACCATGTATGTTGATGTTGATGATGTAGTAAACACAAACTGCTGAACCTGTTTGGGTTCAAATTGCACTTTTCCATACATGTTCTGCATTTGCTAAGGTACATATACTCTACTTCTACTGTATCGATTGTGGTACTGAACCTTAATACTTTTTTATTACTAAAGTATTGAAACCTGTGAAGCTTTAAAGGGACATTGTGTAACATTTTCAGTTGTTTATTGGCAAAAATTGATGTCTGCATTCATAAATATGTCATCACTGGTGTACTATTACCTCCACCAATAATCTGACTTATTCTCGTAAAAGGAGAATTTCGGATTTGTTTGTACATTGTGCGGGTAAGTCGTCTGTGGGGTTCCATTACGTTTCGCCATCTTGAGAATACACCCGCCAGCAAGGGACATACAGCACCGCCTTCGGCGTTTTCGTTGAGAGCCAGGCCAGCACTGCGTGACTGAGGAGACAAAGGAGAGCAGCAAGAGGCGCTTCGCTATTACCCTGGCAAATTTGAAACAAAGTCCCACTCTTTGAGCATAATGCAGGATCATGCATATGCAGCATCATAGGAGACGGAATCCTTGTCGCCAAGAAAGTGCAAAAGGGAATAGAAAAGGCAGCGTGACCGGCGAATTAAAAAAACGAAGGCCCACATCGGGGTAGCCTTTCCCAGGTAGAGAGAGCTGCTGAGGGAGAATGGTAATGCAATCACAGGCCAGCGCTGCTGTTGGCTGTTAGCCGCTGTTAGCGGCCAGTCGCTAACACCCTCATCCCTCTCCTCGCATCACTGCGCCGCTGTTAGCTGTTAGCCGCTGTTAGCGCTGGCCTGTGATTGTATTACCTTTCTCCTTCAGCAGCTCTCTCCACCTGGGAAAGGCAACCCCAATGCTGACCCTTGTTTTTTTAATTCCCCGGTCACGCTGCCTTTTTGATTCCCTTTTGCACTTTCTTGGCGACGAGGATTCCGTCTCCCGTGATGCTGCATAATACATGATCCTGCATTATGCTCAAAGAGTGGGACTTTGTTATGCGGCAGTAGTGCCGCTGGCCACTAACAGCTGTTAGCAGCGCAGTAATGCGAGGAGAGGGATGAGGTGTGTGAGGTTGAGCCACTTGTCAGTTGTCAAAGGACAAGACGTGATTGGTTTGTTTCAATTTACATCTGTCCCAACAGTCCTACGTTGTAAACACAGCCAGCATGGTGAGGAGGGGGTTTGTCAACTCACGCGTCGCGTGTGTCTGTGTAGGAGTACCATGTAGTATCGGATGACATGGTTTCATCAGTGTTATCATAGCTTTTTGGTACACAGCGGCTACAGTTGTTGCAATACATGTTTGAAACAGCGAGGCGCTAGAGTGCGCCATCTGTTTGAATACAATATATGATTTCAACGTTAGATGGGAGAAATTCCTACACACTGTGGCTTTAAAAGTTGGCAACAAAAGCTTGGTAAGATTCTTAAGCCACAGACATACCAAACCAACAGCAAAGAACTAGTGGTAATGAAGATTGTTGCGTTCCCTATTTCTAGTTAAAAAAGTTGCACTTGAACACACCACAAACACTACAGCCAACGGTTAACTAGCACATACGCTCTGCGCCTGCGTGAGAGGAAATATCTTGCCATACTAGCAGGCGGCAGTAGTCTGTATTGGTCTTCATAAAGGGAAACTGGAAGACCGACAGGATGGATTCAAGATGCTAGTTAGCCAGTTAGTGAATTAACACCACAACTTGGTGCTGAAAGAACAAACGATAATTATTGTGCACCAGTGAACAATGACACAAATAATTACGAACTGTTTGTGCAAAAGACATCAATGTCTATATATAGAATAAATTTACTTAACATAACAAGTTTGTTGTGATGGAATGCTCTTTCAACTTTAGCCATTTGCTTTCTTCACTTCCTTTTCCTTCTCAAGCACTGAGTTGAACTGCCAATCAGAGTGACTTCACTCACAGATGAGCTCTGCCATCTTCGATGCCAATTTGACACGCTGAATCTGCAAAAAAACCCCCAACAACCTAAAAACAGATAAATAAAATAAAAGCTATCAAGGACCAACTAGTGCCAACAGTGCAGGACACACCACAAAAACCAGGGCGACAGACGCTCACTGACAATGAGACATTGACCAATGGTCAACCATCCATTTGGTGTATCAGGGTCTCTTGTCTTTTTGATTTATTCCTTCCTCAAAATTACAATTTTGCCAAATTTAGATTGTGTTATTCAAGCATGTTGGAAAAAAATTATATAAGTTTGTCACTGTTTCCAAAACTTAAGTAGTTTAGTTTTGTATTTGCACTTATAGTAAAATATTTCAAATAATACCAGGCCATATTTGATTCATATGGTGCGTATCTGTACCTTTCTGTTACGGCTTGGTGCAAATATGACTTTGCAGCTGTATCCTCCTTGAATCTGACTGCAAGTCTTCCACAGCGCGGGTCTGGATTCATGTAATGGTGAGCCTGGCTAAGGGTCTGGTAATGGCTGCCTAAAGAGCCTTTTGGCGGCAGCGATGGTAACAGAGGCCTATCAGAGACTCATCGTCTCCAGTCAGAGTCAGATGCCGAGCAGCAATGACTTTTAGAATCTGTGAGTCACACGTTCTCGGCCTCTGGTGACTCCCGACTGTCACGATGGCTCACAGGGGGCTGACAAGATGGAATCCATCACTGCCGTCCCACAAATAGAGAAGGACACAGCAGAGGGGATCCACTTTTGTCTGACAGAGATCTCAATTTATTCTCTTCCTTCTTTTCCTTCAGATTTATATCCATCTGTCAACATTAATATTTTCTAATGTTACATAATTGAGGCATTTCATTTTTCTTAATATGATGTAATAGCATTATTCTGCAGTGTAGTGGAGAGTGTCTGGGACTCAAAAAATGACTGATGCTGTGACTGAAATAGGTTGATGTGTGCCTGTCCCTTTTTTTAATTTATTATGTCCACATTCCAACAAGATTGAAATCGACTACAATAACTTAACGTTTAAGCCCCATTAACTACAAATCATATATTTTTGCTGAACATGATTTAATATGCCATCTGTATTAAAGGTCTATTGTGTTAGATTTAGGGGGATATAGTGGCGGAAATGTACATTACAAACTGAACACTGGCTCTAGACAAGGCCATTCGCATTTTCGCATCGGTAGCTGTCGGCATTGGCAGCCCTGTTTTTACCAATTTAAATCATCAGGTCTGTTTGTTTTGAAGAGGAAGAGACCTCTGCAGATCATTTGGCTCACAGTAAAAACCTCCTGAATGTTTGGCTCTTAAGTTATCATAGAAAAAGGTGAGCGTACATTAGCAGGTGCTGGGCTTGCGGCCTGTCTGTGACATGCCGAACAGCATCAGAGAAATGCTGATTTGTAAAATGAAACTGCTTTATTCAGTGTTTTTATCAGTTCAAATCACATGGTCCGTTTGTTTTAGAGAGATAGAGACCTCTGCGGATAATTTGGCTCCTGGTAAACACCTCCCGAACAATGACCACTTAAGGAATTCTAACTGGGAGTTCACATTTGGCACATGGGAAAAGTTTCAGCTGGTTGCAATCTGCAGTCCTCACCACTAGATGTCACTAAATCCTACACACTGCTCCTTTAAGACTGGTTTTCCATCTTCCATTTAGGATTCAAGAGTTTGCGACCAAACTGTTGTTGTTGTAAAGTCAAACCTCCAAACAATACTAAGCAAACATGGATATTAACAGGATCAACTAAATGTGGTAGTTTCGTGGTTCAAAAAGTTGCTGCTGTTCTTCAAGTACGTAGATGTGCCGGCAAGAAAGAGTTTTCAACGACCATTTTCAAGAAATAAATGGAGCCGCACTAACAGCTAATTAAGTTTGTTACCTTTTCCAGTGTTTGTTTATGTTTCTTTTAGGACTTAACCTTGTGGTAATGGACAGTTATCTGAAAAACACAGCCTCAAGTGAAATGTATAAAACATAATTATGGTTGTTGGGATGGTGTATGTGGTATACAGTCGGTAAGGTAGCATCTGAGGCTACTGTCCACTTTTAGCCCAACTCGTCTTCACAGCAAACCTCTGCTCATACTCTGAGTTTTAATGTGCCCTAAAGTTGAGTTTGTGTTTTTGTTGATGTCTGTTATGCACACATGCTTTTTGAGACCAGCCAGTGACCTGCGTGGTACTCCACAGGGGTCAGACAGCACTCGGACATGAGCGTTGTCCCGCCTTGTTTGATACATGTCTATATGCCTAATCTGGTCTGCCCATCTGTCAAGCCTGTCTGACCTAATCAGAGTCTTGATCTGACTACAGATTTGCAGTCACATCCTCGTCTGCCCAGGTGGCTTTCAAAGAGCTCACAGACTCAAACTAGTAAATAAAAAGCTTCCTTGTTTTCTTTTCTTTCTCAGACATTTTCAAGGATGCAATTAGCCAGCGAACGTATTAGTCATTTGTCTCATTCTTCTGTAAGGGAGGGTCAGTGAGGTTATCTTGATAAAGTAATGATGTGTCATGCACCTCTTGTCACCACTTGTCCCCTGAGGTACGAGGGGGGCCCGTGAGCAGAATGATGCATGTTCATCGTCTGCCATCACTTTCAGCTGAACAGTCAGGCATTACGAAGCAGTCAGGACGACCTCTGAGCCATACGCTGACAGTGTCCCTCTGTCCTTTGTCCCTTTGCATTATAGTCTTTCTCCTTTTGTCTTTGGGACCTTTTTCTTCCACCTCTGCCTCTCAGCAACATGCTCCTTCATGCTCCGTTCACCTGTCTCCTCTAGTTTCTGCTTCTTTGTCTTTTTGCTCCAACTTTTCTTTTCCCCACCTGTGCAGTAGTGGCCCTTTAGTTGTTGAGTGAGTTTATATGGAAAGTAAAACATGCCGGCAGGGTAAAAGCCTCTTTGAAAAGGTCTGAGAATATAAATGGAAAGGGGAAAAAGTCAACGGAGCTATTTCGAATGCACCACTGTCGCTCGATGAACTGGAAGATATGAACAAAGACAAATCCCAGGATCAAAAGGCATCCCGTCAGAGCTCTGTTTAACATTTTGGTCAGAGCACAGTCCATTGTTATTAGACCTGATATAAGACCAGCTGAAGAAAAAACATAGTATGGCGCTCTTCTCTAGTTTGAGCCACCTGGGCAGAGGAGGACAGGAAATCAGTGGTGGGATTGTGTCTCTGGTGTGTATATGTGTGTGTGACAGGGAGCACTGCTGCTTAGGTAGAAGTGTCAGGATGGTGATGAGATACACCTGCTTTTGTCCCTGTAGTCGTCGCTGAGCGGAGCCAATTGTTCTGAAAGGTGCTTTCCATCTGAAGAGCTGTCATAACATAAAACCTCTGAGGTAACAGCCCCCCAACACCTTTAACACCCAGCGAGCAGGCTAGTGAAGCTGTCGACAAGCTTACAAAAAGTATGTCACTGCTTTAGATTTAGATATGGAATGGACCACTTGTATATTAGGGGTGGCAGATATATCGATTATATTCCTTGTGTCACAGCTTGTTCCACGTAGGATGTATAAAATGACGTTATAGCGAACATTGAGTTATAAATTGTAGCGTTAATTTTTTAACAGGCCACAGTCACAATCATGATACACACTCCTCAGTCGGTCCAGACCTCTCTCTGGGCGATAGTGCGTGAGGTGAGCTGTTTGTTTGAATCTGCAGGGCTCCAGACCATGACCATGTAGTCACATTTTGTTACCATAGAGCACCAGTGCATCTTGCAAATATTAATGATACATTAATTGGGGATCTGTTAGTTTGTTTCCTGCTCATAGTGAATTAATCCTAAGATTTAACGGTGCTGCTGTAAGTGTATAACTTTCTGCTAACTGCTAACAGCTAACTGTACCAGGAGCTTTAAGTTCACAGTAAAGACAGCAACACTATGGCCCGAGATGAGGTGGGTGCTTCACAATAAAAGCATGAGTGGTTCCACTTTGTTTATTTCAATACTTTATAACAAAACTTCATTATAACAATAAGTTATTTAAGATCTTTTTTTTTAACAGTGGAAACTTTATTGTAACAGTACTTTAATTTTTTTAATAACAATACTTTATTTAACTTTATTATGACAGTATTTGATTGACCTTTATTGTAACAGTATTCTATCTAACTTTATTATAACATTACAAAACGTTATTGTAACAGTACTTTAACTTTTTTATAACTAGGGATGCACATTTTTTTTGCCAATATCTGATATGCCAATATATAACATCTTATTTGGCCAATAACCAATATCAATATTGATGTATCCACTTTTTTCCCCGCCTAATTTTAGTGATCGTCAGGTCTCCTCTATAGTGGAATTAACATCATATTATGCATACAGTATACTCTTATCGTGATGGCCGACCAGCAGATGGAGACACGAAATAGAATGCTTTGTAGTGGATGTGATATTTATTCATTGTGCAAAACAAGAAAACGCATGTGGCAGGTTCTTATAGTTCATTTTAAAGCTGATATTGGCCGATACCAATGACATGCAGATATTATTGTGTATCTCTATTTATAACAGTACTTAATTTACCTTTATTGTAACCGTAGTTTATTTAGTAGTTTAGTATATTAGTAGTCTAGTTTAGAGGAGATTTCAAAAATATCGAGATATATATTGTGTATTGTGATATTCAGTAATCCAGTCATTATTTGTACCTGCCTATCCTGGTACAGGGTCACAGGGGATTGGAGCCTATCCCAGCTGACATTGGGTGAAAGGTGGGGTACACCCTGGACAGGTAACCAGACTATCACAGGGCTGACACATAGAGACAAACAACCATTCATGCTCGCATTCTCATTCTCACCTATGGTCAGTTTACAGTCACCATTTAGCCTAACCTGCATGTCTTTGGACTGTGGGAGGAAGGAACAGGGATTCAGTCTGTTATGATATAGTTCTTTAAGGTGGTGGTATTATGATATAATATATTTCTATATTTTATTTCGTATTTTTAAAATATCTTACCACACCTCGCCACATTATCATCTAATCATACACAGCATATTCTTTTGTTTTTTTATTTTCTACAAAGGAAATCACTTTGCACATCTATTAAAACAAGACAGGTGCGTTGGAGAGAGAAGACCAAAAAAACTGCAAAAGGACTCCCGCACACTGTCTAACTTGCAATATAAAATTTATGAAGGTCTAGTACCGAAACGTCGCAAATAAATTTTATATTGCAAGTTAGACAGTGTGCGGGAGTCCTTTTGCAGTTTTTTTTTCTGAAATTTAAAATTCTGCACATCTATGGGCAGCTGCTGATGAAGTTCATGTGATATGATTGAAACCTCCAATCTCTACTAAATGGATGAGATCGTTGATGTTCTTGAAGTGTGATGTTGGTTTGTAGTGCTGCAACAAATGCCTATTTTTATTCATTATTATTTTTTAGATAACTGTGTTTATTTTTTAATTGTGCTTTTTATATCAAATTATTTTTAGAACGGAAGAACATACTGTTCTGCTGATACATTCATCAGTTGCCTAACTAAAGATTTTTCCACAATTAGGCACTAACATTTACACATTGCTGCGATGAGGTAATCCGTAAAGCCTTTGCTAATGACCTCTTAAATCCAGGGCAGGAGGAGATTCTCTATTTTGGGCTGAAGTCTCATGTAATATTCATAAACTTCACTTCTCACTGCAGTCAATGCCTAATGTTTCTTGTTATTTCTTTATTTTTGGGCCGTAAGATGCCGACGTTGTCTGTTGTTTGCACTGAGGAGGTCACTTTGGGAACGCATTGTGAGTGCACTCCAGCCTGTTTGTGAGTTTCTCCATATTTCTCCAGAGGCGGTGAAAAGTGAAACGAACTTCTGTCTGCACAGGCAGCCAGACTGTGTCTAATTCACTGGCTTGCATGGCTCAATATATCTTCCTAAAATCCTGCAGCATCACTGACGATAAATCATTCATAGGCCAGCAGCAAGTGAGCAGTCATACTTCTGCTGCTTCTGATGTTTTGTATAGTTTTAATATTTTTTATCCCAATGTTTATACTGCTCACGGACCAGACTTTACATCAGTAAAACTCAGTTTTTCTGTCTTCCCATTTTCATACATGGCTCAAGCTGTATTTTAAGTCTATACTGCATCTCATGCAGTGAACAAATTGAGAACGACAATGGCTAGTAAATAAAAAATTACCACTTTAACGAATCAAAATTAGGTCTATGGACATCTTTCAAATGTAAATACACCTGTTTACATGGCAGCTTTGCTTCACTCAAACTGATTTTATATCAGCTAGGCTACTCTTTGTTGTGCTCTTAACAGACTGATCCAATTTGATTAAAATGTCACATGATTCTTGAAAATTCTTGTTGCAAGTTATGTTATAAAGTGTACTTCAAATTAAATCACATTTTACGTACATTTTAATTCATGATCAGGAACTTTCATAGCAATGAACTGATTGATACAGTACTTTGTTTCTTTTTCTCTGTTGTCCTGTTTCTCCTTAATGATGTTATTTATTAGAAGAGGATTAGCAGTGAGTGAGCTACAGGTTGTAAAGTGCTCTCCTTAAGTCACACAGATACAGTTCAGTTTTAAAACCCACAGAGCTTTGTAAGCTGCTGCTGAACGTGTGAATGGAATCCTCTTGTAAAAGCAACAGTGGGATTACAGTAAGGGACTGTTTGTTAGTTGTGAGGGGGGAGGGGTGGCGCAAAACGAGGGAGCCATGTCAAATCATTTTTTAATAAGTACTGGGGAGGGACATGTTTTTTTTTATTTCAGCTTTAAATGGTTATATTTATTCTAAAAACCCCTCTGAGCCCCAAAACCTGCAGTAGGTTTGAAGGGCAAAATCACATAATTTCAAAAACAGTAGAAACGGAAATTATTGTCAGATTTTCAAATTTCCCATGATCCTTGGACACGTCATAGGCAACACATGCGACTGTCAGAAAACATGACCAAATCTAAGCTTAAAATAATTATATTTCATCACAATAATTTTGTTTTACATGTCTCATTTAAGATTTTGCAAAAAATAAACCATTGGCAATAACCTAATGCTGAAAAAAGATTAAATTCTGCACCACTATAACTCAAGTATTTGTTTTCAGCTTTTATTTTTCGATCATCAAAGGTAGGAGTGCACAGTAATATTGGCACATCATCTGTATCGGCCATTATCACACTGCTCAACAAATCAGTATTACTTATATTGAAATGTATTGAATTTCATGTCTCCATCTGCTAGCGGGCCATCACGATAACAGTATGCATGCATGATATGATGTTAATTCCACTACAGAAGAGACTTGATGATCACCAAAATAAGGTGGGGAAAAACATGGATATATTGATATAGGTATCAGTTATCGGCCAAATAGGTTGTCACAGATCAGCATATCGGGTATCAGTGGAAAAATCCAGTATCGTGCATCCCTAATTAAAAGGTACATTTTTAAAATCTAATGACACTCATTGTGCCAAGTTACTGATAATATTCTGCCACTTTTGTGTAAAGTTAATGAAAGAAAACAGTCATTAAGCCGATGTATGCATTGCTATTGCTGGTTGTGTGCGTGCTGTGATATGGTGCCATCACGTATTCTGCTGAAGTGTAAACAAAGCTTGTGTACTGATGTACTGATGCGATTTGTACGCAGGATTTGCATCTTGCTGAAGAAATCCACTGTTTGTTTTGGTGATAACATACTCACATACTGTTTGCTCATTGTTTTGGCTCCAACACCTACATTTAGTGTGGATATAAAAAATAGGTTTTTTATGGAGAGGGTCATGCATCTCCCCAGTCACTCAGGGAGGCTTAAGGAAAAATATTTGTAGTTGCGGAGAGGGTCAAGATAAAAAGAAAATAGATAAGTCACACACCAGCCACCCTCCTCTGATAAGTAAAGAGCAGTCCCTAAAAGAGATTTACACACACATATGGACATTGTGCTCAGGTCACAGTAGAGGACAGGGATTGGCCAAATCTATTTTATCATGGGCCTGTATCCAGTCTTCTCCATGCCCAAAGACACCAACAAAATGTCAGTAGGTTTATATTTGCAAAAAATCTTTTCTATCAGCAGCTTTATGCTGTGAAGTATAAGCGCACTGCAGAGCTGAGCTGCCCACAGGGCTGCAACTAATTATTATTTTCATTAATCTCCAGATTATTTTCTTGATTGAATGATTAAGTATTTTCTCTACAGGGTGTCTGCAGGCCCTTAAAAAGTCTTAAATTCAATTTCTATAAATATTATGCCCTAAATCATTAAATAGTCTTTAATGTGAATATGTGAGGTCTTTATTGCCAAAAATATTTAATCTAATTCCATTTATCTGTCTTTAAATTTATTCGTGACAAAATGAGTCGTGCCCTTCTGCCTTAAACTCCACATTTCTGATGTTACAAATCTGTATACCACTGAACCTTACACTGTCTTTTTACTGTATACTTGCACTTACCTGTTGGCAAACGCTAAATTACCCAAACTCACACTAATAACCATATTTCTACAAAAACCTATCTCTGCATGGGGCAACATACATACGACTAACCTTTATACTTACCTGCAATGATTGAATAAGAAAAAGATGATTTGTCCAAAAATTTGTCTTGAAATGCATACATTCAAATGTCTGATACCTGTAGACACCCAGTGTTAAATGTCAGTACATTGTAAATAATGCCTCTTACAATTTTGCAGCACCAACACTTCAAGAGAACAAATATATTTCATTTATAATAATTTAAAAGAGAAGAAAGCATAGAATACTTAAATTTAACACCCGCAATAATAGATTATTAATATAGATTCAGAATAATTTTTCTGCCAATCCACTGATGTAGTTATTGACTGATCATTCAGCTCTAGCTGGCCACATTGAGATTGTTGGAGAAGGTGATTATGCATACACTTAACATACAGTACATGACAGTTTTTGTCTGCTAGCCCTGCTAGTTTTTAGACCATACATAGGTAGGGTTTTACCAACGTATCATCATGCAATGGTTCATATGATATTCTAAGAATTAGTGCACCACATATGCTATTATGTCTTTAACATAAAGTTACATAATTAATGTAAGATTATGGAGGTTAGGAAAAGAAACATGCTGAGGACGTACCTCAAAATTACTTACAGTTCAATCAAAGCACACACAATTCAGAACACTGGTCTCCAGGGGGAAAAGTCCTGTGTTTTGTGACCAGGGTTGGAAATGAACTTTTTGCCCACCTGCCACTGTGGCTAATGGATTCCAATGCGATTCCAATATCTGCCAGGATTACCATTGTTTTTTGTCTGATGAGTAAAGCAAATCTAACAGTCACTTGCATATTTTCCCAGCATTTGGCTGGTGGCTGGTGCTGATTTCCAAACCTGTTTGTGACCCAAGCATTTCCCCAACCTACATCATAAGTGGACCGCTTGCAACCGCTTCCTTCTTTATTTTTGTCAGTGCATTTGTCGCATGATTGCAGCTTTCCAAAATGTGTGTGTTATGCACTAATTGCTCGTCATAATGTGGGATATGTACGAATTTTGGTGCATTACTTTTTTGTTGATAAACATACAAACATTGTGTGAGAACAGCCTGGGTTATACACTTCCATCTCAAAACATTTCCCTTATTTAAGGAACTTTGACATACCTTGGTCTGTTCAGTTTTTTGTGTTATTTTAGCTTTTTAAAGCAGGAGGGTGAAAATTTATCAGAATTACAGTGAGTGGTTTTTCCTCAGCGATTCACCTCATCTTACCTCGGAAATCCCCTCCCTTTGCAGCCATGTATGAAAGAAGCAAAGCAGCTTCAATGTGGCTTAATAATAGAAGACAAGTGGATGCTCCATACCTAGTCTCCATCTGCAGGCTACCCGCTGACATTCAGCCCAATTATTCACACATGCTGGAATGCAAGTACAGCCAACAGGAGAGGATGTCCTTTAAAAAGTAAAGACAGCAAGAGGAAAGTTATGTCACTAAGATCCTTCAGGCATCTTTATGTTTTCCCTCAGATACGCAGCAGTGCCTGCTGGCAGTGTGGATTGTTCTTCAGAGAAAACGTGGTCATTGTGAATCATGTGGTATTTAATGGATGTGGTTATGTCAAGTTGTTGAGCCCACAAGCTATACAACATCAGAGACATACAAACAGTTGAAGACATACACAGATGTCTCAGATGTCTTTGTAGTTTCAATTAAAGCTTTGAATGAAATGTAACAGGTGACACACGGTACATTCACATACACTTAAACCTTTTTGGCCATTTTGGGGACGATATTAAGCTGTAAACACAACCTTGTAAACAAAACCTTAATGAAAAACATCACAACCAGTTATCTATTAAAACATCCAGTTGACACAGAGCAACATTAACATTCATTTGAAGTCAGACCACATGGCCTATTAACTCAGTTTTGGTCACCCCCAACTCCTTAGGGAAATATCAGGCTCTTTGGCAGCTAATCACTCACTTTGTTTCAGTCGCTGCTTGAAACAACACTAATGCTGCTTCAAATACTTTGATTATTATGGACTTTCTGCACCAACATGATTTCAGCAAGGGATCGGGTAAAGAGTTTAGAAAGAGACCTGAAGTCAAGTCATGGTCAAGAAATCTGGTTTCATGACCATGAAAATGTTTTTTACAAGAGCAGATGTGTTAGGCTTCAGACAGGGAAAGCATAGCAGTGGCAGAATATTAAAAAAAAAAGATGTTCGACGTTGCCATCACTGAGAATCTTGTATTATTCTGTTTTGCCGATCAAAAGTTGTGTGCCTGCGTCATTTGCAATATCATCGTTTCCTCTGTCTGTTGTGTTGCAGGGTGACCCCGCCAGATGGAGAAACATCCCCCTCAGGTGCTCCCGGGTGTGCAGATGGGCTTACAGGTGCTATCGGTGGTGCCGGTGCTATGGCAATGCCTGCCACCTCCACCCTCTCGTTGCCCATGAGCCAGGGTAAACCTTCCCTGCGTCGCATCAAAGGCCGCATTCACCGCAGCAAAAGCCTGGACAGTATGGATCTGCTCGACTCCAATGTAAGGCTTGAACACACCAACTGAGCATGTACACACACACAGGAGGAGTGCAGAAGGCTGCAACTAAAGATTATTGATTACTCTGCTGACCTTGATTATTCGATTAATCCTCTAAATGTGAGAAGCTGTAACCAGTAAATGTTTGGCATTTGCATGAGTGGTTATTTAATTATCAAAAAAATGATTTTTTCCTTCTAGTTTGTCTCTTAATAGAAACATGTTGAAATAGGTGTAGGCAATATGGTCAAAATCCTCTTTCACGATATATGTAACTTTAGAAATTGTTTAAAAAAAACTGTACCATACTTCATCAAATCTGATCTTTTTTTCTCAAAACAATTTTTAGACTCAAAACACTTAAACTAGAATTCTTTCAAAATATAAGTTTTAAGCTTGGGGACCCCAGAAATTTTTCAAAGGGGCAGCCATGTGGAGCCACTGAATATCTTGGGGTGACACACCAAATCCAAATCCAAAACCAAAAGCCATGACCGAATTTCAGGAAATCAGTTATGTTTTAATGTGTTAAGTATGTAGGTTGTTCTTCAGATAGGCTGGTGGTCCTTTTCCTTAAAAAGACAAATATACAGCTTTAATTTGAAGAAGTACATTGATAGTTAAGAACAAAAGAGCCTTCTCAAGTTTAGGGGAAGTTATGTGGGTCTCCATAGAGCCCATTTTCATTCAGATATTTTGAGGTGAGAGTTCAAGGGACCCCTTTGACAAAGGCCATGTCAGTGGTTCCATTGCAAAAAATTTAGCCAAATTTTGGAGCGTAATTTAGCCCCATTCCCAACAAGCTACGCCAACATGGTTGTTACCAGTGGATGCTTTAGGTTGTCAAGTTTCACAAGATACCCTCACTCTTTTGTTATCTTAAAAAGGAGCATGCCACAGCATCTTAAAGACAGTAATGTTCACCTGCAATTATTTTACCAGGGGAGGCAGCAAATGAATCAGGGGAGCCGTGGCCTCCCTTGGCCCCCTTGGAGGCGCCACTGTTCCTGAGATCAGTCATTTCAAGTGTTGCAGGTTTCTGTATTTACAACTTCGTTCTCCTCCACCATGTCTGTTTAAATCATGTTACCTTGCGAGGCAGCTGAATTTGAAAGATCACAAAATCTCCAGATCATGCCAGAATCCAGCCCAGATTAGCTCCCACCTTTGAAACCGTATTGCCAAATACTGCCCACTACTTTGGACCTATTTTTACAGTTGCGCAGTACATACCATCACATCGCCCAGTGTTCTGTTGCAGGAACACAATTTTTAATTTACTGGACCCTCTTATTTAAAAATACTAACCATCAGGACTTGTACCGCCTCAGATGGGGGTGCTAGAAAAAATCCTTGTCTGAAAATATCTGGGTTTTGTTTTGTTTTTTAATTTGTTTTTGTTTCGTATTCCTGCAGCTATAATATTTTATAGTCCTGCATTAAATATAAGCTGTGATTACATTCACTTAATTACAGTTATGGTGATTTCATGGGAAAATAAATGTCTGAGAAATCCAAACACATTTTTCCCCTCCTAATGGTTTCATTCAGATTTATCATTTACACAAGCTACAGCACTACAGCATTACAGCACTACGCTCACACACACACACACACACACACACAGAAACACACACCAAAACACACACCAAAACACACACACACACAGCTTGACCTTTGGTTATGCAATATTTCTTTGATTTTCAGATGAGCACAGTTTAACACATTCCATATGTCTCTCTCTATGACTGGTTTATTCTCATGAAAAGTATTAATCTGATAAATGATTGGGTAAGCTGCTTGGACCTAAAAACCCTTACTAACTCTGGGATTGTCCATCGAGCTGAGAACTGCGTTTGGCCCACTCTCTCTACCAGTCAACTCATGCGCACTTGTGCCCTTGTGCTTGTGTGCGTACCTGTGTTTGTGTGTGTGTGTGTGTGTGTGTGTGTGTGTGTGTGTGTTTATGAGTGATGTGGCTTTTGGGAAAGCGACCAACGGTTTATGATGTAAAAGCATGCCAACCTGCTACTAATGCATGCTTGGTAAGGCTGTTTTTTTTGTGGCATGGGACCACAGTGGACACACAGATACAGATAAATCTCTCTCCTGCACAACACTACTGAATGTCTCTTTCTCCCCCCCACTACTTTCTTTATGTCTTGACCCTCTGTAGATGTCTCCTTTAATAAATGTTCACAGTGTGATGTTTCCTCTTCTGGCCCGTCCTTCCTCTCCATGTTGACAGTCTGCAGTGTGTGTGTGTGTGAGAGAGAGCTCAACGGGTGTTCAGTATTTTGGCTGGCCTTAATTGAGAGAGCAGCCTGGTGTGCCTATGTAAAGAGTCATTATTCTTCCCCTCCACAGCAGCCGGCGTGTCGTCAGAGCGGGACTGGGACACGTTATGATAACAGTTCACACAAGTTAACCCAGTATTGATGCGGAGGAGGGTTGGAGGTGGACAGGGTTGGGTTGACAGTCAGGGATGACACAGCACAGCCTGAGTGATGCGACACACACACACTCTCTCACACACACACACACACACACACACACACACACACGTACACATCTGTTTGGCCGAGTTTGTCAGTTTGATTGACTGCTGGCATGAAGTTTCCTGTCAGTGTCTAATTTTGAGACAGAGGCGAAAATATCTCATAGATTTTTAAAACAACCTTGAGTGCTCTGCTCCATAATCCTTGGCAGCGAGCTGTCTGGCCCGAATCAAAGTTTTATTTTCTTACCTTTGCAGACATGGGTGAAGTAAGAGCAGAGGTGGGTTTCAGTGGAGCTGCAGAGGCAGATGGTGAATGGAAGTTAAATGAGATTTCGCTGTTATGTCATCCACAAAAACTTGAAGCAGTCGGGGTGCACTTTGGAGTGAGTGGAAGATGCTTTGTACAACTATAGCAACCCTGTTACTGGGGGTAAAAGGATAGTTAGAACAGTTATGGATATGTCAGAATATAATGACAGCGGTGGGCTTTTGTTGCCAGTACTGTCGATCAACCCACACAGTTCTGATGAAGGAGATTCACTCAGTTTTTGAGTGTTTAAAGTCCAGCGGTAATTTAGTAACATTTAGTCGTACCTTTTTTGTTGTCAAAAAATTCTATCAACATGTTTTAAATGTACTATTTATAGTTTTTTTTTTATAATTAAAAGGAGGTAGAAAAGTTCTTTTGGTAAAAATTAGAAGTGATCCTACAGGGGCGTGTCAATGTCAGTGTTTCAGTGTCAGTGTTAAGGCCCAAAACCACCAAACCAATGTCAGAGAACTAGCAGTGACGAGGGCCCCCTGTTGTGTCACCTCTTGTTGCTGTGTCTCAGCCAAAAAGTTGCACATGAACACACCGAACCAATGGCCAACAAGCGTGCATGTTCTGCACCTGCATGAGAGGATATACCCCTCCATACCAGCAGGCGGTGTCATCTGTAATCGTCATTCAAAAAGGGAAAGAGGAAGACTGTTTAGACTCTAGTTAGCCAGTTTGCACATCGACAACACAATCCAATGCTGAAAGCATGTTTATCGTGCGCCAGTAAAAAAATAACCCAAACGATCGCAAAATGTCTCTGTGAAAGAGCCCAGTGCCTTAAGAAAAACAATCTTAACTTATGTAACATGTTTGTTTTGGTCTCACTCCACTAACTTTAGTTCTTTGTTTACATTCCTCATTTCTGTTTCTCTTCTTGTGCGATGAGCTGAACTGCCAATCAAAGTGATTTAATTCGCTATGCCAATGCTGATTCAACGTGTGGAATCAGTGGAAAAAAGGCCAACTAGCTCTAATGGTGCCGGACACATGGCACCAACGAAAGCGGTTGATGCTCACCAACGCCCCAGCTTTGACCGATGGCCAACCGTCGGCTTGGTGTGTCGGGGCCTTTACACTCTCGGGAGTGAGAGACAAAGTAAACAAATGTGCTATAGCCCACATGTCATAGGCAGAACGCATGATGTTAGTGGAAATGAAGAGGAGGGACCCAACAGGGCTCGACAGTGCGAGCGCTTCACTCACATTTGCGACTAAAAAAAGGTGTGTGCGAACTGTAAAAAATATTTAGGGGCACATGTGTGCATAAAAAAAAAACAGCCGAAGCAGTCTATATTTTTGTCAATAAAAAAATATGATAATCTAACCGCAAATGTTGGAGGAACTCCAGCCGCCTTCCCTCTTCCCTCTTTCCTCTTCCCCGTGTGACAGGGTTATGGGCAGTTTTCCAAGCCACTGTCGGCACAATGAATATAAGTCCCACTGTCAGCATTGTGGAAATAAGTCAAAGTGTGGAGGAGACGGACCGGGTTAAGCGGCGGACCTCTGGGGAAGCCTGCTCCGTTCTCCCCGCAGTTAGGGACCGTTCGCCACGGCCAGGCTGTCAGCTCGGTTGGAATAAGTCAAAGTGTGGCAGAGAAGAGGGACCGGGAAAAGCGGCGGCCCTCCGGGGAAGCCTGCTCCATTCTCCCCGCAGTTAGGGACTGTTCGCCATGGTACCGCTGCTGGGCAGGGTGGAAATAAGTCCTGCAGAGTTTCAGCGGACCTGGAGAATGTTTTAGGATAGTAATTACATTATATAAGATAATCATATTGCAAAGATAATATATATAAGATAATAACATTAAAGACAAAATTAAATTGCAATACTTTTTCAAAACTTGATGATTTTACCTTTCTGTACATTTTGTATACAAATTCATTAAATAATTTTGCTTGTAAATGTCTATTTGCTTCACGTTTATTACGGAAAACACATTATTTGATCAATTTACATTGTAAACCTAAATTTCTTTGTGCGCTCTTTACTTTTTCAACTTAGGAGCACATGTGCTCCTTGGGAAAAAAGTTAGCGTCAAGCCCTGCCCAACTAGCAAGTAACTAGACAGAGGTGACATTTGCAGGTATGTTTAGGTCAACATGCTGTTTACTGTGCTGCAGCAGCTAACTAGCTATCTTGTCTACAAACTAAAGTTAACTGTGTACTTTTGTAGCTGTGTGGCTACACAGACTGAAGGGTTCAGCTCCACTTTGGAGCTTTTAGGAGGAAATGTCAGCTCAAAACAATTTTACGATGTGCTTAGAAGTTTTCTTCAGTCATTTACAGTATAACTAACAAGCTACCCGTTTGCTACCTCTCTTGACGTGAGGTTGGGCTGCAGCGACGATTATTTTCATTGTTATAAAATCTGTCAGTTATTTTCTCAATTAATCAATTAGTTTGTTCTATTTACTGTCATAGAGGAGAAACTAGAGAAGCTGGAATCTGAGAATTTTGACTTTTTCTCTTAAAAAATTACTCAAACCAATTAATCAACTGTCAGATAAGTCGGTGATTAATTGAATAGTTGACAACAAATCAATCAGTTGATTAGCCAGTGCAGCTCTAACATAAGGTGACTGTTTATCGACAGAAGGACTCACCACTCTGTTTTTTAACAGTAAAACAATACAGCCTGTTTAGCAATTTATTCAAACATAAATGTTGAACAGAGTGGGGTTTCTTTCTTAATAGAATCGTAAAGCAACTTATGGCACTGTGACACATCACAGTAGGAGAGGCAGATGTGTGAATAATAAAATTAACAATGGCTGAATTCCATTTAAGGGTCCTGTTATAGTGCATGCTGACTCACTGTCACACTGCCACACTGGCATGGCTTACTGGGACCATTGAACAGAGCCATCGTTAACATTATTAGTGACATCTGTGCTTTCCTTAATAATTACAACTCATAATGCCTCCAGTGAAAAAACTCATTAACCAACCAACAGCCAAGACAACATCTGTCTTTATGGACTGTGAAATCAGTGGTCTCCAACTAACACTCTCACCACCTACAACTACCTGTTGATTAGTTCGGAATAAAATCTTAGCTGTTGCACTATTACATAGACCGTGCATTACAATTAACTGTGTTGCCATAGGTAAAAATAAGATGTGGTTTTGGCATGTCAGACTGTCATTTGTTCTGCATGTTTCCTGATGTGTGTATATATAAAAGACACTGATGTGGATACAGCTGAAAGTATCCCAGGCATCACTGTAGATGAGCCAGATGTGGAGAATCAGTCATAGTGATGCATTACAGGTTCATCTTAAACACCATCCATCAGTAAGGGTGGTCCTCAAACGCAGCCTCAAGAGAATTCCTCCAGAAGTAAACCTCCCCTCTCACAGTGTTATCCATCTTCCCTCTCCCAACTGAAACATTATATACCAACAATAAACCTCAACCTCATATACAACATGTTTTATCCTATACATTATTCAGCTGAGGTCAGAGTTTGCGTGTGACTTTCAAGCCGCCTACGCCTCTCCTTTACCATCAAGAATATCGATGACGTGACTAAAAAAGGGCCCCAGTATCCATTTCGTCTCGCTGAGCTCTCACTCTATATGCAACAGTATTGAATGCTTGAAGCATGTTACACAAATACATTATCTCCCTTTCTCTTACACTGCCGTGGACCATCACAAGATGTGCATGAGTGTAAGTCTGAAGCATGAATAATAGATGGAAGAAATTATCTGCTTCATAATGCAGTGTTTTCTTTCTTTCACTTGCAGCTATTCTCGCGCGATGAAAAAAAAAACAACAGTGTGAAGGCTGTGGAGAAGAGAATCTGAAATCTATGGTTTAACTGGGTGAACTCACCTGGGATATAAGCTATTATTTATTCAATACAGACTGATGGCTCCTCTATTTGTCTTCTAATGCAAAGTAGCTGCCAATGTGTATTTCACCATGGAGGATTGATTCCTTACAACAATGTCATTGGGTAGATGGGTGTGTGTATGTGTGGGTGTGTTGCTGTAAAGTGTGACCTGATATTCTGAGTCCTTGAGCTGAAAGTACATACTGTTTTTGGTGGGATCCATGAGGCACAGCTCTGGTTTGAATCCTGCCAGATCCTGCTGCTCTGTGGCTTCTTTCATCTGTTCACATAGGAAGCAAATGCATAAAAAGTTTTCAAGTGAGGGTTAGGAGTAGTGAATGACAATTTTTCAGGAAACAAACAAACACATATAAGTATGCTATGTTTTACTATGTATTTGGGGGACTTTGAAAGGGTTCATATTTATCCACTAAGGGATCATTAAGAATTTATCGATACTACTCTTGTCGATACTCCTCATCGGTTCAGGACTATATCAGTACTCTTATAGGTTCTTTTTCATTAGGTAATGGCTTTTCAGAAAATATATTCATTAAAAAAGAATGCATTCAGAACAGGATTAGTGAATATTTTAAATAAATGTTAATGTTGTTTTAATTTAAGTTTTTCAACAACAATGTCACTTTATATATTTTATTCCTCACATCGCAATACTGAGTGAAGTTATGTTTTCATCAGTTACTGAAAGTCTTTCCTACTGTCCTCTGTACTGTTCCTCTCTGCTGATGTGATTCACTGCATGCAGGTAACGTAGAGAGAGGAGAGGCTGTTTGTCTCAGCCAGAAGCTACGTTTAAAAGAATTTTCCCAGTTTTAAGATAAGTGGCAATTTAAGTTAAACAGTTAGACTACATACTAACAGCTGTCATTTAAGCTTGTTTGAGACAATTCGCTAGTAGTTGAGCTAGCGTACTGCGCTTGTGTAAAACATACCATTAGCAGCGGTAAATGAGAGACTGTCGACAGAGCAGACTGAAATATTGCTCTCTAAATGTTCATATGTTTATGCTTGCTGAACATGTGTATTAATAGCCTGAAGTATTGATGTTCCACTGGCGAAGGTTTAATTGCACTTATAGTAATGAGTGTACTTGCCGTCAACTTGGGTAATTATCGAGTTATCTTCACTTTGTCTCCTTTGTGGCCTTTCTGCTGTTCATTGACTTTGCTATGTGTCTTGTTGGTGTGTGTGTGAAGGTGTGTGTGTATGTGGAGGAGGTCAGTCCTAGCACAAAGCACAAGTGAGAGGCTGCAGGATGATAATATGTTAAACCAAAACAGTACAAAGTACCAATAGAAGTCGGAGGTTGACAATTCTATGCTCTTTGATCATTTACCCATCCACAGACACAGACTTATATATACCTACAGTACAGTTATACATGTACCCAAGAACCAATAGCACTCTACACATGTACTTACATACATATCCTCTACATCTACTATTTGTATACTGTCTGTGGGGAAACAAACCCAGACATAGTCCTTTAGCGTGCACACATTCAGACATACCTACTTTACATATGGATTGATGTGCGCATGAACAACAAAAAGCCCCTGTATAAACATAAGTCTGCAGTGTCTACATACAATACAACGTGTTACACATTATTCCCAACACATTTACCCAAATATAGGTGTGAGTGCACAAACACCTGAAGACCCTAGAAGAAGGGAAAATATACATACATGTTATTCCAACACGTTCTCATTCGAAGTCGTTAGATATGTCTACATATTACGCGATAGGTATCCTCCTGTGTCTGCTGTGGACGTTTTGGGACGCCACTACCAATGCCGGGACGTCAACAAAAGCACATGGTTAGGGGGCGCTGGTGGCTTAGTGGCAGAGCAGGCGCCCCATGTACAAGGCTGTTGCTGCAGCGGCCCGGGTTCGACTCCACCCTGTGGCCTTTTGCTGCATGTCACTCCCTCTCTCTCTTCTTGTCTGTCCTATCCATTAAAGGCTAAAAAGCCCCAAAAAATATCTTAAAAAAAAAAAAAAGCACATGGTTAGGTTTAGAAGAAAACATCATGGTTTGGCTCTACATTCATACAGGAAGTGAACACCAAGCTCCCGGGTGAAAGTCCAGGCTTTGTTAGACCAATCTACCACCCTTTCCGCCCACCCCACAGGGACATCGTTACAGGCAGTGTTTAAACCTGATGTTGTCCTGTGGCACATCATACCATTGCGACAGGTGCTGTCCGGCTGTGTTATGAACTGACTCCTCCCATCCACATATCATACTGCCGCGACAGGTGGCTTTTAGCGTCAGGTGAAATCACTGGCAAAGCAGCAGTAATCAACAAATTCGGAATGAGAATGGGCTGGTTATTCCTATGGTCTAAGACAATCCAAAAATAGTAGTAAACATAGAGAACTCTCTCCCAAATCAAAAGCTAGAGTGCCAAAACTCAAACTTGTGATGTCATGGGGTATATAGTCTGGACCTGCTCCATGACAATGAATGGTGACAGATGTTATACATGACACTGGGAGCACCCAGGGGAATGATCTGAGTGTATGGTACATTTTCTGTATCAGAGCTGAGGAAACTACAATAGAATAAAGCTTATTTAGGTATAAAAAAAAAGGAAACAAACATTCTGTCTGTCCACAAATCAGGCTCTCATTCGTTGTCTGTAAAGAAGCTCCAGAGTTTTTTGCCTTTAACATCACTAATTTGAGACTTACGTCTCTTGTTTCTGGCTTCGAGAGAGAGTTGCTCATGTTTACAAATCACATTTTTTCTAATCTGACCACAACTGGGTGTGAACTCAGAATAAAAAGCCTCTTAAAGAATTGACCTCAGTAAAATCTATACTGTTTAGTGTTAAGTGTAAGCACTGAGATTTCTACTGCCAAGAGTCCACTGGAACAAATTAATTCATTTAATTAATAATTAATAATAATAATAATAATAATAATAATTAATTCATTAGGATGAACACAGGCATAGAAATGTTCTTGATCGTTAAATAAAGGAGAAAAAAATCCAAGTGTAGTAGATAGCACAAAAAGAACACCCTTGGTATTTTGGGGCCAAATAGATTTTTTTGTCATGTAAAATACCAAATGTGGAAAAAACTGACAAAGAGTAACAGCAGCTTGTGTTATTTTTGGATAGATGGATAGCATTTACTGGACGGAGCCTCCAGACTTTTTCAGTGTAGTGTTACACACTTCATCACATGCCCGTGGTGAGGCAGACCTCTCAGGACTCCGCTGGGGTGATGGGTGCAGACTGAAGATGGCAAACACTCAACCACTGACTGTCAGAGAGAGCAGAAAAGAGGGATTACAAAACGGAGTGATAGATGTGAGGGACGAGTGGAGGTTATGACATAGATGGCCATATGAGAGATGAGAGAATGGTTTGACAGCAGGGTGCAGGATGTTCCGATTATATGAATATATTTTCCCTGGATAGACGGAAGGCTCCGCAGACACCTTATAACTCATTCTCTTCATCCCTTGTTCTCAAGGCACAACGACACCAAAATTGCATTCCACATACAAGTCGTTTATCTTACCTGAGCTGAAACAGGCCACTGAAAATAGTTCATGGTTACGTATGTGTGCCTGTTTTGTGCCTGCATCCTCACGTGTGTGTTTGTGTGTGTCTGGGACAGGATGTGGTAACAAATTATTAAATCTACAGTAGAGTTAAGCCTCTAGGATCATCAGTGTGGGAAATTAACACCAGACATCAGCCAACAGCTGCTGAATTTGTAGGATAAATTTGTCCAGCAGCTTCTCTGGAGGGTAACAAAGCTTTCAGTATATAGAAAAGTAAGTCTTGAAGTTCAACAGATGTCATGGATGCAGGATGAAGATGTTTGTTGTCCTATTAAATACAATTTAAAGGAATACTTCACCTGCAAAATTACAATTTGTATATCAGTTACTCACCGAGTGTTGCCTTGAATTTGTGAGGAAACTTTGTTTTTCCCACATGCCTTAAGGGTGAACGGAGAATCCAGTAAGGGCAAATGTTCTTCAGGAATTGAAGTGAATGGGGGCCGTGCTTAACAGCAGCAAAACTATATCAAAACATCCTTTTATTCACACTCACACAACTCGTGCAGCATAATCCTCGTTTGCAGCATAAAGTCTCGTTTATCCAGTCGTAAGCTCAGAACTTCCCAAACACATGCATTCTCGTGAAAAATCTTTTTCTAAAACACATTTTATGGCAGTAATACAGAGGTGGTAATACAGTAACAGAAATGCAAGCATTAGGAAGAGTGCTTGCATTCCCCTCCCCCCAATCCTCCTATGAGCCACCCACCAGTCCGCACAGTGCAACAATGTATGGCTTGCTTTCTCAGATACAGAGCCTATACATGTATTTATACACCCCATTGATCAGATGCACACTTACGTATGAAAGTACATCAATCATAAAAGAAAAGAAATAACAACTGAAATAAATGATCCACATGAGAAAAGGAAAAATATCAAAAGATACTAAGCGCTATTCAACCTTTAAGTGATTATTAGGCTTGATGGTATTCACCAGCTAGTCAGGGGAAAGACGGGAACGATTCTTAAAGTAGGAAATAAGGATAAGGGGCTGCCAATGAAAACATACATACATAATATGTAAAAAACATCGCAGGAATTGTGTGAGAGTTTTGCTGTTGTTAAACACAGCCCCAGTTTATGAATATGCCTGTGTGTGTGTGTGTGTGTGTGTGTGTGTGTGTGTGTGTGTGTGTGTGTGTGTGTGAACTTCCAAAGCAGTCTGGTGCCGTGGCTGCAGGGTATTATTACTGTTCTGCACACAACACACACATACATACACACACAAAGTGAGGTTGTGGATATAACTTCTGTGGATATATGATGCAATAAAGAGAAAGCTGCGGACAATATCTGACTGAGACCACAGCTCTGCTCCGTCTTCACCTGCCTCCAGGGACAGCACTAATACATTTATTACTGATAGACAAATCAAAAGACAGGCATGTTGTATGTGATATGTATGTATGTTTCCAGTGTTGATTTAATAGTCACGTCAGTTCCAGTGTTGGGGGAAAAAAATTAAAGTCAGAAAAAGGAGCAAACTGTCAGTAGGAATGATGTGTGTGTGTGTGATGGTGAGTGTGTGTGTGAAGGTAGTGGGGGTTTATTCTGCATGTATACTATCGATTATGTTATAATGGGGTCATTTTGATTTTCTCAGCATGATTTATCAGAGGAATATGCCACATTTGAAAGACATATTGTCAGTAAACTGGGAGGAGCATGTATATCACATGTACTGTATGAATTGTATGGGCTGCTACCACCATATAACAAATACTAGGGAGATTAATTACTTAGTTTCACAGAGTCTTGTTACTTTCGGTTACAGTTTTGCTGCAAAACAAAATGCTGTCATGTCAGATTTCGAGCTGTGTGTGTCTGTTACTGCCATAACTGCTTTTGGAAAGTAACTAAATGTTAGGGCTGGGCAGTGAGTCAAAAATTAATTGAAACCGACATTCAGAACCTCTAATTTATCTTGCCTACGTTGACTAAGCAATCTCATGTGCTGTCCCCTTAAAAACGTACTACTGTGTGTGTAGTCACGTGACTGCACCTCGTCTAGTCCACGACCTGGAGGCAACATGGAGGAGAACTCAAACACCGAGCCAACTGAGCAACTTGAGCAGCTTGTACCAAATAGAAATGCTGTGTCAGTCATTTGGACACTTTTGGCTTTTGTGAAGACAACACAGAACAGAAAGAAATCAAATTTAAACATTGTGGAAAAACAAAGTGACCAAAGGTAATACTACCAATCTGTTTCAGAGCTTGGAGCACAGTCAAGTTACCGAATATGTACAGTGCATGGCTCAAAAAAAGAAAAGAGACAAGCACCCAGTAACAAAGATAAGATATGCATTCTTTCATGAGGAAAAATATGCCAGCATATCTACAGTACAAACCTTGTCAGTGAACTATGAAGCCAAAAACAAAATAACCGCTCATCACTCGTAATCGAAGTAAAATGCTCAGTTAATCATGATATTGATTTGAGGTCATATCGCCCAGCCCTACTAAGTGTGTTTATGTAAGTACTGTGCTTCAGTACAGTTTTAAAGCACTTGTTCTTTACTTGAATACTTCCATACAACTTTATATTCCAGATTGCATTTTTACTCCACTAAAACAAATACGAAGAAGAAGATGGCGGAAAATACAAATGCCAGAGGAGCCCACTTTGTATGGACTGACGACGAGGTAGAGCTGCTACTTAGGGTCACACTTGATTACAAAACTACAAAACTGAATATTAGAATGTTGACTAGCGCATGCGGGTTAAGGGAGAGGTAGGGTTATGGCGTCATCCTTTCAGAAAAAAAGGCGTACTGTGTTGTAAATACGGAAACGCGAAGGTGGGGTCTTCAGATTTTTTCACTCTGGGACCCGGTTTCAAAAGTTGGCGTATTTGGGCTCCTAAAACGCTGGTTCCGTGTTTACAAAAGGTCTATACGATAAAAAAAACCTTTGCGGATACACCTAATCTCGTTTCTGTGTGGACATGGCCATAAACTAAAATCTCACAGGATAAGGGCACAGTGAGCACCTGTCTCATCCTGCATTAGAAAAGTACACATTTAAAACAACCCAAGGGCTAATAAAGCAATGGCCAAGCAACAGGAAGAGGAAAAAATCATCAAAAATTAAGCCTATAAAGTATGCATGATGGTCAAGAATGAAATAAAAATGCATAGAACAGACAGAGAAACATATAAAAAGTTATAAAAACTATGAGGGAAATTAATCTCTGATGCAGTCTGCTCAAAATTCATCCAAATTGCTTGTTTTACACAAACTTCCAGCAGTTATTGTGTTTACTGTTTGGGTTAATTTTGCAGTTCATCAGTTGTTCTGTACTTTAATTGATATGCATTGAATATAATATGAAATACCCATAAAATAAGTTGCTTAAGTCAGTCTTTTATTCAATGATAGAAAAGGGGTCCCTTAAGAAAAAAGGTTGGGAACCACTGGGCTGCTACCGTAACGATGATCATAATAGGAAAAGTAATGAATAAAAAAACACACATTTACAGAGTTACATTAAAGTAAAGAAAGGTAAAATAAAGGTCACGGTTTACATCCCTGTTTACGCTCTTCCCTCGTCAGTACAGGTTACTTTTCCAGTTTACAGTGACCGATCACTTCTACAAGTTCATGCCTGCCATCCATAACAGCAGATGAAGCCACTCATTAATTGCATTCCCCATTAACCAGCAGCAAATCTATAGGCTGTAGCTATCAGGTTCCCTATGGCTTTGATTTTGATCGCAGTGATTCATTAGCTGTTTAAAGACATGCAGGCCCCTACCCCCCCCCCCCCCCCCCCCCCCCCCCCCCGGCCAACCCTGCATAATGACATGCTCCCTGCCCCTCATGTTAGCTCATCCCGCGGCACTATGCATCCGGAATGTCAGGCAGGAAGGGCAGGCTGGATCAATGTTGGCTCTATAGATAGATGGAGCAATGATCTATGACATCCACAGCGGCAGCAGCCTGTAAGTGAGAAAGCCTCATTTTACACAGGGTCATATGGAACAGTTCACATGAGATTAAATTAAATTAATCAATCACTTTTGATTTGGAGGGATTGTACATGTATGTGTGTGTGTGTGTGTGTGTGTGTATGAGAGAGAGAGAGATCTAAGTCGAAGGGATGCCTGGCTGCATACATTGCAGGAAGTGTGTCTTCATATTAGTATGTCCGGCGGTCTGCTGTCCTCTGTGTGATATTGATTGGTCCCATTAGAGAGTCTGCAGGTCAGCATTTCTCAAACAGCGACAGAAGAAGAGCGGGATAGAGGAGGGCAGCGAGGAGGCATGGAGGAATTAGTGGAGGGTGCTGCGAGCACGTATAGGATGAGAACGGATGGAAAATTAAGAGAGAGCAGCATGATGGGAGGATGGCCTAAAGAAAATTAGCAGTGCTGGTGTTGTTTTGCTCACATGGCCACGAGCTTGGCCCCGCCCCTCCTCCTCCTCTGTAGTAATGTGCTACAGCTGGTTGAAGATGACCTATTGTTCTCCCCTTCGTGCTCTTTGTTTACGTGTTTGTTTACAGTATATTAATACTCATCTTTGCTCACCACCACGCAGTTAGCTGTCAATATTGAATAAATAACATTGAGCACCACACTCGCCCTGCAATGTTTACTTAACGAAGCGATGGAATTAATTTTATTGATCACATCAGACCAGCTGACCTGACAGTGGCTCATACTGTAGCCCTGTATTGCTTTTCCATTCCAGTGTTGTGCTTCAGATCAGCCCACTGTTTAAGATGCTCGTGCCAGCTCTAGTTAAGTCATAGCTTGTAATTCTCTTTTAAGTCGTCATTTCAGCCTCA
Organism: Epinephelus lanceolatus; assembly: GCF_041903045.1. Taxonomy (NCBI): domain Eukaryota; kingdom Metazoa; phylum Chordata; class Actinopteri; order Perciformes; family Serranidae; genus Epinephelus; species Epinephelus lanceolatus. The sequence continues at coordinate 22,172,858 of NC_135735.1, read as the reverse complement.
GTGAGTGACAGTGTTTCCTCAGTGACTCTCTCTGCTGTTTTGATGTAATTTTAGCTTTGCTGTTCTGGCTTCAGCTCCATTTTTAGCGCAGGTCTCAGTGCTGAAATGTTTTGCTCTGAATAATTTATTACACTTAAAAGCAATTACAACACCTTGTAGTGTGGAGTGTTTTTTTATTTATTTATTTTTTGGCCGTGGTTTGTGCACTGTGATGGAAACCCTGTTGTGTCAGTGTTGAACGTTCCCCCTGTCGGCTCGTGCATTAAATGTGCCGGATTATAAAAAGAGAAGATTGGTTTAATTTATGACTCCAGCATTCATCTTGCACCTCCTGGCAGCAGTGGCAGCAGCCTTCGCCTAACGAGATGGGATGGATTCTCAGCAACACAGAATTTAGGCCCTCTCCTCTGTTTCCATGGCAACCCAATTACTTTGCCCTGGGTGTGGGAGGTTAGGGTGATAATACACATAGGTTAAAGTGGTGTGAGTGGGCAGTATCTATGTGTAGAGAGTGTGGATTAAGACGGGCAGTAGTGTGTGGTTATGTCAAAAGGTTTTTTTATTTTATTTTATCGAAGCTGTTGGTGAAGTCTTAATTTTATTGTAACTAGAAGAGAGCTCATATGTAATATTTACTATCTGTGTCTCAGCCACACTATTATGGTCTTATATTACTATTAAATGGAAACTTCTCCCATGCTTCTGTATCCAAAGCCCCATTCACACGGTGTTAGTATTACCAGGGGAGCTCATGTGGTTTAGAAATTTACACCTTAGTAGGGATGCACGGATATGGATTTTTCTCAACCGATTCGATAACCGATAATTACTTTGCTTCTTATGGCCCATGTCCGATATGATAACCGATCATTTTTTTGTATTTTAAAAAGAAATGTATAACCTGTAGTTCATGTGTAGTTGAAGGTAAGAAAGGCTAAGATGTAGTGAGAAAATATGGATGATTTGACTTTCCATAGCCCTGATCTAACCAAATCAACCTGACATACTATTGTTAACACAACAAAAATAAACAACAGTTCTGACTCCTCCATACCTGCCAACATTAGGCTGTGAAACAGGGGGAGATATTGTCAAATGGCCTACCCTCAACACCCCTGCCCACATATGACCCTCCACTACAGAACATAATACGCATAATATATGAACATAATAAATACAAGGATGTTAAAGTAAAATGACTTTTAATCAGTCTTGAATTTAAAGTTAACGGTAAGAGAGACGGAAATTATGAGGCCCCATGTAACTGTGTAATTCTCTGGTGTATCAGTAAAGTGTATAAACTACACTGCAGAGTTGAGTCTCGGCTAACAGCAACAAACAGTGACAGCTGACTCATATGAACATCTGCAGGTCTGTGTTACACCTGATGTATGTAATGTTTATATTGTCTTGCTGCATTTTTATAAACACACCCAGATGCTGTCACCCCGTCCCACAACAGACTAGCCTACATCTACCGAGTAGAGTAGCGATACTATGGAGCTTTATCCCTATCTTTATTCAAGAGAGTGGTCTATCAGTTTGAGGGCATTATTTATTGATTTCACATTCAAAAACCCTGCCCTCACACTCAAATAGCCTCTGCTTGTGCTTGGATCTACTCTGTTTCTGCTCAAACTGTGTGCTCGCACTCAGATACCATGTTGCTCACACTCAGATAAAATGTTGCTTGCACAGATTTCCTGCTCGAGCTTCGGCTTTTCTCCTTGCGCTCAAACTGTTTCTGTGCGCTTGCGGAATTTCTGCTCTCAGATTTCTGCCCTGCGCTTGGATTTTTTTGTGCAACAACCCTGTCAAAATCCCCCAACCAATAGAATGCCAGATTTACTGTTGACCAATGAAATGATCCCTGCCTCCTTGCGGGTGCACTCGCTTTAGTATTAGAGTGTCCCGTCCGGGCAGGTACTCCTTAACCGGGTTCATCCACTCCCACCCTCTTCCCCTGTTGGGAGTTATTTTTCAACAGTCACCAGCTCACTATACATTATCCCTTATGTATATATATATGTATATATATATATATATATATATACATATATATACAGTACAGGCCAAAAGTTTGGACACACCTTCTCATTCAATACGTTTTCTTTATTTTCATGACTATTTACATTGTAGATTCTCACTGAAGGCATCAAAACTATGAATGAACACATGTGGAGTTATGTACTTAACAAAAAAAGGTGAAATAACTGAAAACATGTTTTATATTCTAGTTTCTTCAAAATAGCCACCTTTTGCTCTGATTACTGCTTTGCACACTCTTGGCATTCTCTCGATGAGCTTCAAGAGGTAGTCACCTGAAATGGTTTTCCAACAGTCTTGAAGGAGTTCCCAGAGGTGTTTAGCACTTGTTGGCCCCTTTGCCTTCACTCTGCGGTCCAGCTCACCCCAAACCATCTCGATTGGGTTCAGGTCCGGTGACTGTGGAGGCCAGGTCATCTGCCGCAGCACTCCATCACTCTCCTTCTTGGTCAAATAGCCCTTACACAGCCTGGAGGTGTGTTTGGGGTCATTGTCCTGTTGAAAAATAAATGATGGTCCAACTAAACGCAAACTGGATGGGATGGCATGTCGCTGCAGGATGCTGTGGTAGCCATGCTGGTTCAGTGTGCCTTCAATTTTGAATAAATCCCCAACAGTGTCACCAGCAAAACACCCCCACACCATCACACCTCCTCCTCCATGCTTCACAGTGGGAACCAGGCATGTGGAATCCATCCGTTCACCTTTTCTGCGTCTCACAAAGACACGGCGGTTGGAACCAAAGATCTCAAGTTTGGACTCATCAGACCAAAGCACAGATTTCCACTGGTCTAATGTCCATTCCTTGTGTTTCTTGGCCCAAACAAATCTCTTCTGCTTGTTGCCTCTCCTTAGCAGTGGTTTCCTAGCAGCTATTTGACCATGAAGGCCTGATTGGCGCAGTCTCCTCTTAACAGTTGTTCTAGAGATGGGTCTGCTGCTAGAACTCTGTGTGGCATTCATCTGGTCTCTGATCTGAGCTGCTGTTAACTTGCGATTTCTGAGGCTGGTGACTTGGATGAACTTATCCTCAGAAGCAGAGGTGACTCTTGGTCTTCCTTTCCTGGGTCGGTCCTCATGTGTGCCAGTTTCATTGTAGCGCTTGATGGTTTTTGCGACTCCACTTGGGGACACATTTAAAGTTTTTGCAATTTTCCGGACTGACTGACCTTCATTTGGCCACTCGTTTTTCTTTAGTTAGCTGATTGGTTCTTGCCATAATATGAATTTTAACAGTTGTCCAATAGGGCTGTCGGCTGTGTATTAACCTGACTTCTGCACAACACAACTGATGGTCCCAACCCCATTGATAAAGCAAGAAATTCCACTAATTAACCCTGATAAGGCACTCCTGTGAAGTGGAAACCATTTCAGGTGACTACCTCTTGAAGCTCATGGAGAGAATGCCAAGAGTGTGCAAAGCAGTAATCAGAGCAAAGGGTGGCTATTTTGAAGAAACTAGAATATAAAACATGTTTTCAGTTATTTCACCTTTTTTTGTTAAGTACATAACTCCACATGTGTTCATTCATAGTTTTGATGCCTTCAGTGAGAATCTACAATGTAAATAGTCATGAAAATAAAGAAAATGCATTGAATGAGAAGGTGTGTCCAAACTTTTGGCCTGTACTGTATATATATATGCAGCCTCGTGCCTACGACCGAATCACAGCCGTGACAATATACAGTACAACATCACGACCTTGAGTGTGATATTGTTTTATACAACAGTTCAACAACAGCTTAAACAGCAATGCTGAGTAAGGAAATGTTAACAAAAGGCGATGAAATAAATTATTTAAGTATGTTATGTAGCTCTGCGAAAAAAAAAACAGTTCCCGCGGTCTGTTGCCAGGCAATGCAGCACACACGCCAGGAACTCACAAGCGACTTTGTATTTACATTGATCTGCAGCTGTGTAACTTTGTCCAGTTCGGCTGATGAAACATTGGCAAACCTGGATGTTGGCACGGATTCAAACACACCTGGAGGTCTGCACAGAAGAGTCCTGGCTTTCCTTTTCCTCGTCCTCTCCTGACGACCACTCATAATTTAATTCAAATGTAATTTTGGGGAAAATATCCATCTTCTTGTTGTAACACTATAGTGTCGGTTTGCGTCAATGTAGCGAGTGTGACAGCTGGTTAATTAACGGTTGTATTTACATTTGTAACACCTGTGAACAGAGTGATTTTACGGTTACATGTCCCAGTGATGTTATACTCAGCACTCACGGAATGCCTGTCGTCCAATCAAATTACTCGGTCGAAACTAACTGTTGTATAATATATGTATATATATATATATATATATATATATATATATATAGCGCACAGAAACAGTTTGAGCGCAAGGAGAAAAGCCAAAGCTCGAGCAGGAAATCTGTGCAAGCAACATTTTATCTGAGTGCGAGCACACAGTTTGAGCAGAAACAGAGTAGATCCAAGCACAAGCAGAGGCTATTTGAATGCGAGGGCAAGGTTTTTGAACATGAAATTAATAAATAATGCTCTCAAACTGATAGACCACTCTCTTGAATAAAGATAGGGATAAAGCTCAATACGATACGCTATTAATTCAGCTCAACTCAGACATACAGTCGTCTCGCAGACATGCAGCCAGAGAGGTAACGAAACAAATAATCATTAGCTGTAGCATCACATGGCTAGCGGTCGTTATAATAAGTTTAACAACAGTGTCAAGCCTTTTAAAAGCTTGATGTTGGATGTTAGCCGCTGCAGCTAATTAGCTCGGGCTAACACTCTGGAGACGGTCCTTCAGCGCTCTGTCTAACCTGTGTCAGGTGGTCGAGGATCAGACGCTCGGCACAATCCTGCTATCTTATTCTGAAACTGTGAAAGACGTCCACACCGCAACATGTGTTACCCTCCTGACAGCGAGCTGCAGTTGTTGTTTTTCTTCTCTGTGTTTATTAGTAGCTTGCAAACAAAGCATACATGTACCGCCACTCACTGTGTCAGCCGTGTAGATGCTGCCCTTTTTAAGTCAATCTGCAATATTTATTGACTATGATTTTAATTATTTGAATAATGCATAATTATAAAAATGTCCCATTATTGGCAGATAATTCATTGGCTTGATATGTATCGTGCATTCCTACTCCTTATTTCCTGTGTCTCATGTGGCACATTTGCACAGGATAAGCAAAGTCTGTATTTTACTCAACTATCCCCCGTTACCAAAGAGAATCAATGTAAGTTCTTCGCAGTTAATATCCCCAGTAGTAAAGGAAATAAGAGCCCTGTTGCTCTGAGGAAAAGAGAAAGCGATCTGGCTATCTTTCCAACACTAGTGCCAACAAGAATACCTTTTGGAAATGCTAGGGGGGGTGTGTTTCCACTTTAAGTGGAATATAACTCCTACTCTCCTGATGTCTCTTTCATATCACTGGTAGTGCGGACTAAAGTGTCACCTCTGACTCTGTGTGTGTTACCCTCTTTCAACAATCTCAGTCTCCTCAGTGCTGCAGGTGTACAGAAAGATCCCTCTCTCTCTAACCTTTCCCTCTGTGCAGCCACCTCCAGGGGCTCTCATTTCAGGTTTGACTTTTATTTTCCCTCTCAACTAAATTGACCACCAGAAATGTGAAACTTTGTAAAGTGAGACGCCCCCGGGGGAAGTCACGATGCCAACCTGCAACCTGGCTTTGTAGCGTCTGTCTGCGGAGAGGAGTAAAGCAAATGATGAAAGTTTAAAAAAAAAAAAAAATGAGGGGGAAAAGTACTAAGAGGAAATGGGTTAATCAGAGCCGACGGGTGCATGCAGACGTGTGTGTGTCTTTCTGTCTGTCACTGCATGTGTGTGTCTGTGTCTGTCTTTGTGTGCGCGTGCCTTGGGAGGACTGCTTGCTCGGGGACAGGGGGGCTCTCAGGATGGATTCATCAGAAGCCAGGGGCAATGCTGTGCACCATTAGGATCAAGGTTGCTATTTCAGGATGCTACCTGCTGAGGGATGTACTCTGCTCACAGTTTTGATGGCCCCTCCACCCAAGTCCATTAAGCAAAGCAGAGTTGGTCTGTGCTGCTGCTGCTCCTGCTGCTGCTGAGTAACAAGGATGGGACCCATTTTCAAGAAACTGACCAGTTGTAATATTTCAGTGATGTGCATGTTTATGACATCTATAGCTTTGTTTTTACATTTTTAGGAAAAATGTAAACTTTAACAGTGATCTCCAACAGGCCTGATTGACAGTGCATCTGATAGAGTTTTATCCCGAAGACCTCGACTGAGATGTCTTAATTCTAGATGGGACAAAAAAGGCAGCACAGAAAGTGAAACTACAATCTGTTGTGTTGATACTGATCTACCGAAATCATAAAATCATTATAAAAATCATAAATTATCATTGAAAACAATTTAACAGGAGACTTCTGACATCCTGGTCAAAGACTTTATTTTGGCAATTGTTGCCTCACACAGTATTTAAATGAGTACATGTGTGTGTGTGTGTGTGTGTGTGTGTGAGGAGTACAGTGAGTCAGCATTCTTTGCTGCCTGACTTTCACAGCACAGAGACACAGAGTGACCTCTGCAGTTTTTGGGGTTAAAGGTCTCATCATGCAGTGAACTGTAGCTGCAGATTTATGAAACATGTGAAACTGTTTAAATCATTGCGCAGCATTATTCACATTTTTTCTCACAGAATATGTTTGCATTTAAGTTAAATAAATGAAATGAATAAATATAATATATGGTAACACTTCAAGTTCCCCTACTAAGCATTTCTTAACAGTGTATAAACCTTTAAATGAGCTCTGTAACAGATATTCAGAGCATTAAAGGTCTAGCGCAACGATACTCACCTTGCTTTGACCGGGGGCTACTTTTGTGAAATGACACTAGGCCAAGGGCCAGTTAATTAACAAACATTGATATTTAAAATATAAATAATCAGCCCTGACCTCTGTTGGTGAGTCTGGGGGGATCCTTTTTTAAAATATTTTTTTATAACAAGCTTTATTGTCATGCTTTTATGCAATCTAGCTGAAAAAAATCTCAATGTGAATCAGTTTCATTGTGAAATAGAAAATGGTCAGTGGGCTACCTGCCACCCTGTCGCAGGCTGTTTTGGCCCACGGGACACAAGTTGAGTATCACTGGTCTGGTGTGTAGCATTTAGTGGCAGCTAGTTGCGAGGTTGCAGATTGCAACCAATTGATACTTCTCCTGTGTGCCAAGCATGTAGGAGAACAACATTTGGCAAAAGAAAAACATGATAGGCTCTTTATAGAGCCAGTGTTTGGTTAAAGACAACTCGCTCTGTATGTTGATAGAAAGAGCTTATTTTAAACTAATGCAAACACAAGGATTCGTAGTTTCATCTTACACACAGGACCTTTTATAGAGCAGCCATTGAGTATTTGCTATGTAAAAATATAGTGGAGTAATGGCGTCCTGAGCAGAAGTTATATTACCTCTGTGTGTGTGTTGTAATCAGAGCTTCTCTGTTGTTTTTTGTGGTAGGACAGTCTGGCTGCGTGTGCTTGTAAGTGCATGTGATATCCATGTGTGTATCCCACTGGCTAGCTCATATGGCAGTTACCACTGATATTGGGATGATGATGGCGTGGAAGTGTAACACCCAGCCTCCAGCCCCCCCAGTGCCCCTGGTCAGCCCTTTTGCAGTTGTTAGCACTGTTTATGGAGTTTGCAACGTATGTTGTAGCCGCCAGCTCAGTCTCCTCCATGTTGAGAACCTTGTGGAGCCATCTCATACCTTCTGAATATCACTTAAAGACTTTACTGATTTGTAATATTTATCAACAATTAAAGGTAAAAAAAAAGAAGTAAAAGCCAATCTAGATTTGGTCTCGTTCGGCGTTTCATCTCATTATATTTGTGTTTTTTCGGCACAGTGTCTCTTAGATGCCTGCTGCTTACCATCCGGCATCTGGTTGCAACCTTTATATAAAACCCCAACCTCACCTGAGCACTGTGCGGGCACACAGCTATATACGTCCCAAACATAGAACATAAGACAAAAAGGAGAAAATCCAGGCAGAGGGCAGAGTCCCTGCAGAAAAATACACCGCCACACACTCCTAGATGGGTCGTAAGTGATAACTGAGAGGGATTACATCTGTATGAGTCTATACATTGTTTTAAGGAAAATCCTACATAGTATATCTCTAAAGCATCTCTTATGAAAACATATTTTATCAGTAGTACTGTATTTTACTGTGTCTTCATTTATTATCCATTCATAGTCTCCGGGTGCCCACAGGATGAGATATAGCCTAGTTGACAAATACATGAATAAACAATTATATCTGCTTACATCTGCATTGTGTGTGCTTTAAACCATTTATGCTCATAAATGCTGAATAGAGATTTAAAGTAAAGTGTTTCCTAATATGTGTATAAAATATAGATACTTATTATGCAAGATAGCACGCACAAGAGGCATAGCTGATCAGACTAATACAACTGGCATCCAGGGACTATGATTTTTTTTTTGTTCATTGAAATACAGAAATGATACAATGACCTTTGCCATGTTCCTAGTTCATTACAAACCATTATAAAGCTATTTCTTTTGAAATATGTAACATAAAGGTACATTTTGTGCTTTTTAGCATCTTGAATGTGTTATAATCACATTCACTTCATAAGTCAAACAACAAACTTAAAGCCTTGGAAAACACCATCTGCAAATTATGCCCCTTCTTTCTGTAACTACCATACATAGGCTGTCACACAAACTATTTACTCTTCCTTTAACACCTCTGTGCAGTACACCTGTGTGGCCGCTATCAGTGCTTTTGCTACACAGAAAGGATTAAGGGAGCACTAAAACTCATCTCCAGTCAACCTGTGTGGGAAAAACAGCTCAATGAGAGCTTTTATCCTGCAGATGGCAGAGTTTCACCACGAACCATCTTAACATGCTGCCGACGAGCGGACCACTGACCTCCTCAGCTCTGGTCTCCATTTTAACTGTCTGAGTGAGAGGATGCTTTTGCTGTTCATATATCACACACCTGTCTTTACACTCTTACACACTTTTAATGCCTCTTACATTGGAATCCTTTCCAAGCAGTTTGTGTGCTGATGTTCAGATGTGGAGAGAGATAAAGAGAGTGGATGATAAAGAAGAGTCAGAGGTATAAAAGCAGACTTTTTGTCAGCTGAGCTTCCTTAAATTATTCGTCAAAAGATTGCGAATCTCTTCCTTTTTATGGACATTTAAACATTCATACAAGAAGCCTGTGATCTGATTGTGTGCAGTCGATGAATTTATATTATTGTAATATTTCATGTCAGAATCCAGTTTTCAAATAAAAAGGAATTTGCCTTGGTATATTGGTGTGTAACAGCAAACATAGTCAAATGAAATAAGAGCAGCTATCACAGAAACGTGGGCTGAATAATTATATTTCACTTACAGTAAAACTTGTGACAGATCTTCGGCAGATGCCTGTACTATTGTGGCTCCCTCTGTGACTTCATGGGCAAAGCAGATGCCAGAAAATGTAATTAACTGAAATCGACATTCCAGAAAGGCCCACTGGGGATCTCGCTGCCAAGCGGAGTGGCAGATCTGTGTAGCATCAGAGTGGGAAAAACAGAGAGATGGGCACAGATTCATCTGCACTTTAGTGCTATCTGCCAATATTTGCAAATATAACAATTTTAACATCATGCACTTGCTGATAAGAAGTCAGTTTTAGCATTAAAATAAACAGCCGAGGTTGGTTTATTTCTGAATGTTGTTGTCAGAGCCAAACATCAGCATGACCCCTTGAAACGACAGCATGAAGAGATGTTTGCGTAGGGAGCTGCCGCAGAAGACTTCATGGACGAGTACAAAATGTTCTGATGTTTTGTTCTTGTTGATGAAACAGAAAAGGGAGATATGAACTCCCCGGCGTCTGTGCTCATATTTATGAGGTGGTGTCGAGTCTTAGCTGGAGATATTTCATTAAGAATAAGAGCGGGGGCAGAGAGGAGAGCAGCGGGGGATGACTGATCAGTCAGGTGATAGGGATTTTGTCATCCATGGGTCAGCGCCTTTTCTTGGAGCCTGCCAGAAAGCTGTAAGACTCAGACAAAAACAATGCAGTACTCCTTTCTGACCTGTGTTACTCCCTCCTATTGTACTGTAGCCTTTCTGTTGCCTCTCTTAAACAAACTGAATGTAGTCTGCCTGGTGCAATTCGTATTAAGCCGGCAGTTCACTGGAGCTGCAAAGAATAAAGGTGGTGTCTTATGTATTTTTTTTTGTAGCGTTGACCATCATAGAGGAGTCCTGTTAAGTCAGGCATTGTCAGACAATATATATATATATATATATATATATATATGTATCCCTGGCTTGTTTTCAGTGGAAGCTCCCTCAGAGCCTCACTGACGCTGCCAGCAGATTAGCCGTCCTCATATTCCTGCTTCCCCGGTTATTTCTCCTGCTTGTTTTCTTTTAATAAAGCTGGCTGGCCTCCTTAGTCCTGAAGCCGGCTGGCAGACACACAGGCAGACAAGGAGCCAAGCAGGTGGGCAGTAATATCAGGTAGAGATGAGAGGGTAGGAGACAAACTGGCCAGAGAGGGAGACGTGTCGAGTGGGTGCTGGAAAAGGTCGTAGGAGAGGTCGCAGCACTACAAACCCCCCGCTCTGTGGTGCAGTCACAGCGAACGTGACAGCTCTGTGACGTTGTCGCTTTTGATTGTCTCCTCTCTGTGTGAGGAGCTGCATTCTTGTCAGTGAGACTGGCAGCCAGACACACATTCATGCAAGCGAGCACACACACAAACACACTTTCTGAGAGTGGAAAGGGGAAACATCACCTGCCTTTGACTTCCTCACTATCAAATCACAAATAAACACTTTTAGACTATGACTATGACACTTAATTTTTATGTACTGTGAATTTCCGGCACAAAGCTTTTACCTTGAAGTGCCATTTCCTGCTGTAAAGTGAGTGACTAACGGACAGCTACTTAACAGAGACAGCAAACTAGCTTGACGACATGGCCAAACTCAAGTATGACGCCAAATATATTAAACTGTGTGGACCTTGACCTAATGATGCTAAGGAAGAATCTGGACCCCATGGCTGGACCAGTTGGGAACCACTGCTCTATACTTTATTCAGAGTGTTTCTGTTATTCAGAGGTTGTCTGCATGTGGCTCTCAACATGGCGGTCAGTCAGTGAGTCGCAGCTAACAGTGCTAATAGCGTGACCAGTGCTAACAATGCCAACAGTGTTGACAGAGCTGATATGTTAGCCTGGGCACCCTACTCTCACTCCCCAACTGTTCAAGTACTGGTGTCGGTCCATGGCCCTTGCCATCAGATACCGATGCACTGATGTACGCTTTAATGGCGGTATAAGATGCACCAGGCAGTGCTGCCAGCAACTGTCGTAGTATAAAGAGCAAGAAAGTCTGCATAGGACGAGTCTGAGGGGAGCTGAATAGGTCAAACAAACCCTGGACTTTCACTCTGGAGAGCTCTTGAAACCAGAAGGCAATCCAGTTATTAGAATAACAACGTAGTATGCTAGTATGTTTGTCACCTGACGTTACATTTCGTTGGTAACAAATGTATGTATATTAAGGCAAACCATGTTTCTTCCAAACCTAACTATGTGCTTTTGTTGCCTAAACCAAAGGAAACACACCTAAAATCTTTGTTTTTTATACCTACGTTTAAAGTTTATTTTGAAAAGACTGCATGCATGTAACGAAGACACTGTGCATTTCCCATGAAAACAGAAGTTTATTTTAAAAAGACACAATGCTTGTAAAAGGCGTAAATTGACCAGGCCCCCAGTGTGCCAGGCTTTGAGGCCCGTTTTTGTGGTGGCCAAACAGTGTAATTACATCTATCAAATGATGCCATTGGGCCCAAAAAGACTTTCCCATTGACTTACACTGTGAAAGAGATGTCTGTAAATCAGTGGATACCTTTTTTGAGCGTCACAACCCTTGCAAAATGAATCGTTTCACTATCAGAATTTGATCTGCTCGGTCGGATAACATTTGGAAAGTCTAGATAAGCTTAACTGCAAGTAGCCGGCGGCTGCTGGAAATCACGTGTGCACCTGCTCTACTGACCACACAGTGTGGAAGCACTGCCGATCATCTGGGTAATGTTACACACCACAGCTGTGTCAGGCGCCACTGAGCAACCTTCCTAGAAGTGAACGGGGTCCCGTCTCCAGCGCTGTGTCCGGTTCTCTTTATACATCCATGAAATTGGACAGCTTAGACAGTGGAAGGGTACCTAGAGCGTCATAGTTTGATGTGTAGGGCCACTGACCAGCAAGCTTTAATGTCATTGCTCATGTGATTCTCAAAGAAGGCAGCTGGATGTCTTGGTGACACCCCTCCTGCCCTCCGAGCTCCACCTCTCTGTAACAGCAACTCAGTCATCATAGCTGCTGATGGTTTATCCCTAATGCTGACCCATAAATAAAGCAGCAACCAATGGAGAGAATTGATTTCCAGAGGCTTGGAGGAGTGCTGGAGATTTATGCTCTGAGTCGTACTCCACTGCAGTGCCGTATATCACTCTTTCTGATATGTTTTGCCCTTCATCTTTTTTTCCAGCCCATCACTCTGCCTCTGACTCTAACGCCCAGAACAGAGTGTTCCCTGTCCTTTTTCTTTTTTTGTGAGATTATAACGTTTGCCAAATGGTCTTTCTTTTTCCCTTTGATCTTCTGGTGGTTTATCTTCTCATTTTATTCGCTCATGTGCTCTGCTCACCTGGCCTTTCGCAGCTTTGTTTTTCTCTCTGCTCTGTCTCTCTTTCTCACACACACACACCGTTTATGCCTACCATACACTAGAGGACTTTGAAAAGACTTTGTAAAGACGAAAGGCAATGTGAGTTTTTTAGTCACACCATAAGATTTTGCAAAGACTGGGGACCTTGCAGGGTCACTATTTGCAAGACTACAAGTAGATTCCTTTTGAGATTATTTCCCATCCTGCTCCAGTTGGAAAATATTAAGGCAAACTCCCTTTGAGAAATATGACATATTAACAACTCCTTAACTGCCCACAAAAACACAAAGCTCTAGAAACACAAGATAAAAGGCATTGCAGTTGACAGTATTCTTGTCAATTTGGCATCAAAATAATCCATAGAGATAAACTGTATTCCCGTACCAACTCAACAAACTGTTCACTCCACAACCCCACCAGTTCCTCCTCCTTTCCCACAGTACAAGAGAATTGAGACTTCATGCTCATGTTCATGTTCTTGCCTCCCTGGAGTCCCCTCCATGTTTACTGTCTACCTGGCTTGCTGCTTCTTCTTTGGTGCTGCAGAGAGCGCACCTGTTCTTCCCTATTTGTATGAGCCAACACTAAAAATGTATGATAATATTAAACATGATTGATTTTGTCGGAATGGCAAAACAAGAAAAAGACTGACTAAAGAGCTCAGGCTGAGTTTTATAACCTCCTTACACCAAACAAGTGAGATCACAGGAGCGCACACCAAGTGAGGTAAAACTCCTGTTGTCCAAAGGGAAATTGACCACACTCGAGCAGACCAGCGTATACCTTTATGGAATTTGCTCATTTTGCTGATTTTCAGTTTGAGCGGCTTTGGCTATACATCAGAGCAGTCTTTGAGTAGAGCTTCCAGCTTCTGGTTATACATGTAGAATTGTGGAAACAGTACTGTACACTGTAGAAAGACCATATATCACAGAAAAAGAGTCAAACATTCTCATGAAACTCTAGATTTTCTTTCTCTGTCTTGCCCGTTCTTCGATATTTTATTGCTGTGATCCGAAGCAGCGCATCCGTCTGATTGTGTCTGAACTGCATTTTCAAAAGATCCCATCATTCCCCGTAATCCAGCCCTCTGATTCACTTACATACTTAATCCAACTACAAAGCTACATATGGATGGGCCTGCTCCAGATTTGCACATTGTGCGGCAGATGTTCCCCCTGCTCATCTGTGTGAGTGCGTACGTGCCGGTCCATCCTGCAGTGGGCATCCAGGTGCTTCAAGCACCAGGAGCCATAACAGACCTGGGTTTATTAATGTTGTTCATTTCCTTTCGTCTGTTCGCCTCCAGCCGCCTGGCTGCACAGCTCTCCAGTCCAACATTCCACACACTCCACTGGAATTAAGGGAGAGGCCTGCGGCAAGGCAGGGAAGGAGCTCAGGAATGTCTCTGTTATCACAGAGAGAGAGGATGGAGGGAGGAAGGGGACGGGAGGTCAGCCCAGAGGGCCCCTGCGTTGTTAGGTTGACTTTCGTCAGGACCGCTGGAGTTGTAGGGGGTTCCATCGAAGCTTTGATCACTACTCACAGCTCTGCTTGTAGGCTCATATTACCACAGAGGTGCATGCCTCCAGCTCAATCAGAACACATAGGAGTCTAATTTTAGAGCTGCCGCTTTTTAAATCAATATCTCCACTCCTATCAGTGGCAGTGTCATGTAGATTATCTCACGGCCTTCACAGATGTCACACCAGGTTGGCTCTGCTCTCAGTCCACAGTGTGAGCTGCTGAGGATCACCCCACATTCACTCACTTGCATGCTGCTCGTGCATGCGGAGGGACACATACACGGACGAAAGCATCCCTCTGGGTCAACGGTAGCTGGAGTCAGACCGTGTGCAGGCATATGCACGCATGTGTGGTGAGTGAGCGAGAGCGACAGTTTGATGATATGATGAGCACAGAGCTAATCAAATTTTTTTGGAAGGCTATCGTTAAGCAGAGTGGTTTAATGCTGCCAGCTTTATTTATTACAGTATTTGTTAGTGTTTGGTGTTCATGTGTTTAATTCCTGCCGGTCATGTCTAAATGTTTGGTCTTCTGGAGAGGGATGAAAGGAGATGTTTTCTGAAGTTAGACATCTATTGCAACACCAAAGGGTATTTCTTAGTTGTTGATCATTCTCTGCTCTGAACAAGTATTACAAAAGGGCAACTGTCAGTGTCTCTATGGTTTGAACTATAACTTTAATTCAGTGTGTTGATGTTTGGGTGGTAATTTGTGTGCGGACTGATTTGCATCATCTTACAGTCATCGAATCTGTGTTGTGGGATTTGTTGATGGCAGTAAATTAGATATGGAGAAAGTGTAGATCTTATTAACGCTAATGAATCCAATAGAAGTGAGGACAGATTTCTCCATGGGGGTCGTAGAGTATAGAAAGTAAAATTTAACTGCCAATAATTTAATTCATTTGGACATTTGCCACTGGAATATGAACACTTGATCTTTCTTTCCTTACTTAGCATAGATATAATGCATAAAGTCATTTTATTTCTCACAGGCAGTTCTATAAAGCTTTTATATAATGCCTTCAGTTCAGTAATTCAGTGTGAACTCTCAGTGATGGGATTTCAGTGTGAAATCCATTTAATCTTGTCCATGTTGTGCCGCCTATATATAAATACAAAGGGGATTATATTCATCCATTTACTATTCTTTTTGTAGATTCGAGACAAGGCTTACCATGTGAGTATTTTTAAGACACCTGAATATTATCTGCAGCAATCACTTTCTTCAAAGTGGATTATTACCATACATTGTGCAAAATGTGGGAGAATTTACGGCAACACAATAAAGTGTAGGTGAAGATTAATGATTGAAGTTACATAAAACCATAACGATAGCTAGGTTAGGTTTCTATCTCAGAGTCCAGGGTTAACTGCTGTGATTCAGATACATTCTGGTATAAAATGCTGTCATCCTGGCCTGCAGAGTCCTAGTGTGTCATACAGGCTGACCTTGCCGCGGGACTGCTGCTCTTGCACATTACACACTGACTAACAGCATGACAACAGAGCTAATCACAGCCTTGTAGCTGTGGTCTGCATAGTGTTCTCTCTGATATGCTGTGTGATTAAAGATATGCATGTTCCAGTTGTTGCATACAGGGTGTGGACAACGAAGAATTCATATGCTTACGTAGGTAATATTTAATATTTGTTGTAATATTTTTTTTGCAAAATAATAAAGACCATAGCAGCCTTAAAATTGCAATGGAAAGGTCAAGCTGTATGTTCATGTTGTTTGCACTTGGAGGTCAAAAATAGGTCATTTTTCCTAGGAAGAATTACATTTTGGATTACTAAAATGACAATAGTGGACAGGAATAATGTCACTGTGGATATCTGAAATGTTCTTTTTGACTAGGAAGAATTAAATTACAGATATCTGTAATATTTATCCAGTCTAGCTTTTAAATCTTAAATGGTCACTTGTACTTTTTAAGGATTTTAAAATATCTTAAATTTAGTTTTGACTGATACAACCACAATTGTGTATATCATGAAATACAGTTTCTCCTTGTAAGAAGGTATCTTTAGTTACCCTCCAACTGGTGAGACTACAGTTTTGACCAGGAGAAATGCTAATATAGTAGATATCTAAAACATAATTACAGATCAGAATGTTCATTCATTCACTCATTTTCTCTAACCGCCTATCCTGTGATGGAGCCTATCCCAGCTGACATTGGGCAACCCTGGACAATTTGCAGATTATCACAGGGCTGACACAGTAGCCCTTTTTAAATAGGAATTGTGCTAATTTGCAGGAAAGCCCAATCAGTCTTTTTTCAGCATTGGCTGTATAAAAACAAAATCGGGGAGTGCAGCAAAATGCCGCCTGCCTACTTTTGTTCATACAGAATGCGCCTTTTTCGGGGCAATGGGGGGCGTGAGCAAGTAACAAAACACGTAGCTCAGCATGTGACGTAAACATTGACGTGGGAGGGAAGCCACAGCTGGTCAGTCCTTCGGTGATTCTCTCATAAGTCGTCCTTCACCGTCCCCATCATTTGATGGTTAATGGCTTCTTCATTTGCGAGGGCAAGGAGGGCGCACAATTCTTTGTGTCCCCAGTTGCTCATCTTTACAGTGTCTGTCAGGTTTGCGTTTCCCTCTTGCTACTAGTACTAGCTGCTCATTCCTGCTATCAGCTGTTTCCTGTTTATCCACCGCCAGTGGGTCGCACGTGCAGCGTTATCATCAGCTCCTCCCACAAGTCTTCAACAGCCCCTCCCGTTGCAGAAGGGCGCCTTGTTCTTTTTAAACCAAAAAGGTTCCACCAATATGTCTACCCTACGAGGTGGAAAATTGGGCACCTTGGATCAACTTGCCAATCCAGCTCTGTGTGTCTAAACGCTCGCAGCTTGCCGGCAGAACGGCCCAACATTCGCCGAAAATCTGGCCGTGTAAAAGGGGCTATAGAGACAGATAACCATTCACGCTCACTTTCACACCTACGCCCAAAGTTAGAGTCACTAATTAACCTAACCTGCAAGTCTTTAGACTGACAGAAGGGCTCCCCCAACCTGGGTTCAAGCCCCCCACCCTGGGGTTTGAACCATGAACCCTCTTGCTGTGAGGCAGCAATGCTAACCACTGCACCACCGTGCAAATGCTCATGATTTGCCATAGCTTGAAAACTGACAGAATGTTCTTTTAAACAGGCATGACGGTGTTGCAGTGGTTAGCATTGTAGCCTCACAGCTGGAGGGTTCGAACCTGCCTCTTGCCCAGTGTCAGCTGGGATAGGCTCCAGCCCGCAACCCCTAACAGGATAGGTGGTTACGGAAAATGAATGAATGAATATTCTTTTAAACATATGTCAACTGATTCATTACTCTCAGTTAAACATAAACAACAAATTAAAAGTTATTTTCACCTGTCAACATTTTGCATCCATTTATCTCTACATACCTAGCAGCTACTTGCTAGCTACTGTGTGCACTCGGCTGCAGTAAACCAGCTTCTCTGCATGGTTTTAACGTCACTTCGATACCTGTAATCATATCTGAATGAGCCGAGCTTCATCAGCTTTGTCCTGTGTGGTTGACTTTGGCTTGGCTTAGCCGTGAATAAAACCTATAATATACCTGACAGCAGGACTCCACCGCCTTGACTGCTTGGTGTAGTACAACAGTAGTGCAGTGTTTTTTTTACTGTGTGTACCCTGGTGGTGTTGTCCCAGCAATGTTGCTTCCATATGCTGTTTGCTGTACATGTCACATGGTTAGGCCAGTGGCACTAGTTCAACTCAGGGGGCCCCAGGTGATACAAGAGCTGTAGGCAAACAGAGGCAGATAACATCTCTACACAAAGCTCGGCTCCCTGTTGGTTGTGCAGCAAAGGCTGTTATTATGCAGATAGCTATAAATACTAACAAGAACAAGAGAAAAGCAGATGACATATAACTAACATTACAGCTGAATCTGAGCCCAGGATGTCCAAGTTGCTTGGTTTGTGCA
This sequence comes from Epinephelus lanceolatus, assembly GCF_041903045.1. Lineage (NCBI taxonomy): Eukaryota > Metazoa > Chordata > Actinopteri > Perciformes > Serranidae > Epinephelus > Epinephelus lanceolatus. Next base: position 22,154,574 of record NC_135735.1, on the reverse strand, counting down.
TCCTGTTGGCAGTCATATGTGATGTTACCATTATATGGTAATACCAACAGTAAAAACAAAATGAAGCAGCTGCAGTTGATAGTTATTCATTATCTAGTTTTCAGTTCATGCCATCACATCTTTCTAAACAGTAGGCACAGATTGAACTCGTCCTTTCATGCCCTTACATTTCAGAAAATTGAAAATATCCATCCTTATGTTCTGCCTTTTAAACATAAGTAACAAACAAATGTAACCAACGATGATAAAGATAAAATAACAGTTTTAAAGTAAGCAATTTGGATTTACTTATCAGAGCTACAGTACAGGCCAAAAGTTTGGACACACCTTCTCATTCAATGCGTTTTCTTTATTTTCATGACTATTTACATTGTAGATTCTCACTGAAGGCATCAAAACTATGAATGAACACATGTGGAGTTATGTACTTAACAAAAAAAGGTGAAATAACTGAAAACATGTTTTATATTCTAGTTTCTTCAAAATAGCCACCCTTTGCTCTGATTACTGCTTTGCACACTCTTGGCATTCTCTCCATGAGCTTCAAGAGGTAGTCACCTGAAATGGTTTTCCAACAGTCTTGAAGGAATTCCCAGAGGTGTTTAGCACTTGTTGGCCCCTTTGCCTTCACTCTGCGGTCCAGCTCACCCCAAACCATCTCGATTGGGTTCAGGTCCGGTGACTGTGGAGGCCAGGTCATCTGCCGCAGCACTCCATCACTCTCCTTCTTGGTCAAATAGCCCTTACACAGCCTGGAGGTGTGTTTGGGGTCATTGTCCTGTTGAAAAATAAACGATCGTCCAACTAAACGCAAACCGGATGGGATGGCATGTCGCTGCAGGATGCTGTGGTAGCCATGCTGGTTCAGTGTGCCTTCAATTTTGAATAAATCCCCAACAGTGTCACCAGCAAAACACCCCCACACCATCACATCTCCTCCTCCATGCTTCACAGTGGGAACCAGGCATGTGGAATCCATCCGTTCACCTTTTCTGCGTCTCACAAAGACACGGCGGTTGGAACCAAAGATCTCAAGTTTGGACTCATCAGACCAAAGCACAGATTTCCACTGGTCTAATGTCCATTCCTTGTGTTTCTTGGCCCAAACAAATCTCTTCTGCTTGTTGCCTCTCCTTAGCAGTGGTTTCCTAGCAGCTATTTGACCATGAAGGCCTGATTCGCGCAGCCTCCTCTTAACAGTTGTTCTAGAGATGGGTCTGCTGCTAGAACTCTGTGTGGCATTCATCTGGTCTCTGATCTGAGCTGCTGTTAACTTGTGATTTCTGAGGTTGGTGACTCGGATGAACTTAACCTCAGAAGCAGAGGTGACTCTTGGTCTTCCTTTCCTGGGTCGGTCCTCATGTGTGCCAGTTTCGTTGTAGCGCTTGATGGTTTTTGCGACTCCACTTGGGGACACATTTAAAGTTTTTGCAATTTTCCGGACTGACTGACCTTCATTTCTTAAAGTAATGATGGCCACTCGTTTTTCTTTAGTTAGCTGATTGGTTCTTGCCATAATATGAATTTTAACAGTTGTCCAATAGGGCTGTCGGCTGTGTATTAACCTGACTTCTGCACAACACAACTGATGGTCCCAACCCCATTGATAAAGCAAGAAATTCCACTAATTAACCCTGATAAGGCACACCTGTGAAGTGGAAACCATTTCAGGTGACTACCTCTTGAAGCTCATCGAGAGAATGCCAAGAGTGTGCAAAGCAGTAATCAGAGCAAAGGGTGGCTATTTTGAAGAAACTAGAATATAAAACATGTTTTCAGTTATTTCACCTTTTTTTTGTTAAGTACATAACTCCACATGTGTTCATTCATAGTTTTGATGCCTTCAGTGAGAATCTACAATGTAAATAGTCATGAAAATAAAGAAAACGCATTGAATGAGAAGGTGTGTCCAAACTTTTGGCCTGTACTGTACATCAGAGCAGTGAATAAAAATTGAGATAAAAGCTATGTCACCGTTACATAGTCTGTCCACCAGAGAGCACTGAGAAGTTTATTTTTCAACTGTAAAATGTTCTGCTCAGTACAAACCCTGATTAAAGCTGATTAAAAGACAAATTCAAGGGATCCCAATCAATTTTTTGCTGATTTTATGTGTTTATTAAAAAAGAAAGAGAGATAATATCAGCAGCAATGTTGTTATTTGTTTTTTCTTAATGTCAAATATCGATTTCAGTATCGTCCTCAAAAATACGATATTGGTCAGGCTGTGATACTTGTCTGAAAGTGGTTGTAAGCATGGAGTGCCATTGATTTACATTGTCTTTTTTAATTACAAACCTCTCCGTGCTGTCACAGTGCATAACTGTGTTGTCCAAGTGTGGGTCATTGGAGGGGGTAAGTCATTATATCTTGTGCCATTTTTTGGCACTTTGATATAGCACCCTGTGCTTTTATTTTTTCATCTATTTTGAGATTTTTTTTTTTTTTAAAGATATTTTTTTGGGCATTTTGCCTTTAATGGACAGGACAGGTAAGTGTGAAAGGGGGAGAGAGAGAAGGGGGGATGACATGCAGCAAAGGGCCACAGGCTGGATTCGAACCCGGGCCGCTGCGGCAACAGCCCTGTACATGGGGCACCTGCTCTACCACTAAAGGCCCGTTTCCACTGAAGAAGTTCCTGGTACTATTTGGGGGGCAGGAACTACTACAGGAACGTCCTCTCGCTCGGCCCTCTCAACCGCCGTGTCTCCACTGAGAGCGGAGTACGAGGAAGGTTCCTGTAAAGTTACGGGCTCTGGATGTGATGTAATCGTTGCGCGACCATTTACCGGGGTAACGTAGGCAGTTAGCTGTTAGCCCTTAGCGGTGTCTTTAATAACTCACTAAATGGCCCATGAAAAAAAAATATTGTTTCCAGCGGATGTCTTAGTTACAACATTATTGAGCTAACTGGAGTAGTTTCATGTCGTATCCAACAACGGGAGGCTTTTAACAGATGACGTCCTGATGTTAGCTTTGCTGCTGCTGTTAGCTGTCCCTGTCAGCTGCAGCCACTGATGCTTTCTAGACATTGTGATTTCCCAAAACTGAATACATACCACACATATCAACACAAAACTGCTTTGCTAGCTCAATCATGTTGTAACTAAGATATCCGCTGGAAAAAATATTTTTTTCACGGGCCATTTAGTGAGTTTTTTTACATGGCGGCGGAAGCTATATGAACGAGCTAATCCTCGTCTGCTGAGTTTTAAAAATGCCGGCTATTTTGTTGCTTTCTGTTGACATCACATCCCTCCTTGAGTATATCCAATCAGCACCAAATAAATCCCAAGCCCCAGCCAGGAGTCTTTTGGGGCCGTTCTGAGTACCTACTCCGAGGCAGGGACTTGTTTAGCCCCCGTAAAAGTTCCGGAACTCTGTCCTTCGGGGGTGGTTCCTGCGGTGGAGACACGCACCAACGGCCCCGGCCGCGTAAAATTACCCCGAAGTTCCTGCGGTGGAAACGGGCCTTAAGCCACCAACGCCCCATCTATTTTGAGATTTGAAAAAGATAGTATCCTCTATACAATTCTTAGGGCTAAAATGATTAGCTAATCAACTGAAAATACATATGCAACTTCTTTGATTGTCAGTTCATTGTTTTAGTCCATTTTCAAGCCAAAGTTTCACGCAATGTCTGGTTCCAGCTTCTCAGTTGTAAGGATCTTAGGGAAGGGAATCGAGAACCGGTTCTACTTGACAACCAGTTCCAAACTGTCTGATCCATCGAACTCATATCCTCCAAGCTTATAAATTCCTTTTATCGATGCTGGCATATTTTTCTGACAGTTGGGCATTGCAATGAAGTCAAACTTGTGTTTACACTGCTGGACACTGGCAACAAGAAGGAGTCATGGTGGGGATGAAGAAATGGTCCAAAGACAGATGTCAACATGCTGCTTGTGTCATTTGAAGTACCAGCAAAGTGCTAAAACACCTTTCTACACAGCAAAGGCTTAAATTCCAAGAATGGCCTGTGTGTGACACCATGCACAAGTGCCACTGCTTCCCAGCTGAGCAGCATGTCCGTTACTGAGGGTAAATATCCTATGTTACAATAACATGAGCCGCGCACAGGCAGGCTTAGCAGGTTTTTCCCTTTGACTAAGAAAACCTAAATGAAAACTAATACTGTACAAATATTCTCTCATTCCATCCAGTTTAGATGACAGACTGGCACTACAGCTAGCTCTCAGGCTGCAGCCAACTTGACTGGCCCATCAGCTTCCCCCCTTCACACTTATTACTGCACAGGGAAGTAAAATGAGTAAAGAAAGGGTGTAGGCCCTTGTTTCTTTCGCAAAGAAATCTGATAAGGAAACAGTAAGGGATTTGATAAAGAATCAGACCAATAAAATGTTATCAGTTTCCTTCCCTAAAGGATCTCAAGCCTTTTCTCTTGTGTTTTGTGACAGAAAACAAAATTCCTTTGGGTGTTAAGATTGTAATTCTGGGGTCTTTCTTGTATTATTTTAAAGTATTTTCTGAGATTTCACCATTATTTTCGCCTTCTTGACATTTCTGTATGCATCCTTGTGTCCCTACACACTTTAAAATCAAAGCCACACCATTGCATCTCTCTGCCCGGCATGCTGCAAAGGTCAGGATGTGCACATTCAGTGTCCCCTCACGTATGAGCTCATAGGAACTGTCTATATGCTGCAGAATAGGGCACTGTAAATCCCTGCCCACCGCCCAGCTCAGCCCTGACCCGGCTCAGGCCCCACAGTACCCACACTGAGAGAGGTGGCTTAGACTGGCTTTTAGGTCCGCTCCCTTTCTGCTGAGTTCATCAGGCTGGTCCTTTGAGCAGGGAGCCAACCCACTGCCTTGTGGTGCTTTCTTTCTTTTCAGGCGACAAATGTGCTAAAACAGCACTCGGTAATCACTTGGCATTAGGGGCCGTTGTGTTGGGCATTAGTGGTCAGAATTGACCAGTGGGACGTTATAAAAATGAGTCTGACAAGAGAACACCAAAGCTGATGAGTCTGGATCCTGGCACTGGACGGCTAGAGGATTAGTCAGCTAACACACTGGCTGGGGCTTCTGCAGGGTCGGGTCCCATCGCATCTCATCACCACCAGGCTTGAAGCGGCCCCTGTGGCTGCCGTGTCTCCATCCGCCTCTCTGGCTGGCTGGCTGACTGGCTGGCTCTGGGTTCCCATCCTCCACCGCTTCTCCTTGCTCTGTTCTAACCACAAAAAAACACGACATCACCTCCTCTTGTAGGGTTGTGTTTTCATGGGAGGAGCGTGTGATGTCATGCACTTAGTCAGGACAGGGTGGGTTAAGTTGCAGAGGAGGGGAGGAGAGGTGTTCATACAGTGAAGCTTAGTCAAATGTTTTTTTGTAACACAGAAAAAGATAATGTGTGTTAATGTGTGATTCATTAAAGGGTGTTACAGGTCAAAAGGCCGATCAAACACATGCACGTATCTTCATATTTTCAACACAAGTCCAGCTGCTTAGACTTTGTCTGACAGCTGAAACTCACTCTGTGTGGTGTTGTGGTTTGATAAGTCAACTCTATCAAATTTAACACTGCAAAAACTGAATACAGAGAGAGCACAAGGGTGGTTTTCACTTGATCTCATACCAGAAATCAACATATCTTACTATCGCTGAACCATTAAAGCACCTTTCCTGCACAGAAACTAATCTCTGCTTGTGCGTTTGGCTTTAATTTAATCAATTTCCTGCAGAATTAACTGACAAACACTTTCCAGCCTGAACTGTTCAACCTGCCTGTGCCTCTTTCCCTGGAAGCGCCTGCTGTTTCCACTCCTTTGCCCAGTGAGAGCAGCTGCATACTGTTGGAATTTAGCAGTAACAGGCAGTACCATGGGAAGACTCACTGACGGGGGGGGGGGGGGGGGGGGGCGATGCGTGTCCTTTTATTCAGGCTAACGCCGAGTTCACTGGACTCGAAACAACTTCTTGACACAATATACTGCAGTTTAGCTCATTCCCTCTTTCTGTTCTCTCTTTGTTGACCTCTCTCATCTTCTGTCTTTTCATATTCACCTTTTTTTACTTCCCTCTCCGTCACCTTGTCCTTAACTTTGCCCTCATTCTCTCTGCTCTCTTCTTCTGTCTTCTTATCAACTCCCACATTTTTAAATTACTCTATTCTTCTCCCAAAGTGGCACCTCTATTCTCCTCTCTTTCCCTTTCTTCCTCCTGTAATCCCTTTACCCCACGTCTCTCTTCCTCTCCTCCGCTCTCTTCACTTCGCCTCTGTTCCACTTTTTTTTGCCTCTTCTTGTTTTTTTCATCCGTTCTAATCTCTCTTCTTTCTTGTAGCGTCTCCTCTGCTCTCCTCGTCACATCATTGTGCTGTGGAGGATGCTTCTGACCTCTGGGCTGTTATTTTGTTGCTATTCTGAATTTGATATCTATATATTTGGTTTTTAGACCTGTCCCTAAACACATCAGTCTGCAAAATACGGAAATCTGATTAATACTATATTTTTGTATCTATTTTATTGAGGTCTGAGAAGACGTTATGTTTAAAACCCTGCAGTCCAATGTGGGATCTGTAAGAAGCCAGGGAGGCCATTTTCAGTTATGTCAACCAGAATTCCACACTCTACTATCTGCTATCTCCAGTACGTTACATACTGTATCTTCACTTGTGATTACCAGTGACAATAACAAAATGCACTCTAACCTGTGTGTTCCTTTTTGGATAATGGGGGCAGTTTGAAATACTGTTTGCCCTTATTATCTTAAATGTATCTTGTTTTTAAATAGTTTTGTTGATCAAAATCAACCTCATCTCACAATATACATTTTACCATTTAAAGAGCTTGTTTTCTGTTACCTCCAGTGGTTTAACCTCTCACCTTGCCACTGTGATGTAGAAGTGTACTCTGGGGTGTGTAAGTACACTGTGAAATCACTGTTGGGTGTGGTCACAGGTGGAAAAAAGTCACTCCTGACCACGCCCTTAAGTGATGCTGGTCGTGGTCAGAGATGAAACAAACTTTGAATCAGAGAGGGCAGGGAATCTCTGCTTTTCAGAATAGTGTTCAGTTACTATTTAACAGGCAGCATGGTGGTGCAGTGGTAAGCATTGCCTTAGAATCACCTCACAGCACGAGGGTTCCTGGTTTGAAGTCTGGTTGGGGGGTTCCAGCTCCAGTCCAGTTCCAGTCCTGTCCGTACAGAGTTTGCATGTTCTTCCTGTGTTAGTGTACTATGGGTACTCCAGCTTCCTCCCACAGTCCAAAGACATGCAGGTTAATTGGTGACTCTAAATTGGCTGTAGGTGTGAATGTGAGCATGAATGGTTGTCTGTCTCTATGTGTCAGCCCTGTGATAGTCTGGCAACCTGTCCAGGGTGTATGCCGCCTCTCGTCCAGTGTCAGCTGAGATAAGCTCCAGCCCCCCTGCGGCCGCAACAGGATAAGCGGTTACGGAAAATGAGTGAATTAATACTCTTCAAATTAAAGGGATAGTTTGGACATTTTGAAGTGGGGCTGCATGAGGTACGTATCCATAGTCAGTGTATTACATACACTAGATGTCTGTCAGCACGCCCCCAGTTTGGAGAAACAGGCTGGAGTCTGACACGGAAGCTAAGCAGTGTACTGTTGTGGAGGGGGCAGCAGCAAAATGTAAATATTTTAGCCAACTAAAAAAAGTCCCAACTAAAAAGAACTCATGATCAGTTTAAGTGTACGCTATATTTAGAGTATTTTTACCACATTCCTTTACCGTCAGACCGAGATTTCCGACGGGTAACTGAAGCCGTTATATTGCTCTCTTCAAAGCTAGACTCCATTGAGAAAAACAGTTATTAAACATTGTTAAAAACAGACACTGCTTGTCTACTGCTGCCTCGATCAGTTATTTTTTGTAAGTTTTTGTGTAACTTTGCTGTTTGAAACAGTAAGTTTAGATTCACCAAAGTCACATAGTAACACTAGTTGACTAACTGATCAAGGCCGCAGTAGACCGGTAGCTCCTGTTTTTCTCAATGGAGTTTGGTGGCATTGTCGGGAGCAGAGATGGGGAATGGAAGTGTGTTCTGTCTGATGGAAAGGTAAAGTGGTGAAAATACTCTAAATATAGCATACATTTAAAATGTGAATTTCTTTAGGTGGGTGGCTAAAATGTGTTTTGCACAGCAGTCCATTGCTTAATTTCCATGTTGGCACTCCTGCTGCCTCTCCAAACTCTGCACCTGCTCGCAGACATGAGTAAGAACCCCATACAACCCAACTCTAGAAAAATTAGCCCTTAAACAACATTTAAAGAACAATAAATAACTTTTTTTATTATTATTTGGGCAGGACATTTTTAAGGGCCAGCCTAAAGAGATCAGTTCAACTAAAACCTGTTCAGAACTGAGGTGCGTTTTGAGTTTTAGGTTGAGATATGTTGCTGCGCTGCCGGACAGCTGCAGAATAAATCTCCACAGAAGTTAATTCTCTTCCCAGCGCATGGCAGCCTGAAATCTGCAGTTGCTGCCTGTATTAGACTTGTAAATCTCAACTCTTCCTTGAAAATCAATTACATGCCACTTACAGTACGTGTCAAGTGGCATTTTAGTGCCTGCTGCTTGCTGTCGACACTTTAACTTGAGCTGCAGCTGTTGGATTTACTGAGACATAATTCTGTCTCTCAATTTTGAGTGGGGGCAGCTTTGGAGCCCTTGTGTCTATTGCCTATTTATTAAGCTGGAGATTCACACCATGCTCAGGCGTTCACACATGTTGGCCCAGACACAGACACATTAGCACTTACACACGCAGAAAATTGATGTCCCTTAGAGAATAAGTGCGTCCATAATCCCTTCTCTGGTTTAATCTGAGCTCTTTAACATGCAGCACAATTAGAAAGTATCAGGACAGTGGTGTGTTTTTCATTACTTTGGTTGTACAAAGTTAAAGAGGTGAGTTTCAGCTTTCAGTGTCTACATTCGTACTGGCTGAACAGTGTAGGACTCGCCGCCAATTTTAGGAAATGTATCAGGACAATAATCTTTAATATACATGAGTTTCTGAAACACACTACAAATAAAGATGGCTTCAACAGAGAGCTGGCAGAGAGTCACCAGATAAGCCACCAAGTGTGTGCTGATGCCTGTTGGCTGCAGACTCAATCCAGTCATTGTATGCAAATGACTGTTAACTAACTGTTAAACACAATGGCTTTATTGGGGTAATTTGTAGTGTTAATTTTAATTTCCTTCCCCTAAAGTTGTAAGACTTGGGCCATGAATAAAAAGGGCTAAAATTCCTCCTGTTCATCTGATGTTGATGTAAAACCATCAAAGCTGAGAGTCACGACTTTAAACCCCAATATTCTTTGTTTTATTTCCAACTTTACTTGCTGGAGTTAAACTGAAACAATAAAAACATCTCGCTGTCCTCCTTTCTGACTGCATTTTATTTCTGTTTACATATACATCCATAGATTACAGAGTGAGGCTATGATTCAGAAGTTTTATGCTTTAGAAGATAAGCGTTAAGGTTTCATCAGCGAGCGTGTATAGATTGTGTCCCTGCACTGTTATTATGCCTGAAGGTGGACATTTACTGTAAGCGCTGCCAGACACTTTGACTGCTGCTTTTATTACACCGTCTCTGACTCTGTCTGAGGTGCAGTATAAACCTGTGAGAAGTAACGATGTAGTGTAATTGCTGTATATTTCTATGTGGCTTCCTAATATGTGACTAATAACGTGTCTCTGCCACCGTGTTGGTGTTTTGTTTTGTTTTGTAGTTTTTTCTGAGTTGTACCAGGTGAGGCCTTAAGGGTAGATTTTCTGCTTGAGGTGTTACAGTACCTCTGTACAGTGTCTCCTAAGATAGAGAACAGCTGATTATGTATGTGAGCAACATGTGCATCATATGCTGCAATGCCACACTGTTGGTTTGCATGCACACACACGTCACCCAGCATTAGATGCTCTCCTTGATCTGTTTTCTTTTTAATTCTCCTGGCTGTTTCTACATAGTCACAAAACTTTGTCCAATACCTCAGAGTGTAAAATAAAAGTCACTGAAATAACTTTGAATGCTATTTTCATGTGAGTTTTTACACATCTTTTTCCCTTTTTTGCACTTTTTCATCACAGCTCCACTGTAATCCATTACCACAGGCAATTTCTCATCTCATGACTTGCTGCACAGTTTTGACCACTTGAGCTCACGTTTTTTTAAAAAAGCAACTGCCTATTGCTCATCTGATTGCAGGGAGCTGTAAACAACTGTGTCCAATCATCGGTTTTTCATGAAAACACTACAGCAGCATTGTTTATGCTCAGTGCTTTTGAATTGAAGTCAACTTTTCTAAACCCTGGGGCGACCTGTAGCTCACCTGGTACAGTGTGCGCCCCCTATAGGCTGAGTCCTTTGTGGTGGTATGGGTTTTGCTGCGTGTCATCCCCCTTTCTTTCCAACCTTTACTGTCAGTGTACTGCTGTCCTATCAATAAAGACGCCCAAAACTGATCTTAAAAAAAGAATTCTGAACCCTATGTTGGTTTTTAAAAGAACACTGAGAAATCCCCTTAGATCACACACTAAATGTCAGCACTTTTCCCACATTGCTGGACTGCTTACATGTGCAGTAAGGTAACCAGCATTTTGAAAAATCCTACAGCAAGCCAGAACTTATTTCTATGCACCCACCTGTCACTTATTTGCGCCTTGGTGCAATCTGATGATAAAAATCACATGTAAGTGCAGCATGGGTGCAAGTTATTTAACACCTCCTTGTAATAACAACAGATATTTTTCATTTCTTTACAACAGAAAATCCCTTATTTATTCATTTCATGGCACAGTATTTTCTTTTGCAGTGATAATTGTTTTCTTTCTGATGTTATTTTGTTATCATTCTGAGAAAGTGGACCATTATCATAAGAAAAATACGTGATTATGCACAGAGTGTGAACATTCAGAGAACAGTCTGTACTGGCACAGCACAAACACACTGTAATACGTTTATCTTTATGAACAAATAAGACCGGGCAGTAACAAAATGTTGCTTAAAGCAACATTTGTATTGTGTGCTTTGCTATCACAACAATGAAGGGAAAAGGTAGAATTGTTTTTCATGAAGTATTTACTGGCACAACACACACACACACACACACACTGGATTGAGCTAAGTGCCTTGTGAATTGCACCTTGGGATTTGCGATATTTTTAATTTACAGCCTCATTCTGCAGCAAACAATGGGGCGGTCACGTGGATGGAAAGCATGACGTAATGGCTGGTTTCTCCTCAGCAGATTTACACAGTATATTGACTGTTAAAGGGTGTGGGTCTCACACTACACACAAAAAAATAGAGATTCGACATTCAGTATTCAGGTTGGGTCAATAGAGGAATAATGAGAAATAATCACAGACGTAGGAAAGTGGTGGAATTTCAAGTAGACCTGCCATGGTGCTCTCTGCAACTTGGGCCATTCCTTGTTAGGCTACTTGAGATACCGCTGAGAAGCAGAGTGGAGTCAACCAGGTTCACTGCAGTCTCTTTTCTCCGGCTATAAAAGGCTCAGCAATGCTTGTCTGTGGAGAAGAGAGAGCAGGAGAGAGGCAGAGAAAAAGGAAAATGAGAGATTTGTTTGGTTGGTTGATCACAGGCTGCCTCTTGGAGTAAATGTTTTCTGAAGATTAAAAGTGACCTGGTTCACTATCTGTGACCGAAGACCCTCCATGGTAAATTTAGTACTGAGCTTTTTTTCTTCGTCACGAGAACTAAGTGGAACCAAGTCTCTCTCCAAATAACAGCAAATTAGACTATTCTTACACAGACTATTTTTTCTCCTGTGGTTGTACATAAATTAGGGAAGAACAAAACTGACAATAGCAGGATTGTGAACTCCAGTAATGATAAAATACTTTTTAACTGTGTGAAAATCTCTATATTTGTATGCAACTTCTTGCAAAGTGCTTCCAACTTCTTGCAAAGTGCGAAATGTTTTTGGATATAGGACTACTTGACATTACTTGGCAGCTTCTCTCTGATAGCAAAATCTCTAATTACATTTATCTTTTTAGGTCATGAAGTCATGGCAGTGTGTGTAGATTCTGCAAAACACGATAAAAGCGAAGAGGAGTTCGGCAATACTATACTCAGACTGGACAATTTGGTAAAAGCTAGACTGAAATATCTTAACAGCTGTTTGATAGGTTTCCATGAATATTTGGTTCCCAAAGGATCAGTCCCACTGACTTTTGCAATCCCTGACTTTACCTCTAGTGCCACCATGAGGTTCACATTTGTGGTTCTGAAATGCCTCAACAACTTTTTGACGGACAGAGTGAATTTTAATGATGGCCTTACCTTTCTTCAAGCACCATCATCAAGTCCAAATACTTAACTGTGTTGCACTGGTGGTTTTTCCCATAGGCAACATTGGTGCCACCCTAGACCAGTGGTTCCCAACTGGTGGGTCATGGGTTCATTCTGAATGGACCACAAGTGACTCAGAAACGTGTCAAGTTTGTAAAAAACACACTTTATTTTTAAGTACAGTGAATTTCCGACACAGAGTTTTTATTTGGAAGTGCTGTTTCCTGCTGTACAATGAGTGAATAATGAACAGCTACTTAACATAGACAGCAAACTAGCTTGGTGACATGGCCAAACGCAAGTAGGACATTCAGTGTATGAAACTGTGTTGACCTTTTACCTAATGACTAAGGAGGAATCTGGACCCGTGGCTGGACCAGTTGGGAACTACTGCCCTAGACGGCTGTATGATGAGTACCCTATGAGTACCCTATGGTACTTCTAGCATGGCTGCAGACTTTTAAACCCTTTTAAAATAGAAATTGTGCAAATTTGCAGGAAAGCCCAATCAGTCTTTTTCCAGCATTGGTAGTATAAAAACAAAATCAGGGAGTGCAGCAAAATGCCGCCTGCCTACAGAATGTGCCTTTATCGGGGCAATGGGGGGTGTGAGCAAGTAACAAAATGTGTAACTCAGCGTGTGACATAAACAGTGACATACTTAGAGGGAAGCTGCGGCTGATCAGTCCTTCGGTGATTCTCTCGTAAGTCAGCCCGTTATTCACCGTTCCTGTCATTTGATGGTTAATGGCTTCTTCGTTTATGAGGATAAGGAGGGCACGCAGTTCCTTGTCTCCCCAGTTGCCCATCTTTATAGTGTCTGTCAGGTTTGCGTTTCCCTCTTGCTACTAGCTGCTCATTCCCGCTATCAGCTGTTTCCTGTTTATCCACCGCCAGTGGCTCGCACAGCTCCTCGCACAAGTCATCAACAGCCCCTCCTGTGGCGGAAGGCTGCCTCGGTCTGTTTAAACTAAAAAGGTTCCGCCAACATGACTACCCTACGAGGCGGAAAATTGGGCACCTCGGATCAACTCGCCGATCCGGCTCTGTGTATCTAAACACTCGTAGCTTGCTGGCAAAACGGCCCAACATTCGCCAAAAATCTGGCAGTGTAAAAGGGGCTTTAGTCTTGGTCTTTCTAAGCCTCCTATTTAAAATTCATCAATATGTTGACGATTCTGCAGTTCTCGGATCAGGAAAAAAAGTTCACCTGCACAGTGCTACTTGTGTGCGTCCTGTACAGTTTAGGAAGGTGTGATTAATGAATCGCCTGTGCTCTTACTGAATATTGAAGAGTAGGACTGCTTAATTAGAAACAGTCGACAGGTTTAGTGGAAGATCAGGTTTAGAGGCTCTCTCCGAGGATGGAGACCTGAGTTATTATTATAAGGATATACAGTATGTGTACACTTTGTGCGTCATGTGAAACCCTTTCTAGGGAGTTTGTTTGTACAGCTGATATTTAAGCTGATATGGGGAAGGTAAGATGTGGGTAGAAAGCTTGGGACAGTTTTTTTAGCCTCTCTATTTAAAGTTTATTTGGAATATAAGTTTCATGTTGTTTTTAATTTATAGTTTTACTTTAAAGGTATTTATTTTCTTCTGTAATCAAGATATCATATTTCCCTGATTTCATGGATGAATAAATTAACCATGGACCACATCGGGGGCTTAACACATTCAAAACCAGATTTGTGTTTACTGTTTAAGTCGGCACAAAAGCCTTAACAATATTGACCTGGAAGGTAGGGGGTGAATTTGAGAGATGCCTGCTAATCCCATCATATGATACTAATCTGGCCGCAAACAGTTGGCCTCTTAAGCAGAGATGTGACATTTGTGCTCTCATCATTTGCGGGTTACACCACAGCTCTTCCCTTTTACTGAATGGATTAATTTCCTGCAAGTGAAAGTTTTGCTAAATGAAATCCAGGTGAAAATGATATTGAAAGTATAAGGCTGGAATTATTCTATATTTTTCCTGGTGTATACAAATCCCATGACAAGACTAAAATGAAAAATCCATTGATCCTGACAACAAGTATTGTCTGAGTAATAATAATAATCTTTATTTATAAAGCACTTTTCAAAACAGAGTTACAAAGTGCTTTACATGTCAATAATTAGAACAGACAAGACATGAAAACAACAACTTTTAAAAGAACTGATAAAAACACGCATATGTATAAAAACAGAGGAAATAAAAGACATTTTAAATGAACTTAAAACTCAAGTAATATCAGAAAAGGCTGTCCTATAAAAGTATGTTTTAAGAAGGGAGATCACTGAATCGGCCAACCTGATTTCCTTGGGTGGACCGTTTCAGAGCCTTGGAGCCCTGACAGCAAACGCTCTGTCCCCTTTAGTTTTCAGCTGGGCCTCTGGAACTGACAAAAGACCTCTGCCCGGGGACCTCAAAATATGTCCTGGCATGTACGGCACGGTTCTTCTGTGCCACAGAGCTACCTTGTTGTCCAAAGACTCATTTAAACTGGTTATTTTACTACAAAAATCTACTTTGAAGGCCCAGTGTGTAGGATGTAAGGGCATTCATTCGCTGAAATTGAATATAATAAGTATGTTTTCTTTACTGTATAATCACCTAGAAATAAGTATCATTGTGTTTTCATTACCTTAGAATGAGCCATGTTGGACCTCCATGTTCCTACAATAGCCCGAACCCAACAAACCAAACACTGGCTCTGGATGGGGCCATTGGTGTTTTTGCATCGCATCAGCAACTGTAGTTAGTAGCCCCTCTGCGACAAGCCAAACAGTGTCAGAAAAACACTTATTTTTAACATGAAACTGCTTTATTTAGTGTTTTTACTCGTTTATATTTCTGGGTTCATTTATCTGTGAGAGGAGGAGACCTCTGCTGATAATTCAGCGCTCTGTAAAAACCTCCTGAACAATGAAAACTGAAAGAATTCTAACCAGGAGTTCACACTTGGCACATGGGAGAAGTTTCAGCTGGTTGTAATTTGTAATTTTCACCACTAGATGCCACTAAATTCCACACAATGCTCCTTTAAAGTGTTGTTTACCACCTACAAATACCAACTACAAAAAAATTGAATACCACCAGATGAATGGGTTCATAGTGTTTCCATGGTTTAGATGGTCTACAACAAAGTGACAAGGATTGATTGAGAATTCCAAGTCTTCAGAAGGTTTTTATTAGTGTGTAGACACAAAGAGGCTCCGCTGGACATGCAGGGCAGCTCTGAGTCAACAGGGCACCAGAGGTATCCCACAGCTTCTCACAGACACCTAATTCAGGACAGATGAAATTAGGGTAACAACATCTGCTGAACAACTTTTACCAATGCAAAACAAATGGTTCTCCTCAAATGTTTGACATTCTTCTTTCTCTCTCTCATCATCATGTAATCATGTCTTGCTTACATAAACGCCTTCATGCGCATCAACAGCCAGCTTTACATTTTTCGGGTGTGCACATTATGCTGTTTCACTCTACATTAGCCTTTTCGCTGCAGAGGAGCTGGGTTGAGTGAACCTTGTGATGCGCTCCAACCAAATGTGGGCCTGCACGTTCGCCTTTGTTTTCCATGTGCCTGCTCTTCCATGAGCGCACCTGAGCTTTGAAGCTGCCCGTTGTGCGAAAAGAGCTGTGTGTCTATGCTTGTATAGATGTGTGTGTGTGTGTGTGTGTGTATGTGTGTGTGAAAGAGAGGGAGAGAGAGGGGGCAGGGATGGAGCAGAGAGGACAAAGATAGCTTTGATCACATTGGAGTGTCACTAATGTCTTGCTCCTATCTGATAGAACATCTGAGGTTCCATCACAGGTGTGGATGAGAGTGAGAGGCAAGTAGCAGAGGAAAAGCTCCTGCTTGTTGTAATTTTTAAAGGCAGTTATCTCAAGTTTGGTTATTTTGATTGTAAATTATTGATAGTTGACACCCAAGTCATCATGTTGAACATCCTGCTGTCTGCACTGATCGATCCTGACAGGCGTCTGAGGAGCTTCAGAAGGAGCGAGCGACTTGCATCAATACTAGTATGTATCATCCTTGGGGCACAGTCTGTTTTGTATATGCACTTTTTTTGTGGTTTTGATTTTGAACCCTTCAAGCATACTTTAGAAATGAGTATGTGTTTCCTGGCTGAAGTATGGCTGCAGGTTTTAAACTTGTACATCAGTTTTGATCCTCTTTTCGGCATGACCTGGCCTTTCTGGAGGTCATTCCCCGCTTGCAACCTTCAGACATGTCTGCTACTCCTGACTGGCGGTATTTTATCCTTGTAGGATTATGTCTGGTGGGAATTAACCCCTTAGACCACCTACACTGCCGCAACGCCCTCCTCCACAGTTGAGCGAGAAAGATAAAGGAAGGGATCATTAGAGGAGCTAGATTGCGGGAATGTGATTACTCAGTTTGTTTAGAAAGGATAGGGTGTGTCTCTGTTTTTTTTAATGCCCACAATCACATGTAGTGTAACCTTGGATACTGAAAACTTTCATGTCACGCTGCTTCAGGATTTTGTGTTTTCTCCTGCGGCCCACTTTTAATATTGTTTTGCTGGAAACAAGAAGTAAACTCTGAAACAATGCAAGCTGAGATTGTTGCATCCTGTGGGTGGGGACTGGCTGAGGAAGTCATAGGAACTTAACTGAATGGCTTTTGTGGTTTCCTGTGAGGTGACTTATCAACCACAAACAGTTTCTCTGTGCTTAGAAATGCTTTCAAATAAGGACTCTGTGTTTACTTTATTGACCTATTTTGTAATCAAAGCCACTGGCACAAACACAGGAGGGAAGTAGTTTCGGTCATTAGTTATGCAGCTAACTTTTTTTAATATTCTGCTTTTTTTAAATCAAAGGGCAGGCTTCATGTGGTCTGTTTTACATCGATTTTCCAAGGTTTTTTGAACAGGATACAGGATGTGGTTTTTCCCCACATAGTTGAGATTATGAAACTACAGTGGTTTTTGTGTAACAACACAACATTCACCATCATCCCACAGTGAAAGTGAGCATCCAGCATCAGCAGGGACAGCGGCGTCGCTTCTCCTTATTGTATCCCGGACTGTTTATTCTACGGGATAACAGGGGTGCTCACTTTTTTAAACAGCGATAAAAAATAAACGATAAGGAGAAAATAGACATAATGATGAGGTAATAATATGTTGTTAAGGTTTTTCAACAAAAATATTTGTATTAGAGGAGACTTTAAGCGGTAGATGGACATTGCCCCCGTTTTCCCAGAGTCTTGCGCCCCTCTGTGCATACAATTTTCGCTCCGCCCAGACACGACACGGCCGTTGCTCACAGAGCCGAGAGCAGGGAGAGGTTTACTCAGCCTGCCATTGCTGCACACCGTCCGAGTGATGCCTACTCTTCCCAACTTTTCATCCAGAGGTTAGCGACGAGACGTCAAAGCTAGGCGGTCTTATTTCCTCTTTTTTCCCAACTCGAGTTTCTTCCATGACTCGATACCCGACTGGACTATCGTTAGCGTTTCAGGCGACGAAGATAAGATAATGAACTTTGGACTTTCCACACGGCTTTTCGTGACATGTTCCCCGTCGTCCTGGATAAAATAAAATAACAGCGTAGCCCGGCGTGGCGGCAGCTGGGCGAAAATTCAACTGGAAGGGAAATACCGCTCTCACCCCAAGTGATTACCAAAACAAAGACACCGACAACTTTTTAACCTGCCACTTTTGAAGCGGAATAGGGCTGTAAAATGTCCTCTAAACCTTCAAATAAGGTGGGTAACCTGCCCGGATAAAGTGTTTTGTTCCAACGTTATGCTGCTGGCTGTTGTAGCTAATGTGATGAACTGAAAAGCTAACACTGACTGAACAGGAAAAGCGGTCAGTTGTGTTGTTGCTGGGCCATATAACTTTGTTGTTAGTAGTAATATAGTATGCCTAATGGTGGTGGTGTTTGTATGTGTGTGAGAGAGGCAGTGTGTCTGGGTGTTTTTGTCTCAGGGGTTATTTTGAAATCTACACCTAGTAACATAGCCTACAACCAGCCATGCTGTTTGTCCAGTCCTAGGTTCAAAATAATCTGACTTTAACTGACTGTTACTGTTGATAAGCAGTCACTGATAAAGTCACACAGCAGTGTTCATGGGAGGTCTCAGCTCAGCTACCTGTTGATACCCAGAGTCCCAGTCCTGATAGTTTATTTTTTGAAAATGAGGCAGGAAATCCTCATGGATCTGAAAACTAACTGAGCCTCTGAGGCATAACTTCTGCAAAGGGATTCCCTTTTTACATGTCAGAGATCCCCAAATATAGCAGCCCACAAACTACATTTCTTAGACTTTGCCTTCTGGAAGCACATTTTTAAAATATTTTTGTTTTTTGTATGCTGTGTTTTATATTAAATGATGATAACAGTCAGGGAGAAAGAAACACCTGTTACTCAAAGTGTGATCTTCACGAACAGTCTTATTATAATGACCTTAAGTAAAAGAACTAACACTAATATAGTCTAATTTATATAGTATAAAACTTAGAAACTATTCACCATTTTGGGTGCCCCTTCACTCACTTGTCAAGACTTAGTTGAGGTCCCTGAAGCCTAATTTGGAGAACCACTAGCTTACTACAGTTTGTGTTGTTTTCACCTGCAGCACTGTACCAGCTCTGTGTTACTGCTGTCCATTCATGAATGAATGGATATCTGTCAATCCTTACTTATTTTCTAGAGTTCTTTTATGTATCTTTAAGTCATCAATGAAGCATTGCTGCAGAATTAGTTGAAATCTGGGTCAGGTCAGGTGCTGATCAGCGGCCGAACAATCTTGAACATTAACTGTAAGCTTTTATCAATTACCTCTATGTAAGTTTACACACATGCACCATGCGATTAAGATGTCTTTAAAAGTTTAGTTTAGACATAGAGAATAGTTGTGGTAAATGAATTTTTCAACTGTTTTAATCTTCAAATTAGTTTAAAAAAATTAGTGTATTAAATAGTCATTTACTATTAAGGGATTTCTTTTTTTCAGTTTGACAAGTGAGGAATGTGCTGTGTTTGCCTACCAGAGGTGGTGATATTCAGGTTTGGTCGGTTGTTCCAGTCAGACGAAACCAGCTCCGCCATGTCAGCGGGTGACGTCATGCTGTACTGTAACTGATGGCCTTGGTCACACCTCGACATAAACCTTACTACTATACTACGCTTGCACTTGGTAATGAGCCAGGAGTGTTTCCTGAGCTCATTTCTAATTCTAGTGTTTCCTCTTCAATTCACTATTATTCTCTCTTTTGAGTGTTTTATTTCAACAAGTAGGGCCAGAACTTTTGAACATTGTCATGGCTTTAAATTGAAAGTGAAATAGTTGTGAATGTATTCCTTCAGGGCAACATAAGCAATGATGGTCAGAGGCTGAAGAGGTAGGCCACGAAGAAGTGCTGAAGCAGCAAGAAGAGTCAGATTTGCATTATAGGAGATAAACAGAGGCTCCAGTAACACGATAAAGAGAACAGATCAGGCTGCTATTAGTTGGATGAAACAGGAATGTAGGAGTGGAAGATGAAAATGTTGCCTGATTGTTTACGGGCAGTCTTGGCAGCTTTGTTGCGATTATTGGCCAGCTTGCTTACCAGGTTTCAGCCATACTGTTCAGGTGAGGGATTGATGTCTCTTTCATATAGGTCAGAGTTTTCTTATGATAGGAAAGCTATATGTCAGTTCAAGCCAACTTTACATACATGTGTTTTAAAGATGAAAAACAGAAGTCCTGTCCTTTGTCCAAGCGAACCTCTTGGCTATTTCACTCAGTGTATATGTTCAATAAGGTTTTCTCTCATTGTTTTATTTTTCCTGAAAAGCAGAAATATGATGTAAGGATTCTTGGCTGTAGTCCAAGCTAACTTATTATTGTTGGGGCTGGGCAGTATTATCTGCTAGTGAGATCATAACGTAATATTACAATTTTATTATGTTATAGTTTATAAAATGTTGCCAAAATTAATGGTTTTCGAGGACATTTTATCAAAACAACAACAAAATATGAAATTGCTACAATAATTTAAAGGAATTTAATAAGATATATCTGTAAATATTTTGTTAACCTTCAACAACCACAGCATCAGTGAGGTACATAAACAAATATCCTGAATATCTCAATATTGGAAGAAGGAGGAAGTAAAGCTGTGTGTCCTTTAACACTCAAGACCTAGTGACTTATGTTCAGGGGTCACTGTACTGGTCAGCAAACATTGCAGGGACAGTAGACACATTAAGCTTCCAAAGCTGGTCCTAGTGAGACAGACCCACCGTAACAAATTTGTGTTTTCTGAGAAATAATCTGTGACACAAATATGACTTGCCTTCCATTGTGTTAGCCTCCCAATCACCCATTGTCCAGCTCCCACCTGATGAGTTGTGGTCAACTCATACAATACCAGTATGAGTCACACATACCATGTAAAGCTACAGTTAATGATTAACTGTAATAAAATGTTGTGGCGCTGTTTTTTCAGGAATAGAGTAACATCTGTAGGTGTGTTGACTTTATGTCTCAGAGGTCAGTAATGCTATTATTGCACAATAGTGTGTCATTAGGTTAGTGTTATGTGTCATTTAGCATTCACTCCACTGTGACACCTTTGGCAAAAACAAATACGGTGAACAGAAAGAATGCAGAATGCCATTAGTTTCATGTCATGACAGACCGACAATAACAGTTTATGTTAATTGCTGTTTAGGGGAGGATGTGTTTCTGTGAAGACGGAGAGTGAAATATCTTTCTGTTTGTGGTGCCAGAGTTCCTGCTCTGGCTCCAAGGAGAGAGGAAAGGACAGTTTTATCAAAGCTAGGAGAAAGAGACACAGTGACGACAGTCTGGCTGTGTTGGTAGGATGATATGATGACAGGAAGACACATATGCAGTGCAATAACAAAAAGTCTATTTGATTTTATCACCATTTGAAGACAGAATAATAAAATTGACCTACTTAGCAATGTTAATAATAATTGTATGACATTTTTACCAATCAGATTTTTATTAGCGTTATTCAAATCTGAATATGATTTATCGTCTTACATACATTATTTTTCAAATGAGTCAGTCATTTAACTGATATATAACTAATTGAAAACCACATTTATCCAGTGAAGAGCTGACGTAAACTCTTCTTCACCACAGTAAATGCTGGCCTCATTCTTCTTTGTCTCTGGCCTTCAGCCATTCCTGTTTACTTTTGTGAATGCAACACAAAAAAAGAAACATAATTTAGAGCATCAGCAGTCCCCCCAGCCTTTAGACTTGCATTTTGAGGAGACAGACCGAAATAAGTGGAAAATGCATTTGATGAAGGAGGTTGTATTAATTAGAGTTGCACAGCGGGCCAAGAACAGCCTCTATTTTGCTTTGATGATTACACATCCCCATTTACATCAATGAGGGAGGGAAATGTAATTAGAGGACCAAGTGCTGGGGAGAGGAAGAGTCCTGGTGGTGTTTTTGTTCTGTGTCTTAGGCTCCCCGTCCTTTTGGAGAATCATGGCTGATGTGGCGAGTGATAAACAGAGGATAAAACAGCTAATGTCTGGTGTCTGTGACAAGGAGTTACACCATTAGATTATAAGGCATTTATGCAATCTTTTGTTGATAGACTTCCCGAAGTGCCTACATTTTAATATGTTAAATGTAACTTTTAAATCTCATAAATTCGGTTTACAAGATGGTCATGCGTGCAATGGGCAGGATAAGAATGGTTATTGATATTAAATGTCAGAGGGAAGCTGTGTTGAAAATGTCAAGGTGAATCCTCTAAGGCACAATCAAGGTCATTTTGAGAACAGCACATGGCAAAGGGTGAACAGTGCAGTACGGGTCAGTGTAGATCGCAGCTACTGCCCAAAAGTTTGAAGATTGAAAATTTGAGAACCCCACCGTGACCAATCACAGTTTCAGTGTAAAAATATGAGATGTAAAATTCTGTACTACATGTAGCACACTTACTCATTGTTGCTTACACTAACAGGCAAGTCTTTGATATAGGCCCTTGATCTAAACAACTCCCGGCCCTTGAGGAGAGCAGGTGTGGGCTGTCTCTGTGTGTAAAATGAAAGGGCTTCCAGTTGATCATACTGAAGACAGCAGCCGGGAGTCTGTTGGTTCAGATGGGCTCCAGTTTTTGGCTGGTTTTCCTGCCACTGTGACCTTTCTGGATCGAAACACAAGTATGCCGTTTATTTTTTCAAAAACAAATGTTTAGGCATACGCCCACTGACCACGAGAGACTAACTCACACAACACAAACAGAGCGAGCTTAATTGAAGTATGATTATATCCAGATGCCCAGATTGAATCTTCCTTGCCGACCAGTTTAGAAAAAGAGAAGATGGTGGACTGTAATAATCCAAATTAGCTCCTTGTTACTCAGGTATCACCTTCTGTCGGAGTCTAGATAAAGACATTGAGAGAAAGCAGCTGTTTTGTGTTGTTCCAATGCCAGGAGACTCTGGAGTGCAGCAGTTATCAAGGACATCTGACCTGCTTATCCTTTCATCCCTGGAGGGAAATTCGGGGCAGATACACACAGCAGGAGGCAGGTGGATAGCTGAGGGAGAAAAAGAGGGAAAACAGAAAATGCCTTTCGAGGGAGGAGGTGATGTGAGGAGGGGTTATCGGAGGGGTGAAATGGAGAAAGGAAGGAGAGGGAGGGCGAGATGCACCGGCTATAATCTGAATCACATGGCAGATCTTAAAAAGGCTGCTTCTTTCTCTTATAATCACAGCATTACAGCTCCTGGACTTTTTCATGTTATAAAGCATGTTAATAACTATTTCTATTTTGTTCAAATGCAGCAACTAAATAGGGTGGAGCACATTTCCTTGCCCAGTGTGGGTCAAGGATGCTTGTGGAAAAGAGTAGCTGTAGTCTTGCAAAACAATCCACAACATTTTATTTTGCTCATTGTGGTTTGGCAACGCCATGCACAGAACATTTTAAGGGGGATGATGTTCAGAGTAAGCAATTCAATAGATGACTGACAGTTATCTGCTTCACTAAGAAATCAACATGAACCCGTCCTACACTTTATTGGATGAGCACACCACTTCGGCTATCACTGGTCTCTGGCTGTGATTTTTGTGGAATAACATGGGCGTGGTTCTGAATTTCTTCTTAACTTTCCATCAAAATCAGTTTCTGAAAAAGATGACACAGGAAGTGGGCCGTGTAGTCAATTAATATCCATCAGTCATATTTCAGTTTAATCTTCAATGCCTAATTTTAGTAGTTCACAGCAAGGTTTGGAGGCAGAAATTCATGCTTACATTTAAATGTTTTTTTGTGGTTGGTTAGTTTTATCCGACTGTGCTGAATCAGTTTTCAAGTGGATGTTTCTAGACTTAGGGGGCTTTCACATCAGGGACCCAGGCCTGGATCTGACCTGGACCGGTGCAACAGGGTGTTGCAGGCAGAACCAAACACACCTTAGACAGGACTCAGCACCGGTCTGCCCAGGAAGTCCACAACACACTTTTCTATTGTCTGAGTGTCTAAGGTCTAATATTGATTTGACTGAGTCTAAATATTCAATCATGGATTTACCCTCAGGAACACCAGCCTGGCATTAAATATTACCCACACTTTTGTTTGCAGAAACATGTGGGCTTCTGGAATAAGATGATCCACCACCTTTCACTCGCCTGCTGATGTTTATGATTGAGGTGGATGTAAATGTCACATAACCCTGAGTCTTGGTTAGTCCCTTGTTCCTTATCAAACAGCCAGCCTATCAAAGCTAGGACACTCCAAGCCAGCCCTGCATCCTCTCTGACAGGGCAGGGCAGGTCTCTGCAGGGATTTATCACTCCCACTGCAGGCATAGGGGATTTGACACAGGGTGTTTTGTGTGTCTGAGACAGAGAGAGCGAGAGAGACGGTGAGAGACAGAGGGAGAGATAGAGAGGGGAGGGACAAGAGCGGATGCATGTGGCAGCCGTGGCTCAGCTGGTTAGGGAAGAGAGAAAGAGGCTGGAACAGATTCATCCCAAGGCTCTTTGTCCTACATGCCTTTACTTACACACACACACACACACACACACACACACACACACACACACACACACACACACACTGCTGTGTGTTCATTTGCTTATCTTTGGCAGTGTTGGGAGTACAGCAATGTCTTTTCTGTCTGGGAAACAGTCATCAGCCTGTGGGAGACATTGTCCGCTGCCTTAGATGATTTAAGGCATAATCATCACTAGCAGTAACTGTGTGTAAATTTCCCAGATCTTAGGCTTCTGTCAAGGGAATTTGCTTCTCTTAGAGACCCCTTTTTACAGTTTAATTCATACGCCATCATCCTGTCTGACAATCGAAGTGTTTTTCTTGCTAAATATAAATCTTGTCCACATGCATATTATTTTGAAAGCTGTTTCCCCCCATCTTAGACAAAACAGCACATCTTGTGATTGTGTTTTCTATAAACAACCCTGAGGTCATCCTTATCTCCTGTCTTTTTTAGTTTAACGGCTTCCTCTTTATATGTTTTTCTCCACATTTTGGTCTCCGTCTCTGTCTCCAATGTATCAGATCGAATGTGCCCTCAACACCCCCCCTGTATCATGAAACATAATCACCTGAGTAGGGCTGTAATCAACCAAATAAAAGACTGAAATTATACCTACTCCTGAACCACTCAATTGGTTGATTGGGGGGGTGGGGGCATTTTTTCCTATCACAGAGCTCAAAATTAACTCTTTGATTGGGCAAGTGGACTGAGTGAAGTGAAAAATAAATGTGATGTTCACTGTAATGTTATCTTAAAAACAAACTGTGCACTGTATCTCTGAGAGCGACCAGCTGAGCTGTGTGCATGAGTCCATCTCGCCACTAAGCGTTGAACAGGACTGATTAGAAAAATCTGACACACTGAATACTATAGAAACTCTGAGGTTGACGACATAATTTACAACGTAACGTTACTAAAGTTAAATATCTCCATAACACTACATGCAATGTCTTCTGTGATTATTTATCCATTCTTCCAATTAAAAATGAGCGTTGAAAAATGTTTAACTTTGGGTAAAGCACTGGGGCAGGACAAATACCACATAGACAAACTGTCACAGAAGTTGCAAGTTTTCAGCAAGGAAAAGAAATGCTTTGGTGGCCAAACAGCCATATTTAAATAACACCAGTGACTGTCTCAGTAAGTGAAGTAAGTATGTAGCAGTGGGTGCCCAAGCCTCCTGGGGTGCACTGAGGACACGTCAGGGGTGCTAACAATTTCTTCATTCATTCATTATTCTTCATTTACTGTGGGTTTTTAATTGTGTTTCAACACCACATTAAAATAGCTGTAACTATGTTTTAAGTAACAATATTCAAACATACCAAAACATAAGAAAAAGCAGTAATTATCAAACATATTGAAAAAGTATTACGAACTGTTAAAAATGCAGGTGTGCCACAGCTAATAACATGATAACTCACGGTTGCCTGTTGTCATAGTAACACACTTCCCAGCTTAGGACTTCTTAAGAGCTCAGTGGTCAGAAAAATGGTGACCTATGAAGAGATTTGTCACACTAAACAGAGCTCAGAGAAATGGTGAAACATCTCAGCCCTCAACACAGTCTCACACAGCTGAATCTGAGCCAAACAACCAAACTTAAAATCAGAATGAACACTGGTATTTAGGCCTGTCACGATAAATTCATTAACGACTTATGGCACTTGTACCCGTGGTACCTATGGTGCTTGCATATAGATATATGGACATGACTTTGACCTCAATATTGCCTGCTGCATTTAGACTACATGTGTGTTTGTTTACCTAAGAATGTCACCAACATTTTAGCCAACGTGATGCCTGTTTTCCCAATCATATTAATACTTGGGCGCAGTTATCGTGACAGGCCTAGTGGTATCGTCTGTTTCCAACCTCATGTATGTGTGATCTGGCTCTCTCATTCCTGGTTTACATGAAAACAAGACCAAAAACCGCAGGTCAGCTGAGTCAGTTCTGCAGGTTACGCTCTCTCTCTCGGTCCCCACGTCAACAGCAGGCTCACATGTCCCTTTAAAATGCCTGCAACCTTTTTTTGTTGTTTCTGTTTTGTTTGTCCTTGTACACATAAATTAAAGCACATTTTAAGGTGCATCTGTGTAGCTACACTGCATGTATGTTATTGTGACGATTGGTTGGCTCAGGGTCCCATTTAAAAAAACTTTAAGAAGTTTTCGGAGCCACTGGCACAGGGAATCAAACGTGAGTGGTTCTGTCACTGATTAAAAACAAATCACTCAGATAGATCTACACTGTCACTCCTTTCACTCCTCCTCTCCTGTCTGAAGCAGGATCAGGTAGGTAAAAACACAAATAAACTGGCAACAGCCAGCAGTTTCAGGTAATAGTATGACAGGGAGGGCTAGTGAGTGATGTAAGGACAGACACATTGTTATGCATCTATTTCAGCGCCAATTTGCAGATGCTTCGCACCTCTGAAGTGTTTCTGTTGTGACTGAAAAAACTTTTCTCTTCACACATATCAACAAAGGAAAGCTTTGATGCAGGTTGTATTTTCTTAATACAGATCTGTTCAGCTGTCAGTCCTGTTTAAATTTCTTAACGTGGGTGATAACAACTGAGCGCTGCGCAGCTGTAGTCACAACAAATCTCTGACTTGGTATCCACAGATACTGTAAAGGATGTGTTCTCCTCCTCCTCCTCCTCCTCGCTAACCTTTAGTTACCAACCCTCTGAAAACAGCATAATGATGTTCACTCACTTACAGTATGTACACTAAGATGATCAGGCTTCATTACAGATTTGTCCTTTGCACATTGTAATTAGTTCATTAGGTGCATTAGGGGCTGTGAGCATCCTCTCTAGTAGGGGTGCTGAGCTCTTTTTTTTAGATGTCATTAGAAGTCATTCATGTATTATCTCTCTGTGCTTGTGCATCTTGTTAAAGAATGCATGCACCCCCTCCCTGTCTCTCATCTCTTGGGGGATTGGTAATTATGTCGCCAGTTAAGTGCTGGGAAAATGGCCGCTCCAACAGTAACTCATTAATTCACTATAGATTCTGTCCCACAACATGCCTATTGTAGCACAGTCCTCAGAAGGCTTGGGAATGCCATTGAGTGGGCTTGGCCCCTTGTTTTATTGCACCATGTGATTGTGAGGAATATGAGTTGTGGTTCAGAGTTGCGTAGTTTAAAAGATGTTGAGCAACTTGAAATTTGAAAGTCATAATGTTTTTATTTCTGTGTGTAATATTCCAACCGCCTGCTGCTCCAAGTTTGTGTTTGAAAAGTCAAATGCTGCTCCTGTCACCACGGTCACGTGAAGGCTTTGTAGTTACATTGTGGCACATGAGACGCTCGACTGTTTGTCCTTGCTAGTAGTACCGTAGTTTATTTTGGTCATCCTGTGTGTACTGTGGACACAGGCAAACATGAGCAGACTGAGAGACTCCTTGCTGAATCAGCCCTCTGTTTAACCTGCATGTGTGTGTGTGTGTGTGTTGGCTTACTCATTTTGTACAGAGGGGCCACATTCACACTAATATGTTTTCATTTCAAAACCAAATTTAAAACAAAAGCAATCTCCGCACATACAAGTGTTTTAGCATTGTAACAGAAATAATCACCGTCTATACTAACACACCTGAAAACACATATTTCATGACCATTCATGTACGCTGGGCATGCAGATGTTAACAGGAAGCAGATTGCCTACTCTGTGTTTGGTTGCTTAGTTAGAAAATACTAGGGAGATGTCAAAAAGTTGAACCAGAGACTTTTTTGCTTGGACAGACAACATAGTGGAACTGTAGCTGAAAGTAAATCGTGAGTAAAAGGGTTGCAAAGTACCAAAGTGGTTTGGATGCTAAGCATGAACCTAGCAATAGTTCTGTGTTTAAAACTAAAAAGTATTGGTGTGGATGTAGCCTAAGTGTCACCACTGTCAAACCCAGCCATATTGTGAAGTGGAAAGCATCCTTTACAAACCCTAACAATACCAATATTTCACTTTCACAATGCTCACAATACGGGCACTCCTTTTACCCTTTGAAACCTGTGCCGCTTGTCTTTTGTTCTTTAACAGCTTTTTATACTACTTTGTGTTGTATGTTGCAAAGAAATGTTTGCATTGGCAGCTCCATGTGGATACTAGCTGTAAGTAACTGTGCTCTTATTGTCATTTGGAGCCAACCATGGTGGCTACGGCTTTATTTGGACAATATGACCTAAATATGAATGTTAAGTGATGCACAAGACTGTGGGTTAATTGCTTGGTTCAGCTTTTGGTAAGGTGTCAATAGTTGTTGTAGCTAATCAGTTTAATTTTATGGGATTCGATTAGAGTAACTTTAGGTCAGTAAGGGATTTATAGTGATTGTAATTAGATAAGTTTTGTTTGTTGTCCAGCCCTGACTGCAACCCCTAAGGTACCTAATAAAACCCGTCTCTTATGACAAAATGTATCACATCATATGGCTTCTGTTAATCGACAGTTGAACACTGTGGTGAAATTTCTATTAAACTTTATCAGCCACATGATAGTAATCACTATACTTATCATTGCCAGACCATGAATCTTTTTACCTCGCCTTTACAGTCACTGATACTTGTCACTGATACAGTTACTGATACTTGATTATTTCAGTTTTCTGATAATAAATTGACTCAGTCACATGTAATTCAGTTGTGTTGTTCTCTGGTGTTCAATGTCAGTGAGACAGAAAAGGGGAAAGGGAGTCGACATGAACCAGAGAGAGAGGTTGAGGCAAAAAGATCCAGAGAGTGAGGCGAGGAAAAGGTGAGGGAAACCGTTTGGAATGAGAAACAGGCAGAGTGAGAGAGTTGGGCCTTGCCTCCTTATCTGCACATTCCTGTAGAGTGTATGTGTGAGATGGGAGGGGTAGGGTGGGAATACTGATAGTTGTGTGTGTGGTGATTGGCTGAATCCAAAGGTTCCAGTGCTGGATGTGGTTATCTTTCTCAATGCCTTGGCTTACAGTTTGTTTCCACAGACTCAAAAACAAAGTGTTGTGTTATGTTTTGTATGAATGTCTTAAACTTATTTTAGTTTAAATTTTAGTCTTTAGTTGAAAATGCTTTTTTGTGTTAGTCACCATTTAGTCATTTTTCAATCCAATGCAATCCACTTTATTTATATAGCACGATTTTAACAAACACAAGGTTTCCAAAGTGCTGCACAGCAAGATAAAAACACAATATCCTTTTTATCCTTAATAGCTTTAGTTTAGTTTTAGTTGACGACAGCTCAAATGTTTTAGTCCAGACTTTCAGTCTTTACTTTTAATGAAACTGTTTTCTCTCTTTAAACGAATTCATTTAGGCTAATGCAGGTATTGGTTATTGGAATCAAGGTAACATGGATCAAGTGTTAGAATTTAATTTAGGCATATTTTTTTTTTACAACTACAGGTAATTTCTACACATTTACAACCTTGCATTTCTCCAACAGAGTTGCTAACATTACTTAATTATTTTTTTCATGCCTGTGTGTCCCTGTGTATCAGTCTGTGTCCCATCTCTAAATTTGGAGGTTTTTGTGGGTCTGTGAATGCAGCACAGGCTGAACTCTTCATGGGTTCTTCTGCTCCTCAGCAGCAGGTTTTGGAGTATGAGTTGCTGGGTGGATTATTGATAAGTCAATCTGCAGGGGTCAACAGATGTGATCAGATCAGATCGATGGATGAGAGGTGCAGCTGTTTGTGAGTGAAAGGAAACTTTTAGACCTTATAGACCATAAAGTTTCCCTTTCACTACACCTGATGTTCTGCTGCTCCATGCACTCTGTGCTCTGAGAATGTGGGAGAATAGATAACTGAACAGTATATATTCCAACAGTGCTTCTTATGAATGGTCCAACTCCAAAACTAGAAAATCAAAAATCAAAACGTGGTGGCAGATGTTATAATCGTGGCGGGCCACCACATATAAGTTAATGTGTGGGAAACCCTGGAGCTTTGGTAGTGCTCAACAGCCTGACAAAGCTGTGAAACAGAAGTGTGGAAACAGCATACTAGCTCCAACAAATTTAAGGTTTGAGATTTATGTTTAAAAGATTCAGTGTTGCTGTTAGACAGGTTAGACGCAACGCCTGGAGGACTGTCTTCAGAGCTGCTCTGCCCAGTTGGCACGAGCTAACACAGCAGCGGCAGCAAACATCCAACACTTATTCTGTTGTTATATCCGTTAATTACCATTAGGTTACATTAGCTGTGTGATGCATACAGGTAGCCCTGTCACTGTGTGTGTGCAGGTGGAGTCCCCACTTGTACCTGGAACTGAGCAGAGCTCTCATGATAAACAGAGACTTCTTTCTAAATCTGCAGCATGTTAGTCTGAAGATTTAAACTCCTGTCCTCTCACAGAGTCTGTGATTAAAACTGGGCTTTCAGCTCTGTCAGAGAAAACTCAGCTGGGTTCAGACTGTTTACATACAACACAGCCACACTCACAGGTGACTGAGCCTCCACCTGCCTGTCAAACAGCAATCAAGCCATAAACCTTCTCTGCGGATCAGAGTTGAGTCCGGACAATATTTGTCATAGTTTTCATTAAATAAATTAACACTGGCACATGTCTCGATGCATTCCACCAGGAACAACAATGAAAAACAAAAGTGTTTAAGCATTCAGTGATTTAACCCCCTCATGTGCACACCTTCATATCAGCCCACAAAAAAAGTAAGAGTGTGATAAGCCTGTAAATGCTGATAACAGTGGCCGTTAGTTGTATCAGTCAGGCTGCACTCATGAAGCAATTTCCTCCCACAACTTTCTAATCGACCCAGACATCAACCAAATGTGACCCCTTTTACATTATTGAATTTGATTATCATTGTAAGTAGGCAGATAACTATAGTTTTACAACGTGAGAGATCACAGTAAGTACAGCCATATGCGTGCATTAGATTTATGTTTTTGGGTGTCTCCAGACTCGGACCTTTACCACCTGCACACCCAAAAGGAGAAAAAAGGAAACTGTTCCCTTTAGCAAAATATCTTCCAGCCCTTAAATACACTCATAACTCTAGCGAGGGTGGGCCCTCAGATCCCAAGAGTGAGCAGCGCTGCCAGAGAGGCTATTTGAAACTTTGAAGTTTGTGATAAATCCACAGCGTGAACTAAACCAAGGGAACGGATTGTGGAAAAATGGAAAGTCAGACTCCCACCAGAAGTTACCACTATGTGACCTCGACACTGCCTGTCTCTCTAGGCAGAGAACAATTAGTGTGGTTGAGCTTGGGACGACTTTGCTGCTGGGTAAGCTGCACATGAGATGCCAGCCTAGCCTAACTGTGTGTGTCTGGGTCAGTGGATAGCAGAGAACAGCCTGCTGCACATCAGCTCTGTGGAGCTACACTGAAAATAATCAGAGCCTGCACCTGACCCAGAGGCTCCAATGAGGCACTCACATTATTCAAACGGAAATACATTACCTTTATGAGATACATGTGATTTATGTGATCATCATACAAGTTGAAATAAACATTAAACATTATATTAAAACTATACAATTAACAGTAGTGTAATCAAGTAAAATGTAGAGTGTGTGCACCCTAAAAGGCAGCTATCATACATTAAATCAGCAGGCTCCTGAGTCAACCCTGTTAAAAACATAACTCAGCAGAGCCGAGCTGTATATAGTTCCACGTGTCTGGGGAACAAAATAACTTTTTCCTGGAGTTTTATGAATATTAAGCATAACACAAGTACTTTTAATTAATTAATCTCCTTATGAACAACTTCTATGAACCAAAGATGCCCTTTTCTTTCCCATTTTTTACTGTAGTAGCTAAACTGATGAAGTGATTTGGATCAATAATTCTTCAAAGTTTGGATTAATTGATTGATGGAGCCCATTTTATGCAAAGGCGATAATTTTCTAACAAAATCTTAAAGGCATCTGTGCTAATCTTGGGAAATGGGATGAAGTATTTGCATCATGTGGAACAGCCATCAGCTGATTTTGCATAATCATATACCTCAGAGATAATTGGCAGGCTTTGTTTTAAACTGGGTTTGGAATTTTGGCACCAGTTTGACTCTGCAAAAAGGTGATGGGTGGTGATTTAAGCAAGGCGTCGTCAATGGCAGATTTGACCACAATTGCATGTTATTAAAGATTCAATGAAACATAGACAGATTTATCATAAGCTAAATTGGCAGGCAGCTGCAACAGTAAGACAGAGGCATGTGTAACCATGCTGTGAGAAACATGCTCCCTGACATCACTAGAGTTGTAACCAACATAAGGAAGTCTTGGTTGATTAAAATTCTACCCTTTCTTCAACCAATCAATTGGGAATGGGGAAAGAAAGTCTGCACGTTATCTGTAGATTAACTAAATTGGTCACAGTAGCCCTTTTTAGATAGGAATTGTGCAAATTTGCAGGAAAGCCCAATCAGTCTTTTTTCAGCATTGGCAGTATAAAAACAAAATCGGGGAGTGCAGCAAAATGCCGCCTGCCTACTTTTGTTGATACAGAATGTGCCTTTTTCGGAGCAATGGGGGGCATGAGCAAGTAACAAAACGTGTAGCTCAGCATGTGACGTAAACAGTGATGTAGCACTGTTTGGCACCTCGGATCAACTCGCCAATCCAGCTCTGTATGTCTAAACGCTTGCAGCTTGCCGGCAAAACAGCCCAACATTCGCGGAAAATCTGGCAGTGTAAAAGGGGCTAGTGTCACTTTACCCCGCTGTCCAATCACTGTGAAGGTAGGGCAGGACAAGTGCTAAACAACAACAACAACAATGGGAAGAAATCAAGACTGTTGGCCACACAGCCCGGCAGGTCCATCCTTTCTCCCTATGTGCTTCAGCTGTCCCTTCATCCAAAGCAAAGGCCAGAGCAAGTGCTCAGCCTTCGGCCAACATTTTTACTTATGTGGATATTCTGTATCATAGCAACCACAAGCAATCAAAGCATCTTTGATGAAAAAAATCTCAGATGAAAAAAATGCTTTGCCTCCACAGCACTCGACTGCTCCGAGCTGGGCTTTTCAAAACAGCGTCTGGGAAAAAAAATAGGCATTGCTGGACAGACGGCCTTATGAAAATAACAAGAGTCCGACCAATGAGAGTTTAGTCAGACAAGAGCATATTGACCAATAAATCAACCATACGACTAGAAGGTGTCAGTCCCAAGCATTCAACT
The DNA here is from genome assembly GCF_041903045.1 of Epinephelus lanceolatus. Classification (NCBI taxonomy): domain Eukaryota; kingdom Metazoa; phylum Chordata; class Actinopteri; order Perciformes; family Serranidae; genus Epinephelus; species Epinephelus lanceolatus. The sequence continues at coordinate 22,121,098 of NC_135735.1, read as the reverse complement.
GCTCTCAGTTCTCCATCCATCCGTCCGCCTGTCCGTCTATCCATTTCACTCTGTCTGATTTCATGAGACAGCAGCAGTCGACTTCAGAGGGAAGCATGGCTCAGATTAACGTTTTAATCCAAAAGCCTGGATTATAGGTTTTGTATTTTATTCCTACCCTCACTATACTAGCAGTGACTCTGTGTCAGATAGTTTTCAGTCAGAAGTGTGTGTGTGTGTGTGTGTGTGTGTGTGTGTGTGTGTGTGAGTGCATCCTGTATATTATGTTGAGGAGAGTCCTGGTGGAGGGGTTTTCAGGGAGCTGTGTGGCAGAATAGAGCTGCTGTTTGAGACTAATTAACTCAAGCATATTTGAGCATGTCAGCACAACAGTACATCATTGCTGACTGAGGCTCTGCATCATCATCATCGTCATCTGCCTATTGGCTACTTGCCCTCATCTGCACACCCATGTGTGTGCACACACTTGCAGCCCTCTCTCGTCCCATCTCAGTCCCAACTAGAGGTCGACTGATGGTGGATTTTTAAAGGCTGAGACAATAACGATAGTTTGGAAGAGGAAACGGCCGATAGCTGATTAATCAACCAAAATCCAACCTCTCAGAAATGAACGAATGAATGGCGACTACTGAATGCATCTGCTTAATGCCGCAGGTGATGACTGATACTTTGCTGGGTTTATATTGTGCACTTCACAGGACAGCACAACACACTAATCTGAAATACAGAATGTAAAGCTTACATTAGAGGCTTTAATGCATTTGCATGTGTTTGCTGATGAGTGCCTGCCCTCTAGAAAGAGCATGTGCGTGTGTCTCTAATTATGTGTTGTTTGAGTGTACTGCTGCCCCACTGTTTCCTTTGGGTCCGGTGAGAAGAGAGATACGGTTACCATGGATACAATTGCCCCAGTGATGAGGAGAGCTTTGGTACAGGGTGGTGGCTCTACAAGATGCCAGTCTAAATGTTCATTCTTAAATGTTAGTCTCAACTTTTCTCTCGTCCTCTTCTCTATTACGTGCATCCAGGTTTTGCTGTAGTGTTTTGACCTTTATGGTGTTTTACAGTACACCATAATGACATGTTAACTGTTTTTATTTGTGCGATAAAGAGCTGAATTTCTACCTTTTATGGATGTTTGTGGTTGAAGTTGTGCATGTGTGCTTACAGTAGTGCCTAGTAGCAATGTAGAAAAAAAAGGAACCCTGTATTAGAATAAGAACACAGTGAGGCAGATCGACCACTTGCACTCAAGACTCTCTTTAGGTTGAAAGTTGTAGGATGAGGTGAGTATACTGGGAGGAATTTTCAATAGTGTGCACAGGGATTTCTCTGGACGCTAAAGCTATTTCCTGCAAACAGGAAGTGAGTGTTTTCCTGTGGGTGATGTGGCCGCTCTTGCTTACATCCTGCCTCGAGCTATCGGAGAAGAGCAGGCACACTGACCTAAAGCTTTGTCAGGATTTTACCTCACCCATGCCATCGTCAAGACACTCGCTCCTGTTAGCCCCATTGCTCAGTATTTCTGTCTTTACCTAAGAATAACCGGGTGTGAATAATACATTGTTCTCGCTTAATGGCACACATGTAAGCCCTCACCCATTCTTTCATCTTTTTTCTTTACTTCTCCCACATTTTCAACCTTTGTTTTTGTCAAAAACAGCATCTTAGACTTTGTGTTTGATACGCCCACTGTGCAAGGCATTCCTGTGGTTAAGATGAAGGGGAGTTAGATGAAGGGAGGTGGTGAGTAATGGGCTCCTGGAAAACCATTTCACTGGCAAAGCACTGATAAAGAGCTTGTATTGTGCCTCCTCTCAGCTTGTGACATTACTCTTAAGATGACCTCATTGTCATCTGCTGCTTTGTCAGTTTCCTTTTTAAAATTATGAAATAAATTCTATAGGATAAGAAAAACAAGATAGGGATGTGTATGACTGCACACCTCTCTGTGCTTTTATTGTGTACTCATTGCCACCAACTTGGTTGTGTGAGCCAGGTCCACATGTTTGTGGCAGTTTCTGGCTGAATGCTTCTTTTTACCAGAACTGAAGTGATGCTCATCAGCTGACTTTTTATATGGTTGCAGACTGGATGGGCGTACAGTGAGCACATTGATGACTGTAGAGACTGAGAGGCATGTGTGAAGACTCTCATGCTCGACTTGACCCTATTTATCATAGCTTTCTGCAGCAGGTTATTATTGTCCGTTTCATCACTCATTTTTTCAGTCCCTTCATCAGTACGCCCCAAAGAACTGGATTAGTCTCTGCCTTTGAAGAGCCTGAGTGAGCTGTTATCTTCTGTACTGGACTCTGTTATGGTGGGCCAGGCAGGGCCAAGCCAGGCTGGCTGTAGCTTGAACAAAGAAACCCTGTAGTGTTAGATCATGGCTGGGGTGTGTGTGTGTGTGTGTTTGTGTCTGTGTGCATGCATATGTCTGTGTCTATGTTTGTGTGCATGAACAAGTACACGTGTGTGATTGGTGGCTGCTCTTTGTTTCCCAGCCCTGGGCCTTGCTGGCCAGAGCTCAAGCCTGACTAATATGGATGTATAAATACACTAGGCTGCCGTCACTTTGTGCAACATCAAGCGCACCATTGTTTCACACAACTCTGTGACTTCAGAGATAAACCGCATCCTTTGTTCCCGTCAGTATTTTGTATTATTTCTTTACTCCAAAAAGAAAACAAGACACACTTGTGTTTATGTCTATTTCGGCCCAACGTTTTCTTTGCCTCTGATCTTTGCTTTTGCACGATCTAAAATGTTTCCATTACAAAATACATGAGATAACCAAATTACCATTTGACACTGAGCTGCAGCTTTTCTGCACAGAAAATTCCTCATTGTGGATTTTGTTTCATGAAAGATGAGACCACATCGCATATGAATTAGCAGTTAGAATTCACCCGGTTAAAGTAAATTGTTTGTTTTCCTTTCACGTCTCAGTAACGCTAAGCTAACACGTGATTTGTGCTCTGTTACTGTCTGCTCTGTACCCTGCTTATACCTCACACTCAATCAGCCAGCCTGTTAATCATCACTTCACATTGCAGTGATTAATTACTGTAATAATCTCATCTGAGACACTGAGCCGTAGTCCCAGTGGAGTAAATATTCTAAGCAGCCTGGTTCCCTCCTTAACCGTCTTGGCTTTCACCAGTTTACTGTGCATCTGTCGTAAACACTGCAGACTGTATTATTCTTTTAAGAGGCTCTTCTTTTGTCACAGATCCCCTGCAGATGTGTTCAACAGTAGAGAATCTGCTTTTTTAGATAAAAATATCCTGTGAGAATCAATATCCTACCTCAGTCCTAACTCACCTGCCAACTTGATTGTTCTGTATTTGTTTTATTTGAACTGCATAAAGAGAAGCCATGCAAAACTCCATTTAACCTGTGTGTAATGACACTAAAGATCATTCTGATTCTGACATCTGTCAAGGGCAGGGCTCTTTCCACTCGCAAACTGAACATCATGACACTGTGAATATGCTCTCTGCTGTCAGCATTGGATTGTGTTGTCAATGTGCTAACTGGCCAACTAGTGTCATGACAGTCTTTCAGTATCCCTTTTTGAATGATGAATACAGACTACCGTCGCCTGCTGCTAAGGAGAGTTATTTCCTCTCACGCAGGCGCAGAATATATGTGCTAGTTGGCCATCAGCTGTATTCTTTTCTGTGTGTTCATGTGCAGCTTTTTGGCCAAGACACAGACGATGTGAGGAAACGCAACATTCGGGATTTGGTGCCGCTAGTTCTCTGATGTCAGTTTGGTGTGTCAGGGCCTTTATGACTCATACACCTGATCTATGACCTCTTACTGGTACAAGAGTGTCTACGCCTTAATGGCTCATACTCATGTACCGTAAGCCCTCCCTTGCAAGGCTATTGGCAGACTGTGGGGGTGTGGATGTCTAGGACTCCAGTGTTTTCAGAGGGTTTAGATTTGGTGGAGCAAAATATGTTTAACACAAAAGGTTTACCTCCTCTTCATTGCCCTAGCTTGCTTTGGAATAGGGATTTAGTTTAATGGTTAGCAAGCAATGTGTGAGAAATGGGAAGAGACAAGGGAGCCGAGAATAAAAAGGAACGTGTCATTCAACATGTCATCCTCTACAGTTTTATGGGCCCTGCCCATTGGTATTGTGTATGTATGCTGTATAAGCAGCCCACAGCCTTGCTCTTGCTCTCCTCCTCCCTCTCCCTGCCTATCAGTGCAACCCACAGTTCAAGGACAAGGCCACCTGCCCGCCTGACCGCCTGGTCACATGACCCCAGCATGCTGTTGTTTCTCATGGTGTAGCCCCCCTAGGTCTGCTTGGACTGTTGGATGAATGAATGGATGAACGGATGGATGAATATATCACAAAACACTTTAGAGGAATGGATGTGTTTGGGGGGGGGGGGGGGGGGGGGGGGGGGGGCTGTGGTTAAATGGGTCAGGTCCCTTCACACAATAGTGGCGTTACTGTGGGAGTCGTAGGGGCAGACAAGGGAGGGGAAGGAGAGAAAGAGAGGGGGAACACCCGAACCCTTTGCGCCAATTATGGACATAAATAACATCCACACAGAGCTGCCATGGAAATTAGGGTCAAAGGGTTAACTGTGTATTCTCGAGGTTCAGGCCAACTGAACTGAACAGAATGAATGGAAAAGATTGAAGCACAAACACAGGATAGGAGACCTACAGTAACTACAGCATACACTACTGCCTACAGGACCAGAGGCCTATATGAAGGTGTTCAGCCTTGTGTTAAAACAGTGCAGGGCGCTACCTTGGTGGTTTTGTGCTGTTTAGGTACCAGTAAGACAATGAAATATGATCCAGGATGTCCAGTTAAGTAACATATTGATGCATCGAAATAGTCAACCAGTCAACCAGGGATATGTGCTTTTATGTAGGCCTGTGTGATTGGCAGTGCAGTAGAGCTTTAGCCATCATGCCACTACTTGTCAAGTATTAGATTAACCACCAACTAATTTGATAATTGATTAATTGGTTTGAGTATTTTTTAAGAGTTTTCTCTCATTCCAGCTTCTTAAATGTGAATATTTTCTGGTTTATTTACTCTGCCATGACAGTTAACTGAATATCTTTGGGTTGTGGACAAGACAAGACATTTGAGGGGGTCATCTCGGGCTTTGGGAAATACTGATGGACATTTTTCACCATTTTCTGACAATTTATCGACTAGTTGCAGCCCTGCAAGTTCCCGAGGACAAAGATGACATATTGCTTGTTTTGTTCTGTCTGCAGTTCAAAACCTGAAGATAAAAAATGACTCCAATTAATCGACTATTCAAAACATCCGTTTGATTTACTTTTGATTGAATCATCTCTCAATGGGTAATTTAAAAAGTTCCTTGTTAACTTTTACATATGTTTTGAGCAGAGTCGTGTCTTCTTCCCAACAAACCTACAGTATTATGTGCCTGGCCGTTTCTAAAAACAACAGACGCTCCCATCAGCTGGCTCTTTGTCTGTGTCCTCATCATATGCAGTTGGCAACATTGCAGTGTGAACCTGCTGTGTGAACTGTGTAGTTAGGTTAAGGGGAGGTGATGACAGTAATGATCATGATGATGATGGGTGAGATGGTTTGGGGATTAGGTGATGATGAAGGGGTGCAGGAGTGAAATTATCACGATGATAGGGTGGGCAGGTGACACGGTGTGTTATTTTAAAAAGCTGATAATAGAAGCAGTGGTAAATAAGCACCCTGCCACGTGTGGTGGTGTTTATGTTTTTTACTTTGCCTGCCACATTGGACTGTGCTCAGCACTCTGCCACGGACAGCTGTACCATCACTCCCTGCAGGCACACAGGCACACAGGCACAGACAGACACACAGACAGACAGGACAGCAGTGTTGCTTCATCAGCTGGAGGGATGCACAGTAAAGATGTAATTTAAAGCTGAGGATATAGCACGCAGGGAGTTTTAAAAAGCTGCTTTAAGACACAAATTGAAGAGTGTCTGTTTGACCTAATAGTAGTAACATATTCTTGTAGTTTCATGTTAGGATTTTTCTAGCATTTTCTGTGCTTAATGTGGAGTAAATATAATTGAAAAAAAGCCTATGCTAAAAGACAAATCATGCATAAAGAGAAACCTTTGTGATGTAACTGAATTAGAGAATGAGTGAAAGGAAAAGATGCCTGCCTAGCATCAGTTTAATCCAGTGTGGCAGGTCAGAGGAGCAGCTAAATACCGTCTTTGCTCCAGCTCTCTCGGATGACCCAGCCAGGAATAATACACGACTGTTCACTCAGTCTCCTGAACCTCAGTCAGTCTCTGCCGGCTGTTTACTCATGCTGCTGTCATTCATAATCTTTTCACATGTAGACTTTTAGGACTCCGGGACTTAGTCGTGCAAATAAGCAATAGAGTCTACCTTGCTGGTAGCCAAACAACAACTCTGCCTGCTGAAACTGAACAGGATATGGGAGCACTAAGCATGCATGTAGTTTTTAGACTGTCACTCTTATCTAAAGCTACATATAAACAGTGGTTCATTTCCAGAATTTTATGAGTCAGTGACATTTTGTGTGTGTTACATAAGTATGTCTTGCACGCCTGTTAAACGTGCCCTCGTTGAGTTACTACTGCTCTTCCTTATAGTAACAGAAAGATTTCACAATAAATAACATGAGTATGCCACCTTACATATAGTTACAGCTAAAAGTTATCATCAAGTTGTCTCAAAGTCTACAAGAATGGAGCATCATAAGCTTCACAAAGAGAGTGTGTGTTGCAGGATTATTGTGACATTATACATTTGTGTATGTACTTTATTAACTGGCCTCAAAATACTGATCCTTTCCCTCTTGTTTCTTGCTTTGCAGAGTGCAGCGATGGAGGAAACGGTCATATGGGAACAGCACACAGTGACCCTTCACAGGGTAAGTGGTTACAACTCTTAAATCCATTCTCCCCTTCTCTTTTGTCTTTTCCCCCCTCTCTGCCTGTCTCTGGCATCTTAATCCTGCAGTATGTCTTGTGTGTTCTTCACTTTTTCCTCCCTGTCTCTTCATGCCCATCCATCTCTCTGCACTCTGTGTACTGAGAGGGCCAGCTGTAGCAGCAGGATGTGTGGTACTGAAACAATAGTCAAGGAACCCAGATGGCAGGAAACAAGGCTAAGGAAGACAGAAATCAGCATCCACATCCTTACTACTTCATTTCGCTTCCTTCCTGTTGGCAACACACTCCTCTCCTTAACACAGCTCCAGGGAAAGAGGTGGATGATGGCTTCAGTCCATGTGCTTTTTATCCTGTGTTAAGTCACACGTAATTATGATAGATTGCACCGGTGCATCTAATTGATGGCCCCCCCTGGCAACATCATCAGATTAACTGTTAAACTATTCAAAGCCATATTCTCCCAGCTGTAGCTGGTACATTAATATATTCATTGTCTTGTAATGCTCAATTTCTTGAATGTACTTTGTTGTGAGATACTAAACTGTACTGTTAGTTGATGCTGTTGTGCAGTGGGATTGTGTAGAGCACCTGTCTAGACTGGCCTGCTTGCTGTAATCTAATTAGTAGCGGCTTTATTGAGGCTGAAGGAGCGGCCCAGTGTGGCCTGCGGTTCTTTGCCTTGTGGTTCTCCTGTGTTGTTGTGGTTGTAAGATTAGCCATTTACATCACATGGCTTTCTCCCTTGGTGCTGGTTTTTGCTCAGGCAAAAAACACAGCAGTCCTCAAAACCTCCATGGAAACCTCTTGGAAAAGTAGGAAAACAACTTGCAAATGCATAGCTTTGCTGTAGACTACAGTAAAAGTATATTATATAAGTATATATTTTTTATGAAATTGCACATTCAATGATAATTAGCCTACAGAGAGCCTGTTAGTCTGTTTTTGTTTACAGCAAAGCCTGCTATAAGTTTAATGTATCTGCCATTTATGCTGTATCAGTCAGTGTGTATGTATTTCTGTGTGTGTAGGCCCCAGGTTTTGGGTTTGGTATTGCCATCTCAGGTGGGCGAGACAACCCTCATTTCCAAAGTGGGGAGACGTCCATTGTGATATCTGATGTGCTGAAAGGAGGACCTGCAGAGGGACTGCTACAGTAAGTCTTTCACCATCGCCATCAATTTTTTGGGGGTTGTAGGAGCACTTATAGTTTGACCTCGGAGTCAGATAAAGTAAGCTCCTATTTATTATATTATATACCATCCTTGTATTAAGAGCATTGACTGACAGAGATCTCCGCAGCTTTATAGACATTGTTAATGGATTTTGTTTGTTTGTTTCAGAGAAAATGATCGAGTGGTGATGGTTAATGCAGTCTCTATGGACAATGTAGAGCATGCATACGCTGTGCAGCAGCTCAGAAAGAGTGGCAAAAATGCAAAGATAGTAAGTTTGACACTGCAGATATTAAAATTGTGTGACATTGTGTGAATTTCTGTGACCCCTGAGGGAAAACCGCAATACTTGTCTCTCTAACACTCAACACTTCCTGTCTATTCCAAGACTATTCGTCGGAAAAGGAAAGTGCAGATCCCTGTTTCCCGGCCAGGGGACAGGGAGACGATGTCGGAGCATGAGGAAGAGGACAGTGATGAGGAGGATGGATATGACCACCATAGTGGTCGTGGTGGCCAAAGTGCCTATGGAGGAGCAAGCGGAGGCACTGGCAGGCGTCCTGATCGTGAGCGTAGCAACAGCGGCAGGCGGGATAATAGTGCCTCGCGGGAAAGGAGCATCTCACCGCGCTCTGATCGCCGATCACAAGCCTCCTCTGCGCCACCCAGGCCTTCCAAGGTCACCCTTGTAAAGTCCCGCAAAAATGAAGGTGAGTAACAAAATGTCCAAGCACATGAGGAGTTGACTGAGTGTCTCAGAGTAAAGGTCAATCAGAGCTTTAATCTCATTTGCATAGAACTAAATGATGCGTCAAATTGATGTTCGCTGTTAATATTACTTTATTTTTATTAACTCTGAAAGTAGAGTATGGACTGAGGTTGGCTAGCCACATCTTTGTGAAGGACATCTCTCCCGAGAGCCTTGCAGCCAGGGATGGAAACATCCAGGAGGGAGATGTCGTCCTTAAGGTGAGAGTGTTTGGGGGAGACGTGGGTTTTAAAAGTGGATAAAACACAGTCAGTGAGGACATTGACATAAAAAATAGAATGAGTGAGGTGGGGTGAAAGAGGAGGAAGCATCCGGTTTTACTGAAAACTTAAACCAGTCTGCAGTGGCGATCTGTGAGCAGCTGAAAGTGGCTTGCAGAGTGAGGTCACAGTTCATTAGTATGCAGACTCACCAGCAGGAATACCACACATTCCACCATTCCTTTGAATTTTTATCCACTCTATCTCTGAGGAGGGAAAAATCCTCCTTCACGTTACAGAGATGCATTCAGAGTCTAATTTACTGTATCAATTGATCTGAGGAGAGGCTGAGACATTTTCCAGTTGAAATGTGGTTGCTGGATAAAGACCAGTGGGAAAAATGTGTAAATAAAGATGATTAAGTTTGGCTTTATACAAAATATATGATGGGGGGAAAAATTACGGACTCTCTGTTTCTCTGACAGAAGTTGTAATCCTAATTATATTAATTTTTAAACTTGTTTGTAGCCTCATAGACATCATTATTTGTCTATCAGTTACCCTCAGTTACCTTGAATTGGTGGAGAAAACGTTATTTTTCTTGCATACCTCCTCAGTGAACAAAGAATCCAGACACAGCCAACATTATTGATGAATTGCAGTAACGGGGGGCTGTGTTTGACAACAGCAAAACTAAATCAAAACATCTGCTTACAAACTTTCACACAACTCCTGCAGTATAATCTAAGTCTAATTTATCTGGTCGTATGATCTGTACTTTCCAAACACGTGGCATTTTTTGCTAAAACCTTACCCTTCAGCATAAAGAGTCTCATGCTCTGATGGGTAGCTGCCTGAACCACGTGCATTCGAACTCTGCTTATGAGTAGCGTTCAAATCCACACTAAGATGCATGTCTATGGAGAACAGTTTACAATTTTTCTTTTCTTTTTGGTGATCCTGTAGTTTTCAGAAGCACGTTGTGGGGTCTACAGACAAGCTGTGTAGTGGTGATGACTTGTGCATTCAGTTCTCATGCTGACCCTCTCCTCTACCTCGGGCAGATCAATGGCACTGTTACAGAGAACCTATCGCTAATAGATGCCAAGAAGCTGATTGAGAGGTCAAAGGGCAAGTTGAAGATGGTTGTGCAGAGAGATGAGCGAGCCACGCTGCTCAACATTCCCGACCTTGATGACAGCATCCCATCAGCCAATAACTCCGATAGAGATGGTGAGTCATTTGATTACACAAAGACCATGTTTTAAAAAAAGACAATTCTTTAATTTTTTGTAGCACCAAGAAAGAAGTTAGAATTATATTTGTCTTGTTATTTTAACTTATTTCACTTACTTAATTTACTTATTGATTAAATGCTAATGCATGTAAAATTTCCATTTCACAGACATTTCAGAAATACATTCACTGACATCAGACCATTCCAATCGATCCCACGGGCGAGGTAGTCGATCACGTTCACCTGACAGGCCCGAGCCATCTGACCTTCTCCGTCACTCACCTCGGCAGATCAGCAATGGCAGGTAAGTGACGCACACAAGCACACTCACACATCTGACTGCAAATCTGTTGATGAGACACAGCTGTCACACATGCCACAGTCATACATTCATACTCCCACCACTCCAACTTCATACATCATGTTCCCACCCACGGGTTAGTGGGTGCTGAGTAAGTACCTTGCACCACTAATGCATAAATCAATGGGTAAAGACATTGCATGCATAAACCATCACACTCCCCATGGAGCCATCACTGGGTTCCAATAAGGCCTTGCTCTGGGAGAGGAGTGGTGAGGAGAGAAAGGATTGATCCACGTCCTCCTGCTGGACTAACGTCTTGCTTTGAAGTGTGCTAGATATTTTTAACCATTTTCTGTACATGGAATCACCTTCAAACCGTATAAGGTTGTCTCAGCCGTATATCGTCTCTCACTTTAAGTCTCGCAAAGCTAGGTTTGATTTATATTCAACACAGCTTTTACTGTTGTTGCCATTACTCATGCCAATGACCTGAACATTAGTGCTTGAAATAAAGTCTATATTTTATAATGCACATTCGATTAATGCATAATTAAACCATAATTCACAGCTATTTTCTGCATATACTCTGTACAGATTAAGTGCTGTTGTAATGACTCATGTTTCTTTGTCCCCTTTTCTTACTGCCAGTTGGAACCTCCAGTAAGTTATCTGTCTTGTAGTTTAGAGGCTGCATAGTTTCCTGTAGCTGATAAACACATAGATGGCAAAGGAGAGCTAGAGAAAGACATGCAAGTGACTGAAGTTTCTCTCAGATGGTGTGGAGCTTGGGTATTGTATACTAACTAGGCAAGAACAAGATACTGAGCTTGGTTGAATGGGACAAGATGACTAACTCCAGTTAATGAAACAGGACTGGGGAGTCAAACAGGCTTGGCAGATTTTGGAGCAGTCCCATGTTAATCCTGTCATCGGCTGTGTGTGATACTTTGAGATAGGAGTGGGTATTGAATCAGGCGCCCCAAACCTTGTGACCTTTAACACTTGTTCTGGATTGAACTGTCAGCATTTCGTATAACCAGACCTCCTTTACATCATATTTGTATAGGACTTGGGTCACAGACACAGGATGCTGTCATACTTAAACAAGGGCTGTCCCAAACAACAGTTTTGGGGCATCGAAGCTTCAGTGAGAAACATCTGCAATTCATCAAAGCTTTTAATTAATGTTGCTACTTGTTAGCATGCAGGTCGCACATTAGCTATAAAAGCTAGAAATAAGAATACTTGGCAAGATGGCTAAGCTGTTCGTTGTAGATTTGTGATATGCCAGTGTCCTTTGGCATATCTGGGACTCCACGTTTTGGGAGTCGTCTTTGCAAATTTTGAAATTATTCCAAACACTTGACCTTTTCGACATCTTGCAAGCTGGTCACTTGCTGGTGACTGACGTTACATAAGAGTGAGCTGAAGTGACAAAACTATCACTAAGTGTAAATGTCCTTGTCTGAGAAAAACTAAAGGTAATAATTTTGATGCATAATAAATAATGTTGATAACTCTTCCTTAATTTATGGGCTGTTTTGGATTTTCTTTGGATAATGCATACAGTATCTTTACAAAAAAAACCTGCTGCATTTGAATACTTATTTGGACATTGCTTACTTAAACTATGAAGCATTTGGGTCAGCCCTGCTCAAAGCCCCAAAAAAAACTCTGCTACAGAGAACATGTTGAGATAGAAAACTATCCAGAGGTGCTATTTCATTTTCAGTTTCATTGCCAATCAAGTAGTGGCATTTTTCTCCAGACTTTTGTGATGTTGATGACATCAAGGTCTGATTATGTGAGATACAGGTGCCCAACATGCTGTTTATAATAAACTCTCTTCCTGAAGGGAGAAATGCCTCACAGGATCAGGTATACAAAACCCAACTTAAGCTTAAAAAACAGTCGTCTTTTAAGATATTTCTTGCCTGAATTGTTTTGTACAAACCCACACACTGAGTGTTGTAGCTGCAGGATGGTAGTTCAGTGTGCTGCTGTTAGTTTAGCTCTCTGGCTTACTAGTTGCTTGTCAGTGTTATCATATAACTAGATTAACCCCCAGTGATGTCGTTTCATTAGATAGTACGTTGTGTCAGAATGTGGAGTAACCTAACTTGTTTCAATGCAGGATGAGAGCAGGGTCACTGTTGCACAGATTGCTTCCAATGTAAGTGAACGAATCCCTCTGATAACAGGCCAGTGTGTTTTTGTTTGAACGTTTATCACTGTTATACTTTTGTTGCTCTTTTCCTGATTCCTCCTTTATCTCTGTGCACCAAACTTATGCCTGTCCAGCAGTAAGAAAACAAAATGTTCAGTCATTTTACTTGTGTGTATTATTGCACATTTAGCACGACTGGTTAACTGGTAAACACGTGAACTGTCATAAGAGGAGTTACACCTGCTTCTCATGTGTTTGTGGTTGAAGAAGTAACTAAGGAAACAACAGTCTGACTGTGAAGAGCCTGTGATGTAAGGCAATGTTTCTACTATCTCCCAGTTTAGGAGGGGGAAAATAAAGGAATTTGACATACTTCCCACAGTGCTTTGCCCCAAGCCAGATGGTTCGCTTAACCTGATTGGCTGTAGGGCTTAGAGGCATGCTATTCCCCAGGGCATGGTGCTGTCGCATGTTTTTGAATCAGACATATCATCAGAAACGCCCTTCATGCAGAGTCTCTCTTAGTGAGCATGAGTGTACTTTGCACATAGGCTCTCTTCAAGGAATTTAATTCGTCTTGATAAGCATCATGGTTCAACTTACAGATACATTTGTGTGAGTAATATTTGTTTCATTTCTAGTTCTTGATGTGCTAATCTTAGCGTTAGATTGTTTGTTTACAGGGGTGAACTTTTGCTCTCGCACATTTTGTTTGTTCTGCAAGAGTTGTCACTAAATTGAGTCAGTTTTGTTCTTTAAATATTTTGGAGCTTGTGGATGAATGTGAAATTATAGAGACCGGGACTGTAATGCAGTGTAGAGATTCTGGTGTGGCCGTACCATATTTTTTGCATTGTTTTTGATGTCTGTGCAGCCACATCTCTCCTGCTCCTTCACTTTTTCCGACTCTCGCTCCCCTTGCTCCCTCTCGTCTGTACCCATACTGTAAGAATGTGTAAGCAAGGGGATTGAACAAAGGCTTCTGTCAAATGGTGTTTGTCAGCATGAAGCCGTTTTTAGCACCATTCTGCAGCAAGGAACAGCAGATTTAGGCCACAACACTCTCCCTCACTCCTCTCTGTCTTTCTGTCCCTTGCTCTGTTTGTTTGTCCCTCTCTTTCTCATTCATCCATTACAAACACACAGACACAAACACACACTCTTGTCTCTCTCTCTCTCTGCCGCTACAATTCTGTTATTTATCCTCAGGCTGCAGCTCTCAAACAAATCCCATACACATCTCTCTAATGCTGAAACTGCTGACATATAAAATTGCACAGATCAGATTCATGTGTAAAGCTGAGTTGTAGTGAGAGATGCTGACACAGTCAATGCTGGGGATTCATGACTACGGCCAAAGTTATAATCGCAATTCTTTTTTTAAATATTGAGATCACAATTATTTATCTCGCTGATTCATCGATTTTAGGGACAAAATATTTTTATTGCACTGCTTTCACTTCCATGTGACACTACGTTCCTGCTAACATACAAATCTTTGCATTAAAATAAGATTTAGAAATAAGGTTCTTCTTTACCTGAATTCAGTCCATCTCCTAGACGCAAAATATGAACAAAATTGTAACAAAAATAGAGGCTAGCTAAAAATAAATATGGCTTTCACAGTGTTACGTTATGGTGACGAGCTGTTTTGGATGTCTGAGGTGACACTAGAGAAGGACTGGGATCCAGTGAGACAACATTAGTGACGTCATTCTTCTTGGTCTTCATGCATTCATTGTACTGCATATTATGGTGTTTTTTTAGGTGGCTAAGAAGTTAGTTGTGTTGCTTTGAGGAGCAGTCACATCTCATGCACTCTTTGCATATGATTTGTTCTCATAAATCCAAAATTCTTCCAAACAGTGGATGATGAGGGTCGATGACGGATTTTCATTTTGCCTGTTTACAGTCACAACATTCAGAAAAGTTTTTTTACAGGCTGCTGCTGCAGTGTGTGCACGTATTGCCTTGACAGCTCTTCAAAAGTGGAGGCTGACTTTCGGAAGTGCTTGATTTGATATGCAGCAGAGGTTTCTATTAGCAAAGCTCTGATTTTAAACGTTAATATTTCATTCAAGAGTGTTCATTTAGGTGTCGGAAGTCAAAATAGTGATCATGATAAACATTAGGTTGATTGTGTAGGCTTGTTCAAGGCCCTAGAAAAGGCCGGCCATGCTGCGGTGAGAAGAAACTGTAAATAAAGTCAGCAGCTGTGCAGCTAACAGGTTTAACCCTAAGGGTCAGTCACTGCGTGTAAATGAATGTACTTGTGAATGGATTTGCATTGATGTTTTGCCATGTTTTATTTATGGCTGGCTACACTGTTCTGTACACTTTGCCTACACTGTATATTTTCATACCGCATGAGCAAAAATAAGAGAATGGGAGAAGTTTCCTAGTCTGAGCTGGTGGCACAGCCTGCACCTTCACATTCTTCTAGAAGAGCTTCTGAATGCAGCTCAAGTACTGTGCCAGCAGGCAGTCATGTGACCAGATTGGAATTCAACCATTGTTTTAAGCAGCAGAGGCCTTTCTACTCTGTTAGACATGGCCTACAAGACTCCCTCTCACATGCACACACTCTCACACACACACCGTTTCCTCTTGTTTATTCTATCCAGGTTAAACAGGAACTTGAACTGAAAAGTATCCTAACTCAAGAGTTTATGTTGGGAGACTTGGTTTGATTTTTCTTTCTCTGCCTGTGTGCTTTTATTGGAACGGTTATTAAAATGTGAGTTTACATTAGTTTTCCAGAAAGAAATTAATTTGGAAATATAAAATATATGAACAATGTCTGCTTCAGTTTAATATAACAACAGTTTCTGGTTGGGAATGTAGTTTTGACACAATGCATGTATGACACCATTAAACTTAGGACTGGTGACAAATTTGCAGGGCTTTTTCTTTTATTAGCTTCCTGTCTCCTCATGAAATTTTCTGTCCATGTGCTGCATGGTTCATGCTATTTCCTTTCAGGACAAAATTATATAAACACATCCAAGGTCATTCTTACACCCACTGAAACCAGCAAAAATGTTGCAGTCATTTAAGGATTCCATTAATGGAAACTGTCTTTGTTTACAGCCTTGACAGTCCACTTGTACTGAATTGCCATGTTATTTTTGTCTGTTTCAGCCATCGAAGTCGAGATGAAGAACGCGTATCCAAACCAGGGGCCATGTCCACTCCGGTCAAAAGCTCTGACGATGGTGTGTTGTCTCAGGCCAGCGACCAGGCCAGCTCCAGAGATGACAAACAGTTACCTCCGCTGCCTGGTACGGAAACCTCTGCCTGTCAGCCATCAGCTCTAGGGATTAGTGTGGTTTCTCATGTTTGTCTCAGCTTTCACCACCTTTTATACTTCCTCATCTCATTGTCATTAGCACAGTAGGGTTTCAGTAAGGTCATAAAGAGATTTTCACTAAGGCTCAGTCTGCATGTTGCTGTGGTTTAATTAACTCTACAAGTATTTTTTTTTTCCCTGTAGAGCTGTGTATAAAGAAAAATTATTAAGAGAAGGAGTGTGTCAGGTGTCAGATGCACCTTTACAATAAACTCCACTGTGGCTGTATAAAGCACCTAAAAGAACACAATCTAAACTGTTGTTTATTGTGTGATATCATGGTTTTACATGTTTTGCTATGTTTGTTTTTGTGGCAGAACCAAAGCCAGTTTATGCACAGCCTGGTCAGCCTGACGTGGACCTTCCTGTCAGCCCCTCTGATGCCCCAGTACCCAGCGCTGCTCATGATGACAGCATCCTCAGGTAAATGTCCTCAATGCTCACGTCCAAAGCACCTTTAGCCAGATTAATACTTTTCATCTGCTCATGTCCACAAGGGGCTGCATGGACCCTTATGTTGATGTCTGCACACAGCCCAAAATTCGTGACCATGCAGATTGTAGATATAGCAAGCGCACCGCACATGCATGCTCCAGTTACAGGTGGTGCTTCTCATCGATGCTTCTCATGTCTTGCATTAGTGTGCTGCATTCCCTGTACCTGGTCCTGCTCTCATTAAGCGGTCACACAATATATTTTCTCCTTTTACATGCTTCTTGTTGTTTTTTGCTGTTGTGAGGTCGTCATTTTCTTTCCTGATGTGCGTGCTTTCTCTTCTTATTTGTCTGGTTCTTGATTTTTATCGTGGTTTGCAAATAGTGTTATGGTGCATTACCGCTACCAACTTAAATGAAGTGCGGATTGAGAAATGTGCATGCCTTGAACGCTTGACCGACGTGGAGCCTGGGGATTGAAGTATGAATGGAACCAAATGCACGCAACCAGTATAGGTCCGCAGCTGTTAGGTGCAAGCCTTTACAGTATCGAGTGTATATATTCACTTTATTATTCACTTGAAAAATAAGCTTACCTGTCATATACTTGAAATTAGTTCAGATATTCTGGTTGTTCTGGCTCTGACGTTAACACCACACTCTGCTTGCATGAATAGCTGGCTGTGTTCTGTGTCTCTTGCAATGATTGTTTTTAAATCCACGATTTGCTGACCTTTTTGCCTAATGCTATCTGTCTACCTGTGTTCTCCTGCAGGCCGAGTATGAAGCTGGTCAAGTTCAAGAAGGGAGAGAGTGTCGGTCTGCGGCTAGCAGGAGGGAACGACGTGGGAATTTTTGTGGCAGGTGTTTTGGAGGACAGTCCTGCTGCCAAGGAGGGGCTGGAGGAGGGAGACCAGATTCTCAGGGTACGCTACACTCCATTACTTACGCAACACGGCGACTGCTTGCCTTCTGCAGTAACATGTAAACGTGAAATGTAGTTATTGAAATAGTGGTGAGGGATTAAGAGAATCCCACTTTTACACATTTCTGCTGGAGGACCCTGATTTGACCGTATATATTTTACCGTTTTTGTCTACATGTACATGAGAGATATTTTAGAAAGGGAGAATATTGCCAAGGCAGCAGTTCAGTGGGTTGAAAGGACAGATCATTTGGCAAAAAGTTTAAATAAGTATATCTAATTCGTGTATCACAGCTGAAGTGGACTATTTTTTTTTGATTCTCTGTAAAAGATGTCCTTTCATTGCACCGTCTGTCAGAGCGCTCCAAGAAAAAACTCCTCAGGCTACACTGTCATTATCAAACATGCCAGCCTCAGTTGAAAAATTGGACTGCGGTAGGGAGGAAATCTGTCGCTTGTAAACACAAGTTTTACAGTAATCGGGTGTGTAAGTGTATTCTCTCTCCGTCCAGATTCTTCCCAGTAACTTGTTGGTTTTGTAGCCATGTAAACACAGTGTGTGTGTTACTTCTCTGAGTCACAGGTAGATGTTGCTGACGTCGATCTTTTCGTTAAATGCTTTGTATTTGCAGTGTGTTGTTTTCGTATTATGTAGATTGTAACATGATTTTAAGGTATTGTTTTTGTTCATAGTTCATTCAGGCTTTCTTGTTTAGAAAGTATTAACTGTGCCTATTTTTTTCCATGTCACATGTATGAAAGTGGGAAGAACATCTGGTGTTATTGTCAAAATAGTGGCTACCCACACTACCTAATCAGTGGTGAAACTATGTGATTCCATGGCCACAATAGTTCTATTTCTGTGTTAAGAGATCTTGGGAATACATTACAATATATCTGTCAGTGTGTGAGTCATTGCGAGTTCTGCCTCGTGTCAAAACTCCCCTTGTTTCCAATGTGAAGACACAATAGAGGTCGTTCTTGCACTCTGACCTCGGAACAGTTGACTTTCTGTCTCACTGAACACTAGAGTAACAGTGTTGATGGGATGATGAAAACCCTCTTGATGTCAGTGTTGGATCCATTCTGACATGTTTATACAGCAGCCAAGCATTACATCTGCTTTGTTTAATGCTTTAACTGTGAAGCTGTATAATCGTGCTCTGCGCAGACAGTTCTTTATCCCCCATGACATAAACATTTATAGACTGCTTTTATCTCATAGACAAATCTGTCCATTACCGAATCTCCTTCCCTTAATGAATATACTATGTCTTGTGTTCCTCCCACTCCAGTGTGTGTTCTCTCCACTGTGCAAACACTCCTCAAAGACTTTCAGGACATTGTTTTCCATCTTTAGATGGTTTCCCTTTGGTCATGGTGTGCTAGTGGAGATAAAGACGTCAAGCCCTCTCCTGTTTCTGGGAAGGATAAAGGTGTCTTTCTGAGGTTCAGTGATTCAGACCATGTGTTTCTGGTTCCCCTGCTGCCCCTCAAGCAGAGTCAATAAACAGCAGTTATTGTGTTTGGGATGTAGGCTGCAGATGAGGAGGAGGCTGCATGGTTGAGGGGGGAATACACTGCCCTGCTTCTGTTGAGGAAGTTTTTCTTTCCCTATGTTACTTCTGAGAATAAGAAGAACATATGCTAGAGTTATTTGGAAAAAGTAAAGATTTTAAAAGTTGAAAAATTAGTACACTTTCAACAATTGTTAAGCATTAAACAGTGATTAGTGAAAAGTGTATGAGGATTAAGGAGGCCTTCTGTAACATGGCTTAAGAGTTTATAGGTTACTGTTTTGTATGGTACTCTACTAATCCTTCAGTGGACTTTAAGTTGATTGTTAATTGCTCCGTCTTCTGTTCTGCATCCGTAGGTGAACAATGTGGACTTTGCAAACATCATCCGGGAGGAGGCTGTGTTGTTTCTGCTGGATCTCCCAAGAGGGGAAGAAGTTACTATTTTGGCCCAGAAGAAGAAGGATGGTGAATGATGCCAGTATAAAGCACTGTGCCAGTTGTGTAAACGCATCAGGCATTAAAACGAGCACATTTAAAAGGTTTCTGTCATCATCTCTGTTATTTTCTGCTTTTTCCTTAGTGTACCGGAGGATAGTGGAATCAGACGTAGGTGACTCCTTCTACATTCGCACACATTTTGAATATGAGAAAGAGTCACCGTACGGGCTGAGCTTTAACAAGGGTGAGGTGTTTCGTGTTGTAGACACGCTCTACAACGGCAAGCTAGGCTCCTGGCTCGCTATCCGTATTGGCAAGAACCATCAGGAAGTGGAAAGGGGCATCATCCCCAACAAGAACAGGTAAAAGAAGTTTTAGGTCACACCTTTAATACCTGTACGGCTTGTTGTGGCACTTTATGAATGGGCAGGGGCGGAGGCAAAGGAATGTAAGCATTGTGGTTAATCTGAGAGTTTCATGAAAACATTTGAGAGCACGTTTATTCAATCTTCTCTGTTTTTTAAAGGGTATTATTTGTATTTCTGTAACTGTATTTAAGAAAGTAATTCTATGTTATAGTCCGCATATACTGGAATTTCTTTAAAAGTAGGGCATTTTTAGTTTTTAAGGATTATTGCGTGAGGTTTGTGAGGACTCTGTGAGGCCCATGTGTCTGAGGATATGTACTGTGGCTCATGATCCAGCATCGTTTTATCTAGGCCTGCCTCTACAGCCTTCAACAGCCCCTGGCAATGTTTACACAGAGATTCCTCACTGTCCTGCTGACAGAGCAGACATCGCTTTCCACATGCTGCATGCGTTTCTATCGCTTACATTTAGGCATTGTGAAATATGTCTCCGCTTCTCTGCCAAGATAAACTTGCCTCCCTGGATATTCTTTCAAAATATAAATCCCTAAAATCTCACTCAGCATTCAATAATATTATTTTATTTAAAAACATGCATCAAAGGAAGAACATTGTTATTAAAAGCCAAAAGGAACGAGTTCTTCCCCGGTAGGCCCACTGCATTACTAACCTTACTGCCTACCACTGTTTGTGTTGTTTTCCAGTTCACTTGTCTGTGTAAAGAATGTATTGACCCATCTGCAGTGATCTTAATATGTAAACTGTAGGGAACAGACTAAAAATGTTCCCACTGACTGTGTTTACGTGCACAAAATATTCCAGTTTCTGCCCTTATTCCAAAAAATATTCCTACTAAGTTTACATGGGTAATGAAAAGGAATATTCCACTGATATTCCCATTTACATGCAGCCATTCACACTCTGATTTACATGCCCTGACATGTCATGCATCATTTCAAAATATGGAAAATTGGAGTGGTTGAAGCTGCTTGCCATATTGCTTTTTTGCATGATGACAGGATTTTTTCAAAGTTTCCCCCCAGACTTGTTTGACTGTGCAAATACAGCCTCCCTCTTTCATTCCTTCAGCCGCTTTCTTGAAAATGTCAGCGTTGCAATATTTGCGCATACCCAAAAAGTTGATATCCAAGTCTTTCATAATGTTTTAAAGTAGGTGTATTTTTCCTTCCAGACAGAAATGTGGGCTTCTGTTTTGAGCATGCTTCTCTACCCCAGCCTTGCAAACTGTTGGTTAGTTAGTTAGTGTACAGTGCATCCATGACAAAGCAGAGAACTGGCTGTAAACTGGGAAGAGGCCATGTGTTGCAAACTGTGGCAAAAACTGCAATAGAGAAGCATATTCTGAATGTGCTCTATACATGTCCAAAGAATGCTCCTAATACCTGAATATCTGCATATGCATAGAATATGCTGTTTACATGACCCATATCATATTCAGAGTATTGTCATATTCAGAATAATAGTGGAACATTTGTATCCATGTAAACGTAGTCACGGTTTTATAAATAAGGCTTGCCATTTTACTGCAAAATCTTACCTTCGTTTCTGTTACACATACACTGTATGTGACCTGTGTCATTACGTTGGGAAACGACAATGTAAAACAGTGAGATTATGAATATCAAAGCGCTGACTCTGTTATTCTACTGCCAAGAGTTCACTGAAAAATCATTGGGTTATGTGATGTTTTAGCTTCTCATAATGTGAACACTGGGCTATAAATTAGGTTGTATTAGCCCCTAAGGCAACGTATCAATTAGCCCAAATATAAAGCAGCTTTTAAGCATTTCGTCAGCATTTCTTCGGTCATTAATGGCAACTACTCCGTAATGAGTTTGACAACCATTTACAGCTCAGTATTGTACAGTGGTGTTACAGTTACACTGCCAGTATATCGCCATGGCTGTTCCCTCCAAACATTAGTGAGCTGTCAGATAAATACCTGAACAATCTCAAAGTGCACTTGATTGCAGTTTTGACTGAAGTACTGGCATCTGACCTTACTCCTGCTTCTCTGTCCAGAGCTGAGCAGCTATCCAGTGTGCAGTACACCCTTCCCAAAACACCAGGAGGCGACAGAGCAGACTTTTGGAGATTCAGAGGATTGCGAAGCTCCAAGAGGAATTTGCGGAAAAGCAGGGAGGACCTGTCGGCCCAGCCAGTCCAGACCAAGTTCCCTGCCTATGAGAGGGTGGTGCTGAGGGAAGGTAAGAGTGTGTTGGCAAAGGCAGTAACAGCAATGAACTCCCGCATATCTTTATACTTTGATTTAGGAAGAACTTACAACGCTGTGGACAGATTTCAACCTTGTAGCCTAAGGTCTTTCACAACACTGAGTTCTAGCTAGCTGACATCTATAGTTTTAACGTTTCTATGCTTCTAAACATTGTAAAGTTATTGATTTGTAAAATGTTTGTAAGTGTTATATGATGCTAAGCATTTGCACTCTCAATGACATGGTCTTGTTCTTGCACAGCTGGGTTCCTGAGGCCTGTGGTTCTCTTTGGGCCGATAGCAGATGTGGCCAGAGAGAAACTGGCCAGGGAGGAGCCAGACATTTTTGAACTAGCAAGTAAGTGATGAAATACTAATCACCCTCTGTTCTAATGTTCACGTTCTGTGTGGTGTCCTATTGTGGGTCTTGTGGGGATGCACCGATTTATTGGCTGATATTCACCTTGTTGACTGCCATCAGCCTTTCAGCAAATAAGATGACATTCACTGACAACAGTGGCCGATGTTTGTCTGTTGCGTCATTTCAGTTTTGCGCAGGCTCAAAAGCAGGGCTCGAGACTAACAATAGAAAACGTGTTTAGGACAAACTGAGATCTTCTTCTGGACTCCTTCGAGACGAAAGGATGCAGTAGACTTATAATTGGCACGACATATTATTTCAGTTTCGCCTGATAATGCTACACTGTGAACAACAAATCCATGTTGAAATCAACAGGATGAGAGCTAGTTAATGTTAGCACCTGCTTACGTAGATTACGTTGAGTTACATGATCTATTCAGTACAAATGAGTATTGGCGAAGAAAGTTATAATGCTATCATGATGTGTTCAAATGTATGATATTGTAGAGGGTATTTTGAGATGTTTTTCATGTGAAACAAGGTTATATTATACAGTAGGTTGTTTCAAACATTTGAATAAAGGAATTTTCGTTCAGTCAAAGATATGTAATGAAGGGCTGAAAGTCTGTAAAACAGTTATTTTACATACTGAAGATTTCTTTGTTTCCCTGGCACGAAAGGGGGGATAAATAACAACAAAAACAAAATAAACATCAACAGAAAACATCCGTATTATCCCAGAATATCACAGTCTGTGCATCCCTTGTGTCTTGCATGAGCAGGAGACCACACTCTTAATTCACACACTAAGTCTGAGGACTGTCAAAGTTCTCAGGATCTATCAAATATTTACAGTAGTGGTCAGTATCTAATAGATGTTGAACTCACTGCTGGGTCAGAACCTCTACTGCGTACCTGTCATTTTTAAAATCCAAATGGTAGCTCTACACTCTTAGCTCTTGAATTTCCATCAATAAAGTTTATCTTATCTTATCTTACACACTGGTTTAGCAAAATTTATTCTACTGACTTTAACGTCTCTGAACAAATTTTGAGAATTCTTCTGTTGGCGATTTGTAACAGTAAGTCTCATGGCAGTCAATACCGCATGTGACTCTCTTTTCTCCTCCTCGGCATTACATTTTGGTAGCATATTCTTTGTAGAAATACACCACTGCTGTTGGCTGCTTCAATTTTTAGCTAAAACTGAAGCAAATGGTCATTCACCGGATGCCCATTTCTTAAAAAAAAGATGGCATACTGCTTTATTGGAGAATATTACTACTACTCCAAATTCCCAATTTATTTTAGTGGGTCAGTTTGTCAGGTTAGTCAAGTTGTGTCTGTTAGTTCCTGTGTTTATTTATAGCTTCTCTATCTCTCTATCTTTGTTTTTCCTTTCACTGTTGTGCGCTCCAAGCAGAGCTGCATACTCTTATTCATTTCAGTCCTCACCCGCTGCCTCTTACTTTGTGAAACTGCAACCTTCTTTAATGCGTGGTTTTATTTTAACACTCAGTATTGAATTTCAATTACTTTAAGTGCACACCCACGCATGCCAGTGCAACCATACACACACACACACACACACACACACATATTGAGCACACAATCACATTAAATATTTCCATTCCTTGATGTTTATTTGCGTAACTCCAGTGATGTTTGTGTAACTGTATTTTCTTTTCAGAAACACAGCAACAACAAGGAGGGGAAAGTATGTCACTTAGTGCATCAACTTTTGTTTCATTTGATTCAGTGAATGGCAGATAAACTGTAAACTGGTGTTTGGTGGCTAGCTGGCCTATAGATGTGTCAACAGTGTGTGTTGGGGAATAGCACTTGATTTGTGAATTAACGTTTGTTATTACAATTGGCAATAACAATTCTTTTAGACTATATCAGGATGATTGTTAAAACAAATCACAGAAGAGCTGAAACAGAAGAAATGCAATTTCACACTAAGACACAGCTACTTTTAATTTTCCTGTAATTTTTTCAGTGGAAAGAAAATCTACTTTTGATACTGTACTTTTTGATTTATTGACTGAAATTGCACTTGACTATGGTAAACAAAAAACACAGCTATCATTGAAATTATATCTATTTAATATTTTCAAAAGCTCCACTGCATTAGCACGGATCACATTTTGGACATCTAAATATGCTAGTGTTTTCCACTCAACACATTTATGCCCAAATTTAAGTCTCTAAGGAGCTGTGTGTCATTGTGATATTGCGTGTTGATCATGGAAGAGATTAGTGAATGCAGATTAATGTACAGCAGTATATACTGTAGTAATTTCACAGTTAAATTTAGTGGTATTCCCCTCTTAATGGCATCATGTAGAGAGACAACAAGGCAGCATGTAGAGCTGTGCAGTTAATATGCCATGAAAACTGAGATGTGTGAAGTTGCTTTTCAACAAAATCATCAGGAAATGATCAAATAATGCAGAATTCACTGCGAATGTTAAAGTTGACATTCATTTTTATGCTTTTTGTACTAATTTTTCCATACTTTCCCATAAAATACCACATCTAAAAAAATGCAACAAATCAACACGGCATTAATCACCCAACTGGAGGATTTGCACAGATTTTCTTTTAAAAAAAATGCCCATAATATTACATAGATGAAATAAACCATCTCAGCAATCAGCTGAAAAATGAACCATCTATTTATGTGCTTATATCAATGACTGTTAGGGGTGTAACAGTTCACTAAATTCACAGTTCACCTTGATTTTTAAAATTTTAAATGTATGAAAAACTAACATAATTTGGGCTGTTTTTTGTGTACAGACCAACCAAACTGAAAGCCTTGTGCAGAACGAATGCAGTACGAATATGTGTATTGTTACACCCCTAATGACTGTATATAAAGATGGACAACACTTCTCCACTTCCTCCCACTGTACAAAAATGAAGCCAGAATATCCCAGATATGGCTGCTGCCATCTTGGGCTGCTGATGCCATTTGGAGTCAGAGTCTACGCTGTAGCGATCTCTGTAGTATTGAATTCCAGTTGGCACACACAGCTGTCACTTAAGACGTCAAACCCCTTTTTTATAGCATCAAATAACTAATTAAAACCAAACTTACCCAAAAAAAACAACACTAGAAATAAACCAGCTTTGTACTTTGATTTTTTTAGTTTGGCCCATGTCCCATCTGCTAACATGGAGGGGGCAGGGTTTATGACCTCTACTGTAGCCGGTCACCAGCCTGCGATCAAAATGGCTTGGCGTTTTTTTTGGAAGCTGTCATGTCATCCATCTTTATATACAGTCTATGGTTCACATCCTAAAATAAGTCTCATGACACTGTGAGCATTCAGACACAGTGTCCACACAGCAAAATTGTCACCAAATATTTGGATATCAGGTTCAAGCACGTGCTGCACCAAAAGTGTATCAGTATGTAATTTGATCAGAGTGGGTCATTTAATGGCTTACATAGTCAAACCACTGCTGTGACGCTACTCTACAAAAGCATAAAGTGTATATTAGACAAAGCTGACAGTGGTGTGTGTGTGCGTGTTTTTCTGCCTTATTTTTATAATGCAGTGATGGTATAAAGCCCCTAAGTTTTAATGGAAAGACTTCCTTATGTCAGAATTGGTCTTTTAAATATTATATTGACACAGACATTACTAAATCCCAACATTACATTTTTAGCATTGCTGCATACGCTTAAATCTTGACTTGCTGCATGGCTATCTGCTCTCCCTGAAATGTTTTTGGGTTACATGTAAGAGCGGTGCTTCCAGATCATAGATCCTATTAGAAATATTAGAAATCAAGCCTCGTCCTGTGATGTGTTTGAGTTGTTACTATACTATATCCTGGTGAGGTGGCTGCCCTCCTTTGAACCTTGTGTGTCAAGGCAGGAAACCATTGCTTATCTTCATGTGAATCATAAACCCCTCTACACATCCTTGCTTAAATCCCTGAGGCTTACAATGACACTGTATTCTGGTTAATCCCAAAAATGACCCTCATGCTCTTGTATGTGCATATTTCATGTCAGTGTTTCTCACATTAACACATTTCCTGCACCATAATTTACACTGTTACATGCAGTTGCACACACAAATGTATTAAACACTGAATTTAATTTCCCTAAACCTACCCAAAATACCTAATGAATAATTGCATGAATTGGCTGCTGTCCTCATTTTGTCTTTATTATCGAGTTCGTGTTCTCACGAACGTACACTTGTCTTCTCCTGTACGGAGATTATTATTCTGTATTTAACAGCTCTATTTATGGGAGTCGACAACTGCACGCTACAAGGATGTCTAATTGGGGCACAGCCTGCTTTTATTGTTGTTTGTCTCTTGTGTTGATGTGATGCAGCAACTCTGTCCATTTGTCTTCCACAGAGAGTGAACCCAGGGATGCAGGAACTGACCAGAAAAGCTCCGGCATCATTCGCCTGCACACCATCAAACAGATCATTGACCGGGTGAGAAGCTAGATGTGCACACACATTTATTTATTCAGACAAAATGTAGACATATGAACATCTTTTGACAGATTTGATATGGTAATGAAAAGATGGCCGTGAGCCACGATGGTATGTACAGTTCACTGCTGCCCTCTGCTGTACAGCACCCTGGTGTACACAACACTATATGTAAAAAAAAAAAAAAAAAAAAAAAATCATCCTTAGCTTGAATGTTAACCCTGGAAATGCTCACAATATGGAAATAAACACACTGACAATATGTTAATGTTTTTGTTTTTATTTGATTTCTGTGTATGAAGGACAAGCATGCAGTGCTGGACATCACCCCTAATGCAGTGGACCGTCTGAACTACGCCCAGTGGTATCCAATCGTGGTGTTTCTCAACCCAGACACAAAGCAGGGTGTCAAGAACATGAGGACCCGCCTCTGCCCCGAGTCCAGGAAGAGTGCCAGGAAGCTCTATGAGCGAGCCCTTAAATTAAGGAAGAACAACCACCACCTCTTCACCAGTGAGTCCAGTGGGAGGAAGGGAAGACGGGGTAGATGGGTGGGGATGGTAGAGATTTTACAGGCAGCACAGACACATTTCAAAGGCAGTTGACAATTGAGTGCCGCAGTGTTGGAGGCTGCACTTGTTGTGCCTGGCCCTGTTCTGTCAGACTCCTTACAAACGCTTGTTCAGCACTGACCGTCACACAAGAGCACCCACAGGGCCCCTTTCTCAGCATGCACTCTTTCTGTCAAGTGGTGTGACCATGTTTTAGGAGCATCTGTTGTCGATAAAGATATTAGAGAAGTCCTAGAAAGTATTCTTCTTGGCTCTTTGCAGCACACACATTTCTTTACATAATGTGTCCAAATAACTACTACACACCGAGCTGCATCTGTACCTCTACGCCTTTATCTACTGGATTTCATTTGAAAGTTATCCTCAAAATCAAGCCTCATAATCACGTCCCACTGCAATTACTGTATGTAAAACTTGGAAACGGATAAAAGTGGGATATTTTTATATTTAGAATCTGGCACATGGGACTAGGCAATGTGGGAAGGTACCTCCAAGCTGCCTGTTTATCTCCTTGAGACTGAGGTAGAGCAGTTCCTTAACTTTGCATTTTAAGTATCTCTTTCTAGTATGTTGTTATTGGTTTGCACATTTTATTCAAAACAAGGTACTTGCTTCTCCACTGTGATTGTGACTGCCTTTATAAGATCGTGTGTGTGTATGTGTGTGTGTGTGTGTGTGTGAGAGACTGTGTGTATCTGTCTGTCTGCAGCTACTCTCACGAACTACTGGACCAATCAGTCAAATATTTTGTGTATGGCTGTATGCTCAAGGATCTCTTGTGGTTGCAGCGATTCAAAATTGTTGAAAAACTTGTTTTTTTATTGACTGTTTTTTACCATCACTAACTGACTCCTCATTTCTCTTAATCCGCCGGTACGGGCTGCATGTTTTCTGGACATCTGCTCGGCTAAAATCAAGAACCCTTACTTAGTATGTTGCAAGCCACATTTTGGCCTTCGCCATGGCTCAGTACCTGACATCCATAGAAAAGTTTGGTCATTTTGAACAGGCCTATCTGCAGATTAATTCCATACCTGATATGTTGGTTACGAGATGACTTGGTCCCCGTTTTTTGTTATCTTAGCTGCCCCATGACTGTAAGGAAGCCAGGTGAGACATTTTCTCCAGCTGTAGCTCTTCGCATTCCACCTGTGACTCGGTTTTGCCTGTCAACTACATGGGGTCATACCACACTGGGGGGCATTTTAGAAGTGGAGTGCTTTGCCTGCCTAATTTTGTGGACTTAAGGTTTTGTTGATTTGGTCATTTTTCTTTGATATTAGTGTTTTGACTGTAAGCAAGTAGGCAGGTTACGTAGTTAAATGGTTTCTGTCGTTGTCTGTTGTAATTGTGTTTATTGTATTTCCTCCATCGTTGTCCTGTAGCCTACAGATAACATTGATACCGTTAGAAGTCCAGTTATGAATGACAGATCAAAGATATGTGGCTGTATTTAAGTTACAAATACATTCGTGAACTAAGTCCTAACAGGAGTCCTTTTCAGACATGATGCTAATCATGTAAAAGTGGCAAAGCATTTGCAAATCTAATTTGGATTAGAGTGCACGTCTAAAAGGGACTTTAGATTTCATGGTTGTACTTAATTGGTATTTGAAAAGTTTTTGGCACTCAGTTGATTGGAGAGATGTGTTTTTTTCTTTTCTTTCTGCTCTTTCCTCTCTGTGTATTTAGCGACAATTAACTTGAACAGCATGAACGATGGTTGGTTTGGAGCGCTGAAAGAGATAATCCAGCAGCAGCAGAACCAGCTGGTGTGGGTTTCAGAGGGCAAAGTAAGTAAGACGCACACACAAACACAAATGTGTAGACTAGAAATGCTCTTTTCTCACTCCCTCTCCCACTTTGCCTTTTGTTCCCCAGGCTGATGGCGCAGCTGAGGATGACTTGGACATCCACGATGACCGCCTGTCCTACCTATCGGCGCCAGGCAGTGAGTATTCCATGTACAGCACTGACAGCCGCCACACCTCCGACTACGAGGACACGGACACAGAGGGTGGAGCCTACACCGACCAGGAGCTGGACGAAACGCTGAATGACGACGTGGGTCCACCCACGGAGCCTGCCATCACCCGCTCCTCTGAGCCTGTCCGTGAGGACCCACCTGTCATCCAGGAGCCCCCTGGCTACGCTAGCTACACTCACACAGTGCAGCTGGACCCCCTGAACCGCATCGACCCGGCTGGATTCAAGGCACCAGTGCCGCAGCAGGTAGCGTTTCTGAGAGCTGCACGTCTTCCCTGTTGTCTGGAGGACGTGGTTTGCGTTAGAAGGGTTTTCTGGAGGCGCTATTGAAGGCACTTTTTTATTTTTACAGTTAATCTGTCTATCTGCTGTTACCAAACAATATCAGTGGGAAAGTGAAAACTTCTGTGGTCAGGTATTTATCGCAATATATAAATATTATATATAATATATATATATATATATATATATCTATATTTATGATATTATTTAATTTATCTATTTGCCTTTATGTATTTGTTGATTGATGTTTGTGAGCGTGTTTTTTATTTTTGAAAAGGAGAAGAACTTCTACAGAAGTTTTACTGTTACTCTTGTACTCTGTATTACCACAAGCTGTCTTATTGGTGTGACTGTTGCTGATGTCACTGGGAAAAGAAACTTATGATTGATGTCTAAGTGTCTGTACCAGTACTCACCTATGTGCACTTCCTACCTTTGTTCTACCTGTGATCGAGACTGTGACAATACGACACAAGAAAGTATTATGTGCATGTTGGAAATGCCAGTGTTAAACCAGTGTACCTTTGAAATGTATTTATCAACACCCAATTGGCCATTGTGACACCTAAATCTAAACCTTTGTCGTCTCGTGATGTGTTAATGAACATAAAAGGGGAAAAAAGAAACTACTGTATTGTAACCGTAGAATTAAAATCAAATTAGTATACTCTAACAATGAAAACTTGTCCCTTTGCTAATTCCTAACTCTCGCATGACATTGGTTGATCTACAGCTACTGTTAAATGTGGAGGCGGGTGATTGGCTGTTTGACTCCGTGTAATCTGTAGGCACAAGTGAGGAGCAGACCGTTGTAGAGGGGCTGCGGAGGTAGTAGCACTTGTTAGTACTGCACCGTAGTGTCAGCGCGTGTTATTAAACATTTCTGAACCACTTCACAGAAAGCAGAGGCCGCTGCCGTCCCTAGCACCCCCCAGCAGCCTGAGCCCCTGGCTGAGACAGTGCCCCCTGCTGTCGACGTTACTGTAAAAACTGTAGGGGGTCTGAGCCCTGACGAGGCTCCTGCAGCTCCTCACAGCCAGCCAAGCCCCATCCCGGAGGCTGGCTCACTTAGGAGGCCCACCCCTGAGCTAACCCCCCAGAGCGTCACACCAGAACCTCTACAGTCTGGACTGGCCAGTTCAGAACCAAAGGTATCCATCTGACCGTCACTGGACGCTCCGTGATCCGGCTCAGCTCAGCTCGGTCTGACCCGGCTGACCTCCTGTGCTGCTGCTGCTGCCTGTCTACCTACCTACCTCCTGCTGCCACGCTTGTCTCTCTCTCCTTCCGCCCTGCATGTCTGCTGACCACAGTGCTGCCCAGAAGAGACAGAGATGTGTGTGTGTGTATGTGTGTGTGAGTGGGTGTTCTTGTGCAAGAGCGTGGGTGTGTGTGCACGTGCCAGAGTGCGAGCAAATGCTGGTAAACAACAGTGGGCTTGGAGGTGATGGCTGTGCTGATAATGCCTACATATAGAGGAGCAGCGGAAAACCTGCGGCTCTCACTGTTGCTTATCCTCTTTGCATGGCTGCAACATGTTTGCCTCGTTCTCTGTTAACCACTAGAAGTAGATTTCTTTGTGACGCATTTATCAGTGCAGACTGAATGGACCGTTTATTTGTAAAAGTAGCCATTAATTTTCCAACCATTTTATATTTTATTTTTGAAATATAGCCATGGCCGAATAACCTAGAGAACCTCAATAGATGTGTCCTGCAGATTTGGATGGATAATTAATGGTTACTTCTCAGTTATCAGAATTTTAAATATGTTTTTGTACAATGGTTATGTGCTTGTAATGTTAAATGTTATTGTGGATGTTTAAGTTGCCATTATCTTTGCAACAAGACAGTAGGTGGCATTTTCACTTGTGAATGCAGGAGGGCAGAAACCCCAAATTACTAGCCAAATTATTGACATTACATTTCTGTATTCCGTTTTCACATTCTGCCACTTCGGACAAGAAAAATGCATCCCATTGTTTTGATGTATTTTTTTAACAACTTTGTTATTTTGTTAATTTAATTTCAGTGTTTAATTTGGAGCTGCAGTGGTGCAATGTGATGTTTTCAAGCTGCAATAAGTGTTTGGCTGTGCTGCGATTTCTATTTAATCTACTATATTATCTGACCAGTAACCCCTCCCTCTCAGTTTCTCTATTTCAGGTCTTTCCCTTCTTGTTTCTTCTGCAATTAATTTTACGGACTTGTTTTAATATTCTCCTTTTCTCAACCTTTCACTGATTAAAATCAGTCCAGTTTTTCATATCACACATTTTACATCTGTGTAGTATGTCAGTGCAGTTGCTAACCCTCTTCTTTGTTGTGTATTTGTTTGGTAGATGTTTCAGAAGGATCCATACAGCACAGACAACACAGGGAGAATCGGTCACAGCATGAAGCCTGTGGCTTACAACCCTCAGCAGGGATATCACCCTGACCAGCAGCCATACAGAGATTACGACCACCCACCCAGTCGGTATGATGTCAGCAGCAGTGGAGTCAGCAGCGGAGGTGGTTACCCAGAACCAAAGTACCGAAACTATGACTCTAACCCGCCCTATGAGAACAGCGTGCCTCACTATGACCAGCAACAGTGGAACCCCTACAGCCAACCACTCTCTACTGCCAACTCCCAGGGATATGATCCCCGTTTGCCATACGGTGACGGCCCTGACTCCCAGTACACCCCCCCTCTCCGCTATGACGAGCCCCCACCTCAGCAGGGATTCGACGGACGGCCTCGCTACGGTAAGCCGACCGCTCCGGCTCCTGTCCGTTATGATGACCCTCCACCTCCTGCTCCAGGGCCTGACATGCACTACGACCAGGATCCTCACCTGAGCACGTACCACCCAGCGGCCCACTCCCCAGACCCTGCTGCCCAGCGGCCTGCCTATAACCAGGGACCAACACCGCAACAAAAGAGCTACAAACCTCAGCAGTATGACCCTGCTCATGTGAACTCTGAAACCAGCCCCACACCTCCTCCCAAAGCAGAGGCGCCCTCACCTGCCCCTGCAGATGCTCCAAAACCTTTCCCTGCCAGAGAGGAGCAACAGGAGGACCCAGCCATGCGGCCACAGTCAGTCCTGACAAGGGTCAAGATGTTTGAGAACAAACGCTCTGTATCTGTGGATAGAGCCAGAGATGCAGGGGATTCATCTGGGAGCAAGGTAAACTTAGCTTTGCAGTTATATTACATAATGCAGCTTATGCAGCTTATGCAGTAAGAGTAGTTATTCGAGTGCTTAAACGGTAACTGAGGTATTTTTCAAATTGGACCCTGTTTTCTCAAATTTTTGTGTCAAAGTGACTGATGGCAACAACAAGTTTGGAAAGTGGTCTAGTATTGAGCATGCCGACACTGGTAAAGCGGGCTGCAGTGCAACCAATCGAGGCATTTGGCACCATCAATTTACGTCCACTTAAAGTGCTTGTTTTTGCCACTGACAGGCTCAGTGTCAGATAACTTATGGTGCAGATCCCTACAGAGACAGACCTTTTTGTTAAAGACTAAGATCCTTTTTGTTTAATCAGAAACAGCCCCAAATTTGCTGTTGCCAAACCCATCGAACTCCATTTAAATAAACAGTAATTTTAGCATTCATAGAGGCAGCATCTTTTCACATTTAACTGGGTGAATTAAGGGTTTATTCAACCAAATCAGAGTTAGTTATAGTTTAACAGTAGAGAGACGAACCAAGACTGCTTTTGTTAGTTTGTTTCTGTCAGTTGTGAATGAATTGGGATTTATGATGATAAATTACTGTTTATTGCCTTTATTGGTGTCTGGTGGGTTCATGTTTTTGTGTCCAAGTGACTAATCAGAGCAACAATATTTTGAAATGGTCCAGTAATAAGAGAGTAGCAATTTCAGGGCTGTTTCTGGATAAACAAAAAGGATCTTACTCCTTAACAGAAAGGTCTGTCTCTGTAGGGATCCTCTCCATAAGTTTTCAGATACTTATCATAACAATCTGAGCCTGTCAGTGGCTAAAACAAGCACTTTGAGTTTGCATAAACTGACAGTGCCAAATACGCGATGTGGTTATAGTGCAGCCTCTTTCATGGCTTCTAGCTGTGCCATACTCTCTTATTACTGAACCACTTTCAAAATATTGTTGCTCTGATTAGTCACTTAGACACAAAAACATGTAAAAATAGGGTCCAGGTTGAAAAATACCGAAGTTACCCTTTAACTTGTACCTTTGCTTTTCAACTTCTTGAGAAATAAGCACGTTGTTGTTGTTGTTGTGTGTGTGTGTGGTTTTTTTTGTCCTGCTGATAAGGTTTATTGCTTTTGCTATTACAGGCAGCTGATTTACCTTTGAAAGCAGGTGGAGTCATCCCTAAAGCAAATTCTCTGAGCAACTTGGATCAAGAGAAGACGTTTAGGTAAGCCTTTGCTTTTGCTCCTGTAACTGCATTTTTGGTCACCCTGAGTAATATCACAGTGAAATTGTGTAGTTAGTCACTTTGACCAGTCATTGACCAGTTTGCTAAAGCACCTTCATTGTGTCATGGTAAACTCTTCGTCTGCTGTTTCAGAGCCCCAGGTCCTCAGCAGCCTCAGTCCAAGGCAGCTGATGACATCGTGCGCTCCAACCATTACGACCCTGATGAGGACGAGGACTACTACAGGAAGCAGCTTTCTTACTTTGACAGGCTCCAGGCCGGTCCCAACAAACCCCAGCCACAAGCACAAACAACTAACAACTACCCCAGGTGATGCTCAGTCACATACACATTCCCAGACATGCCGAGTATAATATCCTCATCAAACATATTTGTTTTTTCCTCTTAGATGATCTGGAGATTTAATGTGTCTTTTCCAGCTGTCCTTCCAACTATCTTTAGCAGCCTTTGTGGTTTTATGATCAGTTTCTTGGTCATTTTAATGCGAATCTTCAGTTGGTTGTTTTGGTCTTTTGATGTAGGACGGAGTCAGTGGAGAAACCAAGTCCAGTGGAGAAAAAATATGAACCAGTTCCCCAGGTGACGCCATCTCTGCCACCAGCCACGCTCCCCAAACCCGCAACTGA
Organism: Epinephelus lanceolatus; assembly: GCF_041903045.1. Lineage (NCBI taxonomy): Eukaryota > Metazoa > Chordata > Actinopteri > Perciformes > Serranidae > Epinephelus > Epinephelus lanceolatus. The sequence goes on along the minus strand of NC_135735.1, from coordinate 22,086,330 downwards.
AGGTAAGATTTACTGTGTTATATCCAAGGGGGGAAAATGTAGTCAGGATTTTATGTTACACAAGACTGTAATCACGTGAAGATGCACCTGTGTACTGTCTCACACTGTACTTTGTCTCTTCCACAGCCAAGCCTCCCGGCCGAGACGACACTGTCCAGACCAACTTCCTGCCTCACAAGAGTTTCCCTGAGAAGTCCCCAGTTAACGGCACAAGTGAACATCCTCCAAAAACAGCTCCACCAGCAACCAGCTACAACCGCTACACGCCCAAGCCCTACACAACGTCTGCCAAGCCTTTTGCTCGCATGTTCGACAGTCCTAAATTCAACCACAACCTTCTGCCCAACGACAAGCCGGATACTGCTCCAAAGGTAAACAGCAGTCGCAAGTGAACTTAAATTTAAATCAAGTAAATAGATGACATCATTTAACTGTAGCTCTCAGATTTGGTACCAAGTCAAAAATATATAAGCTACGCTTTTCTGTAATTCTCCATATATTTGATCTCATACTGACCTCACTGTTCACCTAACTCACTTTTTTACAATTGGTTTAAGGCATTTCTCTCTGTTGATTTCGCTATCTAAAAAACTTTTCTGTGGCTATAACTTTGTCACAGTTGGTAATTCCCCATTACTAAGTACAGATTGGTCTGAAATATATGTTACTGGAGTTCCCTGAGGTTCTTAAACAGTCTTAAAAGACACTGAATTCATTTATCTAGAAGTAATTAAATTAAAATGTCTGAAATCAATCTTTAAAAAGTCACGAGTCATGATCGTGATGGTTGCCACAGGGACTTAAAACCATCCTAAGCAAAGCAGAGTGTGGTTTTCCCTTGCTCCCTTTCCTCCTCTGACATCACTTGATTAAGACCTCAAGATTCGTGCAAATATCCAGCTCCCAGCTCTTATGCTATGCCTCACTGCTGCTGTCTTCCCCTACAGTTTAACACTTTCCCCTCCTGTGTTTGAAACAGGGCCGGAGCTCCAGCCCAGTGAAGCCTCAGATTCCCCCGCAGCCCCAGAACACAGACCATGACAGTGGCCTGGACACTTTCACACGCACTATGGACCACCGCTCCAAACACCAGCACAACAACATCAATGCTGTGCCCAAGGCCATCCCTGTGAGGTAACAAACTCCGTCTGACTACATACTAAATGTAAACTACTCTGCTGAATGTGAGTGTGAGAAAGTAAAGGTGTCTCTCCCCTCAGCCCCAGTGCCCTGGATGATGATGAGGATGAAGATGAGGGCCACACAGTGGTTGCAACAGCTCGAGGTATCTTCAATAGCAACGGCGGCGTCCTGAGCTCCATCGAGACAGGTGTCAGCATAATTATCCCGCAGGGTGCCATCCCTGAAGGTGTGGAGCAGGAGATCTACTTTAAGGTCTGCAGAGACAACAGCATCCTGCCGCCACTCGACAAGGAGAAAGGTAACTTATATCATTATCAGTCACATCTAAATTCAGGGTTCACAAAAGGTGCTTTAAGTGATTGAATTCATTTATGTTTAAGTCCCTAAATATAAAAGGGTGTGCTTGAATAAAGACTTGAATGTGTTTGAATTGTATTTCTTAATGTCTGTATGAACCCTGTAAATTATTCAATGCTTTATGAAACCAGTCTTTTAGAGTATAATTGTACATGTTGTCCTTTTGGGAGATGTGCTGGATCTAAAGTAGGATTGTTTCCACCATATTCCCAGGCGTACAAAGCCTACCAGCACCGTCGGGTATAAAATGCATTTAGGACCAGCCTGTGTGTGTGTTTATTTATAATCGTCCTGAATTCTGTGTTTACAGGAGAGACTCTGCTCAGCCCTCTGGTGATGTGTGGACCTCACGGCCTCAAGTTTTTGAAGCCTGTGGAGCTGCGCTTACCTCACTGTGCGTCTATGACCCCTGATGGTTGGTCTTTTGCTCTAAAATCCTCCGACTCCTCGTCGGGTATGCTGTGCTCTCTCTGTTCTTTCGGGGTCGTTTGGGCTGGCTGTGTGACAATTTGAGGGTTGTGGGTCACTGTTTTATAATTATTATTGTTTGTAGTGTTACCCCTATTTTTGATTCTCTTCATTAGAAATCAATTGAGGAAAAAAATAACAAGATAATTTGGTCAGTCACCATATCTGAGAATCAATCTACGGGTAAACCCTCTTTAAATTTATATATATATAATTTATGGCTTTGGTTGATTCATTCTCATCATTTAGTTAACTCACCCACTCAATCTCTCATTCACTGTATCACTGATTTCCTGTATTTGGTGTTCAGATCAAAGTCTCTGCTCATGCTGAAATTGCAGTTTTTCTCTCTCAGTTTTCACCTCGAGTCATTTTAACAAGCTTCTCTTCTTTCATTTAACATCCATGCATCAATCACTTGGCTGTATAACAATTTAATTTCATCAGGTAGACGTATAATGCATGCTGCTCTGCCCTGAGTGATTTGTCTCACATAGCCACCCAAATCCTGACCTGAAGAACAGTTTGTAAAGATCTCTGCAGAAATTGGGACACATTCATAACCAGTACTGCCTGTATCTACCTTTATCCTGCAGAAAACAAAGACGTCTCGTTACCATGTCGAAATATAGCTCTCTAAATTTAGCTTCTGTCTCATTTCGAGGTAGCTTTCAGGTGGCAAGAAAATGAATTTTCCTGTTAATTTGTTTTCCAGACTGGCTTCAGTTTGTTTACTAAAAAGAGAGGTTGTGAAATTGGATCTTGGGTAAAAACAGGGAAATAGAAGTAATCAAACAGATAAATAATTCACAGCTCTCAGAGGTTGCTGGAGATGATTCAGGCAAATCCCTTCAGATAATTGAAACTCCTTCTCAGTAAACGGTTACTTCACGGACCAAACTCGTAACACTCTGAGATAACTCAATTCTAATATCTGTTTTTGAGGCGTAACCGGGCCTGATTAACCACCTAATAAAGACGTTCCTGTGAAAGTCAAATTAAAACCACGAAACAGATTACTGTTTGAGAAGTGAATATTCATGTTTAGCATTGAAACTGATCAGCAATGTAGAATTTAGAGCAAAAAATGAGATAGAGGGAGGACGTTGCACAGATCATGTTAATGGAAATCAAAAGCAATATAGGCCATCAGTTAGTCTGTCATGTAACTGAGCAAACAAACGTTCTCGTGGGGAGGTTGAGCTTCAGCTGAGAACGTTTTAAAAGAAAACAGAAGAAAGTATCTAATTCCTGCTTTCCCTTTTCTCAACACTGTCCCTCTCACATCTCACGTCTTCAAAAACAGTGGTAATTTTGGCAGTGGTCAGGATTAGCTGTTAATTAGCCTCATTTTAAGGATGAGACTTGAAGGGCTGAATGAGATGTGAGCTCACTCCGTTGTCCTGCTGAATTGTGGGAGGATTATCGGGCTGCCTCGTAATCCTCTTATTGTAAAGCAAGGCCACTCTCTGGCCTCCTGTCCCTGCTCTGGTTTTCTTCTCACTTTGCTTCCCTGCTTCTCCTTTTTCCTGCCTATACAACTCTGTATCTTACTGCTGCTTTTCTATGTATATACTGTTATTTTGCAGATCATTGTGTTAACTTAAAGGCTGAAACCAGAACCGCTGTGATACAGTTAAACTCTATAAAAGAAACGACTTCTCTTAATGTCGAACAGAGTGAAACGAAAGCGCTGACATCAGATGATGCAACATCTCATCTTACTTGCATTCTTCAGGGCTTGACCACTGATGATATTTGTAGTTTAATAATACTATTCAAGCTACGACACTGTTGAGAAGGCAGATTGACGAAACATCAATCTTAAAAACTTGAAATAAATTGTCTGAGTTTTGGGGCTTTCCCCCCTCTGCCTGTCATTTTGCGTACCTGAAAAGAAGATGCTCCTCAGGTTATATTTATCCCCTCCATGTCACCCAGAATTGAGCGTAAGATTGACAGTTGAGGGACCGACGGTCGATGTCAATGAGGAGGCTGTATTTATAGTGAGTGTATACTGTATCGATGGACCTCTGCCGAGCTGGCTCTGTTTACTCTGATTGATTACTGGAACTTTCCTCTTGGCACAGACCTGTATGTTTATAATTGCAATTACACTCAGACCTCACAGCAACTGAGGTTTAATTTGCAGCCGGCCGGAGGCTGGGGGACGTTCAATAAAAATATTAAATTGCTTTAGCTCGCTTTTATAGGCCACAAAACCATGTGATATTACTTAACGTGGCTCAAAGACAATACATACGATCATGCTCTGCTGCAGTCAGTGCTGTTTTAAAACGAGACCAGTAGTTCATGAGTTCGTTGTTCGATAGATTTTGTGGTGTGAAGAGGAGTCAGCAAGAGTATGGTGCTTATCAGATGCCTCAGGCCCTGTATCTACACGTATTCAGATATTTCTGAAAACTGAAAGCCCTCCATTTTAAAGGTCCAGTGTGTAGGATTTAGGGGGATTATACTGGCAGAAATGGAATATAATGTAATATAAAAAGTATGCTCTCTTGAGTGTAACCACCATGAGAATCGTTGTGTTTTTGTTACCTGAGAATGAGATATTTATATCTACGTAGGGAGCAGGTCCTCGTCCACATATTCCGCCATGTTGCACCACCATGTTTCTACAGTAGCTCAGAACGGACAAATCAAACTCAAGATAGTCATTCACGTTTTTCACGTCAGCCACCGTAGTTAGCAGCCATTCCATGACAAGTGGAAAATCAGATTTTTAAATGCAAAACTCCTTCATTCAGTGTTTTTATCAGTTTAAATCACCTGGTTGATACGTTTGGAGAGGAAGAGAACTCTGCGGGTAATTCAGCTCCCAGTAAAAACCTCCTGAACTATGAACACTTGAGGAACTGTCAACAGGAGAAGTTTTGGCTGGTTGCAATCTGTAGCCGTCATCACTAGATGCCGCTAAATCCCCCTAAAGCTTACGTACTGCTTCTAAAAAAAAGAAATTCTGTCCACACGACATTGGTCATTCAAATTATCTCTATCCACACTAGAACACAAAAACCATCCCAATTGCTCGCCAGTGTTGGCTGTCTACTGTCCTGTTGATCCCACTTCGTTATAAGGATGAAGGAGCTCACTCAGAGTTTTCCTTCCTCTCCTCATCGACAACAATCCAACTCTCGAAAATGTCCGGCCATCCGCTGGTTCAGTCGGACCTGATTCAAAGCCATCATTTCTGGTGACCTTTAACCTGTGGACGTTGAGGTAGACCAAATGACATTAGGCGCAGCGGACGCCTCTGTGTTCGTCCGTGAAGTGGTGCAGCATCACTGAGTTTAAGTGTAAGGTAGACCAAGCAGTGCCAACATGATGTAAATAAAGTAACGTTAATGGCGTAGTCTGCCGTTGTTTTCGTTGTGTCTGAAGTAAGTTCATTACACAAAGCAACTGTAGATCTGTGTGAATCGAGGAAATGATGTCATTGTTTCCCAAACACTCTGTTTGAGGGCCCATACACAACAGATTGACATCAAAGAACTAAAGGCCGAGTGTTGTATCGGTTCTTGACGCCCGTGTCTCAGCCAAGACTTTGCACCTGAACACACCCCAAAGACTACAGCTAACAGCCAACTAGCACGTATGTTCTGCGCCTGTGCCAGAGGACACAATTTCCATACCAGCAGGCGGCAGTGGTCTGTATTTGTTATTAAAAAAGCATTCAAGACGCTAGTTAGCCAGTGAGCACTTTAACAACACGACCTGGTGCTGAAACAACAGAGGATATTTACAGTGTGCTAGCGAACTCTTTCTGCTAAAGATGCTAAAATAATCTTAATGTCCTAATGTGAGATGTTTGCACGGAGCTAAACTGCCAATCAGAGTGATTTCATTCACCGATGAGCTCCGCTGTCTCCAAAATTAACTCAACGTGTTGAACAGCTGGAAAAGAAAACAGAAAACAAGGGCGGACTAGTGCCAACAGCGCGGGACACACCGCTAAAACTAGGGCGGCAGACACGTGCTGATTGCCTGACTTTGACCAACAGTCGACCGTCACCTTTTTGTGTCAGGAGACTAACAGACACAGATAAACAGTAACTTTAGTGACCTAAAAGTCAGTTTGTAGACGAGAGGCCGAAATGTAGATGAAAATATCCGTTTACATAAACATCTGTATACGTGTAGACAGGCTCTTGCAGTTTGAGTTTCACATGAAAAAAAAAAGCAGCTGTTATGACTCACTATCCCCCATCTGTCTCTCCGCAGGTGACCCAAAAAGCTGGCAGAACAAGTCTCTCCCCGGGGACCCCAACTACCTGGTGGGAGCCAACTGTGTGTCTGTGCTCATTGACCACTTTTAAGGACGGACCCGCAGGTGTGATGTTACTGAATGTGGAACCGTGGGGGATCAAATGAAGAAGATGGACACACACACACTGACAGATGCACTCCAGAAAGAGACACACACACACACACACACACACACACAACATAATGGAGTATGAAGGATATCCAGTCAGTGCTGTTTACTGCACCCATGGATGAAGGCGAGACACTGATGATCGTTACAAGCTCTTCTTTAAACTTTTCTCCCCGATTTGAAGTTGTGATGTGAAATGAAACCATGGATGCATGCCCCATGCCACTGAGGATCGATCCTTTTTATAAGGCAATGTTTAATGTAATTATTGACATGAGTATAGATGGATGGATGGCTTCTGAGGCAGCGTACATGCTTCAGAAATCTGTGTTGGTATATTTATGCTATATATGCAGACAGTATATATAGTAGCATAGAGAAAATCTACTAAAATCCTACTCGTGAATTAAATTACAAGTCAACAAATAGTTATTTTTCAGTTCAGATGACTGAATACAAACATGTATCTCCACATTTTCTCCACACTGAGGGGATTTTAATGAAGGTTTGAGACAGACAGAGGCAAGAGTGAGCCAGTGAAGGTGATCTGTTGAAGGAGTCGGCGAAACACGAGCTGGATCTGAACCCAAGCAGCACACACTTTTCAGAGACGTTCTTCCTTCCTTTATTCTTCCTTTTTTTCCTACAGCGATATCTTGTAGCTTAATTTCTTACAGAGTACCACGTCTCTCCTTCCAGCCTGAGGGAGATCTATGCATGTTCTTTACTCAGGTCCAGTAGCCTCCTCAGTTCCTTCCTCACATCTATTTCTCCTCTTCCTCCTCCTCTCTCTTCCTCTCTCTGTGCACTCTTGCACTCACACACAAATAAGCAGTGATGCCTTATCTGCAGATTATTCACTTTTCATTAAGAGAAACAAAATAAGTTATGATAAATTATGGTATAATGTCATTTGTTTTGCCATTTTTTGTGAACCCACTGTATAAATGAACTTGGGTTTAGCACACAGTAACAGTTTATAAAGGATAACAAAGGTATGCTCTTCTTTTATCTGCTATGCATTACTTAAAGAAGAAAAGAAAAACCAGAAAAGAAGTGGCTGTAAATAAATCTAGCATATTGCCTTGTTTCTTTTGTTTGTAAATGAACTTTTTGTATGTCTTTCTTTTTTGTATAAAACCTAGAGAAAACATGTTTTAAAAAGTGGAAGAAAGTGAACGTGGTTATCTTTGTATTCTGGATATACCCTCGAGCCTTGGAACTTGTAACCTAATGATAATACATCACATCTTTTCTACCAGTATATTCACACTATGTTACGGTCACACTGAAAAAAGAAAACAAAAAAAAACAGTCTTTTCGTGGCTCTCTAAGGATCAGGAAAGTGCTTGGGCTAAAATACATTTAAAACATGTTTCTTTAAAAAGGGTGTGCTCTCAAAGTGTCCCCCTCACTGATTTGTGATACTGGATGCTGTATCGTGTGCCCTTAAATGTATTTTTGTACTAATAGACGATATATGATGTATGGCACACCAGTACCATTTTATTTTTAGATATAACACGGCTTTAATTGGATATTAGCTCTTCACGTGTGGCTGACTTTTTTTCTCCTCTGCAACACAATTTTAAGTATACCACTGTATTAATAAATAAAATCATTTTTAAAATAAACAGTGTGGGGGAGGTTTTTTTGCCCCATACAGAGTGAACTATGTTTGTCTTATCTATCTATCTATCTATCTATCTATCTATCTATCTATCTATCTAATTGATTTTATTATCAGGTAATGTGAAATTTTATTTTCTTGGCTAAACCAATTTATCCTTTCATCAAGAAAACTGTGAAAAGGACAGATCACAACCACCTTCAAATTGCTTGTTTTGCCCCAAAATACACAGATATTTAGTTTAATACGGGGTTCCTATTGGTCCTTGAAATCCTTGAAAGTTTGTCAGTTTGAGGGGAAAAAATAAAGGCCTTGACAGTTTTTGAACAAAGACATTGGTCACTGAAAGTGCTTGAATTTATGGAGTGTTTTTGTTGTTTTTTTTGCAAATCACAGATAACACTCCTTCGATATACATATTTTAGACGATTGTTTTTATGTGGTATGGAATGGACTTTTCTCTGTCCTTAATAAAGTCCTTATTATCATTATCATTATTATTATTAGTAGTAGTAGTAGTAGTGGTGGTAGTATTTAAAAATAGTACTTGTTGTCTGTGAGCGTCTGTAAAGCCGGCTAGTTTTTATAAAAATTCTCAGTGTTGCAACTTACTAACCCTGATCCATGTCCCAAACTGTGCCATGCTGTGTCCTTGAATTTGAGGCGCATGAGCTTGGAGAGTCCTTGAAGTAGCCTTGAATTTCTTTTGTTTCAGAAGGTGTGGGAACCCTAACAAGGAAAAACAGCTGATTCTCATCATGAGGATCTTAATGTCTTAAGTAAATGACTACTATGAAAATGAATGCTGATTCATTTTTGTCATTAAACTGATCAACTGATCAATTAATTGTTTATTTCAGCTCTATGAAATGGGCAGATTATGAGATAAGGGGCCCTTGAGCACAGATATGCAAAACGTCCCACCACCTCTCGTACATAAGAGCAAGACACATTTTGTCTCTTTGTAGTCAATGTGCTTCTTTTACCTTTTTTTTTAGTTTATTAAATCAATCAATCAATAAATTAATTTTATTTATAAAGCCCAATATCACAAATCACAATTTGCCTCACAGGGCTTTACAGCATACGACATCCCTCTGTCCTTAGGACCCTCGCAGCGGATAAAGAAAAACTCCCCCAAAAAAACCCTTTAACGGGGGAAAAAAACGGTAGAAAGAAGGGACAGTGCAAATTAATAAATACACATGGTATAAAAATGCCAGGGTATTTTTTTTAACTGTAGTACCTTAGCCAAGGTGTTACATGAGGCTACCTTAAATACAACAAAGAAGAGACCAAAAAAACTGAAAAAGGACATACAATTTCTAAAAGCACTTGAGGCAGTTTATGTTGTTTTGTGGTCATTTTGTTTCTTTGTTGGTGATTAAGTGTCTCTTTTGTCATTTTGTGTTTGTTTTTTGTTTGTGTTGTACGTCATTTTGTGTCTAGGTTTTTTATGTCTTGTGGTTGTTATGAGTTTGTGTTTTGTATACATATATACAGTACAGGCCAAAAGTTTGGACACACCTTCTCATTCAATGCGTTTTCTTTATTTTCATGACTATTTACATTGTAGATTCTCACTGAAGGCATCAAAAGTATGAATGAACACATGTGGAGTTATGTACTTAACAAAAAATGGTGAAATAACTGAAAACATGTTTTATATTCTAGTTTCTTCAAAATAGCCACCCTTTGCTCTGATTACTGCTTTGCACACTCTTGGCATTCTCTCCATGAGCTTCAAGAGGTAGTCACCTGAAATGGTTTCCACTTCACAGGTGTGCCTTATCAGGGTTAATTAGTGGAATTTCTTGCTTTATCAATGGGGTTGGGACCATCAGTTGTGTTGTGCAGAAGTCAGGTTAATACACAGCCGACAGCCCTTTTGGACAACTGTTAAAATTCATATTATGGCAAGAACCAATCAGCTAACTAAAGAAAAACCAGTGGCCATCATTACTTTAAGAAATGAAGGTCAGTCAGTCCGGAAAATTGCAAAAACTTTAAATGTGTCCCCAAGTGGAGTCGCAAAAACCATCAAGCGCTACAACGAAACTGGCACACATGAGGACCGACCCAGGAAAGGAAGACCAAGAGTCACCTCTGCTTCTGAGGATAAGTTCATCCGAGTCACCAGCCTCAGAAATCACAAGTTAACAGCAGCTCAGATCAGAGACCAGATGAATGCCACACAGAGTTCTAGCAGCAGACCCATCTCTAGAACAACTGTTAAGAGGAGACTGCGCCAATCAGGCCTTCATGGTCAAATAGCTGCTAGGAAACCACTGCTAAGGAGATGCAACAAGCAGAAGAGATTTGTTTGGGCCAAGAAACACAAGGAATGGACATTAGACCAGTGGAAATCTGTGCTTTGGTCTGATGAGTCCAAACTTGAGATCTTTGGTTCCAACCGCCGTGTCTTTGTGAGACGCAGAAAAGGTGAACGGATGGATTCCACATGCCTGGTTCCCACTGTGAAGCATGGAGGAGGAGGTGTGATGGTGTGGGGGTGTTTTGCTGGTGACACTGTTGGGGATTTATTCAAAATTGAAGGCACACTGAACCAGCATGGCTACCACAGCATCCTGCAGCGACATGCCATCCCATCCGGTTTGCGTTTAGTTGGACGATCATTTATTTTTCAACAGGACAATGACCCCAAACACACCTCCAGGCTGTGTAAGGGCTATTTGACCAAGAAGGAGAGTGATGGAGTGCTGCGGCAGATGACCTGGCCTCCACAGTCACCGGACCTGAACCCAATCGAGATGGTTTGGGGTGAGCTGGACCGCAGAGTGAAGGCAAAGGGGCCAACAAGTGCTAAACACCTCTGGGAACTCCTTCAAGACTGTTGGAAAACCATTTCAGGTGACTACCTCTTGAAGCTCATGGAGAGAATGCCAAGAGTGTGCAAAGCAGTAATCAGAGCAAAGGGTGGCTATTTTGAAGAAACTAGAATATAAAACATGTTTTCAGTTATTTCACCTTTTTTGTTAAGTACATAACTCCACATGTGTTCATTCATAGTTTTGATGCCTTCAGTGAGAATCTTCAATGTAAATAGTCATGAAAATAAAGAAAACGCATTGAATGAGAAGGTGTGTCCAAACTTTTGGCCTGTACTGTATATATATATTTTTTTAGGGGGGCATCTTTTGTGTTACTGAAGTACCTTTGTGTAGTTGTTTTGCGTTTTTTGTTTCTCCTCATGGTTGTTTTGTTATTTTGCATGTCTTTGTACTCATTTGTACAGTGACGTTTTGCAGTAAAGACCAAGTATGGGTGGTGGGTGAGTGGGTGATTGGACACACTCTGGGCCTGTGCCAGTAAGGCCCGTTCATTAATCCATCCATGTCTCTCAGTGTCATGTTTGGCTGTATATCATTTTATTAATGAGCATCACAGCTAGATGGCGCAGTTGAGCTCTGAATGAGTGCAGCACAAGGTCAGAAACACAAAAGTCCTTCAGATGTGATTTTAATGTGTTTTTCAATATTTGTATTTTCTTGCTTTCAGTCCCTGCGGCCTGCGTGTGGTAAAAAGCATTTGATGAGGAACAAGGAGCAAAATATGCCCCAATAAGTGGCCTATATATTCATTTAAAATGCATTATATTGAAACTACAAATAATGGTTGCACAAATAAAGGAGCTTTGCAGGTTGTGGGGTATTAGTGATGATTCATTTTACTCTTTTCACTTCGTCAAGCCTCTAAGTGTCTTTTAAATAAAACTCTGAGAAAGGGGTCACAGCTAAGTGATGGATCACAAGCCATTAAGGTTGGGAACCACTGGGACATTTTCCTTTCATCACTAATTATATAACAATGTGCAGCCAGTGTAATTTCAAGCAGCTCTTTAGGCACAATCCTCTCCAGGTGTGTCGCATTCACTACCTGCAGCCTGCACACTGAAGGACAGATGATCCGGAGCCAGTGTTCAATGACAATGCGGTGGATGATGTCCTGATGCTGCGGCTGGAGCTCAGCTCAACCTACAGTCACTATGTTTTCTCAAAGGTAAACCCACCTCAACTTAAACCTGACATTTCCTCAATCCTGGTGATGGAACTGTAACAACACTCACACTGGAGCATTTTTACGCAACACAGAACGTGCACCCTCTCCAAAAAAAAGATTTCTTGTTTGGCTAATCTGCTCGTGATCATCCACGTTCCCATGAAGCACTACATCACCAGCAGCCAGTAACAAATCACACGCAGGTTTTTTTTTTTTTTTTCTCTTGATGTTGCCTGATAGTAACGAGCCCACCTCCCCTCCTCCACTACATCGTAGTAAAACAGGCACCGTGCAGCAGCAGCAGCAGCAGCTCGCCGCCATGAAGACGCGCACAGTGGCACATCTCCAATACGCAGTGTGCATCTCCTGTCCTGGCTGTTAGATTTGCTGTCGTCTGTGAAAACCACGGCCGGTGCCTCACACAGAGGAAACACTGCTCGCTCCAGACCTGCGGATATTTACACACCTTTTAAAAAACCGACTAATTCAGCGCCATTTCACCTTTTCTTCTCAGTTTAATCTCGAAGGAGTGCACCTTTTTGTTTCACACGCGTCTTATCCAGGGTTCATCTCTCGCTTTTTGAGTAGTTGGAGCGCCTGCAGAGGCGAACATGACAGCATGACAATGGTGCAAGGCTGCTTGACAGCAGGATGGTGCGTTTTTTCTTTTTGCCTTTTTGCATTTTGACTTTTGAGGAATGGGCTTTCTGCCGGAGCAGTCTGCGATAACTCCTGCGGTTTATTTTGAATATTTGGACTTGGAAAATCTTTCTACTTTGTGTGTGTGTTATGGTAAACATCTGGTGCCTCGTCCAGTCCGCTCTTTGCTCACCTTTCTCCTCCCACCCGCCGCAGCGCATCTCTAATTGGAGCGAGTATCTTAATTGATGGAGATCATCCACACCGGACACTGACCTCCAGTTACACCGTGTTACCAGCTCAGCTGCAGGCGGAAACACACCGACTCTGCTCTCCGTGGATGTGTTTTGTCCTTTACTGGTAGTGCTGTGCTTGTCGTACCCTTCAGTGACAATGCCGGTGAACGCGCTGCCCCGCGGCGGCAGCAGCGGCATCGGCGGCCCGGGGTCCCTGAGCCCCGCGTCGCTGTCCCGCAGCCTGTCCCGGCTAAGGGAGTACAGGACTCGGACGAGGATCATGCTGGCTTTGGGGGTCTCTCAGATGGTCCTGGGGAGTCTGATCCTGGCCGTCAGTTTCGCAGCTCTGGCTCTGACCACATCACCCAGGGTCCGGCACTCGTGTCCCTTCTGGGCAGGTTTCTCTGTGAGTACCAATCACACAATGCTGGGTTTATCAGGTTGCATGAATCAAACATGATGCAAGTTTTCATCTCTCAAAGAAAAGCCTTATCCTAAGAAAAAGCATGATGCTATTGAGACACTAACAGCATGCCAGTATTTGCTTTTAGCATCCATAAAATAAGGATATGTGTCACATGTCCCTACACTGGTCTCATGGGCTGCTGGTTATAACACAGGAGACCATAAATGATCAGTGTAGATTCAGTGTTTCAGGAATATTTAAAGTTGATTTTCTGATTTGAAAGAGGTCCAGTTCTTTAGTCTCAGGTACAGAGCTGAACTAATGTGTGTGTCACTGCCAAGGAAAAAAAGAAATTGGGTTTTTTGAATGAATTTTGGAGCCAATCTTAAGCAATTAGTTGTGAGGATGCAACGCCTCTGGTCACAGATACAGACATACACACACATACACAGATACAGTGAAGGAGGAGGATATTTTAAGTGCTATACAGTGCTCGCTCCTCCTCTGTGTACACTGGGATATGTTTGAGATGTTGTGTTTTTCCTTCTTCATGTGAAATTTTCATGGTGGTTTCGGTAAATATTTATGAATGCACACTTCCCCTGATTTCCTGCCAGCGACCCGGAGCCGGGCTGCTCCATTAATTATAGAGGCAGCGGGGCAGAGTGCAGGGGTAAGGGGAGGTCTGTGGCACAAGGGCCATCTGTGTTTGTGTGTGCCTGTACATCTATCTTTGCGAGAGCCAATCTGAGGACGTTTTGGGAAAGTCTGTGCATGGGTCCTTACCGTCGGAGAGATCTTCAGAGGCCTGTTTGAGGGTTCAGACTTGGTTCAAGGAGCATTGTGTCAATGAAAATCCTCACAAGTGTAGAAGTACAGGGTTGTAATATAAATTGTGAATGGATAGATGTTCTTGTATGAGAGAGAGAGAAATGAGGGGGAGAGAGCGGACATGTGTTGCTGCATATATGTGTGGGAGTGTATAGTTACAGGAGAGTAACCACAGGGGTCAGAGAGCAAAGGTCAGTGCACATTCTTCATCAGTGCCTCGGGGCTGATTTGAGGTTTGCCAGCCTGTTGTGCTGCATCTTACCTCCTGTTGTCTTTGTTCACCTAAACCTGATGCACCTTTGTACCCTTAGTTATGTTATTTATTGTGTCATGCACAAGCTCCCAGCACACACAGACTTATAAAACACAAAACATCACTACTTAGGCCAGAGTATCTTCATACAACTGTCCATATATCTTACAGAAATACACGCACATTGGTTTGTGTGGTATATAATGAGTTAGCGCCCTACGAATGACGTCACACACTTCACGTAAAGTCACTTCAGTTAGGTTTCGGAAAAGAAACATGGTTGGGTGTCTTCAGATTTAGACCAGTGGTTCTCAACTGGTGGGTCGCAGTCCAAAAGTGGGTCGCAGGCCCATTCTGAATGGACCACAAGTGACTCGCAAATGTGTCAAGTTTGTAAATAAAACACTTTATTTGTAAGTGCAGTGAATTTCTAGCACAGAGCTTTCATTTTCAAGTGCTGTTTTCTGCTGTAGAGTGACTGACTAACAGCTACTTAACAGAGACAGCAAACTAGCTCAGCGACATGGCCAAACGCAAGTATGATGCTATGTGTATTAACCTATGTGGACCGCAAACTAATGACTAAGCAAAAATTTGCACCCTGTGGCCGGACCAGTTGGGAATCGCTGGTTTAGACAAGTTACCTAAGCTAGGTTTAGGAAAAGAAACAAGGTGACGACAGGCTAACTTGGTTTCACGCAACTCCAAACACAGATCTCGTGGGGGAAAGTCCTGTGTTTTGTGACACATCCACTGCCCCAACCTTCGTCTTTAGTTGGACTTTTGTCCTTTAAATTACTTCCATCTTTCCTTCCCTAAGCACATTGATCACGTGATTGCAGCCTTCCCAAATACATGGGTTACCCTTTTTAGTTACTGGCTCGTGATTACGTGGAATATATGAATTTTGTTGCGTTACTTTCTGTAGGTATACGTACGAATAGTGCATGAGAACAAACTGCTTACATGTAGTGCTACATTGCAAACAAGGAGCAAAAACCAGCCATAAAAAATGTTTCCCTCTTAAACACATCTCCAGTTTTGTAGAAGAAACTCATCAGAGATGAAGTATGATTTACTAAAAAGCATAGTGCTTAAATTTTAATTTTATGAGCAATAAAACAGGAAATGAACTTCATCTTCAATCTCATTTAAATCTCATAACAAACAAAGCATTTTATCTGCAGGGATACCATTAACCTGCCTGTTGTTACAGCTGATGGTGATGTTCATAACTCTGAACAAATACTTAAAGTCTTTGTTAAATTCTGCCTCACATTAAACTGTTGTTGTTTTTCGTGAGACGATTTATTTGTACTTAAGGTTTGCACCAAACCCCAGCAGACGCTGTAAAGTAAGAAATAAATGAATCCTAAGTTTCACCTCCCTGATGAAGCGGTGTCTGTGCAAATTGTCCTAGTTGGTGATATGTAGGAGTTGGTTGAGATAAATTCTTATTGAGAGGCCCTTCAGAGGGAGACTGAGTGAGGCAAAGGTAATATAAGGTTTAGTACTGTAACTTAAACTGAGTCACTGAGGACATATAAGTGAAGATGAGGACCGCTCTCCAATTTAAAGGTCCAGTGTGTAGGACTTAGGGGGACATATTGGTAGAAATATAATATAACATAAGTATGTTTCCTTTAGTGTATGATCACCTGAAAATAAAAGTTGTGCTTTCAGTACCTTAGAATGAGCTGTTTATACCTGAACAGGGAGCGGGTCCTTGTCCACAGAGACTGCCATGTTGCACTGCCATGTTTCTACAGTAGCCCAGAATGGACAAACCAACCACTCACTATAGATAGGGTCATTCACGTTTTCATGTCAGTCACTATAGTAAGTAGCCCCTCCCCGATAAGCAGTGTTGAAAAAACAGATTTTTAATCATGAAACTGCTTCATTTAGTGCTTATTGGTTTAAATCACCTGGGGTCTAATTTATAAGCATTGCATACGCACAAAACGAGGCCTGAGAGAGGTGTACGCCACTTCTCACGCAAAAGTTGTCATCTATAAACACGAACTTGATGGGAAGAGCTTTGACCCATGCTTACGAACATTTTGGAGACAGGGAATTGGTGATGCAGATGGTGAGGTGGAAGCCTGGTTGTTAAATTTCTCTTCCATTTTCGGCTTTTGTCCGTACGTACATTTTTAGTATGGATCCTACGCATTGTTTTATAAATGAGACCCCAGGTTCGTTTGTTGTGGAGAAGAAGAGACCTATGTGGATAATTTTGCTCCCGGCTAAAATCTACTGGACATCTGAATCAGAAAAAAAGTTAAGCTGTGTTGGGCTAACAACCTGTCTCCATTACATTTGTAATATGTAAATACTTTATTCAGCGTTTTTACAAGTTTAAATCAACTGGTTGTTTTGTTTTGGAGAGGAAGAGACCTCTGTGGATAATTCAGCTCCTGGGAAAAATTCTCCTGAACAATGAACACTAAAGGAATTCAAACCAGGAGAAGGTTTAGCTAGTTTCATTCTGCAATCCTCACTGATATGTGCCACTACATCCCCCTAAATCTTACACAATCAACCTTTAACTTTTGGACTTTTCAGGCACGACGCCCTTCCTCAGCATGTATTCTATCAATGTCACGAACAGTATACATGGGTGGGGTCAATTATAGGTGACCACAGCCAGCACAATCTGAACACTGAAAACAACCAGCCCGAAGAAAGACCCATCAGCCTCAGTGGTGCCAAAACCCAGATAATGTGGCTGAGGTCAGCCTCTCTGTATCTGGAGACAGTGGGAGTAACTCTTTGTAAAGTTGAAATCTCTAAACTGATGGAGTTTAAAATCTTCTTATGTAAAAACGTGGGCTGGAAAAAGATTTTTCAGCACTCACTTCATTTGATCTTAAACATCAACTTCTATCAGCAGCAAATCCAGCAGCTGCTGTTACTGGAGAGTGTAAGTGTATTTTGTCTGGGTAAATAAGACAAATCAACAGCATCTCAATTAGGTGTTATCGGATGCTTTTTGCAGCTCTTCTCTTTAATTTAGTCTAATAAGACGAGTGTATTTGCATACAGAAGCTTGTCTTATGTAGCCTTAAGATGTGGTAGAGCTAATCTGTTTGATTATCTAGAGAAGGAAAGTGTTCTTTCTCTCTGCCTCCATGTGTGTGAGTGTGGTTTATAAGGAGGACGTTATCCTGAGTATCTGTTAGAGATGCTTTGGTGCAGTGTGTCCATTCTCAAGTGTCCCTGTCACTGTGAGGAAACAAGCTCCTCGACAACCTGATTCTTTTGGCATGTAAATGTAGATTAGCATTGAACCATGACGCCTATTTGTTGAGCTTCCTGCCATGTTGGCGAACTGAGCTAATGAGGAAAGCGACAGCAAATCCAACAAATCCTCAACCTATCTGCATCCATGTGTGTGTGTGTGTGTATGTGTGTGTGTGTTTGTGTAGGGCGTAGGTGTGTGTGTGTGGTCACTGTGGGACGTCATTAAGGTTCTCTGTGTGATGACTGGCATTGTGGGATTTCATCACGGTCACAGCAAGAGAAGGCGTAATCTGTACTTCCTACACAGAGCAATCACTGTAGAGCCCACACACACACACACACACACACACACACACACACACACACACACACACACACGGATGCACATATCCCACCTCGGTGTTGTGCATATCTGTGTCTCCCTCATCCCAATCATCCACACTCTGGACAGAAACGCGTTTTACAGCTTTGACGTTAAGAGTTGTGTGTTTGACAGCATAATATCTCTCTTTCTCACACACACACACACACACACACACACACACACACACACACTTGCCTGGCCAACAGAGACTAATCCTACAAATATCTTGCTCTTTCTTGCATCCTACCCTGGGCCTGTAATCATCCCACACCCCTGATGTAACTCAGCTCGGCAGACAAGCAGCCAGCCACTGCTGTAGTCACTTCCTGTTGATCTCATCGCTGGTGACAAAAAATGACGCAGAGCTCAAACGTCGAGAGGTGCAGACTCGAGGCTGCAGAGGCCCGCCATACTCATCGTCTCCACTCCGCTTAGTTCGGCAGCATCACCAGCAGGTTTACCTGTTGGTGCTGAATCACGCTGCCCTGCCAGGTTTGGCCAATAAATGAGGCGACGTGGCCGAGCCAGCCGAAGGGCTTCTGCAGCTGTCAGCAGCTGACATGCAGAACAAATTACCGTTCAACTCGCATCTCCACGAATTAAAGCTCGGAGCTGATCCAAGTGTTCAAACACACATACATGGATACACAAACCGCCTCTCTTCCCTTTCTCATTTCCTGTCACGGAGAATAAAGACACTTTAGACAAAATATGTGAATATGTAAATCCATCAGAAAGAGTTAGTGCAGGCATCATTTATAAATGCACATTAGATTTTGATGCTTCCCGTCTCTTTCTCTCTGTACCACTATGACATCTCCTCTCCTCTCCTCTCCTCTCCTCTCCTCTCCTCTCCTGAGAAGGATTTACTGCTCCTCTTTTCCCTCACCCGCCCGCCTGGTTGTGTGGAAGAAGATGAATGTTGATTTTGTGTATAGCCGCTCTAAGAGTAACACTCCAACATCCCAAATCTACAGACTGTGCCATAACAAAGATGGCTTAAGATGGTATTCTTGGTATTTGTTGTGAGGCAGCTCTCTCTGCCGCATTTCCAGCTCCAACCGTCAGCAAATTCTGCACTAATCTACTCAAGTGTGTGTTTGTGTTTGAATAGAAGGCTTCAAAGTATTTTGTAGGGGGTTGTTGTGTTGTGGGGGCATATTGGGAGGCTCTCAGTGTCTTTTTTGGTGTGTTTGTGTGTGTGTGTGCTGAAGGGGGTCAAAAGTCCACGGTGGAGTGAAGTTAACAACAGCTTAATTTTTAGCAACACTTGAGGCATGGAGATGTCGGGCTGTTGGTTAGTCCAGTCTGTACTTTGCTCCAGACCAAAATATTTCAACAACTACTGGATGGATTATTATGAAATGTACAAAATGAATGTTTCCCAGAGGATGAATGTTACTGGCTGTAGTGCTCCAGGTGCCACGAGTAAGTCAGATTTTCCTTGTCCTGTGAAATATCTCAACACTTCCCGGGTGAACTGACACAAGGTTTTGTACATTTGTTGTTCCCAGACAATGTTAAGTTTTGGTTTATAAGAAAATATTTGCAGAACTAACATTCCCATAAACTGCACTTTGTGTTTGCTGTGAATTAGCAAATATTTGCCTAACACGTTAAACTAAGGTGGTGAACATTACAATAACCATTGTCATTGTGAGCATGCAAGAGGTTATCACCATGTCTGAAACGTGAAGCCAATGTGAAAGCGCCTTAAATCTACAAGCGACTCCACTGGTTGCAAAAAGAAGTTTGATTGTGCAGATGTCTATGAGAAAATGACCCTTTCTGTCACTTGATTTATTACCTCAGTAAACATTTTCCTATATGGGTTTATGGTCTCAGTTGCTACTTTCAAGTCTTCTTCAATACAGCATGACGTTCATTTTGTAAGTTATGGTCCCATTTAGTGCCAGGTGGCATTCTACCCTCACTTGTGAACAAGACCCCAAGATACTTGAATTCCCTCGCTTGGGGCAGTAACTCACTCCCATCCCGGAGGGGGTAATCCACTGTTTTGACAAGAGAACCATGGCCTCAGATTTGGAGGTGCTGACTCTCTTCCTGACTGTGTCACATTGGCTGCAAACCACCCCAGTGCATGCTTGAGGTCACGGTGGGATGAACAGAACCACATCATCTGCATAAGGCAGAGATGCAATTCTGAGGTTACCAAACTGGGCCCCTTCCTCCCCACGGCTACGCCTTGAGATCTTGGGGTCTTGTTCATGAGTGAGGGGAGAATGGAGCATGAGATGGATTTGTGGTTTGCAGTGTCTGCATTGAATCGGGCACTGCGCCGGACTGTCATGGTGAAGAGGGAGCTGAGCTGTAAAGCAAAGCTTTCGATTTACTGGTTCATCTACGTCCCAACCCTCACCTATGGTCATGAGCTCTGGGTAGTGACCGTAAGAATAAGGTTGCAGATACAAGCGGCGAAAGAGTTTCTTCAGAAGGGTGGCTGTGCTCAGCCGTAGAGACAGGGTAAGGAGCTCAGACATCTGGAGGGAGCTCGGAGTAGAGCTGCTGCTCCTTCGCGTCGAAAGGGGTTAGTTGAGGTGGTACAGGCATCTGATCAGAATGCCTCCAGGGTGCCTCCTGTTAGAGGTGTTCCGGGCACATCTCGCAGGTAGGAGGCCCCGGGGCAGACCCAGAACATATTGGAGAAATTACATATCTCATCTGACTTGGGAAAACCTCGGGGTCCCCAGGAGGAGCCGGAAAACGTTCCTGGGGTGATGGACGTCTGCAATGCTTTGCTTGGCCTGCTGCCCCCAAGACTTCGGATAAGCGGTTGAAAATGGATGGATGGGTGTGACTATGTTAGCATGCTTATGTAAGCATTTGCTCAAAGCAGTGCTTTGCCTAAGTACATGGCTGTAGGCACCTATTTTTTGGACATTTCTGTCTTCCTCTAAATTCAAAAACAGAATCAGGTTTCTCACTGACCTTGTGTGTTTTGTGCTGTCTTGAGATCCCGAGGCCAGGAAAATAGAATTTTGTGGTACCAGGCCTCTCACAGGAAATAATTTCAGAGGAAAAAGTTCTGTCTAATCTGGTTGTTGTTTGTATGTTGCACCTTTTTGTCTTGAGAGGTCTCAGCGAGGAATACAGAGCAGCAGTTCTGCGAGCAGATGAAATGTTTAATTTGATTGTTTAGTTGCTGGGTTCTGCTTTTTCTGCAGCAAGGGAGTGTGAATCATCATTAATTAACTGGCTTATTAGGCCTCGCTAGTATCCTGGCAACAGGTCTTAAGACACAAACACACGCAGACACACACATGTACACTCGCGCACATACTCATACTTCAAAGTGCAGTCTGCAGTGTTGGTTGGAAATCTTCATCATTTTGATGAACAGACTCTCGATGTGTTGGAAATGAATAAAGTAAATTCAGATGTGGTTGTTGTCGGAAATACTGAGACGCTATTTATGAATTTTTTTATTATTTTTTTTAGCTTTTGGTGTCAGACTCCGAACATCAAAGTGAACGCAGAGAAGTGTTAAGATGCTTTCAATCAGTTGCTGTTCTCTGCCTTCAAAGTGAATATCAATACTTCCACCACAGTGTCAAACAAGTGGGAAGTCTTTCATAAGACTTTTTGTATGCTTAAAAAAAAAAAGATTGATATGAGTCATAGTTTAAGGTCCAATGAGACTCCTCCTAATGTTCATTTTCATATTTTACTGTGTGTTTACTCGGTGAGTCACTGGGTTTTGATGCAGAGAACCGGGAAACTGAATGTGAATCAACAGAATCAGGTAGTGTCATTAACAAGTTTTAGCACATAGGGATTAAAACGGAAGCTGCCATAATTAAAACAAATTTATGACTTTTATTGTGCAGCATGTGTGTGCAAAAAGCTACTACATTTATTATTCAACACGACTTCATCTATGTGGAATATTCATTAGGATGGAGAGAACTATTAAAGGATCAGTTCACCCAAAACTGCCACATATTATATCTTTAATGATATTTAGGCATGCAGATGGTTTGGGTTTTATTTGGATATTTGGTTTCACTGAGTTTTGTGCCACACCCTCATATATTTATTTTTTGTTGAGGCTGCAACTAACAATTATTTTCATGATCTTTCCATAATTCTCTCAATTAATTGTTTTGTGAAATGTCAGAAAATAGTGAAATGCCTCAGAGCCCAAGGTGACGTCTCCAAAAAATTTGTCATGTATGACAAAGAAAGGCATCAATATGTCAGATTTAAGAACCATGAAACCAGCAAATGTTTGGCATTTTTTCGGTAAAAAAAAAAAAAGGATTAAAATGGTTATTCGATTATCAAAATAGTTGCCAATTAATTTTCTGTCAGTTGACTTATCAATTAATCAACTAATCATTAGGCCTGTCAGAATAATGGCTTTTGATGGACGATATAGTGTCTCAGAAATAATTGCGATAAATACAAAGGGGTGTGAACTTTTATTTCTTAGAACATTCAGACATTGGAATTGGAATTAAAAAAATCTACATATTTAAAAAAAAAAAAAAAAGAGCTTGAAAGTAGCATACCTGCGTAGGAGTAGCCTAAAAATAACTCAGTTTGAGACTTAATACAAAATTTGGCCAACAAAAGAAAACCAAATGGCACATCTTGCAACTCAAAGACAAGCATAGCAAGCTTCAGGAAACACTACCACCATAATCTAGCTGGACAGTTTGGTGGTTGATTTACAGAGTGGAGAGTGAAGTTATTGGAGGATAAAATTACAAACAACTGACTTTTTGGCTCATAGCCAGGGGTTGCCAAGTAAATGACTACCAGGACTGTGACTCTCCCACTCCAAAAGTGCAGCTGCGGGCTACCAATAAGCTACACTGTGTTGTCTTTGAACTGTTTTGTTTTCTTTGGACTAGCACAAATAGGCAAGAAAAAAAAGAGAATTGCTTCCTTATGTAAACAACCATGCATGTAAAATACAACGAGCATGCGAAATGATTGAGGTCATGGCCATATATCCTATGATAAGGTGATAATGATATTGTTGTGACAGACCTACTAATCGTTGCAATTTTTCTTTATGGCACTCCCACCAGGAGCAGTATGTCAGATTTAGGGGGATTTAGACTGCAGATTGCAACCAGCTGAAAATTCTCCGATGTGCTGAGCGTGAACTCCCAGTTAGAATCCCTTCAGTGTTCATTGTTCAGGAGGTTCTTACCAGGGGCTGAATTATTTGCAGTGGTCTCCTCTTCTCCAAAACAAACGAACCAGTGGTTGAAACGGGTAAAAACACGGAATAAAACAGTTTTATATTATAAAAAAAAAGAAAAATCAGTGTTTTTACAATGCTTGTCATGGAAGAGTTGATAACTACATTGGCTGACATGAAAACATGAATGGCCTTATCTAGAACCAGTGTTTAGTTTGTCCCTTCTGGGCTACTGTAGAATCATGGCAGTGCAACATGGCGGACTCCCTAGGACGAGAACCATGTCCCTACGTAGATATAAACAGCTCATTCTAAGGTAATGAAAACACAATGCTTCTCATTTTCAGGTGATTATACACTCAGAAAACATACTTATTATAATATATTTATTCATTCATTTGTTCATTTTACGTTACTGCTTGTCCTGTTATGGGTCGCGGGGGGGCTAGCTGGGGCCTATCCCAGCTGACATTGGGCGAAAGGCAGGGTACACCCTGAACAGGTCGCCAGACTATCACAGGGCTGACACATAGAGACAGACAACCATTCACACTCACATTCACACCTACGGACAATTTAGAGTCACCAGTTAACCTGCATGTCTTTGGACTGTGGGAGGAAGCTGGAGTACCCCGAGAAAACCCTCACTGATACGAGGAGAACATGCAAACTCCGCACAGAGGGACTCCCTCACCCTGGGAACCAGGAAACCTCTTGCTGTGAGGCAACAATGCTAACCATTGCACCACTGTTATAATATATTCTATTTCTGCTAAAGCAACCTCCTTAATCCTACACACTGGACCTTTAAACCAGTTTAAAGCAACACATCTGTCCTGTAACAATGCCCTGGTTACTAAGGACAATCCAAAGAGCACACTGTCAACAGTTCATCCTCACTACCTGCATTACCTGATTAAAAAAACAGAGGTGCTAGTGTTTTTTTAATTTATTTAGGTGAACTGATCCTTTACAGGTGAAGCTCAGAGGAAACCCTCCTCCTACATGACACCTAGTGAAGAAGAGAGCTTGTTGTTGTGATGTGATATAAGTCACATTATGTAATGGCATCATAGGTTTCACAGCATCTTATAATTTGATGGCCGTCCACTTGCGAACAGTGTGACAAAAGCATAATGCTATTATTCAGGGACTCGACACAAAGCTCCACTGGGCTGTTTGTTGTATTGATGCAGCCTTTTACTTCCCAGGTGTCAATAGAGGCCGTGGCTCCTCAGCTGCTTTACTCATCTTGTCAGTTTAGATTAAATGGAACAGTGCGGTCAGCACACATGCTCTCAGGCCAGACCACTCACGGGCGGACCAGCCTGTCTTAAATCTCATATTGATCAACTAATTAGATGGATTCCATCAATCATCTCACTGCTGTGTACCTTCATTTTACTTGGTGGTTTTTTTTTAACATCTTTGCAGTGACCTCACTCTTGTGTTTAGAGCGGGCGTGTGGCGTGATGATGTCATGTAGTTTTAGCGCTCAGTCTGTGCTGAGGTGTCGCCGAACAGTTGTAATTCACTTTCCTGCTGCACCTTTTCCATAATAAGTAAGTAGGCACTCAGCCTGCTGCTACTCATTACTCTGAGGACCCTCCAGTACATCCTGCCCCCACTCCAGTGCTACCAGTGAGCACCATAATGGTGGAGAGAACAGTTTGTCCTTGCTCCCACTTCAGCACACACACACAGGCACACATACTGTACACACACACACGCACACATGCACACTGTTTGAGAGCGGCTCTAATATTTCAAGTTGTCAACTTCACTTAATTCCCTGTCTCGGTGTGCTTTGCCGTTACGAGCTGGAGATGCAGCCAGACTTTCTGTCTCATCTCGTTCTTCTACTTGTACTCTGATATTTTTGGGTTTTTTTTATGATACGTGTTCAACACCGGGTACAGGATGATCTGAGCTTCTTCAGGATGTGTCGTGTTAAAAGATTAAAGTCCCTTTGTTACATGACGTCCCTTCTTTTTTTGCCTTCTCTTTGCTGTGTATTGCCTAATGAAGCAAAGAACCAGCCCAGCTGAAAACCTGGCATTGCACTACGCCTGGTTGGCAAAGCAGCCATCGGTAAAATGCAAAGGAAAAGAAGAACGTCTGGGTTGTATTTCTGTGGAAGATCTGCAGTGACACAGCAAAGGTTCTGACTCAGAGGGCTCGGGAGGAAAAATATGCACGGTCATTGAAAGAAGCTGAACTTCACTTAACTTCTGCAGTGCAAGTGCACATTCCTGTTAGATGAGTTTGTAATGTGAACAGTGTAGTTCTGTTGTTGTCTTGTGATATTTGAGATAGAGGGAAAAAATAGGGCTGCAGCTTATGATTATTTTCATTATTGTTAATTCTGCCTGTTGTTTTCTTGATTATTAGTTCAGAGAGCACAATGTGACATTGTTAAATACCTTTTTTTGTCTGAACAATAGTCCAAAAACCCCAAATATTCAGTTTACTTTATTGTTGAGACAAAGGCTGTGGTCAAATGACCTCCTATGTATTTTCCAAACACTTTTCCTCAGTGAAAATCATCATGAGGTCAAGGAAAGAGTTGGAGAATTCATAAGGACTAAGGAAAAAAGAAGCACTGTGCTGACAGAATCCAGGTACACCTAGGTTAAGGTGTAAGATCGAACAACTGTTGCAGCTCAGCTCTAATGATTGTTGACATGATGACTTCAGTGTTGCAAAATCCAGTCTCAAAGCTGGATGTACTGCATCTCATCTTCTCATCAGGGCTGTGCTTTTGTCCTATAGGCTGTCCGGCGTGGACTCCAATTTGTTCATTATTCTGCTAACAAGATTACAGTCAACATCAGAAAGAATCAACAAAATTGTGATTTGCCCTCCACTTACAAATTGTCTTTATCGTTACTTCACTTGAATGTTTGAGCTTCACTGTGCAGAATGATGTAAGTGCAGAGTTTGACTCTTCAAGGCTGTTTTCACGTTCATCTTCTGAAGACATCACAACTAGTTTGGTAGCCAGTTGACCAGATGTCGGCAAACTTTACTATCAAAAGAGTCATTCTTGGCCAAAAAATGTTAAGAAATCTGTCTGAAGCCACAATACATATCTGTGTCTTATAGTGATGGCAACGCAGCCTATTTAATCTACATTAACCATAAACATTCTATTAGGCCTAAATGTAGCATTCATTAATATGTATTACAACAAAGTAGCTACTCTGCAGTGGGCTATTTATTATTATTTGGTGCTTAAACTTTGCAGCATTAGTAGTGAAAGCAAACAGATCTGTCCAAGGACTATGACGTTTTTTATTTTCCTCGAAGCCATTTTCGTTTTTGAATTTGGAATCAATAGCTAACCTCATTTTAACCTTTTTATTCAGTGTATGGGATACACATTTATACAACTGGAAAATGTAGGTCTCACTTTAGGGCTACAACAACAATTAAATTGAAATTAAAATGTTAAAAAATTACTGTTACCGCCTAAAATGCTGGATCGGGTATCGGCAAGTATGCAAAGCTGCGCACTGATCCAGTGCCACGTAATTTATTAATAAACTCAGAGTAGTTTCACACCCGGATCAAACGGCACTTTTCACAGAAATTAATTCTTTGCTTTAAAACCGTAGCTTACACAGCAAATCGCACTGTGCAGCCACTGCAACCACAGTTTTAGAGCGGTGAATAGTTGATAGTTGATAGTGCAACATTAGCCACAGTAGTTATAACGATGACAGCAGTCATTTCACATCCATGTAGTGTGATTACACAGCTGTGATTTATTCCCTGTATGGCCAACATGCAGGTTCACTAGGGATGGGAATCACCAAAGGATCCACGGTATGATATTATCACGATACTTAAATCACAATACAATATTATAGTGATTTTAAATATGTTGAGTATTGTGATAAAATATATTGTGATTTATTACCTTTATTCAACTGTAAATTATGTCCCCAAAGGAAAAAACTCATCATCTGTTTATCTAATAAGATAAAATTTTCAGTCTGTTCATCTCACCTCAGCCATTTTTTTTTTTCAGCAGCAGCAGCAAAATGTATCTAGTGGACTGAAAAAGCAGTCGATTATGTTATTCTATTAGGCTACCTAAAGGTTTATTTGTATTTTTAATGTTAATAAATTATATAATTAAAAAAATTATACTTGGCAATACGATATTGCTACACAAAAATATCGCGATACTATGCTGTATCATTTTTTCCCCCCACCTTTAAAGTTCAGGTGTTGAAATTGGTGCTGAAAAAAAAAATGGTAGCAGAACATCTCTAAATCATGGTCCAGTATTCAGTTTACACAAGTGTGATGTGGACACATGAATTCTCTAGTGCACAAACACTGAGACTGTTCGGTGATGGCGACGTCTTGTGTCCAATTGTTAAACTTGGGGGAATGAATAATAGTTGCACATTAATAAATTCTGGATTTCTTCAATGAGACAGATGGAGATGTAAAAAAAATATTTAACGAGTTAATTGAACTTCTTTGTGGAAAAAACATCAGACAGAAATTATAATTCCAAGCAGATTGTTTTCATATATCTTAAAACATGTCTGGAGGGGATCTTAGACTGATCAAACACAGATCTGTGCTTGCACATGTGTGCGCACACGTTGCATCTCTGCCCGCCCACCTCTTTGTATTCACAGACACTTGCATGCGCGCACGCACACCCAAATGTGCGCACATAAAACACAAGCAGCCTCCAGCATCATTTTGATCTTTGAAGAGTGAAGCTGGTTGATGTGTGATGAAAGATGTTGTTTTGTTTTTCTGAATGTTTTCAGACCTGAACTGACCCTGCAAATACATGCGGGAGGAGACGGAGACAGACGGAGAGAGAGAGAGGGGGGAAGGGTCACGTGTTTGCAGGGTCGTGTGTGGGGAAATCGTTTCATGCATTGAATGCATGATATTTGTATGCCACATCACAGATCTCTGTCATAAATCCTCCTTTTCTTCCCTCTGCCTGCGCTTGTTCGTAGTGTGTCTGTGTGTCGGTGTGACCCGCAGCCCGGGACGTGTCTGACAGAATGCTTGATGCTGCATTTCTTTACAAACAGCCTCGGCCCGGCCGCCAGCAGGTCTGCCTGCAGACTGTTGAATAGAAAAGGCCAACAAGGTTGAACTGTGCTCGCGGGGATGGGAGGGAAACCAGAGCAGAGACAACAGAAGACAACCAGAGGCGACCGAATGTCTGTCTCGATGTTCAGTTGTGCTTTAGCCGAGGGTGTTGCGTCGAGGAAAACACTCTCAGGTGCTGCGACTGTACAACACCTGTGTTTACAGTTATTCCGCCAGTGTGTTCATGTCAAATCCGACAGGAAGAAGAAGCTTTAAGAAGCAAATGCGTCT
This sequence comes from Epinephelus lanceolatus, assembly GCF_041903045.1. Taxonomy (NCBI): domain Eukaryota; kingdom Metazoa; phylum Chordata; class Actinopteri; order Perciformes; family Serranidae; genus Epinephelus; species Epinephelus lanceolatus. The sequence continues at coordinate 22,057,804 of NC_135735.1, read as the reverse complement.
TTTATTTGGACTGAATGGAAAGTTTTAGTTTCCAGTGATGTGACAGGCATCCATTTCCTCCTCCTGGCTTTGACCCAGTGTTTACAGAGTTTTCTTTTAATAAAGAGCTTTTCAGTGGCGTGCCACAACAGGCCGTCATCAGTGTGGAGGTCTGATATCAGCGCTCGCAGCAGACAGACAGACAGTGCTTTGACTTCTACCCTCTACCTGCTATAGTGTCATAACTTCCTCCTGCTGTAACAAAGCTGACAGTCGTCCCTCCCTGCTGCTTTCTATAGCCGATCAATGGGAGAGCCTGCTGACTGGAGCCTCCCTTTGTTCTATGATTAGCAGCTGTGTTGTGCTGGATGGTGCTTTTATGTGTGTACACATGTGGGAGAGCAGGTCGGGGGCGTGTGTGTGTGCCTGTGCATGTTTATTTGTGTATCTGGAGCCAGAGTAGATGTAAAAGTTGGCGATATACCTTCGACAGTTGATCAACAAAGTGGTTATTCGTCTGAATCGGGACTCTACAGGCTGCTGATATGCAGCTTTTTAACAGAAAGCAAGGGAAGACGTGAGAGCACATTACAATATTTCTTTTATATTTTTCTTTTATCTTTGTTTGTCTCTGGCTCCCACAGAAAGTAGCCGACCACTGCGCTGAGAGCTGTTTTAGGAGGTTAATCAGGCAGTGAGGAAGATAAATCAAGAGCCTGAAGACAAACCTGAGAGGCGTTTTCAGGCTCTTACATAAACACTGTTTACAAGAACTTTTACTCTGAGCACACAAAAAATAAAAGCAATAAAGAGCCAAAGTGAAACTAGAACTTCTGGGTTCGGCTCCAAAAGAAAGAAAATCACATTGATTTGTAAAAATGACTATAAAGCATTGCAGCCCTACAGAATAACCTTGCTCAATAATATGTGGCTGTCTAGACACGGACGCTGAATGTTTTCAGATGAAATAATATTTGTTTGATATTTCTGTGTTTACAGCCTTTTAACAAAGACAATTTTCCATCAAGCTGCAAAACCGTCGCAGGTTAAACGTCCACATTTTAACAGACTTTGAGTGGCTGTCACTGTGAGAATGGACTTGTTCATCTTCCTACATAATTGGAACAATAACTGGACAGAGAGACAAACATTGAGCATAGCGTTAGTTCAGGCAGGACACCATGTCAAGCTCAGCTCACATCTCATCTACATCAGCTGATCTGAAACTGAACTGATGGAGCAGCTGATTGATGGAAGGGAGTCAGCTGATCACATGATTCCTTTCTATGTAACCAATTGGCAAATCTCATTCATTAAACTGCTCTGGCCTGCCGACTGTTGCTGCTTCCTCTGCATGCTGCTTTGCAACCCGCCTCCACCCCAGCTCCTCCTTTTCATGTTGTGTCTGCCTTATCAGTGTCATTTCTGTTTGTCACTGATGCTGCTCTGTTCTGTTCCTGGGGGTTCTTTGCTGCTGCTCTCCCTGCCTTAGGCTTTCTTTGTATGCGTGTGGAAGGGCAGGGAGGGGTTCTCTCCCTGTGCATGTGGTTGTTTATAGCATGAATGTATAAAGAGAATTTGATACAGTGCTGGAGACAGAGCCCTTTTCATTTCTATGAAAGTTGCTCAGTGGTGCATGAAGCCAAAAAAGTTCAGCTGCTGCATATAACATTACCTGGATGATCGCACTGCTTCTGCACTGTGTGGCCCATAGAGCAGGCGCACAAGAGACTTCTGCCAGATGAGCCAGCCACTTCTGGATTAGAGCTTTGCTAACTTGAATAGGGTAAAAAATGATTCAGTTGTGTGGCTCTTGTAGACTTTATAAATGTTACCAGACTGAATGGATCAAATCCTGAGAGTGAAACCAGTCATATTGGGTTGGTTGTGATGCTCAACAGACAGCTCTTTCGCCTTGTAAGTCAATGGGAAAAAGTCTTTTGGGTCGCAGTGCATCATGTGGTGGTGTAATTACACTGTTTGTCCACTATGAAAATTGGCTTCAAGACCCAGCACACTTTCTGGGGACCTGGTTTACCTCTCCCCCCTTCTGTCTGTTTCCATTATACTTTGCTACATTTTGTTTAATCGATACGCCAACTTCTGTTTTGTCGATGCAACTTTTATACCTTAGCCAAATGTAAAATAAAAAGTATTTGCAGTATTTCAACTTCTTTGTTTTCCAAATTGCATTTTCACTTTTTTAAATGAAATGAATACATTGAAACTGAACAGAAAAACAGGTGCAAATCATGAGTGCAGGCTTTTCCCCTTACTGTACCATGGATTGTGGCCATCTGATACAAGTATAAACACATTTGCTGTTGATGTCAGCTACCATGTCATGCAACCTTGACTAGGAATATGAAGATATCGTATCGTTATCGAGATATGAGAGTATATATTGTCTTAGATTTTGGATACTGTTGTATCGTGATATGGCATACATGGTGTTTATCCCTCATTTTAAAGGCTACGTTACTGTACCTGTACTGTTACTGTACCGAGCACCCTCCGGATGTCTGAGCTCTTTACCCTATCTCTAAGGCTGAGCCCAGCCACCCCACGGAGGAAACTCATTTCCACCGCTTGTATCCGCAATCTCATTCTTTCGGTCACTACCCAGAGCTCATGACCATAGGTGAGGGTTGGGATGTAGATGGACCAGTAAATTGAAGGCTTTGCTTTCTGGCTCAGCTCCCTCTTCACCACGTCGGACCGGCGCAGCACCCGCATCACTGCAGAAGCCGCACCGACCCGCTGATCCACCTCATGCTCCATTCTACCCTCACTCGTGAACAAGATTCCAAGATACTTGAACTCCCACGCTTGAGGCAGTAACTCTCCCCCAGCCCGGAGAGGGCAAACCACCGGTTTCCAACAGAGGACCATGGCCTCACTGTGTTAATATTTTCTGAAAAAACAGACCCCCCCCCCCCCCCCCCAAAAAAAACAAAAAAAACAGTAGTCATCCCTACAACTTTGTCGCATCATCGAGGGCACTTGGTCAGAATATTGTTATGTTCGTTTTTTGTTTCCCAGTCCTAGCATTAGTAAAGTGCTTTTTAGGAGATTTAAAAATATCGAGATATATATCGTGTATCAAGACAGAGCCCAAAATATTGTGATATAATTTTCAGGACATATCACCAAGCCCTAACCTAGGCTGGATAAATCACTTAGGACTCAAACACCAGGAACTTGTGTCAGTTTTGCAGGAAGTTTGCTGAAAAAAAACAATAATGCGACATTTCATTGAATCAGTGAAGCTGATGGAGTGGCTAGTTTAAGACTTCATATCTCTGTATCATCTGAAATGCAGTGAGAATACCACAGTACAAGAAAAATACACAGGTTTCCAGGTTGAAATGGGTAACAAGGATAAAATCTGTCTTGTTGACAGTGAGCCGTGAGGGTAAATTCTGTGGGTCGGAGGTCAAACCTTTAACAGCAGTTAATGACATGCAAAAGGTCACAAGATCAGCGGAACACACACACACACACACACATTGTTCATCGTCTAGCGGTGATCAGATTTGTCACCTGTAATGTAGTTGCCGTTGTCTCCTGGTCGAGTGCAGCAGCATAATCTTAAAGTCATTTTTCACTGATAATGGCCCGAATGAGGCATTTCCTTTCAGTTTCCTGCTCCTCATGTTGTTTCATCGATACAGATGGGACTGGCAACGGGGAGACAGGCCAAATGGTTAATCTCTGGACGTTTTCCAAGGACTTTGTGTGTATATGCACGTCCCCCCATTTGTGTGTATGAGTGTGAGAGACGGAGAAAGAGAGAGAGCAGAGTACAGGACTGATTGATCTGACAGTCTAACACATCTGCCTTTTAGAGGAGCCTCAGTGGGAGTTTAATAAGTGCAAAAACCTCCAGAAAAGACAGGAGGGGGATCTGACTCCTTCTCCCTCTGCAGCTGAGGTTCATCTGTACCAATATTGTCTCTGTGTTAGCGCTCTTTCTTTGCGCACCTCTATTGTGGTTTTTCTTGATAATCATTACATAATCAATGGTGATTGCATTACTGTCCTTTCAGATTAAAACATGCATCTGTATCTCTTTATTACGTGCTATGTTTTGCACCTTTTGGTGTGTATTTTCTCTGCTGTGGTGCACTGCGGTGACATCGCAGTTTTATAGGAGAGAAAAATCCGATTTCCTCACAGTTCCTTGCTTAAGGGAACAATCCTAATCGCTCATTTATTTTCAGACTGTCCTGGGGCTGGAGTGGATTGTGGGAGTTGCTGTTTTTTCTCTCTTAATTCACAAGTTGGTTTTTCTTTCTTCTTTTACTGTTTGGGTTTTTAGAAATATGCTTTATAAAAGAAAAAGATGAGGAGTAGAAACTAAGGGGGACATTGCTGCTGTTTTTGAGCCAGCACTGCAGGGGATGATGGGGAATCTGTGGGTGTTTGCTCAGCATGAAGGAGGCCAGCCGCCCCCAGGGCCATCAGCTCCTCCCTCAGGTTGATATTTCAGCTTCCCCCTCTTCCTCCTCACCAGCTCTGAGTGTTTCTTTTGGCATCGCCTCAGTTTGGTTAGCATGCCTCATCCCCCACCCGCCCTTTCATAATCGACACTCTTTTTGATCCGACTCGCTGCCTGTTTCTGTCCCTGGAGGTTACATCTCTGTGGGATCCATGTTTCAGCTGTGGCTCCAGGAGAGTGAGCGCCTCTGGGACTGCAATTTCAGGTTTCAGGAGTGTGCACACGTCCGTCAGAGAAATGTGTTTCTTTTAGTTTGTCCCTTTCTCCCTAATAGGCGAAATGTAGGATCCATTTCAGCATTAACATTATACATATCTATACGTGTCTTGTGTGCATGTTAATTAAAGATTCAGTGTGTAGGATTTAGTGGAATATATTAGCAGAAATGGAATATAATAAGTATGTTTTCTGTAGTGTGTAATCACCTGAGAATAAGAGTCGTGTTTTCATTACCTTAGAATGAGCTGTTTATATCTACATAGGGACATGGTCCTCATCCGTGAAGTCCGCCATGTTGCACCACCATGTTCCTACAGTAGCCCAGAACAGACAGACCAGACACTGTCAATAAACACAGAAGGAATTCTAACCAGGAGAAGTTTCAGCCAGGCTCAATCTGCAGTGCTCAAAATCCTACGCACTGCCCCTGTAATGTCTTTTCCAAAAGTGCACACCTGTGAGCAAGTTCTGTTCCATTATTTCCTCTTGCCGTACTGCCATGTTTCATCTATATATTTCTGATTTTATTTTGTTGGAAAACACAAAAAGCCACTTCAGCAAAACATTAAACTTTATTAGCTCCTGATTCAGCGCGGGTCTCCATCACTGCCACAGCACTGCAGTGCAAAGCCTAAAAATATGCTCTATATAAGCTTTTTTTTGTACTGATCAATACCCCCAAATGTGCTTAGTAAGGGAGGACCAGAGCCAGACAGCCCTCTGCATGAAAACTGTGTGTGTGTGTGTGCATATATGTGTGTTTTAGTGCTGAAAAGATAAGTTGATCTACAGAGAATTGATCAGCAACTATTTCAACTATTGTGATGATTTGCTATTTTTCCTCTGTTCTGCATCACTGGAAACTCAGTATCTTGGTTTTCAACTGTTTGTCAGACAAAACATGCAATTTGAAGACTCCACATTGGGCTCTGAAAATTGGTGATGGTTATTTTTTTCACCTTTCTTTGTACGTTAAACTGTTAATTGAGAATTCAATCAGCAGTTTAGCAGTAATCAAAAGTTGTATTTATGTAACTGAGTAGAAAGAGAAGGTAAATGTTTTATAATGAGCACAAAACATCCCTGATCAGGTCCTCAGGAAGTGCGCCAGGGTGTGAAGCCAGTTTTCATAGTGGCCAAACAGTGTAATTACACTATCACATGATGCACTGCGACCCATTCACTAACATGACTAAAGAGACATTGGTAACTCAATATATACATTTTTTTTTAGCATCACAGCCCCCGTAAAATGACTGGTTTCACTGTCGGGATTTCACTTCAGTCTGATAGCATTTCTAAAGTCTAGAAGAGCCACACAATTGAATCATTTTATCCCCATTCAAGTTAGCAGATCGCTAAACTGGAAGTAGTCTGCTGGGTCAGCAGAGGTCTCTTGTATGCTCGCTCTGTGGGCCACACAGTGCGGAAGCAGTGCCGAACATTCAAGTAATTTTATATGCGGCAGTTGAGCCATTTTGGCTTCATCCACCACTGTGCACCTTCAATAGAAATAAACAGAGCGCTGCCTCTAATGCTGTATCGAGCACCCTTTTTCCATTGACACTCTTTGGCGTGCCGAGTAAAGCCATGCTGTGCTATGCCATGCCAAGCTGCGCAGGAGATGGACCTTCTCTGGAGTAGGTCCAAAAGCTGAGCCGCCCGCCCTCAAGCAAATAGCAGCAACGTCTCGCTGACCGCAGCCAACCCCGACGACCCCCCCTCAAACAAGCGGGTGTGTTGCAAGACTCTACTCACCTTTGTCTACAGGAGACCAGAGAGAAAGGCTTTTTTAAAAGTCTCTGTGTGTTCAGCTCTCAGTACTTTTGTAGCTTCTAACTGGATGTTTGGTTTGGTTAGAGTTTAGTTTCTCTCCTGCGTCCTGTTTTTACTTTAGATATCTGCTTTATTTTACTGTTTCATGTTCACTATCCGCCGAATTAGAAGTTGTATTTCCTTATTTTGGCGCATCACAATAAAACCTTATACATAACAAATAAATAGGGGACTTTTATTGTGAAGAATCTATAGGAAATGAAAATAAAGGCAAGTCTAACAATACTGCAGGGAGGAAAGTAAAAACAGAAACAGCCCCAGTGAGATGTTGATGAAGAGCTGCAGACAACAGGCTCTTACTGCACCTCTGCAAACAGCTCACCTCCAACAGGTAAACTTCTTTTACCTGCCCTGCTGTGTGATAGAAAAACATATGCAGCACAAATAACAGGGGACTTCAGCCATGGATCAGCACTCTGCTTTTAAACATCATGACTCAAGACAAGCCATCATCAGTTTAAGACACACCTTTAAGTGAGTAGCCCTGCTGCAATGGAAATGCAAATCCCTGCTGTGCTGGGCTGATGGTCCAAACTAAGCCAAGCCAGCCCATGACTAGTCTTGCCACCATACAATCAGAGATCTCCGCCTTCTGATAGTCTGGGGACACTCCTTTCTAAAGTGTGTTTAACACACCGGCGAAAACGGCCGGCAACAAAGCAACGCCTCTTGCATTTTTGAAAAGGACACGCCTTCTCGGAAATGCGCGCGCCTCCTTTTCTCGTCCGCAAGGAAACACACACAGAGAGCTTGAAAATGGATGCCGAGATATTTAACTCCGTTTTATTAAACGTGTGCTCATCCGTGAAGAAAACATTTTTTCCAGCAGATGTCTTAGTTACAACATGATTGAGCTAATTGGAGTAGTTTCATGTCGTATCCGACAACGGGAGGCTTTTAACAGATGACGTCCTGATGTTAGCTTTGCTACTAGTGTTAGCTGTCCCTGTCAGCTGCAGCCACTGATGCTTTCTAGACATCGTGATTTCCCAAAACTGAATAAATACCACACATAGCAACACAAAACTGCTTTGCTAGCTCAATCATGTTGTAACTAAGATATCCGCTGGAAAAGATATTTTTTTCACGGACCGTTTAATGAGTTATTACCTATTACAGACACCGCTAACGGCTAACAGGGCTAACAGCTAACGGTTAGCCCAGCTAAACGTGCACACAGAAATAGTAATGTTTGTTCAATCATTGTGTTTATAGACTTTACAAACATCGGATTAGTCCAAACGGTGATACAGTGATGTGAAAAATGTGATATATAGGCTATATATATAGCTAAAAGCTCTGCTGGTTTTCTACCCAGAAGTATTTGTAAACAAGGCGATTCCCTCTATATTCCGGCCGGATGGATGAGTCATGGCCTTGTAAAAGATTATGTTTCTTTCTTTTAGTTGGCGAGAATGTGTCGCTGCAAACACGACAAACACCCACTAACTTTGACAGCGTTTTCTGCGAGCACGGCTGAGCCATTTTGTACCGCTACACGTGTTTCTAGTGGGACTATGTTTACAAGCACAAGAGTTCAGCGAGCCACCGAAGGACCGCCCTGCAGATTTACTATTGGTTCTGCAATTTTTAAACTCTGAAATTGTATCCGCCCATCTAAACACAAAATCAGGGAGAAAGTCATCAGTCTTTAGTTAAGCAAAGCGTCTAAAGACTGACTTGTGAGTCTAGCCCATGACTGTTGAAAAGGGGTACAGCTCTCTTTACACATCCATGGTACTGATGTTCAAAGTTTGGAAATTAATCTGTTAAAATGTCAGCTGATAAAGATCTGGCCAAAAAACCCCGATACTGTGACATTGTTTGGCTGCGAACACATGCAGTGTTTCCAATTTCTCCTCTGCGGTGTGACTTTCATAAAGGAAGTTGTGGAGATGAAATCGGACAGTTTTTCAGCTCGCAGGATATTTAGGTGTCATGGAAACAGCCGACAATGAAACTGCCTTTTCAGCAAAGAAAAGGTTTGTGATTCCTTTTCCAATTACTGAAGATAGCAATCACATAACTGAGCATTTTTAGTGCAGCAGAAAATAACAGTCATCGATTATCAGCAACAGAATTAAGACAGACAAGAGCCCAACACACAGAAAATCACTTGTTGCATTTGTGGAGCCAGTCCTCCAAATAATACATCCTTTGATCTAGGATGGAAGTGGAAGTGTCTTTATACGACATTGAATCTAGAGCTGTGAAAAAAGAAGCAGTATTCTTATTTAATATCGACTCTGATTAGGACCTCGTCAAGGTTGGTTACTATGGCAGCCAGAGACAGTTACTATGGCTTGTTACCGCTCAGCATCATTTGAGGGAGGTGAGGGACTCAGCCGGGGTGGGGGGAGTGTCTTTCTCTCTGTCGCCTGCTGAAACGAGCTTTAAGGGGAAGAAGAAGCAATTGTAAGAAAGAGAAAGAACTTGTAGCACATGAGGATCAGCACGTCGAGAGGCTCGTCATGGGTGAGATGACAGGCAGGCTGCGAGAGAGAGAACAAGAAATATGAAAGCAGAGGAACAACAAAGGCTTCAGAAGAGTGACTTCTATTAGCGGAACGAGGAGGAAGAGTGAAATGTTTTGGTTGAAGTCAATTACAGCTGTGGTTGTGTGGAGTAATGAGTCTGGCCGTGTCTCATGCCTCTGTATCCCTCTCATTAGTGGGCACTGGAGGACAAAAACAGTGTTTTGACAACTGTAGTTTAAATGTGCGTTTGTGTGCAACGGCTCACACAGGCTTCTCCTGGACTTTCCGCAGAACCTGTACGGCAGTTAGGCCGGACAGGATAATAAGTGTGAGGCCATGTCTGTATTCTGCACCATCTTTAGAGCTGCTGTTTGTTTCTGTGACTCACTCTGTTTCTCCCAGTTCCCAGTCTTGTATCAGTTTTTTTTTTCTGCTCATGTTCCTCCTATTCAGCTTATTCACCATCATCGTTAGGGAGGGACTTGTTGGTTGCCCCCAGCAACATGATCAGACATTTTGTTAGAAGTGAGACACTGCATATGAAAAAAAAGTCCTTCTAGGAATAACGTTCACATCGGATGTTTCTGCCGTGCATGATTTACATTCAGAGTCACTGTTGAGTGCCAGTGCAGGAAGTAGTGATGCTGCTGTCAATTTAGTGGTGAATAATAAAGGGAATGAGTCGTGTTTTGATGCCTGAGACTGAGGGTTGCATCCTTTCTCAGACCAGCTATTGAGGGGTTTTTATATATTCAACCAGAACAACAATCCCTGTATTCTGGATTGCATATTTTTTTCTGTTTACTATCAGTGCATACTGCAGCTGGCCTAAAAAGTACTATACTTACTGTTGCATGAAGTATGCAGTCAAGTACTTCTTTGTCACGCAATTGCGCCTTGAACTTTGACCTTCTTGCTCATATAGTGCGTAGTGTGAAATTTGAAGTGAAAAGAAAAAGCGTGCGATGTGGAACGCAGAAGATCTTAACGTCATCACCTTGGAAATACAACAAAAGGCATTCACAGAGATCTCCAGAGACGAAGGTCCACTCAGACAACTACTTTGCATTGTATGCACACATTGTAGAGTCTAACACGCATTATTATATTCATGACAGTAACACTTCCCTGTCATTGATATTTTCGTAGTTATGTATTGCGTATTTTGTTCACTTAAACAATCCCTATCATTATTATCTCTTCAACTGGTCACTTGAATGTGCAGTCATGCATCACTGTCCTCTGTCAGCTGTCAATGAGCTGTCATCTGTCTGCGGCTCAGTCGATGTGACGCATCGTCCGCTGTGCAGACGATTGTGGGTCAGAATAGCCAGAAGAGCATGCTGGCTTGCACACAGACCAGATGCAATAGAACATCCTGGTATTTTTTGGCACACTGCATTTGACATACTTTGTACTGGAGCATATGGAATCTTGTTTTAGCATACTAAATACTTGGGTAGTATGGGTATTCAAATCTTTCTCTAACCCAAGGTGGCCCTGAGAGCTCAACACCCTGCAACTTAAGAGACAGCATCTTCACCAAATTAACAACCTGTGAGCAGCATTTTAAAAAAAAATGCTGCGAAGTGAGAGAACACAAACAAATATAGAAACTCTCTGCAAACACAAAAACACTTCAAGAATAGAACTGGAACGAATCACCTGTGCCATGCAAAGTTTAGGAATTAATTTCTGTTCTGTGTGACTTGCAGCATTTCTGTATTTTGTTGTGTTTTCTGTTGCCAAATTGAGGAAGGTGGTTTCTTTATTTGCATGTATTTTCCAAGTTGCGGTGCGTTGAGCTCTCAGGGCCACTGTACGAAAGTTAACTCAGATATTCGTACACAAGTAGGGTAAAAGAAACGTGGAGGCCATCTAAAGTTGAATGGATCTTATTCATGTAATAACACATCACTCAAATCTAAAATGCAAATTAAGTCATCTCCCGCTTTGTGTCTGGCTGTACTGGAAAAGTTAACTTGCATTTTTCATTTGTTCAACAAAACTTGATGAGCAACACACACGATACAGGACGTTTTATATTATTTCAATAAAACAAAAAATGTGTGTCCGATATTGTTAATGGCTGATAAGAATTAAATCAGTTTACACGGAGGCCATGAAATCGTGTTGAGCTTCCAAAGCGGAGCATGACAGAACAAGTTTGAGAGCTACTGCCTTAGCTGCACTGAAGTTGTCATTAGCAGATAATGCTGGAATAATGAGATAAAAACACTCTGTGGTTTTTGCAGAATGGTCCGACATTAACGTTGTGCTGGGCGAGTGGGTGGATCCGCGCACATGAAAGGAGACCTCAGAGTGTATTTGATGAGTCTGTATATGTGGGGATGATGCAGCCCGCGTCTTTGAACAGCTGGAGTCATGAAACAACAGAGAACCTGTGGGCTTCAAACATGGCAGGGCAGCAGGCCTTTGAAACATGACAAGTGAGGATCTGATCAAAATGTCACACTGTCAGAAAAGGCAGAGTTGAACCTTTGGGTATGAACGCGTGTTGCTGCCACAGAAGCAATACCGTACTGTTCCTGCAAATGCACCGAGAAACAATGATATAATTATTAGGCATCAATGAGAAAATTAGCATGTGGCTTTTTTTTTCTTTTTGCATTGTCATCTTTGGCTCTGAGTTTGAAGTGATCACTTCTGTCTGCACTGCAGTCCTTGTTGCTGCAAACTCCCACCACTCATGTCTTGGGGAGGGTGCTGACAGAAGCAGACAGAGCAGAAAGGCCAGCCAGAACAAGTCGCTGGTGCTGCAACACGGACTTCACCAGCGAACAAGAGTAATTGTGTTTGATGAGGCTGGAAGCTCCACTGCTGGGGATTGAACCCTGGTATCTGCAGTGTTGCACCACCCAGGCCCATCAATCAGAGAGCTAACTTTTAGTATCTGTACTCTTTTTGTTCAGGCTGAACTGCTTCAAATTTCCACCTTTCTGAAGGTGGATGAAAATGTACATCCTGTATGTGTGGGCCCACTGAAAATCTGTTATATTGCGTTTGTGTAAAATGTACTTCTCAGTTCAACATTATAGATGTACTAAGTATGAGTTTCACTATTGCCAGCATGAGGTGGAGGGGATGGTGGATGGTGTGTCACCTAGGCAAGACGGCTGCCAAGATGCAGACCACTTCCCAGTTCAATCAGGTAAAACTCATTCTGAGAGAAAAGAATTTAATCTTGAGAATTTATTTACATGTGCACATAAGTATGGACCCCATCGTGATGTCATATTTCAGGAGGGTGGTAAAGACGCAGTAGATTAGGGAACCCCCCCCTATGGAGTAGATGGTGATAAGAGGAGATGAAGATGGAGCTGAGGATCTGGATGTGAAGAGGAGTGGGCTTTGATGAGCTTGTCCTGGGCTCTGGATGCTCTGGATAAGGTGACTGTGGGTGAATAGGGCGGAGGTGGGTGCAATGATTCCGCCTAAAATGACAGCTGACTGGAGCAGAGAGGAGAACAGATTTAGGGTCCATGTCACTGGTCCGACAGCCCATTGGTTCGACATCCCATTAGTCCGACTGTCCGCGGTGCTGAACGGCTCGCGGCGGGCGTATGGTGCGCCGCAACCAGCTCTGGGTCAGCTGGGAAAGGATTCAGGCGAAGCAGGCTCACGGCTAGTGTGTTTGTCACTTTGTTTTTCATTTTAACCCACACCATGATCTTTTCCTGACCCTAACCAAGTGGTTTTTGTGCCTAAACCTAACCAGACCTTAACCACAGGGCATCATGATGATTTCGGAACGGACTTTGGAACAATGAGTTTAATATGGTCGGAACAATGGGATGTCGAACCAATGGGCTGTCGGACCAATGGGCAGTTCCCACAGATTTAAAGTTTGGCAGCAGCAGCGTGAAAGGCTGAAGGAGATCGTGGCAAAGTTTGACTGGCAGGAAAGGGAACACCCATAGTCAGCTGGTTGGTGGAAGTGGTGGGAGTGGGATAGAGAGAGAATTGCAAATGGATATAGCGTAAAGAAAGTCTTCCTGATTGAACTCACGCTGAGCTTTATTAGTGTTTGAGCCACCAAACCTGGATGTTTTTAGTGGCACATGGTGACAGCTCCGAGCAGAGTTTATGCCACTGAGCCTGGGTGTTTTTCACCAACTCATCCCTGCTATTCCAGCAGCTTTTGTGTCACCAAATGTGGGTGTTTTTAGCCAAAACATGTGTTCCTGACCATAACCAAGTGATTTTTATGCCTAAAACTAACCAAACCTTCACCACAGCTGTATTGAGAAATGTAAAGTTTCAATATGTCCGCTACAAAATAATGTACAAATGTAACATATGCAGTAGGGCTGGGTTAAAATAATCAATTTATGGGATTCAAATCAATCTTCATTTGAATGACCTGATATTGATTCATAAAATCAAAGATTGATCTTTTAATATACGCTTTTCCCCACGGATTTATGAAACTTTAACCCTATTAATCTCGCCAGTAGTAAACGGTCCTGGCGCTAAAGTGTTAATGACTGTAGTATTGAAAAGCTCCAACGTTCCCGGCTCTTTGATCTTGAACCGTTAGTTTACTGTTTTTTATATTTTGGTGTCATTTATTATCACGCTGCAGAGGCCTCTCCTGCTGTCTGTGCGTTTTACACACACACCAACACACAAACACAGAGCAGAGCTGTAACGTTTAGTTATAAAATATTCTGTTTTAGTCCAGTTCTTAATTATTTTTTAAGTAATTCCTTGTAAATTTTATAGTATTAGTTCTCTGAGAATTTATTTCACATTCTAGCAAAAAGTTGGTATTGTAATTATTATACCCCAAATTGAATCGAATCGAATGGGAAATCGAATCGAATTGGGACCTTGTGAATCGAAATCTAATCAATTCAGGGAATCAGTGGGGATACCCAGCCCCAGTATGCGGGGGGGTTGCTTTCCTGTAGTATTGGCAGGATGGGAACAACAAGAAAACATCCGATTATTTCAACGCAGAAGTGTTCACATTGTTCCAAGATGGTTACCAACGCTGCTACATAACAGTCACACCCTTTCTATAGCCTTAATTAGTTACATCTGTTGTGTTATGTTCTTATAGCAGTTCAAGAACAAGAGACACCACATACAAACTGCACCGCTCCTTTCTGAATTAGATAAATTGATTGTAATTGTGTTCTTATTGGATTTTATTTAGATGTAACTGCCAGTGACGGTGGTTTGTTGACACTTGATGTGAACGTGGTTGCTTATAATTGTGGTCTGAACAAGATGACGCAAGCAAATGTAGCATAAGAGCTTAGAGTTTATATATCTCACCTTCCCCTACTCCTGTAGCAGAGAACAGGAGGGATGAGCTAAAGTGTGTTTAATTAGGGCTCTGTCTGTCTGCATCGCCCTGCAGTGTTCCTGCTTCCTCCAATAGGACAAATTACACAACAAAACTTGCAGCAGGAGCAATTGTGTGTGTGTGTGTGTCTGCTCTGGAGCTGCGTTCGGTCCCACCAGATAAATAGCACAGATCTTACTGTCACTGCATTGTGTGTTTAAACATCTTGTCTGTGTCTCATGGGTGTTTGGCAGATGGATACGGATTTAGTGTGTTTACAGATGTTTGTGCCAGCCATGTCAATTCTCCCTTTTTCCTCTCTTGGATCATAAAAGTTATACATTTATTTATTTTTTTATTAGAAGGAGAAAAAGATGGCGAGTAACACTGATGGACAGGCTGGGCTGACCCAGAGGACATGACCGGCCTGCAGCCTTTGCCCAAACAGTTTATATCACTTATCTTTTTTTCCTGCTTAGTCAGAGGAGACATATCGCAGAAACTGTGAGTACATCCTCACATATCCTGCACTGGTTTTTACATTTACAGATGAAATTAGGAGCAAAAATGAAACCGTGTCTCACTCCTGGCAACATCCTGTTGATGCTCTGCTCCTTTGCAACACATCAGGGCCACATGCATCATAGATATTACTCATTAAAGGTGCAGCTGATTTTTATTTGGAGGGGAGCAAATGTGTGTTAATGTGTGAGATGAACAGTGTAAGACGTGTTGACAGGACTCCCATTATTAGCAGCCTCCCCGCGCAGTGTGTGTCCGACTCTTACACTCCCTGCTGTGTCACTGTCCAAGGTTAGCTGATATTTGTATCCACACAGAAAAACACAGCAGTTAAAAAAAAAAATCCCAATAGCTCTTTGTTTCTCTCAAGCAACATTTTTGAAATTTGCTCTCCAGTGAGCAACAAGACTATCTTTTTCCTTCTACGCAGCTTCAGTCTGAGGAGTGTAAATGAAGAGCAGCAGGTCTCAAACACGACTGCTCAATGCATCGATTCTCTTCATGTGGCATTGACTTGTGTTTCATCCAAGGCTGTGCTTTGGTTTCAGAAGAACTACCCTCTCCTCAGTTTTAATTGAGTTTAGCGGAGAGAAGGCGCTCCCACATGATTTCAGTCTGTGGTGTTTGTGTTAGGGAATAAAAAAAAATCAAGGTGAAGAATTTTTGAGTAGTGCATACTCAAAATGACTGTGAGGTTAAATGTGATTAACACTGGTGGTTCCCTCACAGGCAGGCAGAGGCTGGAAAATCTGTATTTCTTTTTTTTTTAAGATATTTTTTGGGCATTTTTAAGCCTTTAATCGATAGGACAGACAAGCATGAAGGGGGAGAGAGAGAGAGGGAGTGACATGCAGCAAAGGGCCACAGGCTGGAGTCGAACCCGGGCCGCTGCGGCAATAACCTCGTACCTGGGGCACCTGCTCTACCACTAAGCCACCGACGCCCCGAAAATCTGTATTTCTAAGAAACAAAGAAAAGAGGAGATTAATTTATGTTTTTATTTTAAAGGTTTGTAAAGTCAAGAGATATCTTCATCTGTTTGACTAAAGAAAGAAAATGTGTATTAAAAATGACATCTTTAAACCTTCTTCATCACAAAATATAAACTATTAAGGTAAAGCAATACTTTGACACTGAAACTTGTTTATTAGAGCGTTAGATGAGACGAGTGATCCCACAGCCATATTTGTCCGTTCAATATGAAGCTTCAGTGGCTGGTTAGCTGAAATAGAAGAAATAGCTACTCTAGCTCTGTTGGGGAAATAAAAATAGCCCACTAACCGTGATAAAAACATGAATTATGTCACATAAAGAATCAGTCTTTTCATCCCTAGTGTTGGCGATAGCTGCAGGTGGTTCTGCTAATGGTAACCTTACATTAGCACGCTTTTCACTAGGGCTGCCCCTGACTAAGAATATTCCTAATCGACCAATAGTCATCATTTAGGGCCATTAGTCGACTAGTCACCTGCATATTTATGATATTAATGTAATTATTAGATTATATATTTTGGGCGGGGCAACACAATGGTTTGAGTTGAAGGTGTGAGAAAGAATAGTATCAGTAACATTGTTAACACTGTGCTACATTACAGAGAAATACAAAACCGTCCTAATGAACCTTTATTAATAAAGGCCTATATTTTATCTACAAGTGCACGTCACACACTGAGCGAGCCGCCTGTTAATGACGCTGTCGGCAAAGCAGTAATGATTGTGCTAAGTGGCTAATGGGCATGTAGCTACTTCCATGTTTCAGATGATACGTCATGTTTGTAGTCGACCAATGAAGATGAGTTTACATATCACCTTGGGTTCATCCTTCACCTTCTCAAAATGATCCCACACTTTGGATTTCCTGCCCGACATGTTATTAACTAGCCTGTGGAATAACCGCAGGTACCAGCCCTGGAAATTAGAGGCCGTACACATGCTGCGTCTTTAACTTTCTTCTTCCGGGTGCTGTTCATAAGTGTGTAGGCCTATCGTCTGTGGGTCAGATGTAAAGCTCTGGGTAGCCCTGCACTAACATGATCAACTTTTCCGTATTTATCAGACTGATTATTTACAGAGGAAGGGAAAGATATCTGTCAGCTGTGATTGGTTTGTAACGTGACTCTTTGTTGTTTGACTGCTGAGCGTGGCCTCTTCCTGTGTCTGTCTTATAAAATTAAATTCCCACATGGTCCAGTCATATAGGTTTTGATTTATTTTGAAAAGGTGCAGCTCCTAATAGAGTTTTGCGTTGTTTTCTTTTTTCCTGTGACTAAGCAGGTGAGAGCAGGAACAGGTGAGCATCACATAGTTCCCCCAGTGCCACTTGGGTAATGCAGTTAATTTGAGGTCCATGAATCTCCCAAAGAACCTGATACAGAGAAGGCAGAAATAAAAAGTACCGGCAGCTTGTGAGAAGTGCCAGAGTGCAAGAAAAAGTGCTGGTGAGCAGGCTACCAGCCCGCTTGGACCACTGCCTACCAGCACCTCATCACATTTGTTTAATCAGTACAAGAACCAAAGTGAAAAACTTTATAAAGTCAATATTTTTATGGGCGTTCTGTGCCAGACTATTTCTTGGAGGGTAGCAGTAAATTCCTGGAGTCTGTGCTGCAAGAAATAGTATGCTACATAGCCCGACATGTTTGAAATTGCTGTCATGTTGAATCTTAAATATGAAGAGGCTCAAGCCCTCGTGTGAGCATTTATTGAAGCACCATGTGCGGCAGAAATACAGACGTAACAGCAAATCTTCTTCGTCGTGTTCGGTGTTTTACAGCAGTTGGCATCCTTCAAATTGCATTACTGCCTCTGTCTGATTTCATCCGACCACTGCCATCCTAACCTTCTACAGTATTCTGATAAGTCCTGTTGCTTTCCGAAACCTAACCTTCTCACCTCCACTGTGTCAAGCACATCCTTAGTCCTGGCCTCCCTTCGTCCTACCCTCTATAGTCCTGC
This sequence comes from Epinephelus lanceolatus, assembly GCF_041903045.1. Classification (NCBI taxonomy): domain Eukaryota; kingdom Metazoa; phylum Chordata; class Actinopteri; order Perciformes; family Serranidae; genus Epinephelus; species Epinephelus lanceolatus. The sequence continues at coordinate 22,040,001 of NC_135735.1, read as the reverse complement.
CATCATCACCCGTCTTTCTTCCTCATATTTCCTGCAAGTACACTACATGTGCTTGTTGGTGGATTTTCTTTGTCTCCAACAGAACTGGGCTAGCTGTTTCCCCCAGTTTCCAGTCCTTGTGCTAAGCTCAGCGAACCAGCTGTGGGCTGTAACTCCAAACTGAAAAGACAAGTTTAAGTTCAGTATCAGTCTTCTCATCCAACTCTCTGCCAGAAAGTGAATAAGCACATTTCCCAAAACTATTCCTTTAAGGCTCACACACTGCACACATTTGAGTTTGTCGGCTTATCTGAATTTCACAGATGGTTTGAAGTTTTTCTGCAGAGTGACGGCTGTGCTGACATCAGACAAGGTCACACCCACCGCTGTGGTGGGGGTGTTCACCATTTGGATTACAGGGATAATCCTTTTATTATTTGACAATACGGTACCTGAATCTTGTCTGACCTCTACAGTGATGTGATGTGATTGTGTATCCAGGGTGCAGTGCAGAATTTATGTGTGCGTGTGCGTGTGCTGATGATGTTTTTTTGCCGTTTCTCCGTATTTGAGTTATTGCCTAAACTAAGACACGGTCATATGATCTTTGCCTGTGATTTGATCAATAGACAAAATTACCGCAGCCTCCCAAAAGGCCAATATTGTTGTGTGGTAATGGAAATGCACTGCCACTTGAGCAATGCTTTCTCCCAAAGTAATCCACATTGATTTGTGGGGCCACTTTGATAAATTGAGGGGGGTTTTAGGTTTCGTGTTGGTCCACTGCACATCCTTCAGTTCGCTCTGTGTTGTGTGAGTGGGTGTTTGAATTGATGCCTATGTATTAGTGTACAATACTAACAACCTCTGAAGCCCCGTGGAAAATTACCCAAATCAAAAATATTGAACATTTTTCAGTTTTTGTATTCTAAAACTTTTGACCACCAAAAAAAAAAGAGAGAGGACGTCTTCACTTAGAGGATACTTGACTGTTAACCAATTATTTTCATATGCTAGTGATTACTGTGTGGGTGAAAGCCCTATTAATATTTATGAAAGTGTGGGGGTTCATTTTTGCATTCACTTGACAGTTAGCAACATGGCATTCATAATTCAAAACAGCAGGAGTACAAAAAATGTCTTCTTTGTACTTTGTACAGTGATTCAGTCGGAGCTCCTTTACGTGGGATATATTTTATCATCAGCGTAGCTGCAGCCAACTGCTTTTTGTTTCCATTAGCAGGGAGGTGTTGGAGAGATTAAAATACTCTTGATTTCAGAGTATGTGTGCAAGTCAGCTGACATTTACCGTATGCATTCAGTAACGCTTTATTCAGGTGTTTTGCAGACAACATTGTGGTGGGACAAGAATTAATTGGGGCAGAAATGCCCTTGAAAGTTAATCACACAGCCGTGAAATTAAACATGAGGGGGCCAAACAAAGCACAACTGCACAGAGCCAGCAGTAAAGCACAATGCTGACTCCACACAAAACACAGCACTGCATCAACACGACAAACAAAACAACTAATCTACTAAATGTACTAAAACCTTCAGAGGTGGAAGGTGGCCAGTCTGGGACGGAGAGAGGGGAAAAACAAAATCATCCTTTTACGTCAGGAGTAGCTGTAAATAGTCAGCGCTGTCTCCTAGAAATTACGTTTATATACAACTGATTTCAAACAGCAAATACGTTTTGAGGGAAATGTAAATTATTCATTCATTCATCATCTGTAACCGCGTACCCTGTTAGGGGTCGGGGGGGGGGGGGGGGGGGGGGGGGGGCTGGAGCCTATCCCAGCTGACATTGGGCGAGAGGCAGGGTACACCCTGGACAGGTCACCAGACTATCACAGGGCTGACACATAGAGACGGACAACCATTCACACTCACATTCACACCTACGGACAATTTAGAGTCACCCATTAACCTGCATGTCTTTGGACTGTGGGAGTGAAGCCGGAGTACCCAGAGAATACCCATGCTGACACAGGGAGAACATGCAGACTCCGTCCAAAAGGGCTCCCCCACCTCAGGGATCGAACCAGGAACCCCCTTGCTGTGAGGTGATAATGCTAACCACTGCACCACCACGCGTGCCACCAAATGTAATGCCATTTTTTTCAATTATTACAATGAGAAAACAAATTAATGAACATATCTGGCAAGTTGCAAAAAAATGTTGATACTGAACATATCAACCAAATGTTCACTGACAAGTTCTTTCAGTTGTTTTCTGCCAGGATAGGCAATCTTGCAATACAGTATCCACTCCTAGTGACTACAGCATTATTTTTTAATTACCTTTTATATTAACATTGAACTGAAATCACAATCTTTCCCAACTTTAACCAAAGTGCTTTTGTTGCCTTAACCTATGACAGGAGTCTTGACACAAACCTGAAATTCTGGTGTCGAGGTCCTGCACTTTGTACACCCGCCATCTTCTGCCGATGTGGTAGATGACTGTGGTGTTCCCCTACCTGATCGAAACGTTGTCTCAACGTAATTCAGGCAGAGATTATGTTGCCACAGCCACGTACTTAAGAAAGTAGTTTAGTAAAATGGTGGCACAGTGGTGCAGTGGTTAGTATTGTCACCTCATAGCAAGAGGGTTCCTGGTATGAACCCAGGGTGGGGGAGCACTTCTGTGCGGAGTTTGTATGTTCTCCCTGTGTCAGCGTGGGTTTTCTCAGGGTACTCCAGCTTCCTCCCACAGTCCAAAGACATGCAGGTTAACTGGTGACTCTAAATTGCCATAGGCGTGAATGTGAGCGTGAATGGTTGTCTGTCTCTATGTGTCAGGCCTGTGATAGTCTGGTGACCTGTCCACGGTGTACCCGCCTCTCGCCAAGTGTCAGCTGAGATAGGCTCCAGCCCCCCCGCAACCCTAACAGGATAAGCAGCTACAGAAAATCAATGAATTTCAAGGAGACAGTGTTGAAACCACTGACTGTATATAATAATGGACATAGCCACTGAGTGATTGGTTTGTGGACTCTCATTTTGAAGCATTTCAGCTGACGCCATTTTGTTTTGGTTTTTTCAAAGCCAGAATTGACCATATTTGTGGGGGAGCGAGGGGTGGATCTGACTCATAGGTTGTAGCGACGCCTCGCTGACAGCCTGTCACTCAAGCAGCCCACCCTTAATTATGCAGAACTTTAAGCCATAATAAAATGTAAGCGAGTGAGTCACTCTTGAACAGCTGTCATGAATGTTTGAATTGGCTATAGAGACCAAAATTGTTTTTGTATCAGGCTGTAAACATGTTTCTTCCTACTGTAAAGTCAGGCATTTTAACATGGGGGTCTATGGGGATTGACACGTTTTTGGAACTGGCCTTTTGACGCTTCATTTTTCAGCTCCGGAGGTTGCAGCTTGGTTAAAATACAGTAGAAAAGGAAAATAATGACATTTAAGATTACAAGCTGCAAATGAAAGCATACATACATTATATTTAGTACAGAATACTTAACATTACGTACAGAGGAAAAAGTATAATCAGTAAGGAAAGCGGAAAAAAAACTTAACAGCTTGCACTCTACACTACTGTACGCTGTCATTACAGTAAAAGGAGACCATTTTATTTAACAGCCCACATACCCAGGACTTGTAATGAATAACTGGAGGAATATTTTTTATTCAAGCATCCCCTTTACTTACATATCATACCCAGTAAGTATTTCATTGATACTCTATATACAGAATAATTACACTTCAGTTTAAAGGCCGTAACTTGAAGTTTTACTAGTGAAACAAATGTCAGCAGTACAAACGGAGAGTTTGCCAAAATGCTTTTTTATTTCCTACATCTCTATAAAAACTGCCCCTGAGAAGAAACCATAAATCGCATTGCTTGGCGAAGGATTTTTGCACTCAGGGCGTTCTCAAAGCAATATGATGTAGCAGATGTTTTAAGGAATGTATTTCTTTGTAAAATTGGGACCTTAGCAGGAAGGTAAAACATAAATGATAAATTTATTCTGAGAGGACACTTGACGCAAACACACTCACACCTAAACATCCCAGTAGATTAAACATAGAAATAATTAAGAGGAAGTGAGGTTTCACTCTGGCTTCAGCTGCACTCTTTGTTTCATTTGTAAGCTTTCTTTAGAGGTGTGTGTAACCCTGCATAATCACATATGAAGTGTAATTAGGGTTCCTGTGTGATAATTGCACTTGGCCGCACTGGTAATCATCAGCGAGTTGGGAGTCGGCGTGGCTCGTATGTTTTGCTTGCCTTGATGAAATGATAAATGTGCTGCGTGGACAACTGCGGTCACATGATGCTGAGTGTGTTCATTAGCGTGATGCATGCTTTTCTTGGGCGTTGTTGCGCAATTACCCTGTTAGTGAGCTGGGGAAACATTTCACATCCCCCTCAGTCAGAGCTGGGCAGCAAATCTGTGCTAACGTTTAGATTAAAGTCTGTTAGTGTCGACAAGAGTGAACATTTGTTGGATTTTTCTTGGAAAGAGTGCAGGGTTAGCTCAGAATAACTGCATGACTCTGTACAGTGTGTCTGTGTTTTATGAGCAAACTAAATTGGGTTCAATTAGATGACAGTAATTCCACATTAAGATCTGGAGCCTAAAGATCATCACAGTTTATGGTTTGGCATTTCCCACTTCAGGGCAAAACCAGAAACCAAACCCAACATCCTTCCTGACTTTACAGTAACAGAGTTAAATCACATTATGAGTCCTGGGTTGATCTCTCCACTGTAAATATTCTGTATATAGGCAGTGTGTTCCATGATGGTGGTTCTTTGTTCTCCAGTTGTCTGTTATCAATTTGAAAGTTGTTGCCGTTGGACTGTCTTCTCAGAGATGATGTTATAAAGGATTTTCTTTACTGATATGGTTGACGTGGCATTTTTCCTTTGGATGTATCTGTGGGTTGTTTTTTTTTTTTTCTGTCCATATAAAGTTTTTAAGTTCGAATGGGCTCTGGAACATTCGGTTTGCTATTGGCATTCATGTTATGTAGTAAACAAGCTGATGTCGCGAAAGATGTGTCGCAAATGTGCAACAACATTTTTTGCCAACACTAGATATCAAACAAAAGCCAGAGACTGTCGTATTAAATATCTTTGAGTTGTAAATTTACCATGTCTAAGCAGAAGAGAGAAGATAGCGTTATCTTGGAGCCTTACGATGTGAAGTTTCTCCTCCTCTGTGCTGCTGCATCATGTCCGCAGTTGTCTGTACCAAAGAGTAGTGTAGAAGTCAAGAGCGCTCACTCTGTAGCAAAAACTGGGGACCAAAACGTCCACAGATGTACACTGCACAGCACACTGACTAGCAAAAAAATGGCCCAACAATCTGTGTGTTTTTCAGAACATTTGAAATCATAAAAACTGTAAAAAATAAAATAAATATATTGAGTTGCCTGAGCCAACAATGAGGCAAGCATGTTAATACTAAGAGCTACTGTGGCTGTGCAAGTCAATGACATCATTTTTATCTTTAGAGATGACAAAAAAGATGATTATTAATAGTAACTATGTTTACATGCACACTAATATTCCACCATTATCCAGAATATGACGGTCATGTAAGCCATATATTCCATTTGGATATTCTGAATAAGGCTTTTTTCCCCCAGGTTTAGCGTCTTTTTTAAATAAGACGTGGGATATAAGATTCTGGTTTTAAGACCATTCAAGACCATTTAAGACCATGGATGCACTGTACACAAACCAAACCAAAGCCCACATTTCTGATCAGAAGGAGAAACACACTTGCTTTACTAAAATTACTAAAGACTTGGATAACAGCAGATTATTGGATATGTGCAAATATCACAATGCTGAACTCAACAAGGAGATGATTGAAGGAGTCACAGAGGGAGGCTGTGTTCGCATGGTCTAACAAAGAAGCAAAGTGGCACAAGCAGCTCCAGCCATTCCACTTCACCACATTTTGATATGATAGATGACATGTTTGGGCATCTTAATCAGAGTATGCATGGCTGCATGTAAACAGGTGTATTTGTGTGATATAGCTGAAATACAAGGGAAGTTTATGTAGACTGTGTAGCAGACTGACGTCGGGAGGCTACATGGTGCCAACAAGTGTATTTTTAGGCTTGAGGCTTCACTTCTGCTTACTGAGAAACATAGTAATTTAAAAAATATTTCAGTTTTTGTATAGTGTGTATATGCAAATATCCTCCTCCTGTCTATGCACCAAGCACGCATAAAAACATTTAAAAAAAAACTTATTTCTGCCATTTCCATTCAGGTTTTGTTAAATATGCGAATTTAACAGCCAGCAACTGTTGCACAGACATGTGGCTTAACAACAGGGCGTAAGTGAAACAGTGAGTACAACATGGAGACTAGTTTGAGAGGTTTCTATAGATGTTTTCATGCTGTGACTGACATGAATTCAAGCTGACCACAGCTGGGATGTTGCCCATGAGGGAGGACACTATAAAGTTTTTACATCCAGCTTTCATGCCTACAGGGGGTGAGCGTTTGATACTCAAAATATAGCGGGGCTTTAAGTCTCTCGCTTTATTCCTGGAGAGGTGGTCGTACAGTAAAGTCCTTGTGGGTGCCGCCGCCTGTCTCTTCCACTCTCTTCAAACCTTGTGTAAGGTTGTATCATGAACTGCTCTCACCCCAGGCCACAGCGGCCGGCTGATATGTAAGTGAGAACATTACCCAGTGGCAGGCTCACATGGGGAGACAAGACTTCAGAGGAAATATTTAAACAACCGTGAAATCTCTGTTTTATAAAGCGGGAAAATAGAACAGCAGCAGGCTCAGATGTTATAGACGCAGAGTTACTAGGTAGATAGATGGTGACACCTAGAATAAGCTTACCACTTAGCCCTTACCCCTCTGTTTTGTGCCTTTTACGTTCAGGGTTAGTTTGTCCTGATTCTTGTTGGCGTAGGAGGGTTGAGCAAAGAGTTAGGGCTACAGTGTTATGTGAAAATCATTGGCAAGATGGTCGCACAAGCAACAAAAGAAAGCACAAGTGTATTTTGTTTGTTAATCGAGTTTTAAAATTACACCAACCATTGTATTATCTTAGTTTGATGTAATTTAGTTAATATGTTAATGTCTCTGTGAATGTTGAATTCGCCCTGTTTGATGGCAAATGACGCCCGAAATTTAACTTAAGTCCAGCAGCAAAGTTGCTGCACATTTTCCCACTCTTCTAATATCATTGCAAACTTGCAAGGTGGAAGCAGGGATTGTTAACGCTAACCTACAGAGCCCCGCTAGTGGCCTGATAGTGAAGCAGTGTTATTTTTTTATTTGATCGATTGATGGCGTGAAGTTAAGCTGTGAACAGATCGTGAGTGTTCTGACTATAGACCGTATATAAAGATGGATGCCACGTCCCTTCTTCCTCTTATTGTATAAAATGAAGCCAAAATATCCCACATACGGCCGCTGCCATTTTGCTCTGTTGACTTCGTTTGGAGCCAGAGCCATAGAGTAGCGATCTCCATGGTACAGAGCTCCCACTCACACACCCAATCAACCAATCATGTGCAGCGCTATTGATCATGAGCACAGAAATTGGCACACACAGCTGTCAGTCATGACATCACACCCCCTTTTAATAGCATCAAATAACTAATTAAAACAAAACTTATCAGAAAACCAACACTTGAACACACACCAGCGTGATAAAAAAAAAAACCTAAAACAACAGAAACCATCGTTGGGAAAAATGTATTTGATGTGTTCTTTGAGTTTTTAATTTGGCCCATGTCCCATTTGCTATCATTGAGGGAGCGGGGTTTAGAGCCCTGCGCTGGAGCCCGAGGCCCGAGGGGCCTGACAGCCCAAGGGCCAGGCTTCGGGCCAATTACCACATCATTACCTCGGACACGGGCCGGGCTTGGGCTTTTTTTTTTAACCTGCCAATTAGAGAGGTGTGTGTTTGTGTTTAACCGATTTAAACAGCAACACTTGAACGCAGCAGCCGACGTTGACGTTACAACAGAACATTCACTGCAGGGTCGCTACAATATTTTACTGATCCCATTCATAAACACTGTGATAAGGTTTGTTTTGTTCGTGTTTGTAGCTTAGGCTTGGATAGACGTGTTTATTTGTTAATAGACCTGCCACCTACAATTTGCAATGTCAGGCGCTGCAGTTGCATCGCGCACAGTCACTTCAAAAAACAAAATAATCAATTAAACAGCCCCGAAAATGCTCCAAACACTTTTCTAAATAATCTTAATATTGAAAGGAAACGAAATATACCCACTTATGCCATTAAAAGTGCTTAGATAAGGTTGGAGGTCTATAACTGCATATATAGACCTCCGACCTTATCTGGGTATATTTCGTTTCCTTTCAATATTAAGATTATTTAGAAAAGTGCTTGAAGCATTTTGGGGGTTGTTTAATTGATTATTTTGTTTTTTGAAGTGACTGTGCGCGATGCAACTGCAACAGTGCGCAGCAACAGTTGACAATTCTCACTAAATAGGAGAATACAGTCATTAAGTTAAATAAATTCATATTTAACTTTATCCTTTCAATCAAAATATAATGAATATAGCTTAATACCATGCTAGAAACCCCAATTAAACTATTTTAATGTCTGCAACATTAACAGCCTACATGTTGTTATGGGAGGTTTAAAAAAAAAAAAAAAAAGTCAGGTTTTTTTCGGGTTCGGGCATGAGAATTCTGAAAACCTGTCGGGCCAGGCCAGGCTGGGGCTCCACCCCCTCGGGCCAGGCCCGGGCCCAGGCCCAGATAATAGGCCCGTGCAGGGCACTAGCGGGGTTTATGACATGTACTGCAGCCAGCCACCAGGGGGCGATCGAGATATTTTGGCTTCACTTTTAGGGAGGCCTTTGCTCCTTACAACCACAAAAGGATGCTTGTCGCCGATGCCAGAGAAATCACCACAGTAGAAGACAGCATTTTGCAATGTCCAGCAACACTCATTGCGTCTGTTTAGGTAAACACCAGCACTGATTACTACTGATTACATATCAGATGGATCGCCCATTTCAAAGGGGAAGATTTCAACCAATACCCTTGTAGCTCTTCCAGGGGCAAAGGGGCGCTCCAAAACAAGAGGTGGGGGTAGAAATTATAAATAAGATTGGATCTTACTTAAGCTGATTTTCCTTAAATGAAGTGTAACCATTACGCCACACATGTGTACTCATAAAGGCCTGATTAACTGATTAAAGCACAGCCACAGTGGCAGTAAAGTCTGTAGCTTTAATCATGGTTATACAAACCAACAGACGCCAGCTGCCTCCGTTCAGTCCAGTCATCACTATTTAAATGTGTTTACTCTGTTGTGGGAATATTGTGCCCAGAACTAAAGGCATCCGAAGTCCTTTAAGTGTCACCCAAATTAATTTCTATCTCAAATTATGGCCGGTGACACTCAGACAAGAAAACCTGGTTCAGCGAGCTTCAGACAAGTCATGTAAAGCTCATCTCAGTGTTTCAGGGAGATCTGTCATCATCATTAGACGGCACTGAATGAAGCCCGTGGCCGTAATCATTCGAGAGGCCTTTCTCAGCGCTAATTGCTTCTTGACTTGAAAGTGTCGCTCAGCCGCCTCTGTGTGAATGACAGTTTGGTGTTTGTCTTATAGTGTGTTCTAATGACTTGCAGAGTTTTGTGCCCGAGGAGACATCAAGCCTTCCCACCAGCGCTGAGAGTAGAAGTTAAGTGTATGATGAGATGGTCTCATTAGGGGATAAAGAACTTGCAGCAGATGGAAAACTCTGTTAGATCCCATAGAACACAGTTTGAATTCATGTCTTTAACATCTGGGAATATATGTGTGCTTATTTTGACTAGTAAAAAAAACAGGTTTACAAAACTGCTTATTCAAAAAAAGTAACTTGAAAGTCACATTTTAAGATTATAAATTGCATTGCAAACAGCCTGAATTTAACTGTGTTTAAAGAAAAATAAGAAAAAGTAACTGAGCGGCTGATTATGCGCAAAATCCCCTCTGACACTGGAAGCATTACTGTAAACTGCAGTAAACAGTCGCTCCACAGCAGAAACACATCTTGTTGGTAAGATAAAATCCAGGTGAAGATTTGTTTCCAATCGATGCTTTCCTTTTGAAAATTTAAAGATTTTTTTATTTTATTTTTTTGTGGTGAAAATCATTAACTCCCTTGAACTCCCCGCCTGAGTCAGTATCAGTCAAATCCCACACAGTCAAAATAAAGAGAGTATTTTCCAAGGTCTAATTTTGTCTTTCTGTGTTAACTGCTCAGTGATCTCTCTTTATATATCAAATCTGTATCCGACTGCAGTTCTCCGTTGGGTCTCATGGGTCATATTTGCCTGCAGAGTGATATTGTGTGTTTGGATCTAAGTCAGCAAAAACTTTTGTTTACATTTCAAAAGAATATGAGGGAGGTTTCATCTCTCTTTTCTTTCTCCTGATCGAACAAAGGACGTCCTATATGAGTAAAAGTCTTTGTATGATTATAATAAAAAACTAACTAAAAGTTCAGCTTTGATTAGATATAACCATAGATTTACAAGAAAATGTATGTGTTTTTGGTTAAAAGTCTGAAATAAGGTCTGTGGTTTCAGACATTTACATGTTATGTTCCACGTTATGAAATATTAGGGCTGCCCCCGACTGAGAATTTTCCTAGTTGACCAATAGTCGTTATTTAGGGCCATTAGTCGACTAGTCGCCCGCATGTTTACAATATGAATTTAATTATTAAATGATATATTTTGGACGGGGCAACATAATGGTTTGAGTTGAAGGTGTGAGAAAGAATAGTATCAGTAACATTATTAACACTGTGCTGCATTACAGAGAAATACAAAACCGTACTAATGAACTTTCATTAATATAGGCCTATATTTTATCTACAAGTGCACGTCAGACACTGAGCGAGCCGCCTGTTAATGACGCTGTCGGCAAAGCAGTAATGATTGTGCTAAGTGGCTAATGGGCATGTAGCTACTTCCATGTTTCAGATGATACGTCATGTTTGTAGTCGACCAATGAAGATGAGTTTACATATCACCTTGGGTTCGTCCTTCACCTTCTCAAAATGATCCCACACTTTGGATTTCCTGCCCGACATGTTATTAACGAGCCTGTGGAATAAGCGCAGGTACCAGCCCTGGAAATTAGAGGTGGTACACATGCCGCATCTTTAACTGCCTGGAAAACGCGAGGTCAGGCTGTGGGTGCTACTCTTGTGCCTTTTCTCTGTCAGCTTTCAAGAGCACAGCGGCAGTTTGCATCTGAGGTTCCTTAGCAACCTTAACAAGTGTTGTATGGTCTTTTTACCTGAAGTCCTGAGTGCAGAGCTGATCTTCTTCCAGGCGCTGTTTATACATGTGTAGGCCTATCGTCTGTGGGACAGATATAAAGCTCTGGGTAGCCCTGCACTAATATGATCAACTTTTCCGTATTTATCAGACTGAATATTTACAGTAGAAGGGAAAGATTTCTGTCGGCTATGATTGGTTTGTAACCTGACTCCTGTCTGACTGCTGAGTGTGGCCTCTTCCTGTGTCTGTCCTTTCAAATTAAATTCCCACATGGTCCAGTCATATAGGTTTTGATTTATTTTGACAAGGTGCAGCTCCTAATAAAGTTTACCTTTTTTTTGCGACTAAGCAACCAGTGAAATCTTGCTGACTAATGACCTTTCTGGTCGACTAATGTTTGGTCTACTATTAGGGGGCAGCCCTATAAAATGTGTCATTAAATATCCCACTTGTGGATTTTGAAGCTTTTAGGTGTCTTAAAAAAAGGCTGTTTCTAACAAGTGGCTTTATGAGTCTATTAATCATCATTATGCTTAACTTGGCTTCACAGCCTTATTGTGGTGGTGACATTGACACTGTGTAATCGTAGTGTAGTTTGTTTATAGCCTTTAGTTAGCTTTTTCTTCTGGCAGTTGCATTTATACTTAAAAAAAAAATCAAAAAAGTGTTTTTAATTTGTGAAGACTTTCTTGTATCATAAGCGTTTGTTTAACACAGAGCTTATTTTCTGCCATAATCCAAAATCCATGGGAAAAATTCCGTAGGCTTGTTTTTTGAGGGAACCAGGGCAACGCTAACTTCCGGGTTGTGCCACTCTGTACACAGCAACTGTAGTTTGAAATATGAAGGAAAAGATTCTGGTCAGATTTTGTGCCAAACTGATGCAGATGACAAGATACAATCTACACCCCCACCAAACCACAACTCAACACACACTCACTCTCTCCTTTCAAATCTAGTTGGCTGCAGGGTGAGATTATCCTGTCAGCACAGGACTAAAAGCCTGATTCAGCTCTTGGTGTCACTGCAGTCGTATCCAGGATGGATGCATGGTTGGCTCACTGCTGCGCGCTGCTGAGAGCCGCAGCCCTTTACTCCTGAATTATGACCGCTGAGGCTCAAATACTCCCCATCCAGAACTTTGAGCAGAAGTTTAAGGTTATAGCTTGGTGTCACTTTCAGGTGACACATTCTGTCTTTCTGTCTCTTGCTTACACCCACGCGCTCGCACAAACACACACATATACCTGCTACAGTGAGTGAGTGGCGACTGACACAGCCTGTGTGACCCCGGTGTGTCGGGGCATTTCTAACAGCAACTGTCACAACAACTTGACATCAAAAAAAGTAAATAAAAGGAAAGTTCCGGCATCATATTGCAGCCTAATACTCATGCATTAAAAGCATACACACCTTTATGTGACCCCTGGGAGATATTTTTAGTGGCTTCCAGAAATGTAGCATGAATCAAACCTGTCAGTCTTGTGACTGGCACTCAAAGTGAAGTAAAGATTAAAACAATCTTTCTGCAGCTGAGCAGCGCATCGTACCATCAGGAGGGAAATTGGAGATATTGTCATCTGTCCATCATTCAAAGGCCTTTTGCAGTGAAGTATCTACACCATCTCTTTGTAAACTTGTGGTGTCTCCTAGTTAATTTTCTCTGCCGTGAGGATTTAACAACCACACGTAATGCAGATTCTGTCATGCGTTGATTTTCATTCCAGCGATGCAGCCAGTTGGGTCTCGCAGAGCAAACATATCTGGATAATTGAAAGGCAAGACATTGATGTTTTTGTTTTTTTTTTCCATACTCCATATTCATTTGTTGTAGCATCAAAGAAGCCGTTGTGAAATGAGAAGTGGCAGCCCATGTGTGACCGTGTGTTTGTGCTCATGCATGTGTGACGGGCCTGTGCGCGAGATACAGAGAGTCTGATGGTGATCTAAATCAGGAGAAGAAGCCAGAGAGTCACCGAGCAGCCTCGCCTCTCTCTCTCTCTCTCTCTCTATCTTTTGTCTCTCTTTTCTATGTCTCAGCTCGCTCACAACAGCCAATCAGATCTGCTGTGTTCTCACGATGCTTGTGATGCACGGAAACAGGTCAAGGGTTTTTCCATCCTCACCAGGCGCTCCTTTCTCGCATCAGTCACTTTGTCTGAAATGAAGGTTTTTGCTGGGAGAACGCCGGGAGAATGACCAAACAGGGAAGCGCTGAGAATCTCATCTCACAAAGCAAGGCGTTGTGTTATCTTAGGCTCATGGTATTCTTGCTTTTAATAGTGCGTATGCATAGACAAGTGGCTGCAACACCATAGACCACTGTGTACTTGTGTGTGTACCTGGAAGATGAATACATTAGGGGCAGATCCATCCTGGAATATCTCTCTTAAAAACTTCAGATTTTGCGCAACATAAACCTGACAAGGTCACTACATTGTTGATGCAATATAAATGAGTTTTTCTTCATTTACTGACACCATTTTATCACAACGCTTCTACCGGGAGTCGAGCTGGAGCCCTTTGTTGCACGTCTTCCCTTCTCTCTGTCTCTTTTTTTCCTGACAGCTTCCCACTGTTTATCTAATAAATGCACAAAAAAAGACACACAAGACACGTGGGGTAGCATATCAGAGACTTTACCCCTGCTTCACCCCGACTTATATTTACACCCTGTCTTCACAGGCTGCGTAGCAGAAGCAGCATGTCAGCAAAGCAGCAGCAGCTTCAGTCCTCCATCAGTGTCTCCACAGAAGTCGTAATCACTGAATAGTTACGCACATAAAACAGAAGAAAATAAAGCTGAAGACAGCCGTATTGATTTAAATAAGTCTGTTCCATCAGGCTTGCGTGAGATGAACGACTGAAAAACGTAAAAACATGGCATGTCTAGGCAAGATGGATGATGGATGATGGTGATGACAAGGTAAAGGATGCAGACATGATATCTTTCTAGCCTGGGGAAGTATCAACCATGCTCTTGGGCTGATCCATTTGTCCCTTTACATGGTGCTGACATACCTGCTTATGACTCCATCTTGGGGAGAAAGCAGCAAGCACACGTATATTTCAACTGGGAACTCATTTACTAACCAAACAAAACTTCATTCACATTAAATGCATCTATCTTTCTTAGTTGTAGAGGAGCATCATCCACTTCCTGTCTTGTTGCAAAGGCTGCAGCACACCAACATATTCCTCCCATCTGGTGTGTTATTGTTCAGTTGTGATTCACATACGTTCCTGCCTTGATTCATGGATTCAGCAGAGGTACTACAGACCACCTCGAGTGAGAGGAGAGGAGCAAAGGGTGGCTGAGATGCCACGCCCCCAGGCGGCAGCAGCAGCCAACCTGCTGTTGTTCCACTGTTTCCATGGCGACGGCAGCGAGGTGCTGCTTGAGCTCCAAAGCGAAGTGATGATATACAAGATGGGGGGAGGGGGGTTGGAGAAGGAGAAGGAGGAGCAGGTGGGTGGGTGGAGAGAAAAGGGAATACTGTAGGAAACGGATGTTCGGGGGAAGAAAACTGCTGCTGTTGTTGAAACAGCGGGAACACGAGGAGGCCAAATGCTCACGTCTGTAAGCTTTGTCAGCATGAGCTTCAGTTAGACAGGCTGCAGTGCAGCAGCGTCAAATATCTCATGATCTCTCCAGCGTGGTTCACATTCTCTCTAAGACTCACACTTACTGGGATAACACGGGACGCATATAATATGTTTGCACATAAACGCGGGCACTTACAGACACGGTTTCATTCATGACCAGCAGAGGTTTCTTGAAGGTTACTTGAAGCCAAAATTGTCACACAAGCATTAGGAGTTCAGCTCCCCTGATGCTACAGCTCACCTTCATTTGTCTTTCATTTGGGGACATCTATATCCACACACACACACGCGCACACACATACACACACACAGAGGGAGAGAAAGAGAAATGTACTTCAAGGTGAAACACAAGGTGATTTTTCATATTATTTTCTTATATCCACATTTATAGCTTCATCCTTATTCCTCCTGTGAACCTGTCTCTTGTCTGCACTGATATCAGAATATCACCACACTTTAAATGTGTGCACTTCGATGTATCTTCAATCACTGTGGACATCTATGGAAATCTAAACAACCCTTCTTGCTCAAAAACACAACTGTCCTTCACCAAAAACATTCATTCTAAAAATACAAAGTGCCGTTTCCTTTAGTTTCTTGTGTATGAGGGTATACTATAGGAGCATATAGCATAAATAATTATACACTTTATCAGGTGGTTATTTAAATGAATCTAAGCAGCAGTGCAGGATTCAGCAGGGAGAGCATCAACATAAATCCCCCAAGTATTACAAAGAGTAGAACCCAGCGGATACACATCAGAGAGATGCATGAAATTCACAAGGCATGAGATGGCACCACCAAGTGCTGTAATGTACCATACATTACGGCACTTGGTAATATCAGAGCAGAACAAACTAGAACAGGACACTAGTGGACTTAAATATTAGACAAATTGAAATTTTGACCTGATGATGGAGCTAGATGCAAAGTCAAGATATAACCAAAGTCTTACGAATTGATTGTCCAGGGAACATAAATGTGCGTTGTCACGAACCGGGCCGCATGGCCATGACAAAGAGGGAGACACATACACAAGGGCTGGTGTAGGTGAGGGTATGAGTGAAACAATGTATGTGTGTGTGATGTTGTAGGGTGTAGAAACTAAGATAAAACCAAACCCAAAACCAAATGCTGCCTCAGGAAGGAGAAGAGACACACCCTCGGCCACACCCACTGCTACCTGCAAGGGAGAACACAACAAGGCAGGCAGGGCAGAGAGGGTCGCCACAGTGTACAAAATTTCATTGGAATTCATGTGATAGCTGTTGAGATATTTAAGTTAGGGTTAAAGTGTCGAACCGACAGATGAACTGACAAACCTCTTAAGATCCAGCCTTATGTTTGCAATGTAAGTTCCTTCAAACTCCAGATACTTTTTATTTGTAAATTATTTTGTAGCGGATACATTGAAACATAACATTTCTCAACAACGCTTTGGTGAAGATGTGGTTCGGTTTAGGCACAAAAACCACTTGTTTATGGTTAGGAAAAGATCAGGTTTTGGTCTTAAAATACCCATGTTTGGTGGCAGATACTGTAAACTGCTGTAAAATCAGGGAACAAAAACCAGGTGCAGTGCCACAAATGCCGCTGGGAAATGATGCAATTAGAAACACCCAGGTCTGGTAAAAAAAAAAAACAGCCAGGCTCACTGCCACAAACACTAGTGGGAACATCACGTAGCCGGTGTTTGTTGGTTTTGAACAGTGGTCAAAGGTGATGTCTAGGTGACACCATCCACCATCCCCTCAACCTCCTGATGATAAAGTCGGCTTATATGTTATGCCAGTGGTTCCCAACTGAACCACTGGCAGATTTCTCCTTGGTCATTAGTTCGAGGTCACAGAATATTACTTTACTTATTTCATTCAGAGTCAAACTTGCGTTTGGCCATGCCACTAGCTAGTTTGCTGTCTGTCAAGTAGCTGTCTGTTCGTCACTCACTCTACAGCAGAAAACGGCAGTTCAAAATAAAAGCTCTGGGCTTAAAATCCACTGTACTTAAGAATAAAGTGAGTTTTTCACAAACATGACATGTTTGCAACCCACTTTTGGACTGTGACCCACCAGTTGGGAACCACTGTGGTATGTCACTTTAGAAATGTCGATATGAGACTTCCAAAATGTGCAAATGTAATGTATTTGATGTTTGCAGAAATGTACAATGAAAAGTTTTCCTTCTGGCGACTGGGCTGTAACATCACCGTCATGAACCTGGTTGATGTTTGAAGGTGATTATCAGACAAATATTACTGTGATGCGTAATTTTTTGTAAAGAAATGTGAAACTAAAAGCTAAGATTTCTGAGCAGGAGGTTAATTGTTCAAACACTCACATGTAGCAAACTCTTAGAAGACAGCTCCCTTATAGACATCCATTTAATCAGCAGCTCTTCATTTCATAAAAGGCCAGGATGGCGAGTTTCCCCGCACATATTCTGCTCAGCCTTATTCTGCAGATTTAACACATGCCTGCACTTGCAGGCAGAAACACACACAGGCACTCACACACACAGCTGTGCACACGCTTTCACACATGCACTCTGTGTCAGATTACTCCGTGCTAAAAGGCTGCAGAGCAGGAAAAGCTCCGAGAGAGACGGTTGACTCTGTGGAAAGACTTTCTTCTCTTGACCAACATCAAGCAAAAGTGAAAGAAAATAAAAGAGGCTTTCACTTTCTCTTGAAATAGAACAGCAGGAGAGGAGCTGACTGAGAGGCAGTTTGTGCAGCATGTGTGTGAATCAGTGTGCGCACGTGTGTCGGAGGGGTTTGCTTATTTTGGCTCCAAGTTTTACCATGTATGACAGGGTTTCTACAGTACGAGTGTGTAACATGTTTGTCAGAGTGCGTGTGTATGTGATGTGGGGGATTCGTGAGCAGTCAGTCCATGAGCCTGTCTGAACCAGCGAGGGTCCCTGCCGCTCTCAGTGCAGCAGCTGATGGGAAATCATTATGGATCCTGGCAAATGGCCAGTTCGCGGTTACCAGGGCAACCGCACTGGCTCCATCCATCTTGGCAATGATGATGTTTGAGAAACGGCCTGCTTTCTAAACCCTCACTCTCAGTAATGGCTTCTGTGATTGGCGCCGTGCATAAATGAATAAGAATAGGTCAAGACTGTGATTTAGGTGGAATCCGTTGCAGCTTCAGCGCCCGCGTGTCTTTCTCTCTAATCAGTAGTATGGAGTCACAAACACCTCCGCCGTCGTCTGGTTATTACGGAAGTCCTCACTTTGGATATAAGGAGGAAGAGGTTGTTTATTCACTCCCCCAGGAAATTGATTTTTCAGAGGAAGCAACACATAATAACACATATAAAAATGATTTAAACAAGCAAGTATAGCATAAAACAATAATAGAGCAGAAATGTGTTTTCATCAAAGGTTTTCTTATTGCAATTTTGCTATTTTGGTTTATTCAATACACATCTATTGCATGACTTTACATCTGGAAGAGGGGCCCATTCTCTGTTGCTCTAACTGAGGTTTCTACCATTTTATTTTTTGCTGTTTCTTATCTAAATGGAGGATGTAAAGACAGAGGGTGTCGTATACAATGCAGATTGAAAAGCTCCTTGAGAAACAACTTGTGACTTGTGAGGCTTTATGAATAAAATTGATTTAACTTAACTTGACACAGCAGTTAGGCCTCAGTATCAGAAGTAATACCACTTGATTTTTAACTGCATATAGAGCGAGTGACCAAAAATGTGAAAATAAAAACACCTGCATGATGTAATTCAAGGCAATACAGCCACTCTGCACTAGATGTTTTTGTTTCTAAAAGTTCATCTTATGCTGTTTGTGTGGTTTGTTTATTGCCTTAATTCATTCTTTTTACTTGCATTTATTTATATTGACGTTCTGTGTCTTGCATTTGACATTTTTTGTCTTCTTTTTTTTAATGTAATCCTGACTTTATCTTAGTTTTGTCTTGCTTATATAGTGGTAGGACTGTTTGGCTATGTTGCTATATAGACACAAGTCAGTTCTTTTAAACGGGTATTTATTCGGGCATTTCTCTCTCTCTGAAGCATCTCCCTGTCACGCTGTTAAAACTATTTTTAGGAATAAACAACAGAGAATGCATCAATACAGTGTACAAAGTGTAACATGACAGAAAAGTAAACAAAATGGCAGTCAGCGCGATCAAAAGAGTTTCCGGACCGTCTTAATGACCATCAGCTTCAGCCTCAGACATTAACAAAACAAAAATCGAGACTAGCAAGACATTCTCAACGCTGTGCTATACACTGTCACACAGCATTTCCACTGTAGCAGCACACCTGACAATGAACAATTGTTCTGTCACAGAAATACAGAAAGGTAAACAACAAACCAGTGCCTTAGTAGCTTCAACCCTTGTAATCATGTTCAGTTTACCCTTAATACATCAACTCAATCACATGAGATTTACATTTTAACCTTAATGAACTAAATTATTTATCCATGTATTTATTAAATTATGAACTTGGTTGTGCATCGTGCATATTTTAAACAGCACTTACAGTATGCAGGGATTGTTGGTTACTGTTGGTATACAGAACATTCAAACATGGCCCCTCCTTCATACACAGCTTGTATATATATACACTTGCAAGCTGCTGTTGTAAGAACAGTGAGGTAAAAGCCAGTACTTCAGCAAGCTAACTAAGCTAACCGCCGCCACCTATCTATCCAGCAGCAAATAGGCCACCTCTGCGTAGCTCCTTATCCCCATCCTCCTATTTAGCGCGGGTCCATGTCATTGGTCCGACATCCCATTAGTCCGACGGTCCGCAGTGCTGAACGGCTCCCAACGGGCATATTTCTACCTTGATGGTGCACCGCGACCGGCTCTGGGTCAGCTGGGAAAGGCTTGAGGCGGAGCAGGCTCACAGCTTATGTGTTTGTCACTTTCTTTGTCATTTTAACCCACACCATGATCTTTTCCTGACCCTAACCAAGTCGTTTTTGTGCCTAAACCTAACCAGACCTTAACCACAGGGCGTCATGATGATTTCAGAACAACGGGACTTCGGAACAATGGGTTTAATATGGTCGGAACAATCGGCTGTCGGACCAATGGGCATTTCCCTTTAGTGCTCACCACTGAGAGTGAAAGTACTGAGTGCTGCTACTGTCTGGTTGCTACAGTTGACACAGTGATAAAGTCCTGGCCTGTGCGCAGTTGTCGGCTACAGGCTACATGTCCACTGCCCAAAGGTTGCAGCCCAAAATGTCCTGAGCACAGCAAAAGAAGAAGAAAATACAGGCAGACAGTAGAGTCTCTGCAGATAGATATACCGCCACACACCTCTAAATGATTGAGAGGGATTACTATATAGGAAATGTTTGATTCTTTTTGACTGACATAAGAGTCTAATTGCTACCATAGATACAAATGGTTATACAGTTTTTACCATGTACTGTAAAGTTCAGGCAACATTTAAAAATCCTAAGCGCATAAAATCATCTTGTACCTGCACAGGATGGTCTTAAACCAAAATAGGACTACAGTAATTAAATATTGAGCACTAATAACTAGCTCCTTCGTCTCACTTCCGTTAATCATCAAATCTGTCCTTATAACGGGCGGAAAGCTCTGAAATATGGTGAAAATACTTCCACTCACTGTTTTCATCCCCTTTTTGCAGTAAATCAACAAGTCCTGTATCCTTGGCATACTGTAGCTGTTGGGCTGAATTATATGTGCGTCATTTGTGTGTAGGAAAACAGTGCAAGGACAAACAAACAAACCCTGTGGTTTCCATGTGAGCAGCCCAAAAGATTAGAAAGTTCTTTATTACATGAGAAAACAAAAAACGGGAACAAAAAAGACAAAATAATCAGTTTCAGGCAAATAAGTCAGTGGTTTGGATATGTCATCACCGTACTTGCCAGTGTTTGAGACTTTAAAAAACAGGGAGGATTTTGAAAACCAAATCGGAGGGTCTGGGCATCTTGCCCCAGAAAACCTTCAGAGACTTTGTTTCCTGCGTTCTGGTGGCTTTTAAAGAATGAAAATAACAAATAATAGATACGCTGCAAAAGCATTTTATGTTAAATATCTTAAATTGTACTTTTAATTCTCAGGGAAGAATACAGAATAATTCACTGCTCTTGCACGAACTTGCATAATTTCCTGGCATAAACATAAAATTGACGTGGCAGATTTTACAAAATGCATGACCCTTTGCTGTAATACTTTTTGTAAGAAGCAAGAATTCTTTTTTCCAGGGCCTCTGAAATTTGCTTTGCTTTCTCTTAGTACTCTCAAGTTGTCTCTCTGTCTCACTAGCCTGTTCAAGGTGGGAATATCACGCCAGTAGGCCGCCTTTCTGTTCTGTGTATAAGGTATGATTACAGAATGGGGGGACGGAGTTATCTAGTCACAGCTCCGAAACAACGCATGATATTTTGACGGTTGTGATATTTTGACAACATCTTATGCGTGCCGCCCACCATGGAAGATTTATAAAGTAGCTGGTAGCAACTAGCGGCTAACTCAAAGGGGAAGAACAGCAGCTGAAAATGTCCACATATTGGGAAAACAATGAGGTCCAGGAGCTGCTTACCCTCTGCAGAGATGATAGACGAAGATGGTAAATGATTCTTATTGACATGTTTTGTGATTGTTATCGTCAATAAAGCGCTGCTGACGTGTATATTATATGTTACACTAGAGGCCAACACAGTTGTGTTACAAGTCACGCCAGTTCTGATTTTCTGAAAATTACAGAATGCTGCCGTGGTTGTTTGGTTTTGTGTAAAAATGCAAAGGTAGCATAAGGAAGGGACTTCATAGTGGCCCTATAGCAGGATCTCTGAGGAGGAGGTGCGAGCATCTGCGTCACAACAACGACATTTTGTGTAGCTGTATTTATTGTCTGTGTGGTAACAGTAGACTTTTTGAGCTGTAGGATTTATACACGCTGTACAATGCCAGGAACAGGCAAAGGTGCAAAAATTTGTCATCAATCGGGAGAAATAAAGGAGAATTGTGACCGTGGGAAAGGGCAACGAAAAACGGGCAGGCAGGTTGACAAGTGTGGTCAGCACAATAATTGACCCTAGTGCCGATGAGTAAACTGTGTAATTACCTAAATGTAAAGTCGGTGAATGTTTGAAAGAGAGAAAATCATTTTTGCAGACCAAATAGTGACGTACCTACTCATCATGACGAAACTAATCACTTTTTTTCATGGCTCATGTCGTAAATTTTCTCCAAATGAACTGAACTTTTAACAAATAGAAAAACAGACCTGAAACCTTTTCTCTAATCAGTATCAATGTCAGTTTAATAACAGGGCAGAGCTGAGAAGTCCAGATGTCTCTCTTTCCTCCAGAGGCTCCTCCTGGGGGTTTCCCTAAGAGCTCACCAGGCCAGCTGAGAGTTAAAAACCCTCCACTGTGTCCTGAATCTGCCCCGGGGTCTCCTCTCAGTCTGTAGCACCCGGGACACATTCAGAGAGTGGTGTCCAGAAAGCAGCCTTAACAAGAGTCTCCACCACCTTCACTGACTCCTCTCAAAGTTAATGAGAAATACCTTGATATCAAGGGCCTTCCAAATCACTGAGCTGCTGCCTCTAAACTGAGACCAGACATAAACTCGGCTGCTTGTGTCTTCAGTTTCATTCTCTCAGTCAGTACTCTAAACCTACAGGTTAGTACACAGATTGAACAAGACAGTGAGAGCTTTGTTTTACAGCTCAGTGTGTTGTTGTTGTGTGTGTGTGTGTGTGTGTGTGTGTGTGTGTGGCTGGAATTTGCTGTGGCAGCTACACAGCCTCATCACTTATTCTCTCATCCAGGGATCCAGCCGGACTCACGTGTCTTTTCTCTCCATCATAAAGCAGTTTGAGCTCAAACCTTTTCGCACTTACTTTGCATAAAGGCAATGATCTGTGAAAGGGAATTTGAAGTTGTTGTATTTTTAAATGTTTGCTTTGTGGGGGGCTTCAAATGACATGTCACCTCTGGGTGTGTGTATATATAGGTGTGTGTGCGTGTGTGTAGGTGTTAGCTGTCTCTGTCAGTCACAGTATCAGAGTAATGCATTCTTTAATAGCTGTGACTCTGGCTCCTCTGATCCAGCCCTGTGAAAAGCCAAAGCCTTACATTTGTCTCTCCATTCCATTTACACTTGTTAGTACTCTGTGTGTGTGGACCAGTTTATTAGGGATGGCATGTGCAACCTGTTCTCATTCCCAGGTCTTCAAATACTAACGCTTTGCCATGCGCCTCGCCGTCTGATAGTGACACACAGTGCAACCTTTAGCTTATCTACGTGTATGTGACTCACAGTTGAAACTCTGTAACATATGGTTAATGTTGTGAAACGGTCACAGTTCGGTTTAGGCAACACAACTACCTGGTTAGAATTAGAAAAAAAAAAAACATGTTTTGAATTAAAATAAGTACACGACGTAATTACGACACGTGAGTGACGCAAGTGTCCAACGACCACACATACGTATATCGCACAAGGTTATGTTAAAACAACACTGACTTTTTCACATGGGACACAAATGGTGGTCTCCTGAATGAAAGTCCAGTTTCGTTTGACCCATCCAACTTCCCTCCCTTCCTTTGTGGACTTTCTCCCTCTCCATACTACGTCAGTTGCTCTAAGCATTCAGTTTTGCCATGGCTGGATGTTAAAGGGTGCCTTTGGTGCTGATATGACGCACAGAGGGATGTGACAAAGTGGTGGTACTTGAAAGCCTGGGAACGCAACCCTGTCTCACTCTGAAGTCGTCGAAATATGGCGCTTGGACAGTGGCTTCCAGCGTCAGACACAGACGAAAAAAGCCGTCCTTTAATGTTGACATGATACGCAGCCGGTCACCATTATACTTGAATGGCGGCAAGGGGAAATGAGGCAGGACCAGAATGAAAGTTAAGGCGGTGAAAGTCCGAGTAGGGTAGGGTGGGGCAGGAGGGGTGGTGTATGGGTCTAACAATCACCGACTTCCACCTGGTAGAGCAGTGTTTGCGTCCTGTAAAATTCTAAAGCCAAACCTGGCCCTTTTTTTCTAAACTCAACCATGGTCGTTACTTGTTGAAGGAAAAAAGACGTCAATTTGCAGTGCTGTACCGGCTGCATTTATTTTGAAAGAGACTGTATGTAAATGGTTAATTTCCTGTGAAAACAGAAGTGTATTTACAAAGAAGACAATGCAGGTAACAGGCAGAACTTGACATGGCATCCAAGAACGTCATCAACCAGCACACCCAGAGTACCTTGCAGGTCATATCTGGGTTGGAAAGTCCATGACCAAACGTCGATATGTTACAGGGTTGGAGCGAGAATGTGTTGGAAATGAGAATGGGCCAGGTATGTCCAAGAGCTGATTTTTGGGTCAGGTGGTGGTTAGAGTTAGGGTTAGTCTACAGGAAATGAATGTAATTCTATGTAATCTCCTCAAAAGTGATCTAGGTAAATGCTTGTGTGTTCATCATAAACACACAGAGTACGTCCATGTAGTTTCATATTAGTCCAAAAGAGTTGCTGTTGTAAAATCTAATTTGTTTTTTATGCTCACTTTATCAAATCCTCTGTCATTTCTAAGTTGTCACCCACCATCTGCATGTCACTTAAGCTGATACGCTTAATGATCTGAACATCCTGCTCTGCTGACTAACTGCCATCAAAGATTAGATGTCTTTAAATGTTATCCAACTCTGAAATTAAGACTCTGGTTGTTGTTCCTGAACAAATTTCTAACACTGTTCCCTTTTTAGTCCTTGGCTGTTAACATGAAATTTTACACTTGGAAATATTAACAAAGTTTGTTTGAGGTTTTCTAAAAATATACCCGATCCAAAAACCTTCATTTCCTCCACGTTTGTCCAGCGCCATTCCATATTTCCATGTTTTATTATTTGGCAACTTAAAAATTCCAATTTATCTTGAATACTGCATGCAGAGAGTGTTTCACCTCAGTTATGAACTTGTTTACACTGTACAGATTTTATTTAAATAGCCTTTATTAACAGTTTGCAGCATCATTTGACCCTGCATACTTTACTGCACCAGCACTTCTCACAGCGACTGACTAAAAGCTGTTCTGTGGTTCAGGCTCAAAACACTTTATGAAAGTGCCTATAGCTTATTATCAGGGTCAGCACTGCTTTTTAAACACCCTTTCTGCAGAATTTTAATTTCATAGTTTATTTCCCAGCTACACCTGTTTTTGTTTTGTTTTTCTTTCATTCTAACTGAGCTTTTCAATCGCTCTGTGTAGTTTATAAATTACGCTAAAACACCAGAAAACATTCTGAAAAACACTCTAGCATTTTGTCAGTATGTTAGCGGGTGTGCGCTGCTCAGGTTTCAGTGACTAATGCTGCTAAGTATTTCGTTTTAATCCTGTTCTGAGCATCCGAGGGGAAAAGCCTCCAGTGACTGACAACCAGCAAAGCTATCACATGGTGCCTGCTCTTACATCATTTCTTCCCTCAAACCACACACACACACACAAAGACACATGGGTGCACACACAGTCCTTCACACATGTATACATGAGCGAACAGACATGTGTTGCACAGTAGAGGGACAGGAAGGATGGCATGGGGGAAAGTCAGGGAGAGAAGGAGTCTCCCCACATTTCAGTTTCATTCAGTCTCTGCTGCCGTGGTGATCACTCAACCACAAACACACCAGTGTGCGTGCGTGCGTTGTATGTTTGATTGCACTTTTGATATCTACAAAATATGACATGGCTGAAGCAAAGATGCACTTTAATGTTAAATTTGTTTCTCTGCTCTTACACACTAAGTCAACAGTCAGCGGTTGGTCAGTGTTGGGCTGTTGGTGAGCGTCTGACGCCCTAGTTTCACGGTGTGAGCGGGCACAACCCATCTGTTAGGACAGTTCAGGTCAATGCATGAGAAGAGAAACAGAAGTGAGGAAAGTAAATGGCTGAAGTCAAGACAGTGTTATATTAAAACAAACTTGTTCTACAAGATTTTTTTTTGGCCACTGAGCTCTTTAGCAGAAATGGTTTGCAATTGTTTGAGTTACTATTCACTGTAAACATCCATTGTTCTTTCAACATTGTGTTGTGTTGGAAATATGCTAACTGGCTAACTAGCATCTTGAATCTGTCCTATCAGTCTTCCAGTTTCCCTTTTTGAATGATGAACACAGACTACTTCTGTCTGCTGCTATGGAGAGTTATTTCCTCTTAAGAAGGCGCAGAACGTACCCATTCGTTGGATGTTGGTGTAATGGTTTAGTACTCTCGGTTGCGTAGATTAAAATGATGACCTACTCTCTCTCCGTCACTGTTGGCTTGGACCCGCATTTATTTCGGCACCGGTGAATAGAAAACAAAAAAATCAGCCTCACAAGCCATCTCTCATAAACAATAGCTCAGCATACACTGGAAAAAAGACGAAACAAAACAGGGTTTGCTGCAAATCAAATAGCCACACCACCTGGATTAGTAGCATCTAACGGCTAACAAGCTAATAAAGTTACCCACACAGTAACCTGCACAGCTCCTTGCTCCCAGTACATCTTCAACCACCCAACATCATCACAAAATACTAATTAGTGTTTTCAGGAGCTTTTATGGCGCATTAATGGCAAATAAAACACACTTTTAGCCATAAAAAGTTAAGTATTTTGGCAGAGCTAAGCTGAAGTCAGCCTACCAGGAGTGCAGAGACAGCCGACTATACCAGAGCATGGGGGCGCATCACACACAGTACATAACATAATAATGAAACAGGTACGTTTCTAACAATAACTTAAAATCAGTGCACCTTCCACAAAGACAGAAAGACAGCTTGTAATGGTTAGTGGGATCACCAGCTTATTAACTCCCTTACATTGGCTGTAGCCTTTGCGCTGTGTTCATGTGCAGCTTTTTGGCTGAGACACAGGTGACGTAAGGTGATGCAACAGTCCGCCTTTGTCGCCACTGGTTCTTTCATGTCGGTTAAGTGTGTCTGGGCCTCACTCACAAAAGAATGCACTTCATCTGCGCCATGCTTTCACATCAGTGTGTCAAAAACCATGATATTAAAACACAGAATATATTAGTGAGATGTGGTGGACAAGACATTATCCCTTTGGGCTTAATTTATGCCCTCACTTCAGATATTTGATCCAAAAATATTTAGATTTTGATACTTGATTATGCAAATTCAACATATTGTGTTAACTGAAGCAAATTCCCTTTCTCCACTTTATCACACCAACCCTGAAGTGAATATTGTTAACACCAAATACACAAACTCAGGTGCAGCAAACTTAAAGGACGCCATGCATCACTCCCTTACAGTCATTTGCCCATGGAGCTTTTCAATTCCTGTAAGGAATAACATGAGTTGAGCTACCTCAGGTTGCATAATTATGGAAATCTCTGCTGAGACTGAAATAGTTGGATAAGAAACCAGGAGCTGCATTATGGCAGGAGCTCAGTTCAACCTTGATTGTGCACGGTGCAGTGCATTTGCTCTCTGCTGCCAGGAACAGCACCGCAGAGAAAGAGAGGTAATGGTGACACTCTGGACATCTCTGGACTCCTTGTCGCAGTGCATGGAGACGGTGAATGTTACCTGCAGTAACACAGGCTTAATACAAGCCTCTGTGTCCTGCTGCCTGCTGCAGTTTATACCTGTACTTGGGCAGCCACATTGCAACTTTGCAGCCATTTCTTACTTGTTTCAGATAGCTGTGCAATGTGCTATCTTCATTTTTTCTACTGTGTATTTCCTAACAAGTGTCTATTGGCAAAAGGAAAACTGGAGCAGTTTTTTGCAGTCTTCACAGACTGGGGGAGAAGTGACCGAACAAAAAGAACAAAGTAATTAAAATAAGTTCTTTGGCAAAAATAGACCCAGCTTATAAAGAAAGTGAAATACTGTAATGGCAGACAGCAGACATTGGCACACCAGCTAGAATGGCTGTAGATTGTCTCTGGCAGTCGCAGTGGAGCCTGACAGCAACATAATTGCACCCAGTGGACATTACGGGCTTTATTCTGGTGATATCTAGGCATTACCGTGGATCCGACTGCAACTGGAAGCATATGAAAAGTCAGAGATTTCACAATAACAAATTCCGAGGAACAAACATCAGAATAAAACAACTATAGGGGTTTAATGATAAACAGGTATGGACAGTAACTGTGATATTTAAAAAATTTAAATACTGAAACCATGTTAATAATATACTTATGATAATATTGTGTAAACAGTCCAGCTCCTCTTAAATCATATCTGCTCCTCTCTGTTCTTGATTTGTTTCCCTCCCCCAGTGCCATCTGGTCGCCTTTTCACTATCAATTAAGTGTAATTGCTGTTTTTGTGTGCTTTTGTTACAGAGTCTCTCTGTCTCCTTACACTGGTGTTGTGAGTTTAATTCCTTTGCCAGAAAAGGGACAATGAAGCACAGTAAACAAAGTTAAAGGTTCAGTGTGTAGGATTTAGGGGGATACAGTGGCATATAGTGGTGAGGACTGCACATTGCAACCAGCTGAGATCTTTCTGAATTATCTGCAGACGTCTCTTCCTCTCAACAGCAAACGGACCCGGTGATTTAAACTAGTAAAAACACTGGATAAAATAGTTTCACAGTGAAAAAAACACAGTGTTTTTCTGACACTGCTGGTCACAGAGGGGCTGCCAACAACAGTGGCTAAAATAAAAATGTGAAGGGTCGTATCTAGAGCCAGTGTTTGGTTTGTCCATTCTGGGCTTCTTCAGCAACATGGTGGTGCAACGTGGCAATCTCTGTAGATGAGGAACTGAAACGGCTCATTCTAAGGTAACGAAAACACAACAATTTTTATTTTCATGTGATTATACACTAAAGAAAACATTATATTATAATCTACTAACTTTACAGATATTGTGATCATAACGTTATCATGAACTCCTTGGCCATAATAATCATGTCGTGAAAATCTGATATCGTGACAGCCTAAAGTCAATTCGGACCAAAGATTCACAGCGAGGCGAGTTGAAACAGGCAACTACTTGCAATGCGCCGATCTGCAACGTCTAAAAACAGGTTCACACCAGTGCAACTAGATGAGACGGTGTATCATCTCTATGCAACAACTCTCTGTACTTCCATTTTGATTTTCAGCTTTTCAGGCTCATTTTGTGGCTGAATATAATTTGTAGCTTCTTAAAATATGCATGAGGAAAGTGATAGTGAGATAGTGGCTACAGTTGTACTTGTAGTAGT
The DNA here is from genome assembly GCF_041903045.1 of Epinephelus lanceolatus. Lineage (NCBI taxonomy): Eukaryota > Metazoa > Chordata > Actinopteri > Perciformes > Serranidae > Epinephelus > Epinephelus lanceolatus. The sequence continues at coordinate 22,010,950 of NC_135735.1, read as the reverse complement.
AGTAATGAAACAGCAAAAAACATGAACAAAACGAGCATCAGATGGACTGTATTCATCAGCACAGCGTGAGAACAGAAACAGAGGGCTCAACAGGGACGGAGCACCTGCTTGATCAGATAAACACAGCATTTTCGATCATTTTGACTTGACCAGCGGACTTGATTACAAGTCCATTGGTGTACAAACAGGTGACGTGCTTTGCGCTCTAAAACCAGCCGCTGATGACTTGACCAGTTGAGTTGTAGGTGACACCATCAGCCAGTGGAGTGGAGTGGAGCTCAGAGTGGCCAGTTCACACCTCTGCAACTTTTCTCTGCAACATTCTAAAATGGTTTCGTCTCATTGCGAATCTTTGGTCTGAACTGTGCTTAAATGAAAGCGCAAAGTGGTCCTAGCCTTTGATCTAAAATCAGGAACACAGGAATGTATCTTATTCTTATGTTACTATAACCATTAAATCTCAGTAAAAAGACCAGAACACTCCACGTGTTTGGCTTAAATATGTTTTTTATAGTTTTTAGATGATGATGGAGTTTGATGGCACTGAGGCATCATCAGACAACACAGACACTAATACGTTGTGGGATAGATTTATTGTTGGTTCTGACTTTTAGTGTAACTTGCTGATAATTCTAAAAGGATTTTTAAAAAAAAATAAAATAGCACCAACCTTACCCTTTCTAATCCAGGTGTGTGTGTGTGTGTGTGTGTGTGTGTGTGTGTGTGTGTGTGTGTGTGTGTGTGTGTGTGTGCGCGCGCGCCCGTGTGTTGCAAATGAAATATTGACATCCCATTCGGCAGATCCTGTCGGTATCAAGGTGAGTGAAGAAGTGGAAGATTGACTAGAGAGTGGAACAAGATGGAGAGGGAAATAGAAAAAAGAAGCCTGGATAGAGAGTAGTTAAAGCGAGTGTGTAAGTGCAGACATATACTGTGATTGTGTGGGTGCAGAGCAGGAGCAAGAAATACAGAGATGGAGTGTGATACAGGGAGAAATTGGAAAGGGAACGGTAGCAAAACTGGAGGAGAGAAAGAGCAGATATCAAGAAAAGTGAAGGCAGGGAAGGAGAGCAAGATGAGGGGAAATGGGGAGAGCATGTTGGTGTTTAATGGAGGGTGAAGAAGGGTGAAAGGCACAGAGAGAGAGACCATGGAGAAATAGAGCGCTGGAGGCTATGAGTACCCTTTGTTCACACACATTGCGATGATTCGCGAATTCACACCTACAGTAGCAAGCACTGTAAAAATGCAACACCACGCCCAGAGTGAGGCGTGCTGAGAAAATCAATAGGTTGTTTTCTCAAATCTAAATTTAATTAAATCAGGCATCTCGTTTAAAAAACATCTGCTGTTTAGTGTGACATCGTTACGAAAAAACAAACAGTTTAAATCAAATGGACAGCTCAATAACAGAATGGGAGTAGTAAGTATTAGAGGCAACCACAGACTTCTCAACAAGATGGGCCCAGATAACCTCAATTGTTTCATTTCAGCCGACGCATCAGACTGCAGAGTAACTGGTTCCAGGTAGGTGGAGCACAAAATCTAAAAGAAAATCAGTGCTAATGGAAAAACCTGCAGCACCAATAAGTCCTGAGAGACAGTCTGATGAAGTCACCATGGTAGTAACACAAGAAGTCCACCAAATTATGTCTCTGCCTCCAGATGCCGCCACGAATCCATTCCATTTTCTGGTACCGCTTACCCTCTTAAGGGTCGAGAGGGTGAGGGCTGAAGCCCTGCTGACATTGGGCAAGATTTAGGGTACATCTTGGACAGATTACCAGACTATCACAGGGCTGTCATATAATGACAGATGATCACTCACACTCACATTCACACCTACAGGCAATTTTCTAACCTGCATGTCTTTGGACTGTGGGAGGAAGCTGAAGAAACCAGAGAAAACCCACGCTGACACAAGGAGAACATGCAAACTCTGCACAGAAGGGTCCTCAACCTTCCTAATCACTGCATCACAGTGCCATCACTGTTGAAAAAGAAACTGCTCTGGCCTGCCTACTGTTGCTGCTTCCTCTGCAAGCTACTTTGCAACCTGCCTCCACCCCAGCTCCTCCTTTTCATGCTGTGTCTGACTTATCAATGTCATTTCTGTTTGTCACTGATGCTGCTCTGTTCTGTTCCTGGGGGCTCTTTGCTGCTGCTCTCCCTGCCTTAGACTTTTCATATAGGCGCATGGAAGGGCAGGGAGGTGTGCTCTCTTTACCTCAGGCTTTCCTTGTTTGCATGTGGAAGGGCAGAGAGGTGTGCTCTCTCTGTCTTAAGGCTTTCCACGTAAGCATGTGGAAGGGCAGAGAAGTGTGCTCTCTCTGTCTTAAGGCTTTCCACGTAAGCATGTGGAAGGGCAGAGAGGTATGCTCTCTCTGTCTTAAGGCTTTCCACATAAGCACATGGAAGGGCAGAGAAGTGTGCTCTCTCTGTCTTAAGGCTTTCCACATAAGCATGGGGAAGGGCGAAGAGGTGTGCTCTCTGTCTTAAGGCTTTCCACGTAAGCATGTGGAAGGGCGAAGAGGTATGCTCTCTCTGTCTTAAGGCTTTCCACATAAGCATGTGGAAGGGCAGAGAGGTGTGCTCTCTGTCTTAAGGCTTTCCACATAAGCATGTGGAAGGGCGAAGAGGTATGCTCTCTCTGTCTTAAGGCTTTCCACATAAGCATGTGGAAGGGCAGAGAAGTGTGCTCTCTCTGTCTTAAGGCTTTCCACGTAAGCACGTGGAAGGGCAGAGAGGTGTGCTCTCTGTCTTAAGGCTTTCCACGTAAGCACGTGGAAGGGCAGAGAGGTGTGCTGTCTCTGCCTTAGGCTTTCCACAAAGGCATGTAGGAGAGGCTTTCTGTGTAGGCCAGAGGAAAGGCAGCAAGGCCCGAGAACAGAGCCATACCGCCAAATATAAGAGTGCAAATGAGAATAAAGTTTTCTTTAACTAAAGTGTTCCTGACTGAAATCAGTTTAATGGCAACACTCTAGCTAAGTTTTGCTTCAATTTCAAGTAAGTACTTTGTTAACGTTGGAAAAACACCACGGATTTGGTTGAAATTACACCTTTGTTAAGATTAGGGGAGTTTTGTTGTCATGGTTACAATTACAACCTCCACACTGAAATCCAAGAAATCCACACTGGGCACAATACATGTCATTTTTCTTTGGACAACATTCTTTTTATTTTCTACCAACAGAGCTTACTGTATATTAGTTGCGCTTACAGTATACTTTTAGTATTATAGTTCTTATTGTAAACTTTCAGCCTAATATGTGCAGGAATAGGCTGCAGCCCACTTTGATTCTTTATATTATTATGTGGTTTAGAAAATGGATTAATGGAATGAAATATCAGCATAAAGCTCATAGAAAACAGGTATAATTCACGGCTACTGTCACAGTAGTGACAGTCATTGACATCTTTTATGTATTATTTCTCATATCCTTCACTTTGCTTTTGACAAGAGCACAAAGCTTTGATGTTCCTACTCCATGCTGTCCATGATAATTGATACATTATACCATAATGTGAACTTATGAATGTGGTTATATAGAAAAATGTCCTGCAAAACTCAACAGTAATTCACCATCTTTAAAACACAGTGCAACTCAATTTACTGAAGACATCTACTAAACAGAAAAATCTTTGGGTATTTTGGAGCCAGAGGTGTCCATATTTGGATGAGAGGAGCTGTAGAAGAGTGAAGGATGGATCTGACTCAGACTGTGGTGACGCCTCGCAGACAGCCTGTCACTCTAAGTCGCTATTCCCTTAAATATGCATAACTTTAAGCCTTAATAAAAGTGTATTATGTAAACAAGTGAGTTATATGTTCACAAACTGAAGTTGGAGGCATACATTTCTCTGAGGGTTTGACTAACTGATATAATAATAATGTTTCTGACGGTTTAAATTAGTGTAGCGTGCAGTCTGTGTGAGATGATTGCTTTGTGTGACTGTGACGTCTTGTTGTGATGTTTCGCATTTATATAGATGGTTTTCAAGTCTGTCTTGTGATAGAAATAGAAATCTAAGTGAGACTTCCTAAATAAATAAAGCCTCCTGTAACAAATCACAAGGGAGGTGATTCATTTGTCGTTCGCCGTCCAAACTGTGGCTCAAGTATTAGTCTGAGCTGTCAAATTACATCTGTTTGTTATTACAGAAGTAGAAAAATAAATGAATGCAGGGACCAAACAGTCTACTTTCAGCAGCCCTTATAATTCTTTTCGGTCGCTGGCAGCAGTCAAATGAAACGAGAAGTTTATGCAGAGTTTTCTGGGTGGTGGATCAGGTTGAGTGAGGAGTGAATCACACTTGTAAGAAGCTGGGAACACATTAGAATAGCTTTTAAAAGCCTAACCAACTGTGAAAAGATGTGTCATCACACTTACGCACATTACAGTCCTCGGAAAGCTCACTGCGTTCGGTTTTCTGTAACCACCTCAAACTACAGGATTGTGTTGTTCATTTGTTTCCAGCTAAAGGGAAAATACGCTGTGGAAGAGTGAGCCTGTGAATACATGGTGAGCACTTGACAAAGAAATCCACATTGAAACATCGGTGACAAATCTGACGGCAGATGGGCGCAGAATTGCCAAACAAGAGCGACAGCTCCCACCTGATCTGTGTATTACTCAGCCCATCATGCAGATGATCTTTCCAATCAGAGTGTGTTTGCCAGAGAAACCACAAAAGTGAATCCCATATTGAAAGTCTGTTTTTGTGTGTCAGAGGACGAGTGAAACTGACTGAAAAGACTAGAAGATGCAATTTTAATTGCTGTGTGTTTTTCTGTTGTGACTGTGAATAACATGAGGCAATTTTGGTTCATTAAAGCTTTAATTATTTGTGTACTTTTGTCCGTCAATTTAGTTGCTATTGTTAATTTTGTACTTTCCTATAAACAAGCCAAAAGATTAGCCGCATATGCAAACCACTTAATTTGGTCTCTTAAAATGGCACTAAAACATACTATAATCCCCTTTCCTTAGATAATGTTGAGAAAATGAGCCTGAGAGTTTACAGTCATGCTAGCAGCTATGAGAGGCTCCACTGTGGCACACATTATCTCACAACGACAGTGCTAATATGAATATGTTAAGCAGGTGTAATGTTTACTATGTTTACCATTGTAGTTTATCATGTTAGCATGCTAACATACAGTACAGGCCAAAAGTTTGGACACACCTTCTCATTCAATGCGTTTTCTTTATTTTCATGACTATTTACATTGTAGATTCTCACTGAAGGCATCAAAACTATGAATGAACACATGTGGAGTTATGTACTTAACAAAAAAAGGTGAAATAACTGAAAACATGTTTTATATTATAGTTTCTCCAAAATAGCCACCCTTTGCTCTGATTACTGCTTTGCACACTCTTGGCATTCTCTCCATGAGCTTCAAGAGGTAGTCACCTGAAATGGTTTCCACTTCACAGGTGTGCCTTATCAGGGTTAATTAGTGGAATTTCTTGCTTTATCAATGGGGTTGGGACCATCAGTTGTGTTGTGCAGAAGTCAGGTTAATACACAGCCGACAGCCCTATTGGACAACTGTTAAAATTCATATTATGGCAAGAACAGATCAGCTAACTAAAGAAAAACGAGTGGCCATCATTACTTTAAGAAATGAAGGTCAGTCAGTCCGGAAAATTGCAAAAACTTTAAATGTGTCCCCAAGTGGAGTCGCAAAAACCATCAAGCGCTACAATAAAACTGGCACACATGAGGACCGACCCAGGAAAGGAAGACCAAGAGTCACCTCTGCTTCTGAGGATAAGTTCATCCGAGTCACCAGCCTCAGAAATCGCAAGTTAACAGCAGCTCAGATCAGAGACCAGATGAATGCCACACAGAGTTCTAGCAGCAGACCCATCTCTAGAACAACTGTTAAGAGGAGACTGCGCGAATCAGGCCTTCATGGTCAAATAGCTGCTAGGAAACCACTGCTAAGGAGAGGCAACAAACAGAAGAGATTTGTTTGGGCCAAGAAACACAAGGAATGGACATTAGACCAGTGGAAATCTGTGCTTTGGTCTGATGAGTCCAAATTTGAGATCTTTGGTTCCAACCGCCGTGTCTTTGTGAGACGCAGAAAAGGTGAACGGATGGATTCCACATGCCTGGTTCCCACTGTGAAGCATGGAGGAGGAGGTGTGATGGTGTGGGGGTGTTTTGCTGGTGACACTGTTGGGGATTTATTCAAAATTGAAGGCACACTGAACCAGCATGGCTACCACAGCATCCTGCAGCGACATGCCATCCCATCCGGTTTGCGTTTAGTTGGACGATCATTTATTTTTCAACAGGACAATGACCCCAAACACACCTCCAGGCTGTGTAAGGGCTATTTGACCAAGAAGGAGAGTGATGGAGTGCTGCGGCAGATGACCTGGCCTCCACAGTCACCGGACCTGAACCCAATCGAGATGGTTTGGGGTGAGCTGGACCGCAGAGTGAAGGCAAAGGGGCCAACAAGTGCTAAACACCTCTGGGAACTCCTTCAAGACTGTTGGAAAACCATTTCAGGTGACTACCTCTTGAAGCTCATGGAGAGAATGCCAAGAGTGTGCAAAGCAGTAATCAGAGCAAAGGGTGGCTATTTTGAAGAAACTAGAATATAAAACATGTTTTCAGTTATTTCACCTTTTTTTGTTAAGTACATAACTCCACATGTGTTCATTCATAGTTTTGATGCCTTCAGTGAGAATCTACAATGTAAATAGTCATGAAAACAAAGAAAACGCATTGAATGAGAAGGTGTGTCCAAACTTTTGGCCTGTACTGTATGCTAATTAGCATTAAGACAAAATTTAGTGAAACTAAAGTGAACTTTGGACCAAATGGTGGCACTGTAGAGCCCCTTTCCCACAAAAAAAAAAAACTACTAACACCTGCCAACACTTGGCTTTTTAATGCAATGGGAAAGGTTTCAATTGCAATTCATACCCGGGTCAAATGACAATGCAGTAGTCACGGGTATTTATCGGCTCTGGCCCCAATTGGTGTTAATGGAAACACAATACCCAGTTGAAAGGGTAATTCTTGCTCCTTTATCGGCGAGATGCAATGACACGCCACCACAAAGTACCATCCATCTCCACCCAAGTAGCACTCAAATATTGATTCAAACAAGTCTGCACCAAAGAGAGATTGAGTAAGTAAGCGATATCTAAAAAGTAACCATCATTAAGTTTTCATAGGCCTCCATGCTCCTTTTTATTGTTTACTTGTTCTCTGGCCTGTCCGTGACATCGAACGTGACTCGGCAAAAAACAAAGAAAAAAAAAAAAACTTCTAGGGGGTTTACATGTGTTTTAAAAAAACCCATACACACGCTTATTTGGATGAAAAAGGGCTATATAAAAAGTCAGGGAATCACAGTCTAGGACAATGAATGCTTGCACGAAATTTCATGACAACTGGTCTGGTAATTGTTGAGATATTTTAGACCCAAGTGGTGGACCGACTGCTGACAGATTGACATCACCATCCCTGGAGCCAAGCTGCTAGCATAGCTCAAATGGACAAAGACATACAGGAAATACATATATAGTCAACTTAGAGTAGGTGTTCATTTGTCATTAAAAATGGGTTTCATAACTATGAATCTAAGGTGGGAGTTGCCTTCGCCAGTGTCCAAGTGCCAACACTGTAACGAAGTCACACATCAGTATCACAAAAGATTTAAAACCTGTGAGATCATCAGACTGCTTCTGTTTCTTGCACCATCAAACTATTTATCACCTCATTTTCCAGATCCCAGTAATTCTCTTGGTGATTCTAGTGTTATTATTATAAACTATAACTTTTGTTTTTAGCACATCTTTGTTTACACAGACTTGTCAGTATCACTCACCTCTTACAGCATCTGTTTTGGGTCTTGTCTCCCAGGTGCTGCTCTCTGGACTGATCGGAGTGGTGTCATGGAAGAGGCCTCTCTCTCTTGTGGTGAGTGTCCTCTGAACGCCCACACTCAGCTGCTAATCTGACAACTCTGAACAAAGCGTTAACACCCGAGAGGGAGATGTGACGTTGCATGAGACACATACTGAAACAGATGCTTTGTTTCCTGATAGGATCACCACACGTAGATATGTATACACACGAGAATATGTATCATGATGAAGCAGAAGACATCATTAACTGCTGTTTGATTACCTGAGACGCTGTAGCTCTAGAGACCAACATGCAAATCAATCATTAATTACTGACCGATTAAAACCTATCACTGAGTTTTAATCTATGCAGTGTCTCTAAGCCTATGAAAAGACCTCAAGCTGACGTCTCAGTTTATCGACACAGTGTGACAGAGTGCTGAAGAGTCCACACCTAGTTGCTGCTCACACTTGTGGTTTAGCAGGCATAGAAACTGTAACTGTGAACGCAGTTTCCACTTCGGGGCATGTTCAGGTTGTGTTAAAAATCCCTGGATCACAGCTCCAGTGTTGTATGTTGTTACAGCCAGTGGACTGGAAACATCTCTGCTTGCACAGAATCATTGAACTGTGTCACTTATTCAGAACAGGATAGCTTTAGCTTACTATTTGCATTTGACTTGGACATCTAATGTTACATCACTTTTTGCATTTATCATGGGTGCAAACAACAAGAAAAAAGCTGGCACTAGTTTGTATGCAATTGCATTCAATTTCAATCGTTAATTTGGTTCTAAATCTCCTTCCTGTATGATTTCCCTGATGTTTCTCCTTCATCTGGTTTTCTTTTCATGTCTCTTTTCCAGTATAACACATCAGTTTTTGCATCTTAAATCTTCCATACACCCTGTGTCCTCATATGAGGACATCACATTTTGGGTTTACTTGACCTTATACTTCATTCTACTTTACTTAGACCTGTTGTCCTCGTTTGTGGACACTTTTTTTGTGCCATCTAGTGGTAGTAAGAGCACAATACACTAATCCGTGTAAAAACAAGATGGCAGCCATCTCTGCCAAGTCAGACTGCAGCCGATCCCAACACAAAAGTACATGTTTGTAGTTTGATGTGTCAACAAATTTGACCAATTTTAGCAACAGTAAAAGGCTAAGATGCTGTTAATTAGGAAGTACTGGTTTGAAGACATTGGGCAATTGATTAATTGTTGTCATGTTTGAGGACATTAAGGACACATTCACACCGGCGCTATTTGGTCAGCTTTAAACGAACCCTGGTTCACCTACGGATAGTTCGGTTTGTTTGGAGTGGTGTGAACACTCATTCGAACTCTGGTGGGGACCAAATGAGCGAACCTTGGTCAGCTAGAAAACTGGGGTTCTCTGTTCACTTGTAAGTGAACCCTGGTGCGGTTCGCTTACAGTGGGAAATGCAAACGGACTATCCAGAGAACCAAAGAGAGGAAGTGAACCAAAGGAAGGAAGTCACATAGAGCGCAGTGCATTTTTGGGTAGCAAAAAAAACAAAGCCAATAGCGGGTACCAGGAGAAACATAGGTTAAGAAAAAAGAAAAAGGTGGAAAATGTCTCATGGGCGGACGTGGAGTACTAAAAACAGAAACCCCAAGACAGAATAAATTTGGTGTTGCACCATTGTTTTTGTGGTGACCAAGCCGGCTGAAGGGGACGGATTTCTGTTTTTGGTCCTGGCCAATCAATGAGCCGGGTTTTCTTCTTTCTCATGCTTTTTTTCTTCCTGGTCAGTGGTTGTTTCGGTAATACCGCCCCCAAACGAGCAGGTGTCGTAACTGCTTGACGTTGTCTGGGCAGTTTGGTCTGCTTTAAAAAGTGCAATGTGAAAGTGAACCGAACCAAATGAAGGTGTGAAATGTTTCAGCATTCCCCGCCCCTTTGAACCGAGTCCCCCGGACTATCCTGATGTGAATGCACCCTTAGACTTACCTATCGCTGGCAATGTTTAGTTTCTTATACTTATCAGGTCCTACTAATCCCAAATAGCTAGGACAAATTAAAAATGCATACCAAACAAAAGTCTGGGTCTCAGGAGGATATATGTGGCCTATCAGCTTTAAGCTAGTCAGTATCAAGATTTTAGTCTTCATCTGTGTGGATTACTCTGCAGCTCTAACTAACCAAAGCACCTTTAAGCACCAGCAACCCATGAATGAAGCAAAACACAGAGAAATAAGTGAAAAATATCAAAAGAAAACAACTGAAATTTGACATGGGATCCATCTGCAACCCAGTTAGCTTGTGGATTTCCTGTTATTTTATCCCTATTTATACATTTATAGTATAAATACTTGAGCATTCTTAAGTGTAATTCTTGTTAGTTGTATGAATTCAGGTCCCGGGCCCTTATTTATCAAACCTCTGAGAATTGCACTGAAGAATTCTCTAAAGAGCTAATTTAGGGGTAAAAACCTTTTTCGCTGAGTGCGAGCAATAAGCCACATTTATTAAGCTCCTCACTCATATTTACAGCAAAGTGCAAGAGCAACTCTCAAGTGATCACATGATTAATCACATGCATGCTCTTAGCAAGAATAGTCAATCAGGGGCAAGGATTTACTCTGCGCCTGCCATATGTTCCTTTTTTTTTCAAGTTCAGTTAATGGTCCTTAAGGTATCCAGTGTCAATTAACATGTCAAATTAAGAAAAATCCATTAAATCAATCACAAACTGATATGTGTATAACGTATAAATGTATGCATTGGGATTTTTTCCTGCTCCAGTTTTGAGAAATTGTGCAGCTGCTCTAAATCACATGGCAGTAATAAGGAGAATTGAGTACCACACTGACCGTTTAGACAATGACGCTACATGGAAAGTGTCTGCTCTTGATGTTTGCACTCCCAAATTTAAAAAAAAAAAGTAACAATAAAAAAGCTGTGTAACATCCTATCAAATGTTCAAATCAAATGCAAATAATAGGCTGTTCTGAATCATACATATTGCTTCAGCTAATGTATTATTCATCAGACATGTCTCAGAAGCTGTCTGCACTGCAGACATCTAGCATCTCTTAACTCACTTAACAGAAATCTTTCAAATATAAAAGCATTTTAGATCATAGTAAATTTTTATTTTCAAACATGTAAGTAGGAGTAAAAACGAAGGACTTTACTTTTGATAAATAACTGTTTTCATGAACACAGGTCCTGATCTTGCACTGTTGTTTTGCATTTGAGGGAAATGTTTCTTTCATTCCCAAGACTTCCGAGGGGAGTCATTTCCCTGCCATAACAGAGCCTGAAAACCTGTAATTGACTGTCATGTAGTGCACTCTGTAGCCCACACTCCCCTCACCTGTGTGTGTGATACATTGCGTAACATATATCATTTCCCCCCACCCTTTGAACTGCAAGAGGACAGACGGGTATTTCGATTTTTTTGTGACTGAAAATGATCTCTTTCTGACTTTATCTTTCAGTCTTTTTGTCCATTAAAGATCAGGATCGGGGTGCAGCACAAATAACCCGCTGCCCGATTCTATTTCATGCTCTCGTAATGCCATAAATAATCTCATCTCATTTCTGGTGCTTCACCACATCATGGTTATATCACTTGTCTCGCTTCCTTAAGTTTTATCACCTTTCTTTCCTACCACACATTTGCATCCTCTCCTATTCCCCTTCCCCCATCCTGCCTTTGCCTTTGTGTAATGTAAGACCAGAGGAAGAGATCTGAATCATCTCTGCTCTTGTGGATCAAAGGAAATATCCCATCATTGGAGGTGTGAGGAGGTATTGGTCACACGTGGTGCACTGTAAAGGAGTCAAATCCTCTTACCTCTCTTTCCTTAAAAAGCACAACTAATTCAGCAGAATAGTCTGTGCCTGCTACAACACAGAGATGTCACTCTGTGGCCACGGCTTCCTGCCTGTAGAGGTCTGAAAGGTAATATCTGGTGTTTGTGACTGTAGCATGTTTAGCGCTGACAGTCAAGCTTCTCCATTTCTGGCCTCGACCCAGCGCTGACTGGCAGGTGACTAATACACCGGCTGGACGCTTTCAGGCCTGGCAAAGCTGCACCAACCCATCTGCCAACTGTGGGTGGCCGTGCTCTGCATCGTGATTCGTAATAACTGGAGCTTCTCCAAAGCGTTTGTTGAGCACTTGGTTTTCCATGTTGACTTATTCGTGGTCCTTTTAAATGATAAAACAAGGTCCAGGGGCTAAGATTAGGATTTGAATCTGCTCACCAAATTTAGAGCTGAGAAGATTAGTTAAATACTCAATTAGTCAGTTGACAGATGATTAATCTGCAACTATTTTGGTAATGTATTAGTTATTTAAGTCATGTATTCAGCAGAAATGCCAAATATTTGATGTCTCCAGTTTCTTAAGTGTGTTGATGAGGGGCTTTTTTAATTTGTGGCTCTGTGAATCTTTTGGAATTGGACAGTTACAAGCTAATTAAAGATATCACTTAAAGGAATAATAAGACATCTTTATATCATTTTATCATCTATTATTTTTATAGAAAAATATAGATGCTAGCAGCCAGTTAGCTACCCTTAGTTCAAAGCCTGGTAACAGAAGGAAACAGCTAGCCTATTTCTATCCACGGATGAAAAAACAACTGCCCCCCAGTCCAATTAAAACTCATTAATTAACATATTTTGTCTTGTTTGTTTAGGTGTAATTGTAAATACAATACATTGTGAGGGTCATTAGTCAGACTATTTCTTGGCCTGGTGCTTTGATTTCCTGGTGTCACCACTAGTTGCTTGGCAACCATATGGCGATGACAAGCCTCTCCAGTCTTTTTCTAGGCTAAGCTAACATGCTGCTGGCTGTATCTTCATATTAAAAGACAGGTGTCCTCTCATATCATTATAAAACCATCAGCAAAAAGGCAAATATATGTGTTTATCTTCTTTTCTACTGGGTTATGGTTTTGTGAAATCGTGATATTCATGTTTATTGTTTTAAACTATTTTATAGAGTAAAGTATTCATAGACCAAATCCCAATGTTAGTAACTTTCAGTGTTGTCTGCATCAGTGGTTCCCTGGTGGGTCGGGGTCCAAAAGTGGGTCGCAAGTCCATTTTGAATAGACTGCGAGTGACTCGCAAACGTGTCAAGCTTGTAAAAACACACCTTATTTTGAAGTACAGTGAATTTCTGGCAGAAGGGTTTTATTTTGAAGTGCCATTTCCTGCTGTAGAGTGAGTGACTAACAGACAGCCACTTGAAAGAGACAGCAATCTAACTCCACGACATGGCCAAACCCATGTATGACGCATCGCTGAATATATAAAAACTGCGTGGACCTTGAACTAAAGACTAAGGAGAAATCTGGACCCCAAGGCTGAACCAGTTGGGAACCACTGGTCTACATAATGTGAAACGGCACTGAACAAATGCTGCCTCAGTTGTTACGTTTTTAGCCACCTAAAAAAAAAGGCCAACCCAAAAAATCACCGCTTTACCTTGCTGTCCGACCACTCTCTCTGACAGGTAACTGAGACCATTATCTGAAAGCCACCAGACTCCATGAATAAAAACAGTGATTTTACTTTGCAGAACATGGGGAGTGCTGGTCCTCCATTGCCTCGATCAGTTAGTGTGTAAGGTAATTCATTAAATATATTCCAAATACAGTGTACACTTAAACGGATATTGATCTTTTTTAGGTGGCTAAAATACATTTTGCTGCAGTCCCTGTCCACAGCAGTACATTGCTTTGCTTCTGTGTCAGTAGATTTGGTTTATCAAAGACACAAGCAAAGGTAGCACAGTGGTACAGTGGTTAGCATTGTAACCTCATAGCAAGAGGGTTCCTGGTTTGAACCCAGGGTGGGGGAGCCCTTCTGTGCAGAGTTTGCATGTTCTTCCCATATGGGTTTTCTCCAGACTCCAGGTACTCCAGCTTCCTCCCACAGTCCAAAGACATGCAGGGTAGGTAACTGGTTACTCTAAATTATCTGTAGGTGTGAATGTGAGTGTGAATGGTCATCTGTCTCTATGTGTCAGTCCTATGATAGTCTGGCGACCTGTCCAGGGTGTACCCCGCCTCTTGTCCAATGTCACCTGGGATAGGCTCCAGCCCCCCATGACCCCCTGGAGGAGATTGTTGATGATAGAGCGACGTCACAGTGATTCAGTCAATAGATTATTCAAATAACGAAGCAATTGGTTTCATCTTCTTATAATAATCTTTCATTATTTTGAGTTTTCCAGAAACATTTGCATCATTCTGAGATCTTTCCACCTACAGTATGCTGAAGTATTAGAGAGACAGATATGAGTTATAAATAGAAAAGGCGAGACAGGCTTTGGTTCTGACACATTGCAGTCAAGTCTGCGTATGACACTCGCATTCAAACACCCAGTCTCCAACCATCCAAACGTTGCATTCAGAGCGAAAAAAAACAAGTGCACTATTGTGAGGAGAGAAGATGTGCTGAATATGAAATTCAGCCTACCCCCAAACTTTCCTTGTAAACTCCACATCAAAGACATATTGATATATTGTGCTCGGCGGAGGGAGCAAACACACTGTGTCCATGTTTGAAGGAAATCCTCCTCCACCACCTTATCTGAAAAAGCTAATAAACACTGTAGTTTTCTATCCAGTCAAGTCGGCTGCATTAATGCCGTGGCAGATTTACTCCATATCACTCGCAGGCAGGAGAAAGACAAGACTACCTGCAGTCGTCTGCTGTTTGTGACTGTGATGGATTATGTGTTTAGAGAGAGACAGAAAGACAGAGAGAGAGTTAGAGGGCATTAAGTCCTTGTTTGCCCTGTCGGGAAACAAGACGGAGATAGTCTGCAGAGTAGAGTATTTGTCTCAGGAAGCCTCAACTGCTCTTGCTTTGTTGGTGTTATTTGAAGTATGTAGGCTAAAGTACGCACAACTCTTACCTCTAAATACTTCTATGTTTAATGTACAGTTAACTCCATTTTTAATCTGTTCTTCCAATGCAGCACTTTGAAGAAATTGTTTGCATTGTACACAAATACGTTTACACATTTACACGTTATATCAACGTTTCTAAAGTTATGTTAGATATATAAACTGACTGTCATTAGAAGGTGCAGGGGGTTGTGGATGGTGTGTCACCTAGATTAGACGCCTGCCAAGCTGCAGACCACCGTTCGAAACCAACAAACAACAACACTGGTTGTTTCCTTGCGACCCTTCATGGCATCTCTACCAGCTTTTACCCCTGGAACCTGGGCTAGTGGCATTTTTTTCTACTGGCACATTGTAGCGTTTCCCAGCAGCCACAGCACATGGGTGTGATCTTGATCTTGATCAAAACCAAGTGTTGTTCTTGCCTTAACCTAACAAGATCTCACCACAGCGTTGTTGAGAAAGATAAAGTTTTCACACATCTGCTTCAAAAGAAAGCAAAAATGTGAAGAAAAACCCCCCCCAGAGTGCTGCACTGGACTAAGTCACTATGTAGTTAGTTGTAAAAGTCAGATGCTCTTTGAGGATGAGGCACATAGTCACGTAACAGTAAAAAACAACAACTGGCCAGCTCACTCAGTGTATAAGTCCATGGTTTAGGCAGGCAGACCAAAAATCCATAGAGGCACTGACAGTAGCTAAAAATCCTTTATGACCAACGTGATTCGATTAGAAAGTCTTCATCAGGGGGATGATGTATTGTACACCCTGGTGAAAACTCTGTAGTCGAAACATGTTGGTTTATCCATGTATTAATAAAAGATTTTTATCTATAGTCAGAGTGCCTCAGGTGCATGTGTGGACAGCCTACCTGTACCATGGACTTTCACACTGAGTGAGCTGGCTTGTCGTTGTGTTTTTTTATCTTTAATGTGAAAATGATATATATCAGTGGTTTGCAGAGACGTACATGCAAACATTTTTTCTGGTAATTAAGTCAACCAGACAATCATCTTCTTCACGTGCATTACTTTTGTATAATGTTTTCTTTCGTGCCAAGAGTTACGTGAACAGATCAATAGAGCCAGGAGGCAGTTAGCTTAGCTTAGCATTAAGACTGAACACAGGGAAGCAGCTAACCTGCTTCTGTCTGCAAGTCAAAAATACACAAAACAGCACCTCTAAATAAACTTGTAATTTCTTTACATTTACATTTCATTTCAGTTATTTGACTCATGACCATATCACATGGTGTAGAGTACAAACATTACATACAGTAACAAAACAATAGCACACTCTTGTGTAAAGTACAACAAATGTTACTTACACAAAGGAAGGCCATTCTTCAATAAAGTACCTAGTTTACAAATTACTTTTGGCTCATGTGATTGTAATAACAGAATTAATTTATACACAGATGGACAGTTTAGATAATACTTTGGCAAATACCTTTCTCTGTAAGTCATTAAGCTTACATTCTGACATTCAATCAAAATATGACACTCAACTCCCACATGATTATCATCACAGAGGTTGCAGATCCTCTGGTTTGTGTCCAGCTTTTTATATCTTCCAGTGACTTTAAAAATTCTGGTGTTATTTACTCTAAAATTACAAATAGCCCGTCTGTACTTTTGGTTTTCGTGCAACAGATACTTTTCCAGTTTAAACTCTTGTTTAATTTTGACATATATATATCCCGTGATGTCATGCTTCTGAGCTCACTTTGCCACTTTTGCATGAACTGATTCTTTAGCCTCTGTTCAATAGTTAGTTTTAACCAGTTGATGTTACACTTTTGTGTGAGCCAGATGTAAGACTAGCCACATTCATCCAGTATCTGCTTAACATGGTGACACATTTACACGGGTACTATGCAGGCTGAGCAAATAGTTGTACATTATTCGACTGAGTCTAGTTTCTTGACCCTCTATCAGCCTCCCCCAGGCTTTGATCTCATTTGTTAAATCCATACACACACAAAAATGTTAAGACAGGTTATCGTTTGTAGATATGTGTAACTACAGCCAGGTTCCTTCGCTTCCCGGAGTCTCTGCTGGTTAACTGGCAACCTCACGATGATTATAAGACCAGAGCTGCAACTTAAATCATTCACTTTCTTATGACTTCCTGTGTAACAAACAATCAGTAGTTTATTTTATAGTAAGCAGTATTGTGAATTGAGATATTACACACATGAATCGTCATCAGTTTCACAACTGTAACGTTTGCATCTATGGAAGTAAAATCATTTTACGATCAAATTAAATGCCGGAGGGTAAATGCAGTGCACTAGTAAACATTACTCTCAAACACCACATGTTGTAGCTCAAGTTAATGCACAGGCATGAGGCTGTTATGGACCTCTCTAACTCTCAGCAGATTTCCTACATGTTGAACTTTACCCTTCAGGGTATGTATATATCTGTGTAGCTGTTTCAGTCATAAGATTTAAGTGATGTTTATACTGCACTAACCCAATACCTCTCCGGACTCAAGTGTAGCATGGGGAGATTTAAATAATGGAGAGGCACAGCAGTGTTGAGGTGAAACGGTCACTGAACTTTTGAGGTGTCAGGCAGTGAGAGACGAACATGTGCAGCTACTTCACATTCATGTTTCCACAGGGATGTGAGTGTAAGTCGTCCTTTAGTGTTGGAGCAGGGCAGTGTAGCTGAACCATGTTCTGAATGTCACACAGTGCTTCTCTGCACCACTGACTCTGTTTGCATGGACTGGGAGCGTTGAGCTTATTCTAAACAGGAAAGGGTTTTTGATGAAGCTGTACCAATGACCTATATATATACAGTACAGGCCAAAAGTTTGGACACACCTTCTCATTCAATGCGTTTTCTTTATTTTCATGACTATTTACATTGTAGATTCTCACTGAAGGCATCAAAACTATGAATGAACACATGTGGAGTTATGTACTTAACAAAAAAAGGTGAAATAACTGAAAACATGTTTTATATTCTAGTTTCTTCAAAATAGCCACCCTTTGCTCTGATTACTGCTTTGCACACTCTTGGCATTCTCTCCATGAGCTTCAAGAGGTAGTCACCTGAAATGATTTTCCAACAGTCTTGAAGGAGTTCCCAGAGGTGTTTAGCACTTGTTGGCCCCTTTGCCTTCACTCTGCGGTCCAGCTCACCCCAAACCATCTCGATTGGGTTCAGGTCCGGTGACTGTGGAGGCCAGGTCATCTGCCGCAGCACTCCATCACTCTCCTTCTTGGTCAAATAGCCCTTACACAGCCTGGAGGTGTGTTTGGGGTCATTGTCCTGTTGAAAAATAAATGATTGTCCAACTAAACACAAACCGGATGGGATGGCATGTCGCTGCAGGATGCTGTGGTAGCCATGCTGGTTCAGTGTGCCTTCAATTTTGAATAAATCCCCGACAGTGTCACCAGCAAAACACCCCCACACCATCACACCTCCTCCTCCATGCTTCACAGTGGGAACCAGGCATGTGGAATCCATCCGTTCACCTTTTTTGCGTCTCACAAAGACACAGCGGTTGGAACCAAAGATCTCAAATTTGGACTCATCAGACCAAAGCACAGATTTCCACTGGTCTAATGTCCATTCCTTGTGTTTCTTGGCCCAAACAAATCTCTTCTGCTTGTTGCCTCTCCTTAGCAGTGGTTTCCTAGCAGCTATTTGACCATGAAGGCCTGATTCGCGCAGTCTCCTCTTAACAGTTGTTCTAGAGATGGGTCTGCTGCTAGAACTCTGTGTGGCATTCATCTGGTCTCTGATCTGAGCTGCTGTTAACTTGCAATTTCTGAGGTTGGTGACTCGGATGAACTTATCCTCAGAAGCAGAGGTGACTCTTGGTCTTCCTTTCCTGGGTCGGTCCTCATGTGTGCCAGTTTTATTGTAGCGCTTGATGGTTTTTGCGACTCCACTTGGGGACACACAAGTTTTTGCAATTTTCCGGACTGACTGACCTTCATTTCTTAAAGTAATGATGGCCACTCGTTTTTCTTTAGTTAGCTGATTGGTTCTTGCCATAATATGAATTTTAACAGTTGTCCAATAGGGCTGTCGGCTGTGTATTAACCTGACTTCTGCACAACACAACTGATGGTCCCAACCCGATTGATAAAGCAAGAAATTCCACTAATTAACCCTGATAAGGCACACCTGTGAAGTGGAAACCATTTCAGGTGACTACCTCTTGAAGCTCATGGAGAGAATGCCAAGAGTGTGCAAAGCAGTAATCAGAGCAAAGGGTGGCTATTTTGAAGAAACTAGAATATAAAACATGTTTTCAGTTATTTCACCTTTTTTTGTTAAGTACATAACTCCACATGTGTTCATTCATAGTTTTGATGCCTTCAGTGAGAATCTACAATGTAAATAGTCATGAAAATAAAGAAAACGCATTGAATGAGAAGGTGTGTCCAAACTTTTGGCCTGTACTGTATTCCTATTTACAGAACAAGAGACATTAATGATTTAAGTTGCTTTTGTTTTCTGTTACATTGTTAATGTGGTTTACTCATTGAGCGAATTTTGATGTCAGCCAGGTGTAAGCTATGAGTGGATCATGCATTTGGTGGTGTGTGTGCGTGCATGATTGAGTGTGTGCGTGTGTGAATGTATGTATCTGTCCGTCTGCAGCTAATCTCACAAACTACTGGACCAATTGGCCTAATACTGTGTGCACATGTATAACTGTATGCTCAAGGACCCTTCATGGTTGCAGTGATTCATCATTTTTGAAAATCCTGTTTTGTAGACTGTTTTATATTTTATACATATTGACTGCTGACTCCTCACTCCTCTTAACAGGCCAGTCGAGGCTACAAGTTTTCTAGATATTAGCTCAGCAAATAACAACAAGCCTCACTGACTGTTGCAGGCCATATTTTGGCCTTTGCCGTGGCTCAAAAACTGACATCCATAGAAAAGTTTGGTCTCATTTTGAACTGCAGCATCTGTAGATTTATCCCATACCCGATTATGATCAGCTAAAGTTAGGCACGATGCAAGATGAATAAATCTCCATTTTCATTATCTCGCCACCATATTGACTGTAAGGGAGCTGTGAGGGACAGTTCTACTTGGGCTCAGCTCTAAGCAGTCCGACTGTGACCTGGTTTTGTTCAGTCCTATGCTCAGTGTCATACCACACCAGAAGCAAAGCGTTTTGCCTGCCTGATTTTGTAGACTTGCAGATTTTGTTGATTCGGTTATTTTTCTTAATATTAGTGCTTCTACCGTAAGTAAGTAAGAAAGCTACATAGTTAAATTGTTTCTTTCTTTGTCTATTTTAATTATATTGTTGTTGTTTCCTTCTTTATTTTGCTGTAGCCTACAGACAAAGTTAATACTGTTAAAATTCCAGTTCAGTCAGGACCAGCTTAGTCAAAGAAAACTTGATTTCCATCTGCAGTATAATATTTGGCTGTATGGCTCTGTTCTGGGTCCTCTCTACCTTTCTTTGGGCCTACGTAGAAAGCCTCTTCCATGCTCCTACATGGAAAGCCTTAAGGAAAGCCTTAAGGCAGAGAGAGCACACCTCCCTGCCCTTCCATGTGCCTACATGGAAAGCCTAAGGCAGGGAGAGCAGCAGCAAAGACCCCCCAGGAACAGAACAGAGCAGCATCAATGACAAACAGAGATGACATTGATAAGCCAGACACAGCAGGAAAAGGAGGAGCTGGGGTGGATGCAGGTTGCAAAGCGGCTTGCAGAGGAAGCAGCAACAGTAGGCAGGCCAGAGCAGTTTAAACAGGGCGCCCTGAATGAGATTCACCAATAGCTGCATAGAAAGGAATCATGTGATCTATCAGCTGACTCCCTTCCATCAGTCAGCCGCTCCATCAGTTGATTGGGCTGTTTGAGATCAGCTGATGTAGCTGGGATGTGAGCTGAGCTTGACATTGTGTCCTGCCTGAACTAATGCTATGCTCAATTCATGAACGATATGGATCAAAGTTTTGTGGCTGTGTTTTACTTATATAAAAATACACTCAATTATATATTGTATCTTGTAAAAAATGTGGTGTGGCTCGTCCACTGGATTCACAAGAATTAGAGTGACTGCGATCAGCTTGGGCAGCTAGAATGTAGCGGCCTAGTGGAAGTCTGCTCTTTACTGAGTGTCCCTTTTCTAGTTTAAAAACATATTTTGAGATACATATTTTTGCCAGGCTAGCAGTATGGCTGTATGACAGTCTGTTGGGCCATCCACCACTTTAGTCCAATCTGAAATATTTCAGCAACTCTTGCATGGTTTGCAATGACATTTGGTACAGACATTCATGGTTTGCAGAGGATGAATCCCTCTGACTTTTCCTCTAGTGCCCTGTCATAGTGTTAGCATGCTCACGCTAGCATTTTGCTCATTTTGACTATGTAAATGTATCAGTCGCTGAAGGCCAACTCACCAGCTGGTAAGAGCTTGTGCAACAGAGGAAATATACTCTCTATAACCTTCTAGAGGCATTTCATTTTGCGTTGCGTTACTGTCAGAAAATGAATTCAAGTTCATGTCTGCTCTTGCCTTCCACTATAATGCATTAATCAGCTGAGCTACAAAGGTTTATTTCGACGCCAGCGAGCGCTCGACCTATATGGTACGTCCTGAGAATATTAAAGCTTCATCTCTGCTGGGGAAATCTCCTCTCAGTGCTGGCCTCTTTTTCTCACTTTTTTCAGTGGAAATGAGACAGTGGTGTACGCTCCCAAAAGAGGTTCAAGCTAAGCATGTTTTCAGCTCCCATAACACCATGGGTTCCTTTAATTATTGCCATGGCCATGACCAGCACTTCTTGAACAGAGAACTGCCGGTTGATACAAGTCCAGTTGTCAGAGAGGGCAAATGTTTCATCGCCTCGATATGGTGTGAATCTTTGAGTGACAGGTTGGACCTGGAGCATGTTTCCGGCCTGATCCGAGGGATATGCTCTTGCCTCTGCTGCCTGCTCGTACAGGCCTCAGACACTAAAACAATTGTTCACGTTCGATCAGGAAAGATTAGAGGCTGTCATCATGTTCTGTCACCCCCATATGTCTGACGCTATTTATCAATGTCATCCCCTAATGTACGCCTACTGGATACACAAGCACACACAAGCAGTACATACAGGCCCATAGCTACCAATGAGGACATCAAAGTCATTTCCTCTGTATTTTTGGGGAGTTTTATGAGGGTTTACTTTCTACAGTTGAGTTGTTGGATATTTTACAGTATAGCTGATATCACAATATCTTATACTCTTTTTATGTAAGTTTAGGCAAATCAGTTAGTATTCAAACAGCATCTAAACCTATATGTACAAAAGCACAATTATGCGCATTTAATCACTAAAAAGGCACAAATCAATATGAACATGTCCCACCTATCTAATATCTCTCCAATCCCCTACAAGTGGTTGCCGGAAAATGTTTTTTTTAAGAACATACTTCCTCCAAGCATGCATACACAGGGTATTTTCTAGCTTGGAAAAGTGTTGCCACCCGAACACTGCTGCAGCATTTGTCAGACAACAGCTCGTATAGTCACCAAGGCAACCCTGAGGCAAAGAGTTATGCACACAGGGAAACAGTTTTGCTTCAAGTGTGAAGCATCCCAAAATAGCGCCTGGATCTTAAAGTGGAACTCACAGCTTGAGAAAGAAACATGGGGAGATATAGGATGCATTGATCAGCCCCTTTTTAATGACAAACAAGATGATTTATAACAGCAGGTTTCTTCAGCATAAACCAGTGGTGGAATGTAACTCAGTAGAAGTACTCAAGTACCGTGTACTAAAATACAAATCTGAGCTACATCCTGTATGGTTGGAGATTAGTTTCCTACCATCCAGGCACTCGGAATCTTCACACCAAAGATAATCACACCTGTAAAACAGAGTGATACGTATAGGTAAATGTTGCAGTCATATTATACTTCGTAACAGTCTCTTGTCCAATCACATTACTTGGTCGGAACTAACTGTTGTATAAAATCCATGTTATTATGTAGGCTGCAATTATGTGATGAATGTGCTAACGGATGTAAAGAAGGAAGTAGTAAAAAGAATGAAGGTCTGCGTCAGGAGGCAGGTTGCGGTGGTACATGGGTCAAACAAACACAGAACTTTCCCCCAGGAGAGAGTTCGTGTTCCGTGTGAAACCAACTTTGAGTTATTTTACGGTACGTCGTGACATTACATTAAGTACGTGACATAACAACACCCAACCATGTTTCTTTTCCTTAACCTAACCTATGTAGCTTTACTTTCATAAACCTAACACACATAACTTTATGTTAAGTACATCACTTTACAATAAGTACACTACCTGACCTGACCAAACCATGATCCTTTTCATAAAACCAGCCTAAGTAGCTTTACTTTTCTAAACCTAACCTGCATAACTTTACGTTAAGTACAATACGTAATGAAGCCCAACTATGATTCTTTTCCTAAACCTAACAAACGTAATTTTACTTTTTTAAACCTAACCTAAGTAACTTTGCGTTAAGTACATAACACAACGACACCAAACCATGATTGTTTTTGTAAACCTACCGTACGTAACTTTACTTACCTAAACCTAACCTATGTAACTTTGTTAAGTCCAAAACGCGACGGAAAAAAACATGACTGTCTTCCTAAACCTAATCTACATAACTTTACTGTCCTAAACCTAACCTACATAACTTTACGTTAAGTAGGATATGTAATTAGGGCCCCGCTATGATTCTTTTCTTAACCCTAACCTACGTAACTTTCCATTAAGCACATAACGCAGTGACACCAAACCATGATTCTTTTCCTAAACCTAATCTACGTAACTTAATTTTCCTAAACCAAACCTACGTAACTTTGCATGAAGATACCTGATGACACCCAACTATGATTGTTTTTGTAAACCTACACTCTGTAACTTTACTTTGCTAAACATAACCTGTGTAACTTTACGTTAAGTACATAACACAACAGCAAAACCAAAGTTCTTTTCCTAAACCTTAACGACATAACATTTCTTTCCTAAACCTAACCTATGTAACTTTACATTAAGTACATAAAGTGACGGAAAAACCATGATTCTTTTAACCATGTATCTTTATGTCAGATATTTAATGTGATGATGCCCAACCATGTTTTTTTACCTGAACCTAACCTATTAAATTTTCCTGTCCTAAACAGAGCCTACGTAACTTTACATTACTCACATAATTTTATGTTAGGAAATGTGATGTGATGACACTCAACCATGGTTCTTTTCCTAAACCTATCCTAAATGGTAGGGGCGTTAATATGTTGGGCGCTAATTCATTAATGTCATATGAAATATTGTATGAGAATACATTGAAAAAATGCCAAACCAGCTACATGGTGTTTTATACTTATACTAGATTGTGTATATATATGACTGGCTGTGGAGACATATTAGTCGTGTGTGAGGAGTGCCAGCACGTGTTGGCCTTCCTTGTTGAACTTCCACCACAGCTTAATTTGACAAATGTGTGTGTGCCTGTTTACCTTAGATCAGATACAGAAGGAGTGTGTGTGATTTACAGGACCATTTCAGTGACATGTGGATGGCTAAAGATTTCCTGGGGATAAATCTGAGTCCAGGGCACATCTGTTCAGCACTCCACGCTGCTGCCTACTTACAACACACATACACACACACAGAGTCACGCACACAGCTTGTGCCCGCTGCATGGTCAGGAGGGCAGCAGCTTCCTCTTTTTTTAACAACCCAGACACACATACATGCTCCCCACATCTCTGCATATCTAGCTAACGATGCACACAAATCACTGACAGCACATACACATGATAACCGTAGACTTTCCATTACGATCGCATAACTACAGTGCAAGGCCTGCAGGACACCGGTGAAAGGGTTTATGAGGTGCTCTCTGTGACAGCCTGTGACCCTGACAGGCCATAAATATTACTGCAGCTGATGAAAGAGGGAGGAGGAGAGAGAGAGATGGCATGCTGACTGATTGCGACGAGGAAACAGATATGTATGCGTGTGGAATAAAGATTTATGTTCAGACACCACAACAACAAAAAATCAAAGCGTCACGGTTTGTGAGTGCCATTTTTTATCATTCAATTAATTAAATGATGAAAAGACTGTCCATCAGACCAGTAAAGGCAGAGACGGTGGCTGTGTCCAACCCAGTTTCACCCTCCAATAGCTGAGCATTTTTCATACAGACAAATGGACAAATTAATCCTGTAATTAGTAGTGAAAGTAGTCCATTAGCAGCCTCTGTTCCTGGCTCCAGCAGAGGTTTGTGTGTGTTTTTTTCGGAGCTATAAGTGGTTTAACTTACTGCTTTGGACCCCTGGTTTTTGGCCCCAGACGAACAATGTTGGACTCCTTCTTAATCCTAAATCATTTTGATGTCTTCCTCCCTTTTCCGTTGGCTAATTCCATGAAACCACAGAGTCAGTTTAATTTTTTGTGACTTCTACAAATCTCATTGAAACAAATTTACAGCTGTGGGACGTGGCGATTGATGTGAACAGATATAAGTTTGACACAATGACGTCAGGGAGTATTTTTGAAAAACATCTCACACTTGGATGTTTGTGAACATAAACAGGAGATGTTCTCTGGTTTACAGTGCACACCCACCACTATCATGCCCTCAGAGGCTAGTATTAAATCTTTAATTCATGAATAGCTTATGAGAAACAGAAGCACAATGATGAGAAACAGCAGGCTTTTAGTCTTCAGCGGTTTGGTTGTCTTTTGATCATAAATGATCCCACAGCGGATTATTTATAGCACCGATGTTCGTAGTACGCTGTAAATATAAATGCAGATGTGGGTGGCAGCAGGGCCGTATGGCTGTGCACGTGTGAAAATTAGTTTGCGGCAGTATTTGTATTTTCTGCACGCATGGAAGCAAGGATATCATGGAAAGATGATCATCATTGTGGCTCTGTGTTTTTTCTCTGAGCGTAAAGCAAACAAGTACTAATACAGAAATGTTATTGTTGGCTAAAAAATGAGAGGCAGCTTTTGTCTGCCTCTGTCTGCAACCATTGTTTAAAAAATGGCTGTGACTGTGGAGTGGTAAATCTGCCACTGTGTAAACTGCATGTATTTTTGGAGAAACGAAAGCACACACAGTCATGCCCTGGCCAGTAACTGCATCGCTGCATAAAGTGGGTGTGAGGATAGCCATTAAAACGGTGAACTAACAGAGTGACAGACTATTGTGTCCTGAAATCATTACTGCAGGTGAATCCAACTCCAACCAGCCACAGGGTAAATTTATACACATTGTGTCACTTACCTGCCAAAACATGTCCTCAAACATCCAGTTTGTTATACACACTCACACAGAGGAATTTATTAGCCCAATAGAACTGATGAATAAAAAGATAAAAAAAGACTTTTTTTTCTGCACATTGTCATTCGATTCAGTCTAGAATATAACTCCTCCAAATTTTTAAATGCCACAAGCGCGCACACAAAATGATGCTTGTTCTCCTCTGTCAGCTTTTGTTAAGCAGCACAAATGGGCTCCACTCTCCTCTCCCTCCTGTCACGCTGGTGCCAATCTCTTTCTATAGCAAACAGTTAGAACTGTGTGTGACATTGCAGCGATTGTGTTGTGGGCAAATAGAGGCATTAGAGGCAGGGTCCACCAGTTTATTTTCCACAGTTGACTGAACAACTAGTGCTCTGTGGTCACTTGTCAGGGACTAGAGACGTAATTGTGGTTTGCCGACAATCATGTCAGCTATATTTCACAGCTGAGTGAGTTGATACTGCGGCATGACTACAGCCGCTGCTTTACAGCTCTGGCAGGCCTGACTTTTACAGTAGCTGCTGGAGACTCACCCGGGATTTGGCGGTTGGGTACGGAACACCACTTTTCACATTGTGACCTTTGTTGTCAGGAGGAGGCATGTGAATGAAGTGAGGGTTGGGACTGTATATCATATGACAATATATCTCTGTTATATTACCAGCAGTGTGCATATCACAGTTACTGTCTGAAGGCCCAGACACACCAAACTGAGATCAAAGAACTAGTGGCGATGAAGATTGACTGTTGCGTCGCAGGCGGCAGTAGTCTGTATTTGTTATTGAAATAGGGGAAACTGACCGGATGGATCGAAGGTGCTAGTTAGCCAGTTAGCACATGAACAGCACAACCCAATGTCCATCCATCCAACCATCCATTTTCAACCGCTTATCCACGGCCAGGTCGTGGGGGCAGCAGGCCAAGCAAAGTACCTCAGGTGTCCCTTGCCCTAGCAACACTTTCCAATTCTACCTGGGGGACCCCAAGGGGTTCCCAGGCCAGATGAGATATGTTATCCCTCCAGTGAGTTCTGGGTCTGCCCGAATCACCTCAACTGACCCCTTTAAACACAAAGCAGCAGCAGCTCTACTCTGAGCTCCCTCTGGATGTCCGAGCTCCTCACCCTATCTCTAAGACTGAACTCAGCCACCCCACAGAGGAAACTCATTTCTGTCGTTTGTATCCGTGATGTCATTCTTTTGGTCACTTCCCAGCGCTCATGACCGTAGGTGAGGGTTGGGATGTAGATGAACCAGTAAATCCACAGCTTCGACTTCTGGTTCAGCTCTCTCTTCACCACAACGGTCCGGCGCATCACCTGCATCACTGCAGAAGCTGCACCAAACCACAGATCCATCTAACGCTCCATTCTACTCTCACTTTGTCAGCAAGACCCTGAGATACTTGAACTCTCTCCCATCCTGGAGGGGTCAATCCACCAGGCAAAGAACCATGGCCTCAGATTTGGAAGTGCTGATTCTCATCTGGACCGCTTCACACTCAGCAGCAAACCGCCCCAGTGCATGCTGGAGGTCACAGTGTGAAGAAGCCAATAGAGCCACATCATCTGCAAAAAGCAGAGATGCAATTCTGAGGTCCCCAAACTGGACCTTTTTCTCCCCCCGTGCCTTGAGATCCCGGCTATTGGCAACAACCCAATGTTGAAAGAAGAAATGATATTTGCCATTTGCTGGCGAACAATGACACAAGCAATCATGAACAGTTTCTACTAAAGAGCTCAATGGCTAAAAAAAATGATCTTATCCAATTATCCAGTAAGTTTGTTTTGACATCACTCCCTCTTGACTTTAGCAGTTTGTTTGCTTTCCTCCCTTCCGTTTCTGTTCTCATGCACCGAGCTGAACTGCCAGTCTGAGTTAATTCACTCACCGATGGGCACCACCGGCTATGATGCAGATTCAACACCCCCTATTGGCCAAAAAAAGATGACAAGGGCCAACTAGTGCCAACAGAGCGGGACACAAAGACAGCAGATGCTCACTGATTGCCCGATGTTGACCAATGGCCAGCCGTCACCTTGGTGTGTCAGGGTCCTGTATTCAGAGCATTGAAGTTACACTCACATTAGCAGACTACCATCACCTGCTCTGATCATGCTTCACAATCTTTGGCTTAGTAATCAGCTGTTGGGTGATCAGTTCACAAGTAACATCCAATCATATTAACACGTGCACAATATGGACATTATAAAAGCATTGGGCTTTTTCTCATTTGTCTATTTTCTACTGTCCTCCGTCCTCCTGCCTGTAACCTGGGAATCGATCTTAGTGCCCCATCCTGAAGGATGTCTTTCAATTCCTAAAATGCATCTCAAGGACAAAGGAGGCTTGCCAGTGGATCTATGAGCGAGGATACACAGGTGTAACCTTTGTAAAAGTATTTTTGGCACCCATGATGTATAAAAGAGGCGTGACCGGTGTGACACACAGCTGACGATGCTGCTGTGTGTCACACATCTAATTGACAAAAGAGTGGATATCTCTTTTTGAGAAATGCCTGTTGCCTCAACTTCTGTTTCCATGTTTTTTTTCCTTGCCCCCTTCGCTTGCATATCACGAGGGAGGGACTAAGATGCCAAGAGAGGAGGCAAGGAAAGGAATCAAAGATGTACAAATTGCTATTTCCCTGCTGATACCTTTATACCTGATGCTTGTATTTCTATTAAAGGGGGGTTTAAAAAAGAGTACTCATTGCTGCTCAAGTTCTTTGAGAGCCCCCCCAAAGACCAGAAGCTTTACTGTCAAATAAGTAACTCCATTTCTGGATGAAATAACTACAGAAATCATCTTTTGATATTAACTATACCATAACATTTTTATTCTGGAACAGTCCTATTAAAAACAGTTGCAAGGGATTGGGCTGTCCTGAGATTGCTTTCCCTTTGAGGTTGAGAAGGTTCAGTAAGAAGGTGAAGACCGGAGAGAAGCCGTGTTTGCTATATTGACTGAAGTGTATGCACATGTCTTTGCTCATAAATGTGTGTATGCATGATTAATGCCTGCACGTCTTGTTGTGTATGTACAGCATTAATGGCTGAGTCAGTGTTTGAAAGCACCAGGCTACATTATACTGCAGTTCCAGCAGGCCAGACTCAGAGGAACAGAGTGTTGGATATCTCTCAAGGTAGACACAGAAATGAAGTAACAAACTACAGTGCACCAAATGCTGCTTCTCCGGGAGGGTGGCTATGATTAGCAACATCGATTTTCACTGGCTCTTTATCACAGACAGGAGAAAATGAAAGCTGAAAGTGTGAATAAATATTAGAGCTGAAGTTTGTTTTTTATCTGCTGTGAATTGATTGTTCATGATGTATAAAGAAGCGCTCCCGTGAGACTGGTAAGAGTAAAGTAGTCCAGCAAAGCTACAAACAATCCTGAGGCTACTGATCCCTTTGACAAGCTAAGGTGTGCAGAGATAACACAGCAACTCATAAACATCTCCCAGGGTAGGGGATGCAATGTTTATCATCATAATGTGTAACTTAGGGGATTTACTCACTTAATTTAAGTCAGACTAGACACAACACACTGTTTCAAAACCTCCTTGAATAGGGTTTTGCTTCATGCAGTTATTGGGCCTGAAACATGAAATGCTCCCTCATGGGTTGACGAGCATAGTTTTAATTTGACAGCTATGTTACGCCAATTATATGCTCTCTAACTTAGCCACGCTGAAACTGCAGCAGATGAATATATAAGTAATCCCTCTCAATCATTATTATTAACCCACTAGAAGTGTGTGACGGTGTATTTATCTGCAGAGACTCTGCCCTCTGCCTGTATTTTCTTATTTTCTGCTCATGTTGCTGTGGTCGGGACGTTCCTGGGCTGCAGCTTTTGGCAGTAGTGTGTAGCCACCAGCCAAAAACAGCATGTATATGAGGTCAGGACTTTATAAAATTGTAGCTACCGGGTGCCAGACCATTAGCAGCAGGCATCCAAGAGGAAGCTACAATAATTGCAGGCACAGTTCCGGTTAAACTACAGATATAGCGAGGCGAAACACCAAGCAGAGTGAATCTGGGGTTGCTCTTTCTTTTACTGGCGATACTGTTTGTAAACAGTAACAGACAATTCCTGCATAGTATACCTTTAAGACATTCAAGATTCAAGAGGTTTATTATCATGGTGGTGGTTACAGGCAGTGAAATTCTTACTTTGCGAGTCACCCTGACACCACTAAAATACACACTTACTAAACTAAAATAGATAACAATAAATAAAAAAGAACAAGTATCATGTACAGTCAGATTTGTTGTGCAAATATCCTCACATTGTCCAATATGTATATGAACAGAGAGACAGATAGTCGTCGATTTAGTAGTCTGATGGCCTGTGGATCGAAACTGTTTTTTAGTCTGGTTGTCCTTGCTTTCACACCTCTGGAGCAACTGCCAGACAGCAGGAGTGTGAACAGTGTGTGCTGTGGGTGGGTGTGGTCCTTGATGATGTTGAGTGCCCTTTTTGTGACCCGGGTGTTGTAGATGTGCTGTAATGGGGGGAGGGCTGCTCCACAGTCGAATTGTGCAGTTTTAATGACACGCTGGAGAGCCTTCCTGTCCTGAACAGTGCAGTTCCCAAACCACACTGTGATGGAGTTTGTCAGGATGCTCTCAATTGTGCATCTGTAAAAGTTGCTGAGGAGTTTGGAGGATAGTCCAAATTTCCTCAGCTTCCTCTAGAAGAAGAGTCTCTGTTGAGCATTCTTGACGATGTGCTGTGTGTTATGAGTCCAGGTGAGATCCTCGCTGATGTGGGTGCCAAGGAGTTTGAAGGTTTTCACCCTGTCAACCTGTTTCCCATTGATGCGTAGTGGGGTGTACTGGTCTCTGCTCTTCCTTGGGTCGATAATCATCTCCTTAGTCTTCTCAGCATTTAAGGAGAGATTAGGAAGAGGAGAGGAGAGGAGTTCAAGAATTAGCAATACCTGGGGCGTCGGTGGCTTGGTGGTAGAGCAGGCGCCCCATGTACAAGGCTGTTGCCGCAGCGGCGCTGCACCGCAGGTGGCACGGTGCTGCAGTGGTTAGCACTGTCGCCTCACGGCACGGGGGTTCCTGCTTCAGTCCCAGGAGGGAGCCCTTCTCTGCAGAGTTTGCATGTTCTCCCCGTGTCAGCGTGAGTTTTTCTCCAGGTGCTCCGGCTTCCTCCCATAGTCCAAAGACATGCAGGTTAATTGGTGACTCTAAATTGCCCGTAGGTGTGAATGTGAGTGTGAATGGTTGTCTGTCTCTATGTGTCAGCCCTGTGATAGTCTGGCGACCTGTCCAGGGTTTTGGACTCCTTTTCTATCATTGCATAAACTGACGACCCCTGGCTAAGTGACATATTTTATGAATATGTCATAGTATATTAAATACATAACTGTAACGGTACAGGACAACTGATTAACTGCACACTTAACTCAAATAGTAAACGCATTAACTGCAGTAAGTCTGTGTAAAATATGTGACTTTATCTGTGAACGTTATATCAGCGATTATTTTCCTGATATTTCTTTGGTAACTTTTTTTATACATTTCTGTATTTTGTGGTTATTTTATTTTTATTTTTAACGCTCACACATACGTAATAGGCTCCTTTTTGACAAGTTCAGTGTTTTCTCCTCCCTGATGTTTTGCCATTGTTCTGTCAGCTCTTCAGTTGTTTTAACCACATAGTTGAATAATGCAGGACGAGGATGTTTAGCAGAGAGTGAAGGCTCTGTGAATATAGCTTGTGTTCAGGTCTTACCTGTGCCCTTATCCTGTAAGTTGTAAGTCTGTATCTTAGATAATAATCTAAACTTTAAAAATAACAATTTATTTGAGTTTGAGTTCACAGGATGGAATGAAATGCTGAGATATAGGCCTGCTATACGTAATATATATTTTTTTTAAAAGTTTTTCTACACTCTTTACAATCAAGAGGGCCTCATGACCCCCTGTGAAGCTTTGGTGACACATGCTGGGGGTCAGGATCCTCAGGTTGGGAACCAGCAGCCAAGGGCACCACCCAAGTTATTCTTATGTTTTTCTTTATTTTTAAAAGTCGAACACAGGGATAAAATGATGCAAAGATTTGATGCTGGCGGTCGGTCTGCCGTCAGGGTACCATCTCAAGTTCTGGCAGTGCAGTTCACCTGACGTCTTCATCAGTGGGTGATTATCACAGTCAGAACAGAACAAGCTTTGATGGGTTTTATGCAGTGCAGTGTTTTTTAGAGAGCATTAGAGTAAAGGAAAATGAAAAGGCAAAAGCCATGTGGAGAGTAGTACCCAAAAAAAGTGTTTACTCATGTTGCTTTCTTAACGGTTTTCCTGTTCATGTTTGTAATAATTACAAGGTTGTTCTTTTTTGTTGTTGTTGTTTTGTGTTTTTGAGGGAGAGGGGCAGGGGATGCTTGCCTAGGGCGCAGAATTTGCAAAGTCTGGCACTGCTAGCCACAGCATCTTCAAGACTTAAACCACTTCAACAGCATATTGTAAACCATGTCTAACATATGAAACACAAGGGCAAAATCAAATCCTCACCCAAAGCAACAAGCAAGGGAAAGCGGTAACAAAATGGCAATTCAGTCAGAAACAGATTTTGCTTTTTAATTTTGCTTTAATTAAACCAAAATTAAAAAAACACTCAAGAGGGTGAAACAGGTTCAGCTCATTTCCTTCATATTTATTCTCTTGAAGTTCTTGAGTGTGCTGACAGCAAGAGCAAAAGTCCGTAGCATTCACATATTAGGCGAGTACACATGTTCCTCTGCTTACTTTCTTATCTTTTTATTAAATGATGATGATTGTTTTAATGATTGGCAACAGTCCAGCAACAGTTTTTCTGATACTGTTCACCAGTTTGTACCGTGGAGCATCAATCGAGCTCTATTAATTCAAGCCACTGCCGTCCTGTGTAATTAGAGAGCTGTGAAGAGACTCTATTGTTGCTCCAGGCTCTGGGTTTTTATTACAACTGTAAGTGCACATGTAGAACCACAAATGTACAACACACACAGACATAAAACCAGCACCCGAATACACACTCCATGATGCACATGACTGACACACACAATTTCAGACTGGCCTGTGTGTTTGCATTTTGTGTGTGTGTGTGTGTGTGTGTGTGTGTGTGTGTGTGCCTCTTCCTTAGAGGCCTGTTATTCTCTGACTTGACCCAGATGGAGAGGCTTTTGTGGGAGATATAGCCTACTGCCAACCGAGATGGGCCCCGCAGGACCACCTGTCAGGAGCTGCTAAAGGAAAACAGAGAGACAGGAAGTGTGTGTGTGTGTGTCAGACAGACAGATGAGGGGAGATGAAAACAAAAGTGCATACGTGTGCGAATGTGTGAGCTGAGGAAGACCCAATGGAAAGTGGTGTTTGGGGGGGGGGGGGGAGACGATGTACAAAGAACAAATGTGCGGGAAATGTTGCACGACTTCAAACAGACACAAAGCACTCAAAATAGCTTTGGGAGGGGATTACTCCCATTCACATGTTCTCTTTAGGATTTTATGATTTTATGGTGAGATTTTCCTTTTTTGTTCTTTCGAGTTATTTTACTGAGCTGGCAGGGGACCAGGAGGAGGAGAAGCCCTGAAATGAGAGCTAGCCTGGGGTGCTGTATTATGAAATTTTATCTTTTATACTCAGAAGTGGGCACGCAAACAGAGGAAGCTCATTGGTATCCCAGCACACCTGTAGATAGAAGCTTGCTTCCTTTATTTAAGGTACACATTTCAATTGAATTGACATAGTAACATGACAGTAAGAAGGGAGCTATCCCCTGCCAGATTTACTGTACATACAAATGTACTACAAATACAAAGTAAGTAATTGTAGAAGTGCCAGTAAAAACTTCAAATGGTGGGAAAATATTTAAAGACATGAGGGAGATGCGGCATTTATGTTTGTTTCATGTATTCATCTGCGGAAAGTTAAAGTCTCTTCATT
The DNA here is from genome assembly GCF_041903045.1 of Epinephelus lanceolatus. Taxonomy (NCBI): domain Eukaryota; kingdom Metazoa; phylum Chordata; class Actinopteri; order Perciformes; family Serranidae; genus Epinephelus; species Epinephelus lanceolatus. The sequence goes on along the minus strand of NC_135735.1, from coordinate 21,976,928 downwards.
GTTCCACACAGATCTAATGTTCATCTGACGCTATTTTTAGGTTCTCTTCAGTAGAAATAAACTGTCAGTGGATGTTTAAGTCACATGCTTCCTGTAGGTAATTAAAGAAGTATTTCACTGCTGAAAAGATGGTCGGAGGGCTGGAGCCTATTCCAGTTGACATTGGGTGAGAAGCAGGGTACACCTTGGACAGGTCACCAGACTATCACAGGGCTGACACATAGAGACAGACAACCATTCACACTCACATTCACACCTACGGGCAATTTTGAGTCACCAATTAACCTGCATGTCTTTGGACTGTGGGAGGAAGCTGGAGTACCCAGAGAAAACCCACGCTGACTTAGGGAGAACATGCAAAGGGATCCCCCACCCCAGGTGCAAGCTCCCCACCCTGGGTTCGAACCAGGAGCCCTCTTGCTGTGAGGTGACAGAGCTAACCACTGCAGCACCAATAGTACTACTACTACTAATAATAATAATGCATTTTATTTATAGGCGCCTTTCAAAGGTGCCTATAAATAAAATCAAACAATTCCGTAATATACAATAAAAGTTAATAAAATCAATAGACAAAAATCATAATGACAAATATTAGGTATAAAATCATTATTATAAAATCATCTTCAGTGCAAGTCTCCATATGTGTGTCACCATTAAATCAGACTGAATATGCTAGCTTAAAAAGGTGTGTTTTAATAAACGCCCTGGCTGGGGGGTTACATTAATACAGGCTTGTCCGTTTTGACACAGGAAACAATATGGCAGCCGTCTGGTAACAGACGATCTTGATTTACAGTTAAACGGTAAGCTAAACTATGTTTCTGAAAACATTTGAGGAAAGAAAAAAGGCAACACAGTAACAGAATCTTGGTTCATATTTGATCAGCAATGCTAAGTTTTACAGTCTGATCTCAGTTTTTTCAGCCTCTGTTTTCATGATACAGGAAACAGTATGGCGTCCACTCAACAGTGTGCTAAAATGTGATTCTAAGAGCATTATTTGATTGGTACTGCCTAGTTGTAAAGTTTAATTGGCATTTGGTCTTAGTTTGAGAGAGAAAGAAGCAGGTCTCTCTTTCTGGCTGCTTCTATACACTGTTTCTGTGATGGCAGGCATATGTAAATGCTCAAGTACAATCTTTAATGTGTGCAACAGTCCCAGAGCGAGCAAAACACATTATCCAGCAGATTTGAGATGGGACATTAGCAGCAAGATCTGGGCGCTAGGGAAGTTTATCACAGTTCATTTAGAAGTACTACCCACATTTTTATGATACAGAGCTGGTTCAACATCAGCAAAGTGTCCCTTTAATTAGCCAAGTCTGTGTCTATTGCACTTTGTCACATTTTGCTTTTAGAGTTTTTTTTCTTCAGCTAAGCAAAAAAAGTTTTTGTGCAAAGTTGAATCTCGCTGGCAGCCACAGCTGTGAGAGCGAGTGCGAAGGTGCTGCATCTGCAGAAACAGTGAACATGTGACATAGAAATGCACAAAGTGACAAGTGTTGTCACAATACTGGAATTTCTAACAACACTACAACAACTTTTCTTTTTCTGGTTAGTAGCAGAGAACAGAGGAATGACTGTAGTGAACATAAACAATAAGAGAGAGTGGTACCAATGTGTCGATGCAGGAAATGAGACTTGAGAGTCTTAGATATTCAGAATCCATGTGTATCAATAAATTGATATTGTTAACAACACTACCAGTGACAGCTGCATAGTTCTTTTTCCCTCTAGATCTTTTATTGAGATAATTACTAGCCCTCATTTTCAGTATTTCCTCACGTAATTGAATAAACCCAGCATATTAATTATAATCAACAGAAAACAGAAAAACTGCACGTTGTAGTATATTTAACCAGCATCACTGTGAAATGAGTTACTATGGTAAAGAGCTCACACTCACCTTCCTCCACAGATATTTCACTCAAGTTTCACCAGCAAGCTCAACCAGAACTGTGTAATTGGTGTTTGGGGCACGCGGCCATGTATCCCTGCTCCTGTCACATTTTAAACAGCTTAGGAAAAATAAACAGTGAACACATAAGAAGAAGATTTATGCCATGAGATAGTGGCACAGCTGTGATGTGGCCGTAGGCACGGGGACAAAGGCAGAGACAGAAGCTTTGGGTTTGTTTTGATAAATTTTCTTTGGTCCTTTGCCAAGAAGAAATATTTTCCCGTTGCTAAGCAACATCCTTTTTTCCATCTTTCCAGCATCCTTTGTTAAATATTAAAGTTCATTTTGGCTCAGCATAGATATTTATTTGAATGTGTTCAAGTTCATCAAACTCCAACTGTGACTCAACTGTGTTTCTGGTGACAGAAACGTTAGACGTCAGAGGCACATTTATTCATCAGTTGTCATAACAGTACCAGAAAATCTAAATTCAGATTCAATCTTATGTTGTCTGCAGACTAATAACCCATTTTGGCTGTTTCTTTGTTGCATGAACGCTGATTAGTGAACGCAGTTTCTATGAATTTGGTTAATTAAGTGTAGGAAAAAAGCTAAGAGACCTTGCTGAAGTAGTCAGGTACAAGGATTCTTTAATTATAAGCTCTAACAGAGTGTTTCCCATCCAGTCACAATGCAGGATCAGCACTAAATGTTGTATAATTAACCATAAACAGCTGCTGCTAACGTGAGCTGTGTTAACCTGGTGCACAGAGCTGAAGTGTCTTGCTCAGGGACACTCAAGCAGGGTGGTTGCCTGCCAATGTGGAGGCTTCACCCTGAGTCCTCCTGTTGAAGAGTGGCCTCTCTAAAGCCACCTCGCTGCCAGACTGAATAAAGAGTGTGTGTTATTTCTTTACACACCAGGCGAGCTGAAAGAGATAGTACAAGGGCGTGTGTGTGTGTGCTTCAGGAGTGTTTTCTCCCTGGTCTGGCCACAGTTTGCCTGTCACCTCTGGTCAGTTTGCATTAGTACTGCCACTCTGCGTCTCCCACTGCTCCTCAGATCACCTCCTCTCCTCTCCTCTCCTCTCCTCTCACATACTGTGTATTGTATCTGCCAAGATGGCTTTCAAGTGAGAGTCAGAGCCGGAGCATTCTTACTCTACTAACCAACTTCTCTCTTAAAAGCTCAAGGAAGGAAGAATCGGGTGATTAAAGAAGCTTCTTTGTGACTCCCAGCTTGGGGAGTTTCTCACATCAGCCCCCCAGTAGTTTAACTGTAGTGTGTGAACTGACTCAGCTAAGTGCCGCAGCCTCAGGCGATGTGGTGCTACTTTGCTGCATCATTACAGTACCTCTGTAATTTCGTGTTTTGCCCCTGTTCTCTAAGCATGACATTCAGAAGGTGCTGCAGGAATTTCTAACCTGTTTTACCATTTCATTGTTCTTTCCTGCTGCAGCTGCAACTTTACAGTTTATATTGGACGCCACTGTTCCTTTCCAACCAACCTTAAAGCCACAGTTGGTAACTTTTACAAAAATAACTCTGTCACATTTGCTGAGACTGCCACTGTATCCACACGATAGTCTGTGAAAAAAATCTTGTGTCTCTTCCTGCTTCTAATGGCACTTTCTAGAATCTACCACAGCTGAAGGAAAACCAATCAGAGTCTCTAACACAGCTGTCAGTCACTGCTTGTGAACTGCAGTCAAACAAGCAGTTAAATCAAGATTCTGTTAGTCCTACTGCATTGCCTATTTCTAGCCTCAGACGTTTTCAGAAACATATTTTAGTGTACTGTTTAGCTGTAAAATGAGAGCTTTTGCTCAACTGTTTCCAACATGGCGGCTGGGTCACAAACTGTCTAATTTTACAATCAGGTTGTCTTACAATAACTTGCTGAGGACATACAGTCTTGACACAAATTTGTAGCACTTTTGCTGTGCACAGTACGGTTGGGCTGGTATAAAAATGTTCAAACCGGTTTGATGTTAAGCCAAACTTCTAACCAACCAGTATACCGAATTTTACCGGATCTCACATTTGACACAGCTCCTGAGTGAAACATAATGAGGCAACGGACAACGAGCATCTGACCCCAGCCAGTGTTTATATGTGGGGCCAGTAAGGATGGTAAAAAATAAGGCTAAAAAATAAGCCCTATATGGGATTGTTTAAGGGTCGCATATGGGCCCCATGCCAACTGCTCACATGTGTGGCTTTACCCAGGCGGGCCCCAGATAAGATGCCCATTTTGGGCCCAAACCCACTCGATACCCAGGTAGCCCTAGCATAACCACATGGTGCCTGCTTGGGTAAAGCCATCAATGTGGGCAACTGGCTTGGGGCCAAATGGAACCCATGTACAGTCTCATATAGGGCCCATTTTTCAACCCACTGACTACCCACATGGGCCCCACATACAAATGCTGGCTGGGCCTATTGCGTCGTATTGCATAACATCAGACGGACTCCTTTAAATATGCGCTTCTGTGATATAATGTAAACAAGCCACATAGCTATCAGCCTAGCGCTCAAGATCATCCTAGAGACGTACCCAATTAAGAGATAGTTGAGTTGCCCACTTGCTATCTTCCTACATTTGTAACGTTACTAACAGAAAACACACGTTTTATATTGTGATATTTACTGGAAATTACATACAAAATAGCTAACAGCAATCAGGCTGATATTAGCAATGGTCACTTACCAGAAACTTTCACCTCCTTGGCTATCTCCCTCCAGCCATCTACCACCTTACCTTTGTTTTTCTTTGCAAAATAAGGAGTCCTGATTACATTTTGCTCACATATTTACTTCAGTCTTGGCCATTAGTGGAGATATGGGATGGGAACTTCCAAACATCACTCATAAATGTCTAATGCTTCGGCTTTGGAGTAGACTTGTGAAGATGTCGGATCAGAGATTCACTAAAAAAATATTTAGTTGGGACACCTCCCACTGTCATCCCTGGGCTAATGAGTTAAAATCATTATTTCATTTGAACAATTTGTCATTTATTTTCCAGAACAGCTTAATCTGTGATATATTGAAAATATTTCGCATAGTCTGTTGACGTATGGCATAAAGCAAAACTACGAAATTTCAAAGCGAGCAACATGCATAAATAGAAACAGGGGTCCAACAGAGTTCAGCTCCAAGCAGCACACCACATTGCTCAGGGTTATTTAGGACACTTCTTTCGTCGGGTTCAGATTGAAAATGTTGCCATACTGGTGCAGTTTTAGTTTTCTTTGGAGACTAATTCTGCCGTGTCTCCTCTCGTCACCCCAAAAAACACATTAACATTTTAGCAAACGCACACAATGTGCTCCGCTGCCCCTCCTACTTCTGCTGAAGTTTGATCTCCTTCATGTTGCTGTGCTCAGTTCACAGCCTGTCAGACACTTGTGGCTTTGTATGTCAGTAAAATCTATGGCCACGTCCTGTTCAGCATCACATTTCCCAGTTATAAGACTAATATTTATATGTATTTAAATTCTTGTAGATGAGTGTGTAGGCTTCACTGCAGGGGGGGCACTGCAGGGTACAACTTCAAACCAGTCCCTAATCCCTCCTACCTTTCTGTGAGAAGACACGAGAGGTAAAACGCTATGTTTTCTTTCCTAGTCAGGGCATATGGCGATGTGTATATTATCATTCCAAATGACAACAGAAAACATGTTTCTTGTGTTTGTGATTTGGACTACAGATACAGAAAGCTATGTAGCCCCCAAAAAAGCAACTAATTTACAAATCCACAGCTTTGATGTAATCACACACATAGATGTACTTAAATACCTGTTTTGTTATGATTGCATGCATCTCATTACTGCCAACGCCTCCCTAAACCCTCTCCATATGCAGTTCTGGAGAAAGATAGTTGCTTGTTGAGTCTCACTCCCAGGTCATCAAACACAGACGACCTTTGGTTGGTAGTTGGACCAAACCTCCAGCCCAAAGCGTCTGTATTTGACGACCTTGGAATAAGATTCAACAATCTGATTATGCGTACTGAACCTTTACTTGTGTTTTGGGTCTGTTTTATCATGCATCATCAAGTCAGGCTGTTGAAACTCATTTTTCTTCCTCTGCGCTGATGGAACTGAATTGAATATGAATAAAAGGAAACAATATGCGATGTGGTTTGCTCCACACCATGAAAAACACTGATGATCCACACTGCTGTTTCCCACAGACTAAAAGATGTCTCCCTTGAGGCAATTTGGGAAGCTTTTTGAATCCTGCTCTCTCCTGTTTTCTCTTGATTTCTCTCCCTTGCATTTATATCACATCGCTTCTCTCGGCATATAAAAGCGCACACCTATTGTAACCGTCTTTGATTCTCAATTTTTTATCTTACACTCACTCTTATTATGTGTAAAATGACAGGAAGTGAGAGGTAAGGGATCGGACAAAGGGATGAGCGGAGAGTGAGTGAAAGCCAGGTAGAGTGAGAAAGAGAGCGGTTGGCTTGGTGAACAGGAACCTTTCGGCTCGAGATAATGCCCTATGAATGATGTCCTCCCCTAAGGCCCCAAGAAGCAGGAAGTGTGGCTCCATATTAATTAGAATATGAATTAGATAGACCCCGTTATCTGATGGCTCATAGGAGCGGGAGCAGCATGATCCAGGCAGCAGCAGCAGCATTAGAGGTGTTTGAACAAATAGTACCAGCGCAGGTCACATTGCTCTCCTGCAGTCATTATGACCACTTACAGCCTAAAATAAAAAGCAAAGGGGCTGTTAATTTTTTATTGGTTCATAACACTTTTTAAAAAATACAAACACAGAATCATATTTACAGGGAAAACACATAAACACAACAGAGCAATATTGCTTAAGAGTTAAATATAAATACATGTATCTCAGTCACAGGTCGCCCACACATAACAAAACTGACTTTCAGTTTTATTGGAAAATGTTCAAAACTGTGCGAAATACAGGGTCTCAGGAGGTCTCTTGCCCTTTAATTAATACTGAGCAGTCCGCGAAACTTTATTTGCATGTTTAAATGTCGAAAGATGAGGAGCAGCACAAGTAATGACACAGACAGAGAGGAGGCGGTTAATGTACATCTTACTGGTGCTGCAGCTGCTGGCGTAGATATAATACGGCTCTGTAATACATTTTACCACCTTTCTTTAAAAGTCTATTACTAAACAAGACTCACTGTTCTAGCAGCTCTGTGGAGGGCTTCCGCGGACTAAGAATTTTCCTAGCCAACCAATAGTCATCATTTAGGGCCATTAGTCGAATAGTCGCCCGCATGTTTACAATATTAATTTAATTATTAAATGATATATTTTGGGCGGGGCAACACAATGGTTTGAGTTGAAGGCGTGAGAAGGAATAGTATCAGTAACATTGTTAACACTGTGCTGCATTACAGAGAAATACAAAGCCGTCCTAATGAACCTTCATTAATAAAGGCCTGTATTTTATCTACAAGTGCACGTCACACACTGAGCGAGCCGCCTGTTAATGACGCTGTCGGCAAAGCAGTAATGATTGTGCTAAGTGGCTAATGGGCATGTAGCTACTTCCATGTTTCAGATGATACGTCATGTTTGTAGTAGACTCACAAATCAGTCTTTAGACGCTCTGCTTAACTAAAGACTGATGACTTTCTCCCTGATTTTGTGTTTAGATGGGCGGATACAATTTCAGAGTTTAAAAAACTCCCTACATTGCAGAACCAATAGTAAATCTGCAGGGCGGTCCTTCGGTGGCTCGCTGAACTCTTGTGCTTGTAAACATAGTCCCACTAGAAACACATGTAGCAGTACAAAATGGCTCAGCCGTGCTCGCAGAAAACGCCTCAAAGTTAGTGGATGTTTGTCGCGTTTGCGGCGACACATTCTCGCCAACTAAAAGAAACAAACATAATCTTTTACAAGGCCATGACTCATCCGTCCAGCCGGACTATAGAGCTGTGTGCATGTTTAGCTGGGCTAACCATTAGCTGTTAGCCCTGTTAGCCGTTAGCGGGGTCTGTAATAGGTAATAACTCATTAAACGGTCCGTGAAAAAAATATCTTTTCCAGCGGATATCTTAGTTACAACATGATTGAGCTAGCAAAGCAGTTTTGTGTTGCTATGTGTGGTATTTATTCAGTTATGGGAAATCACAATGTCTAGAAAGCATCAGTGGCTGCAGCTGACAGGGACAGCTAACAGCAGCAGCAAAGCTAACATCAGGACGTCATCTGTTAAAAGCCTCCCATTGTCGGATACGACATGAAACTACTCCAGTTAGCTCAATCATGTTGTAACTAAGACATCCGCTGGAAAAAATATTTTCTTCACGGATGAGCACACGTTCGATAAAACAGAGTTAAATCTCTCGGCATCCATTTTCAAGCTCTCTGTGTGTTTGTGTCCTTGCGGACGAGAAAAGGGGGAGCACACATTTCCGAGTAGGCGTGTCCTTTTCAAAAATGCAAGAGGCGTTGCTTTGTTGCCGGCCGTTTTCGCCGGTGTGTTAAACACACTTTAGAAAGGAGTGTCCCCAGACTATCAGAAGGCGGAGATCTCTGATTGTCTGGTGGCGAGACTATGTTTGTAGTCGACCAATGAAGATGAGTTTACATATCACCTTGGGTTCGTCCTTCACCTTCTCAAAATGATCCCACACTTTGGATTTCCTGCCCGACATGTCATTAACTAGCCTGTGGAATAAGGCTAGTTAATAAGGTACCACATGGTCCAGTCATACAGGTTTTGAGGCTAACATGCTAACAAAGGTAATGCTGACAGGACTGATTTAGAAATACTTTCTACAACACTTAATATTCTTTCATGGCATAAGTGTGTTGTTGTAAAGCTACTTAATGTAACCTCCTCATGTAACAGTAGGATATTGAATGAATTAGCAACCCCACTGATCAGGTTAGGTACCAAACAGGCAAGGCACCAAACCTCCAACTGTTAGGGGCACCTGTTCATGGGCAGCCCCCTCGCTCTGACATCTCTCCATTTAATGCATGTGTAGGTCCTGTTTGTGCGTGTGTGTGACAACAGAGTGAAAAAATTGAATTTCCCCTCAGGGATTTAAGAAGTACAGTACAGGCCAAAAGTTTGGACACACCTTCTCATTCAATGCGTTTTCTTTATTTTCATGACTATTTACATTGTAGATTCTCACTGAAGGCATCAAAACTATGAATGAACACATGTGGAGTTATGTACTTAACAAAAAAAGGTGAAATAACTGAAAACATGTTTTATATTCTAGTTTCTTCAAAATAGCCACCCTTTGCTCTGATTACTGCTTTGCACACTCTTGGCATTCTCTCCATGAGCTTCAAGAGGTAGTCACCTGAAATGGTTTTCCAACAGTCTTGAAGGAGTTCCCAGAGGTGTTTAGCACTTGTTGGCCCCTTTGCCTTCACTCTGCGGTCCAGCTCACCCCAAACCATCTCGATTGGGTTCAGGTCCGGTGACTGTGGAGGCCAGGTCATCTGCCGCAGCACTCCATCACTCTCCTTCTTGGTCAAATAGCCCTTACACAGCCTGGAGGTGTGTTTGGGGTCATTGTCCTGTTGAAAAATAAATGATCGTCCAACTAAACGCAAACCGGATGGGATGGCATGTCGCTGCAGGATGCTGTGGTAGCCATGCTGGTTCAGTGTGCCTTCAATTTTGAATAAATCCCCAACAGTGTCACCAGCAAAACACCCCCACACCATCACACCTCCTCCTCCATGCTTCACAGTGGGAAGCAGGCATGTGGAATCCATCCGTTCACCTTTTCTGCGTCTCACAAAGACACGGCGGTTGGAACCAAAGATCTCAAATTTGGACTCATCAGACCAAAGCACAGATTTCCACTGGTCTAATGTCCATTCCTTGTGTTTCTTGGCCCAAACAAATCTCTTCTGCTTGTTGCCTCTCCTTAGCAGTGGTTTCCTAGCAGCTATTTGACCATGAAGGCCTGATTGGCGCAGTCTCCTATTAACAGTTGTTCTAGAGATGGGTCTGCTGCTAGAACTCTGTGTGGCATTCATCTGGTCTCTGATCTGAGCTGCTGTTAACTTGCGATTTCTGAGGCTGGTGACTCGGATGAACTTATCCTCAGAAGCAGAGGTGACTCTTGGTCTTCCTTTCCTGGGTCGGTCCTCATGTGTGCCAGTTTCGTTGTAGCACTTGATGGTTTTTGCGACTCCACTTGGGGACACATTTAAAGTTTTTGCAATTTTCCAGACTGACTGACCTTCATTTCTTAAAGTAATGATGGCCACTCGTTTTTCTTTAGTTAGCTGATTGGTTCTTGCCATAATATGAATTTTAACAGTTGTCCAATAGGGCTGTCGGCTGTGTATTAACCTGACTTCTGCACAACACAACTGATGGTCCCAACCCCATTGATAAAGCAAGAAATTCCACTAATTAACCCTGATAAGGCACACCTGTGAAGTGGAAACCATTTCAGGTGACTACCTCTTGAAGCTCATGGAGAGAATGCCAAGAGTGTGCAAAGCAGTAATCAGAGCAAAGGGTGGCTATTTTGAAGAAACTAGAATATAAAACATGTTTTCAGTTATTTCACCTTTTTTTGTTAAGTACATAACTCCACATGTGTTCATTCATAGTTTTGATGCCTTCAGTGAGAATCTACAATGTAAATAGTCATGAAAATAAAGAAAACGCATTGAATGAGAAGGTGTGTCCAAACTTTTGGCCTGTACTGTATATCTTCTTCTTTAGTATTTAAACCCAGCAAGACTTGTCTAAGTAGGCTAATTGCATATTAGATACACACACAGCATTGTAGACTAGACAATGTCATACATGCATACATACAATTTTTTCCACAAGTATCATCATATACCATATATCCCGGTGAAATGTCAGCAAGATATGAAAAAACAGATACTGCCCAAGCCTATTATGTGCTTACTATAGTGCATAAATTAATGTATAAGTATGAACAGTGAATGAGAGCAGCCTGAAACTACTTCTAGCTAATATAGGCCTGCTGTGATAGGTTGTTGGATTTCTGAACTTTTCTGAGAGGAACCTCAAGGTATCAATTGGATGTCACATTTAGTTTCACATGTCTTGTATGTAATGTAACATATTTGACAGTGTTTTGCATCCTATTACTCATTTATGGAGACGTCATCCTTGATTTTCAATGAACCACCTCGAGCAAGCAGCATCTTTTACAAAGTTCCTGCTGTACTTCTGTGTGGTGTGAGAGTCTGCCGGGACAGGGTTCATTATAGGCCTGTCTCATTACAGCAGCCCCCCCACCACGAGCCTGGAGGGGAGCAGAGATGCAGAGCCTCCTTGTTTTAGCCCTTTAGAGGTCAGTGGTTGATTAAAATGTTGAGAAGTGGAGGTTAATCAGCCACTGACCCTCGGGGTGATGCTGTCTTTCATGGTCTGTTTTAATCAATAAGTGTGAGCACTGGCACAGACGAACTCCTCTGCCTCCTTATACGGAGCACCCCTACTTCCCTTATACTGCCAAGTGCCTGCCTGTCTCATTACCTATTATCTGTCCTCTCCTCGTGTAGATGTTTAGAGACAGAGGGCCATACTTGATCCATGAATTCATATTATTAAATAGGCTAAAAGGTTAAATTCAAAAAGTATTGTAAGGTGCAGCTCAGCGAGCTTGATGCTGGTTTCATGGCTCATCTGCCAATAAAAGGTGTTGGACTGCAACTTCCACATGATGTCTGTAACCACAGGAACTAATCCATCACATCCTGTGGAGATGCAGTCTGACATGCTGTCAACATGACTGCACATCAAAGCCTAAAAGTCAAGAGGCAAGGTGTTTTCTTTTTTAACTCCTACAGTCAACAGCTACAGAAATAGAAACAGATCTGCAACTCTTTCTTGACCACCTAGAACAATTAGATAGAGCCAGCAGGAGAAGCTAGCTTTAATGCTGTGACAACATCCTATTGTACATGTGTGCAGGATTTCTCTATCTTACTTTCATTATCTTACTGTGAAAATATTTAGTGTGTATGACCTCCACAAACACAGTGTTCTGCTTGATGAGGAATATATCAATTTAGGGAAACAAGGTGCTCTTAACATGCCTCTTCTCAGTGCATTTAATCTTAATGTGCTCCGCCTGCTGTGCAGTGACAGCCTTGCTTCCTAGAAATTACATTTTTATACAAATTATTTGAAACAGCAAATATGTTTTTCAGGTAAAAGTAATGCAGAGCAAATTGCGTTTTCTATTAAAGGTCCAGTGTGTAGGACTTAGAGGCATCTATTGGCAGAAATTGAATATAATATTCAGAGCTATATTTTAATTGGTTTATAATCACCTGAAAATGAGAATTGTTGTGTTTTTGTTACCTTAGAATGAAGAATGATTCATTTATATTCACATATGGAGTGGGTTCTCTTCCACGGAGTCTGCCATGTTGTTCTACTGGCCGAGAATGGACAAATAAAAAACTTGCTCTGGTTAGGGCTTTTTACATTTTCACATCAAACGCCATAGCTCTCGTAACTTTGAAGGTCCAGTGTGAAGGTTTTAGTGGTGTCTAGCGGTGAGCTTGCAGAAATGAAACTTCTCCCATGTGCTAAGCATGTAGGAGAACTATGGTAGACAACACAAAAACATGAATGCCCCTATCTAAAGCCAGTGTTTGATTGGTCAGTTGTGGGCTACTGTAGTTCTTTTTTTGAAAGTTCCCTCCATTTCACCGTGTTACTCCCCCCTTCCCCTAGACCTCAGGGACGTAATATATTTGGGGGCTCGTCCAGGATCTTTCAAAAAAAAGAGAAAAAGGCAAGCAAATCGCCAGTTTAAAGGAAGTTTATTTAAAACGAAAACGGAAAAAAGGACCACCAACAAAAAACAAGCTCCAAAAGGGAACCAGATCGCGTCTTAGAGACAAACAACTGTCACAGCCTTCTGGCCCACTGGCACTACTCCTCCTTTATTCATTTATACCCTTGCTGATGAGGAATGATGAGGATCAGCTGCACGCTGAAAAAAGAAAGAAAGGGGAAAACACAAAACAAAGGGAGGGCCCAAAACACACCGACATGGCACCTTACACCACTGACCTATTTCCAGCCTCACCGCCCCCAGAATTTAGTTTTCCTCCACTCACCCTCTGCTTGTACATACCATTTGTCTCTGCTCCTGCGGCAGCTCGACTCCTCTCCTCACCACTGAGTCATACAGAAAACTCTGTTGCTGTTGCTGTCTTGTGTTTGTCGAAGCCTGGATAAGGAGAGACTCGTTGAGGTCAATAAATTCCCAAGCTAAATGACCCACAATCCCGTCATTATAAAGACAATGGCCAAAGAGATATTGCCTGGCGAGTCATGGCTCTGGAGATTGACTCGTCTGGTGAGAAATCAAGTTTTATTAGGGAATGTCCACACGGTTTTAAGCTAATGCACAGGTGGAGGAAGCACAGATCGTTCAGTAAAAGTAGTATTAACTTTGTGTGGTTGTCTGTTGACAAGCTGCAGCACGATTTGTCAAGTGTGTACTAAGGGCAGCACTTGACACTCTTCACATCACATGCCACACGCCGGTGTCGTTTCAGGTTAAGGTAACACAATCATTCTTTTTTCAGGTGATTATAACCAAATGAAAACATAGCTTTCAATATTGTATTCTATTTCTGCCAGTCCTAAATCCTACACACTGGACCTTTAAATGATGAAATATTGCAAATAAACATACCTGGATAGTTGCAAAAATGTTGATACTAAAATGTTCACTGACAACTTGTTTTTCGTCAAAGTAGGCAATCTTGCAATACAGTATCCACTAGTGGTTACTACAGCGTTACTTGGACACAAACCCTGGATTCTAGTTTCAAAGTCCTGCACTTTCAATGTCTGCTATCCCACCCAATTACCTCCCTGTGATTCCAGCACGGTGCCTAAATGTAATATTCCATTAACTCAAAGAAACATTGTCTCTGAGCAGAACCCAGATAGTGCTTATGATTACACCACAACATAATTAGGAAAGCAGTGTAGTAATTTACTAACGTAATTTCTAGGAGACAGAGTCGGCACTGTAAACAACGCTTTTATATACTATGGGTAAATTTCATTTTCTGCTGAACTTGGTTGGTAAAACATCAACTTCCCATCAGTGTTTTTGTCGGGTTTTCTGCATATGTGTGTCCAGATATCTCTAAGCACATATACTTACATGAACGGGGGTCTAAAGTGATGTGTGCTCCTGTGATGAAGCTATTCCCCAGCTGGATTAGGGGTCTGTGGAAGTCGTTACGTCTGGTTTAGTGTGATGTCCCCTGGGTTCTGCTGCCGAGAATTAGTATCAACACCTCCACTGTTTATTTCGACCGGCATCGAACTCTGGGTCACTCCACTCCTATCACAACTAATCCTGGTGATGTGGTCACACATGCATATTAGAATACACACCACGGCCCTCGGTGGGAGGAGGGAGCAGAGAGGTAGAAAGTGGTGGAGGGAACCAATGAGAACCAGCTGTTGCAGCCCCGATCTGCTTTCTCTTGTGTGTTTATAAAGTCAGCGGGGCACACACCAGCAGAAACACAGTGTTTTCTTTACTGATTGTGGTTTCACTCCCAGATTGGGGGTATTTTAGCATATTCTTTACATTACTTGAAGATCACTTTAAGTCCCTAAGACCGATATACGACAGTGTTGATTCTTGATCAATATTCAGAAGTGATCTCCTCTCGTCCTTTAAGTGTCTGTTGTTCGCAGATGTGTCGGAGCTCTGCAGGGCCTGAGGATTGATATACGGTGTCAGAGGGAAACTGAATCAGAGGGCTTGTGATCTCCTGAGCCGGAGCAAAAACAAAACAACACCGCCTCCAACTCTCATGGCTCAGGGATAATTTAAAATAAATAGCGCTGTGTCGCAGTGCTGCTGCAGACTAAATACTAATTTGTGCTGCAGTCAAAGGATGCTAACAGTGTCTCACATTCTCATTTTGTATAATTCCCATCTGATCAAAACTGTCCAGTCTTTAATTATCTTGCTGTGAGGCACCTCCACAGGGTTAAACCCCACATGCACATCATTATTGTATTGCATTGTCTTTTTTAAAGAGGCTGATTTGAATGTTGTTGTATCCCATAGTTCAGTCACTGTTTGCTGCTCTACAGATGAGCTCATATCTCATTGTCATACCACATTAGCATTATCTACTGCTGTGGTTGTAGAGGGGACAGTGTTGTGGCAGTTATTCAGCCACACCAGTCTGCACCTGCCTGACGACAGATTTGGCTGTCCCTGGTCCTGTGACTAACAATGGTTTTCATCATTGATCGATCTGCAGATTATTTTCTGGATTCGCTTGAATTTCTCTAATAACATAACTTTGTTTACATTACAGTTGAACGTGCTGATGTGGGGCTATTACGAGGTATCTCATTTATGTAGTAGCTTTAAATAGAAAATGTAAAACTTTGAATTATTCATATTTCAGTGTTTACACACACAGACTTTGAATGAAAAAGGCATAAAAACCAATTGGAATAAAATCACTTTACATGTAAACAGACTGTGTTATACAGTAAACAAACCGTTTTATACATCCAAAGACATTTTGTAAAAATGAACTACATGGCACCCAGACCAGGTGCCTAATTGAGACCGGCGCTTATTTGTCAAAATATGTAGCCACACCAGGCTAGTAAAAGGGATTGGGCATTTAACTGGGACTATGCTTTATTTAAAGTTTTACGGTAGTTTAATTTCTTCCATTTTTCCGCTGTATTTATGTGTATAAATATGATACATATAATATCACTTGCATCACTGTACCTTGCATTTTGTGTTCCTGGCAGCTTTATACTTGCTGACAACGTGATAAGTCACACTTGAGTTGGTGCTGAAACAAGGATACCATGCATATGTCATGTGGACACTTCAAAAGGTGCTAAAAATGGACAAAAATGAATGCATAGGAAAAAAATACCAAAATGAACCTGGACTTCAGAAGGACAGAATGTCAGAAAATATAAGATTCCTTATTTTCCCCCAAGAACCGGCAAATCCAAATATGAAACAGGGGCTTTGGGAGTCCTCTGCCAGAAAATTTTGAGCATCAAACACTTGTCGTGACTTAATATGTACTATTTTGTGCAACAATTTATGTTGTACGAGTTTTAATTTTGTCAAAATAAAAGTCCTAAATGAAAGGTGGCACAGTGGTGCAGTGATTAGCATTGTTGCCCCACAGCAAGCTGGTTCCTGGTTCAAACCTGGGGTGGAGGGTTTGAACCTTGGGTGGGGTTCCTTCCACAGTCAGACATGCAGGTTAATTGGTGACTCTAAGGTCCCGTTTATATGACGATTTCAACTGAAAACAGTAAACTTTAGTTGTGTTTTGGCCGATCGTTTACACGACAGCAGCGTTTTGGGTGCCTGAAAACGCAACGTTTTGAAAACGGGTTCCAGAGTGCAATTTTTTGGAAACGGCTCCATCTCCGTTGTCATGTAAACTTGCAATATGCAGTTCCTCTGAAAATGTAGACTTTTTGCACATGTGCATTACGGTTCCAGTCACTAGGCATGCGCGACAAAGTCGACCATCACAACAATAATGGCGGACTCCAGAGCTCTGCTTGTGCTGCTCACCCTGTTGAATTGATCAACGCTTCCCCATCATAGTGTAGATTTACTGTAGCAACTCCAGCTTGTCTGTCCAGACAAACGTTTGTGCGGTTGCCATTTTGTTTGTTTATACATCGCTGCTCTGTAGAGGGAAGCGTAAGCGTCACAGCGCCAACTACTGGCCTGGCATGTATACTGCAGAGTTTTTGGTCATTTTTGCAGATCCGTGTGCACAGCTATTGTTATCAAAATGTCGTCTAAATGCGGAACTTTTTTCAAAACGAACATGAGAAAGGATTCTGTTTTCAATGGACCGTTTTCGTGTAAACATGGCCTAAATTTCCCTTAGGTGTAAACGTGAGATAAATGTGGGTTGTGGGTCTCTATGTGTCAGCCCTGTGATAGTCTGGCAACCTGTCTAGGACGTACCCCGCCTCTCGCCCAGTGTCAGCAGGGATAGGCTCCAGCCCCCCCAAGTCCCTAAACAGGATAAGCGGTTACGGAAAATGGATGAATGAATGAAAAGTCCTCTGGTACTGTTATGTTTATGTCGGGGGCGACAAACCTATGCCCAGTTGTGTTTTACAAATCCCCAGTTCTCAATCCAGAGAGTGTTTGGCATTTCTGCTTCAAAAACAACTTAATGAAGGAATTGATTATTAAAACAGCTGCCAGTTAATTTTCCATTAATAGACTAATCAACCAACAATCCGCTGTAGAGCTGAAAACATTTTCTCCTATTAAGTCAATTAGGTACCTTATTGTTCAAATTGCTTTTCGCTTTACCACTCAGGATTAAAAAACAAAAAAAGGTGATTAATGAGGACAAGAAGCAGCATCGACAAACAATACAGTCCCAAATCACTTATCTTATAAAACAATCTGTACAGCACACACCTCCTTGTTAGATATGTGGCGTATGCCCTATTGAAGCTGTGAGGCTGTGAGAAAGAGGAGCACTCTTAGCTTTGATAGTGTTGGAATTTCATCATCTGCCTTCATGAAACAAAAGCAGATAATCAGTGGAGTTAACACACATGTGAAGGCTATTTTTATACACCTGTGTTTTACTCTTAACATAGTACTCTTACAGTATACTTTGCACATTGTGAGATTTGCACCAGCTATGTGTTTTTATAGTAAAGCACATGGCCTCATCTGCACAATCCATACCTGTATGTAAATATATATCAAATATGTATAATGTCCTGTTAGAGCTCAACTACATGGCAGGTTTTTTGCATATATGTGTGCAAGCTTCAGGGCATATACTCCTAATAAAATATTCATTCGTTGCTGCTTAAAATACTGCTGAAATTGTCAGTTGATGATATACGAGCCCCCACTGTCCTCTGTTCTTACTTCCATTAAATATCTGTGTATTTCTTATTAGTTGGCTTTTAATGAAACATTGAAAGCCCATTACTGTTTGCTGCATCAGTCCAGTTCCCCCACTGAGATGCTTATCTTATCTCTGATTCATGCTTCTTCAAATAAACAAAGGTGATGAATGAGCTTGGGTTTTTGTTGGTGTTGGTGTTGGTGTTGGTGGTGGTGGTGGTGGCGGCACAGATGGATGAGGAGAGCTGCACAAAAGAAGGACAAGATGGGTGTGAAGTAAAGCCAGGCATCTATTTTTGCCTTGTGATTAGAACACGTGTGTTGAAGGTTAACTGTAAATGCAGATGTTAAGAGTGTTAATTGTTGAATTGGCATTGTTTGTCCGTTGAGGCTACAGCAAGCAGATGGTTAACTTAGCTTTAAGCAATGACTGGCAACAGGGAAACAGCTGCTCCAGCTCTGTCCAAAGGTAACAAAATGCACCTCTAAAGCGCACTAATTGAAATGTTATCTCTTGTTTGTTCAGTCTGTCGAAATGCCCAAATGTAAAAACTTCAATTCACCCGATGACCTCATATTTAACAGATAAAGTGGTATCAATTGCGTTATATAACTCTCCACCGGGGAGAGAATAAGCGTATTTCACAAAATGTTTAACATTTGGCCTGAGTTTCTGTTTACGCTCAGTGTTACCAAAAACTCATTATCCTTGAGGTCTAGCAAATGTATTGAATGCAATTACTTTCTAATAAAAACATTTACACAGCTGATTTTTAGGTATTTTAAATCCTGCATTGTGCACATCTATTTTTACTGACTCAACCTAGTCACCAGGAAAAATTATGCCACTGTACATTTCTGCAAACACATTACACATTACACATTACATTTACATTACATTTGCATGATATTTCTCCAGCAGATACATTAAAACTTAAGTTACAACAGCGCTCTGGTTAGAGTGTGGTTAAGTTTAGGCACAAAAAACATTTGGATATGGAAAAGATCATGTTTCAGCTTTAAATACCCCATTTGGGGGGCACAACCTTCTGTAAAAAACAACCTGCTAACAGGTTGCTACGAAACACCCACGACTGGAGCCGAAAAAGCTGATGGAAAACACGGATGGGTCGACATTTGACCTCTCGCTAAGCCCCGCCCCTTTGTGATGGTTCAACAAGCTGTCGGAGTGAGCATGGAGCCCACACTGTAACTAACTGCACTCCCTGAAGAAATATTATCATATTTTTGAACGAATTATACTGTAACTATAGGCTACAGATCACAGTGTAAAAGTGAACCACCACATCACTGCTGATCGCCACAGAAGACAATGAATATAAAAGGAAACTTTGCTGATATTGAACCAGCTGTGCGGCATCGCAGTGTGTGCAGATAAACGGTATTTGGCTTCGCCCCTGTGACGCTGCCAGCTCCTGGACCTCTGCCGCCGAACAGGAAGACAAACAATGTTCATCTGCACACACTGTGATGACACACAGCTGGTTGAATATCAGCAAAGTTCCCCTGCTTCCCTTCACTGGTTCCTGTACAGCAGGGTTGGCCTTTTTTTCACTGTTATAATCATTAAAAAGCAAAAGCAGCATGTGTATACATTCAGTAGGCTATATCTTCAGTAGCTAGCTAACGTTAGCTAACCCTACACTTTCCAGGGTTTGATTTTGGTTTTGGAACAGGGAAGAAACGTATATCTTTTCCAACCTCTCCAGGTAACGAGTATCATTAATACACGACGTGCCCCAGGCACAACATTTAGCTCCAAATCCACAAAACCAGCCTGAAAATGAAGGAAATCTGAAACGATTGCATTAGAGTCAATGGAGCACAGCTGAGTTGTTGTCGGACCCTGGTCTGAGCCGGCCTGATTCTACAATATGATTGGCCAGTCTGCGTCCTGGGGCGGGACTAGTGAAGGGTCAATTGGAACCTATGAAGCCACTGCAAACACAGCAATGACTTGCTTAAACACAACCGGTTTTGCTTGTGGGTCTCAAACAGTTGGCTACAACTTGGCAGCCATCTTACCTAGATGACACATCATCCATCGTCCCCACCACCTCCCATTAACAAAGTCAGTTTGTATATTACATCATGTACGAATGTTGATTTGATACGTAAAAGACTAATACCAACATTTTCATATTGCGACTGGGCTGACAAGTTAGCACTAGTCACTCTTCTTCTTCCCTGCTTCTCTTGACAGATTGCTGTGTTTCTTGGCACGTTACCACCACCTGTGGATCAGAGGAGTAATGTGATTGTGTGCATGAGAGCAAACAAACAAGTCATAAAATTGCTCCATAATGCTACGAGTGGTCAGACACTCCACAGGGCGCCTTTAAGATTATACCTCTTTAGCTGCAGCCCTCCTAACGACGTCTCTCCAGTGCACAAGAACAAAACTCTCACCAGTCTGTGCTTTCACCACGTGCTGTATGTGGTCCATTCAGAACACCATCCATTTCCCCTGCAGTTTGAAGAACTACTGCAGCTTGATGAATGATAGTAAGAGGCAAACTAAAGCCAAATGATTTTCACCTCACTGACAGTTATGGAGAATTACAGTGATACTCCTGAACCTTGGGTCTCATATCGTAATGTATGAGTGTGTGTCATGGAGATGAATGGTGATTATATTGTGGTGTATTGTCCTCCGCAGTGAGCGCTAAACGATGTGATGATGACACGTGGCGTAAATCTGCCTCAGCTGTTGCCGCGACGGAGCGGTGCGTGCGTAGCTAACCGCGTGTGTGTTTACCTGTTTGACATGCAGAGGGCAGCGCTGCAGTAATTAATGACTAGCTGCTAAACGGTGCTATGTGTTCCTACATGGTAATGAGAAGGCATCGATGTGGGTCCAGGCGTGACAATCAGCTCAGCGGAGAGAAACCGTGGGGGACACACAGGTGACACCCGGGTCACACAGGCCTGGAGACAACTGTCTGCATATCAAAAGGATTTCTTGTGGGACTTTTCCGCCATTGTTCCATAGGACCATAATTCTGCCAGCATGTATGTCTGAATCAGCATGGTGGCATCGGCTTTGTTGTTTCATGGTTGTGTGCTTTTCATTGTGGCTGCAGATTACAATAAAGAGTAATTGGAAGATCTGACACAGATTCCTATGACAATTATGCAAATGCACACAACAAAAAATTAAATATCCTTTAAAGTAGTGTGATACTATTGCAGCGCTCTCCGGCAGTCACTGGAGCTTTGATAAAGAGAGATTGTTTTCTCCTCAGTTGGAATTGCGGCTGGTTATTGTTTGAGGCGCAGCATTGTATCCGACTGGCTCGCCTGGCGACGATGCAAATCCAGAGAGGTTTCATTAAAATACAACTTATGGCCTTTGTGTCAGAGCGAGAGTGTCAAAGCTTTGTGCATTACAGTATCCTCGTTGTGATAGTTATTGTCATGGCACCATTCAACTTAAACGCTCCTGCACTCCCACGTGAACTAATGACGATGCTCTCTGCTTGTTGTTCACTTCTGCAGAGCTGAAAAAGTTATTACTGTCACACTTAGTAATCAATATGAGCCAGCCTGGATGTTATGACAAAAGTCTGTCTCTCTCTGGATATTATAGAATCAGCAGTTACAGTATTCCTCTGCATCTAATTTTCACATCGCAGAGCACTCGGCTTTGCTTGTTGTTTCCTGCATGAAAGGAAATAAATCCAAGTTGGCAGCAGAAAGTTGTCTGATGATTTTAAAGTCCAAAGACATCCCTGCATTAGTGATATTGCTGCTTTTCACAAACCTCCGTTAGCGAGCTTCAAAAACACTCATCACTATGAATGAAGAGATGCTCCATATTAATTTATATGGTCCATCTCTGTTTTGCCACGGTAGCAGACAGATCCCATCAGTCTGCGTGAAAAACATCAGCACTTCCAAATTTTATCAAAGTGTGCAGAAAATCAGTCGTGGCTGCCGCTTACGGCGGCATCGATAAAATGAAATTAGTGTTCTGTCAAGGTGACGGTGTACCATATTCCCCACAAGCCCCTATGATTCAATTTTCAAATGCAAATTAAATTTACTTGACAGAACATCTGATTCAGTCATGTTGATATGTGAAGTGATTCCGTAATGTTGGTAATATACTGCCTATATGTGGCTCAATCAGTCTCATCAGTCAGCATTTGATCCACTGTTTAATAATGATGCTGAAACTGGGAGCTTTACATTTATGTATATGTGTTCTAGGATGTATCTTTAATGTTTATGATTTTGCAAGTAAGTCTCCCCAAAGTGAAAGTAGATGAAATTTCCCCCTTCATACTCAATAATGAGCTTAATTAAATAGCTTTGGGAATGCTGGAAAAGTCCCCCGATTCAACGCTGTCAGATAACATCACACAGAAGGTCGTCAGTCATGACGGTAAAATTTGCATATTTCTCACAGTTTCCATTTTTGTTTTATTTTGAATTGTTATATGTTTGTTTTATATCTGCAACCATGTTATTTGGCCGCTGCCTGTCTCAGCCAGGACACTCTTAAAAAGGCGATTCTTAGTCTCAATGAGTCTTTAACTCCTGGTTTTATTAAAGGTAAAAAGGTAAAACAATACATTCATGCTCATAAGTCAGGTCATGATTTACACCAAAGTGGAAGCAAAGGATCTTAATGTTCCAGACTTTTTGGGGAGGTAAAGCTCGCTCACTGATCTTTGCTGGTCTGTTCGAATATTGCTCGTTAGTTTGATAAAGGTTATTTTAGATGCACGAACCCCTCTATTGCAGTCTCATTTATGATTCAGTTTGAGAAAACTGGTGAATATTATGGAAAATCTCACCATATGATGATTGCCACATCATCCTATTTCTGGATAATGTGTTTCAAAATGTCATCCATCAATGGTCACTTGGTTCTAAAAAGAATTCCTCAGGTTTTTGGGTTGTAGTACAAAAACATTGATGGCACACAAGAAATCTTGGCGGCTCATAGATGTATGTTTAAGATATTTATAGCGGATATAATTTGTATATCGAAAAGTCTGTCTTGGCCAAGTTGTGTCATGTCACCTGCAGATTTGACTGTGGCCACTATTCAAAACCTCTGCCGGCTTGATCGCATTCTCGTGTAGCTGATCAACCAGAGAACCAGATATTTCAAATGAAATGCTAATAGCTTCTTTGCATGTGATGTCATACATTGGTACTCTGTCCAGATGGCAGGCAGAAAGAAACCGGAGAAAAAACCCTCCACAACACTGCACAAATGCTTATGATTTGCGTTGTTTATGACGGTGCCAATCTATCAAGTTAGTAAAAAAAAAAAAAGGCCACTTGATGTAGACGGAGAATAAATAGAAAAGCTCATCAAGAAACAGCAGCAGATGTGGATCAAAACCCTTTTTCTTTAGTATGGAGAAGCGGAGTCAACTAATTTCAAGTGTAAACATTAAACCATTGTGTTCAGCATGCCTCGAGTTGGATGCAGTAACAGTGTGCTGTAAAAACACAACTTATTCTCTGTGTTTTAATAGTTTCGCCAGACCTCTGGGAACAGTTGACCTGGTAGGTAGAGAATAGTGGCTAATGTTAGCTAATGTTAGCTAGTAACGTTAGCCTAACTGTGGTGCATCCATGCACTGAGCTGAAATCAAGTGGCATCCTCCGGGGCTTAAAAACAAAGGCAACACGTAATTGCCAAAAACTGCAGTTCTTTGAACGGCCACTTGAGGCTGGGTCCAAATGTCAGTCAGTCCCCATAGAGTCCCATGTTAAAATACCAGCTTTACAGCAGAAATGAAAATGTTTACAGCCTGGTACAAAAAGCAGTTTTCGCCTCGATGTCTAATTTCCTAGTATATGACAACTGTATAACTCACCCATTTTAATTTTAGTAAGGCTTAAAGTTATAATACATAAAACATAATTAAGTTTGGGCCTCTGCGTTAGTCATCTTCGCCTTCTCAGTCAAGTCCATCCCTCGCTCCTTCACAGCGCCTGCCCCTCTTCCAAATATGGTCACTTCTGGCTCCAAAAAACTAAGATGGCGACGGCATAATTGCTCAACTTGAGGCCCAAAGTGGGAGCGCACAAACCAATGGGTGATGTCATGGTAACTACATTCATTATTGTTAGTCTACTTTGTCTCACCTGGCCAAAAACAAGAAGGCAATTGTTTCAGTTGTGGGCTGAACCGCACATGAAAGACTTATTAGCCCATTAGACTCCTGTACTCTTTCATCAGCTATTGTGTAACATTAGTAATATTAGGAGGAGGAGAAGATAACTTTTTATTGATGATCACTCCACACTACACAAATCATTTAAGTTCCTTCGCTTTGTATGGATCGCATCCACATTCCATTTTCTGATGATACCAGCTGCCTGTAGGTTCATCCGACCCTTTTACATAGTTACGTTCTTCTATTTCCAGTTCACGCAGTATATGGATTTATCACTTCCTGCCCTCCGTCTTAATTTAAAGTGTCATAATAGTCACATGATTGCAAACAAACTATTAATCAGATCACCACCGATGAACCATGGGATTACAGAGTCTGTCTTCTCTTCTTCTTCTTCTCCAATACTGTCTGTATTGTGTCTGATTGTTTAAAACTTGCGTCGCTCTTCTCTCTTCTTCTGATTTCCATCCAGAGATGCTCCTCCATGTTTTATATAATCCTTTACTTAGGTGGAATGTGTTAAATATCACAGGTACGGCCTGTATGCCTCTCCTCTTTTACCATTTCCCTTGTGTTGTTTTTATGCACTGAATGCGTCCTAATGTGAAACTGTTTTATGTGAAAGTGCTCATGCTGCTGCGTCGACCAGGACTTTCTGGAAGAAGAGATCTTGTATCTCAGTGGAACCTTCCTGACTAAATAAAGGATAAATAAATAAATAAAAATAAATAAAGCTTGCCCATCAGCCTCTCAATCTTTCAATTTTCTGCCATGGTGAAAAGCACTTAAATTTATCGCTCCATCTGTTTATTACATGCCACCTCCACTTCCTTCCCTTCTCCGCCCCCTGGTCCTCCTCTCCTCCTCTCCATCTGTGTATGTGTGTTCTCAATAACCTTTAAAGCCGTCAAACTCCTCCTGCAAGTGCCCTTTATGTCCTCCACCAATACCGTTCCAGGGTTTTTTCTTTGTGGAAGCAAAATAGGCAGTGATTGTGATTTTTAATTAAATTCATCAATTATGAGCTTGTGAAACGCAGACGTCGTGTCCCCACAAAACCAAGAGTTGTAAAGTCGGTGCAGAAAATGATAGTGCCGTGTTTGCAGTTTCCTGGACAGAGAGAGCTGGTTGTCTGCTGCCAATTTTAAAACTCTTTCCATTGCGCTTGACCTGTAATTTAAAGTACAAGAAATGGTAGCCATATTTCTGTTAAGGGGATTGATATCCACGGGGCTGTCAGCCAGGAAATAAAAAGAAGCCTTTACCCTGAAGAAAAAAGGGCCAAGGAGACCTTCGGTGTGAAAGTACATTAGGCCTAAACTGCCAGCGCTATCAGCTTGTAGCATGGAGAAATATCAGCTCTGTTGAGACTGGTGTTAGTGTGTGTGCATGTGTGTCTGTTTTATAGCGACTGAAAGACATTAGCTGTAACACAACTGTTCAGGTGTCGAGGAAGACAGAAATAGCCTGCCGCAGGTTGAGAATTTCCATCTGACAATAAGTTGTTTATGTCATCGCGTAAAAAGCTTTTCTGTGATTATGATTCCTCTCGCCGTCAGACTGGAGTTCTGTGGAGGAACAGGTTATTGATTTCTCCTGACATCAGTGCTAATTTCCTCTTTGGTGATCTGTTGAAATCACTATGAGTGACGAGCAATTGGAGAAGTGCTCCGCGCCACCGCCTCTTGTATAACAGCTGCGTTCAAACGCGGTATCAGAAAGATGTGAATGTTGAAGCAGCAGCTTTTTGACGTGATGTCGTTCTTTTTTTTCTCCTCCCTCTCTTTGTCACAGATCACATTCTTCATGCTGCTGTCAGCTGTGTGTGTGATGCTAAACCTGGCGGGCTCCATCCTCTCCTGCCAGAATGCTCAGCTGGTCAACTCTCTGGAGGACTGTCAGCTGGTGAGACCAACTGGACATTAACCCGTGCACTCTACAACTTTATACCCGGCACTCGAAAAGGGTGGACGAAAAGATGTCCATGTTAATGAGTCATTTAATCAGGCTGTCAGCTTGAGAGGCTTCAAAAAGTTCATACTGTCTAAATATATACCAATCAGCAACAGCATTAAAACCACTGACGGTTGAAGTGAATAACGTCAGTCATCTTGTTACAATGCAATGTTCTGCTGGGAAAACTTGGGTCCTGACATTCATGCCGCCTGACACGCACCACCCACACAAAGACTGTTACAGACCACGTACCCCTCCTCAGTCCCATCGGTACTACCTGATGGCAGTGTTCAGGAATGGCCCGAGGAACATGACTCAGAGCTCAAGGCCTCAACCTGGCCTCCACATTCCCTCGTTCCCAATCTGATTGAGCATCAGTGGGGCGTGCTGGTACCCCACTTAAGAACCCACGGGACTCAAAGGATCCAACGCCCTGGTGCCAGACACCACAGTACACCCCCAGAGATCCCGTGTCCTTGCCTTCTCAGGTCAGACGCCTCACTGTGGATGGCCACTGCCATCAGGGAGTGCTGTTGCCTTGAGGGGGTGTGCTTGGTGTGTAATATTGTTTCGCTGGGTGGTGCATTAAAGTAGCATCCACATGAATGCCAAGACCAAGATTTCCCAAAAGAACTTTGCATTGTAACGAGGTGATCAATGTCAAATGTCTGAATCTGATGATGCAATACACATCAAAAATCCCACCCCTTGTTCCCAGCAATAACACACACAGACATCACACAATCATAGACGGAAACTTAGTGTTTCCAGTGCTACCAGTATCTCAGACTTGACTTTACATGGTGTGGATTTGCCAAAATGTTAAGAAATAAAGGCTTAAAAGATAAAGTAGATTTCCTGAGGCTCAGAGTGCTCCATCAAAAGTGGCACCCCCAGAAATTTTTCACAGGGAAAAATGAAAATCTTGGATGGCAGACCAAAGCCAACAGCCCTAACTGAACTTCAGGAATCCTTTTATGCTGTTGAAGTTAAGAGGCTAGTTGCAAATTATGTCAATATAAGAGTTAAGGAATCGCACACTGATATTCTTTGGTTTCATATTTTACAGTTGATGTTGCTAGTCATGTGATATGCATAGACTAATACTGGTACAGTTAACACCTTGAGTTCCACAGCAGTCCTGTATTATGTATTCATACATGTGTTAGGCAATTCATTGTTCATTAAATAGGCTGGTTGTCCTTTTCTTAAAACACACAGCTTTAATTTGAAGGCGTTCATTGATTGTAAGGAACAAAACATTTACCCGGAGGAAGGGTTGTTAAGTTTAGGGGAGACTCATGGGTACCCAGAAGCCATTTTCATTCAGATATCTTGAAGTGAGAGTTAAAGGGAGCCCTTTGAAAATAGCTAGACCAGGTGTATCTCTGCAAAATTTAGCCTAACTTTAGAGCATTATTTTCCAACACATTAGGTACCAATGGATGCCTTATGTCGTCTAGTTTCACGAGACCACGCTCCTTTTGCACCTTTGCATCTTAAAAAATGAGTGTGCCATAAGCCCCTTTTACATGGCTAGATTTTCCGCGAATGTTGGGCCATTTTGCCGGCAAGCTGCGAGTGTTTAGACACACAGAGCTACACACAGGTGCCCAATTTTCCACCTCGTAGGGTAGACATATTGACGGAACCCTTTTAGTATAAACAGAACGAGGCAGCCTTCCGCAACGGGAGGGGCTGTTGAAGACTTGTGGGAGGAGCTGTTGATGACGCCGCACGTGCGAGCCACTGGCGGTGGACTAACAGTAAACAGCTGATAGCAGGAATTAGCGAGCAGCTAGTAGCAAGAGGGAAACGCAAACCTGACAGACACTGGAAAGATGAGCAACTGGAGAGACAAGGAATTGCGTGCCCTCCTTGTCCTCGCAAACGAAGAGGCCATTAATCGTCAAGTGACGGGTACGGTGAGGAACGGGCCGACTTACGAGAGAATTGTCAAAGGACTGACCAGCCGCGGCTTCCCTCACACGTTACTGGTTACGTCACACGCTGAGCTACACGTTTTGTTACTTGCTCACGCCCCCCATGGGTGCAGGCGCATTCTGTATAAACAAAAGTAGGTATGCGGCATTTTGCAGCACTCCCCGGTTTTGCTTTTATACTGTCAATGCTGAAAAAAGACTGACTGGGCTTTTCTGCAAATTTGCACAATTCCTATTTAAAAAGGGCTAATGACTCTTAAAGACAGACTGACACTCTCCTATATATCCATTCATGTATGAATATCTGCTGTAAGTTAAAAAGCTATCGACATAGAGCTAAAAACATCTACAACAACAAAACTAGAGTGCCACTAACTTGCCAGAGGATGGTGTTGCTGAGCATCCTAACATACTCAGTATATACAAAATAACAACACATGGTATGGATCAAATAACTGACATGTCATCCCGAACACATGTAGTGACTATGCCATAAGCCTGTAAATAAAAGCCTGAGATTGGTCCAAGACTTGAATTTTGTTGTTTTGAGTAATAAGCATGTGTTTATTGTCGCCTGCATGTGAGTCCGAATTTAAATTTATAACTGTCGACACATGGCAGGCTGACAGGCGGCACTTCTGCTCCGAGCAGGCTGCAGAACTGAGTCAGCATCAAAAGTGAACCGAACTATTTGTCTGTTAGTGACTAATGGCTGGTGATTATCACATCCATCTTTGCCAGAATCGAAAATAGCTAAAACACAGATAAACAACTTTTGAAAGCACTGCAGCCATTTAGTATTGCACCGCCATAAAGTTTCTAGACTCAGAAGAGACAGTTTAAAAAAAGAGGGCTCAATATCAAAGCAGCAGAGACTGAGATGGCCCTCGCACAGATAGATACATTAGAGAGGCCAGCACACTCCATCAGGAGGGCTTGTTTGATGGACAAACAGCTTTTCCCCCACCCTTTGAGTGTGGCAGTTTGGAACAAATATACACACTATTTTCTTTTCTTTTCTAGCATGACTCGATTTTTAGTTTGGAGCAGGTTGAGTGGATTTGAAAACAACTTTGACATAAGGTTTAACCTTTCTCAATGTCCCCACATTGTACCTCTGGGCAACGTTTGAGTCTTTGAGTAATGGTGGGCAATGCTGCCATGTTTTTTTAAGGTTAAATTCATAATGAATGGCATCTGTCACATATCCAGTGTTTAAGTACTACAGTGTGAATGATGCATCAGTCCTTCCCCAAAACGCTGGATCCTTCATTTCCCAAAATGCAGCCAACAGCTTCTTTTTGTTAGACCATCTGTTCTCTTGTAATGCCCCGGTATTTCAAACGCCATAACCTCAATTTTATACACAGGTCTTGTGTTACAGATTTCTTTTTTTAACCTCCATCCCTCGTATTGAGTGCACTTTTGCCCCTCGGAGCAGAGTTACAAAGGATGGTTGAAATCTTACCCTGTGAAATGGGACAGCCCTTCAGGACCCTGATATGTCATCTTTGTCATCATTGGTGGTGTTTGAATAAACAGACTTAACTATGCCAATAATGGTATTATCATAATGACACTTTTCCATTTCTCTGATGCAGATAGAGAAGCAATTTGTTCATAACTGCAGTTTCACACAATCAGTCAACAAGTCAACAAATAAAAAAAGAACTCTGCTTCATTACCAGGCAACTAGTGGTGCTCTGTAAGCTAACGTTTGCAACCCATGCTCCTATGTACCTGCTAGTGTGCACTGATATTAGAGGAGCGAAAAACAAGCAACTTCACTGCTGGACATAAGTTAAATTACGGGCGACATATGTCATGAAAAGGGGAAGAATGCAACGTGGAAATATGTCACGAAGTGACTCACACATTAATCAGCATTGTTATGTTATAAACAAAAAGACCATAATACATTGATATGACAAACTATTGTTATCATATTTAAAGTCTTTATTATCAAAGAAAATGCATTTGTAGGTTTCTTTTGTTGCTCATACAGCCATCTTGCTGAAAATTTCTTGTAACTATCAATTTGGAAAGTGCCTCTGATAAACCTCAACTTAGAGGGCCATGCAGCCCTTACACTTTACCCCACCCCTCTATCCCAGCAAGAGTCGGGACACCATACTGCTAGCTGTGAATATGCATGTAAAATGGAGGGCAAAGTTCTAGGGGATAAGGGTGTATTGAGATTAAGCATGTCGGTGAAGATTCTCAGTCATCCAGGTCATGGTAATTTTAAGTGCTATATCGTAGGCAACTGGACTTGCTTGAGTTTCTTGAAGACGTTTCATCTCTCATCCAAGAGGTTTAGAACTGAAGAAGCCTCTTGGATGAGAGGCGAAACGTCTTCAAGAAACTCAAGCAAGTCCAGTTTCCTATGATATAGCACTTAGGATTGAGACTGAGCCGTAGTTTCTGAGCCAAAGTTAAGATAAGCCCTGATGACATCACTAGGGTTGTTTCCTCAGATGTGATGAAGTTCCTCTAGAGCTACTGAAGATATTACACAACTGTTTTCACAAGCTGAGCCGAACTCTGAGTAAAATTGATGGAATTACCCTTTAATTGGAGCCTAAACAGGAACATCAAAATTAAGAATTCCAATATGTTATTTCCATGGCCAAAGAAAGTTCAGTAATATTTGGGAACATGAGCTACTCTCTCTCTCAAAGCCAGAAACCAGAGAAATAAGTCTTAAACTTGTGATGTCATAGAGTATTAAGTCTGGAGCTCCTCCATAGACAATGAATGGAGCGTTACCCACAGAATGTTTGTTTTCTTTTTTATATCCAAATGAGATTTATTCTATTGTAGTGTGTAGTGTACATTCCTCTGGCTGCTCTCACTGTCATCTGTAACATCTTTCACCATTTATTGCTCCAGACTTTAAACCCTATGACATCATAACTTTGAGTTATAGCGCTCTAGCTTTTGATTTGGGAGAGTTGTTCATGCTTACTAATATTTTTGGACTGTTTTAGACCATAGGAATAACATATGAGTTTTGAAAGTGGGTGTAGTTCCCCTTTAATATTTTAAAAGATGTTTTTCACAAGTGGTTTTCACCAGATAGAAACATGCTCTCTACACCTTGGCATCTCCAACAGCGGTGTTAACACATGGAAAACAGCAGAGCGCGCTTCAAAATAAGTGTATTAAGCTCTTCCTCCGTGCACTGGTGATCAGAAGTAGTTGGACACAGAACACTCAGTCTTCACATTTTCATAATGAGATGCTAAGCTGATTTTTTAAGCTGAATTTACAGCGCCAGGGTCTTCTATCTTTTTCATGACGGAAGACGCCCCTTGTGATTCATCCAGCAACCAACCCACTAACCCGACCGCTTCCACTTCAGAAGCAGCTTTTCTCCTTACAAAAGTGGGACCAGCCGCGTAGACCAACTTCACTGCTTTATGTGGCTCCCCAGAGACCCTCCCCCTGTCGTGACTGAAATGCTAACGTTCTTCATCTCCTCTCCCCAATGTAATTAACCCATACTTGTTGGGTTCATGTCCTGCTTTCTCTCAATCTGGGACACATAGCAGAGGTATGCTCTACCTCCATCCCTCCCTGGGTAGCTGCACATATTTCACAGCCACTCTTCTTTTGTTGTACACTTCTGATCAGCCATGTGCAGCGCGGTCACAATAAATTCTGTACATGTGTTTAGTCTCTCTGTTTGACTGTGTTCTCCTAAAAATACACTTCAAATCGAGTGTATCCTCCACCAAATTAAATTTAACAACAACACATCAGAACACCAAGCTCAGGTCTGATCAGTGCATCTGTCTGTGTGTGTGTGTTTGCGCGTTTGTGTGTGTGTCTGTGTGTGTGTTTTTGTGTATGTGGCGTGCATGCATGAGTGTGGATGTGTGTTCTCCCCTCCTCCCCCCCAGCTCAAGTTTGACAGCGATGGAGTGTGTGTGTGCTGTGAGCTGCAGCAGCAGAGTTCGAGCTGCAACAACCTGGGAGAGACACTGAAACTGAATCCGCTGAGGGACTGCAACACCATACGCCTACGACTCAAGGTGGGCAGGCGTCAACGTGTGTTTGTGTTGTGCTGATGGTGAGAGCTGATGATGTTTTCAAGTGTGAAAAACACATTATATATAAGTCACACTGTGTTCAGACTGCAGGTAAGTTGAGGTAACTTGTAGAATCCTTTTAATACGGACACAGTGTGCTGTATGTACTGTTTGGGTTTTCTAGTTCAAAGAATCAGTGCCGATGTATCCTTGTGCTTTTTACATCATAGCAAGTTTTCATCGCTGCATGATATTTTCTTTTGCATCATCGAAAACGGTTGATGTTGATTCATGCAGCCTTTGGCTTTAACCACAATTCATGTCATGTCACAATTGCATGTGACTGTTTGAAATCCATCCAGACTGAGAGACATCTCCAGGAAATCAGTTTTATTCAAACAGCAAACCAAATTGTGTAAATCTGATTTGCAAAATTGAATTCTGTGTGTTTATTTATTTGCTTTTGTTTTTTTTGCAATCCAGAGATGGAAGTCTAGCTGTGTGGAGACAAATGCTCAAACTACTTAATTTCTTCTGCAGATATTACCATTCATGATTTTAGTTCTCCATTTTCTGGCACTGCCCTAGGGGATGGCAGTGCCAGTCAGCTGAAATTTTGTAGACAATCAAAGTCCCAAGATGATGAAGTCTGCTGACTATGCTTGTCCCTAGACTTTCCCTCTGGCATCACTATGAGGCTGACCTGTGTTTTTGTCGGGTAGATTGCCGTAAAATTTGGTCCAGACATTCATGTTCCCTTAAGGATGAATTTCATCTGATTCCGCTGCTGCTGCTTCCAATAATGCTCATTGTGTAAACAGTGTGGGGGGGGTAACATGTTAGAGAAATATATTATGTTTTAGCAGTAAGAAAGTAGTCTGAGTGGGCGGAAGTTCGCTGCAGCCTCTCATTGGGCGGAACGAGCCACCCGCTGAAGTCCCGCCCTACCACCTCCGGTTGTGTAGCAGTTTTCAACCGTTTTCAACACGTCCTTTACTAACTTTTGCTGTGTTTGATCTTGCGAGGATGTAGCCATTTTTCTGCCATGGTTCACGTCCTGTAGGCGATATTTTTGTGGGCGTGTTACACCAAAACCTGTTTCCCCCCGGCAATATTTTTGCAAGCGCACTGTTGCTGTGGCACCGCCCAGAATGATTGTGATTGGTTGAAAGAAGTACAAGCAGCCAGGGCGATTTTTTCTCCAATCTCAAAGTGAGAGTCGGCCCAGCCAGACCTTTCTTTTCTTGAGAAAGGTCTGGTGAGCGAGACTAGTAAGAAAGTAATATATTGCGTTTCCAACAGGATTTCAGGTAATGTTATTACATTTACAAAGTCACGTAACACGCTACCACCCGAAATAAACCGTATATTATTTTAATTTTTCATTCAACCACAATGATCTACACTGCGCCAATTTTGCCAGTGCACCACCAGAAAAAATGTCCCCTGAGGGTTGTTGTGTGTTGTCATGTCACTTCATGTCGCTACATTATAGAGGGGTGGCGCTGGTAATAATATTACCTGAAATCCTGTTGGTAATATGTCATTCTCGGAACCCATCGGCTGTATTCGGCGTCTGACTTCCAGCAGATGGCGATACAGCCTCTGGGGGCAGCCCCCTGATTTTTTGGCATTCCGGTTTGATTTGGGCAGAGAAGGCGAATTTCCGTTTCCGACTTCCTTTTATATATAAGTAAATATGCTGAACCATTGCGATGGATTCAGAGTTTGCAGTGACGGCAATTATGTTCCGCCTCGTTAGTTCATCGCACGGACCGTTTAACCTGGCAACAACTGCAGCCGGCTCAAACGTGATTGGTCAATATCACGCAGACTACAAACAGCCTACAATCGGAAACCAGGGCTCTTCCGCTCTTCTTCCGGAGGCAAGATCTCCGGGGTTTGCCTACAGATTCTACATTCACTGAATGTAGAGTCTGTATATAGAGACTAGCAATGTGTTAAATTACTTTGTTACTGCTAAAACATAATATGCAAATGTAACGCATTACTTTTGTACCGTGATACCCCCAACACTGTGAGAGTAACTTGCCCAGCACTGAGTATAACAAGGAAATCATGCAAGTAAAACAATGATAATCTCTGTTTGCCTGAGAATAGTGGTACATGGGGACCAGTAAGTTGTAGTAATTGCAGGGGTCATCTGTCATCTTAACTCCATGCAAATTTGCCTTGTCCATAATTTGTCAAGCAGAAATTCCATAGCAAATTATACTTCATATGATAATATTAGTCCTGTGCAAACTGGCATCTCTGTGATTTGGGGTCATATTGTTATCTTTACGCAGAGCCTTGACATCATATCTGGGGGATAATGTCAGTAAATTCGAGTTAAATACAGACCTCGCTTATCTCATGTGACTGAGCCACATGAAACACAAACGTGGTGTAATCTCGAAATCACATGGTAATTGGATATGAACTTGTATAGCCTTTCTAGTCACCACTCAAAGCACTTTTACACTACTTGTCACTTTCACCCATTCACTGGTAGCTGAGGCTGCCACACAAGGTGCTGCCTGCTCAGTTTAACACGCACTCACACTCACACCCTGATGGCACAGCCACCGGGAGCAATTTGGGGTTCAGTATCTTGCCTGGGGATACTTCAGCATACGGACTGGAGGAGCTGGGGATTAAACTGCAGGTCTTCCGATGAGTGACAGCCCGCTCTATCTCCTGATATATGATATGTAAAAAGGAATAAAATGGCGCAGAAGTTAAAATATAGGGATGAAACATAACATATATACACACTAAACAAAGGTTAACAAGGTAAACATTATACCTGCTGCCAACATGATGCTGACATATATCTTAAAGCACTGCCTCACAGAGCTGCTAACATGGCTGCAGACTCTACCACAGCACTCTTGTTATTTCTCTTATCAGATGTTATCATCAACTTGAGTAAAAGTCAGTAGTCATTCAAAAATAATTGTCTTTCAATTGCTGAAATCATTGAGTCTAAACCGATGTCTCCAAGTTCCCCCTCTCACTGTGCAATGTATCCCATGTGAGAACAGCCAAACAACGTAAAATAAAAAGCACTGAAAGCGTTCAGTCGCAGATTAATTGGGAAGGAAGTGGAGAATGGCAACAGCATTTGTCTTTCCCCAAGAGGCAGACCTCTTAGTATGCAGTGTGTATCCGGCCTGGGCTGGCTGTAGTTTGCGAGTGCATGATCTCGGTAGATTATCTTGACTCAGAGTGTCTGCAGGAATGATATACAGTATGTGCTACTGTGCCTTTATTGGATAACGACAATCATATCCATTCATTTTATGACCCTGATTGATTATAAAACATTGATAACCAAATAAAAGACTTCATAGGATGAAGCATGCATATGAAAAGAGGAAAGATCAAGCACATTTGTCATTTTGATCATAGCTCATTAAAACAGATATGGGAATTGGTGCCGTAAACGTTTATTAAGTGCCAAAGTGGTCAGATGTGTTGAATTATGTCTAAGACGAAGCTGTCATAGCCGAGTCCCAAGAGTCCTCGGCCATTTCAGATAGGCTGTTAGGCTGTCGCTGATCCTAATGAACTCATGATGCAGCTGCCATATAGTTCCTCCATCACTAAATTACATAGCATATCCAGAGCACAAGATTATCACAGCAGGTACACTGAGTATTAAACCACCCGCAGCTCCTCTTTGTTTTAAAGTTTTGTTTTTAAAAAGCACTCAACACTATCCATGCTAAAATGTGCCATTCACTCTTTGCAGACACCTTTAATTTCCATCCCATTTTTTAAACTTACACCGCCCGGGGCCGTAAATCATCAGTGGGAGTATTGAGATAATTTGTGATTTCCTGTGAGGGGGCGGATGTGTAACCTTGCCATGTACCTCACTAACCTGTTTGGCTCAAGGCAAGGTATCTTCCAGAGGTTAAATATCTGGTGAGCAGGCGTGTTAAACACCTTCTTTTAGAGGTGTTATTACGTTTCTTTGCCTGGCAGAATTTATTATGTCATTATGTACATTGTGGTCACAAGGGAAATCACAGAAATGCACCGTCTCACATCTGCACAGCAGATGCATTATCATAACAAAAAGTAGCCCAGATGAAGCTGTCATGAATATTTCTTGTCTTACTTAATGTGCGCAGGTCGACTTGGGAAAGCTACGTTTACGGTAATAAACCATCACTCCCTCTCTGCAGGGATACACATTGTACAAACCTCTTCCTGAGTGCCTCGCTATTAGTCGCCTGTTGCCTGTAGTTTTTGTGATGTGTGTGGCACTGTCTGCTCTACTTGTCCCAAATCAGCGATTGATTTTGTTGAATCTGCGAGAGAAAACTATCCTACTGGTAATTTACCCTCGAGGATCAGTTATTTCCCCCATTCATCGCATTTTCTGCTTATTTTTCTCCTCAGCTTCGTTGTCTTCAAGTAGTGAGACCACATACTGACAACATCCATCCACAGCACTGCAAAGCCATGTTTGGTTTTCAGTACTCTGCCAGGTGTTTATATGTTTGTGACAGATTTTGTCAATGCAATAACATCACAACTGTGCCAGAGGCAGTCATGAAACTTTACAGGTGTGTGGCTGAAATGAAAATGAAGGCTGAGTTCGGAGATGTATGTGGTGTGTGCAAGGGAGCTGAAAGTAGTAGAGTAGGAAGTCGGGAAGGAGCCATTGGCAGTAGGCAATCTGAGGCTGGACAAGGGGGGAGACCCTCCATCTCCATCTCCCAGGTCTGGACTCATACGTTATCCTGTCTGGACTCAGGCCTATCTATAAATTATTGAGAATCATAAGATTTTGACAGAATGTTTCTATTTTACCAGCGCAGCATTGTAGCACTGGTTTAGCAGACCGGCTGCATGTGTTCAATCACCTCACGTGATGTTACTCAGCCAATTAAATCTGTGCATTGCAACTCAAGTGGGTGAGATACACACACAGGAGACAGACAAGAGACATCAGACTGAGAAATAAATCTAGAGAGAGAAAAGCAGATGGCAAAAACAGATCTTTTAATCAAGAATGGACAAACTCTTACATGTTACGCTTACATTTTTTCAAAACCACTGTGTCTCATTATATGTACTGAGACTGTGGTGATTATTAGAAGTGGCAATGTGAAGCACCACTACGAGACAAAGCACAGAGCAGCTTTCAAGCAAACATACCCACTCAAACTTAGGATACAGTCTTTATATGGCACTAAATCATTGAATCATAATGCAAGTTAAACATTAAGTTAAACAAACCACTTACTGTCCATTGGCCTCCCTATTTTACACCCCTGGCTCACAAAACTTTACGTGTGTAGTTAAGATCACAGTGAAGGGCAAGTTCACAAATGAGTGTCATCTGAGCAAGGGCGCTGGAAGTAGGGGGGATAGGAAGTAGGAAAGGGGGCACTGCCCCCCCAATTTACGCCCTTGGTTCACATTCGTTTTGACGCGGGATTAATATTTCTGTGTCAAAT
Organism: Epinephelus lanceolatus; assembly: GCF_041903045.1. Classification (NCBI taxonomy): domain Eukaryota; kingdom Metazoa; phylum Chordata; class Actinopteri; order Perciformes; family Serranidae; genus Epinephelus; species Epinephelus lanceolatus. The sequence goes on along the minus strand of NC_135735.1, from coordinate 21,939,546 downwards.
CAACACCCTACCCTACGCTGTAGTCTGACGTGGACCTCACCAGAAATGTTACTACATGTCGGGGCAACGCAGACCTCCCATCTATTTTTGTAAGCTGAAACATTTCCCGTAATGGAACAAAGCTTTTATTTACTTTAATTTCACAGATAAGAAACAATAAATTCTGAAGACAATAAAGCCTCCACAAAATAGCATTTCAAGTCTTTTTAAGTCTTATCCTTGCTTCATATGAATAGAGAAAATCTCTATCTTGCTAGGCTAATTTATACAATGTGAAATGCCATAGGCTAATAAAGTTAACATGTTGTATTTGTTTGGAAAATGTGTTTAGTAGAAGACGGCTGTTTTGTCGGTGACCATTGTGAGTTGTAATAGAGTTGAATTTTGTAATGTTACCTTTGTTAAATGTTGCTGTTGTCCCTGGCTTCATATGAGTAGAGGAAATGTCCACTAGCTGCAAGGCTAAGTAATACAATGTAAAATGCCATAGGCTTGTGCTAAAAACTTTAGCATGTTGTATTTGTGAGGAAAATGTGTCAAGCAAAAGACAAGTGCTTTGTCTGTGAATCCTGCTAATCATAATGAAGCTGATTTGTGTACTTGTGTTTGAAATTGTTGCTATTAAGCCATATTTAATGTGTGTTTAATATGTGTTTTGAATCAACTAAACCTTCCAGCACTTCACAGAAACCCTGCGGCTGACTAGTGTTTTAGAGGTGTAACTGCAGAGTGACACAGACACACTACCGCACAAGTATAAATGCTCACAACGGCATAGGCTACGGTTTAGGCTCTGCACAGAGCTGACGCACAAATATAAATTCCGCTTTAGTTGCGGGTCGTTGATCGTGGCTGGAGTGATCCCATTGCATGATGATCTCTAGTTTTACAGAGCAGCACATCGCACATTCTGTGTGACAGCAGGATAAAATCCCGACATAATTTCCATGTTTGTTTGTTGTATTATGGTTTTAGTTAGTTCCTGTATTTTCTCTCAAATCAGCAGCCAGCTGGTGATCAGCTGTTAGTCTTTGCAGTGTATTCAAAGCTCTTAACATAAGACTTTAGGAGATGTGAGGATCATCAAGCTGTCTTTGTTGGCACTACTTGTGAGGCCGGATGGTGTGTCAGAGCCCTGTAGGACTGATTAAGCTGTGTACCTTTGTCAAAAGGGATGGATATCAACTTTTGATGGAGTATTAGCCTTCAATAACAACTTTCAGGCAGAAATCCAGAGGATAAATTGGGATTTCTTTTGATTAGGATGAGCTGTTTTCCTCTTGTTTATGTAGGAGGATAGACAGGGCAGAGCAGAATCTCTCCAGGCTGTAAGAGACAAGAAAAAGGATCTTTTTTTTGCATGTTCTATGTTTGGACCATTCAAGCTCTATACCTCTGAGATGAGCTTGTATGGAAGGTCAAGACTCTAGGTATTAGAAAAGCTTTTTTCCTTTACAGCAGAGTCTGTGCATTTAGTACTTTATGAGAAGTGGCATCACAGAGCTACAACATCTGCTACTTCCTGTCATTGGAGGTTAGAAAATCTCTGAAGGGTTTTGCCAACAGTCTGGACTGACCTCCCTGAAAGTGCTGCAGGGCTTCTTGAGGGAAGTGCTGGGTTTTCTGCCAGATGCTGTAAAGAGCTGCTTGGGGATGCCAAAGACAGCGGAGGTCAGTGGAGACTATCAGCAGAAACTCCATGTTGGCTGGAGAAAGGCAGGGTGCTGCCCTTTGCTACTGTGAGCCTGTCATACTTTAAAAAGAAGCAGCTCATGGAGGCATGTGTGTAGTTTGTGTCTGGTCAAGACGTTCACGGTTCAAGAGACAACAGTTGAGTATCAGTGATGTGAAAACCCAATTAGGCCTCCCGTAAGGCTCAGAGTGCGATACAATCTGTCAGTATAGTGGTCAGACGAGGCAGCAGGTGTCACTTCCCAGGTGCCACTCATGTGTGGAGGCAGTAATAGTTGTCTTGAATACAGGTCTTATGGGATCAATGACCACATGAGCACTTTTTCAAAGCACAACATTGAGTTTTAGTTTGGGGCAGAAAGTTTTCCATTCACTTCACTATGGTAAAAAAAAATCAGCTTTCAGGGGCCTAAAACTTGTTTCATTACAGTGAACTGCTTTTATTGAACATCCTGGCTCTTTTATTTGCGATCAAAGACATGTTATAATTGTCTGGTCTTGTCTTGGCGTCTATGATGGCTTTACTTTCTTTAGTGGGTTTTAAGTTTCTACAAGTTAATTTTCAGAATGCAACAAAATTAATTCAAGCCTACAGCTACAAAATTAAAGAAGTGGCATAACTCCTCTCCAACATGTTTTCAGATATTTTGCCTTTAGCACAAAACAGTACAATAAGAAACACAGTATTTCATATGAAAAAAGGCTGAGTCTTCACTTTCATTCATGTCAGTCTTCACACCTAATAACACCCAATTTAATCTCAAGTGGGCCAGACCAGTAAAATCATTGCATAATGACCTATACATAACAATATCTCCAAATCCCCCCTTTCTTTTAGTGTAAAGAAGACAAGTACATTCTAACATCACCACACCAAACTAAAAGAGCTGGTTCAGATTTTCCCTGCCTTACAAACCAGTTACAAATCAAAAGTTCAGCCAGGAACACTTCAGTCAAAGAACTTTATTTACCTTTGCAGTATTATATTTGGTGGCATGGCTCTGTTCTGGGGCCCCTCTGCCTTTCCTCGGGCCTACGCAAGAAGCCTCCTCCACGCGCCTATGTGGAAAACCTTAAGACAGAGAGAGCACATCTGTCTGCCCTTCCATGTGCAAACGAGGAAAGCCTAAGGCAGAGAGAGCACACCTCTCTGCCCTTCCATGCGCCTACATGGAAAGCCTAAGGCAGGGAGAGCAGCAGCAAAGAGCCCCCAGGAACAGAACAGAGCAGCATCAATGACAAACAGAAATGACACTGATAAGGCAGACACAGCATGAAAAGAAGGAGCTGGGGTGGAGGCGGGTTGCAAAGTGGCTTGCGGAGGAAGCAGTAACAGTAGGCAGGCCAGAGCAGTTTAAATAGGGCGCCCTGAATGAAATTTGCCAATTGGTTGCATAGAAAGGAATCATGTGATCTATCAGCTGACTCCCTTCCATCAGTCAGCTGCTCCATCGGTTGATTGGGCTGTTTGAGATCAGCTGATGTAGCTGGGATGTGAGCTGAGCTTGACATCATGCCCTACCTGAACTAACACTATGCTCAATTTTTTGGCAGTGCTTTAGTGATAAGGTTCAACCAATACTGTTTTAAAATAGATGTTTGATTCAGTTTCTTTTGTTCCGAAGCTGCTGACTGACAATATTTTGCACAATGTTCAATATCTTTAAATATGACCACAATAAGTGTTTCCGAGAACCGTAGTCTGGTCCGGTCTCCTAAAACCTGACAACTCTGAGCCTTCACAAGTGCATCAGTATTAGATGTGCAAAGTCATAGCCAGATTGAACCCTTTGGTGGGCCAGCTCTGGCCAGCAGGCCTTATGTTTGACACCCCTGCTGCAAAACACCACAACATACTTTGGGAAAAGGTTAGCAGTAATGTAAAGTGAATATAATTTGGTGTAATTGGGCAAAATATGCAAAAAACAGTGATATTAACCTTTAACGCTGCACCACTTGGAAATTTTACATCACTTAGCTCTGCTCTTTAATCTGCCAAACATCAACTACTGTAATTCTCACTAAACTAAAAGCCGTTAAAATCTCTAATGACTGGTTGTAATTTTCCATGTTTAAAATGTCAGGCAGACTTGTGCTCCAGCCTCAAGTTCTCCAGACTTCTCTCCGACATATCTGAAGAATATTAACTTTTTCAATCACCGAGAAGATTCACAGTCAAATTAGAGTTTGGATTCTAAATAGGTCTCAGTGCACCTGGGTCAGACACTGCATGTAAAAGGGAGCGATTAAATTCTTTGCACTGCATCCCCTATTGTCGTTCTGTTGAATGTTGTGTTGAGTATTTATGAGATACAGTGTACGTGTTTGGACACAAGACACATTTCATAAAGTATTCTGATAATAAAGTCAAATCAAATCAATCCAAAAGCGTTAAGGCAAACACGTATTAGTTGCATTTCATAATTGGCACCACACAACATCAAATCCGCTGGTTCCAACTGGCATCATCTCTGCTTTAACATCCAGCTCACACAGAGTTGATCTTTGGCAACTAGTTACTGGATATCAAACATGTTTGAAAAACAGTTGCAGGGCTGGCGGCTGATCCATTTTATATCACAAACTTCAAAGGGAGAGGAAGTGAGTAATAGGATCTGGTTGGCGAAAAGTCGTCTCCTTTAAAAAGTCAGGGTACCTGCAACCACACAACAAACCTGGTAGATCTCAGCGGGGGAGACGGCTGTCCTCTCCGCAGATTATCAGCAGCCTTATACATGTGGGGGGTTTTGTAATGTCACTGGTAATTATGCGCCTCCTGAATCTGGTGAATAATCTGTGCGACGGGCTAGAAAACACTTTGTGTGGTGACTGGGGAGCTTCATTCATGAGCCTGTGTCCACAAAGAATAAAAAAGCTGTAGTTAGGTTTTAATTCCAGTGCTGAAAGTCTCTCCTGTTCTTGTCTTTAAAGGTCCTATATTTTATGCTTATTTTCAGCTTCATACTTGTATTTTGGGTTTCTATTGGAACATGTCAGCATGCTTTAATGGTCAAAAAACGCTTTTGTTTCTTATACTGTCTGCCTGAATATACCTATATTCACCCGCTGTCTGAAACGCTCCATTCTGCTCTGATTAGTCAGTGTTTCCGGGTCTTCCACATCTGTGCTCTCGGTATCTCTGCACTGTAGTGGCATGTTCTACCTTTATATAGTATAAATGTGACGCAGCATAGAAGTCCTGACACTCATTTGGAGACAAAAGTTTCTGAATACGCAAGCAAAAGACATGGAAATCTGACATTTTACAATAAGGGACCTTTCGGGAATGATACCTTTATATACCCTTACCAGCCATTTTATTAGGTACACCTTGCTAGTACCGGGTTGGACCCCTTTTTGCCTTCAGAACTGCTTTGATTCTTTGTGGCATAGATTCAACAAGGTGCTGGAAGCATTCCTTAGAGATTTTGGTCCATATTGACATGATAGCATCATGCAGTTGCTGCAGATTTGTTGACTGCACATCCATAATGCGAATCTCCCGTTCCACAACATCCCAAAGGTGCTCTATTGGATTGAGATCTGGTGACTGTGGAGGCCATTGGAGTACAGTGAACTTATTTATGTTCAAGAAACCACTTTGAGATGATTTGAGCTTTGTGACATGGCGTTACACCACCACCACCACCAGCCTGAAGTGTTAACACAAGGCAGGATGGATCCATGCTTTCATGTTGTTTGCACCAAATTCTGACCCTACCATCTGAATGTCACAGCAGAAATCCAGACTCATCAGATCAGGCAACGTTTTTCCAATCTTCTGTTGTTCAATTTTGAAGAGCCCCTGTGATTTGTAGCCTCAATGTCCTGTTGTTAGCTGACTGGAGTGGCACCTGGTGTGGTCTCCTGCTGCTGTAGCCCATCTGCTTCAAGGTTGGACGTGTTGTTGGTTCAGAGATGGTCTTCTGCAGACCTTTGTCGTAATGAGTGAGTTACAGTTTCCTTTCTATCATCTTGAACCAGTCTGGCCATTCTCCTCTGACCTCTGGCATCAACGAGGCATTTTCGCCCAGAGAACTGCTGCTCACTGGATATTTTCTCTTTTTCAGACCATCCTCTGTAAACCCTAGAGATGGTTGGGCATGAAAATCCCAGTAAATCAGCAGTTTCTGACAGACCAGCCCGTCTGGCACCAACAACCATGCCACGTTTGAAGTCACTTAAATCACCTTTCTTTCTCATTCTGATGCTCGGTTTGAACTTCAGCAGGTCGTCTTGACCATGTCTACATGCCTAAATGCATTGAGTTGCTGCCCCATGATTGGCTGATTAGCTACTTGCATTAACAAGCAGTTGAACAGATGTACCTTATAAAGTGGCTGGTGAGTGTATATAGACGGCTTATATATAAATGTTTTGGGGTAGCTGCTGTTTTATTTGTCATTGAATGTACCTGTTAAGTGTGCCAGCTCTGTGATATCCTGGGGGGTTTTCATCTGTTTAAGTGAACAGTACGTTTGTGGTTGCAGATATATGAGACAGAGAATTAAATTCACTTCCTCTAGTTTTGAGATATTTAAATGGAAACATCCAAAGTCTCTGCCACAGTTTCACCTCTTTTTCTGCCTTCTCTCCTCCTCCTCCCTCTCATCTTTTGACAGTCTAACAATAATCCCAATAATACTATTACCATAGTGATTTTGTAAGTGAATTCATTGTGACAGTTGAACCCTGTGAACTTTACAAAGAGGCATATAGTTTGCGACTCTATTCAAATATCTGAAAGAACTGCAGATAATTTAGACCTATTTCATTCATGTATATAAATGATATTAAGATTTTTCTCATTTTGAAGCAGCCATACAAGCTGCTGTTATTCTCTTTCCTCTCACCATGTTCACTGTCAGGGATGCTTAAGTCACTCTGCCACTTTTGGAAGATGGCAAGAGACCAGGGGCCAGATGATAAATTAACATTAATAATTAATAACAAGTCTAGACCTCTGCTGGGGGGTCCAGGGGATCCTCCCCTTTGCAGGCTGGTCTCACTCCCAGGGTGTTGAAATGCGGTGCTTCAGACACCATTTAGTGTCTGTGTGAGACACACAGGGCTCTCCGTAAACCCATAAGCTTCATTATTTGATGCTCAGAATAACGGACATAATTTAAAGACCATGAAAGTCCTCTCAGATAGGCGGGACTGGAGGTGTATGGGTCCAAACACCAGACTTTGACCCAGGAGTCTAGTGTTCAAGACCAACAAACAACAACATCGGCTGCAGTTGTTGTTTCACTCAAAGCCGGGAGTTTTTTTACTAACATTTGCCAACAACTAAGAAGTTTCCTAGTCGATCAATAGTCATAATTTAGGGCCATTAGTCACTAGTCCCCTGCATGTTAATGACATTAATTTGATTATTAAAATATATATTTTGGGCGGGGCAACACAATGGTTTGAGTTCAAGGTGTGAGAAAGAATAGTATCAGTAACATTGTTCACACTGTGCTACATTACAGAGCAATACAAAACCGTCCTAATGAACCTTCATTAATATAGGCCTATATTTTATCTACAAGTGCACGTCACACACTGAGCGAGCCGCCTGTTAATGACGCTGTCGGCAAAGCAGTAATGATTGTGCTAAGTGGCTAATGGGTCATGTTTGTAGTCGACCAATGAAGATGAGTTTACATATCACCTTGGGTTCGTCCTTCACCTTCTCAAAATGATCCCACACTTTGGATTTCCTGCCCGACATGTTATTAACTAGCCTGTGGAATAACCGCAGGTACCAGCCCTGGAAATTAACCTGACCCCTGTCTGACTGCTGAGCGTGGCCACTTCCTGTGTCTGTCCTTTCAAATTAAATTCCCACATGGTCCAGTCATATAGGTTTTGATTTATTGTGACAAGGCGCAGCTCCTCTTAGAGTTTCACGTTTTTTTGTGTGACTAAGTGACCAATGAAATCTTGCCGACTAATGACCTTTCTGGTCAACCAACGTTTGGTCAACTATCAGTGGGCAGCCCTAATCGGCAATGTTTTCCTCACTAAAACCAAGACCAACTGCTCACCCCCTCTTACTGCTGGCTCTTTTCACATCAAGATACAAAGCAAAAGGCTGCACCTGATCTCATTTCAGAAACGCCTGGGGCTTCTGCCTAAGCAGAATATGACAAGTAGGGATGAGAATAAACAATCTTTATTCTGATGTTTTTATGTGCACTCAGGCACTTATTACATTCAAAGTAAATCCCATTGTGAATCAGTTTATTTTCACTGTCTACTAGAAAATGGTCGGCAGCCAACCTGGCACCCTATTGTGGACTGTGTGCCGTAAGTTGAATGCAACTGCTCTGTGTGCTAAACAGTTGCTATTCCCGATTACCATGCAGGTGGTATAGCTGCCCCTGCACTCTACTTCAGGAAATTAATTCACACAGTACAGTTATTATTGGTTCATTTGTTAGGATGTACAAAACTCGATATGGTTTAAAAATGGAGCCACTTAAAGATGATTATTTTCCACCTTTTGGAAGAACGGCACAAACGGCAGCTTAATGGGACTGCAGTCATGAGTCTTTTCTCTGATTCAGGGATGCTGGGCTAGTATTACACCAGCGTGCACATTTATTTCTGCTGACAGATTCAAGTTTGTCCCCTCGCTGTGCACTGCGTTGCCAGTGTGAATGTGTATATGCCGGTGCTTAACCTTGGATCTTTATGAGGTTGTTTATTGAATTTGTTTCGCAAGGCCTCCATGTGCACAGACATCATAATTCTTTTTATCCGCCTTTAACCTTTTACATTTTGCCAGTGCAGATTAGACTCTTCCTCACACTGTGTGGCTGTCTCACTAAACCAGATGTTTGTGGAAATATTCTCTCACCGCAGTGCCACCCCGCTGTGCTTTTCTAAACTTGGTTACCTTACTGGTGACGTCAACGCTGTTTGTGTCACCTTCAGTTCTATCTTCTTCTCCTGTTGTTCCACATTCACCTCTTCTTGTTCTCATATTGCACATCGTTTAACGTTCATAATGTTGACTGTCTTCTCTTCCTCTCCTCACCTTCTCTCCTGCACCCTTGTGTCTTGTTTTTCACACCCTTCCTCCTCTCTTCTTGTTCCTCTAACAGTCTCCTCCTCTCCTCCCCCCTTCTCCTGTAGGAGCTGCTGTTCAGCGTATGTGCCCTTAACGTCATCTCCACCATCGTGTGTGCTCTAGCCACCGCCATGTGCTGTATGCAGATGGTCTCGACTGATGTGCTGCAGATGGTGAGTGTAAAGGAAGCACAGACAACAACAATAGCCAACCTGCTGAATTCAAAATCATTTTTTTGGTCTGAAGATCACTATCATGCTTTATCGGTTAGATAAACACGTGTGGCTCAGGAATGATGGTGCCAACCTTTATCCATTTTTAAGATAGTGGAGAGTAATGTTTGACTGTTTGGTTGAATCATCCTGCCTGGTAAATACGAGTGAATGTAAACACACACAGTGAAGGTCAGTTGCCACAGGACCTCTCGCAGTGTCCTGCATCTCAAAAATGTGTTGGATTCAGAGAAAACAGCTTAACATCTCCCAGGATTTTTCTCCTCAAAGGTACACCGTCCTCATTGTGACCCTCTTTTGTCATATTATGTGGAACAATGAAACTATTACCAACAGCTAAATGCTTTCAGTCATGAGGGAAATTAGCATGGCCAAGCTCCCTTTGTGTTTCACACCAACAATAGTTATTTCATGCCTCTAAACACATCAGCAGCTGGAAAGGTAGAGCAATGCTGCCAAGTCGCCATATGAAATAGCTTTGCAGTAATATTTGATTCAACCTCTTACACATTTTATGAACTATGCTGTAAATTTTGTGCATGCTGTAACGAGTCTGGATATTAAAACTGGTGCTCTGGGCTGGATGTGAAGCTTGGTTTGATAACAGGTTGATGTGGCTGGGAATCAGCAGTAATCTCAGCTATATAGTAGCTAGTGAAATAAATGAGGTTTAACTCAGAGTACAAGGAGCAGGCATTAAATTAGTTTCATCTCCATGTGAGTCACAAATCAGCAAAGATCCATGTGTAAATCAGATCTGCTTTAATATTTTTTTATATGAACAATGGGTCAAATGACTAATGACTATGTGAAAGAGTTGCCTGTGGTTATGAACCTGCAATGAGAGAAATTACCCGACTGCAGTTCTTCTCAGCTCTATGGAGCTGTTTTTTGTTTATTTTTTTTACGTTTTTAAGTTCATCAGTTTGGTTTTCCAGCTCACAATTTTGGTTCACTCTCACAGCTCTCATCAGTATTTTCCCCAGACACAGCAGGCAGCTGTTGTCAGCAACAAATATCTGATAAAACCGCTGCACAGAACCCAACAACAGACAGAGTTAGCGGGTAGCTGGTGAACATAGTGGAGCATTGAGCAGCTAAAGAGTCAGCTCTTTCCCCTCAGGAGTTGGTGGAGACCAAAACAGAGCTAAAAAGACAGTGAATGTAGGGTTTGTATGATATCTAACAAATTAGCACCCCATGAATGGCGTTGCTATGGTAATGTAAAGTTGCATTATGCAAAATTGCTCATGTTAGGTTTAGGTAAGTAAAGTTAAGTGGGTCGGGTTTAGTAAAAAGAAACATGGTTGGGCGTTGTCACGTTACCTCCTGAGACCCCAACTTTTTTTTTTCTGGTATGTATTTTTTAATTTCTCCTTGCCATGTAGGATTAGCAGGATCTGATAAGTATAAAAACTAAACACTGCTGACGATAAAGTCCCAGTGTCCTCAAACGAGACAACAATTAAGTCCCGATGTCCTCAAACAAGACAATAATAAAGCCCTAATATCCTCAAACGACATGATATAAAGTCCCAATGTCTTCACATGAGTACTTTCTAATAAAAAGCATCTTAGCTTGTTACCGTTGCTAAAATTTGTCAAATTTGTTTGGCATATTCTACTACTAATGTTCTTGATCATAAATAAACAGGCTTCAACCATTAAATTTGATCAGGTTTTTGATCTTGTCCACTTTTATTTATTTATTTTATTTATTTAACAGGAACAGTGCACAACTACTTAGCTACACCAGAGTTATCTATAAGCTAATTTTCATTTGTAGTCCCTAGGCAGGAAACAGAGAATAATTCTTCTGCTAAAAGACGTTTGTATCGGGGTCGACTGCAGACTGACTTGGCAGAGATGGTCGCCATCTTGTTTTAACATGGATTAGTGTATTGTCATCTCACTAGCACTAGATGGCACAAAAAAGTGTCCACGAATGAGGCCTCTTCTAAGTGGAATGAAGTATAAGGTCCAGTAAACCCAAAATGTATTGTCCTCACATGAGCACACAGGGTCTCAGGGTGTTAATGTAAAGTTATGTAGGTTAGGTTCAGGAAAAAATATAGTGATGGGGTGCCTTAAAATAATTCAAAGTCCACTTGGTTTCACACGAGACATGAACACCGGTCTCCTCAGGGAAAGTCCTGTGTTGTTTGACCCACCCACCACCCCTACCTGCCTTCTGATGCAGAGTTTCGCTCTTTATACTATTTCCGTCTGTACTCCTGTCAGTACATTGGTCATGTTAGCGCAGCCTTCTTGATTACGTGGGTTACATTCAAATTCTGGTGCATTACTTTTCGTAGGTATATTTGAATGCTGCATGAGAACAGTCTGCAGACTTATTTTCACCGGGCTAACAGAAACACAACTTCAAATGAATAATAATGTTTCTCGATGTCTGCAGGATGTTTAAATATGCAGCTGTTTACAAAGTGATTGTAAGTCTTACATCCTGTTTCCACTGCCTATGTGTAGGTTGAAACAGTGATAACTATGAACACTTCTTACATTATCAATAAGGTCTTTTATATCTGAGACTATTTGAGAAGAGACAGACGGGTGATAAAAATAAATTCATCTGAAGCTGTTTGAATTATACAGCAATTAAAAAAGGGACTGAAACATCATTCTCAAGTTGACATAAGGACATAATTCCCAGTGGTCCCTGCTTCAGTGGCCCAATTTCACATGATCAAACTGTGGACACTTTGTTCTCAAAGCATCTCACTGTCTAGACCTGCAGAGACCTGTGGTTATAAGCACATTAGGGGCACTTCTTTTTTTGTTTGTTTAATTTTCGGCTTATCTGTAATTACATATGTTGAGCAGACACAACATAAAGATATGAACATAGAAAAACCTCTATAAAGTGAAGTGGCTGAACATTTTGGCATCTAGTTATTGATTTACACAGAGAACAGGCAAGGCAAGTTTATATGTGTTGAGTCTGTCTACATCAAGGCTTTACATAAGACAGAGAGACATTAAAAATGATATAAAAGAAACACGAGGCAATGTAAGAAGAAGAGTCAAACAAAAGAGAAGAGACAATGAAAATAAGCTAAAATAGAGTAAAACAAATCAAACAGTAGAAGAAGAAGATAAATGAGGAGAGCATTGTGTCTTATCTCTCGCAGAGCTTCCAAGAGTGGCCTCGTTTTCCCATTTACCACAAGAGGTGTTAACCTTTTATTTCGCTCAGTAAATTTAGCCAAGTCAATAGCAGCGGTGGCAGCCTGAAGATTAGAAAAGCAGGCTGGCTGTGACTGGAAAGTTGTCCCACTTAGAAACGTCTGAGAGAGGAAAGCAGATGAGCGGGGCTTTCAGAGCTGCTGTTGAGTTACCACTGAGCAAGGCACTTGACTCACAGCTGCTGCAGTGACGCTCGTTCAATGATCAACGAGCGCAGATGGGAATAACTGCTTGTAATAAGGAGAGGTGCTATGGAAAGGCACATTTGCTCAGTCATGCCTCGCTGGATGAATAATGGCGTCAAATAATGAATAAACAACTAAGAGCTCGGTGTGATAAAAGGCTGATAATGGTTGTTTTTATGCTGTGTTTCAGTTTATGCCGCACAGAGCGCGAGCTCTAAATGCTGACTGTATGACCCCCCATGGAACCATCCTCCACCAAACGCTGGACTTTGATGAGTTTATTCCTCCCATTCCCCCTCCGCCGTACTACCCCCCAGAGTACACCTGCACCCCCTCAATGGATGGACAGAGGTGAGACACAAAATACTCCTCATCAGCATCACATCTTCGCTCAGTGCTCAGTGTTTCCCAAACTCTGGTGCCAGTGTATCTTCTGGGATGTGTGGGCACTGTCAGGGAATGCACAATAAAAATTGTAATTTGCTGTTTTGCTAACAAATAGTCCAAAGTTTACAAGACACTGTAATTATATTCAATAGTCTACTCGTAAATCAGAACCCCCTTTCAAATCGTATAAATGCTTGCAGCCCAGAAACTTTGGCAACGCTCCAGCTCTTAAACTGTTACATTTTCAATGACACTTGACACTGTTTCATTCATTTCCCTTTATTAGTGGGAAACTTGCAGCTTATTATAGCACAATACAAAACAATACAGTTCAGCTTCATCGTCCACTGTGGTGGAAGTGAACACATTAGTGACATCCTATGAAGCATTTTTAATCTATGTTCACAGCCAAACAACCGTTGATGATGATTTATATGCAAAGTGCAGGGCAGAAAATCATAATATTTATTATATTAAGTGAAACAGTAACTACAGGTTAATTGCAATGAGTGCATGTTACTGATTGCAGGGGGAATAAATGTGTAAATATTATTATTATTTTGCCATAGGAAACATGACGCACCCCCCAGAGCGCAGCGATTCAAATTGGGTACCAAGGCGCTGCATGTTCTCGGTTTTTATTAAATAGATTTTGAGAACTAATTATTCCAAAATCCAATGTTCATTTCTCGAGAGACCCATCTCAAAATGTTCTGAAATATGTATTGAAACTTGAATTCTGCTGGTTGCGGCCCTCTCCTTGATTTGCATTCATACCTGCAAGAGGAATGAGTGGGAACAGTCACATCTAAAGACGTATATTTCTTAAAGTTTCCAGTTTTACAAGACAGCACAAATATATTTAAGATTCTTCAGGATTCATCTTTGTGAGTCTATACTTGCTCCTTCATAGATGCCTGAAATTAGTCAGATACTAAAAGTATATATGTGGTGTAAAGGTGGAGGAAAGTTTTTGATGACACAAAGTAAAACCCACTAAGAGAACACACAACAAAGAAAAGAGACAAGATTTTTACTTTGGGGGAGCTAATGGATGCGTTTTATTACATCTCCTTGTGTATGGAAGAAAATAAGAGGCATAAGTATTTGAATTTTGCATTGGAATATTTTCTTTGAAAGCTATATAAATTTATTTTCCTGAATTAACCTCTTTGAAATTGAAATATAACATTTCTTGACTTGAAATTTTAAAAGCTGAAATTTATATTTTAAATTCAACATCCACAAATTTAGATCCAAAAATTCAAGTTTCTAAATTTCACAAAAGAAAAAAAATGTATTGAGGTTGCTCAAATTTGATTGGTTAATTATCTGAGCCTGAACGTTTCGACCAATCGAATTTAAATGATGTTATTTAGATGTTTGTCAACCTGAATTTTAAGATGTGAATTTGACCAATTTAACTTAAGCAACTTGAATCTGTTTTTTGAAATTATGAAACTTGATTTTTTTGGGTTTGAATTTGTGAACACACAAAAAAATAAACTTAGCTTTTGAAATATCAAATCAAGACATTCTATATTATAATTTCTCAGAGGTAAATTCAGAACAAATAATTTCAGATACGTGGTTTTATTCAGTGGCTGTTAAAATTCAAATATATACGTTTCTTATTTGCTTCCACACTCTTGGACAGTAACTGTCAGTTAAGTAATTTTATCAGGTTAAAAACTGCGTTTTTATTCAATGTAGACGACCCTGGGATGTCCTATGAGATGGTGACTAAGGGCTACAGATGCCAAAAGCAACATTTGCATCCAAAGCCAAATCCCAATCTATCATATTAAGCAGCGATGGCATGTGTCTATTCACTATCTGACTGTGACCATCACATGTGGTATTATCATCCATGGTCAGCTCTGAGCATTTCCCTCCACTAAGCAGCTGCGACATCCATGATTCTCAGCTGTTGTGAAAGATCAGTCGTCCCCTCCCTCATCACCCCCTTCATTTTCTCTCAGTCTTGCCAGAGCGGGTGCTGCCGATGTAGCCATTTGGCAGGAAGCCACATCTGTTTGTCAATTATGCCATAAATATAAACAAGGCAGCGGAAGCATTTATGGTGTCCCTGCCCAGGGCCAGGGATGTGTCATGACATCATCATGCCTCGGATGATTGGTGGAAACTCTCAGGTTGTATTTCATGCTCTGCCACTTTAGAGGAGAATGGGGTTGTAATTAAAAGATATGACTGCACGCATGGCTGCTTATTCTTAATTGGCACCACATGAAACGGTGGTGGCGCACATTGAATAATGCTATACCCACATATATCGTCTGGATTTAAGGGCCGGGGACAAGAGGATATTTTTCACCCTTTCTTTCTCAATGTTTAATAGACAATATGCTGTATTTTTCACTCGCATAGGATGGATATGCAGACTGTCTGTGCCAGTGTCTTGAATACTGCACAGTGTGACTGGCTCAGTGTTCTCTCCACTCTTTATATTCCTTTTATTTATGATGACTTTGATTGTTTATTTACTGTTTGGTTGACTCTCTGCTGTTATGCCCCTGACAGAGGCCTGCACCTGGACTTTCCCCATTCTCCCTTCAGTGCCATCTACGGGGTGCCCATCAACAGCCCAGGGACTCTGTATCCAACTGATCTGCCTCCTCCGTATGAGTCTGTGGTGGGGCAGACCCCTGCCAGCCAGGTGAGAAGGACCAGTAGGCTCTGTCATTAAAACACTGTCTCCAGAAGCCGTCTGTGTAGGAAGCTGGGCCGAGGCCATAATGTATTTGTTTCCAGTGAGAGCAGCCAAACTATCAATCTGTTCCCTTCTTTAATCCTAAACATAAATATGTTTTATGTGCAATAGCAGTGACAAAACTGCAGCCATGCTAGCAGCTCTATAGGCTACTGTTTGGATATAAATCAGACCCCCAGGGAGTGCTCTGGCCAAACAGTGTAACTACAACTCAGATGGTCTGCCACACGTTGCCATTGTTCCAAATAAGACTTTTCCCCATAGACTTACATTGGGAAGGTCACGTCTATAATGGATACATGTAACAGGGTCAATTATACAGCAGTATTATGTGTAACAAAGTCCAATGTACATTTGTAAAATTAAGTATTATAGTTACACAAAATTTGTTTCAGTTGTTACCTGTTTCGGTACCCCTACGTTCACCTTTGGGGGTACCCCACCTATAAAGGGGTGTCTCCCGTCCAACCTGATCTCACAGAAATACGTGAAATGACCACGACCTCTTAACACCGCATTCCATGGTGGCAGCAAGTAATGGGTTGAAATTACGTGCTGCCACCACGAAAACAATGCCAATGTAAAGTCAATTAGGATCCTCTCCCGTGGTGGACACACGGATTCCCTGATTCAGTCACGTCACGTCAACCTCGTTTTCCTCAATGATATCTTTAACATTCCTGTATACACACAAAAACGCGGAAGTGTTCTTGATATTAAAACGGCAAATATATTTCTCTGTTATAATTTCCCACCAATAATAATAATAATGATAATAACGTGATAGTTCGGCTGTTCTAGATATTTGTTATAGCCTATTCAAATATTCAATCCCAAAAACGCTGTTTCTAGAGAACTTGCTAAAATATCTGAAATGAACCATCATGCCTACTTTTTCTTAACATATTTCATCTAGGTGCAGTGTCATTACTAGTTCAGCTTTACTAGACATTTGATATATTCAGTAGATGTATCTTTTTACGACCCTGTTTTACAACAAGCCGCAAAAAACCGTCCCAAAAACGCCGTTTTTAGAGTACTATCTAAAATAACTACGATTAGCCAACATCCTTGCTTTTTTTCTTAACATAGTCCATCTAGGTGCAGTGTAATAACTACTTCAGCTTTACTAGATATTAGATTTATTCAGTAGATCTAGCTTTTTACAACCCTATTTTACATGCCGCAAACGAACCTACTGTCTCAAGAACGCCGTTTCTAGTGTATTAGCTAAAATATCGAAAATTAGCCAACATCTTTACTTTTTCTTACCATAGTTCATCTAGGTGGAGTGTAATAACTCGTTCGGCTTTACTTGATATTAGATATATTTAGTAGATATATCTTTTTACAACCCTATTTAGAACCCTACTTTGCAAATCAGAAGAACTACAACTATGTTGCTGATCTGTATCAAACTGCATGGCGCGGTCCCAGGGAATTGTAGTTTTTTAAAAATCTAAGTGTTTTTCCCAGATTTGGAAGTTGTAAATACTGAAGTACTGAGAGTACACTGTGGACTTTAAGGGGATGGTAAACACATTTGTGAAATCAGATTTTAAATATCTAATTTCTAAATGGGTGAAAATTAATTTTATCCATATTTTATCCATATCTGACAGCACCCACAGTTGTTGACTACACTCACATGATAGCTGAGGTCAAGAGCTCTCTATAACAGTTGGTCCCATGTCTGTACCCCCTTTAGTTGCTGAGTTATAAGCCCTCAAACATGCACTGAGGTCAAGGTTCAAAGGTCAATGGCTGAAAGCAGGAGCCATGTAGAATCTTCATACTGACATATGTCACTCTCCAGGTTGAGACCTTTCCAATGATGCATTTGGTTTAGCTCTACGACAAAGTTTAGATTTTTTCATTTTTTGGACACAAGCCATGCCAGGTGTAGTTTCAGAGAGCACTTTGAAGGCCCCGTGTATAAAATGAGTTTTGTTTGTTTCTTTGCTTGTTTTTTTCTTTTTTTTACTGTAGATAGTTACTAAAATGAGTCATCCTCAGACAATACAATACTACTAAAAAGTAAAACCAATAATAACAATAATGAAATAAGCAAAAATAATATTAAAATCATATTGAAATTTTAAAATCTATTTACAGAGTGGAATGGTAGCCTAATAGATAACTTAGATAATATTTATTATTGTTTAGACACTTTATTATTGCTTAGATACTATTTAGCCTATTATTGTATTTACTTTTAGCATGTTCTACTTTTGAGTAATTTCCGAGAAGTTATGATAAAAAAAAAATAAAAAATTACAGACTATAGGAGACAACCTCTTCAATGTCTCACGTCAATTAATTAACACTATTTGTCGGCTTTTTATAATGCCTTTTTTTTTTTTTTGCTGCTGTCTCCAGTTGAGAGTGGTGATTTGCTAAATACATTCTACAATAATAATTAGATTAACATTTGGTCTATAATATTGTTGGCTATATTACGCATTTTAATTAAAAAAATGGAAGAATAAAAGAAATAAACACCGAAATAATTACTTTTTTTTTATTGATACTCCTCTCTAACACACACACACACACACACACATTGAACACGCGATTGAATGAATGAATGAATGAATGAATGAATGAACATTGGAAGTGGTTCAGCCGCAGTCCTGCCGGCTGGCTCACATTGAGATTACATTTGTTTTTTATTACTAACAAAATGTTTTATATTGACCGTATGAATGGTTTCGTTTTCAAAAAATATGCTTTGGTGTAGTTTTACAGAGTTTTGCAATATGTATATAGCCTACCTGTATCAAAATGTATAATTTTCAGCAGCGGTTTGTGTGACAGCTGCCACGGTCGGACGTATAACCAGCGGGGCAGCCGTTCTGTGGCGCTGGCTTGGGGTCCACTCTCCCCTGGTGGAGTGGAGGGTGGCCGGGTTGCCAGGGGCAGACGGCTCCATGTGATGGTGTTTCCTCTCTGGTTCTTCCGTGCTCAGCCTTATTTTTATCTTCTTATTTATTTATTTATTAGTGGTGTCTGGATTCAGTTATGGCAGACGGATGGCAATCTGAAATGGAATGAAGCCCACAGACGGCCGACAGCAGCTACAAAACAGTAGTGGAACGCGCCCCATCCGCCCACAGCACAATGCTCTTAAAGCCCTACGCTATCAAAAGCTGGCAAAATACATTTATTTTATTTTATGGCCTTGACATTAACCTGTCATATTGTTGAGTTAGGCTATCAAGGACACTTCCGCGTTTTTGTGTGTATACAGGAATGTTAAAGATATCATTGAGGAAAACGAGGTTGACGTGACGTGATTGAATCAGGGAATCCGTGTGTCCACCACGGGAGAGGACCCTAATTGACTTTACATTGGCATTGTTTTTGTGGTGGCAGCACGTAATTTCAACCCATTACGTGCTGCCACCACGGAATGCGGTGTTAAGAGGTCGTGGTCATTTCACGTATTTCTGTGAGATCAGGTTGCTCCCGTCTTATCTCTCCCCTTTTACTGTTGTACACCATGGGAGAGTAGCTTGAGTTATATGGTCACAATTGACGGAGTATTTTGTTTTTACCTCTTTCCGTCTGAGTTGTCAGGAATTAACAGAGATCGCCTCCTAAGATAGCCGCAGTCTGGGCCTCTTCATATCAACATAATGCAGACAACGCTAGAGTCCAGCGGCTACATACATTTTTTTGAGCGTCACAGCCCTCACAATATGTCTCATTTCACATTTCATCAGGACTTGATCCATTTAGTCCGTAAACATTTTGAAAGTCTACAAGAGCCGCAAGATTATATCATGTTATTCCCATTCAAGTTAGCGGAGGGCTAAACCAGGAAGTACCTGGCTTGGCCGGCGGAAGCTAGCCGCTCAGTTTGCTTGCTGTGTGGGCCGAGTGATGTGAAAGATCTGGGTAATTTTACACCAGGGAAATTGACCTTTTTTGGCTTCATGCACCACTGAGCATGCTGTGTTCAGTTCTCTTTATACATCCCTGATATCAATGCTGTGAGCTAAATGCTAACTTTAGCATGCTAACATGCTCACAGTGACAATGTTAACATGCTGATGATCTTAGTTAGCGTGTTATTAGCATGCTAACATCTGTTATTCAGCAGATATTTAATAAACGCACAATGCAGCTGAGGCTGATGGGTATATTGTACGTGGACAAACTGAGATACTGACCTGATGATGGTGCTAGATGAAAAGTCAGAGGATCGCAGGAGTTATTAGAGTTCATCCCTAGGGCGATCATAAATGTGTGTACCAAATGTCATGACAATCTATCCATAGCTGTCGAGACCAAAAGCCTTAAATGTCAACCTCAAGGCAGGAGATCAAAGTCATTAGGATTCATTGGCTGGGGACCATGAATGTCTGTGCAAAATTTTACTGCAGTCCATAGCAGTGACTGATGTTTCCGTCTGGACCAAAGGGGTGGAGCAACCAACAGACCAACATTGCCATCCTTAGAGTCAGTGGTACACCTGCTTGAGACTGTGTTTTCCCAAGATTAAAAAATATATTTTAAATATATGTTTTGGCATATTGCTGTTATTTGAAAGTCGAAGCACATTGGACTGAGAGAGAGAAGATCCTTGGCTGGAACTGAACCTGGATTGCATGAAAATTAGGTGGTTTGGTTAAAAATTGAAACCTTTTAAATTTTGATGAGACAGCCCCTCAAAACAAGGAGATTTCAAGGTGAAGCCCAGGTTATTTTAAAGTCTGAAATGTAAGTAATATGACATTGTAGACCAGGTCTTAGTATAAAACTTAATTCAACCAACCCAATCTACTTGCCAGTGCTGTTCTCTAAATCAAAACAGTATTACTACTGTGTTCATCTTTTGTGATGTTGCCTGTCAGTTTGATCTGAGTATTTATACGCTGTTTCAGATTTACCGAGGCATTCTCCCTGGACTGTCATGTTGAACTGATCAGAGCTTTTTTTCCAGGCTGAGGCTTCGCTGCTTCTCATTGTTCACAGCTAAAAATAACTGTCCAATGTGCAAGCAAATCCTTTTATCTTCCATTATATTCTCAACACCATTTAACACCTTAGGCTTTGAATCCCTTAGTTCCATTATACGTGTTAAATCCATAGCTCTCTTCAGTGTCCTTCAAATAGAAATCAGCAGATGGTTTTCACACCTGCATTAAATTAGCAGCGACTGCTGTAAATAACTAATGGGAGCGGGCAGTGATCGATTGATTGTGTGCGAGAACTGTCTGCGAGCAGAAGACGCTCAGCTGATAATTTCAGGCTAAAGACCCAGTATGATGTGAACGTATATGTGTCATATACTGTGCCTTTAAAAGCACATTAGTGAATCTAATTAAAGTGTCTTTTTCAACTCTTCATGATACAGTAGTTTCCTTTAAAGTGAGACATCTCTTGTCAGTGTGTTGTGGTGTCATAGAGCCCTCTAGTGGTGGTATGGGTTAGGTACCGCACTGTTGCTTTTATTCAGTGCACACAGAGCATACAAAATATGCAGCAATTTCTTTACCTGCTCAGTTCATTGTATGCGAACCATGTTGTTATGTTCTCATCATTAATAATGTCCTCTTCACAGGTCACCACCAGCATTGAGCAGCAGGCCACTGAATCCAGTCTGTGTGAGAGAAACACAACTGCAGGACTCAGCACTCAGGGTACAGACAGATAAGACTGCAGTCAACATTACAGATGATTGTCAAATGCCTTTGTCTGCTAGTAGTCATGGTGATAGTTCTTTGTGCCCTGTTTTCAGCCTCAGTGGACAGTGCGTCACTGATGGTGTCAGAGGTGGCAGATCAGGACCAGACTTGCTCCTCAGAGGACTTGTGCTCCCTGGAGGTGCAGGGCTCTGACTCCTCTCCCTATGGCACGCCCCACACCGCCCCCATTGACGGAAGCTGCACCAGCCTGGAACTTTGTACACGTGACCCCCGTTGCCATCGTGGTCAAGCTAATTCTGACGCTCGCCCCAGTGATACAGGTTACAGCGAGTCCTCACACACCCAAGAGTCTCTGGAGCGCTCTCCGGACTGGTCTTCAGAAAACTATAGCAATCTGGACCAGGAGGATTCCACAGACAGCACACATCCATGTGAGGAACTCAGGGCTGCAATGCACATATGTGACGAGCTTGCATCAGCCAAACATTTACCAGAGGAGCCACCTAAAGCGTCAACACACTCCCTAATTAAGGCACGAATGATGAGCCGGAAGCTTACGCTCCCCGTCACCATCCCCCCGCCACCTCAGCCTTGCTCCCCCACCTCCGTGGCCTCCTCTGGTGGGACTTCAGCCATCAGTCCTATGGCTCCATCTCCTTCCCCCTCCCCTCCCAGCAGGCCACGTGGCCCCAGGCTGTGTTTCAGTGTTTGGTCACCCTCCTCCACATCACAACCCCCCTCTACCTCAGCCCAGAGTGGCTACTCGCCCTCAGAGAGGCCTCGAGTGCTCCGAGCAGCCAGGAGGTACCGCAAGCTGGCACGCATAGTCCGTTCCACCAGTGACCCTATCTCCTGCTCCTCTACGGCAGGAAGTGAGTGCACCAAGGATTTCACATAAGACCTATACTGCAGCTTAAATACTCCATTTACTAATTACTATAGTGATCAGTCTTTAGAGCTTAAAGGTTCAGTGTGTAAGATTTAGGGGGATATTTTGGCAGAAACTGAATATAGCAAGTATGTTTTCTTTAGTGTATAATCACCTGAAAATAAGAAATGTGTTTTCGTTACCTTAGAATGAGCAGTTTATATCTACTTAGGGAGCAGGAGGTTTTTTTAATCAGAGAGAAAAGATGAGTGCATTAGCAGGTGCTGGGCTAGCAGGCCGTCTCCGACATGCCAAACAGCATTGAAAAAACACTGATTTTCAACATGAAACTGCTTTATTCAGTGCCGTTACTGGTTTTAATCACCTTGTCCATTTGTTTTGGAGAGGAGGAGACCTCTGCGGATAATTCGGCTGTTGGTAAAAACCTCTGGAATGTCTTGATTTTAAGTTATCAGAATAAAACGGTAATCACATTAGCAGGTGCTGGGCTAGCGGTCCGTCTCGACATGCCAAACAGCATCAGAAAAACACTGATTTCTGATGTGGCACTGCTTTATTCAGTGCTGGTACCGGTTTTAATCACTTTGTCCGTTTGTTTTGGAGAGGAAGAGACCTCTGTAGATAATTCGGCTCATGGTAAAAATCTCCTAAACACAGGAATACTGAAGGAATTCCAACCAGGAGAAGTTTCAGCTGGTTGCAATCTCCAATCCTCACTGCTAGATACCACTTAATCCCCTTAAATTCTTACACACTGTGCCTTTAAGTGATTAGTCAACTAGTCCATCATTTTTGAGTCATTTTACATGCAAAAGAGTCCAAACTCACACTGGTCCCAGATTCTCTTATGTAAGCATTTGATCCTCTTTTCTGTTTTATAGCATTCTCTCAATGGGTTTTGACAAGATATTTGAAGACATCGCCTTGCATTTAACATTTTATAGACTGAACAAATAATACATCAAACAAGAAACTCATCGTCAGATTAATTTATAATGAAACTAAACATTAAGGCAGCCTCTCATTGTCAATGAGCAGTGGTGACTTGCTAACCAGCAACAGCTTGTGCTTGCTTTATTGTGTCCACACTCAGTTTCTTGTCTCCCTCTGCAGGAGAAAATTGTGGCTGCGCCTCTGCAAACAACCCTGCTGCTGAGGATTCAACTCATGCATCACCAGAGCAAGGTACTATCATAGCAACTGTGAATTCCTGTAATGGTGGGAGTCGTGGGACGCTTGCTAATAAACAGCTTTCACATCTTTTTTTATGAAACACAGAGGCAGTGAAGGGAGCTAATAAAACAAATTTCACTGAAACAACTGTTAGTTATCATGACTGTCAAATGAAAACCATGTTGCATCTTCAAATTTGATGATTAAAACAATGTCTAGATGAACTAAAGGATTAAATATTCTTATATAAAACATTTAAAACACCATGGGGCCCATTATCTAAAGAAGGCATTGTCACAAAGCTTGAAATTAAAAAAAATCTGAAATTAATTATAACTGAGGTGATAATAAGATTGTGTTACGCCAGCAACACAAAACTGTGATTCCACTTTACCTAAAGCACCAACTCCACAGGTATTAGCCCTGATTGTAAGAATTATATATGATTTAATTTATTTTTCTCTGTCTTTACCTTCAGAGCCAACAGATGTCACAACAGGCGTGGTTGGAGCTAAACCCAGTCACACAAGTGTCAGGAAGCCGCAAAAGGAGGGCAGGAAAGTCGACATCCACCTTAAACCCCGCGCCCTGCACTCGCACTCCTCCCATGAACGCCCGCACTCCTTGGCTGACTTTAAGATGTACAAAGATACCAAAGTGCTGGTGGCAAAGTTCCTGGAGCATTCGAGCTGCAGTCTACCTCCTGAAGTCCAGCAGGTTGTCAACAACATCAAGTGTGTCATTAAGTCGGATGAGAAACACATGGAGGAGGCCATTTTTAGTGCCAATGTCATAGATCAGGTAACCAGAGAGAGTGTGTATAATGTGTAGTGGTTAAAGCAAAGCAGCAGTTTCCTAGCCTGTTTCTAGTTTATGGTGAGCATCAGCATTCAAGACTATGAGTATCAGGCTAGTAGCTCACTACACACCAGAAAACATGGATAAAAGTGGATGGTTTAATCATATGACTGCTATGTAAAAGCAAACTGTGTCTCTCTCTTTGACTCTTGGCTATTTTTGCTGCACAGGTGATGACCCAGCGCATCATTGGCAGTCCCAGAAAGCGCGGCCACGAGGATCTTCACCTTCAGAGCTGCGGTGCTTTGAGTTCGTCCCCTTCTATGCGCCGTCCAAAACACCTCCCACAAACAACCAGCGCCTCCACCAACCCACTGGACTCCCCCTCCTCTGAACAAAGCCTTGAGTGCAAAGAAACTATTCTCTGACCACTCTCCCAACAAGGACTCGGGTCAAAGCTCTGAGGCCATTTCAGGGTGCTGGTGTTGCAGCCATGCTGTGCTGTGCAGCAGGTGTCTGTAGAGCAATGAATAACTCTTCTAGCACTGAAGGATGGTTTATTTTCACAGTGTGACTGCAGCACAGGCAAACTGAAATGGTCTCATACTGTATCTCCTAGTGCCCTGTGAGACCGTGCCAAGTCATCAGCAGAAATGGTAGCAAACTCAGACTGAGCCTGCCAGTGTCTGTAGTGGCTTCTTTCTCATCAGAAAAACAAAAGAATGTTTCTCCCTCAGGGGACCTTTTCTACCGAGTTTCATCTCTGAAAAAAAAGAAACAAACAAACAGCTGGTAAGTTTGGATCTGTGACTCAAAAGACAAAGGAAATCGTGTTATCAGTATTCCTCTTGTCCTCATAAGACGCCGGAAGAAATATGTTTGTATTAAACTGTGAACTGAACGGACTGGGCATTGCTAGCCATTGTTTGCAGACTTTGTGGAACTGTTACTGATAGGGTGGTGAATATTTTGTGGTGCCGCTGGTTCAAGAACATCACAGATGTGGAGTATTTAACTTACCTCATTGTGTTACAATTCTTATCAGTGTTACAATAAAATATGAGTTTGTATCAAGTGGTGCGTGTTCTTATTTCAGTGCGTGTTTGTGGATCGTGTGTCAGTCTGTGTGTGTTAGCATTCTGAACTTCTGCTCACCTCAGACACATAGGGGTGGCCAAAATAATAGAACACAGGACGATACAATAGCATTGCCATAAATGTCAGTTTGGTGAAGCTAATAATATGTTTTTTTTATTCAAGTTTGTGATGTTTTATTTAATAGTGTTGTTTAATTAAACACCCAGTGATGTTTATTTTAGTCAGTGTTGGTTAGAGCCAACTTGTGACCGCTGTTTTTCATGTCAGGCAGCTTTCAGATCATGATTTGTCAGACTTTTCCCTTGCAGAATTGCCTGAATTTGTCATGCTTGTGACTGAAATACTGGCAATTATTTACAGCAATTAGACTAAAGTTACAATGGCAAGGGAGTTACCCTAAGATGAATACCACTTATGGCAATATGTGAGCTTTAATAGATGTTTGGCAACAGTTAGTTTAAAGTCAGAGGTGGCGAGACTCCAGATAGTCCACCTATTCATTTGGTGTGTACCTATCTAGTAATTAATATTCTGCACAACCCTCCAGTTAGTCAGTGAGTGCAGAGACTGCATCCAGGCTAATTTAAGCCTACTGTTATTTAAAATAAATAAATAAAAATAAAACCACAGAATCAGGCAGCAAGTATCTCTAAGTATATTGCGTTAAATTGCATGAAGACAGTGTTAGACTTGGATTATAGGCCACAAACTGACTTCCTTATGCTGCCTGTCCATTTAAAATGACATTTTGTTTATTTATTTTTGGAGAGAACACATTTTGTCTTCACTCATTTGATAAGAGGGAGGAGTGTTTGAGTTTACACAGTGGATTTTTCTTTCTGCAGGTGGTCAGGAGCAGTAAGGTATGTGTACCCGGTTTCAATGGATTAATTATGTTGCTTTGAAAAGCTGACTCGTGGCAATGCATTTGTAGGCTTTAGTTTTCAAGACTAACACGCAACACTTGCTTAATATAAAAAATCTGGACCCTTATGTCATTATATGTGTAAAGTGTCCTTCCAGTCGGCCGCGTACTTCCGGTTTTGGGGCGCTGAGTTGCCGTGTTTTTATATATGTGATAGTATTGTCACCGTGTGGTCAATGATTTTTGTTTATAATTTATAATAAAAGTATAGACTTTAAGCCTACAGCCTGGCTTTAATACATAAAGCAAATCCAAAGGCAAGATAATCAAAAGATAAATGCCTAGCTTTGTTTGTGCTCAATTTGGTCTTTTATTTTGAAATTAATTTGTGCTCCTGTAGAAGAAACCGGAAGTTGCGCATGCGGATTGCAGCTAGCTTCACCCAGCGCAGTTTGGTCGGCAGCGAAAGGTGGAGAGAGTGACACAAAGCCTGTGTCCTTAATATTTGTTAGGATTTTGTTCGTTTAATTAGAAGAAATACATCTTTCCTCCGCAAGAAGAGACGATACTTTTCTGTGTGACGGTCGCTAATTGTGCTCGCGCATCTACCGTTGCTGCTAGCTTGTGCGGAGTGGTTAGCTGGACAGCGTTAACGTCAGTAGGAGCTAACATTAACGTCAGGTCGGTACCGAAAATCATCAGTGGTCTTGTTTGACGGCGATTCTGTAATTAACGGAGCTCCAAGCGTCAGTGTGTGCAGTCCTACAGACCTCACAACAGGACCACTGGAGGGAAGTAGCTGAATGCTAACGTTATATAGCTAGCTGTATGATTTGTATGTGCACTCCTCACTGCCACGGTGCCGTGTAACGTTAGCTGTCCACGTCTAGTCTCGTCTGCTGTGTTTAACGTTGCCAGCTGAGCTAGGCCACGTCCCTGCGGGCGTATTTCATCTAACCTACTGACATTGGACGAGTTACAGAGAAGATGCCCAGTGTGCGGAAGGAGGAAGGAGAGTAAAGCTCAGTAGAAATGTGAAAAAGTCTCGTACATTCATGACTGTCTGTCTGTGTAACTGTAGTGTTTGCTTTCTCGAGCGGTTGCCGCATATACACGGCATGTCACGTAGACGGATGTGTTTTACAGCCGGAGCCTACTCTCATTGAGCTCTGTAAGGTTGCGGTAACAACCTGAAGAAGTAACGTGAACACTTTGGGGTTTTTTTTTTGGAAATGGTTGGGTTTGGTGCAAACCGACGGGGTGGCCGCCTCCCGTCCTTCATCCTCATCTTCTTGATGGTGATCATCGCCATACTGTCTTTCAACTACTGGGCAGTGACCAACAAGCACGGCCGCTTGTTGGATGAGCTGGCGGAGGTGCAGACACAGGTGAAGCGCACGGACGCGGCGCGGAGCCGGCTGGAGAAGCGGAACTCGGAGCTGATGGTGCAGGTGGACACGCACAGGAAGCAGATCGACCAGAAGGATGGAGACTACAGCGTCCTGGAGGGCAAGCTGCAGGCCCGGGAGGCGCTCATCAAAAAGTGCACTGATGAAAAGGTAAACCACGGTTTTATTAACTGATATCTGGAAGCAGGTGAAATGATCAAAGGGCACATGTGTGCTACACGTAGGAACAGGTGATCAAAGTTTCCACAGACAGGGATAAGCCCTTTGACAGCACCATTTTCAGGTGAAACAAAGTGACAATGACAAAGTGAGAATATTAGTTTTTTGACTTTTTACCTCTGTTTCAATAGTGTGTATTGTTTGGGAATGTTAATGCTCATTCAATATTTAATATAGGGGTGGGTGTGTGTTCTCTGGGAGAGCAAATAGTCATGGGAATATGAGGACAAAGCAGGTTCATTGTTTATTATCTAAGCCACTCACATACATTTAGATTGTGACAATTTTCCTATGATATTGTGCAATATTACAACATCCAAAATCATCACACCACATCTAGTCTCATCACAGTATCTACATTATATTGCTTTGATCTCCCCACTCTATATCATAGTGGCATGTACATGAAAACTTTAACTCGTGATGGAGGGAGATTTTGGGTAATTTTATCAGCTCAAAAAAGGCAAGGTCATAGTCATCATGGCGAGAGCAATTTGTCTTGTTTCAGGAGGTCTATGGTACCAAGTGGCAGGTGACACATCAACCCGTCCTTCACTGGGAACTCATTCACGTCAGAGCCTGAGTTCTGCTCCACAAATACAGTATTTTTTAATCACAGCACTGTGTTTTAATATTTGTCCCTTTAGTTTTTTGGAAGAAAAATTTATAATGGAGTTGTTTCACCGTGCCCGTGCCTCTGAGCCACTTAAAATGTATTGAAGTGTGGCGCGTCTGTATGCTCCACAAGACTATTCCCACCTCTTGTTCTGTGCAGTGGCCCAGCCAGCAATTCACTGTGTTTTGTGTCCCAGCACCCTCTGAACATTAGTGTGCATCCAGCTGCCCTGGGAGACAATTAGACAACAGATGGAGGGGGAGGTTTTCCTGTAATTTGCATTCAGTCTCGCATGCTTATTTCTCATGGACAGGCATACATTTGTTTAACATGTGGTGTAGTGTCATAGTTGAACCACTGCTGGTTTGCAAAGTCCACCCAGTAGAACTAAACTAGAACACATTAAATATCATTTTGTTAAGAAGCAAACAACGACTTTATGCCAGTCTGATAGATGACAGGCAGCAAGATAATGTGCAGGAATAAGAGGAAGGCCGTGAGCAACAGTTTTTTGTTTTGCTCAACATATGCTGAGAAGCTGTCCTCAACCACAATACATCAACCTTTTTATCATCTTCTTGAGTGGAGTCGGTTACCTAGTGACGGGCAAGATAACACTACTTATAATAGGCCACACATGCATAGAGAAATGTTTATACATGCTCAACAAACAAGGTCTGAAACTAAAACCAGCCAGTGCTCATAAAAAGTTAACACCCATTTACATAAAAATGATCTTGGATGGAGAAATCAGCAAGAGTCACTCGTCAGATGACTCTTTTCAAACGATTTCCCACTCTGAATCTTTTCTCCTGCTCACCATCACACACTGTGTTTATGAGCCAATCCAATTTTCTGTGGCCAAATCAAATCATAGCAAAACAATGGCCCTGTAACAGTTAGCCGTCTGTTTCACTGCCCGTTCTGCTGGCACTGTCTCATCTGCGACAAACTGACGTGTTTTACTGACTATTTTATGTTTTATTCCAAATGTCTATTCAGTATTTATGACACTAAAATCCCTCTTGGCTAGCTGAATTGTTTGACACTGTTACACTGTTTGCATAAGAGATTAAGTCATGTAGTCAAACAATATACATGCAAACATTAAAAATAAACAAAATAAAACCCTACAGTATCAAGTCACATAATCATGTGCACAGATCTAGTTAAATATTAGGTTATACTTTGTTGTTAAGGCAAGTATAGATGCTGATGTGTGGAACAAAGAGGAGTCTGAGCACCCTGGCTTCATGGTCGTAACTTCAGAATCCAGCTCCCTGTTTCCGTAATCAAGATAAGGGCAGGTGTTGAATAGCAGTTGTTCCACTCCCTTCTTTTGTCAACAGCCCAGCCCTTTTTCAACAGAGATGCATGCTACATACAGTGAGAGGCCTGCATTGCAGAGAAAGTAGGGACAGTTGAGTTCTTGACTGGCTTCTACACAGTACAGTATACAGTCGTGCACCCATTAGGCACAAGAATGAATTATGCTGTCTTATAGTCTGTCTGGCCGTGTTATTGGCTATATGGCCAGTATCAGCAGGCTGCAGGGGAAATTATTAACCACATGTAAGGGAGTGACAGGATGAAACTTCGGTTTTTACAACACTTGACATTGATGCTGTACTTCCTGTCCGCTCTTCCCTCACCGCCCTCTGTCTAAATCAATTAAAGGTATAACTTATTCACGAACTCAGATGATCACAAAGCAGTCGTTGTTTTGCCAAAATATGGCTTTATGCACTTAATTTTCTGTGATATTCCCCCCTCAAAGCTCTTAAAGAAATTGTGTCTGCACTTATCTGTATTTTGACAGTGCAGTCATTTTTGTAACATAATGAGGCTGCGATCTTTGGTGCACTTTTCAATACTTTTCGTCTGCTTTGAAACTTTGTCACCATCTTAAGATCAAAGTGTGGAAACTGATGCGTATTTGGATACTCAAAAGATCGATTTCAGCTATCACTCCAAAGTCCAAGGCCTCCTCTATCTCCTCTGCCTCCCTCCTTTACTACTTGCTCCCTTCAGCTTCACATCAGTATTGTGTGTTACAGAGCTGTTGTCTTGGGTTACATTACAGCGTACAGGGGTTTCTATTTTCCTGATCTCTCAGTGTGAGTTAAATGAAAAAAGATCATAAACCAGCTATGTTATGAGCTACTAACATCTGCGCTGGTGTTTTCTGCATGTTGCTGTGAGATATTTATTTTTGTGGTCCCCATGTAAATCCTAAAACATAATCCCTTCGCATGATCTCAGCAATCAGGCATGTGGTTAATGTCTAATACCCCATACTGGTTTTGATAGGCAGGAGCACATTGCCTCGTAGCAATTACTACTTAACGTGTCACAGTGGGTGCCACCTAAAGCTTTGTTATACAATAAAACAAGACGAACCTGTTTGTTCCTAGTTTTCCTTGCATTAATGGCAGCACTGTCTACTAATTAGAAAACCTGTTGCACTGTTTAGACATCTATGGCTTAGCAGGGAACTCTGAGTAGGCTGCTGCTGCGTGATTTGAGGTGTTGAAGAATTCAAATGTTTGTAGCTCTCCTTCAGATGATAAGAGTCCTGAACCTGTTGTCTCTCTTGTGTGCAGATGAAGGTGCAGGGTGATGTCACAGCCCAAATGACAGAAATCCAGAGGCTTAAAGGTAGGCCTTTAACCCTGTGTGGCCACCAGAGGGCAACCTCTAACACTAAATCCCTCAACAGATGATTTGTAATGATAGAAAGTCTCTTTTAAAATTATATTGCATTTAACAGACAAGAACTAACTAAAATATTATGTGTGTGTGTGTGTGTTTGTGTTGCTGCAAACAGAGCAGCTAAAGGAGCTGAAGCAGGAGTTCATGAAACAAGAAGAGCAGCTAAGAGAAGTGAAGAAAAACAGCACTACCTTGGAAAGAAAACTGGAGTATGAGAGGTATGTCGAATTTTTAGAATTTCTTGTGAGCTTAATGAGACGTGTGCCGCGGCATGCCTGCAGCAGAGCGTGTCCATTACAATCAACCAAAGCTACAACACTGACCACAAGAGCCGGGCATTGCTCTGCTCAACCAGTGGATGGTCTATTTTATTTTTTCTCTAGCACATCTAAACAGCCCTCCAACAGGTAAAAACTACATAAAATGTGTGAAAAACAAGTACAGTTCTCTAAAAAAAATGTTAATAAGCAACACAGCAGAACTACCTTGTGGGTGTTTTTATATTTCACATTAAAAGAATCAAACAGTTGCACCCTGTAGTTAGAATGATCCCGTTGATTAATTCAGCACCAGTTAATAAAGCCTGTGCTTCCAAACACTGCATAACAAACTGCATCATCACTTAAAACTCCCCCCACTTCAATGATCTGTGTCGTGATGTCTAAGTTATTTCACAAAATATGACTTTGTGCTTCTCAAATTACACATTATTATGACAGTTATTGGTTTTTGAACAGAACGTTCAGTATAATCAGGTTGTTAGGTCATTGCCTTAATTTCCCTATTTCCTTATCGCTTTACAAGGCTGATCTAATCTCAGTGATGTTTCGCTTACATTGGGTGTCACAAGATTTTCAGAATAGATTTAACCATAGCTCAGCTTTGCAGTTTTTCAAAAATGTATTTGTCACGTGTTTGCACAGATTAGTTTCCTAGTAAGGTGAAGAAAATCACAG
Source organism: Epinephelus lanceolatus (assembly GCF_041903045.1). Taxonomy (NCBI): domain Eukaryota; kingdom Metazoa; phylum Chordata; class Actinopteri; order Perciformes; family Serranidae; genus Epinephelus; species Epinephelus lanceolatus. The sequence goes on along the minus strand of NC_135735.1, from coordinate 21,907,662 downwards.
ACAATGTGGGTGAAAGTAACAAGGAATCTGTGTTCACTAGTTTGCAGTGTGGACGTCAAATTGCACAGCTGAAGGAGGAGTGTGAAGAAACAAAGAAGACCCTGGAGGAAGAAGCATCAAAGCTAAGACAGGTTAGTATTGATAAAATCTCCACGGACGAGCTAGAGAGCATTCTCGTGACTCTTTAGAAAATGGTGTAAGGTTGTGCCCCCCCTGCCTCCTGCTACATATTGCATTTATTCAGCACTGAAGCAAGATTTTTAACACAGATGTACAAACAGTTACAGCCAAATTAAATTCAGTGTCTTCTTCTTTCAGTTTTGCATTTGCTCTGTTTTCTGATTGGCCTTTAATCATTTTTCAGAGTGTAATAGACAGCCAGAAGGGTGCAGTGGCAGGTAGACATGCAGAGGGAGCACAAGGTGTGGAGATGACTGGAGAGCGCCATACAGTGGCCACTCACCAGCATGACAACCCGGATTTAAAAGGTACAGTAGATGTGTGACCATGTCAACCAACACTCGGACAGTCTTGATTGTTCTTCCTTATATTGCGATACACACACACACACACACACACACACACTGTGTAGTAGTATTTGATTGTGTTTTTTTAACTGTGTAAAAGGGAGCTTGTCAAACCATTACCTAAGTCACTTTCCTTCTGCTCTGTTACAGAAGAGATGGGTAAGCCTGGCAGTGACGCTGGCATGCCTGGTATTGAAGACAGTGAAGTAGGAAAAATCGACGATGTGCAATTTGGTAAGCAGTGGTACTTAACTTTTAATTGTGGTTTGCAAACCCAGTGAATTAATGTGTGGCAAAAATTACGTAGAATGTATGTAGCCTACATTTACAGTGACTTATTAGAGTAGAGACTGATTAGGTTTTAAATATGGACTCAGTTGCTGCCTTATGATTTTGAACCTGCAACTTATTAAGACTAGAAACAGCCAAGAGTGAGAAAAGTATACTCAGACTGTACAAACACATCAAATTACCTGTTTAAAATTGTAAATTGAAACCAAAACTGGTGGAAAAAAACAACCAACAGACCACAGATGTGAGTCACAATAACCTACAGCTGTGCGTAGCGCTGTGGCAGGGTCCACTCCCTTGCGTTGCCTAAAAAAAGAACTTTCCAAGCTTTCTGACTGTGCTGCTCCTTTTATCTACAGCCTTAAAGAAACCAGCCATCACTCAGAAGCATGACGAGGCCCCTGATGTGGTCGTGGGAGCCGGTGCCGGACCTGGAGTCGGGGCAGCCGACGGCCCCGGGGGGCAGGGTATGTCTCTGGACCAGCCCAGGCTCCAGCAGGACCGAGTGGAGGGCCGAGCGGCGGTGGTCGCACCTCCGGGCATCATCAAACAGGCAGACAAACCGATAGTGTTTGAAGAAGACAACAAGGCAGGTATCAAGGCAGACGAACTGGGAGAGCAGCAGAGACAACTGCGAGGTACAGAATGCACCACATCCATATATATGGTATTAATTATAATAGTCTGTCTTTAAGCCTTTAGGCGTGTGATAATTCATTCTCAGGCTTAATTGAAACTTAGCTTTGCTGATTTAATTCCTTTAAGTATGGTAATTTTACTGAATGTTTAGTTAAATGAAGGTAAAAGCAGAGAATTTTTATCTTGGCACAGGCTTTGCTGGCAGTTTTCCCTTTCTTGTGTAACTTATTTCAAAACTGAGGGTGCTATATTAAAGAACACAAGCCTTTTGATATTTTATTTTTGTCATACACACCACAGAACCTAAGTGTCTTTCTTATTGTCAGCTCCTGATAATGTGAAGGGTGACAACGAACACTTGAAGGGGATTCCTCTGCCCCCAAACCCGGCCCAGGTGCCCAACCCCATCCAGCCTCACCACGCCAAAGACCAAGTCCAAGCAGAGCCAGTACACCACCGCCAAAGTGAGTTCCTCCACGACACTTTGAAAAATAAAGTACTGTAATTTTGCAGCAGTGGTTGTGGTTTGCAGGGTGTTTTTTTATTTACTTGTTGATTTGATTTTGGATCAGAGGGGGTTGGGAAAAATAAGATTTCACATGAAACAGTACAGTCACAGCTATTCTTGTTAGCTCTGCCTTTGTGCTTAGCCGCTGCCTCCCAGCTCTCTGTGATGTGTGTCACTGTCGAGAGTAAAGTACAATTTGGTGTCATGATGCCATCTGTGTGAATTTCCCTCATTGCTAACCGGTTACACTCCCACCTCTACATAACACATTTTCATAAAAGTCGGTTGAATGTTAAGTCATGCCTGAATACAGCTAGGAGCACTGTCAGGGAGGAGAGAGAGGGCTCAGTTGCAGAGGAGACAAGATAAATGACACACACCTGGCTCCCAGATGATCCGTTCCTGCTGCCTGGCTTCTGCTCTGCTCTGCTGCCTTTTCTCCCTCCTCGTCCTCTGTTGTCACACGTCCTAGTCTTTCATCTCCCTTACACATCCACCTCACCCCCTGCAGCTCTGCTGCTGCTCCAAACACCGACTGCATTCAGTTCACGTCTTCATTTTGTTTTTCCTCTAATCTTCTGCCTCAGATTTCATTATACTTGCATCCTATTATAGCAAATTAACACCCGACATCCACCAGATGTCTCGTTTTTGGCAGCGTGTGGCGCTCACTAGACACTTGCAGCTCACACTGCGTGGCTCAGAGAATCTCAAGTCCCACCCTGTCCTGTTGTCGACAGTGCCATCTGAAATCAGATAGGATCTTAGACTGTATCAGATGCCTGTGTGATGAAGATTGAGCAGCCGTTATGGATCAGAGGGCAAAAACACTATTTGAGGAAAGTTCATTTAAACATTGTTCGTATTTTGAATTGAAAACATTGTAAATTACATGAGTAAAAAAATGTCATTGTTCCACATTGACTTGGTCATATCCACAACATCCAGAAAAATACATCAATTTCTTGCTTTTAGTTTTACACTATTTATATTTTAACACATCCCAGCTATTGGTTAATTGCTTATAGAACAATTGTTATCCTTTTCCAACATTAAAAGGTTTTTAGAGGGAGATATTCGCACATCCAACTATCTCAGATGCAGGTGCGTCAGAAAATATCACTTGAGTCTTAAAAAAGAAGAATACTCTGTATTTACTCAGAAAGTAAAATACTCTTGACAAAGGTCCAGAGGGACTGAAACAGTAGTATAACCAATCAATTGTGAGCAAAAGCAGTGTGCAGGATCATCTTTTTTCCCCAAGACCTAGTGTTAAAAGTAAAAATGGCTGCACCAAATGGAGCCATGTAACATGTAGAAACACTTGTAACAGTCTGTCCTCTTCACATATGTTAATTGAGGTGGACAACATGTTAAAACACTACAAATGCAGTTCAATAAAACAACAAACTTACCGTATTTGTAACCTTAAAGGGACAGTTCACCCCATAATCAAATATACAGTACAGGCCAAAAGTTTGGACACACCTTCTCATTCAATGCGTTTTCTTTATTTTCATGACTATTTACACTGTAGATTCTCACTGAAGGCATCAAAACTATGAATGAACACATGTGGAGTTATGTACTTAACAAAAAAAGGTGAAATAACTGAAAACATGTTTTATATTCTAGTTTCTTCAAAATAGCCACCCTTTGCTCTGATTACTGCTTTGCACACTCTTGGCATTCTCTCCATGAGCTTCAAGAGGTAGTCACCTGAAATGGTTTCCACTTCACAGGTGTGCCTTATCAGGGTTAATTAGTGGAATTTCTTGCTTTATCAATGGGGTTCGGGCCCATCAGTTGTGTTGTGCAGAAGTCAGGTTAATACACAGCCGACAGCCCTATTGGACAACTGTTAAAATTCATATTATGGCAAGAACCAATCAGCTAACTAAAGAAAAACGAGTGGCCATCATTACTTTAAGAAATGAAGGTCAGTCAGTCCGGAAAATTGCAAAAACTTTAAATGTGTCCCCAAGTGGAGTCGCAAAAACCATCAAGCGCTACAACGAAACTGGCACACATGAGGACCGACCCAGGAAAGGAAGACCAAGAGTCACCTCTGCTTCTGAGGATAAGTTCATCCGAGTCACCAGCCTCAGAAATGGCAAGTTAACAGCAGCTCAGATCAGAGACCAGATGAATGCCACACAGAGTTCTAGCAGCAGACCCATCTCTAGAACAACTGTTAAGAGGAGACTGCGCCAATCAGGCCTTCATGGTCAAATAGCTGCTAGGAAACCACTGCTAAGGAGAGGGAACAAACAGAAGAGATTTGTTTGGGCCAAGAAACACAAGGAATGGACATTAGACCAGTGGAAATCTGTGCTTTGGTCTGATGAGTCCAAATTTGAGATCTTTGGTTCCAACCGCCGTGTCTTTGTGAGACGCAGAAAAGGTGAACGGATGGATTCCACATGCCTGGTTCCCACTGTGAAGCATGGAGGAGGAGGTGTGATGGTGTGGGGGTGTTTTGCTGGTGACACTGTTGGGGATTTATTCAAAATTGAAGGCACACTGAACCAGCATGGCTACCACAGCATCCTGCAGCGACAAGCCATTCCATCCGGTTTGCGTTTAGTTGGACGATCATTTATTTTTCAACAGGACAATGACCCCAAACACACCTCCAGGCTGTGTAAGGGCTATTTGACCAAGAAGGAGAGTGATGGAGTGCTGCGGCAGATGACCTGGCCTCCACAGTCACTGGACCTGAACCCAATCGAGATGGTTTGAGGTGAGCTGGACCGCAGAGTGAAGGCAAAGGGGCCAACAAGTGCTAAACACCTCTGGGAACTCCTTCAAGACTGTTGGAAAACCATTTCAGGTGACTACCTCTTGAAGCTCATGGAGAGAATGCCAAGAGTGTGCAAAGCAGTAATCAGAGCAAAGGGTGGCTATTTTGAAGAAACTAGAATATAAAACATGTTTTCAGTTATTTCACCTTTTTTTGTTAAGTACATAACTCCACATGTGTTCATTCATAGTTTTGATGCCTTCAGTGAGAATCTACAATGTAAATAGTTATGAAAATAAAGAAAATGCATTGAATGAGAAGGTGTGTCCAAACTTTTGGCCTGTACTGTACATACTATTTGTCAATCTTGATTGTTTTGCTGTGAGTTACCAAGTGTTGGAGATAACGACTGTAGAGATATCTGCCTTCTCTTTAATATAATGGAACTAGATGGCTCGACTTGTCATACTCAGAGCGCCAAAAAATACATTTGAAAAACTCCACAGAAATGTCTCTTTCCAGAAATCATGACCCAGTAATTCAAGATAATCCACAGACCATGTTATGACCAGTTTCATGTAGGAACTATTTTCTTACTACTGAACTACACCTACCATCCGTATCACTATGCAGAATGAATCATGCATGAATTACTCACGGATGAGAGGCTCGTGCTCATGTCAGCGCAAGATGTAAACATTAATGGCGTCCTCCTTGGCTGAGCTGTAACGTTAGCTAGCTCAGTGATGCTAGGTGAGCTAGCTGATATGGTTGACGGGTGGAGTTCAATAGAAGAAAATAGTTCCTACATGAAACTGCTCACAACAAGATCTGTGGATTATCTTGAGCAACCTGTTGAGTATTTTTTTTTTTGGCCCTCTTGAGCACCACTAGCTAAGTGCTGTCTATCTCTATTATATTGGAGAGGAGGCAGACATCTCCACAGCCGATATCTCCAACACTCTGCTCAAGCCAAAACAATCTAGATTGTAATATCACTACAGCTTAGTTGAAAAAAATATGCATTTTTGACTTTTGGGTTAACTGCCTCTTTACAGAAACCGTTGAGTTGAATCAACAAAGCTAAACATAAGATAGGATTTACAGCAGGGCTATTGTATTTGATTGATTGGATTGTAAAGATGATTAAGCCGGTAACTCAATTAGCGCTCTGTGCTCTCCAGACTTTAAACAGTTCCTCATTACAAAGAAAACCCCATTTGTTTCCACTTGGCTCTCTGCTTTCAAGTCTATGATTCACTCTCCTTTACTCTTCAGAAACACTCGTCTCCTAATTACAATCTGCCACTGTGTATCCATTCACCTCATCTTCCTTATCTCTTGTCATCCTCTTCACGCGATCACTTATTCCTTCATGCATTCATTATGCAGTATTTCACCCACTCCTCCCTGTCTTCCTACAACTGCCTCCGCTTCCCTCCCTTCCTGATGAGGCCCTTCTCTGCCTCCTGCAGGCCGGTTCTTTGATGAGAACGAGTCCCCAGTAGATCCGCAACACGGCTCTAAGCTAGCGGACTACAATGGGGATGATGGGAACGTGGGTGAGTATGAGGCCGACAAGCAGGCCGAGCTGGCCTACAATGAGGAAGAGGATGGTGATGGTGGGGAGGAAGACGTTCAAGGTGAGCCAGGCCGGGAGACTGGACTGCCTGTCCAGATGTGTATCCACCATTCCTCCCTTGCTCCCTCCCTCCACCCCTGTCCTGCTGCCGCCCCCCCCTTGCATCTGTCCCGACAATTAGAGTAGCTCACAGCACCCTGAGTTTGGTCCTTGAATTTATCATAAACTACAGCTATTCAATGAATCATAACCAAAACACCTTCAGGGTCAAAGCAGGACTGCTGTGTGTGCAGTTCAGAATGAGCTGAATTGTGTCAGGCATTGTGTGCTGTATAGGCACAGTAACAGTCCTAGCTTCCTATTCTCCCGTGAATGGGGAAAACTTGACCCAGCAACTTACGGTTCTGTGAGAGTAATTCAGTCGCCATTTAGTATTTTCTCTCCTGCCTGTGCTTCTTTTTAGCGATACCACCTGTCTGTGCCCACCAAACATCTGACCCACATCTAGACCAGTAGATAAATATAGCTCACTGTGTTTGTTAATGTGTCTGTGTTCTCCTTGAAATATTGAAATGCATGTTTTTGTCTTGGTTATTGTTTCCTGACATGAATTTCTGATTGCTTATTAGATTAGATTTTTAATATATGATACAACTGTAAAATATTATTTTTGTTTCATGGCTGTGTTTTGTCATTTTTATGTTATATCTGTGGTTAACTGTTTAGCTTGTTCACAGTTGGATTTCAATAAAAATCTCGGATGTCCTTGTTATTATAACGACCAACAAGGAAGCTAATAATATGCTAGATTTATGAATGAGGCATTCCTCCCAAAAATAGATGTGCCTTCTCAATAATTTATTCCAGATTAACACATGCATAAGAAGGGCTGTGAGTCCTACGTTGCTCACACACGATGGACATGAACATCCTTTCTGTTAAAGCATAAAGTCAGCACTTTAATCTGCAGTTTTAATCTGATAAAGGAGTATGGTTACAGCACTTCTTTAAGTGTATTGTCTCATATTTAAGCTCTAATGCTTGTGTTGCTGTCTTTTCTTCCAGATGATGATGATCGGGACATGCAGGGAGACCGGGCTGTGGATTATGGGAAAAGACATCAGGCCATTGACATTCTTTGAATGGGAACTCACACAGCCGTTAACTCATTAAAAATATCCCGACCTCCCTCTCTACCATCAAGGTCTTTTCTTGAGAAAATAGTTTGAACATCATTATGTTTAAGAATTTATAGAGTGCATCCTCAATGTCACGGACTATTTTGACAGACGTTGCAACAAATGAATTAATACTGAATAACTATATTACAAAGAAGAAGAAAAAAAATCATGGCATTGTCCTGAGCTGCTGTTGATTTGCTAATGGTTCTAAGTTATGGCAGTAGAGATGACGTACTGTATGCTGACTGTTGTTTATTTGATAACTGCCTCAGTTCATAATGGAGGGATCCGGAAGAGCCCTGTTGACTCACAGCCAAGCTTCAAGGTCAAACTGTTTTGTTTTTGCTACTTTTCTTTTCAGGTTGCTGTTTCTTGATATATATGAAAAAAAAACGTTTCATCTGAGATGTTTATCAAAGAGACTAACTTTTTGGCATTCTGCCTTTCTAACATGATTTTGGGACTTTTACACGGAAGACCATTTTTCGTTTACAGGAGTGGGAATGCATTGCCAATGCCAAGGACTTTGCTTATGGCCTATTAAATCAATTTCTTTTCTTTGTGACAGACACTCGAAAGTGCTCCTCATTTTTTTTTTCTTTTTAATGCCATTGCATGCATTTGAAACATTTTATTAATAATCAAACTGAGCAAAATACTGATACTTAAGCAATACTTAGAGCGATGTTAGTGTCTCCACAGTGTGCAAAGATTTAACCAAGCACATATAGAACTGACATACTGTACACATGCTTCCATTAATGAGGTCTCTTGTACATAATGTAGTTGAACTGTTACCATTTGTACTGAGGACACCTGAATCCTCACCTTTTAGGGAAATCCGTGAACATGAAATCAGTTCTGTTTGTGCAGCCAGGAAAAATTGATTTCTCATGGAAAGGCACATTGAATGTAATTTAATTTTATTAAAGGTGATGCTTCATGTCATTTGTCAGTTGTGATAGTGCTTTAGAGTCAATGTAGATGTAGAGATTAGTTTGTAGGGGTATGGATTACTCAGGTGATGCAGCTTTTTAATGTTTGGAGGTTTTCTATTTGCAAAGGTGGCAGGATGCTTTGCACCTCAATGTCTTCAGTTCATAATTAAATGTCCTGTGCTTTTCTTTTCAGTAGTGATAAAACATATGTTGAGTATATTCAGCAAGAAATGCATACATGCCCGATTCATTGTTTTAATATTAAGTCATTTACTACCGCCACAAAGACGGGCAGTCCTCTACCTTAATCAAAGCAATGAAGAAGAAAAAGACAAGTGGTAGTCTTCGCTGCGGACTGGCTGGTGTTTTTCAGAGGTAAGGGGGTGTGTCTGTGTCCCATACGGGTATCTGCCTTGGAGAGACTGAGCAGAGGCGGGAAATGGCGCCTGGTAACACAACGATGTGTCGTTTCGGAGACGGCCCTTGAGTAGATACACAGAAAAAGTCGGATCAGATCACGAAAACAACCGCTGCCTCTGTTGTGATGGTTAATCGGTCTTGAGTCCTCATCGCCAGACACTGCGGATCACTGTAAAGTAAGTCGGGGACGCAACCAACCTTGTTCGTTCATTTGTCTTCTTTTGGCTTGCGGTTTATGTAATGTTGGCTAACGACAGGATAAATATTTTCCTTCCCTGCCTGTGCACATCTGTTAGCCCGAAGCAATTTTTCAAGAAGGCTAGGTAGGGTTAACGCTAAGCTAGCGGTGCTAAGTCGCATAGCTAAGGGCAGCTAAAACACGGCCTACCGCGGGACTCGCTAATTCCTGGTTGACTCGACATTTAGTTAATTTTTACCTGTTGTCTATTCTAAATAACACACTCAACAAATACTCGCTACAACACCTATCATAGAAAGTGTAAATATCTACAATGTCTTGTTTAAACAAAGAACAGTTAATGAGAAGTAGCGCCAGTGCTGACTAGTTAGCTTCCTTTGATGCTAACGTCTTCCAAATTGGCATTCCTCAACTGAACTTTGCTAACGCTAGGTTTACATTAGCTGGCTAACTCCGTCTCCGTCCTTTCTATTTTAATATCCTTTCACTGGTTGTTGATTAGGCATGTTAGAGTACCACAATAGATGACTTGAATCCCATCAACTGCATTTTAAAGATAACGTCGACGGGATCAGCAGATAATTTGGATAACATCACTGTGTTAGCTAGCTGTTTTGATTAACGATGTCTGACGAGTTTCTCTCCCAAATAACGCAAATGACAATTATGTATTTAATTCGAGGAGACAGTCGAGTCAACCTGCTCAGCAAACTTAACACCAGCTAGCCAGCTAGTGTTCCTCACTTGAGTTAATCGTTTAAACGTTATTTTGTTTTATTTACGATGCCGCACTGGCTCACCGACGGTAAGTTAGCTTGTTTGATCTCGCCTTGTTGAAATGCTAACGGTAGTGAGTGCCGTGTTGTGTTAACAGTGTCACATAACAACACCTTTAGGCACCATTTGTTCAATGTGACAGTGTTTAAATATACAGTAGTTATCCCTTGCTATGTTGCACACCCTTATAACCCCTGACACCTTAACACACGACCTCCCGTAGTTCGTTTAGGTAGCGTTAGCTTAGTCGAGCTAGCTGCTCTGTTAGCTGCAAAGCTTGGTAGTCATGATTATTTAGTGCAACTTTTACAGACGTTGATTCGTGCACAAGTGAGGCTGCTGCACCAAATGTGTCATCTGCCTTTTTCTAATGTATTTACTTTTATTAGTTAGGATATTTGCTTCAGCCAATAAGAGGCTAAAGCATATACCCTAGCCAGTTAGCCAACCTTAGCCTCGCAGTAATTTTCGCAGAGGGAACGGGCTGTCTATCAAGCGAGGCCCTACTTGTTTCTCCGCTGTGTTTCCATGGCTAACGTTTTGCTAGCTCGCTCATACAGTCTCAGTGGCATGCATGTTCTTATTTCCCGCTCACTTGCTCGTACCTAGCTATGTGCACGATCCTTGGCTAGTGGGTGATATCCTAGAGAGGTGGATGTTTAGCAGCCATGGTGTTGTTGCTATGCAAGCCGGGGCAAGATTTAATCGCACAGTAAATATAACAGGCACTCCGTTTGGATGTTTATTTAGAAGAAACCGGAAAACCTTGTGTGTTGTACATGCATACATTTGCAATGTATACGAGCAGGAGAGGAGAAACAGAAAACACTAAGTAGCATTAAGTACAGTTAATAGGTATAATGTAATATTTGTAGAAATGACCTTTGTAAAATTTTATTTATGATAGACTCAATCACATCACAATACAGAGGCAATCTCACACAGTAAAGGGTCAGTGAGAATGCTTGTTTTCTTATCAGGTTACAAAGAAATGCATTGGCACAAGAGTCCAGATTATTACAGCTTTAACCGTTGATGCATCAGTTACAAAAACTATAATGTGATGAGGAGGAAGTGTTAAGAAATTTGAGCACATTTACCAAATGCATGCAAACAGTGCAACAGCAAAGACAAACAGTGGTCACAACGACACCATCAATGATATCGATATAGGACAGCCTGTGGGATATTTTGCACCTCACCAATGTTTTTCCTTCAAGGCTTTTGTTCCTCCTATTTTTTCCATCCTGCGTGTAGCTTAACACGATTATGTCATTAAAAATACAAGTGTCGTTGTGGTAATAGGTGTTATTTTCCTGCATAATATAAGAGAAGAGGAGATTTTGTTGGGCAGTAGACCGAGTCGTTTTTCAAGTTGGTTTAGAATAATTAAGGATTGGATAAGGAAGTCAAACTCAGCTGTCTAGTCTGCAAAATAGCATTTTGAGTAGCGCAGCTCCGAACTTAAAAAAATAAGAGGCTCTTGTCAAATACAAACAGAATGAATTAACTTATGCAGGACAATGCCAGTGCTGAGATGTCTATATTCAAATTGTAAAATGTTTTTGTTGTATGTAGGTCCTCTTCTACAGTGACTTAAGAACAGAAGTCCCAAAGACACTGTTAAACACTATATGTATAAAATGTTTGGTGAGTAGTTAAGAAAAAAAGACGCAGCTAATCCAAAATAACAGGTGGTTGATTCAATAAGGAAACGCTGGCAACATTTTTTTGCATAGCTTCTTGCCAGGTCAGAATACAGTGACTGGCTATGGGGAAATCATTTTTACACTCTCAGTTTATTGTCAGAATAACAATTGGCAATTTTAACTGAAAAGCTTTAATAGCTCGAAGTTGTACTAATTACGTTTCTCTGTAAATCTGATCTCTTAAAAAAGCTGCAAAACCAAGGCATTTTCAGATTAACCAAAGATCAATAGTACAGTGCTTAATCAGTTTTTTAACTTAAAAGTACACAAAACTTGCTGTATTTTCTAAAATGATCTCAGAAAACCAGAAATTGGATTGTCATTTTCAGCTTGAGTTGTGTTGTGAAATCTCTTCTACATAGATTTTTTTAGTGTAGCCAACATTTTTTTAAATAGCACCCATTAATCAGAATTTATTGAAGGGCTATGTTGCATGCTGTAATATCAGGAAGTGTATCCATCTTAAACTAGTGAATTGATATTCATTTAAATTTGCATTCAGGCTTGTCCCACTTACCCTGCCTGCCTGTTACTGTACTGTTACCATGTACCCTGTTGAAGCACTCACTGGTGTTTTTGGGCTCGCGCGATTGAGCAACAGCACCGTACACCTCTGGTGTGTTCACAGATACACCCCTGTGTAAATGTAAAGCAGATGTAGTGAAGGACATTTACAGTATAGGGGATTTACAGTATGTACTGAGAGGCTGCTATTGTGTGTTTAGGGTTCCTGACAGGTTGTGGATATGTCCAGACACATTTTCAGCCAGCTGCTGTTACGTAAGCGCAAGGGGCTGGCATGCTTGACTGACATTTCATGTTCACTGTGAACAGTTTTTACGTTTCCCCGTGCATACTCGATGACAACTCCGGCCAATTAAATCCCTCAACTTTAGAAATAAGTAGTTTATTCCTTCACATAGGTTTTGAGTGCATCTTAAAAAAATGTTTAGATTTAAACAATGACCTTGTATTCTTGCATGTACATAGCTAATAATAAGGACTGAGTGTGTGTGTGTGTGTGTATAGTAAAGTCCCGGGCATTTTTTTTGTACTGTACGAACAGAAGTAAAGCCAGCTGCGGCTGCTGTGATCCACTGTGATGTAAGTGAAATGGGATCTTGAATGCATCCAGATGTTAGCAGAAAATGCACCAGTATTACCCAACTACAGACAGATACACCTCATAGACTTATCCATTTTTAAGTTAAAACAATTTACTGTTGGAACAACCTGTTTGTCCATCTTAATATGTGAGTATTTGCTTTAATGTGTTTCCTTGACGGTAACAGTTGTATTGATATCCTCTTGTCATCTTTCTCTGTGTCTGATGTTTTTTTTTTTGTTTGTTTGTTGTTTTTTTTTTTGAAACAGCCTTACATGTGACTGCTAAAACAATGAGGCTGAGAATGCGTAAGGCGTCTCAGCAGCCGAACCCCAGTCTGGCAAGCCGCCCATCTCGTACCAAGCGGAGGCATTCAGAAGTAGAAGAGGATACTCCTACTAGCGGAGGGAGGGGCTTGTTCTCGACCATCAAGAAGTTCATCAGAGGAAATGCTGTTAAGGTAACGCCCTCTATGATCACATAAAAGATCCTGCTTCTTAATTGAGTTCAATGCAAACATGAGCTTGGTGCCCCTTCTGGGAGCGTCGAAACACTGTCCTCCTCCTCTCAGCGTGTTTGCTTTACCAGTGCTACCTGAGCTTTTTTGGGACCTCTGGGGTTTTTTTGGGTTGTGTTTTTTCTTTAACTGTATTTAGCACTGTGCTCTCCAGGTTGCTGAATTAAATACAGTGTTTCTTGGTGCAGAGTGTCATGTTTCCCAAGAAATGTCTGGAGGAATGCAGCAGCTTGTCTGAGAACTCGGACTCGGTTCTAATTTTAGCTTCTGGCTCACGGAGTTGGTGTGCAGGGACAGGAGGCAGTAACAAGTGGAAAAGTCAACTCTGCTAAAAGAGGCTTTTCCTCTGGAAACAGACGGGGGCTTTTTGATGTTTTTACATGATATTGGTATTTCTTGGTCCTCCCTGCCTGTCCTCATTATCCTAGTTAAAGACTTGTAGCATATTGCCTCAGTTTTTTCTTGCCTATATTTTTCTATAGTTTATTCTTTTAATAAGCAGAGTAAAAAATGAATGTTTTAATTAGATTTATACCTTTTTGATTATTGACATGTCATGGCATCTATGCAGTATATATGATAACTGAGCTTGCAGGTTCATTGTACATCACATCATGCAAGGTAAGTACAATAAACAGGAAAAAGCACCATCCCGTGTTTTAAAATGCAGAAAAAGAAACAAGCTCTGGCCACATCATTTAACTGTTTTCTTCTAGTGCTACAGTTTATTGTAAGGTTGTGAGGTCTGCATCATTGCGTGCCGTGTTTAGACTGGTTGATTTATAGGCAAAGGTCATAGCAGCATTTACACGGTGAGAATTTAGTCTGGAATTTCTGTCCTTTTCAGAATTTTGTCACAACCTATCCTCTGTCACTGAAGTTTTCAATCTGCTGTCAATGGATATGTCTCACATTGTGATCACCATTTTGGGATTGACAACAAGACAGCTCTCTACGTCTCTTTAATTTTCATCTGAGCCGGTCACATTTTTTTCACTATGTTTATTTTATTTAGAAAGGGACAGTGCACATTATCATGATCACTTAAGTCATGTAAATGTGCCAGATTTAGCCATACAGTCTAATTTTCATCTGCATCACGTTAAAGTAATACTCAAAAGTGCAGAAGCATGTTGGCACAGATAAAAGTGGATTGATGGCATGTCCATAGAAGGGCACATGAGCTCAGAGCAAGCATATAACCATAGACACAAGCACATAGAAGGGCAGATAAGCAAAAACAACAGGACATGAGCACTATTAATAAAACAATGACATAACCATATAACCAGAAACATTAAGAACGGAACGTACCCTACAAAAATACAACATAACATACAACATAGACTAAAGCACATAGCCACAAACAAACACAAAAGCACAAAGCTAAGCACCTAAGGAGGGAAAATGGCACACAAGCACAATTAGCAAGACAGTGACATCACCATAAAACCAAAGCACATTACGGAACACACAGTAAGAAAACGAGGACATAACCACTCATTCAATCATATCTGTTTGACTATTTGTATTTATTTACAACTATTTTTTTTCTGCTTGATGTCTTGTCCTCTGAAGGTGCAGCAGGAGAGCCCAGCCAAGAAGACACGCCTCCACTGTGATGTGGACAACAACCTGATCACCTCCACACCCCCGAACACCAACACCCCCCGCAGGACTATCACCAGGGTTGGCAGGAGAGGTTCTGTCAATGGACGTGAGTAGCAGTTCGAAGAAAACCACCAATTACAAGCCTTTATTTTCCACTTGTCTATGTTAACTCTCCTATACCGGTTACTTCTCATCTGCAGAGGCAACCAATCATGACAGGAGTAAGGAGAAGCCCAATGGCAGTCTGGAGGAGACGACGGCCGTTGAGGTGCCCACCAGCCCTCCCAGGACCACCCTTCTTGGGACCATCTTCTCCCCTGTTTTCAACTTCTTCTCACCAGCTAAAAATGGTAAGCTAACCCCGAGGCAGCCAGTTAAATTCATGGCTAGCACCATGCTCAAACCTTTAGTATATCTGTACTCAGATATATTTTAGCACGGTGTTGATAGGTGCGTCTCAGATGCCTCTTCTTTGTGTTTGTTTCACAGCCTCTTCTGGCTCAGACTCCCCAGACCAGGCATTGGAGGCCGAGGAGATAGTCAAACAGCTGGACATAGAACAAGCCGTGGAGACGCCCACCAACACAGCCACATCCACACAGGAACTGTGTGCCACCACTAACTTCTACTCTAGTGTATCACAGCTGCCACCTCTGCGGCCTCCCCACATCCCTGAGGTGTCTCCCGCGGCAGGGGAGGGAGAGCTCTGTGCCGATGCTGACCTTCCACCCCTCACAGGTAGATATCACTGCTGAGAACACATGCCTCTGAAATGTTTAAGAGTATTAGTTGTTGAGATTATGATATCTCGCTGTTTCCTCATCGTGTGCTTTTTAACATCTTGTTCTTGTTCTGGTCCAAGCTCCAGGCTCCAGTCCAGATATGGCATATGTGGACTCTCCTCCCACTGCGGTACCACCAGAGGCAACCTATGAGGAAGACTGGGAAGTCTTTGACCCGTGAGTAAAACAGTGTGCGGCCATAAAATGTGTAGTCCTATAGCCAGACCCCATTGAGCAGAATTTGAAACAAAACCAGAGTGCTGATATTTGGAAAGCAACGGGTAGCAGTGGGATACTTTAAGCAAGCATGTGAGATAAGTAGGGATGGGACAAATGTTGCAATGTTTTTTGAAGTGGGGTTGTGTGAGGTACTAGTCAGTGTACACCTAAAGTAGATGGCGGTCGGCAAGCTGCAGGAGTGCTGCAGTAGAAGCTAAGCAACGTTCTGCTGTGGACAGGGGCAGCATTAGAGTTTATGTTAGCCACCTAAAAAAAAAAATCAATATCAGTGTGCACTATATTTAAATTATTTTCAAAGCGTTACTTTGCAGTCAAATCGCCCTTTCTGATGGGGGACTGAAGCTGTTCTATTGGTCTCTTCGAAAACTAAAACACTAGTTTTACCTCAGAACATGGGAGTTGCTGCTCTACCACTTCCTTGATCAATTTAATTGTGTCTTTGTGTGACTTTGGTGAATCCAAAATGAACTCCTTAAAGCCCAAAGTCAGGGGGTGTGCAGACCTCTATCTGCTGTAGGTAATACACTGATTATTGATAAATACCTCATACAACCCCACTTCAAAAAATCAGAACTCTCCCTTTAAGGCAAATGGTATCCCGAACGCCAACGTGACCCCCTAACCTACAACTCTGCAGTTAAGCCAACAGCTGAAGTTTGACCCGACAAGCTTTAAAATATTGTGGTTAAAATTTGATGATTTATCTGACTAAAAGTATGTGTGATGTTTTGATTTGCAGGTATTTCTTCATCAAGCACGTCCCCCCACTGACGGAAGAGCAGCTCACTCGTAAGCCGGCCTTGCCACTGAAGACACGCAGCACGCCTGAGTTCTCTCTGGTCCTAGACCTGGTCAGTTGTAGTGTACAACAAATTATTTATTCGTTTGTTATGAAATTTTGAAAGACGTCATAAGCATGAGAAGAGTTTCAAGTATTCACTCTGCTGTGTTCATCAGGATGAAACGTTGGTTCACTGCAGTTTAAATGAGCTGGAGGACGCAGCACTTACCTTCCCTGTCCTCTTTCAAGATGTCATTTACCAGGTAAGTGCTGACTTACAGGGATGTTTCTCTGTTTATTCCATGTTGCCACTAGAGGGGGATAAAGTCCTAATTGTAGAAAGCCTCACTGTGAGGAAGGTTTACTTTGAAAAATAGTTAAACTTGTCACAAAGTTGGAGAACTTACCAGATGTAGATGTTGACTCTGTTTATCACAAATGTTTGTTAACCTGTGGTCTGTTGTCATGTACAGGTGTATGTGCGCCTGAGGCCGTTTTTTAGAGAGTTTCTGGAACGCATGTCTCAAATCTATGAGGTAAATATAACTCCTGTCTACTCCTGTTACTTTATAAATTCATGAGATTTGAAGAAATTGACCTCCTAAATTTTCTTCTCTGTGCAGATCATCCTTTTCACAGCCTCTAAAAAGGTGTATGCAGACAAACTGCTCAACATCTTGGATCCTAAAAAGCAGCTAGTTAGGTAATGTGTTTCCTGTAAGTCGATTAAAATTGCACAACAAACTCAAACGCTGATGAGAGCCCGAGTGAAAAGAGGTCGAGCTCAAAAAGCTGCCTGCAGCTCTGGCATTGGCGTGTGCTGCCGTTGAGGTGTCAGTGTTGTGGTTTTTCTGAATTATTGATCGCTCTGACCTTGTCACTGATTGATTTTTGTCTCTCCTCCCTCTTTCCTTTCATCTCCTACTGTAACTGTAGACACAGGTTGTTTCGAGAGCATTGTGTTTGTGTCCAGGGAAACTACATCAAGGACCTCAACATCTTGGGCAGAGATCTGTCAAAGACCATCATCATCGACAATTCACCGCAAGCCTTTGCATATCAGGTGAACACCTCAAGAAAATATGACACTGGGGGATTTATGTCATCTGGCTATTGACAGGCAGCAGTAATAGTCAGCAAAGAAAACATAATACAGACATCAAAAAACACAACTCATGTTGGTATTCAGGGTTTTGCCCTGGAAATTGATTGTCAGACTAACTTCTTCCTGGTATCTGACTGCACAAAGTGTTTTTTCTCACACACATGCGCCTAATAGTGACCGACTTTTTCCTTGTTGGAAAAACCCTGCATCTCCATGTGCTGCTCTGTCTGATTAATTACCAGGAAGCAGACGTAGGGTGTGGCAGATCAATCATTGCAACCTGCTGAGCTGTATGAGACAGATTCTAACACATCTCCTGATCAGTTTATCTACCAGACAACTAGCTAAACAGTGGACCCATTCATTAGATATGTGGCATTTGCTGTGTGATAAAGCTCCTTGGCTTGTTCCCCTGAAACTTAATACTATATTTTGATAAAGTGGCACAATTTCCTCTTACATCAGTAGAGGCATTCACAATTGCACACTGTGGGAAACTCTGTAGTATTGTCAGTATGTTGCAGAAACATATTTGAGGCCAGTGAATAAAACAAAGACGTACTCATGTAATCACAATTGACATGTTTTTTGTTCCAACAGTTGTCCAATGGGATTCCCATAGAGAGCTGGTTCATGGACAAGAATGACAATGAGCTGCTGAAGCTGGTTCCCTTCCTGGAGAAGTTGGTCGAGATGGTAAGATGTCCTTCTGTTCATTAGCTACTGTCGGACCAATTACAGAAGCTCCATTAGGGGTGGGAATCTCCAGGCACCTCACAATTCGATTATGTGATTATAAAACAGTTGTGGTTTTTGCCACTTTGAAACATAGAACTGTATTTATAATGATCCATAATTACTTTACTTACATTGTGGCCAAAATGCTCGTATACGCTAGGTATAAATCAGGGAGTACCAGTCGGGTTGTATCCATCTGCCGTCTCTCATGCTAACCCCTTGTGAGATATACATGCCAGTGTAGTGTCAAATGTTTGCATACTTAAATATTTCACTGGAAATAGTATGCAAATCATGCAATGTGGGTTTCATACTAAGGTTTCGGTCATACTGAAACATCTCAGGTAGGCCACTGTTTTAACGTATTAAATGATAAATTTATATACTGTGTGCTAAACCATTCACTGTTATTCTTATTACACTGAAATATAATAGGAAACATAACTGGCATTTAGGGCTGTACCCAAATATTCGGATATTCGAATATTCGTTTCTATGGGTAGGTATTCGTTATGAAAATTTGGTATTCGATATTCGTTTTTTTATTTACCTTTTTTTTTGTGCTAAATGTAGTCTTTTTGTTGTTGGTAAATGAAGGTTATCAATACAAATCAAAGCTTTTAAATTGCGTTGTTAAAAATGTGAAAATATAGTATAGCCTACCAACTGAGCTTGTGCGCACGACACGCTTGAGCGCATCCATCTGAGGCTGTGGATCAATGCCAAGTTTTACCACTTCATCACTATTCCCTCTAACTTGTAGCTGTTTTTTCGTTATCTTTTTAATTTAATATGAATTATGGAACCGTTTTTGTCAACATTTGTTTCCCCCGTTTTGTACAATAAATTATTGTTTGAAGTTTCAACAAGTTTCTTTTGGAGTGCGTGACACAAGTGTGTTTTGAAAACGACCGCGGCCTGTCACCTGCTCAACGCATCAGTACCTTTGGGTGCCATGACAGTAATAGCCAATAATGTCAAAATATCATTTACAGACCGATTTAACATACGATCACTGCTGCCCGACCCGCAGGTCCATTTGCGGGTCCTGCGGGTTACGGGTCGACCCACGCATCACTACTCAGCTCAGTCTATAAAGGCTGTACACAACAGTAAGGCTATAGACATTATATTCTATTCAGGCTGGCAGAACCAGCAGCGCATCAGCTCTACAGTGCACGGCACTGCTGATTAACCATTTTATTGCAGGACAGACTGTCTGCCAGCAACCAATTACTTGCAGAGGCTTCCTACAGCTTGTTTCAACGGTTCCGATTTAATCAGAAGACTAATTAAACAGGATAACTAGCCAATGTGAAAATCAAAAGAAAGCATAGAATAATGTACTGAAGGAGACTGTTGTGCCATCACATTTTTTTTTTGTGGTTTGAGAGCAAAGATCCGGTCGCTGCTGTGCAAAACTCCGCAATACAATTAGGTGCGAAAAACCCCGGAGTCCGTCTGCTCGGTCAGGCTCCGAGATAACATTATCTTCTGCTCTCTGCTTAGAAGTTGTGAATTTACAGCTCACAGCAACTTAATACAGATACATTCTCCGTTTTTTTGTTAGATATCTAGTGTTAGCAAAAACAGTTGTTGCACATTTCTGATCCACCATTAGCACAGTTAGCTTGTTTACTATATCACGTGAATGTAGCTTTCACATTGAACATCTCTGTCGTTCAGACTCTCAAACTCTATATGGACAAAGGGAGCGAATAGTTAAACAGCCAGATCTGATGTTACTGATATAACTCTAAGTCAGGTGCAGCCCTTCATGCTTGCAACCGCTGCCTTTTATGAAGATTAATTACAAGACAGGCTAACTCAAGCGTGTGCAGCAACTGTAGACTCTTCAAGTGCTGCCCTGCCCACGTGGTTGAGTTCCATCTCTTGCTCTGACATCATGTTATTAACACACATTTAGATAATCAATGTATCTGAGAATTGATTTTGTTTTCCCACCCCTGAGCTACATCAGAGTAATAATTGATCATTGTAGTGAATCTAATTTGTTCTTTGATCTCTTCCTTTCATGCTTCTCCTGCCTGCTGTGCTCGTCACCAGAATGAGGATGTGCGGCCGCACGTTCGGGAGAGGTTCCGGCTTCACGATCTGTTGCCCCCTGATTGAACTGGACCACAGTCTCAGAACGGGACAACATGAAAAGACTGAAAACAACATGCGTGTAAAAAGCCCCTCTTTGGATTACAAACTACAACATTGCCATTACTGTTAAAAATTTTAGCCTTTTTTTGTTTTTAAATCCACCGTTGCTTTTTAAGAAACTTCAAAATGAAAAAACATTTTTAAAGATCTGGGCGAAATTTTCTAAATATCTAAATGTATAGATGAAATTACACGCTATGAACAAGCCCAGGCGAACTCCTCTCTTTTTGACTGACTCTCCTGCTGTGGAGCCGGACATCTCCTCCACACTAAATTCTGAAGTCTTGGTGCTGGTTTGGTGGATGTAAAAATGCCACCTGGTAAAGAGGAACTCCGCCCCAACCAACGAGTCCCTGAACCCGAACCGACCCCCTGGTGCTCACGCTGTTGACGCTGACGAATAACCACACTCTGTGGCTACAGACCATTTTCAACAGGAATGACTGGCCTGTAAATCAATCTGTGCATGTGTGTATGTTTACTCCAAGCCACACACACACACACACTCACTGATTTGGTGTTTGGCAAACCTACAATCTGTAGCCTTTAAAATCATATGCATTCCTCCGTAGCTGAGTCAAGTTTCTATTGTTGGTTGCAGTTTTTTTTTTCTGGTAAAACTGGTGTTTCATTGTTTAAAAAAAAAAAAAGATAGCGTTTCAAAATGTTTTTCTTCTGTTTGTAAGATATGATGTTTTAAAAGGGGTCATGTAAGTTTTTATTGTAAGCCTTTTTTTTTTCTATTAGGAGAACATGGGTGCGTATTAATGATGACAGTCCACTGCATAGTCAAATGAAATGGGATTAATCCAGGACTTTAAGTATAGTTTGTTCTCATTCTAACAAATAGAGGTTTAAATCAATGTGTTGGCTTCACTGTGGACACAACATGGCTCCTTTAATTAAATGTTAGGATTAAGAATCTCCTTACCTGTAAATCTGACATATTGTAAAGGTTTGAGGGCATTCATTTTCAAAGTGATATGTGTTAACCTTTCGTTGATAATAGTATTTGATTTGTCATTCGTCTATAATCAGTATTGTCTTTTACTCCTAATCAAGTATTCTGGCTAAATCGGAGCTCTGTTTCTTTCGGTTGTCATGTGTGATTCGATGGCTATATCAGTAGCATTATGACTAATGTAGCACATCTCTGCCAGTGTGTCATGACATCTACTCATGGTAGAAACCCATGGCCAGACTGTGTACCAGCCATATCTGGCACCAGCAACATACTGTTTTAACACGTTACTGCTCCTCGACCTGTTTCATACTTTTAAGCTTTTTTCTTTTTATGTTTTATTGCAGTTTTTAAAGCGTTGTGTTTCAGAATGGTAACTTTATGAATGTGTTTCTGCCCGACATCAGCCTGGACACTCAAGCCAAACTGACATTTTACTCCTCTGTTGTTCCAACTTAATTTATTTAATAGTGAGACAGACAGTAGGTAGAAATGTAGATGTTTTTTGTTGGCATCTTCACAAGCCAAACTAAACGTGGGAGGTAAAGACGGAAAGCTCAGATGCTTCTCTGTCTTCTGTCATCGCCCCCAAAACCCTCGAGCTGACTTGAATCTCCGTGATAATTTGGCATGCGTTGAACCTTTTTCAGTTCTTGTTTAGTTTCAATCAAAGTGCTTTTTTTTTGTTATGTTAAAGCAAATGTGAGTGTTTGGATTTATCTAGGTTGCCTGTACAGTGCCATACAGTTCCTCTCCTAACTAATCCCCTCCTATGGCATTTCCTGCGCCCTCGCCCCCAAAAAACACTTAGATGGAAAGAGACAATCAGACCTCAAAGCTCTGCAGATACTGAACCATGGAGACACCCAGCCTTCCCCTAATTTTTTATTTTTGGTGTGCTGTATGTGTTGTGTACTGTGATTCCATTGAGTTGTACCCCCCGCCCCCTCCTGCGCTCTCTCATGAGTAAATTTGCCAGGTGAATCCTGCTGTGCCCTGCCCAAACAATCCCTGCTGCTCACTTAACGCAGGCTCTGCTCAGAGGTGGCTTCCATTGCGTCAGCGCCTGCCTGTCTTTGCCTTTTTTTTATTTTCACCAGAAGTTAGTAGCTCTCCGGAAATTAGAATTAGTTTGTATTAAAGTAAAATTGTTACAGGGCACAATGGTGTTTACTCAGACGTGATGTCATGAGTACACATGTCCAGACTATGAATGTAAATTGTACATGGGGTGAAGTCTTAAGTGTCTTTCCGAATTCCTCGTGTTGTTTTCTCCTCGTCCGCTACAACAGATAGATGAGGAGGGATGGCAGCTTGTGTCTGCCGCTCACAGGCGAGAACAATGTGCGTGGAAGAGGAAACATGTCTTGAGGTCCCGCCATGGTAGCCCCTCCCTGACCCCCCCCCTCATGACCTCTCACCATCCTGACTGCCATCTTTCGGTATGCAAGCCTCACTGCGAGTGTGCGATGTAGCCCGGGTGTGCTCATCCCCTCAGTATGATCATGTGTAACTAGTCGCGGCTTGTTCCTGAAGGATGGGTGGGAGGCATTTAATACTTTTCATCCCGCTCATTTTTATGTGCATTACCAGTTTATTGTACACTGAGTGTTGTACAATACATGCAGCTTCATGTTTAAAAAATCCTTAAAGTAAGGAAAAATCTTTTGTATTTTTGATTTCAAAAGGCATGTCATATCTACTTTTTAAATGTATTAATGAAGATTTAACTTTACATCAGATGGAGTGTTTTGTTTTTTTTTCTTACAAATATCTGTATGTTTAGTTTAGCGCAATGTCACTGAACTGTTAAACTTAGCATGTAGAGAATACCGCTTGCTTTGTGGGAAAGTCCTGAATTAAATTTTAATCATGGCACTTTTTCTGCAGAAAAGAGCAATCGTGTTAATGATTTTTTTTTTCTCCCCTCCCCCCCTGATATCCGTTAAGCCATTTTAATTGCAAGAATTGCTATTTGTGCTGAAGATGTATTTAAAAATGTTTTAAGACATCTTTGTTAGCCGTCAGGCTATATGCTATTGTAAAGTGTATATACAGTTACATTGAATTTCTGAAACAAAGTTTTAAAGTTAAAAACCTCTTGCATGCCCTTTGTTTTTATTTCTCTGGACTGTCTGAGGTGATGCTGAATATGCTGGAAAATTTGTGGGAGTAAAGGGGAATGTTGGAGTTAAGGGTACAGTTACAGTTGTGCTTATGAGTGAAGATCCAAAAGTTTGGACATTAACTTTATTGTCCTACAGAGAGGGAAATTTGTCTTGGCCGTTCCACCCTCATGCTGCAGCCAGAAAGACAACATTCCACAGACACATAAAGGTACATACACACAAAAGGCTAATAAATATAATATAGCAAGCTTCTAAAAACACCTGGGCAAGCAGAAAAAGCACACATCAGCAATAAAAAAAAAATGAAGGAAATCCCAATTTCCCTTACAAAATCCCTTACTTTGTTTACACTCTGTCAGTATTAAGTGTTATTTTATTGGGAGATAGTTGAAGAGTCTAATTCCCAATCTTTCTCCTAAAACAGGGATACACTCACTTCATGGATTGTAGTAGCATTAAAGAAGGCCTAAAACATTTAGGCCCTCCCTTTTTTAAACTGTGATGAGCCTAACTGTTGAGGTATTTCACAAGAGTATACTGTGTCATTGTAAAAAATAGTATTTTATAATTCCACAAGTAACTGTCCTGTGTATTGTAGCCAGTTCATTTTGATCTGTTCTCCTCCTCATGCTTCAGATGAAGAGTGCCCAGTCGTACTAACTAGTCATACTAACAACTAGTAAACTCCTACCATCAACTTTTCCATTAGTTATAATTTAATTTTTCAAAATTTGATTTGAAGTGCACAATTAATGCATCGTATTTAAATAGGGTTCTCTATCATTTATATCAGGGGTGTCAAATATACGGCCCGGGGACCAGAACCGGCCCACCAAAGGGTCCAATCTGGCTAAAAGGTTTCAGGAGCAGTTTGAACAGTGAGTAGATACTTCATGAAACAGCTGCCTCAGAGGGGTTTCCACTCTGACCAGAGGGCAGCTCTCTGAAATAACAATGAATATTTCTGTGGACAGATTTGAAGATATTGAACATTGTGCAAAATTTGTCAACCAGCAGCTTCAGTACAAAAGAATCTGTCTCAGACTTAAAACAGTATAGGTGGAACCCTGCTGCTGAGGCACTGACAAAACTTAAGATTGTAAATGCAGCAGATGCCTTTACCTGCTTCTTTAATAGCCTCCACTTTAGTGGAAAGTTATGAAAAAAGTCACATGTAATGAACGTTGTTATTTATAGGTTATTATGTAATGGTTTTACTGGTCTGGCCCACTTGAGATCAAATTGAGCTGTATGTGGCCCCTGAACTAAAATGAGTTTGACACCTCTGATTTAGAGGGTTTAACGAGAAAAACACTCAAGTTGCCCCTGAATTTGTAACTTAGTATTTCCTAAAACCTTTTAAACTAAGGGGTTTTCCATTAAAGCCATTTAAACAATGTAGGAAACCCCAGTTAAAATAACTTAAAGGAATGCTTCACTTATGAAAGGAACATTTGTAAATCAATAAGTCATGTTTTACCCTTAATTTGTTAAGCACCCTGTTTTTCTCACATGCCTTCACTGAAAACAGTGAACTGCTGATTGACTGGGGCCACATTTAGCAACAGCAGCAAAGCTATATCAAAGAGTCCGTTTACAAACTCTCACACAGCTCTTGCAGTATAAGTCAGGTCTCATTTATCCAGTCGTGTACCCAGTACTTCCCAAACACATGCGTTGTCACTAAAACCTTACTATTACAAGCTGAACTGAAACAGTTTTGCTATTGCTAAACGTGGACCCCAATCAGCGAATCAATATGATCACTGTTTTCTGTGGAGGCGTGCTATGAAAGGCAAGTTTTCTTCACAAATTTAAGGTACCACAGCGTGACTAACTGATTTACAGATGGTCATTTTGTGGGTGAAGTGTTCCTTTAATATGTGGGAGACGATTAAAAACAAATTACTGTGCTAACTGGTGCTATTTAAAGGGGTTTTTGTTGCAAGAAATATTAATATGTTCTGTTTGGATGGCCAACATCTCGAGTAAACAAACACCCTTTGACCGTCCAAACAAACCTCCTCACAGCACCATCATGTAGGCTGCATGTGGGAGTTGTAAGTCGTACACCAGAGAATTTGCAGCAGATGTCTTGTAAATCCTCCAGCAGTCAGTCTGGTGTCTTCTGGCTCCTCTGACAGGACTCGGGTTTCAGACGCAGGAGTTAATCAACACACTCCATTAATAATTCAGCACCCATGGCCGGGCTTGTTGCCGAAATCCCTTCTGCGTTTCACAGCCCTCATTTCGCACCTACTTTTTCCCCTTTACCGGTGTCCTTAATTACGCTGCTTTCAGAGCAGGTGTTGAGTTTCAGGTAGACATGGAGGAGAGGAGCCCGCAGCCTCTCAGAGCACAGTGGCATGTAAGAGGGATCATCACCTCGGGCCTGCTGGACAGAGATGAGGTTTGAAGGATGAGCGACAGCTTGTTGAATCCTGGCTCTGTGCAGTTCATCAATATGACGCCTGTTCTCAATCCGGTTCTTCTGCCTCAGCTGAATATGTCTTCTACATCAACGGGATAAAACAAACTGGATTATTATTATTATTATTATTATTATTATTGTTAATTTATTTCGTCTGGAGTGGTTGTCTGCTTGAATTTGACTGACTCTGATGACTCTGACAATGTGGTCGACACCAGCTGCGTGCATGGTGTGCATCCTGTTTGGTAAGTACAAAATAAGATTTAAGAAAACTTTTAGACTAGTCTTCGAGCAAATGTAGTGATGTAAAACTTTTCCACTGAGATCAGGGTGTCTGCTGCCCTTTAAATGTCTTAAAATGTCTTAAATTCAATTGTATAGATACTAGGCTATAAAAGTAATTGAATAGTCTTGAATATGAATTTGTGAGGTCTTAGTTGCCATAAACATTTATGTTATTTAATTTATAATTGTTTTATTTTATTTTTGCTTTATTTTATTTTGTTTTTCATCAAAATGAGTCTAGCTTTGAAACCTACCACTGAACCTAAAATTGTCTTTTTACCTTATAGTTGTACTTACCTGTTGGCAAAATGCAGATTAACCTAACCCACTAATAAACATATTTTTACATAAAATCTACCTCTGCACAGGACCACATTTGTGTACTTAAATTTACCTGCAATGCTTGAATAAAAATATAAAAAGATTTGTCCAAAAATCAGTCTTAAAGTTGGTTAAATAACTTCTTGATCTTGAAAAGGTCTCAAAAAGCATTAAATTAAGACACCCTGACTGAGATGGCAAAATTATGTATCAATATCTGAATATAAACTTATTAACATCAGCTTTTCTAACTTGTTCATGACAAAGAAGTGCTTGCAATACTTATAAATGCTTATACATGATAGCCTATCATTTTGTTTTCTTACTAAGCCTATTAACAAATCATAATAAATGTCACATGGTCCTTGATATGCTGTCACTTTTTAATTTTCACAATAGCAAAGAGTGGATAAATTTTCTTTCAACTGTCAATGTGGGGCAACAGAAATGAATATTTCCTGTTTTTTGTTTTTAAACTTTGTGTCTTAATATCTACAGGGATCCTTTGTGATGTCAAGGCGGTGTACTCACAACCCAAATTAATACAAAGACAGTCTAACCAGACCCCTGACGAAGCCACCAAACTACAAGAGGACATCCAGAAAGTTATAAACCAAATCCACTCTTTGTCTGGCAAAAATGAAAACACACGCAGCTTCAGCGCCTCCTCCACAGGAGGTGGCTTTGACTTAAATGCATATTACAGTGCTCTGAGTAACTTATACGGCATCTTCCAGCCACTGCTGAGAGAACGATTCGTTGATGACCTTCCCAAGATGTTAGTTTGTATTCTGTCTGGGAGACAGGACTGTGGACTGGAGGCAGAGCTAACAAAGACTGTGTCTTTGGAGTTAGGAAGGCCGCTGCTGACCTTTGTGTCGTCTCTGGGGTCCCAGACATGTACTCAACCGAGGAGTGATGCAGAGTCAAACGGCTTCCTGAGGACCTACATCAGGATGGGGGAATCAATGGCAGCGGTGTTAGATGGTTTTCAGCAAACATTTATAAATGTAGTGTCGAGTTTCCCTCTCTCTGGGAATCTGATGAACGCTGTGAGTGGCCTCGTGGATGCAGCTGTGACGTATGTCTCAAAGTTCATGGCAACGTTTCTCCAAATACCACTGGACTACATCAAAATCGCTTTACAGTTTGGGATTAGAATACCATCTTTGGATGGAAGAGAGACCTGCGAGCAAGGTAAGACATTACCTTTCATTAGCATAAACACAGTGAGTAGTGCCATGTCATTTTCTGAACTGTTCTGTGTAATATACAGTTGATTAGAGTTTCTTTATGCCTAATAAATTTGCTTTCCCACTTGCTCTACAGGAGATCTCAAGCAGCTCATTATGTGGTAAGTCATTGAGGAAATCCACATAAACCTTTTTCCATTTTAAAGTTACCATGTGGTGCTTTTAACCTCAAGTAGCACTATAGAGCAGTGGCTCCCAACTGGTTCAGCCACAGGGTCCAGATTTCTCTGTAGTCATTAGTTCAAGGTCTGCACAGTTTAATATATTCAGCATCATACTTGTGTTTAGCCATGTTGTCGAGCTAGTTTGCTGTCCCTCAAGAGCTTGTAAAAGTCAAGCATGCTTCCTTGGTAGGACAGGTTCTTCCTTGTCAGGTCCCACAGAGTGAACACACAGATTAGCAAATGCCCAGGCATGCGCCATTGACAAGGCCTTTCCTTCAATGCGGAGGAATTCAAAGCATCCTTGACATTGGAACAGTCCTTCAGTGGGATGTGATGACACAGCCTCTTTGAAATTTAAGGCAATAAAGATTAGTTCAAAAGCACCTGAGCTGCAGGCAGATAGAAGTGTGTTAGAAGTGTGTGTGAGAAGTTATCAGCACCAACAAACTAGCTGGGTATACACTGGACAATTGATTGATAGAGAAAAAAGGCACTGACTTTGGGAAATTGACTCTGTTGTTTGAGAGCCTGATGACTGATGTGCACAGTGATTTCTCAGAAACAAGGTTCAGAATGATTAAAACTGGTTTCCATGATGTTAGATAAGATTATACGAGATAGGAAGCGTAGAAAAGCAATGGAAATGAGGCATTAGTCTCTATGCATTTCAGTAAATATAATGTGAATCTGTAATAATGATCAAATTCCTGTTTTGCTCAGGGGGATAAACCACAATGTGAGCTGGTCCTTCAGCACCTCCGTCTTTGACATCCTAATGGACATCTTCCTGGCTCCAGAAGAGTCTATCTGCACATATCCAGGGCCAGAGTGCCAGAATCCTCAAAGGGTTCCCTTCCATCGCAGCAGCTCAGAGGCAAAAGACGACACTGATACCAATCACGACATCCTGCTGAAGTGCGATCGCCACAACCTGGCCCGGCTCAATGACACGCTGTGTGCTGACATCCTTACAGGCTCAAGAGCGGGGTCCTCTGCATCTGTGCTCACCTTTTGCCAGGCACTCAGCTCCCTCGGCCCTGACCAGATAGAGCAGGTGTGGAGCAATATGTGTTATGTCATACAAACGCTGATGTCTCCGCTCCTCAGCAGGTCAACTGGCTGCAGTGTTGGGGACACACAGCCTTCCCTTGCTGTCACCGCGACCTCTGCACCTCATCGAGTAGCCAGAGAAGCCTCTAACCTCAAACAGCTCGCCTGTAACTATAACAACTGGCTTGAAAACGAGGTGGCGGACGCTGTCCTGGTGTCGCTGTGCAGCGATAACGAACGTGAGGAGTTTGTGAAGCAGGTGTGTAACAATGGTCTGTTGATGAGGAAGCTGCTCTCAGATCAGATGAATAGCTGGCTGTATGGGTACTGTGCCAACTCCTCTGCAGACCCTGCCTACATGGTGAGTCAGTTCTGTGTCTATGAGCGGTGGATCGAGCAGCCCTCTGCCCCAGTTGGCCCCTCGCTGCTGGAGTTCTGCATGAGCCTGGACAGCCCCAGACTGACCAATCTCATCTGTGAGCACACCGGATTCTTCCTGCTTTTATTCTCCAACCCTGAAAACGCGCACTTCATGCCTAACTGCACAAAGCAGCCTCCTCCGGCACCATTCCCCGACATGGGCTCAATAATGTTAGAGGCTTGTCGTTACTCAGAGTGGCATGATGTGATGCACATTGGCATTGATGTTTTGTCACAGTGCATCCGCCTGGATAACAGTGGTTTCATCAAAGAGGTTTGCGCTAACAAAACGTTTCTAAACAGTCTGCTGCTCAATGAAGCAAATGCATGGCTTGACGATCACTGCAACTCCTCTCTCAGCTTTCAAACTCCGGAGCCGACCCAGCCCTTCGTCATCGCAGACTGGTGTGACTACCACACGTGGGGAGAGCGGCAGGTGGACGATTCAGTGATCGGCCTCTGCTGGCATTACGATCAACTTGCCTTTCAGAAGAACGTCTGCTGCAAAGCGTCTGTGTTTGAGAAGCTGTTAGAAGACCCTCAGAACAAATGGCTGACATCAGTCTGCACAGACATAAAGGAAATAGAAGATATAACAGTGTTACCACAGGTGGGTATCTTACCTGGATGACTTGGATCTGTGTATCCAAAGACTACTCAACATGCATGCACAACATAGAATATAAATACATATTCATTTAAGTCCCACTTCATAGAAAAACTGCCTGCACACTGACAAAAAAAGAAGTAGAAGCAGAAGCAGCTGTTAACTTTAATGTCCCAGAGAGGCAATTTGAGTCCAGTATCACACTGTCAGGGGTAAATCATGGACATTAGTGGTCACTACTGGTTAAGATAAGCCATAGCAGACGGGACAAAGGACAATCTGTGAGCTTTGTGCTACATTTAGAACGACAAAACCTCCGCCCTGACGGAAACATCTAAAGTTCAACATGGAGGGGATGTTGAGAGTCTGAGACAGTAGACGGAGCTTTAGAGGTGACCCACTCTTTATACAGATGATCCTACAGCACAACTTGACCACTTGACCAAACCAACAGACAATGTCAAACAAAAGACTCAATAAAGGCAGAATAGAACAATTTCATGATTGTCCTGTCAACATCGAATCTCCTCAGCATCCTCAAAAAGATTAAGCATTGGTTTGCCTTCTTACAGATGATGTACCATTACAGAAAAGAAGTTAAAATGTTATTTTAAAATAAGCCTCTAGTACAGCATTTGTATTCTGATGTTGTTTGCATCTGTTTTTAGGTGTGCAAATACTCTGAGTGGACCCGTCCCATCATCGTCGACATGACCGAGCTAGCTCTCTGCGCTGAGATCGACCCACATAACTTCACCTCCAAAGTCTGCGCCAATGAGACAGTCCTCCAGAACCTGTTGGCCAATCAGGACAACACCTGGTTAATACAGCACTGTGCCAACCATTCAAATCAAAGGGTGACTCCCAGTGGAGGTGGGGAACAAGGAGAAAGCCCACCTGGATTCAATCCTGCAGAGCAGTGCCAGTACTCAAGCTGGAGCATATCTCTTCCAGACGCAGCCCTCTTGACTCTCTGCTGGGAGCATGACCAGATCAGTTTTGTCTCCTCCATCTGCCCTGATGCCGGTCTTCTCTTTTTGCTGTCCCAGGAGCCATCTAGTTTGTGGGTGAGCAGCATGTGTACCACCTACACCAACTACACCACTAACAGCAGCACCA
This sequence comes from Epinephelus lanceolatus, assembly GCF_041903045.1. NCBI lineage: Eukaryota > Metazoa > Chordata > Actinopteri > Perciformes > Serranidae > Epinephelus > Epinephelus lanceolatus. Next base: position 21,876,360 of record NC_135735.1, on the reverse strand, counting down.
CTGCAGAGCCTAATTTTTGCCTCGCCAAGAGCCTGGTGAGACAGTTCAACTGGACCTGCTCAGCTGACTTCACCTCAGCTTGCCAGCCCGGGGCCAGTCAGAACATGGCCCTGCAGATGATGGTGCGCTGCTGGGTGGAGAGTCTGAGGTCCAGGGTGGAGGATCTGATGACTCCACCTGTGGTGACAGTGTTGGAGCAGGCAGTCAGCAATACTGTGGTGATCCTGTTGGCCCTGGAGGAGGTCCACAACACCTCGTTGCATGTCACCGAGAACATACGACTGAGCGTGTTAACATCTGTAGTTCGTTATCTCGAGAGGGTGAACAACTTCGACAAAAAGAGGGTGGTGCTGCAGTGCTTTGGGGTAAGTAGTTTTCCTATTAGTATTGGAGGTAGTATACAGATCCTGTAATCATCAATTAAAAGTCATGCATTGAAAGTGTCATCTAAACAATTAGCAAAATGTTCTTAAAGCTGGAGTGAGGAACTTTTGACTCCCCCCTCTGGCAGTGAGAGTAATTACACAACGCGGTCGATGCACGCTCATGCCGTATGCCTGCATGAGCGCCACCTCCACCCCTCTCTCGTTTGTTTTTAACCGTTTAAAACCTGAGCAAATTGGCTTGATTTCTTTTAAAGACAGGACAAGAAGTCAATGAGCAAGGAAAGAAAAAAATGATCCAAAACATTAGCAAGAAATTAGTGAAATGAGAAAATTAAAAACAAGGAAATGACCCGGAAAGAAGGCTTAAAAATTATAATAATTCTGCAACACAATTTTAAAATGTAATAATAATATATTTATAACTATAGTTTTTCCCTAGCTTTTACCTTTCTCCCTAGATTGTTTTAAAAATAATTTTCTAAATATATATATATATATATATATATATATATATTTTTTTTTTGCAATTTGTGGGACATTTTTTTATCAAGATGCTCACTGCCTTTTTTACCCGATGTCTTTGAAAGAAATCACACCAATCTGCTCAAGGTTCAAAGGTTCAAATACTTGCAAAAAGCGTCTGAAAGTGAAAAAAAAAAAGTGAAGTGAAAGTGATGTTGCTCCAGATTTCAAAGGGTTAATGGAGCATCCATTCCAGAAATCTTTCTTGGACGCTTCTTGCTCCTAGCTGCTGCTTCATCACTATGGCCTCTCCACCTGTTCCTGCGCTCTTAAGCTCTGGCTGGTTGACATAAAACAAATCGCTTCCAGTGAGCCAGCGCGGGAAAGTCGCCACAGACACCAGACACCACAACTCCGGTACACTACAAAATACAGTGAGCTCTCCTGGCGGCAGCAGGCTTAATCAGCATTGTGTTTACTTGTTTGGCAAGGGCTTGAATGTAACGCCCATTCATTTATGTGTAAGAGCCCCACACTCCAGCTATAAACTATCAAACAGAAAATAAAAATATCCCCTCTTAGAGTTATGCTATTATATAATATTATTTGTTACTGATGTATTAATGTGTAAGCATTATGTGACAGTTGTAGCTGGCCGTGGTGGAGCAGATTCTAATATTTTATAGTTCTGTTGGGTTGTTAACAATGCTTTATGTTGTGTATGTTTTCAATGTAAAAATTAGTGTTAAGTAAGCAGTAACTATTTACAGCTGTCAGATTAATGTAGTGGAGTACAAAGCCAAACATTTCCCTCTGAACTATAGTAGAAATATAAAGTAGCATCAAATGGAAATAATCACAGCAGCTGAGCAAATGTTCCCCAACACATCGCACCACTGCTTATTATTATTGTCTACTACTTATACTATATGAATGACTAATTAAGTTTATATTGGCTCTTTGTTGAAAATGTATTCTGCAGGTTAATCAGACAATAGTGTGAACAGAGGTCCTCCTTCATCTTTTATTTATCTATGCTCAATCAGTTTCTGTGTAGAACAATTCATTGACTTTATGCTTTATCTAACCATTCGTCCGTATCAGTTACCATTAGCGTCATTGTATAGCTCCAGTGTACAGGCAGCCTACAGCTGGTGTACAGTTACACTCCTGTCATTGATATGGACATAATGAATCTCTTCCTCTTGGTGTAATCTCTAATAGGCTCACACTCGATTTAACAATCACAATAATGTGTTAAAACAGACGCCCAGATTCTGTTGTGCCGTTAATCCCCTTGTTAATAGTGTGTGTGTGTGTGTGTGTGTGTGTGTGTGTGTGTGTTTCCCTCCTGTAGAGAGTCTTAACCAGCCTGATGCAGACAGCAAGGGACGTGACCAGCGATGAGTACTTCCTCATTAAGGTGATTTTACCACATCTTAGATGTCAGTCTAAGTTTTTAGCCATGCTGACAACATGGCTCTAGTGATGGCAAAGTCAATCTGTCAGTCAGTTTACCACTTTGGTCGAAACTGAATTATCTCAACAATTATTGGATGTATTTTCATTAAATTTTGGACTGACATTCATAGTCCTCAGAAGATGAATCCTAATGACTTTGCTAATCCTCTGATTATTCCTCTTGCGCAGGGGTCGGCAACCTTTACCACTGAAAGAGCCATTTTTGGCCAAAAAAAGGGGGGGGAAATCTGTAAGGAGTCGCAAAGCATATTTGAGCCTTTTAATTAAAGTATCTAAATTAGTTAGCATTCATTAGTATTCATTATTATCTTTTACCATGAGGTGGCTCCTCTGTAGTTGACTATTCAAGATTATTGGCTGCTTTAACTTTGCAGCATTGGTGGTGAAAGCAAACAAATCTGTCTGCACACTATTAATTTCTCTGTTTTCTTTTTTTGGATTTGGAATCCATAGTCAGCCTAGCTAGGTAAACTCAAGACAAGTCACCATGATTGAGGTTTGGAAAAAATTATTGGAAAAGGCTCCAGGATGTATGACACACATTTTAGTTGACGAAATGTTAAAACGTTTTTTTAACCGGTGTATAGGCTGCACATTTTTACAATAAGAGAATGTAAAATGACTTTAGGCCTAAAAGAATGATGTATGAAAATTAAATTGTTAAAAATAACATATTCTTTACCTTTTTTTTTTTGGACAAACCCACAGGGAGCCACTGTAGAGAGGATAAAGAGCCACATGTGCACAACGTTTTCACTTATCCTTCAAAATATTTTAAAATGTACCAGATACATTGGCTCAAAATTTGGCACAGGCATTCATGGCCCCCAGATGATGAACCCTAATGACTTTGCTAATCTTCTGACTATTCCTTTAGCGCCAACGGTTGTACGAAGTTTTCACTTATCTTGTAAAATTTGTTAACATCTACCAAATGTATTGGTGCAGACAGACATGGTCCCCAGATGGTGAATCCTGCTAACTTTGGTGGTCCCCAAACTTTTCCTCTGGCTTCGCCATGAGTTTTGAGTGACATTTCTCAACAACTGTTGGTTGGACTGCCATGAAATTTGGTACAAACATTCATGTCCCCCTGAGGATGAATTGTAATGACTTTGGTGACCCACTAACTTTCCCTCTGGCACCATCATTAGGTCAGATTTGTAGTTAGCCTAATACTTTTGTTTATGACCAAATACCTGCACAACTAATTACATTCCCATCAGCCTCAGATGTACTTTGTGTTTAGTGCTAATTACAAAATATTAGCATGCTAACATAGCAACCGAAAATGGTGAACACTGTAAATATCATACCTGCTTAGCATGAGCACATTTGCACTGTCATTTTCATTTAGATTTAGCACAGGCACAGCAGTACTTATTTATGTGTTTATTGCCTGCATTTTTCATGTTTGTGTTAACTAAGTTCCTCATGTGTTCATGTGTCCAGGAGTACTTTGATATTCCGCTGGGCAGCTTGAGCTCAGTGCTCAGTTCAGCTCACATCACCACCGTCAGACTGATCCTTCAGTACTACAGCAGAAACAAGGATAAGCTGCAGGTGACTAAGCACACCATTACACAACCATGTGAAACCTGCACTGACCACAATAGCAGTGTTTCCCTGTGTCTTCCTGGAATTCTTTGTTCTCTGTTTCACCATTGTAACACTGGTTTAGTCTTTAGCTGATTACACAGAAGGCTATGAAGTTTCATATTCTTGCTGACACGGAATTGTTTCTGTTTACCAGTGTCCTGACAAGTACCTGTCCACCATGGTGTCAGTGTTGTTCCAGACCCACCTGGTTAAAGATGTTAGTCTCTTCCCAGAGCTGGCTCCACTGCTGGCTGCAGCCAGCCCAGCTGACATCCAAACTCTGCCCTCACTGCAGAACAACATCAATGTGTAAGTCATGGAGTCACCTAATCATTTCTAATGAGCCAATACTCATTCGTAAAGCCTGATACTCATTATTATAAAGCACATTTATTCATGATTATTGTGTCACTTATTCTAACAGCAGTATTATTTCTCTGGTGCACTGGTGTGTGAATGATGAGGACTGTTTTCCTGGGTTTCTTAAAGGTTGCCCTTTGTCATTTGTGGTGCTTCTTAAGTTCACACACGATGTTATTAGCAGAAGAACATGTTTTGCTGGTTACAGTTTAAATTTGTTTTAATATGTTGAGTTTTTGTCTCAAAGATTACCTCTTTTCTTTATGCACCTCATCACTAGGAGAAATGTGCCAGAATCCTTAAATGGTTCAGTTGTTAGATACAGTACTTTATTAATCAAAGTGGGAAATTATGTAAATAAGAACAGATAAATAAAGAGGTGCCATTGAACCTCAGGAACCTCGGGTTAAAACCTGTTTCTAAAAGCTTGCTGACAGGATGCATTCATTCCATGTCGCATGCCTTTGCACTTTTAAATGGCGATATGTCAAGCTCCTTTCTAAGTTAAGACCAGGAACATACCAATGAATTCAGTTTATTTTAATAGCCTGTTCAAAGCTTCAGACTCACCTTGCATCAAAAAAAGATCATACTTATTATCATTTATGTTTGTGTATCATCTGCCTAAAGTATGTAGTGAACACCATAATTTATTTCAGTGGTGCACAATAATGCAATCTCACTTTCCTGCATTCACTGTGTTTCCATGTGAACACAGAAATGGTGTCAGGCTTCTGCAAGAAGTGATGTGTCACTGCACCCCGAGGTGCCAGGAACATTCATTATACATAGAAAGTAAAGGAAACGAGTTGACTGACTAGATTTCAATCTAGAGAGGCTTTGTAACGTGTGTGGAGGTTTTAGCTGTTGATTCAACCAGAATGAGACATTAAATGTAGAACAGCAAGGAAACCTTAATTCTGCTCTGGTCTTTACTATCCATGTCTGACTGTAAATTTGAGTCAGCATTAATTTTCTCTTAAGGGAAGTTTTGTCTGCAGACAGCGCACACATAGATCGAGCATGAAATACATCTCATAGTATCACAGTCCAACATGACAACAACATCTTTTCTTTACAGTAGGAATAAATGAGTCTACTGTGAGATTATGTCACTGTGACTATCTGGATGGTAAATATGTAGCTGCCTCCAGAGGGGAATTAGCTTAGCTTAACATTAAGACTGGAAACATGGAGAAGCATCTAGCCTGGCTCTGTTAATAGGTAACAAAATTCACATTCACATAACGGAGTACAACCACAAACTGTTATTCTTACATTTAGGGGTTTGTACAAATCATGTAAAAGAGAGTTCTTAGATAAGTTTTAGATAAACAGTAAATTTATCATCGTGAAACACACCTCATTTAAAGTAAGGTAAATAAATAAATCTCACAAGAACCGTCTTCGTTCATCTTTCTACTTTTCCACATTTTACCAATCACCAACCCTGGTGTGGTTGAAATAAACCCTTAACTCACCCAGTAAGCTGTAAGAATATGCTGGTTCTATGCAGGCTAAAAATACTGTTTATTTAAATGGAGCCTGGAGGTTCTGGTGATAGCAATTTCAGGGCTGTTTCTGATTAAACAAAAAGGCTCTTACTCTGCAACAAAAATGTCTATCACTGTAGGGATCCTGGTCATAAATTGTCAAACACTTAGAATAAAAATCTGAGCCTGTCAGTGGTACAAACAAGCACTTTTAGTGGATGTAAACTGACAGTGCAAACGTGCCCCTAGTGTTTAATGTTGTTGCCTGATTTGCCGCAGATGGCTGCAGTGGTCTCGCTAAATGCTGGGCTAATTTATGTTAAATGTTTTCTCCCATCAGTCACACAAAAATCATGGGAACAGGTTGAAAAATATCAGACATAGCCTTTGTCAGAGAGACATGAAAGTGGTATCAGTACCGTCAGAAACCCAGAAGGTCAAACCTTTTTCTGTATTACTTGTACCGAACTTATGATGAAATATGGTAAGTTTAATTTGCTTAAATGAAATCTTTAAATGCAGACCACATGAAAATATTCAATAAAGCTCTTACAAAGCAACAGCTCCGGTATATGGCACACGTTTAAACAAAACTCATTATTTCCTAGGAGGGAGACCATTAACAGACACCTGCAGCACATGACTCTGGAGCAGCGACAGGCGTTTGGCTTGTGGTACAGTAAAGTTATGCCCCCCTCCAACATCATCAGAGGTCATCAGTCACTCATCAGGGACACAGGAAACCTGATCGCCTACCTGCCCTTCCACAACTTCCAACACCTCTCATCTGCTCAGGTAACAGCCCTCTGAGCTCTGACACCTGGCTGGGAAACCTGAGACGCCAGGACTCAGTCAGTTCTATTAGCCTCAGGGCACAGCAGAGCTACTTGTCACATTCGGGTTAAAAGAAAAGCACAGACAGCCTCTTCTTCCTCTGCGTGTGTGTGTGTGTGTCATATGCTTGTAGCTGATGTTCAATAAGTAAAGATAGGAACACATGAATTAAAAATGACCTGAGGATAAAGGGGTTACTGACCTTAAGCATTCAACCATGACTTTAAAAGCTTTTGAAGGAATAGTTTGACATTTTAAGAAATGCACTGACTCACTTTCCTAAATATGAGGCCACAGCCAGCAGCCACTTAGCTTAGCTTAGCTTAGCTTAGCTTAGTTTAGCTTAGCACTAACCCATATTGACAATGACAAATAGTTGTTTTGACATATTTTTGTAAGGATTAGATAAACAAGATGTAGCGTGTTAATTAGCAAGCTTTAGAGGTGCTCATAGGTGGATTTTGTTACCATCAGACAGACTCAGGCTAGCCGTTTCCCCCTGTTTCCAGTCATTATGCTAAGCTAAGCTAGCCTGCTGCTGGAGGGTGGCTTCACATTTCACCTACAGACATGAGATTGGTATCAATCTATTCATTTAACTCTTGGCAAGAGAGCAAATAAGCATATTTCCCAAACTGTCTAACTATACTTTTAAAGATTTCATCTGTGCTTGGCATATGTAGAGTGTTCCCCAACCTTGCAAGCTGTTCCTTTGAATGAGTTCATGATTCTGCAGGTTGTGAACACAGACAAGTTCTTTCTTCTGTAATATTTATTTGTCAAATTTTCAAAAAGTGTCTAATGTCTAATATTCAGACAATGATGTTTCTGTCATGTTTCTCTACAGCTTTTGGACGGGCTGGATGTGTTGCAGAGAAACACCCTCACTTCTCTAAAGCAGGAGTTCATAGCTCAGAGCCTCATCGGCACCTACAGGAACCTGACAGCTCAGGATTTTATCAGGTTGGAAATGGTTCATTTTGATAGTATAGCAGTGTAAAATGATGGACATGTAATATATACACACATCTGTCTTTATGGTAATAATTTGCCTGGGTCCAGATCTTTGAATCTGCCCTGACATTTCTGTCTGATATCAGGGAAGGTCATTTTCAGAAAGACCTGCATATAACTGAAACCTTAGAAAAATATGGTGTTTCATGGGCGGCAATGTTGAAAGGTTTTCATAGTCACTGGCAGCACAAATTTAACTTAAGTATGTTATTAAGTGTGTTGTGTTCACAGTTTTCACATCCTGTTACTAATGTGAGTTTGAATGCTAGAATGTTTTGTGTTGACTTGCTTCGTACGAACGAATAACTCGCATCACGTGCATGTGAAATCACTGAATCGATAAATGAACTTCCGCTGGTATGTCCTCAATGTCGTACATCCCTGGACGATCTCAATGCTGATTGGCTATCATGGCGCAAAGTGGTCACTGAAGTTCAGATTTTTCGACTCTTGCAGATAAGTGTATTGGCTTCTCGCCACTTAATTTGCATATTTTGCGTCATTTGCATCACGTTCATTGCATCCGCATTTGCAACCAATCGTGTCTTTACACTGAATTTACAGATAATTCACTCATGCAAATTATTCGCACCCAGTGTGAACACAACATAAATGACCTTATGAAAAATTAAGTAGTCAGTGATTTTGATTCAGTGGCCAAATAACTGCAAAAATGAAAAAAAAAATGGGCGCCAACTTTGCACAACTTTGAATTTGAATTGCCAGATAATGGTCAGAAATTACATGCCATTTAAAACAAAATTGAAACAAATAGATAATTAATTGAGAGACCCAGCAGAAACATCTACTGAAACAACAACTGTAACATAAGCCAAAAGCCAAACTGATTCTGCAAAAGAAAAATTAAAATCTGTGGAGGTGTCATTGATGTACTTGTAATATCATTCAGACTTTTGCTTTGAGAACTTTACAATCAAATATCTTACAGATATATTAAGGTCACATGTGCAATGGGCAGTAATTAACTTTTTTTTTTTTTTACAAAATGTAAATCTAGATTTTTGGGAGGAAGCCTCTCATTGCTCCCAGTTGTGTGTTGTTAAAACAGTGTTTGTGATTTTAGGCTGGGTAACCTCTCCTGCCTGGCAGACCCAGAGGACCTCCTCATGTACAAAGGCACTGCGGTCTTCAGTGTCATCCAGGACATCGTTATGAACTGCACACGTGATGGACTCAGTCTGCCCAGCCATCTGGTGGGAACACAGAAGTTATTGTGTGGTTATTTATGGTTTTTAATTTATGTGCTTACATGTAACAGCTGCATGTGAGGAGTATTTATAAGCTATATGTTGTCCCTGTGCTTGTTCTGAACTCCATGTCCAGATTTCCAGTCTGTTACTGAACAGATCAGAGTTAAAGGTCCCCTCCTCGCTCAGTCCTGGTCGCCTGGCAGAGCTCGGCCCCCTCCTGCCTTCGCTGGGTGTGACTTTCCTGCAGGATGTCACACCGTCACAGCTGCTCGCTGCCCTCCCTGCCCTCGACTCTGTTCCCTTCAGCCCTGCACAGGTAGAGGAGCGAACTCAACCTATAATGCACAGAGGAAGATGTAGGACTCATCATCTCCATCTCTACTGCCACTTAACATACAGAATTTTTTCTTTTAAAATAAATGCCAGGGGTTTAGTCAGTCCCTTGATCGACATAAGCCCCTATCTGTTGTCCATGGTCTGACTGAATGACAGCTGGTTGGGCTTGTAGTTGCTGAGGAACAGCTGTCAGACAGTCGGTCTTCAGCACACTGACCCCTGAGGCGAGACGGCTCGTGAGGCAAATACCTGGGCTTTACTTCGCCCTCAGCTATCATCTGAAGTGGAGCCGTTTACTTTCACCCCCACCTCACAGCTGCTGTCTTGCTTTTAAGGAGTCTTTAGAGCATTAACCTCTTCCGACCTACAGATAGTTTGGCAGGTTCATCATGATTTTTTTTTTATATTGTAGTAAATAGTGATGTAATGGCAGCCCCTTGGAGCCTGTTTACGCCTGGTATTAATATGCGTGGACAGCTTTAAGTCTGTCTGTCCACACCTGGCATGTGTCTCCACTGACCACTTGTGATCCAATTATCCAAGATTCATGTTAATACCAGTTGTAACAAGGGCCTAATCTGAATCTTTCAGTAGATTCTGAATGTATTTATCACCACTTAAAATGGTAGTTGCTTTTTATTCATTTGCTTCTTTCTGTTTGTTTTGCAGGCTTCCATAATCATAGACAAGATGTCTTCAACTAGCACCGTGAGTTATTTTATTCACACATCACAATGTGAATTTAGTTGAGAGATGTTCTTTACAGCCTGAGCTGAACACCTTCCTCTCCTCTGCCCAGCTGACCACTCCAGGCCAACTGCAGAAGCTCGGCTCCCTCATCATTGGAATGAAGACGGAGATGTTGTTAACCCTCACATCTGACAGGCTGCTGTCATCCCTGCCTGCCATGGCCCAACACACACCATGCCTCAGCCCGCAGGCCAATGCGATCTCCACCAAACTATGGGTACAACACACACGCACCAACAGTGGGGAGACACGTTCATACTGACTTGAAATCTAAACATTCAAGTTCTGTTAACAAAAGGTGTATTTAGTTTGGCTTTGCTGGAGCTGAAGAAAATAATGAAACACTGTCCCAATCTCACCTCTTTTATGACCAGGGTTTTCCAGAAGTGGTCGGTTGGTTGGATGAAGTGGAGCCGTTGCTCCATTGCACGCCTCTGCTCAGCGTCATGCCCAGGATTCTTGTGCTCGCCTCTAACATCTCCACTGCGTTCACAAGACCTTGGAACACACAGCAGGTATCACACAGCACATCTTGCATCAACACACATCATATATGTCATGGTATTGAAACCTTTTAGCTTGATAAATGTGTTTCCAGCTCATGAGACATCATCACAGGTGCATATGCAGAATGATAAACACTAAATTGTCAAGTTGTTTTGTTTGGTCAAATGACAGAGAATCTTCACAAGCTTAAAAGTATTCAGTATTTAACAAAATAAATGAGAAAATCCCTAAAACATATGTGACGATACATGGCTTCCTGTGAGTCAACCAATTATGTAACAGTAATGGTACAATTTTTAAATTTTGCACACAAAATAGAAGGGAAAAAAGAAAAGTGTAGATATTGAGATCAATAGAGACATGATGTAGGTGTGTACATTCCCAATTGTCTCTCTACCAGCTCCCTTAAATCTGTGCTAAATTTATGCCCTTATGTCTGTTCGTGAGTGTTGATGGTGCTTTTTGTGGTTGCTGTTGTACAGTGGAGGTGTGTGGCTGCGAGTCTCTAGAACTGGAAACTAGAAACTTGAACTAGAAAGCCTTTATTGTCATTCCAGTGATGATAGAAATGCAATAAATAAATAAATAGATAAATAAATATAAAAGTATTTAAAGTGCGCGTGCTCAATGGGATGAGGAAATCAACTCCCTAGTCTGTAAACTCTCCTTGTCCCGACTTCTGCTAGCTGGCTAGGTTGAGTTTTTTTTAAATGTAAATATCAGTACACTTTGAAGGAAAGATGAGGAAGATGGGGGCAGCTGAAACAGCATCCTGCAAGCCATTGTACAGGACGTACTCCGCGCTGCATCAGTTTTCACATGACATCAGGAGCTGTAATATCCTTTGATTCACCGAAACTAAATCTTAGGAAGGGCTGTTCAACCAGGAGACCGATTGTCTATATGCTGATCTGACAGAGTGGAGGACTCTGGCAAGAGCGGGAGAGGAGGTGTGTGCATTACGATGAATTAGAAGTGGTGTGAGGTGCTGTCCTGTTCCTGCTGTGGATCACTGCTATACACCCTTCAGAGGAAGAGTGACCATGCAGCCATCTTGTTGGGGTCGGGATGTGTTGACAGTTAAATCATTCCACAACCAGAAACTATGGATAACCAGAGACCGTCCGGAAACATGGACAGTTATAAAGCAGCAGCAAATAACTACAAATGACACAAAAAAGGACTAAATTACAGAGCACAAGTTAAAGGATCACATTTCACTGAAGTTTGTATAATTCCATGTGACAAATAAATGATTGATTAATTGAACACAAACAAAATGTTCCGCCCCGCCGTGGAAGAGACCATCCAGTCACAGCATGGGAATATGGGACATTACATAACCCCGAGCATGTGGCTTTTACTCTGTGTTATGATCTCCTCGTGCTTCCTCTGATTAAATATGCTTCCTCTGTTTGGCATGAGAAGGTGTCTATGACAGTGTCTTGATTAACTGCTGAATTATTAAGTGGCGAAGCAAAAGCACAGACGTCATCATCACTGACACTGTGAATGGACTCGTGACTGTGGATACAAACAACACACACAAAAACTACGATACGCTGTTCATGTCAGATTGTCTCTGACCACGAAAACTGGGACAGAAAGCAGCCCAGAACCAACATGTAACCACATTCCTATTTCTACAATAATGACACAGCGTTTTCTCTGTTTCTTCTTCAGGCTAAATCCATTTTCAAAGTGGTGCTTGATACTAAACCAGAGCTGATCAAACAGGATTTTCTGTAAGTATTCGTCATCTCTGTGATAAATCTGTTTTCACTTTGTCTGTATCCAGAATGTCTGAATCCTATCGGCAGCAGCTGTGTCGATTCTCTGCAGCTTTACAGTATATGTAACAGTTACACGCATCTCTTGACACTCACCTCTTTATGTAATCAGGAGTCTGGGAACAGTGGGTCAGGGTGTGAGCTGCAAGGTCCTACAGGAACGTCTGCGGGCCGATTCCTCACCTTCTTCAGTGAGAAGAATCCTGGCCTTCCTCAGGCGGCAGCCGGGTCCTCTTCACACCTCACTGGTAAAGTTACTGGATTAATTGCTGCTGTCTATAATAGAGGTGCAAGAAAATATCGATACAGTTGAGTGTTGTGATGATATGTTTTGTGACACTGTATTGATTCTTAAAGACACAGAATTCATTTTTTATCAGTAGTTTACGTGCAAAGATTCAAGGTAGGGGTTTATTTTGTGTAATGTTTAAACTCCTGACTGCTCGATACTTAAGTGTTGTAATCTATGTCTATGTGTCTTTGTTTTTCTGGACAGAAAAAGTGTGTGATCGAGGAGCTGTATCAGTTTGAGTTCTTCTCTGAGCTGCTCAGAGATCTCGGAGCTGAGATTGCCCTGTCGATGCCGTAAGTCAGGAGTTGACGTTTCTCATTATGAGCAGATAGGAATTAAATATCAAAAGCCTTCGTTAAAAAATCATGTTCTGTCTTGGCAGGGAAGACATGGCAAACCTTTGTGTACTTATCATGTTTGATCTATTAAAAAAGAAAGTATAGTATATAAAATATTCTATAGTAAAATAGAATATAAAAGCCACTCCCTCTATGTATAAAATTTATCGACTATGTAATGAAAAATATCCTTTATCATTTTCTGTCTGTGTGTTTGCTTGCAGGGTGAGCACCATTAAGAAGTTTCCCACAGACATGATGGGCACTCTGAGGGAGATGATCATCGAGCACCCTCTGCCCTTCCAGAAGCTGGATAGAACAAAACAGGAGCTGCTGGTGGACAAAATGGTGCAGAGGATGGTCAGTACTTTCCTAATTTAAAAAGTGAAATGAAAAAGAAACAGGGAGAAGATGGAAGGCCAAGATTTTTAGGAGTTCAGCAGTGCAGTGTTAGTTGTTTATTTGCTGTGTGCTTTTGTGGTCTCTTCCTCTGCAGGGCATGTACACCGGGGTGTTCACTGAGCAGGAGTTTCATTCACTGGGCATTATGGCACCGTATGTGGTGGATGAGGTTTTCATCCAGCTGGACCGCAGCTTCTTCGTCGACAATCTGGAGTTCCTGCAGGGACTCTGCTACAGCAGGAGCAAAATGGACATTGTGGCTCGTATCCTGCAAGACGTCTTCGGGTAAAGTTATCGTCTGAAACTCAAGAAAATCAAAGTGGTCTTTTACACGTTGTTGAGCAATGAAATTATAAACAACAAGGCAGTATAACTACAGCATTACATATCCTTGGTATGTGATTAGTGCAGGGTGCTTTAAGGTTTTCAAGCCAAGGACCCCTTAGCTCAAACACAGACAGAGCAGGGACCCCCTACTACATATATTGTGTAAAATTAAATTGCAAATGAGATAAATCTCTAGATATTTTCAAGTCTTCTCTCTTTTGTGTTGGCCTGTAGCTGTTAAGTCAGCAGCAGTTGTAGCACGGTTATGTGTGCTAGCCTCACCCTCTGCACTTCTGCTTGTAGTTTCCGAGGTGCACAGTATGTCTGAGTGTCTTCTGATGTTTTTCTGTAGGACGACATGGAAGTTAGTGATGCCCTGGTTCCCCTGTCAAAAAGCCTAATAGGATTTTTCCACTGGATTTTGGATCATTGCAGAAAATAAGCTCTGTGGCAAATAAACAGTTATACTACTTAAACATTTCAGCAACATAATCTTCACAAATCAACACCACTTTTATGATTTCTAAAGACTAAATGAAATCTCCAGAAGCAAATAGCTGAAGTTAGGCTATAAACAAACCACACAAAGATCGTGTAATTTAACGTCGCACCCACAACAAGGCTGTAAAGCTGTGTTTGGCATGATGCTGTTTTCATTTAGCCACTTGTCAGCAACCACCTTTTTAGGCCATAGAAAGGTATTTGCTGATGCATTTTAGGGTATAAAACAAAAACAAAGTCTTGTCTTGTGTTAACCGCAGACCTTATTTCATGAATCTAAAACCCACTGATTTTAAGACGTGGAAACCGGAAGTGCTACAATGCTAACTCATTTCTGAGTTTTAGGACTCATTCATGGAGCGCTCAGTATGTTTTAATAGTACGTAACTGTCACGTAACTAGATGTAGTGAAAAAGGAAACTAGTTCATCTTGCTGTTATGGATTAGTGCTGCATTGATGATAGTGATAGTGGTCTGTATCATTCTGAAAGGTCAGCTTTTGTAAAAGCAGCATGGCCACAAAATGATTGCCTGAGGACTAATGGGTAACAGTTAGCTTATCGTTAACATTGTGTACTGTTTTTTAATGATTAGGCCAGTTTATCTTTGCTAATAATATGTTGGATTCATGTTAATGCATATTTTCAGACCTAATCAATTTAATTTTGGGTTTGTGGACCTCCTGTTGAAGACCAAGGAGATTAGTGGAAAGAAAATCATCAACGTTAAATCAAAAATCAAACAAGAATATTTTATTTGTATTGTACAGTGAGGCTGTAATTTTAGACATCTCAACAATTCTTTTACAGCTTTTGAATTTGAATTTCAACCAGAATTTGTCCAAAAAAAAGGCATTAAAAGTGAACGATTTTTTTCTATTTGGCTTAATCAAAATATTTTGCTATTATGAGAATTGAGTTAATCAGCAATTTTCCCAGTTTGTCTTAGGAGAAATTAGTAATCACTGTTGTAATGTTGTGCGTTTAGAGTTTATCCAAAGTGTGTGTGGAATTCTGCAACCTTTATGTTAAGATTACAGTTAAGGAGGGAAACATGGGAATTATCAGAATAATATGGAGGATAATATGGAGGAGGTTTCATATGATAAAAGCTCTACCAGCAAGCTGATGAAATGTTATGTTACCTCACAGCCCAGTCAGCAGCTGGAACCAGACGACACTCAGTCAGGTTGACCGGTTTCTCTTCTTCCTGCCTGATGACAAACTGCAGAAGATTTCCCTGGTAAGTTTTTGACTGTTTTCATATGTGTTTGATTCTACATCTTCATTGCTTCTGAGATTGAGAAACATTTAAATCTCATTCCTGAAACGGACTCATTCGATGTATAGAAATCCATAGTGAGGCGTTGGGATTGTTACCTGATACCGTGGCAGGTTAGGCCAACAAAGGCTGTAAATAAATCCCTCAGGTGTCGCATCTCCAGCAGGTGTCAGGATCAGGTGGTGAAGTTCCTGTTTTCCCGTAAACCATCAGTGTGTTGTGTGTCTCTCCATGTTCACATGTGCTGTTGTTTGTGTTCCCACAGGCGCTGATGACTGTGGGGCGAATAGAGAAGCTGTTCATGAGCCAGCGTCGGTGGGAGCGTGGGGATGTGGGGATCCACTGTTTGGACGAGGATGAGAGGAGGAGATTTTTTGAGAAGCAGCAGTTTGTTCTACAGTTTTTCCTGGGCTTCCTCAAAATAAACCTCATGTCATGTAAGCTTCACTTTGGTTCTTAAATGTAACATGAAACTTACTCTCTGAAGGAAGAGGTTGACATTTGGGAAAATATGCCACAAAGTGCCACAAGCAGGGCATAAAGTGGAGCTGTTAACTAATATAAGTCAATAGTAGGAGGGCATATTCAGCATATTCAGGTCCACTGTCAGACTATTCCTTTAATGCTTGCAATCATGTCAAAATTATTGTTGATTTTCCTTTTCTTTTCTTTTGTTATGGTTAGGTTTAAAGTCTAACATTAAATGAATTCGCTCGCACACTGCAGGGCTCCAATGTTGACTTATTTATTACACAGAAGTGCTGATGTTTTTAAGCATAAAAATGCACTTTTTGAATTTTTATTATAATTTTCTTTATTGATTTTTTAGAGCCATTCAGCAGTCAGTACAGTACAGTCAATACAAAACAGAACAAAACATATCCAAGTCTTCATTCCCTCCATTCTCTACCCTCAGGTCACATAAAGACAAAATTAATTAGATTAAATACCTACCTAACTAACTAAATAAATAAATAAACCAATAACTAAATAACAATAATAAATAAAATAGAATAACATAAAATAGAATACAATAAAATACAATAAAATTAAATTAAATTGAATTAAATTGAATTAAATTATAAATCAAATAAAAACTAATAAATAATACTTTAAATAAATAATTGCCTGGAATGTTTGTTGAACTTTTTTTTAGTCTGATGAAGAGTAGCTGTGCTCAAAATGTCACCACCTTGGTGTATTAAATAGTGGACATTGGAGCCCTGCATAGTGCAAGCGATTCATTTTCATTTACATCTGCTTACTTTTGGCTCAGTACCTGCTCTCATTGGTCTGGATGTGCATGCATACTCATATTGTGTGTACAGTATGACACTGACCATACTTTAAACCAAAAACAAAAATATTACTTACTTACAGGCTAATCAAAGTTGTTGATATGCTGTACATACAGTCACATGTTGTATGTCTGTGTCTGTGTCCTTTACCAGCGGCTCCTATGGTTCCTACCTGTGAGATTCTGCATACAACAGCTCCCTCCGCCTGGACCTCCAGCAGTCTGACAAGCATGTCTACATCTGCCTTCTCCAACTGTCTGGAGCTGATAGGTCAGGACCCATTCCTTGCATCCTACCAGCGCAGCCAAGTGCTCAAGAGAGTCAGACAGGTAAAATACCTTCTTTAGTGCACCACAGTACATTTAACAGCCTCTCAGATGTGTTTAACTCAAGGCTGCACAGGCTAGTTTTCCCTCCTCAGCTCAGATGTTAACACTGTGTGTCTGCTCTGTCTTTAATGCATGTATGAAGATATACGGCCCCGTCTCGACCTTCTCCCAGTCTGTGATCTCTCAGCTGGGTGGAATAGCAGTAGAGCTGTTACCAGAGGAGCTGAGCAGCCTTCGACTGACTGAGCGAAGGAGCATCGCTGCTCTGGGTGCTGTCAGTACCTGGAGCAACAGACAGGTAGCTGCTTTGGCTACAGACGTTAACAGATCACATATAGTTACTGTACTGCCCTCATTAACTACTGCACATATTACAGTGAAGACCAGAATGTGACATTTTGACATTTTTATTTTACCATATAAGAGATAATATGCTTTAAAAATGTGTATTTTCTGAGAACGCAGTGTGTAAAATTTGCATTATGACACGACCACTGACAATTCTTGATTCGGATAAACAGACAATTAATTTCTGATAGTCAAACAGTATAGCTAGACACATGTAGTGCAGGTGTGTTTGCTAAGTGAATGCAGCAGTATCAAACTCCAGGCTTATAGCTATTTAGAGCTACACAAAATTTAATTTCAGACCTGTTTGATATAGACAGAAATCAGTCATTTAAGTAAATGAACGACTGATAGTTTTAATTTGATTAAATATGGTAGTTTTTAATCAAGTGACCATTGTGCAAGACAGATAAAGCATACTGATGTTCCACTATTGTCATGGATGACAAGGCGGCTAAGAACCACATGACTCATGAGGCTGACTCATCTCCTCTCACAAAATAATATAACAATCATAAAAGTAGGGCTTTTGTATCAGACTGCATTAGTCTCAGCAAAGTCTTCTGAATAAACTGAGTGTTTGCTTAAAGAGTATGTCTTGATCTTGATTGCTGTTTCCGTCCTAGCTGTCTGCACTGTTCACCACCGTGTTAAACTCCACAAAGCGGCTGCAGAGTCCGAGCCAGCTTGACTCCAGCACACTGGTGGCGATGGGACACATTGTGTGCGGAGCTAAAACGACAGAGATGAAGTTTTTCAATGCTGTAGAGTTCAGGTGAGCAGATAAAAACAGACATTTCTGTCTGAGAATTACTCTGCTGCTGACAGTATTTAAGTCATGGTGATCTCCCCTCTCTCCTCCTCCTCTCTCTGTGTGCTGTGTCTCACCCTGGTGGCTGCAGTAAGGCGGTGCTCTGGTTGGGTCAACTGAGGCTGTCCTGCTCAGAGGAGCAGCTGCTGGCTCTGGTTGGGCTGCTGGCCCACAGCCTTGCTTTTGGACCCATAAGTTCATGGGGAACTGATGTCTTCATTGAGATTGGAGTTCTGGCAGGTATTGTGCACACACTGTCGTCATCTTATTGCTTTGTTCAACTTTGAGTGTCATCACACTTATAATCAGTTACACACTGTTGACAGCTGCACTAAATTACATTGTGCAAGGCAAAAAGCATCAATTCTCAGTAGTGTTAATTGGACATCTGGTTTAATATGTGTCTGGCACAAATGTCTTATTTGTGTTGCTCAATCAAACGCTGTGTGCTCACAAGCTTAAATTAAAGCCATCTTGTTTTTATTATTTGTTTTCTTGACACCCTCTTAATGTATTCTGTCACTCTAGTATTGCTACATCCTAGTGTTTTTGACTCAGGTGACATTTTTGCACTTTTTCAGCTGGTCTCCCAGACATGGCAATGTCAGCGCTGGTGAAAGAGCAAATAGAAGGACTCTTACCTGCGGCCATTGAAATGATACCACCTGATAAGTTTGCTGTAAGTCGAATTTCAGAGCTTTTTATCAACCTCTATATCTTGATCTATGCTCATGTTGTTGCATTTATTCTAACAGCTCCTTATGTTGCCTTGTCTCATCTCTGCAAATCTGCGTCTATGTGTCTGTCTGCTTTGTCCTGTCCTCAAAGGTGGTGTTTGACCAGAGAATGATCAGCATGTTCTCCTACGAGCAGGCGGCTGCGGTGACTGATGCGCAGCTTGCTGCTCTGTCGGATCTTCAGAGGAAAGCTCTGGCTATGGTGCTGACACCGTGGGAGGACAGGCATGTAGACTTCAGAGGTAAACCACTGAAATCGCTGAATTCGCTTCTTGTCCTCTGATAATTGCAAAGAGGGATCATTTTCAGAAGCTTGCTTAGTTTTTATCTGGTAAACATGAATGCTCTAACTGAAGTTGTGCATCAGTTCTATACTAATACTGTAATATTCTTAATATAGTGTCTTTAAAGTTAGTATTCAGGAAATAATAATGAATCAAACAAGGTGTGCACTGACAGACTATGCTGTTAGAAAGCTATTGCCAAAATAAACCAAACTATGAAGAAAAACCTAAATGTTTTTCCAAAGACGTAACACTTTATTTTCATTTTCTCTCAACATCATCTGTAATTTGTTTCATTTTTTTTCCATCTGTGAATAGCCAGGGGGAGCCATGCCTCTCCCTCAAGTGAAAATACTTGCAGGCCGACATTGCAGTCTTTAAGATGCTGCTGTGCGCACATTTTTTAAGCTTGCGCATAGACCACAAGGCCTCAGGACAACAATCACACAATCCAGCCCAACCACATTATCGCTACAGAAAAAGAAAACTATTAGGCATCTATCACACAAACCCAAAACAAACTGCAATGCTATTTGGCCCTAAACTGACAGTACATGATGGCAAACTATCTGACTGATGTGACAGATCAGAAACTGAGAAAGATACTGAATATGTACAGACTCAGTGATCACAGCCTGGTTATAGAGACATATATTCCTGCACATATGAAAACACCAGAGCAAAGTTCTTCGCAAAAATTAAATGTAAACTCCTAGACCAGACTAAAATGCAACATCTACTTGGAGAAAATTTTGTCAGCGCCATAGATGCAGCAGGATTTGCTGATATATAGTTCAACTCCTCACAGATCACACTCTGCCTCTTTATTTACTCCTTCACTTCACTATTTTTTCCTTTAAAATTGATGTCTATGATTTTATATTAATACATTGTTGTTAAATGTTTTTTAATTTTCACTGCCTTAATTGTGATTGTGCTTTGGGCAACACATAGGACATGTCATGTCAATAAAGCTTATTGAATCAAATTGAAAAGTGGTATCATAGACAACTAGACAACCTAAGGGCCCTGACACACAAAGCCAGTGGTTGGCTGTCAGTCAGTGTCAGGCCATCAGTTAGCGTCTGTCGCCCTAGTTTTTGTAATGTGTCCTGCACCATTGGCACTAGTCGGCCCTTGTTGTTTTATTTTGGTGGATTGAATCAGCATCGGAGACGGCGGAGTATGTCTGTAAATGAAATCACTGTCACATTGATAAGCTCAGTGCAAACAAACAACTTAAATCAAGACAGCTTAAGAGCAAAACAGACTTGAAACAGATTAAAAACAGATTATTTTCAGTCATTTTTCTCTTTAGCAGAAACGGTTCAAAACTGCGCCACTATTCGCTTTCACATGGTAACTTGCTAAGTAGCATCTTGAATCCATCCTGACGGTCTTCCACTTTCCCTTTTTGAATGACGAATACAGACTAAGTTGCCTGCTGCTATGGAGAGTTATTTACTCTCATGCAAGTGCAGAACGTATGTCCGAGTTGCCTTCGGCTGCAGTCTTTGTAGAGTGTTCAAGCGTAGATTTTTGGCTCAGAGGCAGGTGATGTGAGGTGACGCAACAGTTGGCCATTTCTTGTAGTTCACTGAATGTCAGTTTGGTGTGTGTGGGCTTTTATGCATCCATTGGCTTTCGGTTTTGGTGTGCCACCCCAAGATTTTCATGCCCTTTAAGTGCGAATGCATTTTATACACAAACCCTGTTTAGAATCGTATGTAATGTGGAATTGGGACACATTATGGGACACAATCGGGGCGTTTATATGTACTTTAATTGTCTCACAATTGCATATATCTGTTCAATAGACTAATTAATGATGATAGATATTGATGTGCTATTTTGGGGAAAAGAAAAAGAGGTTCACTTGAGATGAGGTTTCTTCATTTCACTGTGTTATTCTATAACCATAACAGCTCTAAAAGAGAAATGTGCCACTTAAACTGGAATATCACAGCTGACCAGCTCCAGAGGGTGCTATAAAATACTCTGACATTTGTTTTACAGTGTTTTTTTGCTGTGACAGTTAAGCCACAGGGGTCATACATCGCGTGGTGTCACTGTGTTCCTCTTTAGGGAAGTCACAGGGGCTGGCACTGAGCCACAGTCCTCTGTGTCTCATACTGGGACTGCTGATGCTGCTGGTCCTACCCTGTCCTGACCTGATCTGCCCTGGCACATGACCCCACTCACCCCTGCTGGATCGGGAAACACCTCCTCGCCCACATAACCGAGATGATCTCGTCTATCTGTGCAATACCATACCTCTGTGAAATGAGCAGCACTTCAGGATTTCTCTCCAGTGTAATTAATGAGACAATGAGATCATTTATTTTGTGCAGCTGTCACTTATGTAAACATATCAACAATCAGCACTGAAGGAACCAAATGGAGAGTTTAACTCAAAAAAAGACCATTTTAACAGTATAAACATATCCAGTAAGTCAACACCCACACACCCAGCTT
The DNA here is from genome assembly GCF_041903045.1 of Epinephelus lanceolatus. Lineage (NCBI taxonomy): Eukaryota > Metazoa > Chordata > Actinopteri > Perciformes > Serranidae > Epinephelus > Epinephelus lanceolatus. Next base: position 21,854,713 of record NC_135735.1, on the reverse strand, counting down.
ATTTACTTATTTATTTATTTATTTATTTATTTATTTTTGATAAACCTGTATGATCCCTACTGTCCTGATGTATCCTTCTCAGGGATGTGACGCCATACCCAGAAATACAACCCAAACACTTAAATGATTTAAATACACTTATGATACAGTTATAACGAGCAAATCAAAGTTGTGTTGCAATGCTACATGCAAAGTTATATATTTTTGTGAAATGTTATATTATTTTTGTCAGAATAAGGGCTACAATGTTTGCTACATTTATATAAAAGTTATCTTGATTAGATAACTGGTACATAATGCTCAGTAAGACCTGATTGTACTGGTCAGCTTCAGTCTGTTTTTGCTGTGAGTTTTGTATTGTTGTGCGCACTCTCTGGTTTGATAAATGTATTCTTAAATTATTAAACTGTACCAATCTGTCTCTGATCAACTCTGCTTGTTTTATTTAATTTAATTTATTTAGATATTTATTTTTGAGGCCTTTATTCTAAACACCATACATGTAGTTTATTGGGTCCTGATGTGCTGTGTAATGCACATCCTGGGCCTTTGATATAACACAGATGGGGGTGTGACTCTCTTTATGCACCCATGGGTGTGACCAACAGATTATATCTTCTGTCTTTTCAAAATGGGCAGTTGCAGCAAACATGTTTTATGGCAGTAAGGGAGAAAAGTGTTCAAATTTATAAGAATATACTGTTTCTGTTCTTCATAAAGATGTTGTTTTTATTTATGAGACTCTTAACAATTTTATATTTAGTTATATTAAGTGTGTTCTTTTCTAAGTACACATTTAAGCCATGTCCTTTGTAGGTGACAGTGGGACTTGCTTCTTCTTATTTTAAACCATTTTCAATACTTGAGGAACGAGAGCACTGGGTGAGACACACATGCACACACACCATGTATAACCAATTAAAAGCATGCACAATACCTTTAATATTACATTACTTAAAAGTGACTTTTATATAATGTTAATGTACTGTACTGTAATGTAGGCCACTGTTCGTGAAAAAGATTACCCTAATGTCCACTACAAGGGACATGTTATTTATGTTTTATAACATGTCCCTTGTAGTGGACATGTTATGTTTTATAACATGTCCACTACAAGGGACATGTTATAAAACATAAATAACATTTAATAAAAAAATCTAGGTGATATGTTTCTTAGATCACAATTACTTAAATTATCTAACAAACAAACAAACAAAAGAGGGCCTCAGGAGGGTGTATAGTATACTGGTACATTCCAATTACTTAAATTATGTTAAAAAAAATATTAAAATCTTTTTTTTTTCCAGGTTTCAGGAGGGTATATAGTATACTGTTACATCCTAATTACTTAAATTATATTATCAAAAAAATAAAAAACAAAAATCTAAATATTACAATATTTTTTCCAGGTTTCAGGAGGGTATATAGTATACTGTTACATCCTAATTACTTAAATTATATTATTGAAAAAAAAAAGAAAAATCAAAATATTAAAATCTTTTTTTCCAGGTCTCAGGGGGTATATAGTCTACCAATTACTTCAATTATGGTAAAAAAAAAAACCCTAAATATTAAAATATTTTTTCCAGGTTTCAGGAGGGTATATAGTCTATGGTTACTTCCCAATTACTTCAATTATATTATCAAAAAAAAAAAAAAAAAAATCAAAATATTGAAATATTTTTATATCCAGGTCTCAGGAGGGTGTGTAGTATACTGTTACACCCCAATTACTTCAATTATGTAAAATGAATAAATGAATAAAATATTTTAAAAAAAATTTCTAGGCCTCGGGGGGTATATAGTATACTGTTACATCCCAATAACTTAAATCATGTTTAAATAAAAGTTCAAATCTTTTTTTCCAGGTCTCAGGGAGTATATAATATACTGTTACAGCCAAATTACTTCATTTATGTAAATAAAATAAAATATTAAAATCTTTTTTTCTAGGCCTCAGGGGGTATATAGCCTACTGTTAATCCCAATTACTTAAATTATATTTTTAATAAAATCAAAAATATTAAAATCTTTTTTTCCAGGTCTCAGGGGGTATATAGTCTACCAATTACTTCAATTATGGTAAAAAAAAAAAACCCTAAATATTAAAATATTTTTTCCAGGTTTCAGGAGGGTATATAGTCTATGGTTACTTCCCAATTACTTCAATTATATTATCAAAAAAAAAAAAAAAAAAAATCAAAATATTGAAATATTTTTATATCCAGGTCTCAGGAGGGTGTGTAGTATACTGTTACACCCCAATTACTTCAATTATGTAAAATGAATAAATGAATAAAATATTTTAAAAAAAATTTCTAGGCCTCGGGGGGTATATAGTATACTGTTACATCCCAATAACTTAAATCATGTTTAAATAAAAGTTCAAATCTTTTTTTCCAGGTCTCAGGGAGTATATAATATACTGTTACAGCCAAATTACTTCATTTATGTAAATAAAATAAAATATTAAAATCTTTTTTTCTAGGCCTCAGGGGGTATATAGCCTACTGTTAATCCCAATTACTTAAATTATATTTTTAATAAAATCAAAAATATTAAAATCTTTTTTTCCCCCAGCTCTCAGGGGGGTATATAGTGTACTGTTACATCCCAGTTACTTAAATTATGTTTTTAAAAAAATCAAAATATTTAAATATTTTTTTCAGGTCTCAGGAGGCTATGTAGTGTGCTGTTACATCCCAATTACTTAAATTATATTTAAAAAAATTAATATAATTAAATTTAAAAAATCAAAATATTAAAAACAAAACAGGTCTCAGGCAGGTGCATAGCCTACTGTCAGGGGGTTTTATTTAATGTAATGAAATGTAGTGGAGTACAAGTAGCTTGTGGCATGAAAAGAAAATACTACGTGTATCTTAAATATGTTCTCAGGCACAGTACATGTTAATGTAACGTTCCACCACACATTGCTCCACCCACATTGTACATATCTTCCTCCTTATGTTTACTATTTAATAAAGAAATAAAGCTGTCGGGTGCCGTATCGGTGTCAGTGTGCCTGAAGTAGTCCATTGGAGTCAGGGCATTAGATAAGCGCCCAGAGTGACGTCCAGAAGGTGGGAGCTGTTTCTGAACGTGGCCAACGGGCTGCAGCACTGACTCCACTGCGAGCCTGTCAAACACAACCAACACAGCCGACATGGCGGACTGGGGTGAGAAACTAAAAGTTGGGAAAGATAGCTTTCCGTACATCATCCGCTTGTCTCAGTGTTTGATAAACGATCCGAACACTCCGTTAATTGTCAGACTCGGTCGTTAGATGTGGATTGGCCTAACAAATCTCATGTTGTCGTTTTTACAGACGCTGAGAACTTCGAGCCGGATGAGCCGATCAAAAAGGCGGCAGCGATGGATAAATGGGAAGGCGAAGACGAAGACGAAGATGTTAAGGTAAATTATCGTGACAAACAGCCGTTGGATTGAAGTTAGCCATCGTGTGACGGGGTTAACGTTGAGCGTGCTGTTAGCCGGGCCGGGTAATGTCAAGCTAACGCCCGACTGAAGCAGTGTTGCCCCCGCTGTGGTGCCATGCTTCAGCGCGGTCTCAGGCTGCCTGTCAATCCTGCCCTCCGAGCCTGTGTTAGCTTCATGCTAGCTAGCTAACGGCTAACTCATGTGGCTCCACCAGCCAGCCTGAGTTAGTAACTCCAATTTAGCTAGCTAACGCTAGGCTAGCACTCGGTTTTCAGTTGGCGTTACGTTACCACAGTGAATATTATCATGCCAGTTAACGGTTGTGGATTAAACTAAACGTCTGAAGGCTAATGTTGTTTGTTTGTATCTTGAAACTGACAGTTAGCGATGTAATTCTTAGATAGCCGGGCTAAATTTGGCTAGCTTGATGCTAACCTCATACCGGGCCACTTAGCTAGCAAGCTCGCTAGCTCCCACATCAGCTTGCGTCTGAAATGAGCTTTAATGTTGTGTAACCTCGACGATATCGTCGTTAAGATAAGTGGGTTGGAGTACCTGTGTGGTTAATAGGTGGTTAATTTAGACAGTTATCTGATCATTGCTAACGTTGGCTGCGTTAAATGATTATAGGAGATTAGCATTTGTGTCCTGGATTCTCTCAGCTTGAGTTAGGTTCAGCATGAGGCGGCGTTAGCTTGCTAACCAACTTTAGCCACAATCACATGAAATCATCATCTGGGTTGATGACTCAACTCAAGCCAAGAACGAGGCCTAGAACTTTCTGGCTCCACAACAGGCGTGTTGTAGGAAGCTGGTGCTCAGTTGATGCTGCGATACAGGTGGTTATTAGATGAATGTTGACATGGTTGCTGTCCAGAAACCTCGGATTATTGACCCAGGGGAAAGTGCTGGTAGAGGCCTCTTCAATTGTTCAGTTTTCTGTCACATATGGTGCCCAAACTAAAGGAACTGATGATTTCATGGCATCTGTAATACAATATGTATTCTCACTGTACAAACTGTTGTCTAATTCAACTAGCAGGGTTAGATGTTTGTGCCACACCAGGGATTAACACAATTAATTTTTGCCTAACATACATTAATTTGTAATCCGAAATGGATTATATTGAGGCACTGTATTATTAACTATGTTTAAATACAGCAGTGTGCTTGTCAAAGCTCATTGACTAATGTCTGTATCTCTGTCTATAGTTGAGTTAGTTGTGAGGTATTGAATTTTGCTCATAAGATAAGTGAATGGGGAACACCTTTAGTTATCGAATGATCATGTGAATGTCATATCTCTGACAACTTGCCAGACATTCACATGCATGTTTGAACTTGGTTGTTGCATCAGTCCCCAGCACTAGCAGCGCTACTCTGAGGGAGTGTCAAGTAGGGCTGGTAACCGTCTCATCGTCTATATTATCTTATCACAATATGGAAGATGACACAAAATCGGCTATGAAATAACCATATAGATGTTTTGATGTAGTATTACATGACGAAGTTCTTTAAATGTATTAGATTGTGATAGTTTTTAATTACAGCTTGCTGAGATCCATTCATTTGACAACAAAAATTGTAGAGCAATACAGTTATATAACAACCACATTTCCCTGAAATTTGTTAAACGAACATATTGAATTATTGCCCATCTTCTGTATCAAGGTCTCTATTGGTCTTGATGGACCTAAACTCACCCAGCACTGCCTACTTTTCTTGTTTCGATGTCTAGAGACTGTACCTGTTGTTGTGTAGTTGAATTGATTTAGGGTGTGAACCTGCCTTAACTAGGGCCATCACTGAATATTCTAAATTCAATTATATAATTGAATTGTTTAAAAACAGAATTGTGAAAAAGAAAAAGCAGCACCCCCCAAGCGTGGGCCTATGAGAGAGCTCTCTCTACAGTATAATATAAAATTTTATTGGTTTATTTTATAATGTATAGGTATCATTTGCCAGTGGAGGTGCAACACATGCTACAATGATACAGAGCAAGGTAAAAATGGGCAAAATGTATCTTCATAGGACATGTTTATGTTGAAATAAATAAACCTATACACAGGGTTCCCCCAGATCCTTCAAGTCATAAAAGGCATTGGCTTCATTAATTTAAAAATAAGGCATTAATTGGTGTAAAAATGTCTTTAATCAATCCTTAAAGTCTTAAAAATGCTAAGACACAGGAAATATGATTTTGCGAATTTTTCTTTTACTGACCTTGCATCATAAAATTTCAAAATAACATAAATATTTTACCAAAGGCCTTTTGCATTAATGTCATGCAGATGAGAATAGTGGAACCAGAAACACTTAGCCTATATTTTGCTTCCAGCTGGGATGCTCAGAGCAACCTATATTAGGCAGTGCATATGAGACTCAGTGTTTTTTACATAGAAAGTTTTTTAATCTTAGCACAATGGGAGTTAAGGTAGTGGAACCTCACATGCAGAGTGTGAAACTCAAATTGCCAAGAAAACTTGCCAGCTAACACCACTTAATTCCCAGTTAAGTTCTACCCTTGTCTCTGCCATGCCACAAAAGGTTTTGGATAAAACTATCCCTCACCCTAAGTGATTGATCTCAGCGTATTTTGTTTGTTAGTTTGTTTCGTTTTTGTTTTTCCTTTAATTTGGTTATTGTAAAATTTGTCTAGAATTTCTTACCAAGTGGCACTGAGAAACTAAATTTAACATACTTTAAGCTTTAGGAACACTGTATACAAGTGGTTGTATTGGTTTGTACTGACATAATGTGCAGAAATAGGTATTTGAATGGTTCAAACATGCCGGCATTTGTTTTTTTTTGTTTTTTGTTGTTGTTTTTTTTTTTTTTTTTTACTTTTTTAAGGAGTAATGGAACTTCATTTCTGGCCAGTTTTGACAGCCCTAGTCTAAAGGCTTATTCAGTACTTTATTATTAGAACAGCGTGTGTGCTTTTTGTTTATTTGTTTTTTAAAATTTTCTTATTGTATTTTATTTTTTATTTTTTGCGCAGATATGTCTATTTGTAAAATTTTAGGGATGTTTAAAAGGATTTTTTCTGTCATTTATCTGATTTGTGTAAGCATGCATTTGTGTGTATTATGTTTATTATTCAATTTATGATGTAAAATTTATTTGTAGCATTAATTTTTATATTTGTCTCAATTCATGTTTTGTTTTACAAAGTTTGCCTGTGTAACCTGTATAATAACATGGGAACTATCCCACTTTTTTATTCACAGGATAACTGGGATGATGATGAAGAAGATGAAGAGAAAAAGGCAGAGATAAAAAAAATGGGTACATATGTATATCCTGTTTCACAAGAATACAATATATTGTATGTTAGTAAGTGGCAAAGTGATCTGCTGTTACTGCAAGTTCACGTGTTTTTCTTTTTCTTTTTTAAATTTCAGAGACAAAGGTTTCTGAAAAGAAAAAGTTGAGTGAGAAGATCAAAGAGAAAGAAAACCGGTTAAAGAAAAAACAACAGGAGCTGAAGGAGAAAGAGATGCAGAGCAATGTGAGTGTTTTTTCTGACTTTAATCATTCTATACAACTATTCTATAACTCTCAAACTGTCCTCCTCTCTGTTGTCTCTAATAATGTTTTCAATTTGGCTTTGTGACGTGTCATTACAGCAAGAAGAGCTCACTCCTGAAGAACAACTCGCAGAGAAGATAAGAGTGAAGAAATTACAGGAGGACGCAGACTTGGAGCTAGCAAAAGATGCTTTTGGTAAGACATGATTAACAAAATCATCTAGTCTTTTTTATAGTAACAGTTTAATAATCTTCCACAATTCACACTACTTCCCTTTTTGTATAAATGAAACTATATAACTTCTGCATAACTTTTTAAAGTAATACTTCACCCACAAAGTGACCATTTGTATGCTCAGTTCTTTGCATGCATTTTGCTGAAACCTTACTATTTCAAACTAAACAAAGACTAACTTACCTGTCCTCTGTTCAAAGCCAGACTCCAATTGTAAGGTTATTTTAATGAAAATGCATGTGTTTGGGAAGTACTGAGCATACGACTGGATAAATGAGACTTGGATTACACCTGCAAAAGAACCTTACTATGGAGTCTGGCTTTGAAGAGAGCATAGTCAAGTTTTATTTTCAGTTAAGTCTTAAATTTTAAGGTCTCAGCAAAATGAATTTTTAGGATGTACTAAGCATACAGCTGGATAAATAATAATTGAATTATATTATATTATTATTATATATATTATATTATATATTATGGAGTGCGATTATTCGAAAAATTGTCAAATAGTTGCTACGATTTTTGAATAGTATTTTTGCTTGTGTTGCCCATCCCTAGTTTTAATATAGTGATGCTATTCTTAAATGAGGTCCTGAAAGAATCTATGCATCAATATATTGGCTGTTTTCAGCAGAGGCATGTGAGACAAAGCTTCATTCAGAGATTCAAGGTAACGCAGCATTACAAATTGATAAACAAAAGGTTATTTTGTGTAATTTATATTCATAATGTTTCATTTGGGCTTTGATTGTCTTTATTCCGTTGCTTTCTTGGTTGCTTTCACTTTTTACATCAGAATTTGCTCATATACTGGTGTTCAGCTGTGTCATGTATGTAGACTCAGGTTGTGTTCAGGGCCTCCAAAAATAACACTGATACTGGACTTTGAAACTGATAATGATATTTGGGAGTTAAAAACATCTGATAATGATTCATCAGCTGCTCATTTTTTCAAGACTTGTGAACAAGATATACACTGGTTATGTCTTTTAGACAGACTATATAATAGGCCTGTTTCACAGAAGATATTTTGACTTGTCACAGTAGGAAAAACACAGGTGTAAATAACAAAATGAATGATGGCTGAATTCCATTTTGCTGCTTTGATTTCAGGGACCTGGTATTGTGCATGCTGGCTCACTATCACTAACTGTCTTACTTGAATAGTTAATGTTACTAGTTAAACCTGTGCTTTTCCTACTGTGACCAGTCGAAATGTCGGCTGTAAATAAAGTGTCCATGGTGACGGTGTTTCTAAAAGACTACAAACATATTTTGGCAGTTGCTACTGTCATCTCAGCACCCTCAAAATCCAGCCCAGCTTTACACTCTTGAGCGCTGGTTTTAACACTAGTACCACACTTGGAGGCCCAATATAACTCCATATACAAGTACAGCTTTGTATCTGACTCTGTATGCCCTCATACTGTATTTTTTTTTTTATCTTGTTTCAGGTGTCAGCAGCACTTCAAACAGTGTCACTGGAATCGATGCCATGTGTCCATCTTCCAAAGAAGACTTCACAGAGTTTGAAAAATTGCTGAAAGAAAAGATATCCCAGTTTGAAAAATCTGTGCATTATTCAAGTTTCTTGGATTCATTGTTTCGGGAACTCTGTATTTCATGTAAGCACAGCATCTCTTAGTTATTTTTTTTGAATATTACTTATCCGCTCCTAACATTTAATGAAAGTAAGCATAATTTTCGTTTTCTCTCTTACAGTGGAAGTAGATGACTTGAAGAAAGTCAGTAATTCCCTGTCAGTCCTACTTAGTGAAAAACAGAAACAAGAAAAAGTAAGTGATTGCAGATACAGTATTTTCTGATACATTTTGATCTGTAGTTTACATTTAGAAGGGGGTGCTGTTCACTTAGCACAGTCACCTGATGTGTGCTCATAGTATAAATCAACTGTACTCTGGTAGTTTGTTTGTGAACATTCATGTGGTTTATATAATAAATCTAACAGTCATATTTATTTGTTAAGTCAGGTGTAATATGTAACTTTACCTGCTAAATTGATTTAGTTTGTTGCACATTTGAATCAGACTGAATGAGACAGCTGCACGTGTGGTCATATCAAGTATGCATTTTAAAGTGACCTTTATTTGCCTTCACAGCAAAACAAAGGAAAGAAGAAGAAGAAAGGGGTTGTACCTGGAGGCGGATTGAAAGCACAGCTGAGAGACGACCTTGACTATGCAGAGTTTGATGGTGGCTACGCCCAAGACTATGAGGACTTCATGTGACACTGGCTCCATCACCACTGCCCTTTCCCTCTCCCATCCCTCAGAAATGCAGCTGTACCTTCTCATGCTGTCCAGTGCCATCCTGGAAAATCTGAACTATGTGTTGCCCCCTTCATTTTGCTTCAATGACCAGAGGGACTATACCAGGGAGCATCCAGTCTCACCAACTCTTTATGTTCATACATATGGAATTGCCTTTTCTGTCTCATTCAGCCTCGACTCTCACACACACACACATCATCATGTATTATCTGTTGGGTAACCCAGCTTCAATGGAGAATACATTGTAACTGCTGTTGTCTGAGTTTTGCGGGGCTCGTTTATTAGATGTTGCTCCTGTCAAAATGGCGGATACATTATTGCAGTTACAAGTGAAGTGACATAGAAACAACAAGGTTCTATGCAAATTCTTTAACCAGAATGTCATGTATATATTATAGGTCTCACTTACCTGTGGATGGTTCTCTTACAGGCAAGTATATAGTATCTATAACTCCGGTTGCCAAATTCAAAACAATTATCCATTACATTATTCATCTATCTCTGGAAAGGTTGCATTGTGGGTGATTTTGAGACTGATGCAACATGTAAGTAGTAGTTGTAATTTTACAGAGAGCACATGACATTCACTGTAAGGTAAAAGGGATAGACAAGTATAATAAATGTGACTTTAAAACCTCACAGCCATTCTCTTGATACATCTCTGGAATATCCTTGAAAATGTGGAGCAAAGAGTACTTATAGGTATTTTTTGTGCATGACAAAAGTGTAATTTACTAATTTGATTTCTACTAATGCAGAAAAAGTATGGATCAGGCAAGCGCATTAACTTGCTACGACTGGTCTCCTAATCATTGCTTCTGCAGGCTTGTATCAAGTGTGATGAGGAGCGGGGGCTTATGGGCTTCACCCCACCATGTCTTCATATGGGCTACAGTTAGTTAAAAGGGGCTTATTTCTCCTTTTCTTTTCTAGCAATTGACCAGTTTCAATGTTACATGGACAATTGGATACACATAATGTGGAAGATACAGCATCTGCAGTGTTTTATAAGCATCTAATTTAATAAATCACTGGTCAAAAGGACAAGTTGTGTTTCTGTTCTTGTTTACATCATCAGTGAAAGAAACTTGTGCAGTAACAGCACCCTGATTACTATTTAAGGTATGTAATAAATACTCTATTTACAACTTCAAGTAAATATTTACCACAGTAGAGTTTAAAATGTAAGAGAAAAACAAATGTTCTTGACAAGAATCTGCAAGAAATAGGCCTATGGTTAGTATGTGAACAAAAAGTCAAAAAAATGTTTGTATGAGAACATAAAGTCGATGTCTCCACTGCCATCTCCTTTGCAGATGTAAATTTGGTCTCCAGGTAGAACTTCGACCTTTGGCGTTGTCATTTAGCTTGTGGCCGTTGCACGTTTTCCTGTTGGATTTCTGGTGCTGCGTCTGCGGCTGCTGCGGGGTGCATTGGCCCTCTGCCGGCGTCGGTTCTGCCTGCCTTCTCTCACCACACCCGTTAATGTTTGACCTTGAGCAGTCTGCAGGGCCTGGAAGACGCTCTGGCGTGTCACCTCATGATCTCCGCAGGTGAAAGTCAGCGCTACACCATCATTGCTCTTCATGACACGAGATGTCCCATCAGAAGTGCCGTCAAAGCAACGTCCGAGTGCGATCTCTTTGGCTGTGCGGGGATCCTGGTCTGTCACTGTGTAAATCCCGTAGTTATGGCCAAGTGGGTCAAGAGGTGCCAGCATGGTGAACTCGTTGGTGTCGTTGTTGACGGCTAAGGGCAGGTGGTTGACCAGATACTCTTGAAGCATAGTGTTGACGAGATCTCTCTTGCAGCTTCCTTGTGGAATCACCTTCACCAGGGTACGGTCGACACGCTCCTGATCATACAGCATCCCACTGCACTTGAACTCCAGGCACACAGCTGAAATAGTTCCCTGGTCCATGTCACGGATGCTGCGAGTGTCTCGGAGGCCATACAGCTGGCCTACTGTCTTTGGGTGGGTGCCACCCATGTTGCGGGACCGAACATTGATCTCATGTGGGCTGATGATTTTGACTTTAATGTAGCAGGCCCGGTATTCCATGGGCTTGGGCCACCAGCTCAGGTAGTCCTCTGTCCAGCTCATTGGGTCGTCTTCATTAAACGGCACTGTGTTGTAATCATAGCGGTCACCTTCTACTCTTGAAAAGCGGAAGTGTGCCGCACTGAACGGGGCCTCCTCACAGTCTCTCAAGTTCTCAAATGCGTACACTGGTCCGTTGCTTTCCTCAGCTGTGTTGGGACTTGGTTTTGCCACATTGATGCTGAATGCAGTCTTCTTCACTCTGGGGTCCTCATGGTCAGTCCGCCTGTAGTTCAGCTTACCCAGGTAAGGCTGGGGCACTCCAATGAGGTTGGGATTGAGTTTGGGAGCAGAAGACACAGCCTCCAGCTCCTCTCCTCCAAGGTTGGCCATGACATAGGCAGAGTAGGCATCAGCTTTTTGTTCATCGCAGAAGGCAGGAAGACAGGCACCATTGGAGCCGGTGATGACGCTATCAAAACGGCCCCAAGCGCGTGGGTTAGTGGAGTAGCCAGCTGTGGGCTCCATGTTTATAAGACTCACCACAACTCCCTCCACCTGCTCACTGGGCATGAAGCGTTCACTGCGGAAAGCCCTCACTTTCACGTAACACCTGCGGTTCTCTGGGACATCCAGGTTAAAAAGACGTCTTTCTCTGATCTCCATGTTACCAATCAGAAAGGTTCTCTCCTCCCTTTTGCCTCTTTTTTTCTTCTCCACCTGCAGACTTCCCTCCTCCTCCCACAGGCCAGTGTCAGGGTTCAGTGACCACAGCTTCATGATGTCGAGGTGCTCGGACATCTTCACCTGGGCAGAGTCCAGGAACACCTTCACTTCACCTGCGTTCAGGGGCTCATTGTTTTCCTCACCCCTAAAGTCAACTGAGAACATCCCGTAGGTTCTCAGCGGCAGGGTATCTCCTTCATCTCCTACAAAGTTGAGATCACTTTGAGCTGCAGCAGCTGTGGAGACATCTCTGGGGTCAAGGAACGTTACACTGGCATTTACGTTACCCGTGAAGACTTCTCCTTTTTCTGTATAGAAGGAATTGGGAGGAATCTGGATCTGAACCATTGACTCCTGGCCCTCTAACTCCCCAAGCTCCAGAGTGTTGGTTTCTGTTGGGCTAATGGTCACAGGAGCTTTCTTTCTCAGTAGTTTGATCTCATGGTAAACAGCCCCTCCTTTGGGGTTAAATGGGAGTACCTTTGTGGTGTTGACGAATTTCTGCATGTTGTCCACAAAAGTCAGGACTAGCCTCTCTGTGTCTGGAGGAACCTGGATAGAGAATGTTCCTTTGTAGCCTGTGCGGCTGATTCGGACACCGTTCATAAAGACGTGGCCGAACCTCATCGGCTCACCATTGTCTGCAGCAATGGCCCTACCGTGCACGATGGCCTTGGTGTCCACACATTTCTGGCAGCCGCACTCAGTCACCACCATGGTGGGCAATTGGTAACCCCGGCATGTCAGCTGCTTCTCCTCCATCTTTTTGACGCCACAGCAGTAAGCCACTTTGTCTTTGCACCTGATGCCATTGTCCAGCTTTCCAGCACATGTGCTCAAGGGGCACTTGCCCACATCGTAGTAGAAGGAGTCTGTACTGTTTTGGTAGCAGTCATGCGGAAGGCGGATGAGGTGGGATTCAGGTTTGGGATTACATGAATGCTCATCTCTACCTGTGTAAGAGATGTAGAAATCAAAATGTTGATTTTAATATGATCATACTGACATTTTTTTCTTAAGTAGAATACAGTAGTCTACTCAGTGTTCACAAAGTCTGTTTAATAAATGTGTAAAGAAATTTATTGAGAACACACCTAAGACTTTGAGTGTAGCTGGTTTGGTCTTGATAGCCCCAGAGGGACCACTTGCTCTGCAGTAGTACTCCCCAGTCAGCTCAGGACGCAGATTTTTTAGGACTAAGGTGCTCTCAGAGTGTTCCTCCAGGAGACTGTTGTTATGAAACCTGTTGGTTCACACAGAAGAAAACGAATTAGAGTCACTGAATATACTATATTATTCAGACATCAGATGCATCTATTTGACTCAGTAACATTTGCAGACTTTGAGTTTACTGTTCCAAGTCCTACCATTGGTACTTGTCTGGTTGGGGTGTTCCTGCCACTTTGCAGCAGAAGGCAGCAGTTTGTCCCTCCCTCCGGACCTTGCTTTCGGGGTTGCTCAGCACGTGAAGCTTCTCTGGCAAATCACAATTGGAGATAAAATTACATATAAACTGTATGTAGGTAAGGTAATATAAACTTTTTGATTACAAAGGTAATGTAGACTGCAATCAGTAGACATCCACTCTACCTATTCTTTTCAGCTGGACACTGAGGACAGAGGTACGTTCAGTACTGTGGGGCACAACAACACTAAGGGTGGCATGACCCTGCAGGTTGACCGTCAGGGTGGTGTTGCCGTCAGGGCAGACCCCAGGGATGCGGAAATGCCCATTGTGGTCGGTAAGAGTAAGGAGTTTGCCTGAGCGAAGGATGGTAGCCCCTTCAGCTGTGAGGCCCCCGGCACCACGGACAGAACCCAGCAGGATGTGGTCTTCACACATGCAGGCGTCACACTCAGCATTCACCTTCCCCGTTACACACTGCAGGGAGCAATCTAAAGAGAAGAATAAAATAAGGTCTCCCAGATCTGATGAATAAATAGAGTTGAAGGAGAAGGGTCTGTCTGACAAAACAGGGGCCAGCTCACCTGGTATTGGGCACTCTGCTCCATTGCATGCTTTCCCTTCAACTTTAGGCCCAATGCAGGGCACAGAGCGAGACTGGCAGTTTCTGGAGCGCAGTTGGACCCCCACCTGACCACAGAGGGCAGGGCATGGGCTCCAGTCTGACCATGGACCCCAGGTACCCTGAATGTTCACACTGTTATCTGTCGGAAAAGAGAGAACAAGAGAGAGAGTCAGGCTTTTGAGGTACAAGACTGTATGGTGTTGCTTTTACACTAAGACCAACTTTTGGTGACTGAATGAATATTAAAGATGTAACGACATGGAACCTTTGGGGCAGAGGAAGCGGACTGCATAGTTGGAGCAGTTGCGGTCAGGACCCTGCTCCTCATTGAGGCACCAGAAGCCCACAGATGGGTCTGCATGGACCGTTTCCCCAGTTTCTCGGGCTGGGACCCATTCAGTGGTTCTGGCTTCGATTGCCCGTGGAGTCTCACACACTCGGGCACGGTAGTAGAAGCGAATGGCCTCCAGCTGCTCGTAGTCTCCACGGCCTCCGGGGTGATCAACATTGAACCATGTGGTCCACTCATAGTTGTCTAGATAGAGTACAGAAACATGTTAGGAATGTGACACAAACCGCTAGAGGAAAATGCCATAACGACTACATGTTTGGTTTAAAAGGTTTGGAGTAAAGTTACCATCAGAGTTGAACAGAGACGAGCCTGACTCTCTGTTGTCTGTTCTCCATGGTCCTGCAAGAGACAAATCCAAATGTGTCACTTTCTTTTAACTGTATCTCACATGATTTCTGTACCATGAACTACATCAATATCTGATAATGTACTTTAGTTCTCACTACTTCAAAGTTATTGAGATGTATTTAACTCAAACATGAAATCAAACCATTAAATACATGAGATAATTTTACTCTTGATTATAATATTTCTTTATTTATGAGTTCTGATTGTGAAAACCTTAAAAGGAATACTGCACCCACAAAAGGACCAGTTGTACATTAGTTAGTCATGTCGTGTTACCTTGAATTTCTGAAGAAAACTTAGTTTTTCTCACATGCCTCCACGGACAATGCTGAACATATTTATTTATTATTGATTTGGGATCACGTGTAACAACAGCAAAACTATATCAAAACATCTGTTTACAAACTTTCATATAACTTGTGCAGTATATCCCAAGTCTCAGTGATCCAGTAATATGCTCCGTACTTACCAAACACATGTATTTTCACTAAAACCGTACCATTTAAAACTGAGCTGAAAGAAAATCTTTTCTGCTCTCTCTTTAAAGCCAGACTTCAGTAATCCAATAAGTTGGGTTTTTTTTTTGTGAAAATGCATCTGTTCAGGAAGTACTGAACATATGACTGAATAAATGTGACTTGGATTATACTGCCAGAGTTGTGTGAGAGTTTGAAAACAGATGTTTTGATATAAGTTCTGCTGGTGTTAAATGTGGACTCCAATCAATCACTAAATCAATATATTTGCCATTTGCCGGGAGGGTACGTGAGAAAAACAATTTTTTTAATATAAATTCAAGGTAACACGGCATGACTAATTGATCTACAAATGGTCCTTTTTGTTGAGTGAAGTATTCCTTTAAGTCTTGTTTGCAGGTACTTTTCACATTACAATTTGCTCATATATTAACTATGTCATGTATGTAGACTCAGGTTGTGTTCAGGGTCTCCAAAAACCTACAAATATAACAGAGTGATAGTGTATTTTTTAGACACTGATATAGATACCTGGGAATTTAAAAAATCTGATATTGATACATCAGTTGATAGGTCATTTTTTTAAAGGGTTGTAACTAAGATACGTACTAGTGCTCTCTGGTGGACAAATGATAATAGGTCTCTGTCACATAAGACATTTTGATGCTTTAGGGAGGAGAATAATAGTAATTGCAGTTGAGCAGTTATGTGCATCTGTAAAATCTGCAAAGTGTAATTAATTTTTAGCTGCCTTATACAGACTTTCTGTCAGTTCTGAGCATAAATGTTGACCAACTGATTGATTGAGAAAACTACTCAGGAAAGATTACAGCAGGGGATAACTGATCTATAACACATGGCTGCCCACAAGGAGCTGCAAAGAGAAACATACTTTCCAGCTGCAGGCCAAGTGTTTTTCTAAAAAAGACAACTAAAACACATTAACATTCAACATTCCTTGGACTGTGCATTATTTTATCAGCCTGCCTCTCTCATTATTCTCCAACCTTGTATTCCAAGGCACAACTGTGTGCCATTTTGATGTGTTTACATCTGCAAGTGTCCCAAGATGTGTGTGTGTTTGTAGGGAGTGTGCTGTGTTTTTCACTACCTATGTGCCAGAAACAACACTGAATATTGGTGATTGACCCACCTTGAGCTGTGACAACTGTGGCTGCAGTGATTCCCAGGAGGAGAAGAAGAAGAGGCTTCACCGACATTCTCACACGCTGCCGCTACGCCTGACCCCTGAACTTTCACCTCTCCTAATGTGCGTTTCACACCAGGAACTCCAAAGAAGATAGAGTCCAGCAGCAGAGCCTCACTGCTGGAAAAATAAAGACAGAAAATGGTGAAAAACAAATCTTCAATGTTGCATTTAACAAAATACATTCCTATAGATACCTGAAGATATAAGTCAGAGTATTTCTAAAAAATAAATAATTTCAGTTTAAGTGTTTTAACTTTACAAAATAAAACAATAGTTCACATCTCAAACAACAATGTGTCTTTAAGAACAGATTCCATCATCTTTCTCCTTTAGGGTGAAAAACATGGCCGGACTGAAACCCCCCACTCAGATTACACATCTGTGTTAGCCATCACCATTTGTCACTGGAACGCTCAAACATTTCCGCATCCACTGACGAAACACTGGCTACACAGTCCAAACACCCACGCACACACACACGGTTTGCATTTGTGCACTTTAGGTAAAAAAAGAAAAAAAATCATACATGACAGACTAATTTGTCACCTTTGCTTTTAAGTTGAATTAACACAAATTATATTGATAAAATAAATACCTGGCAGGTTACAGGCAATATATGAGAGTGCAGCAATTACAATAAAAGCTATTAGCAGAAAAGCAAGTGATCTGATGTAAAGACTCATGTCTGGTGGATGATATTCAAATCACAAATGACACATGACAAATGATACAGGCTCTGAAATTTAAATGAACTCTTCACTTGTAACTTATTTTAATCTTAAACCACCAAATCAAAGAACCTTTTTTCTGATTACACTTTTAATTACATCCATAACAAGCATCCAATTGCCTACAAAATTTAAAGTACCCTGCCAGCACATTAATCTGTTTCTTTCTTACCTTTGTGTTGAGTTCACTGTCCTGGTTCTTTCTGTATAAGAATGTCCTTTACTCTTTCCCTCTTTTTTCTTCCTTTATATTTCTCTCTCTCTCACATCTCTCTCCCCCTCCTCTTTTCTTCACTCTGGCTCAACTCACTCCTTCACTGTCTCTTTTATACCGCTCTGCCTCCAGCACCCCTCCCTCCTCCTCTCTCGGCAGTGTGCCAAAGTGTCTTTTGATTACTCTATTATTCTTAGAATTTGTCACCTTCAATTGTGCGACCGTGACACCTGATGGTAGATGGTGCTCCGTATAAAAAAAGGACTGTCAGGGGGCCTGAGTAACAAATGCTGGTGTTAATAAATCGACACCCCCTTATGCTCTCCTGTGCATGAAGAATGTACAGCCTGATTAAAAAAACAGGCAGTCCGTTATGTCATACTATGACTTTGCTCTGCTCATTTACTTTAAGTGAATCTTTACATTTTTCTTGCTGTAATGTGACATATTTTAGAAATGTTGGGCATGTTTACATTTGTGGCATAAAAATCACAACTTCTGGTTATAAATATATGTATATATTGTATATGTGTTGTCTTACAGGCATCTGACTGTGTTTCCATACCTTGTTATGTAATGTTACTAGACCACCAACATTTGTCTATGATTAGAGGCCATTCTCCATGTCTGCAATCACACAGAGGAAATCTGACACTGATTTAAGTAACCACCGCCACAAACCCACAAAACCTCACTTAGCCTCATTATGTAAGTGTGTACAAGCTGCTGTGGTGTTTCAGTGTCAACAGACAGACAGATTGGGAGTTTATAACAATTTAATCTTGTCAGTATAAACAGATAAATAAGTGAGAGATTATAGAGAAGACACATTGTGGCAGCATAAATTAAAGTCAGTGTCACTATCAGTGTTGGGAGGGTTACTTTTGAAATGCAGTAGGTTACAGATCACTAGTTACCCTGTTATTCTTATTTTTATTGAACCTTTATTTTAACCAGGAAGTCCCATTGAGATTGAAAATCTCTTTTACAAACACATTAAAATGCAACAAATACAACATATAATATATATAATACAAAAATCCACAATGAAACAACTATACAAACATAGTGGCCTCTCAAGAAAAACAAGCACATGTCTCTGTCACCATATTCTTATGATTGGTAACTCTAATTTAATTACATTTGTTTTCCTGAGTAAGTTATAGTTACAGTGACTTCCCAGCACTGGTTTGTCTGCTATCTAAGAGTGTTTTAGTGAACATACATAACTCAGTAAAACTAAACCTCAAACAAAATGATCACCTCTGCAAACATTCCTACAAAGTCAGATCATTTTAGGCTGAATAATTACCAGTATGTGCCACACCCCTGTAAACTGTTACTGCATGTCTGTCCTGTAACAGACAAAAGTACGGCTGTCCACATCCCATTTTTGCTGCTAATTCTTTAATATTGAATATTTGCCCATAATGTGTCTGATTTATTCACATATTTTTTTCCCTCCATAGCTGCACAGTGGACACCTGAGTTTACATTAATATCTGCAGTTTTAAATGATTAATAGCAGAAAAGCTCTACTTTGGGAAAAATAACATGCACAACAGGTTTTCTATAATATTTTCTATGGGGCCTTCATTGTTTTGTTAAAATATCTGTGGAGAGGAGTGTCAGTGAGTATCTGCCGCAGCAGGTAGCTTTCGGAAAACAGGCAGACAACCTCTCTGTTTCTAAAGCATTACCAACATACTGAATACTGACTCCAGGTACACTTTGCATACTGCAGGTACAGTTTGTACAGTTTACAGCTTACTGCTAAATGTTCCTGAAGATACCATGAGCCACAGGAGTGAGGGTGGGGTAGCTGAAACTTGACATAGTTCACATTGAAGTTTAAAAAAAAAAAAAAAATCAACAGTCATCTGGATTGTTTGGGGATTTTGGGAAAGTGTTGGACACTATAACAAAATACTTGAGTGTTTTAATCCTGTGAGTTCCCAGTGTTTTGTTTTATTAGGTCAGTGTATTCTAGAGAAAGAGGCGTGAAGGAAGAAGTATTCATCTCTTTTACTGAAGTAAAAGTAGCAATACCTCAATGTAAAAATACTCCACGCTGCATTTCAACTCTTACTTAAGCAAAAGTACAAAAATACTGGTCTCAAATTATACTTAAAGGAGCGGTGTGTGGGATTTATTGGCATCTAGTGCTGAGGATTTCAGACCTCAACCAGCTGAAACTTCTGTCATGTGCAAAGCCTGAACTCCCTGCTAGCCCAGCACCTGCTAATGACTGCTCACCTTCTTTTCTCTGATAATTTAAGATCCAGACATCCAAGAGGTTTTTACTGGGAGCTGAATCATGATTTAAACTGGTAAAAACACTCAAAAAGTAGCTGTTAGCAATTAGCGGCTAACTCAAAGTAGAAGAACAGTGGTTGTACATGTCTGCAAATTGGGAAAACAATGAGGTCAGAGGAAGAGATCAGCCGCCACACAACAGGGATGGTAAATGGTTGTTATTGACACATTATTGCCATTTTTGTTGTTTATAATGAGTTGCTGACATGTATGTTATATACTGATGACGCTGATGTGTTACATGTTACACCCATCATGCCTCTTTTGATTTGGCAACGCCATGATACAATGTATAATCACACACTGGAACACAACGATACTGTTTTCATTTGGATCTGTGTGACGGGACGGGACGGGACGGGACTTTGTAATACATCATCATCATTATCATTATTATTATTATTATTATTAACTATTATATTAGCTGATGTATATTTTGTATTAATAATCTTAATCTTAAAATTATGTCGTAACTAAAGCTCTGAAATAAATGTAGTGGAGCAAAAAACATGACAATGGCCTCCAAAATGTTTTGGAGTAGGACTAGATGTATAAAGTTGCATTCATTTTCTGTATCCGCTTATCCTGTTTGGGGTCGTGGGAGGGCTGGAACCTATCCCAGCTGACATTGGGTGAGTGGTGGGGTCGCAGACAACCATTCACGCTCACATTCACACCTACAGCCAATTTAGAGTCACCAATTAACCTGCATGTCTTTGAACTGTGGGAGGAAAGCTGGAGTACCCGCAGAAAACCCACTCTGACACGGGGAGAACATGCAAACTCCGCACAGAAGGGCTCCCCCACCCCAGGTTTGAACAACGAACCTTCTTCCTGTAAGACGAAAATGCTAACCACTGCACTGCTGTGCTGCCATTAAGTAGCATAAATTGGAAGCACTCAAGTAAAGTACAAGTACCTACAAGTGCACTTAAGTGCAGTATTTAAATAAATGTACTTAGTTACATTCCAACACTGAGGGAGACAGAGAGAAGAAGGGGTGCAGCAGATTCTAAAAGTACACTTGTATCAGTCATGTCTGTCAGAGATCCTGTCAAGTCGTCAGTGTCTGTTGTTTTTCCACACAGCATTCATTAGCTGACCTCATCCTGTTAATTACAAGGCAAAGAAGGACTAACAGAGGAGGAACACACCCTGGTCCTGGTCCTGGTCCTCAGTCTTTCCAGTCTTCTTCAACTTCCAGGACAGGTGAGGGGACAAATGACTGGTGTCTGCAGCAAAGGTTACATAAAGTACATCATACTTGTAGTGCATGGAGACAGTGTCGTCCTCAGAGGAAAAACAATTTTGTTTAACAAGCACAACCTTACTTCATGTTTACCGTCTACCAATTACTGTGTTTAAGTGGTAATATCAGGAGGCAGTTAAGGAAGGGCCAAAGCAATGCTCCAGGGAAATCACATACTAAATCCTCAGTTCAGTTTTTTTCACTACACCAGAAGACAAACTGATGGAAAAACACTCACATATGCTGCTGTATTCATATTACATGCTTGTGTGGAATGCAAATGTTTTCATTAACATGGTCGAGTGAGTTTGGCAGACTTTGGTCCTGATATCTGAACTGCACAGCGGCGTGTACTGTCCTCAGATTTTTATTCTACATCAAGTGAATTCTTTGTGAAATACATCAATATGGCCAATATTAACATAGATCATACGTTCATCCACCAGCTTACGCCACATAAACTCCAGATGTCAGATTCTTTACGTGTCTCATCACTTCCAGCCAGAGAGGACAGCAGCTTTCGACAGCAGCAAATTTTTCTAATATTTACGAGCCGTTCAATGAGGACGACTCTATGGCATGTTTCTGCTCCTCAAAGGACTTTATGTCTTTGTTTAGAGAAGGAGGACGGAGGTGGTGGGTGATGATGATGTGAGGACAGGAAAGTGAGAGAAGTGAGAGATCGGACACGCAAACACAAAACGTTTGGTTGCCAGAGCGACAGGAGAGGACACGGCCTACTTTCTAACACCCTGGATCCAGACAGGTAAATGACGCTGGGCGAAGTCTGTGGAATTACATCAAAGATGGAAGATTTTATGAAAGAGATTTTTATTAGTTTCCTATTTTGGCTATGCTTTAAATAAGCTGCACTGTGACATGTTAACGGTTTGTCTGTCATCAAGCTCAACCTCTGGCAGCATCTGTCATCATCGGTAAACAAAAACATGATCCTTATTTTCAGGTAAGAACTCAAACATAGTTATGCATGTTATATACCACTGCCAACAGATGCCCCTAAAACCTACACACTGTACCTTTAAATTCCTGTAATGTTTGTGGTTGACACAGCAGAGTGTTTTATCACATGTGGAGGACACCTGCCAATCACATTAACCGGGGAGGCGGGCCACGATCCTTCATGATAATAAAGATATACAGTAGGTTCTTACTGGTGGCTACACACCATTGTTGTGTGAGCTCAGAATAAAAACAAAAAATAAAAACAACATCTTGACCTGACACGCTAACAATCAGCTAACAAGCTAAGTCAATCGCCGGAGAGAGGCTGTAAAACCAGAAACAGAGGCAGTTTGCTGAACTACAGCCACAACAAGATGTGACTACACCAACTGACGTCTGCTGGAGCCAGAATGCAGAATAGGTCGCATTAAGATGTCTCATGACAATTTACTAAGATAACTGTAAAAGTTTCAGGGTTTTAATTAAATTCTTTGACCTGCAATTATCCAAATACATGATGCAAGCAACAGTTTTAACTCCATATCCACCTTATTCCTGAGGGCACTAATGTAGAAATGATTATGTGTGCAACTTCCTGTCAGATAGTGGAAGTAGCAGTAAGCTAGTTAGTCCCATAGACTGTCTGTGCGGAAACTGCCCATTGGTTCGACATCCCACTGTTCCGACCATATTAAACCCATTGTTCTGAAGTCCCGTTGTTCTGAAATCATCATGATGCCCTGTGGTTAAGGTCTGGTTAGGTTTAGGCACAAAAACCACTTGGTTAGGGTCAGGAAAAGATCATCGTGTGGGTTAAAATGAAAAAGCGGAACGTCAGACTCATGGGATGTCGGACCAATGGGCTGTCGGACCAATGACATGGACCCGTCTGTGGTTAGTCCCGGCAGCTACTCTTGGTGGCTAACCGCCAATGCTGGTTCTTTTCGAAAGTAATTTACCTTCAGTTTAGCAAATACTAATTTATTTTTTTAACAAATATTTAATAATGTTAACTCATCATTTTCTAAAATGTCTTTGCGGAGCTGTGGTACCTGTTGCACTGTCAGTGTCTGTAACGACTAACAACCAGTCAAAGCTAAATTTTTGTCTTCAGCAACTGTGTGTTGAATCTGTAACCAGAACAAAAAGGGATTGTTCCTGTTGCCAAAGGTACCGTTGATATGAGAAATTAAAACACAAGCGTTTCACGAGACATAGTGAAATAGTATTAAATCAGAATTAGCAGAAGAGAATGACACCTAGACTGACAGGTCTGTCACACGTCAGTACATGATATCCCTGTCTTTCCCCGTCTGACTTCATTCTCAACCTACATTAGAAAATCACTCGTTATAAAATAAACTCAGCAACATACCTTAAAAATATGTATTAAGTTAGTAGGGTTGAAAATGTGTTACTGATTTACCAAACTTCCTTTCTATCATATTCTTTTTTCTACTAATTTATATTACTATTACTGAAGTCTGCTGCTAAATTCAGCTTCATGTTTCCCTCAGAAAAGTTTTTCATAAATCAGAAGTTAAAAAAATGTGTAAACTGCGTCGTTAACGCAGACGAGCAGAGGATTAGCTGGGAAACATCACATTTATTCGCTTTACATGGCGCTACAGTTAATACTGAATTATGTTAAATGTTTGCTGAATGTGTTAGTGACTCTTAACAAGTCATCATGAATCATAAATCATCAGGCATCAGGTATACTAGGTTGAAAAGTAAAAAAAAAGACAATGCTTTGAGATCGCTGGTTTCGGTTCAACACCAGAAGGTGCACACATAATTCGTGCAAGGTATCATGGGGGCTAGGGATAAATTGGATAGCTTCTAATCTAAGAACATGCATCTGTAATGTGTAATGGGTTTCAATGAATACTTCCACTTATAGTTCTTTTCCACTTGTAACAGAGTACTTCTACAATGTGGTATTGCTACTTTTACTGAAGGATCTGAGTACGTCTTCCACCTCTGCAATCAACTACTGATTAAAAGTAATCGTTAATAGGTTTAAACCTGACAGTGCCAATATGTTGTAGTCAGTAAATGATGAACGACGGTATCTAAGTGAAACCTTAACAACAATCTGCCAGTGTTGCAATGTAGCCCTTGAGATTTTTCTCATGGGGCGCTCTGCGTTCCAAACTCATTTTTATTTTCAATGAGAAAACCTCTCCTGGTGATAGAGGAGGTCTGTTTTCATCAGAGATGTAATTCTTGCACACTGAAAAATGACGTCCTTCCCCAAAAGTCAAACGTGTTGACTTCTAAATGTCTTAACAATTTCCTTGAATCTGAATGACTCTTTCCTCCCCCTGAACTCACCTAAAGGAAGTGGAGTGCTCTCTCTCTCCCTCTGTGTGATGTCGGGCCCCTAATGACAGTAGCAGAAGTTGCTCTGCATACTTTCACTGGTAGAGTCATTAAAGGGACCAACACCACCCCCCCGGAGTGCTCTCTGCCTAACCTCCGTCTCCTCTCTGTCCTGGAAATATTTCACAAAGCTCAGTCTCTGTCTCATCTACAAGAGTCTTCCCTGTTTAACCAGCAGTCACCAGTACACTGTATGCCCTTTGTGTTTCTGCTCTGCAGCTCTACATGTTAAAGGATAGGTTCGCTTTTTTTTAAATAGTGCTCACATGACCATTTATACATTTAAAAGAGTTATCAGTTGCACAAAATTCGCAGATCACCTAAAGCTAATATGAGGCTTCAGCAGTCTGAGAAAAGGCCTTGAAACATGCTTCGTTTTTGTACCCGCAAATCCATTGTTGTCAGTGTAGAGGAGTGAAAGTCGTGCTCAAAAGTGAGAGTGACTGACGGCTGCACCCTGAGATTCACCTGCATCACATCATGTGACATGTGACGAACAATACTTGAATGCAAACTTAAAAAACAACACCTGGCGGACCATCAGCCCCAAGGTTAGTCTTTCTGCTGTTACGACCACTTAGCAACAGAGGGTGCAACCTGCCTCTGCACTGGCACAAGTAGCACCCAGTGTCTGACCTCGTCTTTTTCAGCCAGTAAAAGATGTGGCATGTTTATGAGCTGTTAGACAATCAAGTGAAGTATGAAATTCCCCCTTTGTGTTTCTCTTTTCACACTGAAACGACTGAAAATGTACCCACTTGCTTTGCCCTACTCAGACTCCTGAAGCTTCACATTTCTTTAAAGTAAATGATCACTGATCAACTAATCATTTCAGATCTACAAAACGCTTACACATCCTTTCATTTATAGTAACTAGTCCATACCCATTGAGTACACAGTTGCCCACGTACAGTTTCACATGGTGTGTGTTTGGGATACAGGTCATAGGAAATTGCAGATTAAATAGTCAACTGAACCCATTAAGAAGAGCAATGTATTCAGACTGAGTTTTTGTGAATTTGACAGTACGACTGCTTTATTGAAAGTACAGTAGTACCATTGCCAATAGTGGGATAGTTAGTGGGCTAAAACTGTACATTAGTAGTTGAGGTAGCACGTTGAAAGGCAGATAGTTAAAGTGTTTATATGTTGTATTGACTTAAAAGTGGGGAGCACTGGTAGTTCACATGGGAAGGGTGTGGCTAGCCCTTGTTGCAGCAGCATACCATACCATGACTTAGTCATACCGAAAATTAGAAAAAAAAAACAACAAAATTGGGCCACAGTGGGAGCCACAGCGATCAGTCGCATTTTAGCCATTTTTCTGTTGTTATAGTGCCACCCAGTTGCCAATTAGAGTTAAATTTCTCCAGTCACCTTGAGGCGTCCTGTTCTACATATCTACCAAGTTTAGTAAAAATCCATATGGCGGTTAGGCCTAGATAAGAAATTAGCTCTCTAGCGCCCCCATGTTGTTTGATCAGGTCAATAATGGAGGGGTCCCCTCAGATTATGTGTGGTCATATGCCTACAAAGTTGCGTGGTCACATGGATTGACCAAGTCAGTGAGGAGAAAAACGTGGAACAGACACACACACACACCCACAGACAGAGTTTTCGTCATTATGTAGTAAGATATAGTAAGACAGTAACATAAGTATTTTCACTTGACAACAGCACATTAAGGATAATGTCAAGTTTGTATCCACTATCAGTGCTCTGGATTAAAGTAATACTTAAGTTTAGAACACAGCCTATCAAATATGTTTGGTTGTGATTTCAACATCTTTTTATTAGACTGGGCTGTATTACTCACAGTCAAAGCCAATAAAATAAAATTGGTTGTGTTCCTGTCTCAGTGGAGGTAATGTTGCAGATTAAAGATGGGACACTGTGTCCCGGAGAGAGCTGTGTATTTAAAGTATGAGTCGATAAACCACAGAGGAAGTCTGCGACACAAACAGGCCAAACAGACTGTTGTTTGACATCTGATGATTAAAATATTTCAGGTTAGATGTTGTGTTTTAGTGACGTTATGGCTGTGGAGATTTGAATTCATCACCACAGCTGCCTGTGCAAGCCTTCTAAAAAACACATCAAACATGTATTTATATTTGCGTGGTACTCAACATAACTAGGACATTATAAACTTTAGGCCATAGGTGAAGGTGGGTCCACTCCATTTCAGTGTGCCGGTGCATTGCTCAACACATAACGGCGAGGGCTGGAAAAGCTGTGTAAATGGAGTGTAATCTGTCAGCCAGTGGCAGCAACCATGTAACTGTCAGCTGACAAAACAAAATCAATGTCAGCCTACAGGGCAAAAGCCACGGCTGCTTTTCTTGTTGACAAGTAATTGCCTGCATGGACAGTTATGTTCACAAAATGATTTTATGTAAGTCCGAATGACGTTCAGTTCTCTGGCTCATCAGTCTCCCTTGGCTTGTCTGTGTTTGTATGAGCCATGTGGTTGTGGTGAAGTTTATGCCGCTCTTGCTGCTATAGTTTAGCTGTGGATCCAGCTAGGGCTGCCCGCTAATAGTCGACCAAACGTCAGTCATTAGTCGGCAAGATTTCATTGGTCGCTTAGTCGCAGAAAAAAACAAAAACAAACATGAAACTCTATTAGGAGCTGCGCCTTGTCAGAATAAATCAAAATCTATATGACTGGACCATGTGGGACTTTACATCTGTCCCACGGACGATAGGCCTACACACTGATAAACAGCTTCTGTAAGAAGATCAGCTCTGCACTCAGGATTTCAGGCACATAGGCTATACAATGCTTGTTAAGGTTGCCTAGCAACCTCAGACGCAACCTGCCGCCGCACTCCTGAAAGCTGGTACAAAAAAGGCACACGAGAAGCGCCCAGTTTTCCAGGTGGTTAAAGACGTGGCATGTGTACAGACCCTAATTTCCAGGGCTGGTACCTGCGGTTATTCCACAGGCTAGTTAATAACATGTCGGGCAGGAAATCCAAAGTGTGGGATCATTTTGAGAAGGTGAAGGACGAACCCAAGGTGATATGTAAACTCATCTTCATTGGTCGACTACAAACATGACGTATCATCTGAAACATGGAAGTAGCTACATGCCCATTAGCCACTTAGCACAATCATTACTGCTTTGCCGACAGCGTCATTAACAGGCGGCTCGCTCAGTGTGTGACGTGCACTTGTAGATAAAATATAGGCCTATATTAATGAAGGTTCATTAGTACGGTTTTGTATTTCTCTGTAATGTAGCACAGTGTTAACAATGTTACTGATACTATTCTTTCTCACACCTTCAACTCAAACCATTGTGTTGCCCCGCCCAAAATATATCATTTAATAACTAAATTAACATAATAAACATGCGGGCGACTAGTCGAGTAATGGCCCTTAAATGACGACTACTGGTCGACTAGGAATATTCTCAAACGGGGGCAGCCCCAGATCTGGCATATCTGCTGGCTTCGATCATTCTGATAAACACCAGTAAAGGAGGTTAAACTACAAAAAAAATCTCGAACAGTAATATATTTTATCTTTAACCTACTAATTGTTTTTAAGCCACTAGAGATCAATAGACATAAGGTGTCAATACAACTTTGAAACTGATTCGGCAAACTTTGGCAGTTCTAGAGCAACATTACCATTTATCTGTGGTCGTGTTTGTGTCCACCTGGTGACTGTATTTCCACTATTAAGTCCCGAGAGAAATATCTGGCTCTTAAGCAGCTAAATGCTCCACTGTGTTCACCAGCGAGTTACCAAATGTATGAAGTTACTTGGAGGGTAAGATGATAAACCACAATTAGATCATGACATCACCAGTGACACAACTGTGGTAGTGTTTTGGATGGAGAAAGTAGGTTTATCTTACACATGACCAGTTTTGCATTTGTGCAGAAAATAAACACTGCTTATCTAACAAATCTCTGACAATCAACTTAACGATTCTTAGTCACAGAGAAAATCAAGAGAAAGAAAACTCCTGTATAATGTAACACTAAACCCATTATCATTATCAAACATGACCAAAGTGCAAACCTATGTCCACTTACACGGCTGTAAAGATTCTGCACATTAACCTGGCTACAAGCAGGGGGAGAGAGGACATGTGTTTTTCTGCTGACACATTATGGAGAGCACATGTAAAGGTTATGGCACCTCCTTCATGTTTTCTGGCCGGCTCCAGCTCAGTAAAGCATGAAGACATGCAGAATTAGGGGCTAGATTAGAAACATGTGTAGCTGACCTGGAAGACTGATGATGTGCACTCAAGGAGGTCGTCCATTTTCCTCTTGGACAGTGTTTTGGAGACCTCTGGAGACCCCGGTACGAAAGATCTGGAAGAGGAGGAGATTTGAGCTAGGGGAGAACAAACAGAACATTTTACCTCCAAAACCCCTTTAGTCCCCACATTGTTTTAACTCTAAATTTACTCATGTGCACTCTTTATAACAAAGGCCTTAAATCACGTCTCAGTTTCAAAACAAAGTGTTTGTTCAGCAAATCTAGTAGCACATCTGAAAACTGATCTGCTGAACAAGTCTCACAAATCCCACTTCCCCCCACAGCCCCTGCTCTACAAATAACACAGTGATGTTGTAGCTTAGTCTGTTCTCATGTCTGTTTATGTACTTTTACATTACTGTTTCAGCTGATGTTTGGACTCAAGACTAAACAACAGGGCAGGAAGAAATAAAGTGAGGTTTACTGGATTCAAGGCAGAAGTCAGCAGCATGGCAGGCAGTCAGCAGAGGCAAACAAATCCAAAAACTGTGCAGGGAAGGAGAGATGACGACAGACTGACAAACAGAGGCCCAGTGCTGGTGGGCAGGTATATATACTGAGAGGCTGATTAGGGGGAATGAGCAGCAGGTGTGCAGACAGGTAGAGATCAGGTGACTGAGGACTGCTGGCCAGGAGGGGAACAACAGGCAGTGCTCCTCAAAGATTGGAACAGGAATCAAAAGTTCTTTGGTGGCATTCAATGACATAACCTCCTTGAAATTCATACATTTAAGGATCCCTCCTTGACTTTGAGAAGCACCAGGGGTCTGATGTGACAGCACAGATTAAGGTGTTCTTCTTAAAGGGATACTTTGCCAATTGTCAACCAGCTTTGTATCATTAAAATTTAGTTTGTGTCAAATGACCTATAATTAAGCCCCCTCCATCTTACCACTGCCCAGATCCATAGATATATATATAATCATAGATGACTCATTCCTGAGGCTACTGTGCATCAAGGTCGCCGCCATCTTGGGGAGGTCACCGCCATCTTGGGGAGGTCACTGCCGTCTTCAGCAAACTCAGCGTGCTCACTCAAATGTCTCAAATTGTAATTGGGTGCCGGTCCAAAAAATTACAGCAGTAGAAAAACCCAACAGCACTCACTAATAAGTATAATACTTTTTAATATAGCGGATTGCACAGCAGCAGTCGAACGGACGCGTTTCAGCTCATAGCCGTCCTCAGCGTTAGGAAATGGCCACTTTAGAATGAAAATACAGACAGTACTTACTGACCCTCATGCCGACAAGAAGTCCAGTGTAGTTTTTAATCCACAAAACTCGTTCGGGGTATCGGAGGATAACAGCTAGGAGTGCTGTGTTTACATGGCAACTCACGGGAGACTAGCTGATAGCTAATGGTGGTGCTAGTTCTCGAGTCTCGCATGAGTTGCCATGTAAACACAGCAGCCTGCGGGATAGGCTAACTGACCACAGTGAGAAATGATGCTATCAAAGTGGAGTAAATTATGTCTTTTCAAGTCAGTTTTGCATGCCATGGCTTCAGGGCACTTGGATTACGACGGACAAGCCGTTCTGACGTTTTTGAAACGCATTAGCGGAGTTTTATTACATTTTCAAAATGTGGGTTCAGTGCATTTCAAGTGTAGCTGTTATCCTCCGATACCCCGAACGAGTTTTGTGGATTAAAAACTACACTGGACTTCTTGTCGGCATGAGGGTCAGTAGCCTAAGTACTGTCTGTATTTTCATTCTGAAGTGGCCATTTCCTAATGCTGAGGACGGCTATGAGCTGAAACGCATCCGTTCGACTGCTGCTGTGCAATCCACTATATTAAAAAGTATTATACTTATTAGTGAGTGCTGTCGGGTTTTTCTGCTTTGCTGTAATATTTTGGACTGGCACAGCAGCAAGCGAACGCATCACTGAAACGGGCCGAAGCCGTCAGGTATCTACTGTATATGATATCTATGCCCAGATCTCCCAGCTCATCTCTCAGCTCAATTTTTTCTATGCTCCTTGGCCTAGACAAAGTTTTAGGGCTGTTACTGAAACTACAGACTGTACTTGTGCATTTTCATCAGCCGCCACCACTGACATAAAGAGTATAAAAGCGGATCAAAGGGAGAAAGCTGCGCCCCTCTCTCTGTCTCACAGCCTGAACTCAGATCAAACTGTAAAACTAGGCAGTGTTGATCAAATGTAAACCAAGATTCTGTTACTGTGTTCCCTATTTCTCAACTAAAATGTCTTCAGAGACATATTTTAGTGCACTGTTTGGCTGTAATGTAAGAAGCTGTGAACAAGAAGCAGGTGCTGTACTGTTTCCTGTATTGTAAAAATGGAGGCTGAAAAAACTGAGATCAAACTGTCACTGTGTTGCCTTTTTCTTGCCGAAAATGTTTTTAGAGACATATTTTAGCTTACTGTACAAATGTACCAGCTTGCATTACGCCACCTACCTGTGGGAGCATTTGTGTGATGCAGTGCATTCTGGTAGTTGTAGGTTTTCTACCGCTTAAGCAATTTTAGCACTGCCACTGCCCCTTTCCTTTGATTTCTCTGGTCATATTGCACCAATTTGTGTATTTCTACTGCATTAACAGCCTAGTTTTAAGAAAAAAACTGTCTCTCCAGCAGTGAAATACTTCTTTAAATCTCAAATGGTGTGTATTGTGTTTTACTATTTGGAGTATTCCTACTATCAGTGTTGTTCTTATGTGGATTTTGTATGTTTTGACATATTAAGGAAGTGAGGGATCGGTCAAAGACAATTTTCCATCTCTGTGGACGATAAAATTGTACTTTTTCCTAGTGTTTTTTTTTTTTTTTTTTTTTTTTTGCTATAGTGAACTCTTAACATGTTTTTTTCTAAATTGTAATTATTGTTTACTGGATTTTCCCCTGAGGGATCCATAAAGACTTACCTTATCCTAAATACTTCCTTAACATAGTCCTCAACAAATGCACTACTCATTCACTCCTCTTTGAATAACCTTCTCTAAAAACTGCAGTCCTCAGCTGTTCTTTCGGTCTTCCAAAAAACAAAGACAGTTTTCTCAGACAAGCTCTTTGTTGGGTTTGTTTTTTTCATTTGATTTGTTTGCAAGATGTATCCATTAATACATTTTCCTGCTCTTTATTGTTCACAAATGTTACATAATGCCTAATGCAAAATCCTTCTGATATATCTTTGACATGAATGAAGACAAATGTTTAAGAACACTGCATTTATTTTTCTTCACGGAGGATAAAAATTCAGATGGAATAACAATAGGAAGAATTACAGACTTTGATCCAGATCATGAAGGACAACACTGATATGAAGATAATAATTTTTTCGTGCTTTAGGTCCCACAATAAAAGACAGGAAACTCGACAGCTGGAAGAAACGCACAAGATCATGAGTTTTCATGAGTCGTTTGAAAAACCTTGGCTTGATTCAGCCGTAGCTTAACGGGAGAAGAGAGGAAGATGTGTTGCACAAGGAATAATTCCCCCATAAGATGACTCACTCAGAGGCAGAAAGTTCTTGTGAAATCAGGGCAAGAAAGATTTTGTATGGAAATATTTAAAACTGGACACACAGAACTCTGACCATGATCAGTCTGTGCAGCTTCGGGCAGTGACCCCCTGTCCTAACTGGCTTGTCTTTTTGATTTATATACAAGTACAGATTTATTGTTAGTGAGATCAAATATCTGACCTATTCTACTTTCTATGCTTCTCTGAAAGAGAGACACCTCTTTGGCTGCATCCCATTGGCCCCAAAACTTCCTTGAGGCTGTAACTGGATGTGCTGAAGAGGAACAGGACAATGATGGGACAATAAAATATGTTCAGGGTTGGATGATGTTTGATCTTTGTGTCGTTTGTCGACAGTAATAATCTTCATGCTGTCTTTGGGATGTTGGTTGGTCGGTCAGTTAACCAACATATTTCAACAACTATTTGATGGATTGCCATGAGATGTTTATGGTGCACAGACTATGAATCCACAATAATTAATTTAAGTTAAAGTTTTCAATGATCCAGTAAAATCTTGCAACATCTAACTGATGGATTGCATTGCAATTTTGGGCACACATACAGGCAGACAGTCAGACAGAAAGAGAAAGAAGTCCTGTGACTTTATCTCTTGCCCCCTCATGAGGACACTTCTGGCTTTTAGTTAAACGTCTTAACAACTGTTGGATGGGTTGCAATGAAATGTTATACCCATGGCTCCCAGACAATGTATCCTCATAACTCTGGTGGTCCAGGACTTTTTTCCACTGGCACAATCATCAGCTCACATTTTTAACTTGTCCAGTAATTTGCTTTATGACTAAATACCTGCAAAGCTAAAGACATTCCCATCAGCCACAGCTGTCCTCTGTGATTACACCTGCTTTATATCAGCCAGTCATTTTGAGCATGCTGATAGAAGCATTCAGCTCAAAGCAGTGATGGAGTAGACTCTTGTTTTGGGCTTATCACATATGGGTGGCAACACATTTTCACATTTTGTTTTTCCATACAGCAAATGGTAGTTCACTAGCAAGGACCACCAGCTGTTTAATTGTAATTCAGGAAGTGTTAGATGTTGAGGGATGGTAAATGGATGTAAGTAGGGGTGAAGGTGGAAGAGGGATGTCTTCTGTTAGGTTGGTCTGGGAGGATGAATTGGAGACTCAGTGTGGGGGTCCGCTTCAGGCATTTTTCCTACCCAAGCTGATTACAGGCCCCCCAGACGATACCTAGAAAGAGACATGGGAGAGGTATGCACCAGACTGAATAAGAAGAGATGATGGAAGAAGGGAAGAGCGGATGAAGGAATGTTGGTAGTGATGAGGTAGGGAGGATGATGGATGAAGGGAAGGGAAATCTGAGACAAACAGAGCAGGATGGGTCGACCAGGTATAAGTAGGCTTGACAGGTTATCAAGGGTGTGGTTGAGGTGTCGCCCTGCTCCCGAACTTAAGTTAACAAATTAATTTCATATATAGTGAGGCAGGCTAAAGTCTACTGAAATGTTTCTGTACTTATGAACTTAACATTTGTCAAAGATTGGGGCAATTGATTGGTGTTTTTATTCAATTTCTGTTTTGACATATTTTTCAGAGATGTGATTAAAAAATCAATTAAATTCAACTGTTCACCAACTAGTTTGTTTCTGTAATTGCTGTTGATGCATATATTCTGCAACATTAACCACTCAGTGTACTTTATCTTGTAAACTTACTCCCACTTTTCAAACATTTTATCTTGAAAAAAAAGTAACTATTATGAAATATTTGCTTTTATCTTTTTCTTTTTATGTATGATTGCTGTAATTTAATAAGGGAGGTATATCTTCATAAGCCATTTTTGTCTTCTAACCTCTCCTACACAATGTTTTAACATTTAATTTCTTTTTTTTCTGTACTTTTTGTACATGTATGTACAACTAAACTAAACTACACTTAAACCAAACTAAACTGTACGTATGGGCTCCTTGTCCACTGACAGTAACACCTGACACAGCAGTGAGGGAGAAGGAAAAATGAACACAGGAGTCACGGAGCTAATCATCATGGCATGAAAGAACAGTAATTATACTGTACAGGATTTCAGTGCTGCGTAATGAGGAAAACGGTTGCAGGTTGTAAAACAGAGAGAGAGGGGGGAAAAAAACAGTTTGAGCCAAGAACAACAGATGGAGCCGCTCTGAGACAGTTATCCTGAGAACCTTTACTGAACTTAACATTGCTTCTTCAGTGTAATTTAAAGAGTAAGTATTTATGCCAATCAAACATACCCATGTCAAAATGTCCTTTAAAGAGTAAACAGCAATGTTTAAGGGCAAATGTGGAGTTGGGTTGGCTTTAGAAACAACACACTACTAAAATGGTGTGATGCTAGGCAGTAATTATACTATTCAAAAAGCCCTGTTGTAAGATTGTTGTGTCTAAATGTTCTAAAATGGTCATTTTAGGTGTTAAGTTTCTTAAAATTTCTGCTGGTGTTGATTGACCTTTTGCTAAGCCCCGCCCCTTTGTGATGGTCCGATGAGCTGTCTGAGCCAGCATGGAGCCCACACTGTAACTAACTGCACTCCCTGAAGAAATATTATCATATTTTTGGAAAAATGAAACAGTGATTCCAGAGAGAAGCAGACAGAGGGGTCTACAGTCTGTGTTTGAAGGATATATCCAGGATGTCAAACTGACTCAGCAGCAACAACAGGTTAAAAAGACAAAGATAGTTAGAAGCTAAAGCCGAACTATAGGCTACAGATCACAGTGTAAAAGTGAACCACCACATCACTGCCGACACACAAGACAATGAATATAAAGGGAAACTTTGCTGATATTGAACCAGCTGTGTGGCATCACAGTGTGTGCAGATGCTTTGCCCCTGTGACGCTGCCAGCACCTGGACCTCCACTGCCGGACAGGCAGGGATCTCTGTGGGAAGTCAAACAACGTTCATCTGCACACACTGCGATGACACACAGCTGGTTGAATATCAGCAAAGTTTCCCTGCTTCCCTTCACTGGTTCTCTTCTGGTGCTCCAGTTTCCCAAAAGTAGCCTGAAATGTTTCGGACCTGGTAACAGTTAAATCTGGTGCTCGGCTTTCATCTGTGGAAGTGAGGACATATTTCTTCTCTGATAAAATGTCACACGATTTTCTGCTGGTAATTACTGCGTGAGAACTGCGATGAATTAGGGTTATTTTGGAAAATTGTAGGCTATAAAATTGGCATGCTGATCTGCGTGAGCATACATGAAAGAAAGTGTGACATACTGTGGCACATTGCTAATCTCCAATGTAAAAACATCAGGCTCTATTGTTACGTTCCTCTTTGAATCAACATCTGTTCGCAATCTGAGAAACTATCTCGGCTACCGGACGTAGACAGTGTGTGTTTTTTATATTCAGACAAAAAACAGTTTGTTCCAACAAAAGCCGATCTGCTGGGAAGTGAACAGTTTTATCATTTCATATATGTCATGTCTGTGATTTTATGAAGGCAGTATAAGATATATAGTCTTTGTGCAGACAAAACCTTTAAAGTCAAGTATATTTTCACTCCCATCCGTCAAACATTTAATACTATCAGTTGTAGTATCGTAGTTTGGCGTGTAGGGGAAAGTTTTTAAACTCTGACATGAGAGGATGTGGCCTCATTCCTGTCTCCTGTTTCCCAACTCTTTCACATAATCTATCCTCCAACTGTAAGTCACCACGCCAAAAGAAAAACGCAGTAAAACATGCAGTCATCCTTCAGTCATTCATTCATTTACCCATTACTTATTTTCTGAATAACAAGCAGCTTATTCACTATATTCAGTCTGCGATGTTTATTCCAAATTTAAATTATTCCATTTTGTAATTTGGTCCAATTTATTCTGTGTTTTTGATTTTTAAAAGATCATTAAAACAGAGTCACTTATGTTTAGATAGTTGTCTGTGTCCACTGCACAGTTATAGTAGAAATTAATTCATCCTTGTCTCTTTCCCCTCTAATTTGAACACTCCATAATTCATTCAGAAGGTCAAGACCTTCCTATGAGGAGCTGAAAGCTTTCCCCTGCAGCCAGTTCTACTCTGGAAGCAGGAAACACTGAGGCTGGGAAAGCCATCAGGTCCAAATGCTCGAACAAACACACACACACACACTCACACACACACTCACACACAGAGACCCTCGTCTATCTACACCAGACACTTCAGATATTCATTAACAAATGAGAAAAAAGTATGCACACATTTAATCACTTTGTGTTTGGGCAATTTCTCAGCCTCAGAAAGCCAAACATCATTTTGTTGGATTCCTCTTCTTGCTGTATTTCTTCCCCTTTTCTGTCTTTGTTCAGGTTATAATCTACACCACAACTTCTGTAAGTGAATTTGAAGGTTGTTTAGATGTAACTTATATAATTTCATATTTGTCAGAGTTCAAACTTAAGAGTCCATTGAGGTCACAGATTGCACTGCTGCTCTCTAGTGGCGGTCTGGTTTTGATCTTCACACACCAAAAAGATCTGAAAACGTGACCACGTATTGTCAAGCATGTTATATCCAATGTCAGGTTTGCTTATCAATTACTCATCTTCCATGCTTGTGGCTACAAATGAATGGACACATAAACAATTGCAGTGTTGACCTATTTGACATTTTAGTTTCTTTACACTGGCTTCCCATCAGGTTCAGGATTCACTTTGGGATTCTTGTTCTCACGCATAGAGCCCTCTACAGTCAGGCACCTGACTACATCAGTGATCTCCTCCATCCATATATCGTCAGTAGGTCCCTTAGGTCTTCAGAACAGGACCTACTGGCTGTCCCCTGCTCCAGACTGAAAACAAAAGGTGATCATGCCCTTGCAGTGGTGGCTCCAGCACTATGGAACTCTCTTCCATTAGGTTTTCGGTCTGTGGTCTCCTTGGAAACTTTTAAAAAACAACTGAGGAACATCTTTACAAAATGGCTTTTGTCCCACCTTAAACTGTCGAGTGCTTGTCCCCTGGTATGTTTCTGTTTGAGGCCTCATTTGCTCTATGTTTTACTTTATTTTTGTTGCTTTGTTTTATTTGTTATATTGTCTTTGTTTTTATTGATTGCATTGTTTGATTGTATTTTGTGAAGCACTTTGTGAATTTCATTTCTGTAAAAAATGCTATATCAAATAAATGTTATTATTGTTTATTATTATTATTTTAAAGGTCACATAGAGAACAAACAAATTAGATTTATTGCCTCTGGAAAGAAGATGCATTTTGGATACATAAATTAGACAAATTATCAGCATTTTCACTTTGTCCCTCCCTCCCTCCATCTGTCTGTCTTCTTCTCGTGAATGTGATATCTGAAAAACACCTTGAGGGAGTTTCCTAAAATTTGGCACAAACATTCACTTGGACACAACGATAAACTGATTAGATTGTGGTGGTCAAAGGTCACTGTAACTCAAGAATTTATGAGCTAATTATGACAAAATTTCACACAAATGTCTAACAGGATATAGTGATCACATTTTATTACTAAAAGGTCAAAGGTCACTTTTGTGACCATTATTTGTTATATCTCAGGGACAGAAAGGGAAACATTTGTATGGATACTAAATTAGTGACTCTAATCTTGGGTGTCCACTTCAAATCTGTGCTGATCGTATTGATCCTCTGTGCTGCTGGGGGCGTAAGATGTGTGTGAAGCATCCATGTTTTAGAAATTGTAGGGTTTTTTTGCATCCATTTTTGAAGCATCGTCTACTGTCATGTCTACGTATGAGTCTGGACAGACATGGATGTAAACTGTAACTGCAACTTGACTGGATCGCGGTCAAGTTGCAGTTACAGCAAGACTAGTATTTATAATTAGCATCCACTAAGGGAGCAGTTACTCTTCCTGACTGCCACACCCAACAAATTGAACATATAACCAGTCATACAGGATAACACAAAACGCCTCAATGAGAATGTATTCAAGACTAGTAAAAGTTTTTTTTTAACTGGATTTTTTCCAAGATGTGAGATACCATTGTGACATGAAACCAGGGTGAATAACTAACAATGCACAAAGCAAAAATGAATAAAGAAAGCACAAATAAAGGAAAAACAAAACAAATACAGTCATACACAAACCCTCAACAAGGTAGCAAATATATCAGAAATAACAGAAGTGACTAAATACAACTGTTTGTATGCTATCCAAACCCCTGCACCCCCAAGTGCCCGATGCATGATGTAAGTAGAAAGTGGATCTCAAAATGTTGCTGAAAATGTTGCTGATATCATGTGTTGTAACAGGTGGCCAAACATTTATCTCAATGAGTCTGATTACTGAAGGATTCAATTATCCAATAAGATGCCCAGTGCTTGTCTTTAAAACGATTTAAGAAGTGGTTTCTAAGAAACTGTCTCTAATATAAGCAGGAAACAACAGTTTGAGCTTTAATAATAATAATAATCTGTAATGGTTTGTCTTCCAAGTGGTCTTTCGTTTGGCCAGTAGGTGTCACTGTTTGGCAGTAGATTTCCACCACTGGATGTCCACACCGTCACACCAACACCTACTAAATGACAAATGAGAGTTCATATGAGATCCATCAGTCAAGCAAAGAAATCTCTCCCTGCAGAACACAAATCCAGAGCTGTGGTGGAGAAAAAATGGCCGCACTGAGTGAATCCACACAACCAGCCAGCTGTTCAGTTAAGAAACCAGATTCACATTAAAACATGATGGCTTTTAAAGGTTACCACGCCTGACTTTAAAGGTCACAACTGGCATAACCCATGAGAGGAAATGTTCTCAGAGGAAGAAATGCCTTTGTTTCTTTAAACATTCAACATTTACTCTGTCAGCTCGTGGAATCAATCCTTCTTTTCTAAAAATGGCTGCCCGTGCAGCTCTGGGAAATAAGACATAAGACTGGGATCAGATACTTCCTGGTGTAAACACATGTAGCCTGTTTACCCATGTATGTGTGCCTTCACGTGAGAGCAAACGTGATCGTATGCTCTTCTGCGTGTGTGTTTCTCCAGGTGTGAACTTGCCACCCAGTCCTGGCTAATAGATGTAATTAACTGGTCACTGTAGCATAAAGTCTTTACATTCTATAAGTAATAGTCATGCTCAAGAAAATCACCGGCTAATGGGCAATTCTCCTCCCAGCAGTGTCTCATCTAGCTTTCCTAATTACCCAATTAAAGCTTATGTGGCAGATTTGTTTTTCCTTATTGTCTTCTGCTTTAGCTTGACGGCATGAGGTCCTTTAACACTCATATCCTGCAATGTTTACAGAAGAGATTTGAATACAGAGAGAAGGAGCAGCACAATGTGCAGCCACATGCCAAAATGTATGTATAATAAAGCTTTTTCTACATCAGTGTTGACAAGAACTCATGCAGCTATATATCAGAAACTCTCTTTACACTTTCCTGGGCCTAAGACGTCAGTATTTATGTCAGATAAATGAAATGTAAAGCAATATTTTGGCAAGGGTCAAGGATATTGTATGGACAAATGCCATATACTGTAGCAGTGTGCAATGCACCTCCCTAGATGGGCCTTTAAAAATACACAAATCTCAAACCAAAACACAAAACAGAAATCAAATAAACAAATGAACGTTGGTGCTGAGCAGGTAGTGTAAAGTAGGCTTTGAGAACTCTTTCACTGGAAACAGCTGCGGCCAAAACCGACGCTACGTGAGCGGTGAGAGTGAACCAAAGCGGTAAAGTTACGGCCAGACAGCTAAACAATGAGCCGAAGCTCTATAAAGCTCCATAAAGCTGAGGGGAGCTACAGATTCAGGCAATAATTCTCTGAGCGACCCTTTTCACACTGTCACAATGTTTTCACACTGTCATTGATACATTATTATTATTATGAATAAAGCCGGGATAAATCACACACGAATGTAAATGCACCAAAGAATACAGGTCCAAAAAAACTGGCTTTCACCCCAGGAACACGGCTTCCAGTTTCCAAAATAAACGGGTCTTGTTCAAATGAACAAACAAACAAACAAAAACAATAGTATTCCAGCACAAATATGGCATAAATAATGACCCTGCAGTGACCTATCTATGGAGAGGAGACAACAGAAAAGCACTGATAGGCTATTTGTGCTAAACTTAGAAGCTAATTCGCTTTACAAAGGAGACAAAACACATCCATCCAACTGCTAAATACGTTC
The DNA here is from genome assembly GCF_041903045.1 of Epinephelus lanceolatus. Classification (NCBI taxonomy): domain Eukaryota; kingdom Metazoa; phylum Chordata; class Actinopteri; order Perciformes; family Serranidae; genus Epinephelus; species Epinephelus lanceolatus. The sequence goes on along the minus strand of NC_135735.1, from coordinate 21,814,266 downwards.
GACAAATAAAAATTAGAAGCATCAAATCGCAAATCATCATCAAACCGATTCCTACCTCGTGGATAAAACACTCCACAAGCATCCGCAGAGGGTTCAGATGGGTACAGCAGATAACACTGAACCAACATCTTGCTGTATTGTGCTAACTAATGCTTAAACAATATGACGTTTCTCATAAATCTTCTCACCGTTGACAATAACAGCAATTACCAGACAGTAGCACTTCCTGAATTTTCCCAGTGTCCTCTGACCTCTGAGCAAGCACACACTCCGAGAGAGGGTGAAACTGCACCATCTGCTGTCCAAAGTCAGCATCTACAGCAAGACTGCTGCAGCGCAGAATCTTACTTTATTTCATTTTTTATTTTTTAAGATTATTTTTGGGTTTTTTATACCTTTAATGGACACGACAGTGTAGTGTGAAAGGGGAAGAATTGAACCCGCTATCGTGGGCTACTGTAGGCGGACATGGTGGACCCAATAGACAAGGACCTGCTCCGAATGTAGAATAAATGGCTCATTTTAAGTTAATGAATCCTTATTTACAATACAATCCTTATTTTCAGGTGATTATAAACTAATGAAAACATGTGAATATCTTATGTAATTTCTGTCAATAGATGCCCCTAAATCCTACACACTGGACCTTTAATGTTGAGCATTCGACAGGAATTTTTAAACCATGCTGCTATGGACTGCTGCCAACACGTTTTCCAAATGAAATGAAAAAAAAAAAATATTGTATCGAAGTGTTTTCATATTAGCAGGACGACATCATTTGTCTGTGTTTACCCAAACCTTTACAAACCAATGTAGAGAAATACATGTTTTATTATGTGACAAGACTATGATTAAGGTTTAGGGAAAGATTGAGGTTTGGGTTAAAATGACTATGTCGTCATGGTTACAATAATAAGTACGTGGTCATGTTGAAAACAAACAACGTTGACCGTCTGTTGGGAATAGAAAACGAGCAGTCTACTCCCGTGTTAATGCCTGATGTTTTACTGACCCATCCATCCTGATGAAAACTGGGCCAAGTACAGAACCCTGTGGAGTCCCTGCTCTACTTTCTAGGACAGATTATTTCTCATCGTCATTGTTAATAATTACACTGTACAATATTATAGATAATTGTAGTAATTACAAACTGTATGATATAACAGATTACAATATTAGGTGCACAGTGTGAGGTGTTGAGTATGAAATCTCAGTATATTGTAGAGTTGTTTCAGCTGAGAGGAAAACATGGGTGAATGAAAAAGGGACTTCTTCAGTTGATATAAATAAATGGAGGGCAAATAATGAAACAGCTAGGACAGTGAATGGAAAAAGATCTTTTTTTTTGTTGAAATAAAAAGTATATCTGTGGTGAAGCACGGATTATAAAGGTGACAACAGAGCACAGAGGTGTCTGAGGGACTGAGGAGATCCCACATGTTGGGAGCTTGTTACTGGCTGCGAAGTGAAGAGTGGTGCCTGTCTGTCAGTGATAATAGATGAGATGGAACTTGCAGGGCAGGGGCTGGTCGGCAGGAGGGCCCAGGTGTTCAGAGGTGAGATAGACTGGACGGATGCACCTGTGTAGCTGAGAGGAGTGTGAGGAGAGGAGCAGCTGGCAGACAACGGTTCACGGTCAGACGGTCAGAGGCCATAATGATGAAGCTCTCCGTGTCAGTTTGATCATTTCAGGCTTGACAAGATATGGGTGGTGTTCTCTCAAACAACAGTGAGGACAGGTGTACAGCAGCTGAAGGAGCTGTGGGTGCAAATTAAAGGAAAATCCAACATGAAGTGTTGAAGCAAACAGCTTTAGTGCTCCTAGGTAAACAACTCCACAAGTCTCCTTAAACTCTGCTGGAGGGATTATCACCATTTTCTGACTTGTGAAGCTGGGGTTTAAAGAAAGGGTTCCAATTTTCTTTTTCAGGTCTGGACACAAACTGAAATCCTGGTCGTAAAGTATTGCACTTTTCACGCCCGCCATCTTCCCCAACCACCACCTTCTGAAGCCTGTGTGGTACATAAATGTAATGTTTTGTTACCTGAAAGAAACATTGACGTTGTCGTTGAACATCATCCAAGCAGCGATATTGTTGCCCCAACAACATATTTAAGTAAGCATCTCAGTAGCATACTAATTTCTTGGAGACAAGGTCGAGATGTTAAGTACATGTATGAGCAAATTTTCAACACCAAATCTTTAAACTGACTGACTATACGTAATCAGCATTGTGTCTTAACTGTTCAGAAGGTTTTAGCAGGTAAGTTTCTGTTTAAAGCTCACTGAAAAACTGCTAAAGCCACAGACATGATCTTGACGAAACAACTTTGATGCAAACAGGCAGCTGTTAAACTATGACCCTTATAAACAGTGCAACCAACTGAACCTACTACTGAACTTAACTAAGTCAGAATCAGGACGAACACTGTGGCGGTGCAAAAAGTGATGTACCAAAGTACCTTCAAATGGGAATGACATCAAAGGCCACAGCATATGATTTATGTGACCCACCCATAGATTAACTCACAGATTTAAAGTCAGAATACCCAGATTTGGCAATTAAATCAGTGGGGCTGTAGTCTCCCTTACATGGAAAGTAAAGCGGCTGTGGCTCAGAGGTAGAGCAGGTCATCCTCCAATTGAAAGCTCAGCGGTTCAATCCCAGGCTCCTTCAGTCTGCATGTCAATGGCCCGATGGCTGTTCCATCGGTGTGTGAGTGTGTAAAAATGAGCAGTAGGTGGCACCTTGTATGGTAGCTTCGGCCACCAGTGTGTGAATGGGTGAATGTGACTCACAGTGTAAAAAGCGCTTTGAGTGGTCTGATGACTAGAAAGGCACTATACAAATGCAGGTCCATTTACCATTTAAAGCTAAGCAGAGTAGGAAGTGATATGTGAGGTGGAGTGACCGGCCAGGTAAAAGTGGCTTGGACAGGGAGTATGCAAAATGTTTTTAGGCAGATTTTGAAATAAATTTGCAGGAGCAAGTGAAAATTGCAAAAGTAGTTGAGATGCTGTCTCAGATTAAGGGCCTATTATTAGTGTTTCCAACAGAATTAGAATCTATTCGTGATGGAGGAGATGCAACAGCTGATTGTTGCTGACCTGCCGTTTGAGGCAGTGCTGAAGGGCCGACCCCGGGAGCCGTTCTCCTACTCCTCTCTCTTCCTGGTTAGCCCAAGCTAACACAGCAGCGGCTAACATCTGTAAAGCACTCCCAGCAATCTCACACCAACACCGAAACAGCTCAATTTTGTTTTTAAACCCATAAATAACCATTGATATATTAGCTGTGTTGTGCTAATCAATATGTGAATCAATACGCTGAAAATTTGCAGTAAAGTTGCGGTGATTGGACAGCATTGCAAGGTTGCACCGAATCCACATGGATTGGCTAAATTTGCGTTAACTGTTGCAACATACCATTGTAACATCCTGGAGGGGCTGATTCGGGTTTTTCCTCTACTAATCCTGCTTGAAACACCTCATGTCTATCTGTCTGTGTGTCTGACTGTCTTTCTATCCTCCCTGTGGGCTGTTAGCTATGCTGTGCGTCTGTCACGGTCTCAGCAGTGTGTTGCAGACACAGGGGAGAAAGAGAAGAGGCCATCTGGACTGGGTCACACTGTAGCAGCGACCACACGGGACGCAGCCAGAACTCCTCTCCAAACCATAATAACCGTCCGGGTGGGAAGAAATAACGACAGTGGCTATGGGAACGTTTCCCCTCTCTACTTACAGTGGCGCTCTTTCTTTCCGTACACCCCTCCCCTCGCCGCTCTCTGGATCTCACTCTTTCTTCACACCTCTTGAGATAGCTATGCTTACATGAGTTGATAAATCCTTTTTTGTGTCCCCCCGTTTATTCACGCTTTGTCTTTGCACTACTGGCTTTGCTTCATTCAAGAGGAAGGCAGTGTATCTGCAGAGAGCGAACATTTGGGAAAGAGCCCTTTGTTGCTGATTTGAAAGAGCCAGCTTCCAGTCTGACAATTGGCAGCATACCGATAGGGGACAAACAGCGGTCTGTGCACATTCACCGACACACAGTTTCCTAGCAGATACCCGTGCTGTAACACTCATCACACACACATACAGGGAGAGATCAACTTTGCTCCTGCTTAGTTTAAGTGTGTGTCTGGGAGGACAACAAAGCTCCACCACTGGCGACACAAAACCTACAATTCACCTTTTTAAACATGCATTTCCATAACAGTGGAACAGTTGCTGGTACAATAAAGTACACTTCTCTTTCCTCTCAGGCATTGTGGAGGTGTCTGCCTGCTATGAATGCTCTGTTGTGTTTTGTGTCTGACACTCTTGACCTGCATTTTTTGGACCAGCATCCCTCCTGCTCCTCTTTCAGAGCTGGGAGAAATTCCCCACCGTGGACGGGATCCTCCAGTGAACACCTCTCTGTGTCCCTTCCTCCCTCAGTGTGTAAGATAATGAACTCTCATAAGGGAGTGGGTGACCCTCTTTTATACACTTTCCATCTATCTTTGCTGTGCGACAGAGGGACTCAGCATGCAGTGGAGAGAAAGGATGAAGTACAGACTGGCAGTAATATCATGGAGACGGAGACTGAAGCCTTTGGACTGTGCTGCCCTGCACTCGTCTCGATAATGGACGAGGTTAAGACGCAAGTGGCCCCATCTCCAGCAGATGAAGAAGGAAAATGTCTCTCTTCTGGCCTGCCCTGTCCAGCCCGGCATTGATCCACCTCTGGATAGAGCAGAAGTCTATTATCTTGGAGATTACTTTCAAAGCTTTTCATTTTGTCCTTGTGCCTGTGGATCGGCCACGCACTATGAGGACTGATTGAGTGTCCTGCAGCCCCGCAGCTGTGAGTCTGACCTGAATGCATCGCCAAGACATCGGCCTCATTCAACCACTGCCTCTATTCTCACGCCCTCTGACCTTTCTGACCACCAGTCTCTCTTCTTTTTTATCTCCTTTGGAGAAGCTCCATCTTCTACATGTTCACCCCCTCACATTCCCGCTGCCCTCAAATCCCTCAGTCTCTCGTGTTTTTCCTTCTCAACTCCCTTTTCATTGAAGCAGATTCACACATCACGAGATAAGTCTGTCTTTTTAAATGGCTTGCTGTAAAGGCCAGAATCTGCTAAATCACATCACGACAAGAACAAGACAGTAGTTTGTATAGAGACAAGCAAAATCAAATGCTAAACACAACATAGATGGTTCACAACAAATGGCAACCTGAACAATGAAGTGCCAAAAACTGCAGTTCCTCGAATGGCGACTTGAGGCTGGCTCCAAAAGCAAAGTCAGTCCCTCGACACTTATGTTAAAATGCCCAACTTAAATTGCACTATTTGCATTTTATTAAGGCTTACAGTTAAGCTTATTCCAGTAACCTAGCTACTGCAGTGGCAGGCAGTTTGTGAGGCGTTGCAACAGTCTATCTGTCAGATCCACCCGTCGCTCCTCCACAGATTAACTTGAGGGTCCACAAACTCATGGATGACAGCAGGCTATGTCCAATTTTTTACAGTCTTTGGATTAGAATTATATCCATACTCTTAGATCATAGACACTGAACTGCCATCACAGTTTAGCACACTTTATCAGGGGTTCAAATCTGAAACCCCAATTTGTGTTATGTGGATTTATTTACTTTCTTCAGTGATGGCTTTGCAAATTCCCATTGGATGTTACGTTGTAGATGCATGAAATTTTGTGAAATGATTGGAAGTTGTGTGCAAATGCTGCTCAACAACTATGACTCCAATTGGCCTGATAGGGGCACTACAATAAAGGTCCAAATATTACATTTGGAAAGGCCACACCTCTTGCACTGTAAGTCTGAATGACTTGAAATTGACATAAAGTTCAGGTCAAGTGCTCTACAAAAAAAGCCTCAAGAATCATTGAGGTGTGCCCACTAGATATTCAGCCATTTGAATTTTTTGAAAAACACATTTTTAAGATCTCCTCCTAAACTGTACATCAGATTTGTATTAATTTTTTTGTGAATAAAAACTGGACCAGGCTTATCAAAATTTTATTAAAAGTGTGTTGATATCTCATTGAATTTTGAAGAAAATAACCAATAAACTGAAGATGTGGACACATAAATAGACTGAACTTCATAACGGCTGAACCAATCATCACAAACCGTGCAGGAAATGTATGCGCAAGTGCAACAAACATATCCTGAAAGTTTCATTTAAATCAACCAGTGGCGGGTGCCACAAATGCAAAAAATGTGCATGGTATAACACAAATTAGACTTAACTTGCAGGACATGTTAAATAATAATGTTGAACCATGTGTGTAAAATTATTGTGAAATTGCTCAGTAGAGGGCACCACCAATTCCAAATTATTGCATTGACCCTTTCCAAAATTTGGCCATAAATCAATGTTTTTGTCCAAACATTGTCAGACTTGATGGATATGTTCAACTAAGCTATTAAAGCATGTTCCCAAAATGTTTCTGCATCAGACCAAAAGGAAGCGACGGTGTTGCCAAAGAAGAACATGACCTGGTAGAGTTTATTAATTCATTTTCATATTTGTACGTCACTGTATAAGTGTTAATGTGAAACATATTCAGCTATAACAGAATATGTCTCGCCGTGCATAAATTAAGTGCTCACTCCTATTATTTCCCAGCTCAATGTCACCTTGTTCTGAGGAAGGTCTTGTGACTGACACAATCTTTCTTCATTAAACTGGTCGTCAACTGTGAGCAGAGCAGCAGGGAATCTTATGACCTTCTGTCTTTGCTGTAATGTCTTTTCAGCTGCACCTACTTACCAGAGCTGTGGAGTCCAGTCACATGACTTGGACTTGAGTCAGACTCAAGTCCCCAATTTGATGACTTTAGACGAAATCAAAAAAGACCTGGGACTCAACTTGGACTTTTTTTGACCAATGATTCGTGACTTCTTCTTTGACTTGAGCCTTTTGACTTGAAAATAGTTAAAGCCCAAAGACTAAAAACTATGATGTTTAAAAATTGTTCCACAAATCAATACGTTTCCTTAATGAACTAATGTTAACCTTCCCATTTCCAGCGAGTCAACACTTATTTCCCCAGATCTTCTTTGTTTGACCATCTGACAGCATCATATGAAGCTGCAGGACAGAAACATGAGGAATTAACAAAACTTTACTGAGTGCCAGCTGGAAAAACTGACACCAAAAATAATTTCATTTATGTGGCGGTCAACAAAAAATCAATTGCAGTAAGCAAAATGTGCAGGATTAATATTACAGACAGATTCAACAGATTCAATTCATTTGATGTTCCACAAATAATGGTACGTCAAGGCTAATATTAGCATAGTTTAGCTTAGCTAACATTAGCTTAAAGCTATAGTTGGTAATCCTGTTGAGAAACACTTTTTGTTATACTGGGTGAAATTGTCCTTCCATCCTGAGAGTAGTCAATACATAATGTGTTCATAAAAAGGAATGAAAAAAATCCGACCTCTGTGGCAGCTGCAGGCCTGTAAAAACTCTGACCAATCCCTGCCTCTCAGTGCGAGTGGAAAGAACCAATCAGATGCCTTCATGTCTCGTCTTTATATATCGCTCTGGTCCTGCCCACGCCCCCCTCTGTCCCTCCCTCCTCCCTGCGTGTACTCATCACATGTCATCGTTGCCGTAAATATTCAGCACACTCCTCAGCAGAAATACCAAGTTAGCAGGAGAATAAGTTTACTGAACAATACCAGAGAAAATGCAGCCAAAAGTATCACTTCCAGTGTTACTTGTAACGGCTCGCCCCGCTAAACAGGCTGAGAAAAGAAAGTTGGAGGCAGAAAATGGCGATGAAAATGGCTTTGGATAAAGTGAGAGGACAAACCAGACATCAACATCCGTGCAGCTTTTGAATGGTGGAGACAACTGAGGGAGCTGAAGGGCCTAAAAAGTGATGCAGAGGTTGCTGTCTTTCTGTTAATTATTTGTTTTGCTTCATGGAGGATTTGTTATTTTCATGGAATATGTAACGTTAGCCAACTTAGCTACTTTTGTAGCTCGTATTAGCCCAATGCTAACATTAGCTTCTCTGTCAGTGTACTGCAGGATGCGTGTTCAAGTTTGTGGGGGCGTGGCTTTGGACGGAGCACCGACGGGAGGGGGAGGAGGGTGGTGGAGCTTAGAGGAGGTGCCATTTTCAAATCTTGCTAGCTCTCCAACATTACCAACTATAGCTTTAACAGCCAAGAAAATTGTTTAACAAACTTGTTGCAACAAATAAGTACAAATTTTATAAAGTGTTCATGATTTTGAACTGATGACGTAAATTATTTACTTTTCCTTTATTTTTATTTTCTGTTCTTTCCTAGTCTTTGGCTTTTTTTAACCCTTTTAATGTCTTTCATTTCATTTTCCTTGTTTTCTATTTCTTTCCTTCTTTTTTTCTTTATATTTCCTATTTGTCCTTCATTTTCCATTTCTTTCCTTTCTCTCATTTCCTTTCCATTCCCTGCTTGTTTTTACTTGCCTTTCTCCTCTCCTTTGTATGTCTTTGATTTCACTTTCTTTCTCATTTCCTCCTCCTTTTTGTTTCCTTTCTTTGACTTGTATTTTTTTGCATTTCCTTTCCCTATCAGACTTTTCTTTCCTTTCTTTCATTTCCTTTCCTTGTCTTACATTTACTTTTCTTTACTTTTTCTTTTCATTTTTAAGTCTTTCATTTTCTTTTTTTATCCTTTCACCTTTTATTTTCTTTCCTTTTCTATCTTTTGCTTTCACTTTGCCTTTTCTTCCAATTCTTACCTTTCCTTCCCTGTGTCTTTCCTTTCATGTCATTTCCACATTTCTCTCCTTCAATCTGTTTGCCCCAGTTTTTCAGGCCATCTGTCCATCCATCAGCAGGGCACCTCAGATGGATCCTCCTTTCAGGAAGAACATTAAGACTATTCCTCCCGGCTGTGCAGAAGGATAAATCAGTCCATCATCAGGTGCGTGTGTCAGCTAATCAAGTGCTGTGATTACTTAACGGAGATCCTGACTGACCTGCCATTACAGACAGTTATGGAAACTGAGAACATAATTTATCTGCATGGCCTCCTCGCCTTTATTTTGTCATCTTTTAATTTTTGTAATTGATTTTAAGTGGGTTTTTCAACTCAGCAGTCGGGGAGGCCAAAATTAGTTTGGTCAATTCTTGCCTGTCTCTGGTCGGGGCCAATTGATTCTACGACAAGGTTATATTCCCTGGACCATATTGATCAATTAATCATGATGGATTTCCAATTGTCAGAGGCCACAGTTTGTAAGATCCTCCTTTATTACCTTAGAGACTGATAGAGTGACCTTTGCTGGCCTTGAAGATACCATCAGGAATAAAGATTTTTTTTACAGTATACTCACACAGTGAGGACTCTTTAATATGAGAGAATAAATGTTTTATCAGTTTTATTGCTCAGAAAATCCTGTTTGAAAAAGAATGAGCTTGTAAATTGACACTGATAGCCGTTTTCATCAGGACCCTCCGAGAGTAAGAGTGAATTTGATGTGACTGAAAGATGATGAGTGAATGATGGGCTGTGACAGTGACAGTGTAATTGGTCCCAGGCGCACCATTATAGCAGCATACATTGAAGAATATCCCTGGCACCTCATTAAAAGAGACTGCAATATTTGCGTTTCATATTCGGAGGAGTCAAATTAAATTCTCCAATGTTTTTATTTGATAAATGGCACTTGAGGGGCTGCTCGTAAAATATACCAGATTCTGTATGGCGCTCAATGACAAGGCTCCTCCTCTTCTTTGATTAGCGCCTGAGTGGTTCAGATGAAGGGCAAGAGGTGAATTGATCCGAGCGGTGTCCTGTTCATAGGCAGCGGCTCAGCTATTTGATGGAAGTCAGGAGGGGACAGCCAGTCCGTCGGCAGGAACGCATGAGACCGAGCGACATTACTCTGAGGTGGGGGAGGGGAGGGATGGAGGAAGAGAAAGAGGGAGAACAGATCTGTTGCTCAGCCATGAATGACCTTCAGCAGACCTTCGACAGACAATAATAACCTGACTGCCACGCCTCCTTCTGCTCCTCCAATATTGTGTGCTCTCCTCACATCTCCTCTTCACACAAGCACTTATCGTTTTCAATTACAGTTGTTGTGACCATGTGAGAGTGAAGTGCACAGCTAAATCACTGTTTCTCCATTTGAAGGCCGTGTATGGCAAGCCTATCTCTGAGATGTTACATTTATATATGACTCGACTGCAACAGCATGTGTTGTAGGATTTTTTCCACCAGAAAAATGTTTTAAAGGAAACATTTAACATATTTGCAAATATTCCTTTTTTATTTTTGCAGAGACTTAAATGAAAAAATCAATACCACTCTCATGTCTGTGTGGTGAGTAATTAAGCTCCCAGTTAGCTTTAGCTTAGCATAAAGACTGGAAACAGCTAGCCTCTGTCAAACCGTCTCAAAACCCACTCCCAGCACCTCTAAACCTCGCTAATTAACACGTTACATCTCATTTGTTTAAAAAAAAAAGAAAAGTGTTAACGGTGTTACAGGGGGTTAATACAGTCCCTGCTCGTTGCCAGGCAACGTCACAGCAATGACAACACTCCACGAAGGCGCTGTAACTATTCCAGGATATATACCCCTGTAGAACAAGCTGTTTCCAACAGTAGCATCACACACTTATGAATGAGAGGGATTTTCTCCCTAAAATGTTAAAATCCATGTTATAAAAAAATGTAGGCTATAAAAAAATACTCTGCTAGGATTAATATTTTGTTTAACATATGGGCTGGATCTACTCTCTATCCTTCAGTGAGATATTCTGGATCTGGCCTCACCAGTGAAAGAGCTGTGTCCATCATGAGGACTAGCATTAGCGTTAGAACAGATGTATCTGAATGGTAAGTGTAGTTAGCATCTTATATTGGTTTATATTGTTTGTTAGCTTGTTAGCTTGTAACTGTAATAACAATAAGATATTCCATTATGTTACAGTGTGTTCTCATTGTCACATTGTTGTTATGTAATTATAGCAGATGTCTACTTAAATAGAGTAACAGAGTGCTGCAGGAAAGACTCCAAAAACCTGGAAATAAATTAGCACTTCTGGTTCCCTTTTCTTAAAGTTAATTTTTAATTTAATGGGGTTTTGGTTAGATGCCTGAAATAAGGTCTGTGGTTAACACAATACAAGGAAATGTAAGTAAATACCCCCCTTCTGAATTTTGAAGCCTTTATGTGTCTTAAAAATGATGGTTGCTAACAAGTTGCTAAATGAGACTACAGGACATCATAAGTCCGCTCTGTGCTGGAGGTTTCACGTTTTTCACGTCTGTTGTGTCGAAGTATAATCTAGCTTGGCCGGGTGTGTTTAAATCTTAAATTTTAGGGAAGTGTATCCACTTCGCCCCCCTCAGCAGAGGAATGTGAAAACACCTCTCTATTACTGTAACAAACTTTACACAGATACAAGTCAACCTGAAGAAATTGGCCTGATTCCTTTCAAGAACACACAACAAAGGCAATGAGTAACTTTACAAGAAATGACCCAAAAACTAGCAAGAAGTTAGTAAAAGTTACAGGAATAACAAACAAGGAAATGACTTGGGGAAAAAACCCTTCTATATATACAGAGAGAAAGAGAGTGAGAGGAAAACAGATGTTTTTCTGTTTTGTAATTTGATTTTTTGAAATACATTTTTCTGGACCTTTTTTTTTTTTTTTACTTTTTTTTTTATCATTTTCTAATCATTTCCCCCCCTCTCTTTCTTTTCTTTTCAGGTTATTTTTCTTGTCACATTTGACTATTTTCTTGAAATGTGCAGGACATTTCCTACCAAGTTGCTCTGCGCATTTTTCGAAAGAAACCAAACCAATTCGCTCAGGTTTAAATGCTTGTGAAAGCCGTCTGAATGCAGCACAAGAAAGCTGATGTCTCTCCAGGTTTCAAAGGGTTAAGGTCAGACATTTTAGAAAACATTTACAGAAGAAAAACATTTTTGACCAGAGGGGATCTTTAAACAATATATTCAATGAAGGGATCTGCCAAATTATAAAATGTCAATGTGAAGGTTTTTGCAAAATATTCAGTGACAATAAAATTCATTTTTCCCTATGCTATATATACACTTAAAGCAACTAAATACTTAAAAATCAACAAAGCATGAGACTTGACGTCTACTCTCTTAGCCTTCAACCAAACCACCAATTTAACCAACCATGAACAAAGTGTTTTTGTTGCCCAAACATGACCACACCAAGGACTCCTGATGCAAACTCTGACCACCTTTCTACAAGAATATGGTAAAAAAAATAAAAAATAAAAAAAGGCACTTCCTGAACTGAGAAAAAACACTGTGACTGATCATTCACAAGGCAGCATTTACATTTTCCAAAGACAAATTAGTATAAACAGATTTCTAGGGCACAGTCAGTGATGGAGGTGTCGAGGACGGAGGGATGGAACAATACTCTGTAGGTTGACAGCACCTGGGAGAAGACAGTAGAGCTTTCTTTAAAAAGCAAGAAAATGAGAAAATTCACACACACACACACACACACACACACACACACACACACACACACACACACTTGTTTTAGTCCTCAGGCATATTCAAATCAATGCCCACCTCGACCATGGAGCATTAGTGACTAATTGAAGACTTGGTAATTATGATTGCTCGTACATACTGAACAGCGGCAGACAATCCCTGGATGTCTCTCCAGCTGTGAAATTGACTCTGGCAGTTAAGTGTCTCCATTCAGAACCTGAGCGAAAAACCAGAAGAGGAAAGGCTCCCTCATTCAGCGTTATTGCCATGTGCTTGACAGGCATTATCTCTCCCGAAACTATGTATGGCACCTTCAGCTATTGAAATGCTAATTTGAAAAACACTACAGGGGTGGCAAACATCAGCATATTCCTCATATTAAAGCCGGGAGGCTGGAGGACCGTGTGATATCACAGGTACCCAACTGTGCTCAGCCTCGAGGAACAGCGGTGTGATCTAAATCAGCGGACAACAAACCCACCTATCTAGTACATTCAATTTGATTTCACCAAAACTGTCCGCGCATTTCCATAATTGCATCTGATGACACGGAGAAACAGGGACGGAGAAACGAGAGGCAGCAGAACATGAAGAGAAAGAGAGGGAGGAAGTGCAAACATTGAGATGATGAGGTCAAAGGAAGAGAGAGTGTGAGATTTATGGGACGCACAGTCCTCCAGAGATGATTTCATCTCTTCTAAAAATACGTGAAGGCAAAACATTTTAACACAGTGCTAAATGAGAACACAGTGATTACCTGTGCAGTTTGCTGTCACATTATTTGCTACTCAATGACTTTAATCATTCAACATTTTTGGTGGAATGTAAAATTGCTCCGGGCATCTGAGTGTGGATGCAGGACCTGCTGCTCTTTGTTCTGCGCTGAAGAAGCACATGCAATTATGTGCGCCGAGAATTAACAAGTAGAGTCGAGTGAGGAAGCTTTGAATTTTCTCCATCTACATATGAACAGTTCAGCCAATGTTATGCATAATGAATTATTCAAGATGTGTATGTGTATGTAAATTACAGGAGATAGTTATGATGTGATTTGAATCAAGGTGGACCTTCAGTGTGGTTGTTACTGATGTGAGGGGAGGGACGATTGCTCTCTGTAGCACAGCTCAATATATTCATGCGCTCATTATTGAAAATCACGTCACTTTTTCCAATGCACATATGACACACACACACACATATACATACACATACTGTATGCTTAATTACATCTGTGCCTACGCATGTCGTCATTTTATCGCTCACAGCAGTTGAGTTTCGGTGCAATAAAGGAACTGAGAGGATGTCTTGTCTGGCTATCTTGCCTGTTGAGATATTGTTGAGAGCAGGTGAGTATCTGTATGTGGAAAATGGTTTATTGTTATATTTTGACCTTAAAGGTCCAGTGTGTAGGATTTTGAAGGACAAATTCTATGTTTTCTTTATGTGTATAATCATTGTGTGTAGAATGAGCTGTTTATATCTCCATAGGGAGCACGTCCTTGCCTATAGAGATCGTTATAATGGACTGCCATGTTTCTACAGTAACCCAGAACAGACTGCACTGGTTTTAGATAAAGCCATTTGTGTTTTTGCATTGGCCACAATGGTTAGCAGCCCTTCTGCAACAAGAACGTCAGAAAAACACTGATTTTTTTTAACATGAAACTGCTTTATTCAGTGTTTTTACCGGTTTAAATCACTTTGAAAAGGAAGAGACTTCTGTGGATTATTCCACTCGTGGTAAAAACCTCATGAATGGCTGGATTAGAAATAAAGTGGGCACAAATTAAGTTATCAGAGGCTTATCTGCCACTAGATCCCCCCAAATTGTACTAACTGGACCTAATCACAGTGAGACATGTAGGCGGCTCAGGAGGGGCTCGTCTCCCAGAGACAGATAGTGCAAAAAGGCAGCAGATCATTCAGAGTGGAGAGACCAGAGACAAGACATCAGTATTACAGCCGTAGAGATCATTATGTTTATATCCTGCCTCTCAGCTGTAAGGGTGATGGCAGGTACTCTGTCTCACATATTGCTGAATACAAACAAGTGAAAAGACAGAATATTTATGTGAAATATGGGCTGTTCCTGATTCTTCCCTTAGACAATGATTTTGGCTTTTCGGCTACATGTGAGCTCCAGCAACATATCACACTGTAGCGTAATACAGGAATGAGTCCTTAAACCCAGAAATGATTTGGTATGTTTTTTCCATTTCCAGTTCCCTCATCTCAAAGTCAATGGGTTTTTGGTGTGATGCCGGAGATACAGTAAGGTCTGTCGTCAACACAAGCAGTTTTATTCTACAACATAAATTACACCATTAAATATCCCTCTCCTGAACGTTGAAGTTTTTCATGTCTTACAAAAGGTGCTTGCTAACACGTGGTCAAATGAGACTACAAGATGTCTTCATGCCAAACACAGCTTTACAGCCTCGTTGTGAGGCTACGTAAAACTGTGCATTTGCAAGGATTATCTTATCACAAACGTGTGCTTGCCATAGAGTTTTTTTTTCAGCAATAATCCATAATGCCAATGGAAAAAATCCATTGGCGTTTTGTCCATAAAAGAGTCTGAATGTGATTCATATCAAAGAGTGATTTCCTCTTGTTTTTTTGTTTTTATAACAGAGTTGTGAAGTAGAAATTATTTCAGGTGCCTCTTACTCCAGGATAAAAAGTTCCTTTTTCTTTTTTTGACTGAATAAACAGCACAAAAGATGAACAAATAGTTTTGGAAATACCTGGTTCATTGATTAAAAAAAGTCAAGCCTGTGCCCATTAAAACTACAGCTCCCAAGGTGCATTTTGGCGTAAAATTCAGTCAAATGTCCCACTGACAAATTACAAATTGTTACCGCCCTGAGGCTTCTCCTCCAATGCAAGAATGGCTCATGGGTATTGTTGTACTGACACGTGTACAGCTCGCCAAAATGTGTGCAAGATGGTGCTCAAGACTACTTGTACATGTCAGTTAGAGCAGCCATGAAAACATGGAGTCTTGGGTTTAAGTGACTCAACAAGCTGATCAGAAAGGCCAGTGACGTTGTGGGGGTGGAGCTGGACTCTTTGACAGCAGTGTCGGACAGGAGGATGCTGTCGAAGGTGCGGGCGATACTTCAGCATGGCACTCACCCTCTCCACAACGCTCTGGTCGAACAGAGGAGCACCTTCAGCCAGAGACTGATTGCTCCTAAATGCACCACTGAGCGCCACAGGAAGTCATTCTTACCTGTGGCCACTAAACTGTACAACTCCTCCCTCTGATGATCGGACTCATTTGGCTATTTATAAAACAAAACAAACAATATAACTACTCATTCTCATTTCATTTATAACGCTACAACCATTTCATTGTATGTTATTTCAGATTGTCTACTTGACTATTTTATTATTTATTTTTATTTTATTGTCTACTTTAATATTTTATTTTATTTTATTCGAATGTTTACTTAATATTTTATTTTATTTATTTCATTGTCTATTTTAGTATTTTATTTATATCTTCATCTTTATCTCTTGTTTCCATTCATGCTGTATTTCTATTTCTACTTTGCACAGAGCATCGGAACAAAAACAATTTCCCCCCGGGGATTAATAAAGTATTCTGAATCTGAATCTGAATCTGAAGTGTTCTATGTGTAAACATCATCATGCTTCAGTCACCAGATGAAACAACCTCAATCTGATTCACGTCAGATTCAATAAACAGGATCACGTAACACGGCAATAAATCCTCAATTCTTCATGATGCTGAAGTTTTAGCTCCTCCACCTTTAGAAAACCTCTGCTGTGGCAGACCAAACCAGTGTTACAGTATTGCTCTAAACCACATTAGCACCAAATCGATAACAACACAGGGTCGGTTCATGTTGTAGCTCTGAGGAGTCGTCTACAGGTTACAGGTATGGAGGGTTAAGTCAGCGGATGCAGAATGGGGGGCAGGGGGACGCCGAGCAGCTTCTCCAGGGAGTGTTGACAAATCCCCAGATATTGATTGGATGCAGGAGCTTCTGGACACACACGTCCAAACTGATCCCCTCAAAGCTCGGGTGAGATGCTGTAAACTGCAGAAGAGGAAGCTGGAGGGGTATTAAATGTTGTGAAAAGACATATGTACTGAGAAGAGAAAGCGTGTGTCTCTCTGACAGCCTTATTGCTGCTTGGTTTACTGTACACAGCAATATGCAGCCCCGGATGACTGATTGCCCTGTGAGGGTTTATGGTCGTTGCAATGTGTGTGTGTGTGTGCGTGTGTGTGTGTGTGTGTGTGTGCTGTCCATCTAGTCAGTGAGATACAGGTCTGTTTCTATTGACATGGTAAAGAAACTGCACCCTCGTCAGCAATACTCAGCAAGACAGTCAATCACCGCCCTGACGACCTGCGTGCTCCCTTCCACTGGGTTCAATACACACACAACCGCACACACACACACACACACACACACATACACATATGAATGAACATATCCACACTCAGCTGAAAGATCAGATTTACGCACTGTGTGGATGAAAGATCCTGTTGCACGCCACAACACCAAACTTCCGACTCAGTAAGGAAGAAACCATGAAGTCTATGAAGACCTGTGATTGCTGTGGCCTTTGTTGAATATGAAATAAGTGATTGCTTAACCCTTGTGTAATGTTGAGATTTGATGAGGCTTTTCCGCCTCATAGTTTGATGTTCCACAGACCCCACTGTGTTATGTGTAAATAATAACCCATTGTTAAAAGTTAATCAACATTTTTATTGTCTTTACTGAGCTTTATGGTGAGTTTCTAGTCATTGTTCAGCTGTCCAGCCGTCACTTCACCATTTAGATTAGGGTTAGGGTTAGCTCTCACACTCTCACTGCTTTTATATACTCCCCTTTTCACCAACATGGAAAAGGTTCCGGTTTCCACACCCAATTTTGAACCGTTCAGAGCATTTCAACCAATAATTAATCTACAGGTTGGAAAGCCAGGATGGAGTCTTGCATATAACAGCCTAGTTGAAGGAGAAATGAATTAATTTAGAAAGGAATGAATTTTGTAAGATGAATACATTTTCAGATGGTTTATATTTTTTGTATTGTTATATTTTTTTTGGTTAGTGTTTTGGGAAATTATTATTTATTGTTTTTTTGTGATTATTGTTATTGGGAGAGTCGGGTCACATGGCTATGGCCGGTGACATCTATATCAGCATCTCATCTTCACCTGTGGGTTGCGGTATATTTCGCTGACCGCACTTTTCTTTGTTCCCCGTGATCATCTTAATTAGAAGCTTGTGCACGTTAGAATAAGTTGATTCTTTTTCATTAATAAATTTATTTAACATATTTTTGGATCCAGCTAATCTTTTGTTGCCGTGACAGACGTAACAAAGTTAACTAATCCCAGCCTCAGCCTCTCAGTGACTTTTAGATTGTTACCTGCGGTCGCTACAACAGTCTTCTATGTCTTCTTATCAACATTAGTTTTGGGGATAAAAACAAATATCTGTAATAACAGAACAAAGGACTTGCTACTACTGTTTACTTCCATTGTGCATCCTTTATTACAATGCTCAAAACTGGTGGAAACGCAAGTTGATTTGCTCGATAGTGCCAAGGCTCCAAGAAACCTGAACAGAACCGACTCAAGGACCAGGGTTAATTTGGTTAAGAGGGGTAATATTGTCAATTTCAGCTGCATCAGGGAAATGTTTTCAGCAAAAAGACTCTAAAAACTAAAACGTTGTACACTAACCTGCTCAGCACTAACTGAACTTAAGTTTAAATGACACGCTGGTGGACATGGTGGAGCGTTTAGCAGCTAAAGAGCCAGACCTTAGTTTAGACTAAGCTTAAGTTTGGTTGGTGCAACCAAGGTAAAGCCTGTTCCAGAGTCTGGTCTAAACAAAGACTGACTAGCAGTGAGGACCAGGCTTAACTAAGACCAATTGGCCGCAGATATTGCCCTTAAGGAGTTGGTGGAGACCAAAAATGGAGCTTAAAGAGAGTTCATATTGAACTTACATTGATTGGTTGGCCATAAACACAACACACGAATGATGTTTCTCTATAACTGCTAAATCTTTAAATAACCAACTGTTTGTGAACAAGCTTGTTACAGTAAATCAACTTAAAGGGTGATGATATGTCAGTGTTATGTTCACAACTTGTTTCTGCTGCCAACAAGTGGCCAAAAAAATCAATAACTGCAGGTTTAGAGGTGCTTTTACTTTTCTTCTGATTCCATTAACCCAAATCTCTTGAATGAAATGGTAACCTACTCCTGACTAAATACACGAATGAGCCTAACACATTAGTGTTTCACCAAATAAAGAAATATCTCATGTTTATGTATTGGATGGGCTATACATGATCAAACATTAATTTTGATTTCCAAAAAGTTGCTCAGAGCCAAAGTAATGTACAACATGTTCTCCTACATATTGATGTTACTTAGGTTTAGGATCAATTAGACCCCAGAGAGGTCCGACTTCCCCATTATGTAATAACAATAACAGAAATCAATTTGGACTTATTTGGGATCTGGGACGAATAGTGCTGTATAAAAAGTGCGGTCAACACCAATTACATATAAAGAGCTCTGCTGCATTTAGCCATGTTTTACAACTGAAGTCTGAGACCCAAATAGGAGTAATGCATCATTTTATGTAAGTCATCAGTTCATTATCATGTTTATAAGAACATATCTTAAGATTAGGAAATGGAAAAGGCTATGGGCACTTGAGTAACAACATCTGTATTTAGCAT